>NC_133404.1:41862960-43230460 GCF_047511655.1 Castor canadensis | reverse complement strand
AAAACAGGGAAGAGTCCAATTCCTTGAGCCTAGGAAATGGGGACTGAAAAGGAATATAGAGAGTATGACTCAAAGCAAAAATGAGCTCAGAGCTCAAGTAGGTTTGTAAGATTTGAGATGGTAGTGGAATATCCAAAAAAAAAAAAAAATTCTAGGGGTTTGTTAGAAATTCAGGACTCAATAAAGCTAGAAAAGAAAGGCTATGCCTAACTATGCAAATGTGAGTCATCCATGAAGAGCAGCAGTGGAAATAATCAGTAATTAGATCTTTCCAGGGGAGAAAATATTTATAGAGAAGAGTAGAAGGTCATCGCCTACACCTTAGGAATTATCCATGTTTAAGACTTAAGAATAGGAGATAGAAAACTTGAGCATTGTAACAATTGAAAAACTAAGAAAAATGCTTCCTTCCTTAGCATCGGGACTATTTGGAAAGAGGGCAGTTGTTGTAGTCAGTTTGCTTTTTCCCTTGTGTGTTAGTTAGCTTTCTATCGTGACAAAAATCACCTGAGACAATCTACTTAATGAGAGAAAAGGTTTACTTTGACTCACAGTTTGAGAGGTTTCAGTCCATGGTCACTTGGCATTGTTGCTTTAGGCTCGAAGCAACATAGTACATCGTGATGGGAGTGTGATAGAAGACGCCTGTTCCCTGTGGCAGCAGGGGAGCAGAGAGGGGTCCTAGTGTCTCCTTTAAGGGCACCCCAGATGACCTAACCTGGTAAAGGCTTCACCAACTCCCAATAGCACCACAGATTGGGACCCAGGCATAACACATGGGTCTTTGGCGGGACAAGTCAGCCCTAAACCACAGCACCTTACAACTGCTATGTATGGCATTATTCGTAAGCCACGAGGACTTAGAAAAGAAGAATGCATTTCTTGCCTTTAAATCCATACATGGTACTTTGAAGTTCCTATGAGGAGCTCTAGGTGTTTCAGCAGCTTTCGCCTTCTCAAATGAAGTTGTTTCTGCTCATGTTTTCTCCCCTCCCCCCATTTCTTGGGGTGCTAGGATTTGAACTCAGGGCTTTGTGCTTGCTAGGCAGGTATCTACCACTGTAGCCACACCTCCAGTCCTCATAATGTTTTCTTAGACACTGTTATTTCCAGCAATTTCTGTATCTCATTCTCTGAAATCTGGAAATAATCTGTTTATGAAAGAGAATTTTCTAGATAACTGACCCTTCAGCTCTTAAGCATTACAACTTTTCATTGGAACTATTTATGAACATTTACATAAAGTTTTATACTTCTCTGATCTAACCAGAGTATTTGGGGCTATATAATTTAATCTTCACTTGGCAACAACTGAAGGTCATCGTTAAGAATCAGTTATGAGATCCTACTGGATGGAAATATTCTTGGTCCTGTTGATAGGTGTGAGAAAAAAAAGTGTTTTGCTGCCTCTGTCACTGTCGCTCTCTTACTGGAAATTAGTGTCCCTCTCAGTGTTTTGTCTTCTAGCTACTATATAAGTTGCTCTAATTTTATCCATGGCTTTCTCTAGTGGCATAAACACATTTAGAAAGCTTCATTATAAATGCCATGCTTTTTTTTTTTTACATCTTGCAGTCTTCAAAAAGAGGGAAATAGGCTGATGTATAAACTATAACAATATAATACTTGGCATATAGTAGGTGTTAAAATATGTTTGGGAACTGGAAGAGATAATGGTGAAAGTCAGAACTTGAAAACTGGGCCTCTTCAAGGCAGTTCAAATTTTCCTGAACTATAGATAATGTACGTTTGAGTAATTTATCATTAAATGTGATCTGTGCTTTGTGCTGCATTATTTGAAGCACAAAACTTTGTATTATTTGAAGCATAAAAACAGCTTAAAGAGTTAAAAGCAGCAGTGAGGGCTGGAGCTGGGCTCAAGTGGAAGAGTGCTTAAAGCAATGAAGGGTGTGATGAGCACTATGTAAAGGAATCCCACATTTATAAATAGAATCTTGTCCTGATCATCTTTCTTAGGACCACTGAGAGCTAAAGACAACCACTGAGAAAACCAGCCTGTTATAGTGCCCTCAGCTCTAGTAGCTCCCATACAATTAGATGAAAGACTTAAATGCAAAATGCAGAAGTCAGAGCAAATCCTCATGCTGATAACCAAATGCAGGCCGTTCACTAACTCCAACAAAAAAGGATCAGCTGGACGTAGTGGTACAGCTCTATAATCCCAGCACTCAGGAGGCTGAGGCAGGAAAATCAGTTTAAGGCCAGCCTGGGCTATATAGTGAGACCCTGTCTCAAAAGAAGATCACTTCTTTATATCACAGAAATATTACAAAGTATAAATTCATAAGCTAGTTTCTGATTTTTTAAAGAACCTTTATTTAAATACTAAAATAGTTAAATGGCCAACTACAAGAACATTAGAGAATTGTATAAAAGGCCTCAAGATAAAGCAGTTCAAAAACTTTCCCAAAACAATGACTATACGGTGAACCAAAACCACTAGCATGCATGCTTTATAGATGAATTTACTGTTTTCCTCAATATTGAGAGCAAGAGAAAACAAGCTTAAAATATGACATTAAGGCAATTGAAACATTTAAGAAATACACACATGCATTCATAAAGACTTACAGAATAATTCATTTAGAAAATTCAGTGTTAGTAAGAACTGTCCTATAAAACAAGTAGAGAAAGAACAACTATAGTGCCACTGTGTGACATAGAATCATGTTAGGAATACATAACTGCAGCTTTCTCTGCTTTGCCTTGAATGTACAGATTAATCTGAAAGTCATAGGGATGGAACACCCTTCAAACAAAAAACTGTTGCTGTACGAATGTTTGTGCTCCACTTTAAAATGCAGCTGTCCTAAACTATTATTTATACAGTCTTCTCTCTGAGGCCTGCCTGCACATAAAATTAAGTGGAATGAGAAACCGAAACACTTTAATTTTGGTTACCTCAAGCACATTTCCTTCCCACCCCTAACCCAGTCAAGGATGGAGTGTTGTATCAGCTCTAGTGACTACTAGAGGGGAAGTTAATTAAAACTACAAGCCAGAAAATAGTTCTAATTAGTTTTGGGGGATTGTAATGGTTTAATGGGTTTTAAAATTTTATCAAAACTAAGAAAAAAATCCAATTTATCAACCCATTTGGAATAAGATACATGAAATTTATGTTACATATTCAAACTCCCGATTATCCTTTAATTACTTTTGATAATTCAACACAAGCCAAAGAAATGCCTTGTTTAATGTCATTAAATACTTCAAGTTAAAGTAACTTGCAAAAGATAGGAGGTGACAAAGAAAATCACACTGGGTTAGTTTTCCTTTGGTTTAAGATTGCATTATATCAAATCAGCCCTGTTAATTTTCTTATTTAAGGATGTTTCTTGGGGAGAATCAGAATATGACACTATCTGATACCTGCTTTGTATATCAGAAAAATAATGTACGTCAGGCGCTGGTGGCTCACACCTGTAATCCCAGCTACTTGGGAGGCAGAGATCAAGAGGACGTGGTTCCAGGTCAGCCCAGGCAAATAGTTCTTAACACCCTATCTTTAAAATACCTGTACAAGAAAAGGGCTGGCAGAGTGGCTCAAATGGTAAAGTGTCTGCCTAGAAAGTGTGAAGCCCTCAGTTCAAACCTCATTACTGCCAAAAAGCAAAATAAATCAAGAAAAATAATGTGCTTAGAAGATTTCACCTCCTTTAGTGACTTACCTGCCAAAATGACTTTTTGGAAAACCAAGGTTTCGTCTTGTTGTATTTGGTAATTGGTTAGGGACATTAGATTTTTCCACTTTTTCTTTTGTAGGAACACAAATATAGGGACATGCTATGGGACTGCGTGTCTTCAAATTGTTACTATATGATTTCTTGGTCCCTTTTTATTTATTTATTTTTTTGATGTTACTGGGGTTTGAACTCAGGGCCTCACACTTGCTAGGCAGGCGCTCTAACACTTGAACCACTCCACCAACCCTTTTACTTTTTACTTAGTTTTCATATAGGGGCTCACATCTTTGTCCGCACAGGCCTGGAGTGCAGTCCTATTTATGCCTCTTATGTAGCTGGGAAGACGGACATGTACCACCATACCCAGCTTTTGGGTTGAGAGGGGGTCTTGCTTTCTGTCACCCTCCTGATCTCCACCTCCCAAGTAGCTGGGTTGACAAGGCATGCTCCACCGTGATGCCCATCTTATTGGCTGAGATGGGGTCTGGCTAACCTTTTGCTTGAGCTGGCCTCAAACCGAAATCCTCCTAGTCCATACCCCCCTGGGATTACAGGCATGAGCCACCACGTGCAGCCCAATAATAGATGTCTTTTAAGAGCAAAGGAGAACTATATAATGTGGTATCAACTTACCTGTTGTACCACCATCTTGATAATAAGTGACTGTCAGATAACCAAACCTACCACTTGGCAATCCACAGAGGTCATTCAGATGCCTAAAATGATCATGAATCTGACATTCTGCGTACCACAGACAGGATACAGAAAAAACCCTGTGATTAAAGCCAGGGCTTCAGAGAACATATGCTTTCTTAGATATTTCAACTACATTTTAGCCACTTCAGAAGTGTTTTTAAGCCTGTAGCTATCCATAGATTCCAGAATAGTTTTGCTTTTTATATACTTCCCATTCGGCATAGTCTAATTGCAGTGTGGGTCGTTTATATATTAGACTTAGCCAGTTAGCTTTTCCATTTAATTTTGGGGAGTAGCATTGGGATTGGAAGTCAGGGCCTCACAGTTGCTAGGCAAGCGCTCTTACTGCTTGAGCCACTCCGTCAGCCCTTTTTTTGTGATATGTTTTTTTGAGATAGGGTTTTGCAAACTATTTGCCCCAGCTAGCTTCAAACCACCATCCTTCTGATCTCTGCCTCCTGAGTAGCTAGGATTACAGGTGTGAGCCACCAGTGCCAGCTCTCCATTTAATTCTTTAAAACAAACTAAGGAGTAATTTGAAAACTGCAAAAAGCTAGAAAAATCATGGCATCCTAAGACTAATTTATGAAAATTGTGACTAAACAGTTTTTTTCTTATATATGACATGACATTATACCTAAATGAAGTCTGCAATACAGTCATTGTAAAAATACCTATATTGATACTTGTGTGTATTAAAAAGAAAAACATTACAATCTTTGACTGGAACACATAAACAAAAAATCCTTTTTTTTGCTTAAATAACTAAGACATTTCTTTTTATGTTCATATCATAAGTCTTATTAGGTCAAGAGGTGGCAAATTTGTGTTTATTAAATGATTTCTGAAGCAAAAGAAAGTTATCAATGGCAACTTTTAAAGAAACATTTTTTTTGTTCCAAGAAACATCTTAAAGCCCAATGTAGAACTTTCTTTTCCTAGTCTTACAGTGTTTCTCATGGCAAAGTCCATATGTTCTGAAACTCTTGATATGTATTGGTGATTGGAAGAGCCAGAGTTATCAGTTGTTTACAACAGGAAGATCTGTGTGTACACACTCAAGAGGAGGAGTGTTTTAAATCCAGCAAGTGGAAGAGGACTGCAACCAGTTGCAAAAATAAGAATGTCTCCCAGTGTTGCAGATTTAACATCTTCAATAGTCTGTAAGGAACTTTTAGAAAACCACAAAGCTTCTATGTCAGATCATGTGTATTGCAAAAAGATCACTAAAGATTTTTACAGAGAGATTCTAGGCTATATCACAGAGGGTGTTACAAAATGCTTCTGGATAAGTGAATTTTTTGCAAAATACCAATAGTTTCAGACTCTAAACTTTTAAAGGGTACTTTGGACTCATAATTACAGGGAAGACTGTGTGTCTTTTACCAGCATATTTATCACTTAATGTTGTTATAATTCTTATATATCCAGTAAATTCTAGATAGTTATAGCATTCATTTATTACCAAGTTTAAGTCAGCTATATTTATTGAAGTATTTATGCTGGTTACAATACATCCTTTTATAATTTAAAAAGTCTGAAACAGCATCTAAAAATTGGTTGGGTATTTTCTGGTCCATAAATGAGAAAATTAAACATTATTTTAAAAAAGAAACCAGGTGAATGATCACCATAAACCCAAAACAATGGCAAGCATTTTGCCAGCTTCAGAGTAAAGATTCTTTTTCAGAGCTTGAGAGTTTGGAGGCAAGTTCTTTTTTTTTTTTTTTTTTTCATTTTTCTTTTATTATTCATATGTGCATACAAGGCTTGGTTTATTTCTCCCCCCTGCCCCCACCCCCTCCCTTACCACCCACTCCACCCCCTCCCGCTCCCCCCCTCAATACCCAGCAGAAACTATTTTGCCCTTATCTCTAATTTTGTTGTAGAGAGAGTATAAGCAATAATAGGAAGGAACAAGGGGTTTTGCTGGTTGAGATAAGGATAGCTATACAGGGCATTGACTCACATTGATTTCCTGTGCGTGGGTGTTACCTTCTAGGTTAATTCTTTTTGATCTAACCTTTTCTCTAGTTCCTGGTCCCCTTTTCCTATTGGCCTCAGTTGCTTTAAGGTATCTGCTTTAGTTTCTCTGCATTAAGGGCAACAAATGCTAGCTAGTTTTTTAGGTGTCTTACCTATCCTCACCCCTCCCTTGTGTGCTCTCGCTTTTATCATGTGCTCATAGTCCAATCCCCTTGTTGTGTTTGCCCTTGATCTAATGTCCACATATGAGGGAGAACATACGATTTTTGGTCTTTTGAGCCAGGCTAACCTCACTCAGAATGATGTTCTCCAATTCCATCCATTTACCAGCGAATGATAACATTTCGTTCTTCTTCATGGCTGCATAAAATTCCATTGTGTATAGATACCACATTTTCTTAATCCATTTGTCAGTGCTGGGGCATCTTGGCTGTTTCCATAACTTGGCTATTGTGAATGGAGGCAAGTTCTTTGATGAGGACCAACAGTGAGGAATTCTCAGAATACTGCTTTAAGAGACTTGGAAATTCTTTAAAACAAAACACACACACCAACAAAAGCCAGGTGCCAGTGGTGCATGTCTATAATCCTAGCTACTTGGAAGGCTGAGATCAGGAAGATGGTGATTCCAGACCAGCCCCAGCAAATAGTTTGTGAGACCGCCATCTCCAAAATAACCAGAGCGAGATGGACTGGAGGTGGCTCAAGTGGTACAGTGCCTGTTTTGCAAGTGCAAAGCCTTGAGCTCAAACCTCAGTCCCACCAAAACAAACAAAAAACAACTTGGAAATTCTTTGCTATAGGATGCTTTCTTCCTAAATTATTGCTTTCATTAACATAAGAAATTTCAATTGTTAGGGAAAGTTTAAAGTTTTTAATTCTGAATCCTTGTAAGGCACTATTCCAGATAGTGGCCTTATGTAAGCTTCTAGGTTTTTTGTTTGTTTGTTTTAATTTGGCATTGTATCAGTGCAGTTGGAATATCTCTTCTAGACTTGACACCTCGCCTCCGTACATCTTTACTCTGAGCTCAAGGTGACTGGGTAATTTAGACAAGGGCTCTTCCAACAAATAGTCAGTACTTGACACATTAGTAGGGTTAGGCAATGTTGGCTTTTTGGAGATATTTGTAGATAGTATCTCCATTGTGTTCCTATGGTCACACTGAGGAGCAGGTAAATGTGTTCCCCTAGAGCCCCGGCTGTGACAGCACTTCACTTCCTGTTTGCTATCAGGTGCATTAGTCTGGTCCTTCTCTGTAACTACATCTCTGGACCGCACAACACTTAGAGAGCTGCAGAAGCTCTTGATAAGCATTCATTCTCCTTTCCTTCCCAAGACTCATCTTTTTCAGTAATGTGGACTCCCATTTTCAACACCGCTTTCAGAAACATGTCCCTGTTGTCATACATTATATGTCTAAAGAAAAATTCTTGCATTTATTGCTTCAATCTGTAAATAGTTTCTGAGACCCAGCAATCTTACAGGAAGAATTTTGTAATATGCTGAGTAGGTGTATGAAATTCCAAGCAAATGGTGCGTGGTAAAGGGGCTCTATGGTTATCATCAAATGTAATTATTCAAACAGGTTGAGTTCTCCAACAAAGTGGCACAAACTTTCCAGTAAACGGGGAAATGCATTCTCCCTGGAGCCCCCATGGAAAATGACAGCTTCATTAACATTGATGTGCAACACATCTGATTGGAGCATCAGTTGTCCTGGAAGCACGGCATCTCAGTTTGCAGACTTTGTCTCCTTCCTGATGCCCTCTTTTAGAAAGCCAGGAACTTCTTTACCTCTCTGCCAACAGTAACGTACACAGGATCCCATTTCTCATTAGTGTCTTTTCTCCATATTTGTTAGGACAGTCATCATTTTTTTAACAGAAAACACAAGCAAGGTTCTGTGGGTCACCAGGTTTGTTTTCATCCATTCTGCAAGGCACACTGAGCAGAAGTTCCAGAGTGGTCGTGTCGCTTTTCATTTATGTTAAGTGACCTCCAGCCAACTTCAAGAAGCCCCATACAGTGATACGAAGGTTCAAACCCCCATCATTTCTTTTTCTTAGTTTTGAAAAAAATTGAAGTTTTCTTTTTTTAACATAGAACACTCCTATGGAAATATGCCAGGTTATTTCTACAGTTTTTCCTAGTAGTTGTAAACATTTTGCTTGACTTTAAAAGACCTGTTTTTGAATTGTGGTAAAATATGTATAACATAAAGTTAACTATTTTTAAATGTATAGTAGTACAGTGACATTAGTACTTGTTTTGCTACCATCACCACTATCTGTCTGCAGAACTTTCTTTTTGACGTTACTGGGGTATGAACTTGGGGCCTTGGGCTTGCTTGCTAGGCAGGCACCCTCCCACTTGGGCCACACCCCCAGTCCTTCTTACTTCAGCTCTTTTAGAGATAGGGTCTTGTGTTTATGCCCAAACCAGCCTGGACCATGATGCTCCTATTTAACACTCCTTGTGTAGTTGGGATGGCGGGTACTTGCCCCTGCACCCCGCTTTTTGCCCAAACTGGGCTTGAATTTTAGTCCTCCCAATCTCTATCCACTTCCTGAATAGGTAGGATTACAGGCACCAAACACAGCCCAGCTCCATAACTTTTCCTATCTTCCCAAATTGAAACTTTGTATTCTTTAAGCAAGAATTCCCTATTCGCTCTCCCCCTATCCCTCAGCAACCACCATTCTGCTTTCTATGAATTTGACTATGGTAGTACGTCAAATAAGTGAAGTCATGCATCTTTTTGTGGTTGGCTTATTTCACTTAATGTAATTTCTTCTAGTCATTCACATTGTAGCATGTCAGAATTTCCTTCCTTTCTAAGGGTGACTACTTTTCCATTGTAGACTTATACCATATTTTGTTTACCTATTCATCTATTTATGGACACTTGGGCTAATTCCATCCATTGGATATTATAAATTCTGTGAAGAGAAATGTATAAACATCTGTTCAAGTTCCTGCTTTCAATTCTTTTGGATATATACCTAAAATTGCTGGTAAATCTAGTATTAATTTTTGAGGATAGCAATCATGCCATTTTACATCCCCACCAGCTGGGCACATTTGCCATAACTTTAAGCATTGGTTTGACCCGATGATCTGGAGACAACAGACAAGAACAAGGTCCTGGGGAATCCTAGCATGAAAAGAGCCCTGCTTTCAGAGGCTGTAAGTGATCTTGAACAACGGCCAACTACTTTGTATGGTTTTCAATTAAAAAATTTTTTTTTCATGTACAAAGTGCTAGCATGATGTCATTCATTGGGTGAATTTCTTGGATTAGTTCACTTAGTCCAGCTTAATTAAGCCTGGCTTCTTCTCACACTGATGGACACACTGCCAGCACATGTTGAGGCCTTATTTCTGGATCAGACTGTGCTGATTTGAGCAGAGTGCAAAAGTGAGAACCCTGGCCATATTTTCACAAGTGGCTCCACTAGAGCTGCTGATGACCCATTTTGCTTTCAGAGATGCAATGAGGCAGAAGCAGACAATAAACACTTTAAAGATGAGAAAACTGAAGGTTAAGAGGTTATGTAATCTATCCAAGGGCACAGCCGGATTTGGATTGGGTCTGTGGTATTTCAAAAAACCTGTGTCCTCAATGAAACTCCTTCTCCTTCTCATTCCCTGTTCCCAAAATCTTAAGCCACATTAGACTACTTGTTTTTCCCTATACCTGCTGATAATGTGTCTTTATGTCCCCTTAGGGATAAGTCATCCTTTCCACCTAGAGTGTCCATTCTCCCATCTGCATGTGTTGACATCCTACTCACACTCAAAACTGCCTCAATCCATGAGGCTTCTCCTGACTGACCCCAAATAAAGCCAACCATTTGTTGCTCTCAACATTATGTTTGTGTTTCCTTATATCATGGTTCTTAGTTGCAAACATCAGAACCTAATCTAGGCAGTGTACCAGAAAGTGATTAATGACAAGATATGAGGCAACTCAGAATCTTAGGAGATGAGTGTCTTAGAGCGAGCAACATCACCCAAACCCCAGTCACACCTCAAGACCACACCAGCCCAAAATTCCACTCTACAGTTAGGGTAGAGCCCTAGAAGGCAGGAACTCTCCCTGCAAAGAAGTGAACTCCACAAATTACCTGTTTCTTCTTATTGCTCACCACTAAAAAACCCTCTCAAATGTATATGTCATAGGTACAACTCAAGTCATATGGCCAGTTCCTAGCTTAAGAGAAGGCTGAATGAGTGAGCTTCTAGTTTCCTCCTTGAAGAGTCAGGACTCTAAGGTCTCAAACTCTTAAAACAGTAAAAGGGTATTCCAAAGGTGCTGGGTGCCCTTCTCACCAGGCATCCTCATCAGAGTGATATCATCTATTAACACACTGCCATGATGCCCAGGGAAGACAGGGTGACCTGGAATCCAGCTGTTTCCTTAAGATCATTCAACTTTTGTACGATAATCCAAAATGCTTCGATGTAGGTTCTAAGAAGATGCAGCAGATTCACATATCCCTCTGAGAGAAGGCTGTGGAGCTAATGGATAAGAACACTATAATGTTAGTGGCCTTGGGAAATAGCCAGCTCTGGAAAAATGGTGCCTCATGTCTAGGACAATGTGCTCAAAGAGGACCTCACAGATCAGGGGCATGCGTCTGTCAAATACGGTGCCAGCTGCCACCCAAGCTGGTGCCCCTGCCCCATATGAAGTCACTGTGCCAACCCAGAACACTGGCCTGAGGAGACCTCCTCCTTCCAGACTTTAGTCATCACCACTACTAAAATTGCCAAGGCGTTGCTGAGATCTTGAGCGGTGTGCCAGCTGACAAAGCCTGGAGACAGAGTGGGAGCCAGTGAGAGGCACACCATTGAACACACTGAGCACTTCCCCTTCTCCTTTGGATTAGATCTGCAGCAGGTGTTGGACAACAGCAGCATCTACAACCCTGCAGTGCTTGTCCTCACAGAGGAACCCTCATTCTCACTTCTTAGATGGTGTCCACAACGATGCCATTGTTTGTCTACAGATTGGTTACTTACCAGTACCCTATTCTGTCATCAGTGGGTACAAGTGAGTCCTGGCTTTGTCTGTGGCAACCAAATACACCTGAAGAGACAGAATTTTAAAAGTCCTTTAAAGATCAAGGCTGTCTTGGGTAATTCAACTGCATTTGTGGCTGCTGTCCCCCACCCCATGGCTGTCACCACCACCACTTGGCAGCTCCAGCCTGGGTTGAAGCCAAGGAAGAATTGGAAGAGTGGGATTTGGTCTCTTGAACTAATCACAAAAAGGCAACCAACGAAGCCAGCTTTATTTGTAGAACAAGTAACTAAAGACTTCTCTTTAAAAAAAAAAAAAAAAAGGTTCTGGGCAGGCAGAGCACATGGCAGTTATGCGCTGCACTCTAGCTTACTTTGGCTCATACTTAAAGTTCATTGCATACATAACAATCAAAGAAAGAGCTTATCTGATTGGACACTTGTTTTTGACACTCAAGAAATGAAATGACTTCCAAGGTCATGAAACTGATCAGTAGCAGAACTGGAGCCATAGGAATTCTTTGTTGATTTAGCAAATATTTTTGAACGTTTGTTATTTGCTAGGCACTGTTCTCGACCTTGAGAGCATCAGTGAACCAAGCATAACAGCCCTGCCCTCATGGAGCTTACATCCTCATGGGAAGATAGAGTTTTTGACGTGTACGTTTGTGCTATGAAGAGCAGTCAGGGGGACAGAGGGTAATGGACTACTACTTTGGCCAGCATCATCGGGGAATTTGTGAGCATGATTTTCATGTCAGCCGGTTTCCTCAGAAGAAGTCCCTCACACTTTGCATTCCTATCAGGAGTCTCAACATCAGTCATCTTACCTAATTAAAGAAATCTCTTAACTTCTGAAACAAGTCAGATACATCTTGAGTTTGTAGTTCCTTAACAGTGTCTACTGGCAAAACTGAACTTCTGTGCCAATAGCTTGAGTGAGAATTACAGACTCTCAAGTTGTTCTTCTATTTGTGTGTGTGTGTGTGTGTGTGTGTGTGTGTGTGTGTGTGTGGTTTGAACTCAGGGCTTTGTGCTTGCTGTGCAAGTGCTCTACCACTTGAGCTATGCCTCAAACCCTTTTTGCTTTTAGTTTATTTTTCAGGTAGGGTCTCATGCTTTTTTGCCAAAGCTGGCCTCAAACCACAATCTTCCCATCTCTGCCTCTTGTGTAGCTGGAATTATAGGCATGTACCATCATGCCTTGTTTTATGTTCATATTGTGTTACTCAAACTACCTTCCTCTTTCCCTTTCTCCACAAACATTGAACATCCTCCACACAGCCAAGCACATGGATGAAACTATAAATTACTAAACAGAAATTTTAAATGACACCCTTATTTTTTTCTAATATGGGCAAAACTGGTCATCTTTCCCTGGCCTCATATTTTCATCAAAATAGGAATAAATATCCGTGCTGGCTCTCTACTATGTAAGGATATTGTGAGAACTATTGCATTCAAAAAGTACTTTAGGCTGAAGTAAAGAAAGATGCTACATGATGCTAATAATTTACAGTTATAAGTTGCATAAATGTTTCCATGAAGATATTTCAAGTTTTATGAGGCATTGGTTTAAATTCATATCTGTATTCTTGTGACTTTAATTGCATGGAGTTTTGGGTGTTTTTGTGGGTTGTTTTTTTGTTTTTGTTTTTGTTTTTCCTGATACTGAGCTTTAAACTTAGGACCTTGTTCTTGCCAGGCAGGTACTCTACCACTTGAGCCACAGTTCTAGCAACATGGAGTTGTTTTGATCCTAATCAAAATCAAATTAGGTTACAAAATCCTAACCCAGTTCACCTCAGGTGTTCTCCCACATAAGGAGTCATTTGAGAAGGGGTCTTTTTAAAGGACCCCTAAGAAGTAAACTAGTTGCAAGCTGGTTTGCCACCTGAGCACCACTATTCACTGTGGAAGCCAGGTGATATCATAGAATACATCATAGATGAAGGGAAGATAAAATCTTGGAGGTGGAAAAGCTATGAAGTGTTCTTAATGGGTTGGACCAAGGTGTTTCCCAATTCTTAAACGTGATTGTGTTTCCTCTCTGTCCCAGCATCCGGTGTGTATAAAGTGGTGCAGATGGCTAAGTGGAAGTGAATTGGTCTCAAGATGTGCAATATCTGCCTATTCTTCTGGTTTTTTTTGTTGTTGTTTGTTTCAGATACAGTCTTGCTATGTAGCCAAGGCTGGCCTCAAACTCACCAATCCTCCTGCCTTTGCCTCCCAAGGCTGGAATACAGTTTGTACCTGGGCTTCCTATTTCATTTGACAGGGCCCATCCAAGGCCAAAAGATGACTTGTCTTTAGTATCCTTCTTTCATTTGTTTTTGTGGTTGATTTCTTTATTGGTTAGTTCTTGTTACTTATTTCAGTGTCTTGGCCCTGTCCACCTCTTCATAAAACATGCATTTAAGAAGGACCTAGGAAATGTGCAGAGAGATCAGTAGACTTGGTCAGAACTTACTCTCATCACCCCTTCCCCCATACCACCATATTCTGTCTTCCACATAATTTTCCAGAATAATAACTGCTTGAATGTTAGAAGCAGTTCCTAAATACTCGTAAGTGCCAGGAGTAAATCAGGGTATTTTCTGAGGGTGAACTTACACTGTTTCCCCCATTTTCAGAGGCAAGTCTCTCAGGTCTCAATCCAAGGGTCTTGGTAAACTTACTGTTTTGGGGAACAGGTGGCTTTTCTGTCCTTGTGTAAAGCTGGCCTTGCCTAGTAATCTTTTAAAAGAAGACACAAAAAACCCCATCTTAAAACACATGTTCAAGAGATGCAAGCATCTTCGGTATGTGTGTATGGAGTGTGTGTAGGGAATAGAGACCCTGGCAAGAAGTCAGGAAATTTGAATTAAAGTCTTACTCCCTGTGGGTTAGCAGGCAAGTCACTAATGCTGGGCCTTAGTTTTTCTCATTTTGCTGTTGCTTGTTTTTAAGTGAAAGTGATAAAGTTTATTAGGAAAGGAATACACTTTCAATAGAGTGAAAGCAGGTCATCCCTAGAGAGAATGAACTAATTCATCTGTAATTTTTTTTGGTAGGACTGGGGTTTAAACTCATTTTGCATCTTCTTTTGCAGATAAAATTGAGGCTTCAGTATTATTTCCCTTGATATACCATCCCCACACCTAGTTTTACCTCATTCTGCCTCTTTTTCACCTTTTGTCAGCAGTCTTGCTGCTGCCTGTGTTTTTGATCAGTGCACCATCCCTTCTCTCACGTTATTCCTGTCATTGTTTCTTCCTTCTTGTCTGTTTTCAATTCTCCTTATTTGCTGCTCCCACTTCCAGACTTGCTCAAGTTTCTTCAGTCTCAAAACAAAACTGATACCATGCCCTTGATCTTGTGCTCTCCTCTAACTATCTCCTTTCCCCGAAGAAGGGAGTCTTCTGCAAACAATACTCCACACCTGCAGTTTATCCTGCTTCTACCTTTTCTGTTCACTGCAGTCAGGTGTCTGTTCTCAGACTCTCCACTGAAGCCACTCTGGCAAAGTTCACTAGGAAAGAGTTTACCCAGGCCAAATTCAACACTCCCATCTAGCTTCACTTTATTTCCTGTCTGTGCAGCATTTGACACTTTAATTGCCTTCCTTCTTAAAGCCTTTCTCCTCTGCCCTGGGCCAATGTTTCTTATTGTTCTGTATTGTGATATGACCCATTCTTTCATGTGCTAGTCAGGTGTGGCCACAAGGTGAGGCACAGGAAAGACTCTGAAAAACAAAGTTTATGATACAAGTGCTACTGACAGAAGGCATGGTACCCCACATATGACTGTTAACAGCATACAGTGTTTTCAGAAGACCTTGGTCCTTGCATTCCTGTGTGGAAGAATCCAAGCAGAACACATGGGTGTAAATGGGGTTTATTAAAAGTTAGGAAAGGAAATACAAAGGGAACATGGTGGGTGCAGGTGGAGGCTGCTGGCAGAGAGAGCATGCTTTTCTTTTTCAGGTGCTTTTAAAACCTACACTAACGCACAGGGAGGGCAAACCCAGGAGATTCCCATCCAATAATGAACAAGTGGGGAGGGGCATGGGTAGTTCCCAGCCAGGTGAGGGTGGTCTGGGCCAACCCCAGGCAACCTACATGAGCCCTAAACTTTTCCAACTTCCAGCCTTTCTCAGGACCATGTGGGAAAGACACAAGGATAGTCAGGAGGCAGAAGACAGGAGCAAGGGAAAAACAGTAGGCCACAGTGTTTACTGGGATTTCTGAGAAAAGGCAAGGGTGAATAGTTCCAGAGGGCGCTAAACTATAGCAGTGGAGCCTAGTGGTTTAGTGCTGGCCCAGGGGTGACTGAGACAGGAATATTGTGTGGGTTGCAGGGGCCAGGTAGATGGTTAGTGTGCACATTGAAGATTTGCTCCTGGCTTGTTCCCTTTATCTTTTAAGAATTGACTAGACCAGGGAAGGAGAAACTCTTGATCTCTCCCAAGTCACCAACGGTTTCTTGTTTATTTGTTTGCTTTTTTGTTTTTGTTTTGTGGTACTGGGGATTGAACCCAGGGCCTCGTGCATGTTAGGCAAACACTTGACCACTGAGCTACTTCACCAGCCCCAGAAAAGTATTTTTAAGACCTCAAAACATCATAATACAGACATACTTCTCTATTCTTACGTCCTTGGCCGACTCCTCACTCCTCTGTTGTCCCTTTAATGTAGGTGTCCCCACAACCCTGTCTGTACTCCTAGTATTACCTGTGTAATTGTCTCTGTGTCTCCATCTTCTATCTGTGTGCTCATGACTCAACAGTAGATATCTCCAGCCATCCATTACATCTGAGCTCAAGACTCATAAACACTCCTGATTACTGGAAATTTTTGTCTGGAGGTCCAATAGGTATCTACAGTATATGTCTAAATGTGCATTTCTCTTTCCTCTTATTTTTTTATTATCATGTTAGTGTTGTGCTGGGGGTACACTGTGACATTTACAAAAGTTCGTGCAATATATCATAGTTGAATTCACCCCCTCCATCATCCTCCTTTATCCTCCCTCTCCCCCCACCCCATTCCTGGAATAGTTTCAACAAGTCTCATTTTTCCATTTTCATACATGAGTACATAATATTTTCTCTACATTCACCCTCCTAAACTCCTTCCTTATAACCTTCCCCCATCCCACTGGTACCAGCCCTCAGACAGGACCTGTTTTACCTTTCTGTCCTTCATTTTTGAAAAAAGATATTTTTGTTTGTTTAAGATAGCTATATAGGGAGTTATACTGTGACATTTCCATGTATATGTGTATTATAACCCAAATTGGTTCATCAGCTTTATTTTTTTCCTTTCTTCCTTAGTCCCCTTTATCTTGCTTTTTGAACTTGTATATCTGCCACCATTTCCATTTCAAAGAATGTTCCCTCTCGTGCCATTACCCATGCTGAAAACCTAGCAGGTATCCTGTTTCTCACCCTCCCCAAGTCCTGTGTATTTCAGTTCCTGATCATCTCTTCTGTTGGTCCACTTCCCTTTCCTTTGCGTCACTCTCTTAGTTCTAGCACTCACCACCTCACATAGAACATGGCGATAGCCTCTAACTGGTCCCTGTATCAGCCTTGCTCTGCTCCAGACCCTCTTCCACATGCTAGTAAAGTGTTTTTATTTTGTTATTATAAAACACACAGAAAATAATTGATAATGCAGTAACTTCATGTATATCTGTCTACCAGCCAGCTCATGGTAGGTTCTTTCTGGAACACAAACTTGATTACATCTGTACCTTTATTCACCCTTTCTGTGATTTCTCCTTTTTTGTGTGTGCTGAAGGAAATCAAACTTAGGGCCTCACATTCTAGGCAAGAGATCTACCAATTGAGCTACATCCCCAGCTCCTTTCAGGGATACCCAGTTGGTTCTAGGATAGAGTTCACCGTCCTTGGTATAGAAGTCACAGCCATCCAGAGTAAGCCCTAGGGCTGAAGGCATAGCTTAGTGGTAGAGCATTTACCTAGTGTGCACAAGGCCCTCAAAAATTGATCCCCAGCACTGCAAAAACCAAGTTTAGTTCTGTCCTGTCTAGTCTCATCACCTGCCACCCCCTAATGAGCCAAATGCATGCACTCTCATCAAACTGTCAGATTCTGGAAGACTTCATGCTCTGTTGTATACACACCGTCCTTCTGATTGCAGTGCCCTTCCCACTCAGGTCTACCTGGTGAGCCTTAGCCTATTCTAACTTCAGGTGGCCTTGCATAATATACCCTCACTTGTCCCCACTTCCAGGGAGAGCTAATTATTTCTTCTTTTGTATCTTTCGCATATATAGTTACTCTTTTACTGCAGTGAAATGTCCATCCAGACACTCCTTGAGTGTAAGGCTGTGTCTTTCATGGCTTTAGCAATTACGGTCTGGCAACCTGAGCATAGTTGGTGCTCAGTAAATTTTTATTGATTTGGCCCCTGCCGCCTTCTCCAGGTTTACATTTCACTAACCTTTTCCCATTTCTTTTCCACTCAGTAGTCACCCAACCATGTATAAAGTCTCATCTCACCTCCTTTGCATAACGTATCTGTTCTCTGGACACCCATTTATCAGAACGGCATCCACATTACTTTATCAAATGTGTTTAATATCCATCTTCTCTGCTAGAGGATAAGTTCTAGGAGCCCTGGGTCCAGGTGTGACGAATGTCTGTGCAACTGTAGCACCTAGTGCTAGTGCTGACACACGTGAAGCAGTTGAACAACGTTTGTGAGTGTATGAATTACGGGCTGAGCCTTGCTGATTTCTAAGGTTGCCTTCAACTCCAAAACTGTATTGTTTGAGATTCCAAAACTTGTGACATAATCCAGAAGTTCTCTCTGACCAGATGGCCATAACAGTTGAGGCACCAATTCAAACAGTTGGCAAATACAGAGGTAAACATTTAAGAAACTGAGTCAAAATGGAGGAGAATCCTCTAAAGGGATTGGGAACATAAGCAAAGCTATGATCCAGTAGTCATAGGCACCCCTTTGCACCCACTAGTAGGCTCCATATGTCCTCTCTGATAACATATGCCATGAGAGCTTTTTTTTTTCTTTTTGGTGGGACTGAGGTTTGAACTCAGAGCTTCTTGTTACAACGCAGGTGCTCTACTGCTTGAGCCACACCTCCAATCCAACCATGAGAGCTTTTAGGAAGGTGCTTAGCAACCTCGCTATGACTAAGCCGCACTGGCTAGGAGTGAGCTGCAAGCACATTATTTCTCTGCAGCAGAATGACTTGTTTCCTTTAGCATGTCACTTTAATTTGCT
The DNA here is from genome assembly GCF_047511655.1 of Castor canadensis. Taxonomy (NCBI): domain Eukaryota; kingdom Metazoa; phylum Chordata; class Mammalia; order Rodentia; family Castoridae; genus Castor; species Castor canadensis. The sequence continues at coordinate 43,211,790 of NC_133404.1, read as the reverse complement.
CATTTCCATAAGCTAAATACAAAGCTGGGCTATTTATTTAATATTTTATTTCTGTTCAGGATGGAACTCTGAGAAAAAGCCTCCCCACGCTAAAGATTCATAAGATTTGTGGTCTTACCTACTTTTACTCCACAGACATTTGTTGACATCCATTATATCTCTAGACTTAGTGTCAGGGGAGTTGGGAAAATTCAAAAAATGTGGAACACAAAAGTTAAGATCTAACAAAGAGTCAACTAGAAAATAGTTATGATGTAATACATGCATTATTATAAAATAGTGCATGACAACATAATGGGGTGCAGGAAAGGTAATTCTAACTGGATATGTAAGTAGAGAGGGACTTTATCTATCTGTCTATCTATCTATCTATCTATCTATCTATCTAAGGATTGCCAAAAGTGAGATGTTGCAGAGGATGAAGATTGACCTTTCCTTTGAATATGGAAAAAGGCTCCAAATGCTACCACATATCCCAGCAGGCCAATTAACAGAGCTCTTGACTAGTCCTTTCCCAAGTTCCCTTGGGCCTAACCCTAACCATAACCCTGTGGATATCATCCCTGACATATTGGGAATATGAGCAGTGATCCAGACTCACTAGAGAAATCCACATCTCCTCAGCTTTCAGTGTACTCCAATTGCACTTGTTGACTGCTGACTCTGTTTTCCCCTAGCAAGTAGGAGCCTGCCCCCTCACAAGGTTTTTGCTCCATGGAGATCTTCAGCATTTTATGTGGCAAGGGCATTGGCTTTAGATGCAGACAACCTGAGTGACTTTGACCAAGATACTTTTCTCAGGCTCAGTTTCCTGATTTCTGAAACAAGATGCCTGTTTATACAGTCTAGTCTATAAGCATTAACAAAATGTTAGTTCCTTACTGTTTTCCACAGCAAAATAAAACACTCTGATTTGGCTGATTTGAATAGACAGAGCTTCCTAGGCAAACATTTTGCCATAGTCCTATGAAAATGTAATGCCAAAATCTGAACATTACTACCACTGCCCCTGGGCATTTACTGCCTGCCAGGCACCAGGCAAAGCTTTGTATGTATATTATCTCCTTTTTTCTAACAACAAACCACCTACCTAGGCTTAGAAATGACAGGCACCTTGTCCAAAGCCTGTGCCATGCCCATAGAATGACTAAGGAACCTGCAGAACAACACTTTTGAGCTGTAGTTAGGAGAAATAGGAGCTGTGCAGGTTAATACAGATTGCTCTGAGAAGAGCTTATGAAACAGGTGTTCTAGGGCGTTGATTGGAGCAGGATCCATTTGCTTTCATACTACACACTACTTGAGCCAGAACTTGGAGTCTGTCAGGGTTCAAGTGACAACCTAGACTCAGTTCATGGTGATTTTTACTTTAGTGTATTCCTGAAAAGAGAGAAAAGCAGGGCAAAGGACATGAGACCCGCCTGTGTCTTTTGTACTCCATGGAGATGTCCCCAAGTCTTAGCTCATCTTGAAAGTTCACCAAGAGTAGAAAGTCCACCCGATCCGAAAATATACAGAGCTGTGGGTTCACTGCTTTCTGCCCAAAACCAAATTGTACCTCCATGTAAAGTAATCATTCTCCTCAGGAGACCATCTCACTTGGGACTAAAATCCACATCCTGCTGTCCCAGCACCAGAGGCAATCTCCATTTCCCTGCTCCTTGACTATAGGGCCTAGGAATTTTCTATGTATGTACACTTGGATGCCTTCTGAGGGCAGACTGGCCATGGCCTCCTGAGACACAGGCATAAAATTGCACTGTATTGTAAACATGAAGAATGAACTTTATATTCTTAGCTAGAGGGCCACCCCATTCTCAGGTAGAGGTGCAGGAGTTTTTAGATGATCAGGGCCAAAATTCTGACCACAAAAGAAGCTCTTGAGAGAGATAGAAAGCAGACCCATGATTGCCTGGGGTGAAGGGTAGGAGAGAGATTGACTACAAATGAGTATGAAGAATTCTTTTTTTGGTGATAGAAATATTCTCAAACTGATGGTGGTGATAGTTGCACAACTCCATAAATTTACCAAGAATCATGAACCTTCTTACACTGGCATGTACATTATGCCTAAGAGAGAGAAAGAGGAAGGAAATACAGTGTGTAGGGGGAAGGAGCTCTGGATCAAGCTCTAATATGTGAGCTTGGAGCACTTGGGTGAAAACACAGGGTAGTGGTCACAGGGCACAGAAGAGAATATTTTGACTTCAAGGGCAGGAATTAATTAAAATCTTAGTGTCCAGACATCTAACTTTGAGTAGTCTGCTTCCTGGTATACTTCTTAGAAAGACTGTGGGCATGGTATCAACAGTGGCTGTGGCAGAAAGAACTGGTTTCCTCTCCACTCCATATCAGTGTTCTCCTTCCAGGAGATAGAGTTTTGAGGCACTGGTCCAGACCTGGACTGATTCTATAGAGTCAGAGTTTAACAGCAAAAGTAGCAGTTTCTGCTTCCAGGAATCCTCTAAAATCTATTTGAACTTTTAAATAACTCCACAGTAAAAGTTGTGTTTAAAGTGCAACAGCAGAGGAAAGCTGACTAGCTACCCAGGCTAGGAGCCCTCAGTGCTAGAGTTACTAAAATTTATTAGAAAGTGACGTTAAAATAAAAATAAAATGGTAATAAAATGGTACCATTCATAGCTCTGCTTCCCCAACAGCTCAGCACACACTCTGTCTCTCTCTTTCTGTCATACACACACACACACCTGGTTCAGAATCCTTTTTTTTTTTTTTTTTGGTGGTAGAGTTCCTGCTTCGTGTTTGCAAAGCAGGCACTCTACCACTTGAGTCATGCCTTCAGTCCATTTTGCTCTGTTTTTTTTTAAATTTATTTTATTCTATTTTATCCTTTGGTGGTACTAGGGTTTGAACTCAGGGCCTCACACTTGCTAGGCAGACTCTCTACCACTTGAGCCACTCCACCAGTCCTTGCTCTGGTTTTTTGGAGAATGGGTCTTGCAAACTGTTTGCCCAGTTGGCTTCAAACTGCAATCCTCCCAATCTAAGTATACCAAGTAGCTAGGATTACAGGTATGAGCCACCAGCACCCAGCTTTGGTTCAGAATTCTTGAGAGAGAAAGGACAGAAATCACTGGTGTGTTTGAAATAAGAACCATGCCTTAGAGCCTGGTAAGAGGTTAGGATTGCAAGAAGGAGCACATGAGCTCACTCTCCTTTCTCCAAAATGATTTGAACTATCTTGCACCTGTGGCAAGCACCCAAGCAGGGTCCACAAAGCCAGGATTGCTGATTATCAAGAATTGACTTACGTTAACCGAGCTTATGATATTCTCAGTAAGCCAGACGACCAGTCTATTTATTTTAAATGAGAGATATACCTTCCCTCTGAATGGCATACTTCTCAATGATCCAGGGTCCTCCTTTACTCCTATTGGGTATCCAAGCACTACTGGAAGCCATAGACTCTGTCCTTCCTCCTCCAAATCCCCAGCATGAGCTCTGGAGCACAGTTGTTGTTTAATAAATATGTGCCAAACAGAATTGAATTTTGCCAGGGATAAGACTTGTTTATCTTTGCCATTTTTGAACAGCAGAAGCCTGGCCACATCTTAGCTTGGTTCATGGCTGTTTCTGGGCACCAGCTCTATGCCAAGCCACCTGGCAGGACTGGAGAAGAGGCGGCTTGTGTGGATTTCTTCCTTCACACAGCTGACTTCATTCTAAAGGAGATTCAGCTCAGGACATGCCTACTAAGATGACACTCTAGTTCATTTGTGTGTTCTCTTTTGCTATAAGGGGTTGCACTATGCCTAGAGAATAATCGCATACACAACTATGGACTGTCCACCACCGGCCCCTGAAATAGATTCTCCACTAAAAAGAACTGAGTTGTATGGCAGACAAGGATTAGAATGGAGATAAAAAAGCAGTCTGAGTCAGTAGAGTCCAATTTAGTCCTGAAGGTAGTGTGAGACACACTACTGGGTCCATTTTCAGTGAACATTACAGTGTTTGGAAAGGAAGTGTCCTGTCTATTTGTCAGAGCCCTAGTGACAAGGTTGCTGGTGAAAAGAGACCTCTTCTTAGGGAAGACCCAAAACATGGGTCTTCCCTTGGGCCCTCTCAAATCATCTGCTGACTTAATTACCCCCAAATTTCCTCTATCCGCTCCTGACAGCTCTGCCTTCCCCTGCCTGGAGTTTGCGGTCTGAAGTGGAGGAGGCCTTGCCATGACACTGCTGTCCCTGAGGTCCAGGTGCCCAAGGCTCTGCCGTTGGCCTCTTCTCATTCTGCACGTCCTGCACGTGAAAGGTGCCTATTCCTGTAGCTTCAATTACTGCTGAATGTTGAGTCTTGACCCCTCAGTCACAGTGCTCAGGTATCACTGTATTCCACTCCACAGGCCTCTCCCACCCTTTTGTCCTGCCCTGTGTTCAATCCGACATTCATTGCATGCACTTGGCAGGTGTCCTCTGTAGGTGTTAGGACACAAACGTTCTACTCTATTAGGCAAATGTCTCTTGACTTAATTTGCAGGGCTTTTATTTTTTATTTTTACTGTCCAGTGATTGTTGTAATCCCTCAAATCTTAACTGTCAGGTATTCTCTCTCTCTGTCTCTCTCTCTCTCGCTCTCTTCACTTGCAAAGCAGGTGTGGTGCTCTACTGCTTGAGCCACACCTCCAGTCCATTTTGCTCTGGTTATTTTGGAGATGGGGGGGTCTCACATACTATTTGCCTGGGCTGGCCTCAAACTGCAATCCTCCTGATCTCAGCCTCCCAAATAGCTAGGATTACAGGCCTGACCACTAATGCCCAGCTTTTTCTATTCTTGTATCCTCCCTATCCTATCCAGTACTGTGGTGGCAATGCCATATCATTTTCAAATGTGCACATCTGGCTTCATGACTCACCTGTCTCCTTCATTGTACGCTCTCAGGTGTCTCTTTTGTTCCTTAAAAGTAAGTATTTCTTGTAGCTTCATTCCTGGATCTCTAAAATGCAAACATGAATGAGGAATCACTTAGAAAGTTATGCTATATCAGTGCAGTACAGTTGTAAGCAGCTATTTAAGATGCTTACTAACAACTATGGATGAATTCCCTATTTCTCTGTGTACTTTTTAAATTTCCAGTGAAATCCCTGCCTTTTCTGATCTGGACAAAAATAAAAGAGGAAACAAATGATGCTACCATGTGTGTCTTAGAGGGCCAGGTGGAGGGGAGCAGTGACTGTGGCCACCTTTGCCAGCAATGTCTTAGGTCTCCCTCCCCCCACACTTGTTTTTTAACTTTTAGGAGCTAGGGGTCAAAGGCAAGGCCCACCACATGCTCAGCATGCACTCTGCCACTGAGCTGCACCGCCAACACCTCAAACACTTCATTTTAGGTATCTTTTCCCCTTTTGGATAGCTGGCTATCGAGGTAGCTGAGATTAATCGGCCTCAAAGCTGAAGCTTCCAGTTCATTGGTCCACGTTTGTCACAAGAAAGTAGTTTTTATGTGCTGAACCGCCTGGGAAAGGACCATATTGTATCCATTTGTGTAGCTCCAACCTACCGAACACAGTGGGTGAAGCATAGGCTGAAGCGATGGAATACTATACAGTTATAAAAAGAAGTAGTTCTTTCGTCGTTATAGACCAGTCTTCAAGATATGTTAACTGGAAACATACACAACAGTGTGCAAAATAGTAGCATTTGTGTAAAGAAGGGGAAAACAATTTTTTTAACCTTTTTTAAATTCTTTTATTCACATGTGCATACATTGTTTGGGTCATTTCTCCCCCCTGCCCCCCTCCTCCACCCTTTCCCTCCTTCCCCCCCTCACTTCCAGGCAGGTCCTGTTCTGCCTTTATCACTAATTTTGTTGGAGAAAAGACACAAGCATAATAAGGAAGACAAAGTGTTTTTGCTAGTTGAGCTAAGGACAGCTATACAGAGAGATTCCTAGCATTGCTTTCGTGTACACGTGTTATGACCCACGTTGATTCATCTCTAGCTGATCTTTACACTGGTTCCTGATCCCCTTCTCATGATAACCTCTGTCGCTTTAGGGTTTCTGTATTAGCTCCTCTGGAGTGGGGGCATCAAATGCTTTCATGTTTAGGGTTTTCTGCCTATTTCTATAAGAACACATAAGAAAGCAGTTATTTAAGAAAGGGCATTGTGTGGTTGAGGGTGGGAAGGAAACTGTTCACCGCATACTGTCTGGTGCCTTTTGCATTTCAAACCCTGTGATTGTTTTAGTGATAACGTGAATAAAATTTAAATTAAAAAATATATGTTGAGGCTGGGGATGTGGCTCTGTGGTATGTTTTTAGCATACGCCAGGCCCTGGTTCCATCCCGGTTAATTCACACATCCGGCTAAGAAATACAGGTTGGATTGATTTGAAGTATCCAAAATAGGCAAATCTATAGACACAGAAAGCAGATTGCTGGTGGCCCAGGGTAGGAGGAGGAGGAGAGAATGGAGTGGCTTCTTTCTGAGGGGTAGGGCCCCGTTTGAGGTGATAAAATGTAGTGGAACTGTATCCATTGGGATGTGCTGACAGCCACTGAGCACAACTTTAAAGTGGTGAGTTTTATGTTGTGTGAGTTTTACCATAATTATATATATATGTATATATTTGACGAAAAGCCTATTTACAAATTTACATTCGATGACCCATCTATAGAACAAGATGTCTCTGCTTCATGGTGTGTTAATGGAAAATTCCCAGCATATCAAAAGTAGGGGAGAATAGTGAGCCACCACTCTTACCTACAATCCAGCTTTAACAGCTCGAAACTCCCTGCCACTCCAACTTCATTTCTTCCTTAATGTACTTCTGAGCAGGTTGTAAATATTTCACTACCTTTCTCTAAAAGCTGACTCCTTATAAACTTATTTCCAATGTATTATAATTCCTAAAAAGTAAGTTATTCCTTAATACTATCAAAGAACGGTGTTCAGATTTACCAGATTGTCTTGCAAATGTTCTTCTTAGACTCATCACTTTATGGTTTTAAAGAAGCTGAGCTACTTTCGGTGGAACTGATCTGGTAAGTTCATTCTCAGCCCTTGTGCGACCATGAGGAAGTGAAATGACTCTGAGGATGACTGCAGGAGATGCCTCTCTAGCATTTCTAAGGAACTCTTGCCAGTGGATGAAAGTCATGAAAGGTCAGCGAGACCACTGAAATTCTAGTGAGAGCCCGTGGTTGCTCAGGCCTATAATCCTAGAGATGGGAGAAATAAGCACAGGAGACCCATCTCAACAGAAAAATCTAGGAGCTGTCACAAGCCTGTCATCCCAGCTACTGTGGGAAGCGTAAAATAGTAGAATTGAAGTCCAGGTCGGCTTGAGCAAAAAGTGAGATTCCATCTCCAAATAACCAGAGCAAAAAGGGCTCAAGTGGTAGAACACCTGCCTAGCAAGCATGAAGTCTGAGTTCACATCCCAGTACTGCCAAAACCAAATGAGAGGTTCCATTTCATCCCTGGGAGTTCACAAGAATGACCTCTGCACTCCTCCTCTTGGTTATTGGTATTTTACTACTTCCCCACCTTTGTTTAATACAGTGCTGGACAACCCTTCTTTTCCTGCTGGAGACTTCTTATTTATTTACTTTTTTGGTGGGACTGGCATTTGAACTCAGGGCTTCACACTTGTTTTTTTTTTTTTCTTTTATTATTCATATGTGCATACAAGGCTTGGGTCATTTCTCCCCCCTGCCCCCAGGGCTTCACACTTGTAAAGCAAGCACTTTACCTCATGAGCTATACCTCCAGTTCCTTTTGCTCTGGTTATTTTGGAGATGGGGTGTCATTTACTATTTGCTTGGGCTGGCCTCCAACTGAGATCCTCCCAATCTCAGCCTCCTAAGTAGCTAGGATTACAGTCGTGAGCCATCGGCACCTGCTCTGGAAACTTCTCATTAAAAGTCACTATTGCACGTTGTCCAGACTAGTATCTTAGATTGTCACCCTTCTAAGATAGTTAGGGAACAAATGCATAGGCATCACAGTTTACAGTTAATACTATCTGAAAGATTGAACCCAAGGCCCCGTAGGCACTCTACCACTGAGCTTCATCCCAGCCTGGCAAGATTTATTTTCCTCTTTGTCTACATTTTAGCATGCTTTCTCCATCCTGGGCCTGTCATTCTAGACTGTTTCTCCATATTGCCTCCCACACACTCTGAGCTTGATAGGGCTCTCTTCTTTTTTTTTTTTTTTTGCTGTACTGGGACTTGAACTCAGGGCCTAAACCTTGAACCATCCACCAGCCCTTTTTTTCTGTTAAGTGTTTTTGAGATAGGGTCTCCTGAACTATTTGCCCGGATTGGCTTTGAACCTCAATCCTCCAGATCTCTGCCTCCTGAGTAGCTAGGATTATAGGCGTGAGCCACGGCACCCGTCTCAGTTTATTCTAATCTTCTGTTTGCCTTCAATGCTACTGTACTGCCAAGGTCAAGTCCACTGTGCCCCTACCGTGACTGCTAGTGGATCTGCTGGAAAATCAAGTCCAGACATGGGATAGACTCACATACCTTCTGGAGATAGGGCCTCTACTGCTCAGTGTGTGCCTGCCTGCATGTAACCTTCACCACAACCTTTGAGGGGAGGTACCAGCACTGTCCATCTAACAGATGGACAATCTGAGGCCCAGGGAAGGTAGATAATGTGTCTGTGGATAATAAGTAGAGAGCCCAGATAAAAATCCAGATAGCCTGCTTGCTTTACCACTGTACTCTACCACTTAGCCCTGAGAAGTGTGCTTTGTGGTTAGAGAGGACAGTTGCCAAGAGAAGATATTTATTCACCTGAGATCAAGCAAAGTACAACTGGGTATTTCTTATAAGCCAAGTTGGCTCTGAACAATACTATTGTTTATTTCAGCATTCCCTGAAATGTGTTCTCTGGAAAATGACATAAGATTTCATTGCTCGTAATCTCACCTAGTTGAGAAAACATAGTACATTGTATTCAGTTCTTGGAGTTTCTTACATCTACATTGCCATATCGAAGTAGTAAAGAAACCTATTTCAATTTTTTGGCTTCCTGTTTCCCAAAAGTATGGAGCCTGGAACCTTTGCTTATTGTGTAACACTTATCGACCTCCTGTGGAAACACTGCTTCATGTAAACTCTCCAGAGTGAGTATAAATGGGCTACTTGAAAAATTATGTTCTTAGCAAAACCACACCTTCATGGCTTCAAATGGTATCCAACAGCCTGTTTGCCTATTCTGACATATTGTACTCTGGAGTGGTTATGAGAAGGAGGTGGTCATCTGTCTTAGGGTTGTGCTGGATGTAGGCATGGGGCCCCTGAGCAGTGTGACATTATCAAGTCTCCCAGGCTCCATTCAGCTGCCTTGTATCAGAGGGGCTGTAAGGTGAAAGTTAAACTCTGATTATTTATTATGTTTGGCATCCAGCGTCTCCCGCTGTAAACATTGACCTCAGATTTGGTAGATATAAGCTTTCCAAGTTATTTCCATAAAGTGATCCAGCTGGATCCAAAGGTAGACTGTGATGTCACTGGCAAGCTGCAGTCATTCTCTAATGAATACCTGGCCAATGAGTACATAGCTCTTTTGTTCTAAATTCGGATGACATCTCATTGTCATCCCTCCACTGTAGGGAGCCAGCCAGGGGATGGGGCTGCCAGAATGTGGGATCATCCAAGGCCTTCAGCAGTAGAGGCAGAAATAAGAGGCAGTAGTGTAGGGACCCTGCATAGAGGATTTTGGAGAAGAAAGGGCCAGATGTGCAGAAGCAGAAGGTCCACAGGAGACTTGGTCCTGCCAGGGTTTGTAAAAACAGCACAGTGGTCTGAGCAGCTCCTGGGAAAAGGTGGTAAGGCTGACTGGGAGCCTTTACCTTATAGCCCCTCCTTGCTAATGGAACATGCCAGTTCATTCTTTCCTGAATTTGTCTTTCATAAGATTCCAGGCACTTATAAGATATGCAGTTTCTTATACCCTACTCCTGAATCAGGATTCAATGTGTTTAATAACACGATTCAAATGGTGAGGTAAATTGTTCAAAGGATCTTACTAGTTATGGGCTCAGTTCATTCCATCTAGTGATTTTGTGCCCAATAAGTTCTATAGCCTATCTTGGGATGCCACAGGGTCTTGTGATAATGTAAAAAAAAATGACAAGGACCTCATTTTTGTCTTCTTTGGGGTGTTAGCCTCTCCTGCCAAGGTCAGGGCATAACCTGATGTTGGCCCTAGCTAGAATAAGTTTATAAATGTTTTCTCCCTTTTCTATAGGTCAGCCTTTCTATTCCTGTTTTATTTTTTATTAACATTTCTATTAGTATATGTATTTTTTTTTTTGTGGCACTGGGGTTTGAACTCAGGGCCTCATGCTTGCTGAGCAGGTGCTCTACTACTTGAGCCACTCCACCAGCCCATTAGTGTGTATTAGTTGTACAAAGTACGAAGGGGTTTCACCGTGCTCGTTCCACACATGCATTTAATGTACTTCATATTTGCTCCCTCTATCACTGTTTTCTTATTCTTATCCCCCCTTTTTAACAATTGTAATGGGTTTCATTATTCCATTTTCATACATGAATTCTTGTTTTAGACTAATCTTAGAAGAGAGAGTTTGGTGAGCTAATATTAGTAGCATTTTGGTGCCTTTTATTTAAAATCTCTTAATCTGCTCTAAATAGCCAGTGGTTGTTTTGTTTTGAGATGGGGTCTTGCTTTGTTGCCAGGTTGGTCTCAAACTCCTGGGCTCAGTGGTCCTCTTGCCTAAATCTCCTGAGTAGGTAGGACTGTGCCCTATGTTACCCAACACGATGAGACATTGCTGAGGTTTGGATATAGTTTGATTGTGTACCCCAAGTGTTTACATGCTGAAAGCTTGGTTCCCAGTATGATAATGCTAGAGGTAGTGGAGCTTTAAGAGTTGGGGCCTGGTGGAAGATAATTAGGTCATGGTGGCCCTATCTCAGAAGGGATTAATACTGGTCTTACAGAGTGAGTTGGTTCTGAGAGTAGGTTGTTAGGCCCATCACATAGTATGTATGTGTGAGAGAGACAGAAAGAAAGAGCACAGCAAAGAGAGAGAGAGAGAGAGGTGCCACCTCATACTCTTGGTTTTTGCACCCAGCTAGTTCCCTTTCTGCTTCTCTGCTATGCTGTGGTGCAGTTGGGGATGTCTTGCCAGGATGCCAACACCTGAGTTCAAAAACCTGTCTCCCCCAGCCCCCCACACACATAAAAAAATAAATTAATGCCTACTTTCCAGGCATTTAAAAAAAGTTTGTTTTGGTTCAGAATAATCAAAAAGTTCTGGAGAGGGATAGTGTTTAGAACTGCATATTAAGTATATGAATATACTTAATGACAGTTAATTCTACACTTAAAAATTACTAAAATGTTACATTTTACATTGTAGTTATATATATAAATATACAATATAGAAAAACACCAATGTGTTCAGAAGACAATATACTTAAGAACTAACTGAGGGGAATGTTTACAAAGTGGTAAATCAATAAATGCAATGGAGCACATGAATTTAAAGGGTTGTCTGATGCCTGTAATCCCAGCATTCAGGAGGCTGAGGCAGGAGGATTTCAAGTTTAAGGCCAGCCTGGGCTATATAGAGAAACTTTGACTTAAGTAACTAAATATCTGAGTAAAGTAGATCAAACACTCAGTTTTTGTGATGGTTTTGAGGAAGGTAAAGAATCAGTAGACTGGAGAATTAGGCAAATGGAAGAGCTGTCATGTGCAAAAGAACAATAAATCATATGTAACAGGAAGCAAATTTATAAAAGGAAAGTTGTATTAAAGAAGCAACCTTTATACTACCGAAGTGTTTGCCGGGTGGATGAGGGAATAAGGAATTACAAAGAAAATGGTGAAAGGGGCAGTCTCTGTGGGTAGGTGGTGACAAACGATTAACCAGTCTTTTACTTTGAGTAGAGAGGTCTTTTCTTGATTTAAAGTGATTTTCTGCCAACTCTCCTGGAATTGCAACTCCCAAATGAGAGAGGAAATTCCTAAAGACCCATAGCCTTAGAGGATGGAGAGGTGACTAGAAATGACCATCTCCTTTGTGTACTCATTTCTGGGCCAACGACCAGACCATGCTTCTCTGCCCTGCATGAGATCTGGGAACAAGCTGATGGTGGGCCTTGGATCCAAAGCCATAGGTACCTACCACAGGTAAGGAAGAATGGACAGCCAGAAGTCCATTGGGCATCTGCTGTCAAATAGGACCCTAGATTTGCCGGGGGACTTCACTTGGAACTGGCAAAGATTCTAGGAACTAGAACCACTGAGGTCTCCCAGATGGAGCTGGGAAGGAAGTAGGAGTGGGGCTGTGTGCCTGATAAGCTAACTGTGCCAGCCAAGCCATCTGCGGCTAATCTGGCACTTAGTAGGCGTTCAGTAAATATTTGCTACATTGAAATGAATTGAAAGCCTACTTGTCTCTATTTTGTATTATTTGATTTTTGTTTGTTTGTTTTTGTATGCTCTTAGTTTACTGGAAAAGAATAATTTCACTTTTTAGAAAGTTGCTATTCGATGTAGCTAAATCAAACTGAAGGGGATTGATCTATATCTAGAACAGAATGGCTCTCAGGATACTAACGGCCTCTCTTTTATCTTTATAGGCTCCCTTTCCTCCCTGGTAATTCCATCCATGCTTTCCTCATCCCTTGCCTGTTATCCATTCAACATGCTCCTCCTGCATTCAAATACTGTCTTGCCGATGGTTCCAGATATATCTCTCCTCTCTCTCTCTCTCTCTCTCTCTCTCTCTCACTCTCTCTGTTTTCCAATGCTGGGGATTGTACCCAGGTTCTGAAGCATGCTAGATAAATGTTCTATAGGTGAGCTATGTCCCCAGGCCCATGACGGCTCCTCTCATTCATTGCTCAGCTCTCAGCATATCCAAAATCTGACTCAAGTCACCTGACTGATGAGATTGCTCCATTCCATCCTGGATTCAATGCATATCTCCTTGAGAGGCTTACCCTCTGCCCAGCATCTCCAGTGGGGGATCTCAGTGATACATAGGACTCCACCACCTTAATTCATCCCTGGTCTTATTGAGTCTGCCTCTGGAGTTTAGCTTTACCTGTTTGAACCTGACCCACCCCAGCTATTGCAGATATACAAACAATCAGAGACAAATAATCCAGAGAGCTCCAGTGTCTGTCTCTTAGAGCTAACAGGCTTTAGAGTTAATTCTTCCTGCCCTGTGCTCACAGGCTGTACTGCACTTTCTTGGCTTTACAAATTGGATTTCTTCTTCTGTAGAGCCCCAACTCTCAGCCAATGAATGAGGGTATATTCCTTTTTGTTCCCACCAGTTCCCAAACTCCTGGGGCTCTGGGAATCGTGGTCTATTTCTTTTTGGACACTAGGAGGCTTAAAGCAGAAGTTCTTTTTTGGCTGCACCCTGGAATCACCTGGGGCGTTTAAAGGATTACTGATGCCTGGGCATCACCCAGCCAATTACGCTCTCTGGCATTGGTATTTTGTCAAGACTTCCTAGGTGATTTTAATGCTGAGCCAAGGTTGAGAACAATTGGTTTAAAGCATGTATTTCCACTGTGTATACTTTGGATCCTCAGAATTGTGTCCACTCTTCAGCTCTCCAGATTGATCCTTTCAAGCTCTCAAGGAATAGCTTGATTATGTCCTCCACTTTCTTTCATCCAACAATTCCTCTGTCTACTCTCTAATTGGCACTGGGTAACAAATGTAACTACATGTGGACATCTGATATTTTTGACCACCACTCCATACCTGTTTACCTCAATTTTTCTGTAGGTGTTTGTTCCCATTCCCAGCCCAAGGCCCTCTGTGAAAAGGGGCTTCCACACCTCACCTCAGAGCTGCATGTTGGATGTTCCATTCCCCCTAGCCACAGTAATAGGATCAGTAAAGGGCCTGTGCCCCAACATGGGCCAATCAGACAGAATGAGACTCGATTCTAAGACTTTGGCTTGACATGTTTGGGAATTCATTTATTTCTTGCTAGACATAAATGTGAGACTGGAGCCCAGAAGAAAGATTGTCAAGTATGGAGCCCAAACAGAGCAAGAAAAACCTGGGGAGGAACCCTAGCCTTGAAGACCATAGTCTAGTGGAGGAGATCCACCTGCTTACACATCCAAAACAAGAGCAGTAAAGGTGAGAATCAGCGTGTGGCAGCTCAGGGCATCTGGGCAGCACAACCGGGATGCCCACGAGCACTTGCAGCTGGCTAGGATGCTTGTGGTCGTTTCTATTTTTGCCTCACAGAGTTGAATTCTGCTGGGAGGCAGCCAGTGAGATCTAGCTCTGCTCAAGGCTGCTGGATTGCTTAATGACTGGTCTCTCCCCCAGCAGATGTAGCTTCCCAGGTACCTGCATTGCAGGAGTTCTCTGACTCTTCCCTCTTACTCAGTTTCCTACTGGAGGCTGATTAAGACACCTCCTCCCCTTGCTTGGTCTTGGATAAAACCTATCTTGTGTAGGTCCTTCTGCTACGCTTCTCTTGCCTCCAGTCTCTGTCCTTTCAGGCCATTCTTTTGACTGCTGCTAGTGGATTTAATACGTAAATTTGATCATGCCACCTCCTACTTCAAAACCTCCACCAGCTCTTTCTGGCCTTGAGAATGAAGTCCAAACTCTTTACCAGACCCTGAGGTTTGTCACAGTGTAATCCCAACTTCCCTCTTAGCCCTGGCCACTTCCCACCACATGCTATCAAGTCAGCCATGGATATCCCTGTCATTTCTTGTATGGTTCATGCCCATTAATACCCCATGCTTTAGTATGCACTTATCTGTTTGCTGGAAATGACCTTCCTTCCTCAAAGACCCAGCTCACATGTCCTCTTTCTTCAGTCTTGTCCAGGAAGAGTCAGTATCTCATGGTAATTTATTCATACCTTGTAATGTTATATTTTGCTCATTAAATTTTCTGAGGACACAGACTGGCTTAGAGTAGGTGCTCAGTCAAGATGAAGTAAATGGATGGATGCTATGAAAATTCCCAGAGGCAGCTAGGACAGACAGACTCAGGAAATCCCTGGATGGAAAAGGTACAGGGCAGTAGAAACTGTTGGAAATTGTTTATAGCTCACCTTTCTAAGGGCAGGGTCTTGACTACATTGGAAACTGAAGGGACTGGGGCTAGTAGTCCCATATTGGTGTGTTGTCATCTTAAAGAGGCAGGTGTCCTGCAGAGGGATCCTGAAGCTATGGAAGGCTCTGGACACAGGTGTATTGTGTGGGAAGGAATGCATGAGTTGTTTCTACTGAGGGGGTAGATTTCAGAATCCTGAAATGGCTGTACTCAACTTGGGTGCAATGGTGCATGCCTGTAATCACAGATGCTTGGGAGGCTGAGTGGGGAGGATCTCAAATTTGAGGCCAGCCTGGACTACATAGTGAGACCATGTCTAAAAAAATGAATAAACAAAATAAAATATTGACTATATAAACACCTTTATGACTATATTAATTCAGTCACAATCAAAGAATAAAAACGTCACCCTAGTTCTACCACTATATC
This sequence comes from Castor canadensis, assembly GCF_047511655.1. Lineage (NCBI taxonomy): Eukaryota > Metazoa > Chordata > Mammalia > Rodentia > Castoridae > Castor > Castor canadensis. Next base: position 43,196,298 of record NC_133404.1, on the reverse strand, counting down.
AAGTAATAATAGTGATGACTATAATGCATTGAGACTGTACAATAGCAGTGACTAAGCGAAGCACTTTACAGGTGTTATCTCATTCACTCTTCCTGAGGGTCCAATGAAGTATCCCCACTTAAGCGATGAGAGAACGGAGGTAAAATCTTGTCCAAGTTTTGAGAGATAGTCAATGGCAGAGGCAGGACTCAGGTCTGTCTGAGTCCAGTGCTTATCCTTTTAGCCTGTATTCCTCATGCCATCTGTGTGTAGGCCTTGTACATATGTGCTAACAGTTTCTACATCATTGTACTCATGGCACAACTATAACTAAGATTATTTTGTAAGTGTGACAGCCTATCACATATCTAGTCCATCACTAACTCCTGTTGACTTCTAATCTGTAATCCGTCTCTACACTTATTTATTTACTTTTGGTCTGGACTTATTCCAGGGCCTCTTACTTAGCCTCCATGCTTTTCCTCTTGTCCCCTTCTTATCCCTTCTCCCCAGAGCCAGAGTGGACTTCTAAAAATATACCAGATCTTGGCACTCCTCAGTCCATCAGTGGATAACCTCAGATCCTTAACACGGCCTCAGCACCCTGCATGTGTCTCCCACCTCATCTCATGCTTTGCTAAGCTTACTGCACTGAAAACACACTGACCTTCCTTCTTCAAAACTGCCCAGTTCTCTGCCACCCCGGGGCCTTTGCAGTTTCCTCTGCCTGGGACCTCCTGCCCCTGCCCTTCCTGACTTCTTAGTCTTCAGACCTCTTCTTAAACACCTCTTCAAAGAGGCCTTTCCCGAACACTCTTGTCAACCTAAGTTAGATCCCTTTATTCCCACAGGCTACCACTTATATTTGTGATGCTTTGGTTATTATCGTTCATGCAGTCTAACAGTTCTAAGACAGAAAGACTTTATCCCTAATACCCAGCATGGTGCCAGATACACAGTAGGTGATCCGTATTTGTTAGAAGCATAAATATTTTTCTGTCTTCACAAATATAATCTAATAGCTACATAATAATAGTTATTCATTAATTAATGGTTTTAATGAGATATTTGTTTCATATGCAGCTGAGAGAACTGAACTTTCATAGTCAGAAGAAAAAAATATTTGAAGTCTGTGTGTCAGCAGCATCAGAAACCTGAACTCACTAATAACATTAGGTATACACACAGTAAGTTTAATTTTGCTGTTGAAATAAAAAATATATAGCTTATAGGTTTTGAAATCAATTTAGTAGGTGTAAGCAGTACTGATTTTAAAAATAGAACAGAATGGAAAATGCCTGAGTACACTGCAGGTGAGAGGATAAGAATTATTTTGTGTAACTTTTGTTTCCATTATATACAGATAAACTACAGCTAGAGCGCTGAAGTGTGTACTGTAGTATAAAATACAGTTCTTCCTGGGTTGCAGTTAAAAAATTGAATAAAAAACAACCAAGAGCATGCTGAAAACAAAGAAAAAAATTGAAAAACATTTATTTCAGTGGCTTGCTTTTGGAATCATGCAAACATTTTAAAATTCTCAGGTCTTGCCTGACAAATTACTTAGTCTGTTTTCTACACGCTCATCATTCTGATATTGCTGGTGATTATATACTTCAAGGATTTGAAATACAGGAGATTTCTAAGGCTATTTCTTTTTAAATAAATATTTTATTTTGAGCTAATTTTAGATTTAGAGAAGAGTTACAAAGATAGTATAGAGTTCCTAGTTTCCCCTATTGCTAACATCTCCTATTACAGTGGGATATTTGTCCTAAGGAACCAGCACTAGTCCATCAATATTACCAACTCCAGACTATCAGAGTTCATCCATTTTCTTCTTTCTGTTCCAGAATCTAACCCAGACTGCCATACTGCATTTAGCTGCCATGTTCTTTAATTTTCTCTGGTCTGTGGCTGTCCCTTGATCTTCTCTTGTTTGTGATCACCTTGATAGCTTTGAGGACTACTGGCCAGGTATTTTGTAGAATGTTTCTGAATTTGTCTGGGGTTATGGGTTTGGGGAAAAAATATGCAGGTAAAACGCCTTTCTCATCATATTCTACTAGGAGAAGTACATGTCAACACATCACCGGTGATGCTAATCTTGATCACTTGGTTAAGGTAGTATCTGCCAGGTTTGTCTACTGTTTTCCCTATTTCATAATTGTTCGTTAGGACCAAATCACTGACCCTAAGACCCACCTATCTTTAAGTGGGGACGGGGTGGAGTGATCGATGGTGGTGGTTTAAACCACGTATTATTTGATATTCTGTCATAAGAAAGAGTTGTCTCTTCTCCACTTATTCACTTACTTGATAATTTATATTACTAATAACTCATATGTATTTATTTTATATTTTGTGTTATAATCCTATACAATACTGCTTTTTTGGGTTTTTTTTTTTTTTTGCTCAAATTGTTCCAGTTTTGATCATTGGGAGCTTTCAGTGTGTCCCTTTGAGTACTTCCTTACTTTCTGGAATTATAAGATGCTCCAGGCTCAACTTGTATTTCCCTGCCTCAGACATAGGATCAGCCATTCCCCCAGAAACTAGCTTTTGAAAGGCAATTAGCCAGAGAAGTGGAATGTTGCCTATTAGGCATGGAGGGCACACAGTGCTTCTCTGCCCAGGGTGTGCTGTGGAGACTGGGGACAATAAAAGAAGAGGAAGGGCTCCTTGTTGTTTTTTTTTTTTTTTTTTTTTTTTTAATTTTCCCAGCTTGGATGTAGTTCTCTGGCAAGTTACCCAAGGTTATCTGATCTGGCCCGGTTAGAATGCAGAATGTTCTGGAAGCCTTTGCTGCCCACAGGGAATGGCAGACATTCAGAGTCCCTAGCTTGTGTTGGTCAAGGTCTGGCCTCCTGGACTTCTAGGGCATCACTTGTCCTGCTTATTTTCAATTATGCATCTATCTAACACCAGTTTGTATATTCTCTAAACCATTGTTTCAGATTTGACTTCTACCCTAACTCCTCCCTCTCATGCATGCTCAGTGGATTCCCTGCTCCAACAGGCAAGCATTCCCTCAGCCTCTCCCGCCTTCCCTAGGACTGCTCCTCTTCCCCCTTCCCAGGCTAACTCTTCATGCTGGGCCTCAATCTCACCCTCTCCTGATTTCTCCAGGACTACCCCTCTTTCTCACATCTTCAGCTCTGTTCCCCTTCACTGGCTCCTTTTACTCAGCCTAAGAGGATGCTCAAATTTCTTAGCAGAGACTTTCCTTGGCCTTGCCTCAACCCACCCCCCCACCCCCCCTACCCCCCCACCCCCCGCCAGCACAGAATCTCTCTCCTCTTTACTTCAGGCTTCTTGAAAGAGTACATTTCACTGGTCATTGCCCTTGGTCTCTGGGGCCACGGAGACCAAGGAGATGGGAGATTTTCTAAAGAAAAGGGTGGCTATATTGGCTTCCATGGAGGGTCCCTGGTAGGGAAATTAAGTGGCCCCTCTCTTGGAAAGATTTCAAGATGATGAAACAGTGTTAGTAAAGACCACTCTGGAGGATGAGACTGAATGCTACAGCCACCTAGGAGAGTGCTGGAGACACATGACCCAATCTGGCCTTCTGCTAGGAGGTTAGAGAAGAGGAGAGGAAGTCATTCTCCACACAGGTGGCAGCCAGAACCTACAGGAAAGGAAACAGGCATCCACTTCCAAATCTTGTCTTATCTACCCTTCCTCTCCTCATTCCAGGGTTTGGCCTTTGTCCCAGAGTGACAGCACTTTAATCACAGAGCATTGAACCTCATGTGGACTCACACCTCCAAGATTATCCTGCTTCACTATCCAGCTGACTATGCTGAAGCAGCCACAGTGATTCACCACCCCACCTTGTTTAGTCTCTTTGCATCTTACCAGACCGATGCAGTTGTGCCCTTTCCATTAGTGGAGCAAAGGGAAACTCCCATTCAGGTCTTGGAGCAGTACTCACCCCTCAGCACAGACTCTTGTCTTCTGGTGCCCTACTCCACCTGAGCTGGCTTCTGCTGTCCAATCTTCTTTTGCTGATTTCTCTCCTTGACCCTGCCAGGAACAGCTTTCCCTCAAGTGCCTGGCTCAGCCCTGATCTTTATAATCCAACTCATGAGAGAGAAGCTTCCTCAAAGGCTAAGTGCAGACTCACCTGTTCTTTCCCATCCCCTCCAATTTTGTGTATGTATGACCTGGCCTATTTGCTTATTCATTCACTCAACAACTATTTATTTATGCAAGGTTCTCAGGCCCAGTTCTAGGTAGTGGGGTGGTATAATGAGCAAAAAGACATGGCTTCCTAAATTTGCAGATGCATCTGGGAGACGTATTAAACAAGTATTTTCTAACAATATGTTCAATGAAGAAAATGAAGGTGCTCACAGTCTCTTCCTTGTGATTAGGTAAAGCTTATGAAGGAAGTGACAGTTGAACTGAGATCTAAAGAATGAGTAGGAATTAACTAGGCAAGGGAGTGGGAGTGACAGGGATAAGAGAGGAGAAAGTCTTCCTAGAGGGAGAGGATTGCAGATTGGGCTGGGCCAGCCTTGTCCACACATTCAGTGATCTCTGTTTTCATCCTAAGGGCATCAAGAGGAAAGCCACAGCAGAGTGACACGATCAGATTTGCATTTGAGGAATTACTGACCACCGTGTGACACAAGGATTGGAAGAGGGTTTGTGGTCCGGTGAGAAGACCCTGGAGGTTAGCAAGTGACATTTGTGGTCCCAAGAGAGGGCAGGGTTAGGGTGATAGTGCTGCTCCATCTACGTGTCCCTTGACTTTCTTTTGCTGTCCTGAGATGCCAGGCTTAGGTGGGTCTCAAAGACGATGGCCCTATAGGGCCAGAAGGGGTGAAGTCAGGCCAGTGCCAGCCTTTGGTAGGGAATCAAGACTTGGTCTGTGGAGAGGGGATTAAGAGACCACTTTTCTTCAGTTCTACTTTGCCTCTCCAATTTCCCTTCCTCTGAGAATAAATCCAAGCCTGACGAAGCCTTCTTAAAGCAGGAACCCAACGTGTGCAGTGGCCCCCATCCCATCTTTACCCAGGGAAGAGCCCAGAGCATCTGTTTCGACCTAGAGGACGCTCCCTTGCCATGCTTCCTGAATGTCATATGGTGGGTACCCTACGGCCGCCCAGGCTGGCAATGGCTAGGAAAGTGAAGGTGGACTTTAGGGAAGGGCATGGCTGTGCCCATCTCAGATTCTGGAGACCTGAGTTCTAATCCCAGTATGTGACCTTGGGCAAATCACTTCCCCTCCTCGGGTCTCGGTTCCCCATCTGCACACCAAAGGTAGCCTCGAGTTACCACCAGCTGCGAGTGGGACTTCAAGCCGGGCAGGCGGGATGCCCGCAGGTGGACACGGGCGGGGGCCCAGGCCAGGTCAGCAGAGAGACGGGGGGCTGCGAGGAAGCCAGCGGCGAGCGCGCGGCGGTGCGGGGACGCTGGCCGCGGCCGGGGGCCACGAGGTTACGTAAGGAGCGGAGCGGGGCGGGGCGGGCACCGCCCGAGCGCGGCCGCCCAGCCCCCGGCGCCCAGCCCCCGCCCGCCCGCGCCTGGCGGCGGCGGCAGTAGCCGCGCAACCCCGCGGAATGGAGCGGCGCCGGGGCTGAGCCGGGCGCACTCGGGCCGCCGCATGTGCCGCGCAGGGAGCGGCAGCCGAGCGGGCGGACAGCGAGCGCGAGGGGCCCCGTCGGAGCGGCCGCCGGAGCAGCGCCGGACATGGGGTGAGTGAGCCTGCGCCCGCGCGCTCCCCGCATGGGCGGCGGGAGCCGGGAGCGAGCGCGCAGCCGGCTCCGAGAGCCCGGCCCGCAGCCTCCGCGGGCGCTCGGACACCCGGCGGACAGCCTGGCCCGGAGCCGCGGCCCTTCCCCGTCCGGCCGGCCGGGGCGCGGGGACACCTGGTGGGACCGATGCCCGGGCCGGCCGCCGTGCTCGGCCATTCCGCCGACCCCTCGCGCCTGGCCTGCGTTTGTGAGTGAGCAGAGCAGTTCGTGGTTCTCCACGGTTGAATTTCTTACAGGCAAAATGGAAATCGAAGTTTTCCTGGAAAGGAAACACAAATAACAGTAACCCTCCCGCGTAGGAATAGGGAGCTTCGGGTCTGCTGGAGATGGCGAGGATGGTGGAAGGCTGTCAGGAGCCCAGCGAGGCTTCAGGCGTAGAGACAGCTGAGTACACGCTCAGGAGGGAAGTTGAGATACTCGGAGAAGTGACTAATGCGCCTGAATAGATAAAGTAATTTAAAAGGTAGGATTGATTGCTCCCCGGCGCCTCTCCGAGCAGTAGGCGCTGTGAGTCAGGGAGCCACTGTGCTAATGGCACGGTAACTACATCTGCTCGCCCTGTGTAGCTGTATGCTGATGGTGTGCGTCCATTTTCAGGTCTCTGTGCTCATTCTCAGGAACCTGAGGCCCGAAATAGTTTGGTGACTTGGTCCACGTTGCACAGCTGATGAGCGTTTACAGTTAGTGGGAAGGGGGACACTTGGTGGATGGCATGGGCAGCGGCATGGGGTGGGTAATCGAACCAGAGTTCTACAATGACCGTGTCCCGGCTTTTGAGCCCAGTGTTCTCCAGTCTTTCACGGGACCCATGCGGGTTTGGGGATTTCGTCTGGGATGGGTGCCACGTGGGAAGGCAAGGGTACAGTGGAAATGAGGCAAGATTGTCCTAGTGGCCTGACCCAGGCTTTATTGTGCCTTACTGCAGGTCACTTTCTGAATTCATTTTGTCCCAGAAGCCATCTCCATGGGCGCCGTGGTGTTTGGAGGAAGCAGAGGCAGGCTAGGAGGAAGAGAAGTATCAGGACTGTACTCCACATAAGCTGGACATGGGGACAGATAGGGATCGGGGAGTTTGTTCAGGACCCTGGTGCCCAGGCAAGAGATTTCACGCATATTGCATCCATGGGTGGTTTTACCAGAGGCACCCTCGCTGCCAGGCAGTTTTGCTGTAACCTTTCCAGTGATCCCTCAGCACACGATGAAAGAGCTGATCTTTGAGCAGTGGGAACCCTTGTGGTTCTCAGTTTTCATACTTAAAAATCTTTGGGACCGAGTTGGCAAACGTAGGTCTCTAGATGCAAGATAAAAGGGATCTGGTAATTTTAACATTCTCTCTTTCTCTCTCTCTCTCTCTCTCTCTCTCTCTCTCTCTCTCTCTCTCTCTCTCTCTCTCCCCCCTCCCCTTTGTCTCTCTGCCCTCCCCCCAACACAAAACCAATCCAGCGTACTTGTGCAGTCAAAAACAAATATTGAAACTCTTGTGGTTAAGATCAAATAGTCCTGTGGAAATGAAAATGTTTACTCATAAAAGCTTAAAGAAAATGTCAGAAAATAATTTTTGTTTGTAGAAAAGCAAGGAGGAGTAGCTTAGGGATTTTGTTTTAACACAGAACATGTCTTTCATATAATTTTAATATCACCCGACAAATGTATATTCCCACTTCTTGTAGGTAAGGACTGATTTGTAACTCACCTCTTGCCATTTTAATATAAGTTTCTTGAATAGTTTATGTGAATGTGCAAACCATGGTTCTAAAATGAATCAGAGCTAAAGGCTGGACTTTAGACAGAGGAGGTGGAGGAGCCATTTTAACCAAAAATAGAACCAGTGTCATCCTTCGGGAGAGTAGTGTAGGATGGAGGGGGAAGAACCAAGAAAGGGTAGCCAGTAGCAAACTTTGCTGTGGTCGTACAGTTTTGTCCTGGCTCTACCACATAGGCAGGACCAGGACTTAAGGAAATAAAACAGTCATCTGAGTTTACCTCTCCCCACTTAAGGATGCTTTCCCATTTCTCTTTTGTGAAGTGTTCTACATGAAGCATGTGGTATCTGCACTGAGTTTGTGCTGTCATTCTTCCTAGGCAGCTATTTCATTCCTGCTCCCTTTTTCAGACCTCACTCCCCCCTTTCCTTACACACCCCCCGCCTTCCTTTTTATTGACAGAAGAACCACCACAGACCAAGGGAATGTCTTTATCTTCCTGCTGTGCTTATAGTCTAGCTTGTACCTTCTCCTTCCCACCCATTTGCAGAATGGCCATTTCTCTCCTGCTGTCCTCTTGGCATAGCATCCATCCACCCCCTCACCTTTTCAGAGGACCACTTCTTTCCTTCCTTCCTCTCTCCAGAGTTTTTTTCCCATCACTGTTGGAGCATCCTTCAATTCAGCACTGTCCAATAGAACTCTCTGCAGTGCTAGAAATGGTTTCTATCTGCATGGTGCTGTAAAGCAGCCATCAGCCACATGAGGCTTTTGGGCACTTGAGATGTGCCTAGTGTGACTGAGGACCTGAGTTTTTAATTTCAAAGTTATGGGTAGCTAGTGGCTGCCATATTGGACAGCCCAGCATTTGCCTCTTCCTTCTTATAAAGGAGCCTTCCCTCCATCCTACATATGTTCCCTGCTGTCACTCTACCTCTCTGTTCACATTCTCAAGACACCTCAGAGAGTCACACCCACGCTCTCCATCCACTTTCTTTAAGTCCTACCCTTTGTTTGCCTTCCACACTCTATAGTCTAGCTTCTGCCTCCCACTCTGCACCAAAACTGCCAGATCTCTGCCCTCATCTTGCTCTTCCTCTCAGCCATATTCCTCACAAATGGCCACTCCAGTCCTCATCTCAGTTTCTCTGACACCATAGTCCTCTGGCTTTCCGCTTACCTTCCTAGTGTTCCTTTTCAGTCTTGCTATGGCTGCTCCTCTGTCTGACTCCAGATGATGGGATTGCTTAGGGACTGGTCCTTGTCAGCCCTTTCTTCCTAGGTGACGATATCCCATTCCTAACCTATTCCCACCACTCCCTACAGCATTTTTTTTAATTTACAAATTGTCATTTATTCTGAATTATAAAAAAATCAAAACTCCAAACAAGTACTGTTTAAAACTTCCTCTGATGTCATATTTGAAATGATATGATTACAAAATACCTTTTAAAAAAGTGTATCATTTATTTTATCTTTATTGGGGGGAACTGGAATTTGAACTCAGAGCTTCACGCTTGGTAGGCAGGAGGTCTGCCACTTGAGCCACTCTGCCAGCCCCATTTATTTTATCTTTTTATGGCTATAATTACCAACTTGTAAGAAAACTACAGCCATATCAATACTTGACAGGATTTTGAGATCTAATAATTGGACATTGGGCAGTATGCAAGTAAAACATCATTGTAGTTTTCATTAATCAAAGGAAATATTTCATTCAAGTTCCCAAAAGAAATTTAAGGCATTATCTTGAATTGAAGAAAACAATACCAAGTTAAAATATGGAAACAGTTTTGTTTAGCAGGAGCTGAAATCAGTGTATACATTCTAACCAAACATCTGACCCATATGTTATTTTTTTTGAGTTTTGAAGGATCTACTAAGCCAAACCCTGCACTGCTTGTGTTGCCTTTGCTTCCCCCTTTTTTTTCCTCACTTTGCCTTCAGCCTTTTCTCCTGCCTTTGTTTCTTCCATACTAGTGCTGTCCATGCTAGTCTGGAAGTCTTTTTGTTTCTCTTAATCTCAGTCTCCATGCTCTTGTCCTCTTGTCTTTTTTTTTTTTAATCCTTCACCACGCATTGCATGTTCTTTTGGCATTGTTTGGGTACCACCACAGCTGCCTTCTCTTGAACATCGTTCATTAAAACATTACTGTCTGCTTTGAGAATACTTGTAAGTCTGTTGAGCCCCTTTGGGCATTCTTTGTTCCCTTTTTTATGTACTGTGTAAGCTTTTAGCTATGTTTTACCTAAGAAATACGAACGCACCCACCTCCTAGTGGCTTTAAACACTGTACATACTGATGACCTTGAGTTTTTATTCCCAGTACACTTTGCTCAGGGCTTCCAGCTCTTGTCCACACCTGGAGCTCCTGCTCTTCCTCTCACCTTCCCTCCGTCTTCCTCATCCCAGCCAGTGGCCCCACTGGCTATTCATTTGCTAAGAGTATCCTTGATTTCGCTTCCCTGTCTCCCACACCCAGGCTGTTAGTTGATCCTGTGGGATCTACTTCCAGGATACATCTGGAGTTTGTCTACCTCTCCCTATAATCGCAGTTCCTTTTCTAGTCCTGCCCATTATTGCCTCCTTCCTGATAAATTTCCTAACCCACCCACCAGCAGGTTGTCTCCAGTCAACTCGGCACACAGGAACCACAGTGATGGGTTCTAAAATCACAAATCAGGTCATGTCACTCTCCTCCTTACATACGCTTCTGCAGATGAGGCTGTGGCTCCTGTCTCATCTCCAGCCTCCCAGTCACTCTGCCAGTGTGCCTCACCACATTTAGTACTTCTTGGCCTCCTTTGCTTTTCTTGCTCTGCCTGGAATACTTACACCCGGGCTCTGCAAATGCCTCTTCTCTTCTTCAGATTCAGTATTGGGGCCACCTGCTCACCATATCATCTCAAACACTCTTTCCAGCATCTCTTTCAAGTGGCCTCACCTTTGTATCCTGCAGTTAGCTTGCCACAGCACACGGGTAAGCATCTGGGCTTTGTTTACTTATTTATAAGCTGTCTTCCTCCAATACCATCCCACAAAGATAGGACATTTCCACAGTTGTCTCCCGGCACCTAACACAGCATCTGGCACCTTATGCGTCTGCAATATATATTTTTTGATTGAGTGAGTGCTTGAATATGGTGGGCAGCCTTACTTGGATGCTAGCCTGGAAGTTGTGATAATTTTTGGATTACCTTTTATATAGTTTGCTTAATTGGGAGTCACTAGGGCCAAGAGGGAAAGAGATCGCTTAGAAGCAGTTTTCTTTTAATGCTAAAGCAAGCAATTTAGCTTTTATGGTGATGAGAGTTAATTTTTGGGCTGTCTGCTGTCACTGGAGTATTGGGGATATAAATTACCTTTTTATCGTTCTGTACAAGGCCAACAGAAAGCCAGCTTGTCTGCTGTTGTGACTTGGCTGATTTTTGTCAGTGTTTACAAATAAGATCTATTGTATTACCATTTGGCTTCCTTTTACACTTACTTATTTTGTTCAGCCAAGATTACCTTGCAGTGTATGAATTTTACAATCTTGGTTATCTAACACCTCGGCTGCCTTTCGGTAATCTATACTGATTCTCTTTCCTCTGATGCTCCTTTAGTTTTCCATTCCTCCCGAATCACACAAAGGTATGCAATTTCTACAAATTGTAGGGCTTTTCTTTGGATTTTTCATTAACTAAAACAGAGAAAGTCTTTCAGATGTGTTGAGGTGAGCGTGTCTTCTGGTCCAGTTGTGGTTCTCAAACTTCACCAAGACTCATTTGTTCCCTTCATCAGGAAGGTATTGGCCAGTGCCATTGGGGATCCAGACATGAGCAGACCTGCAGGTTCATCCCCACCTCTGTGGAATTTATGTATCAAAAAGGAAGATGAGCCATACACACAAGGACCATCTTTACATTTATTTAAATGCTGTGAGTTTAAACAAAGTTTTCCGATCTAGAGGGATAAGAGGTGGTATCAAGATGCCCATCTATTTGGGGAGTTTAGGGAAGATGCCCCAGTACACTGTGGGAAGGTTTTGAAGGGCTGTTAGCATTAGGAGCCCCTCGTTCACTAGATAAGTATCTCCCTCTGCGTCTAACTAGAGAAATAGCCAGAATTTGAAAGGGAGTAGGCATGAAATATGTATGTATTGAACAATTAAGTGGATAGATGTGAATGAGTATGTGCTTTGGGTGGTTTTTGTTTGTTTGTTTGTAAAACACAGCTTATTAGATGATTATTAAGGATAAAGAAGTAGGCTAGAAGAGGTTGAGGTAGAATAGATAAAGGATCCAGTTGGAGGACCTCACTGAGGAGATGTTAAAGACCTGACAGAACAAGAGTGAACCACACAGGTAGCTGGGGGAAGAGGCTTCCTGAGAACAGCAAGTGCAAAGACCCTGAGGGAGGACATGCTGGCATGTTACAGAACAGGAAGGAGGCTAGCATAGCTGGAGCAGAATAAGTGAGAGGAAGAGTAGAGGTGAAGAGGTCAGGAAGGTAGCAGTGGCCAGACCATGCCTTTCAGTAGACTTTTGTTTTGGGAAACGTAACCGTTCTTGTTGGAAGCGGCACACAGTCTCCTGAAGGAGACCCCCGAGCAAAGCGGGTGGTTTGCTTTTCCTAATGGACTCAGAGATGTGTGTAAATTGCCAGGTTTCTTTTCTGTGATGCCTGCTGAGGAACTCAGAGTCAGACGCATGGTGGCCCTTGAGGAGTTTGTCAGAGCTCATTCATTACTGTTACTTCTCACTCAGTTTATGGCCGTACCCTGTGTTTGCCTCCCCCCCGCCTTTTTTTTTTTTTAAGCAAAACGGAAATATCTTTGCCTTTTTTTCCTAATTATAAAAATGTTACATGTTCATACTAAAATAATAGCAAGAAGGAGGAAGTGAAAATGACTCGTCATCCCATGTGTTAGGGACAGCCTCAGCTAGCGTTCGGATGTCTGTCCTTGCAAACTTTTCGCTTGGGTATATGGCTCTGTGTCTAGATGTATGGCTGCACAGAGCAAGTGTATTTTCACAAAAGGGAATCATCTTAGGTTTTTGTTTCTCAACATAATGTTTTTGCAACTTAAAATATCTTGAGTGGACATCTTTCCGTGCCAATAACTATAAAAATACATCATCATTTAAATCCACACCTACTTCTAATTTGTCATTTGGCTAAATTTAATACATTTTTGTGAACCTGCATAAATCTTTTCTAGAACAAGGAAGGGTATTTTAAAAAAGGCATTTTGACAGTTCCTTAAGGCAACTGTTTGCTTTAAATGAGTTACTGAAGGAAAGAAATGGCAGAGACCAAGATCACAATTAACGCTGGGTAATTGGCGGTGCCTGTGTAATTGTGGGTGAGTCACTGCTCCCTCTCCTTGGTGAATCTCCGTAAGAGCATGGAGGATGCAGTGTTGTTGCTAAGGGTGGTTGGTGGACTGAGCCCCAGATGCTTAAGTTCTTTCTCGTTGTGTGGAAATATCAGGGCAGAGTGATTCTGCTGTAAGATCAGGATGAGCAGGTTCTCTGCAAGTAGAAAGCACCCAGAATTCCCCACTCCCCCACCCTCGAAAGTCCTCTTGTGCTTCAGGGGCCCCGTTGTCTGGTGTATATCACTCCCATTTCAAAGAAAATTCTCTCAGAGAGAGGATTAAAACAGGGATGTATACACAGGAAGGACATTCATTATATTTCTTGTGTTGGTTATAAGACAGATTAAAAAAAAATCAGTAAATCTTGGGTAATTCAGTGAAGTGTCACCTTGGCCTGCACAGACCTCCAAAATCTTTGGACAAGGACTATTCTTTGGTGCACAGGGTAGAGGCAGGGTCTCCTCACCCTTGTCAAATGCGAAATCAAATAGCACGTTTATAATGGAGAAAGGGACTTCTTGGAACCTCACAAGTCTGTGGCACACCAAGTCCAGGCCTTAGGGACCTTGAGAGTACACTGTGTTGCTTTTTCAACAGGAAAATAAATTGAGCAAAGAGATGCATCCTGAGGAACCGGGGCAAAAAGCTTTTGATTTGCATGGGTTTTGCTATCCTGGTCTCTTGAACACTGCTTGTTAGATATCTGCATTTCTAGGTGTTGCACACACAGGCTGCCCCGAATCGGATTTATGGGTTTTGGAGGTGAGAGCTGGCATCGTGCACTGTTTTCCTAGCGGGGTTCGTTCTGTGTGGGAAGAGGCAGGATGGAAATGTCTGAATACACGAAGAAGTCTCCAGTAGTTCTTCCACCGAGGTGCTGTTAGTCATATGCCATCATTCTGGTACAAATTATTTAAATGATATTTCAAATTAGCTTGTTAGAATAAAAATACGCTTGTGGGGAACACATTGAGACATTTGTCAAAGACTAGAGAGATTTTTAAAAAACACTTTTATTCACAAGCCTGGTTGATAGTCTTATTATTCCTCTGAGAAATTGGGGGCTGTGGACGCTCTCTCCCTCTGTGTAGGTGAGTGTAGGGTAAGGCATTGCCCCAAGCCAAGCAGTTAGCCTGAGAGCCAGGCATTAAGAAGCTCTTTGGTACACAGGCCTCCCCTAGGACTGCAATGAGGCTGGCTCCCAACTAGGCCGGGGGTCCTAGCAGGCCTGTTCTTTGCCCTGCCTGCGGAAATCTCAGACCAGGCCACTCATGAGGGTGGGCCGAGTTCAACCTGCCCTCTGATATCCTTCAGCCCTGGGGGCGTCCTGTTGGGGCTATGGGGCAGGAACTGTCCACAGGGACTTAATTAGTGAGGAATATCACAGACCCCACTGCCTACATCAGAGCCCTTTTGGGATCTTTAATTGGAGTTGTTCAGATAAATGAAGAAAAGGAGAGTTGTTTTGGTGTCTGTTGTCTTGGGGAGAGGGTGACAGAGAAGGGCCTCATGGGGAAAAGGAATGGAACCTGTTTCAGGACGCTCCAAGGGGCAGGAAAAGGAGCTCTGGGCACAGTTGCACAGAGGCATATTCAGCTGAGTGGGTATGAAGGAGAGCTCTTCAACCCTCCCTGTGGACTCAGGACAGATTTGACTGTTTCACCCCATGGTGAGTTCGTCATCGCAGAGGTTTCCCTGTCAGGAGCCAGGAGAGAGAGACAGAGATTGACAGAACAGGGTTCCTGCTCTCCTGAGGAGATGGGTGTGAGCAGGTAATTAGGGCAATGGGATAAACTTTGTTATGGTAAAATGAACAAAAGATGGCACGCTTTACTCTGCAAGGAGTTAGGAGGTTTCCTGCAGGCAGTGACCTTCAAGCTGTATCTTGAAGGAGACGTAGGAGCTTCCCAGGCAGGCAGAATGAGGAAGCAGGGTGTTAAAGTGCAGAGCACTGCTCTGGGAAGCAGCAAAGTATGGAGGTTAAGAACAGAGACCTTAGACACAGTCTTGGCTTGTCTGTTCCCTGACCATATGACCTAGAGTAAGATTCAGTGAGTCCATCGTATTTGCAGATTCCTTACACAGGATTTTAACAATTAAGTGTGGTTAAAAAGTCAATAAAAAACATAGGGGCTGGTGGAGTGGCTCTAGAGCTCCTGCCTAGAGAGCTGAAGCCCTGAGTTCAAACCCCAGTCCCACCAGAAAAAAAAAGTCAATAAAAAAAGAAACGTCAAAGCCAAAACTTTTAAATTCCCACACAGCTCAGCTCATGTGGAGAAGCTCTCAGTCCCATGTTATCATCTCTTATGTCTAAATTGTATGATCCACTGAAGGAAAATCTGCCTCCCAAAAAGCAAATTGTGCCTGAAAGCAAGGTAAAAAAGCAAGGTAAAAGTGACTGTGCTTAATTGAAGTGATAAAGTGCAAATCTGAGATTTGCTGAAAGGTAGCATGTCTTTAGTGGAAGTTGGGCTGTGTTGTGGGAAAAACAAACCCAGCCTCCACAGTGCAGCACTGGACTCTGCATGCTGAGCACACAATCGATGGCAATCTCCGTGGACCTATGCATCTGCAGATACCAAGGATCTACTATACTGACCTTCCTTATCTGTGAAATGGGCATCAAAACAGTACCAACCTCACAGGGTGGTTGGAAGGGTTCAGTGAAATGTACATTTTGATGTGTGTTAGCCATCACACAAGCATGGAGGTGGAAAAGAATGAGTGAGTGTGGAGAAGGGCTCAGGAAGGTACTCTGAAGAAGAGACCTTTGCGTTAAGTATTGGGGCTTAATCCTGAGGGTGGCAGGGAGCCAGCTATGAGTGAGGCTGGAGGTGCTGGTGTCAGACCGTGAAGCCTGACCCCAGCAGTGGCAGGCAGTGGGGTTGGAGAGGAAGAAGGGACGTCAGGTGGAAGGCTATAGAGTGGACTTCAATCTGTGGGCAGTGAAAGAATATTTTCTGTTTCAGAGGGAAGAACAATACTTATTTTTAAAAAATTATTCTAGCGATAGTAGCGAAGAGCAGTGTGTGGAGAGTTGAGGTTAGAAGGAGAGAGATCTTGTAGGAAACAGCCACAGTCTCTCCAAGAAATGCTGAGAGCAGAAGGGATGGAGAGGAAAGAGCAGATAGCACACCGATTTGCACAGTGCAAGTCTTTCCTTGTTCTGTAATGAATCTGAGGCAGCCTCCAGGAATACATGAAACACACGGAAAGAGAAAACTATACATAAGGGCCTCACTAGGATTGAGAGGCAAAAGGCTTGCA
Source organism: Castor canadensis (assembly GCF_047511655.1). Taxonomy (NCBI): domain Eukaryota; kingdom Metazoa; phylum Chordata; class Mammalia; order Rodentia; family Castoridae; genus Castor; species Castor canadensis. The sequence goes on along the minus strand of NC_133404.1, from coordinate 43,180,221 downwards.
GGTCTTTCCTGTACGACTGTTAAATTTGGACACAAATTAAGCAATCATTTAAGGAGAACTTGGGGTCTCTATGCAGAGTGCCATCTGTACTCTCAGCCTATCTCATTTATGTCTCATAGCAGTCCTCACTTTCACAGTGGGAGAAACTGGATATGAGAAATTCAGTAACCTTTCTATGCTCTCGGACAGACGTGGCAGAGTTGGGAATCAGGCTTGAGCCTGTTAGAGAATAAATTCCATGTTCTTAAGATGCATTTTTCAGAGGCCAAACGCTTTAACAGACTCATGTGGGAGGTGGATTCACAACCTTTGATTTTTGGGATGAGAGAAAGGGAAAGGCTGAGTTGCCAGCCATGTGGACGTTTCTAGAGTATGTGGTGATGGTGGTAACGCTAACTGAGATTGGGGACATAAGAAGAGATGCAGTTCTTTTGGAGAAAATGATGGGAGTTTAGTCTTGGATGGATATGATGACTTTCCATTTGTGCTCTCAGTAAGTAGAAACCCAGATCTAGCACTCAGCAGTGAGACACAGATTAGAATAGTGTGAGGCACAGATTTGGTGGCCATTGCCTCTGAGATGGATATGACCATCCAAGAAGAGAATGAGTTATGGAGAAGAATAAAGATGGAACTCTGGCAAAGGACCACAGTTGAAGGGAAGAAAAATAAACCAGTGAATGAGACTGAGAGATGGTAAGACGCAGACGAAGGCTGGAGGAGAGAGGTTGTTGAAGCCATAGGAGGCTGCAAAGAGGGGCATCCTCAGCAGGGTCAGAGGCCTCGGAAAGCTTAGAGAAAGTAGGGACCAAGAAAGTGCACACTGTTAAGTACTGTGAGAGTATGAGGGCACTGATGAATTTTGAGAGCAGATTCGGTCAAGTGTGAAAGCACAAATCCATTTGCAGGCAAAACCCGTTTAAGGAGTGAGTGTGGGGACAGACAGGGGGTTGGGAAGTCTCACGGGAGATGAAGGTTAATGCAAGGGTAAGTCAGGGTGGGATGAAAGTTGGTTTTTGCTTTGTAAGGGGAACATGGTGGGAGGCTGAGAGCAGAGAATAGGGGAGGTTGGAGACATTAGAGGAAGAAGAGAGGCAGTGGAGCTGGAGCAGGAGGATCTGATAAGAGCTCAAGAGGAGGAGTAATCCTCCAGAAGGGCCCAGGGGAATCATCCTCAGAGACAGACAAGGGGACAGGTACACAGGCATTTTTACTAACTCACTCACTTTGCTGTGGGTGGAGATGGAACTCAGGGCCTCATTCATGCTAGGCAAGCACTGTGCCAGTTAGTCCATCCTCAGCCTTGGAGGTGTTATGAGGCTATGGGAGGGAAGGGAATGAGGGAGCAAGGTTTGCTGGCTTTTCCTTCCCACTGTAAGCTAAGGAATTGATCTGAGAACTAGAAGGCAGATCAAGAAGAAAGGAGATGGATTGACATCGCTGCTTGTAGGGGCTGGAGCTGGGAGTTAGGCGAGGCAAATAGAGATTTATGAACAAACAGCCTTTTGAAGAACCAAGAATGCCAGTTTGTGAAGGTGGCCATAGCTAGTTGAACTTGCCAACATGCCAAGGGGCCTGGGAAGGGGGCAGAGGCAGGCAGCGCCAGTCCCAGATGGTGGTGGCTCTGATCAGGCTGAGGGTTTTACCATGCCCAGCTGTGAAGAATACTGCTTCACAAGAGGAAGAACCTGCTCCATCCCTGTTGGTCACCTCGCCCTCTGCCCTCACATCTCCCTGTAGCCTGTCACTGTTCTGCTGATAATTCTTCCAGACTTTTTCTAAAAAAATGCATTAAAATTCTTGCCAGCATGACCTCTTTGAGTAGTGAGATCTGTAGGTTATTAACCTCCGTGAGAGTGGATTTCCTTGCTCCATGGAGCGATAATCTTGTGGGAGGAGTAGACATTATTGTGCTGGCCTGCTGAGTTAGCTTGCTGCCTGAGGGGAGAGGCAGAGTAGGGGTGGCTTATCTGTGTCCTGCCCTCCCCTACACCATGTGATTTATCCTGTGTCCCATGGAAGATCGTCTGATAGCTGCCACACATCACTGTCCCCAAAGTTGAGATGGTCAGAGAAATGAAAGCATAGCAGACCGTTGTCTCTCTTAAAGGGTGGTTCTCTAAGCATGAGAAGGGAAAAGTTGGAGGTGGGAGTGTTGACTCTTGGGCAGACAAGAATATGGCGCGTTATTCAGTGACCTGGAAATCCCCTGGAGTTGAGAGGGCTGGTAGGGTATTTGTGTTTGACCATGTTGAAACACATCTTCTGTCATCTCAATGATGGACTTCAGATCTCCACATGTAATGGGTATTTGCCATAAGCTACTCACAAGGCATCTGGCTGAGTAGTTATGACTCACGACTTGATCCTCATTAGTTTGACATTTCAAACATGCCGTAACCTAGCCTGACCTACCTGTCTTCTGAATACTAGGCGCATGCCCCTCCATGTGGTTTTTTCACATGAAGCATTCCATTGTAATATGAAGTTATGTCAGCAAAGTGTCATAACCTGTGTCTCCCCACCTTGCCAACCAAACCAGTGCTGTCCAGTAGAAATATGACAGCTACACATGTAATTTTACACATCCCAGTATCCATGCTAAAAAAGTGAAAAGACACAGGTGAAGTTAAAATTTTAATGTATTTTAATCCAACATATTCAAAATACTATTTTTACATGCAGTCAGTAGTAAGTAAAACAGACATGGCTCCTCTCCCCATTCACTAGTTTACATTCTAGTGAGGGAGACAGACTCCACCTGTCCCTATGCCCTCTATCTCCCTCACTCCAAAAATGACCTATAGATGGATCCACCAGTAAAACTATTGCAAGTGGTGCTCAGTGCACAGAGGAAAAGAAACAAGGGCTGAGACCAACTTTAGAATTTGTGGTTACAAGATACCTCCTGAAGAGGTGACATTTGAGCTGTCACCTCATGTGAAGGAGGTAGCTCAGGGTGGAGGGAGAAACAAGGACAAAGGCATAGAGTGGGAAAGAGCCATTCTGAATGTTTGAGAAACAGACATGAGACCAGCAGGCAGGATCACAGAGTGTGAGGGGAGGCAGCCTAGGGTGGGGTCAGAGGAGAAGGAGGCAAGGACAAAATTGGTTGTGGTCTCAGAAGCTGTGGCAGGGACTGAGGTAGGTCAAGACTGAAAAAGATTTGAGTAGCACTAAACGGCTGTGATATGATCTTTAGTAAGTTCCAAGAAGGCCAGGTGGACACTCTGGAGGATGGGTTGGAAGGGGCAAGAGTTGAAGCAAGGAGTTGGGTGAAAAGTTCCAGATAAGAGTGGATGCTGCGTCTAGAAAGGTCTTACTTAGAGGAGAAGAGAGAGGAGGTCAGGTTCTACACGTGGCTTGTTAGAACTTCAGATGGATGACGTATGGCATACAGGGTGAGGGAGACAGAGGGAATAAAGCACATGGCATATTCTTCTAGTATTTGCGGGGAAGCCTGGTGTGGAGGTTAGGAGGGAGCATGAGTGGATCTGGGGAAGAAGCCAATAATTATATGACTCTGGGTTCTGCAGAAAGGTCAGGTGGGAGAAGACTGAGCAAGGTCACCAAGGGAGAGGGCAGACAGAGGACGAGAGGGCTCAGGATGAGCCTAGAGCACCCATCCATCCTTTAGGTGGCCACAGAGGAGAAGGAGCCAGCAAAGAAGATGGAGGAGGATTAGCCAGTGAGGGAGGAAGAGAGCTAGAGTTGTGGTCAGTGGAAAAGCATCTCAAGGAGGAAGGCTCTGCACTGGTGTGGAGCACTCCTGGGAGGTGGCCTGGGACTGGTGTCATGGCAGCTGCTGACCTGAGTCCAGTCAGTGTCAAGGTGGGGCCAGGAGCCAGGTGGGCTAGAAGGTAAATGGTAGGCTGGAAAGGGGAGTTGTGTGGATCACTTTTTTGAAGTGGACTGTTAAAGGCACAGAGAAGTGGGACAATAAGATGGAGCTGTGGGGAAAGGAAAGGGGGCATTCAGATGGGAGAGCTGCGGTGTAAGTAGATGCTAATGGGAATGCTGCCAGAGAGGAGATGACAGAGGACTCACACCCCTGAGAAGATGAGTGGTTTGGGATTAAGAGCACTGGAGAAGGACTGTCCATTGGAGAGGACAAGGAGGTACCTCCCTTTGGAAAGGAGGCCACCATGGGTGATGCAAGCAGGCATCTGAAGCCTCTGTCTTGGAGAAGTGTGAGGCTGGGTTGTCAGCTGAGAGCAAGGGTGGAGGACAGGGTGTGGGTCGTTGGAGGAGATGAAGTGAAGTTACTGTCTGGGCGTGGTTGGCAAGCTTACCAGAGAAACCTAGGCCTGTGGGCCACTGCAGAATGACAGTTTGAGGTCAGAGAACATGAATTTAAAGTGAAACTCATCCACCCAGTTTTGTGATGTTGCCCAGTGGCTTGGGTGTGGGTGTTGAGAAGGGAGATGGCAGGATGCGTCAGGTTGGCGTTTGCCAGGCTTGGGAAGCAGGTTTTCTCCTGGGATTGATAACAGTGATAGACAATGGGATGGAAGTGGGCCATCCATGGAAAAACCTGAATTTAGATGGTGGGTGGTGGTGAGGGGTAAGTCCATGGACTGGAGGACTCCATGAGGTGGGAGACACCTAAGGGAGTGGGCTGGGAGGATGGACCACATGGCTGGGGGAAGAAGCAGCAGTTCCCATTTCAAGGTGAGGAGGGGTCCAGCATATGGCTGCGAGTAAGAGTCACTGAAGGGGCATGGGAGGAGGGGATTGGCACAGAGGAGGCCAAGGGACCAGGTCAGGAGTGGCAGGGACAGGAAGCAGCTGGGCTGGGAGCTGAAGTTCTTGATCAATGGCAGGAAATGACTTTGAGGCAGGTGAGGATTGGTGGGAGGCAGGTGCCTACAACATTCTGGCCTCCCTGGACTTGGAGGGAGCCACAAGGACCCCCCCACCAAAGTGTTCTGTATGTGTGGGATAAGGGGGACAAGGCAGCTCGCACGTTGGGTGGGGAGGTTTAACCTCAGGGACCAGCTGCTTTCAGTAGAGGGAATATTGTGACCGGGTGCTGATGCCGGCTGAGCTGCAGGATTTTTAGTGAGCCCAGGATTAGGGAGAGAAGAGGAGGAGAGGACTAGCTCAGATTGGGGAATGTGCAGAGCAGGGGGACCCTGAGTGACATTGGCCGGCTTGCCACGAGGTAAAGCGATACATGAACTTACATCCGGTGTGGGAAAGGCGCAGATCTGTGAGTGTGAAAAAAGGCTTGGGAATTTCCAGCGATGGTAAGCTCCCTCTGAGTCAGCCTCAAATGCTGAGTAAAACTTTGAAGACTTCAGCTGAAGTGTGGAAGACCTGTAAAGAAGGAGGCTGCAGGTCGGGCTGTGCTGCAGTTGGCTCGGATTGCCAGAGGTCATCCAGACGCGGATGGCGCAGGAACAGTTTGGAGAGGCAGAGCAAGAGTGGTCTGGGCACGTGCTCTGTGAGGAGTGTGTTGGTCGCAATCTTTGTCATATTTTCAAAGGAGTCCCTGACTCAACGGAGATTAGCACTATTGTCTTCTAAAGGTCCTTTGGGTATATTTAACCTTGAGAAAGGAGAACTTGGACCAAGAGGTGAGGGTTGGGGGAGAGAGCCAGTTGTCTCCATGTAGATGGCCAGCTGCCTTTGAGAGGAGGGGGCTTGTTCTGTGCTGGCCCAACTGGTGGGACTTGAGTCAGTGGTGTGGGTGACCAGGGAGCCTGAGACAACTGCCACGGGAGGTGGGTTGTGAATGGAGCAGGTGGCAGAAAGAGGTGGCCTGTGATGCTGACCAAGGCTTTGTGCACAGCTTCTTATTCCAAATAAACAACTGTGGGTGTCACCAGGTTCCCTCACCCCCAGGGAGGCTGTGTCATCTCAAGGGCTGAGCTCACCAGGAGTGACACAGCCCTGTAGATGCTTAGGTTTGCAGCTACGACACAGTGGCCCTGGTTGCCTGCCCACCTTTCCTTTCTGGGGACAGCATGTTAAATACTATCTTAGGGGAGAGTGAGCCATCAGCTCATCCCCGTGGTGTGGGAGTAATGCTCCCTATGGGATGGCCTGTGGGTGTCGTAGCTCCTCCCACATCTTGGTTAAGGTGCTGAGCCCGCCTCCTTAGTTGCCTACCCAGGTGGTTGCTGGCATTGGGTTCTCTGCCATGATACGGGGTTGGATGGACCAAGTGCTGTATTGAGCTCACCAGTTGGGGGAAGCACAGCCTTCTCTCATAGAGGGGATGCTGCACATCCATGCCCAGGGCATTCCCCACGGCGGTTAGGGCTTCTTTCTTGCCTTGGCACCAACAGAACGGACCCCCGAGGCTTAAAGGTGACTCCAAGGGGATCAGACTGCTAACTAACCCAGTTTGGCTTGTCAGAGCTCCTTCTTCCCTTTTTTCCCACTCAGGATTTGTTTTGGGTGGGTGTGTGTGTGAGTGTGTGTGTGTGTGTGTGTGTGTGTGTGTGTGTGTGTGTGTGTGTGTGTTTTAAACCAATCATGCCTTACCAAGGGTGGGATATTCTGGAAAATTGGAATTGGAATCTGATTGAAAGCCATATCACTTGCTTCAAGGGAGGGAGCTAAAAAAAAAAAAAAAGCCACTGCTTGGCTTCTCCCATGAATTTTAAATGCCCTGAAAGCTTCGCCCCATGAAGGAAACAATGCCTCATGCCCTAAATAATTAAGCGGAGTACACTGTATCGATCCCGACCTGCTCACACTGTAGCCCTGGGAGCCTGCTCTCAAGGGCAGAGCCAGCCAGGGGCCCAGGCAGGTTGTCCTCATAGCAAAAATCGATGTCGCTTTCAGTGGCTGCCTGCTAAGCATTTGGCAAAATTGGCACAACCATGGGAATGTCACACAAGAGGATGAAGGTGGCATGTGTCAGAATGCAAGTTTTTCTCTGAGTGGCTACATCCATCAGCTGTTTATGTCAGACCTCTGAATTTTAAATGGTTTTATTTACCTGTCATTGCTGTGTGACCAGCCATGTGAGGTGACTGTGTCCTCACACCATGTCTGTGTCTTCCCTACCATCTGATGTTGGCACTGCTTCTCTGTGCTTGATGAAACTTTGTGGAAAACCTGTCGGGAAGAGAAGGCTACTCTGTCTTCTGACAGAAGACCCTTCTTCAGGTGCAAAAGTGGCATTTCAGAACTGGCCCATTATTTCCTGGCCACCTGCCCATTCTGTGATGGCACAGGATGTTACTGGGTACAGACGAAGGGTTATGCCAGATGACCGAAGACTTCACTCTTCTGTCTTGTTGGATCATATTTTACAGTTGCATTATGAAGACATTATTCAGCTTATGCAATCAGCATCTAAATGTCAACTAAGTGAATCTGTTGTTCTGGATCTGCGTGTGATCGGTTGTATTGATACTGATCTCTGGTGAAAGCCCTCCAAATCCACCTTGCTCACCTGCTGTTTCTTGGGAACCTTGAGCAGGAAGGTGTTTTTAGTGCTGTGGTTTTCAGGATTGGTTTCCCAATGCAGCAGCACTTCATCTCCACAGAAGCTGGGGGCGAAAGCCAGTCCCCATGAGAGGTCACAATGAAGTAGTGAAATTCTTGCATCTTAGAAAAATTGATTGTTTGGTTCTGGAGCGAGTCTTTTACACCCAGTGAACTTAGTGGATCATGAATACAGCTTGGTAACACAGACTGTTAGGATCTGAAACCTGGATGGCATCTCATTAAGTGTTCACAGTTGAGGTCTTCTAGATAATCTTTGTTTGCTTGTTTTTTGGTGGTGGTACTGGGGTTTGAACTAAGGTCGGCTGTTTGCTCAGCAGGTGCTCTACCACTTAAGCCATGCCATGTCCTTTTCCTTTTTAGTTTTATTTTTCAGATAGGACCTTGTTTTTTCATTCTCTCTCTCTCTCTCTCTCTCTCTCTCTCTCTCTCTCTCTCTCTCTCTCTCTCTCTATCTCTCTCCCTCTCTCTCTCCCTCTCTCTCTCTCCTTTCTTATAGGTTGCTCTAACTTTTTGCCCAGGCTGGCCACTAACCACGATCCTCCCAATCTCTGCCTCCCAAGTAGATTGGATTACATACCTGAGCCACTGCACCCAATGGTTAATCTGTTTTTAGAACAAAACTTTTTAGGTAGCCTCTAGAACTTTTCTTAGTAGTAGCTCAAGTTAGTTTCTCCCACATCCTATTAACCAAATATGTGCATGGCTAAGGAAGAAACCATTTGTGCTCAAGACTCTGATGTTTTGCAGTTGGGCTTATTGGAATCAGTAGTTTTATTTAGGTCGCCTGTGTTAAAGTGGTAGCCAGCAGACCAGGTGGAAACCGTAGATTGCGGCTGCAGTGCACTTCTCATATCCTAACTTTGCTTCTTCATCTGTTCACTCAGTTAATTGATACTACTGCAGACCTTGAGGGGTGACTAAAAAGACTTGCCTCTGCCTTTGTAGACCCTATAGTATAGCAGGAAAATGGGTATTGAATAACTACAAAAATAATCCATTATAATTCATTCTTGCTCTGAGTTTTGCAGAGTGGTGTGGTCTAGGCACTGTTCATGAGTATTAGACATGTTGAGGAGCCAGACAGAACTTACATTCTGATAAGGCACAAGATAAATGAAAATGTAAGAAATAAATGTTGGAAGGTGATAAATGTCTTGAGGAATAGCACAGGCAGGTCAACGGTGACTGGGAAGTACGGGTTGGGCTGGAGAAGCTATTGTGTGTGCTATGGTCTGAATTTTGTATTCCTGAAAAATTCACGTGTTCAAGCCCCAATAGGATGACATTAGGGGTGGAGCATTTGGGAAGTGACTATGTCATGAGCACAGAGTCTTTGGGAATGGGACTCGTGCCTTTATAAAAGGAATCTTAGAGAACTGCCTTGTCTCTTCTCCACTGTGTGGGAATTCAGATAGGCAATGCCATCTGTGAACCAGAAAGTAGGCCCTCATCAGACACCATTGAGGAGCTGCTAGTGCCTCCATCCTAGACTTCCCAGCTTCCAGAACTATGAAAAATAATTTTCTATTTTTACAAGCTACCCAACCTCTAATAGTTTGTAATAACAGCCTAAATGGACTAGGATAATGTGTGTCAATTTCAGGGAGTTATCAGTGAAGTAAGATCACAGCTGGGCTAGTTACTGGTAATGACGGAGAGAGGAGAAGCTCAAGAGTGAGACGTCAGATGGAAGGGTCATCTTTGCACGCAGTGAGATCACTGGGATCAAGACAGTCGTGTAGGAAAGAGGGCCTGTCCAGGGGCTAAAATCACCAAGGACTGAGTGGGTAGGACAAGGGGGTTGATCCAAAAGTAAGGGGTAGTGATCGACAGTCTGATGGCAATGGTCAGAAATTCAGAATTTCATTCCTTATGGCTTGGGATGATGGCCTTGGTAATGGATGCAAAAGGATGAACCTGATTACCCAGAGACCAGCTGAGCATCTCAAGAGGGCTTCAGCCTGAGCATGGTGGTGGAGGAAGAGGCAAAAGACAGAGTGGGGAGGGTAGGTAGGACAAAAGTATGGAATGTAACTGGTGATGCACAGCAGAACAAATGTAAAGAGAGCCTGAGGCATCCTGGTGGGCTTAGGTGATGTAGGTGACTATCACTTAATAGCTCTCCATGGACTTGGGCAAGTTTCTGTTTTCCTTTGTAAAATGGAGACACAGATGCTGATTTATCTCTCAAGGTTGTTGGGAAGATTAGGGAGGTCATGTGTGTGTCAGGGCCCAGCATGGAGCCCGGCAAGTAACAGATGATCAGTAAACATCAAACTCTCCAGCAACTGCCTTTCCCAAAGTACTGCCAAGACCTTGGCAGAGTGAATCTCAGTGTTGTTATGTGACCATGGAATGGTGTTTCTTATTTAGAAAACAGATCTCTTAGAAGAGGAATGTGAATTGCCCTGATGTCCTGAGATAAACATGTTAACAGAAACATGCAAATCTGAGGATAGAAACTTGAAGATAAAAATGAAGTGGGGAGAAGTCAGACACACAGGCCATCTGGCCCTCTGGAAGAGCTGGGAGACATATCCTTTGTGCATGGGAACAAGCACGGGCTGTTCTGGGGCCAGACTTGAGCTAGCACACATGAGCTGCCGCCGTCTGGACACCTGCTGGCAGCCTTGTTCTGCTAAAAGTGGAGCATCAAACCTTTTCCAAAAAGACTAGAAACTAGAAGATTCAGTACTGTACCCCACATCTGATTGATCATGACCTGTCACCCACTCGTCAGCCAGAGCACTCCACAGAGTGACAGAAATGCATGCCATTCTTCTGTAGGTCATTCATTTCTGCCTATGTACAGCATACCACTACTCTGAATATTTTGCTCCCAAATCCAAAGGAGTTCCAGGTGAATGTACTGGGTGTTTACTCCTCTTCCTCCACTCTGGCACCTTTGCCTTGCCTCTTCATTGACAGCTTTCCGGGTGCCTGGTTCTCTCTATTCTGCCTGTGACAACAGCATGTAAGATGTAGTCCTGACTGGTGAGTTCACCGTAATAGAGCTGTGCTTTCCAACTTCCTTCATCCCGGTCAGGGAACACTGGGAAAGGTCACTTGTGCAAGACACTGGCAGGAGGGTGCTTGTGGGGAAGCCATGAACCAGGGCTCCAGCTGCCTGGAGCTGAGAGGGTCAGCACACCTGCTCATGCTTGTGAGTGGATGTGCGTGCACTTGTGTGCCCTCGTGTGCCCACGCCTGGAAGGGAAACGGTATCCCACAGGTCTGCTGGAGAGAAGGGTTCTTAGCTCCTGTACCATCCAACAAGGATCTGCTTGCTTGACTTGGAATCACACAGAGTCCCACTAGCTAGAAGTTGGTTATTCTAAGACTCTGAGACTTGAGTCTGCTCAGAGCTTCTGGCCACCATGTCAAGTACTTCCTGTATTGAGGCACTGCAGGGGCCCCAGAATGAAGACCTTATCCTTGCCAGGGTGTACTTACAGCCCTATTGGGTGGCACAACACACCTATAGCTATTTAAAGATGAGACAGAATAGCAGGAGGTCCACAAGGGAAGCCAGAGGAGCTGTACTCCAGGGAGAGATCCAGTCTGGTGGTAGTCTGGTAGCTCTGATGGAAGAAGTAACCAGTTTTCACCTTGCCTTTAACAATTGTAGGATTCTGACCAGTGGGGTAAGATGTATGGTGGGACTAGGGTGGGCATTTCAGGGAATGGCATAGCTCATTGAAAACCACAGGTAGGTCATGAGTGGGAGTTTCCCTATTGCTAAGCCTATAGGTTGAGTACAAAGAATGATGGGGAGGAAACCACAAAGACAGCCAGAGACAAAGACTGAGTGAGGTCTCAGATTTCACAATCCATTTATGAATTGCTGAGTAGGGTGGACACCGTGGTTGGTGAATTGGGCACAGTTGGCACAGTGTAATACAAAGGAATCAGGCACATGGTGAAGGTTCCCTTCACTTGTGTCTCCTTTGTTTGAAGCTGCAAGTGCTTTCTATTGAACGTGGCCTCTCTGGGCTTCCTCCGAGCCAGCACACCCCTAATGCGAGGGGCTCTGTAGAGCTGTGGGCACAAACTATTTTTGTGCTCCTTCAAATGCCTGAGTTTATTTTTAACTTGAACCTTTGTAAAGCAGGGTTGTATCATGCAGTTTTGCCTTTGAGTAAAAAGGTTCTCTTAGGCTGCTGGAACCTACAAAGGTGTTCTTGATTTAAAGCTGGGCACAGTGCATGGATGGACATTATAAAAGCCTGGCAAGAGGAAAGCCACATACAACTTGCCAGTTCTTTAACGTGTACTGGCAGATCTGTGTCAGGCAGTGGTGCTCATACAAGGAAGTGCTCTGCATGTTGGAGGTGGAGCCGGTGTGGCAAACTGGGATATAAGACACCTACACCCCCCCCACCCCCCACCCCTGGCCCCAACTGCCCACCGACAGTAGCCGTGGACCTGGAATAGAAAGTCTGTTATCTTTTAAGCATATGCAAGTTATAACCAAAAAATTAATGAGATTAATTTAAGGTTCAAGATGGAGATTCAGTGCTTAGGCCTATTTATACCTTCTCTTCCCAGAACCCATTAAAATGATAATAAAGAGATTATGAAAAGCATAATCCAAGGACAGCAAGATGAATAGGAGGCAGTTATCAGCAGCTGAGAGATTGCAACAGATTTTGGACGGCAGGAAACAAGTGAAAGAATGGCAATGTCAGGAATAGATCAAGAGGAGGCCGGAGCACGGGAGAAGGGCAGTCCACCCCCAAAGTTTCCCAGACAGTCTCTGAACTAAGCCCAGAGTCAGTGAGTGAGGAACGAGAAGAGTGCCAAAACTGGGCCTTTAGTTGGAGGTCAGAGGGAATGAGGGTGAATAGACATCACTGGCAGAGCCAAGGCTGAGAGCGTGGGGGTGGCATGCTAGCATAGTCTGCCTTGGTCTGGCATGCTTGTGCAGCCATGGTATGATCAGCTCGGAGGATAGATGGGGCACTCTGACATTGAGGAATCAGGAAAAGGAGGAGGAGCTGGCATAGTGAACCTAACATCAGGTACTGTGGGTGCACAGAGATAGTAATGTAAGACCTTCTTCCTGGGTCATTTGAAGAGACTGTTGTAGACCCATTGTGGTAGGCCTAAAACTGTCCATAAGAGATGCGGGTTCTAATCTCTGAAACCTGTAAATGTTACTATATATGGTCAGAGGATCTTTGCAAAGGTGATATGTTAAGGATTTTGTACTGGGGAGGTCATCCTGAATTGTCCATAGCCCAGTACAATCACAGGTGTCTTGAAGAGTGAAACAGAGGACGAGTTTACCACACATAGACAGAAGACAGAGGTGACGTAAGAGAAAAGATGGAGGAAATGACGATGAGCCATGGACCCAGCTCTAGAAGCTGGAAAATGCAGGGGACAGATTCTCCCAGAGCTTCTGGAGGGCACATGGCCCTGCCCACATCTTGGTTTCAGCACGGTGAAAGTGATTTTGGACGTCTAGCCTTGAGAACTGTTTGTAAATAAATTTGTATTGTTTTAAGTCACCAAGTTTGTGGTAGCCCCAGGAAATGAATACATCCAGCTGAACCAACGAAGTGTAAGGGGAAAGTAAAGGGTGTTACCGGTATGCAAAGACCTAACCTTGACTTCCCACTCACACTGAAGATCTAGCCAACAAAGCAGGATGAAGGCTATGAGGAAGACTGTTAGAAGCAAAAAAATTAGTGGCGTCTAGAAGTCTGAAGAAAAGAACTCCTGGACAGACATTGGTAGATGGGCCTCAGAAGCATTCGATCCAGATTAGAACCGGAAGCCACTGGTTTCACGAATAATATCTTCAGTACAGAGACTGGACTGGATTCCAGGCAATGGGCAGAGGGGACATGCTGGAAGACGGTACGGTTGTGGGAAGATGGTCTGTTTCTTTTCTCCTTAGAAAAAGAAGGCAGTAGAAAAACATAAAAATAAAAGCCATAATAAGCATGTTATGTTCCAGATAGGAAGTACATAAAGTTACCATCTGCTTTTGGACAATGGGAGAATGCTAGAAAGAAGCTTCCCTTTGACCCTGATGCTGAGAACTTTTTCTTTGAATAGCTCTTGACATTGGAACTGTACAGAAAGAACTATCATCCCAGCACATTTCTTGCCTATGCAAAGAACAATATTTATATAATAGCCAAATAATGTTCTCTTTTTAAAATGGTTACATAGTACTCCATTGTGTTAATTGATTGACTTGACTCTTCCTGGGGCTGGCCATTTTAGCGAATTTCTGGTTGATCTTTTTTTTGTAAATGATGCCGGAATCTGAAGTCCATTCCAGCTGTGAAGCCTTGTTACTGTACTAGTAATGTGTAATGTAATGGCAGGGACCCCAAGCTCAAGAATGACAGCTGATGGGGGGGTGGATGGGAGGTGGTACAATGTACGTAAGTAATGTAAAATGTAAGTAAATGTAAAAAGGATAAGATGAAAGAAAAAAAAGAATGACAGCTGAAGTCTGAAGGGAGGAGGATAATTGGTCCCCCTTAGTGGGCTGAGCTGTTTGTGTTGGGCATGGGGCCCACAGGTCAGCCTGTCCTTGGTTCTGAAGCCTAGAGTGACTCCCCTGAGTAGGGCCTGTGGACAGCAGAGAATGTTGGGTGCAGCAGGCTTGCTGACTTACTGCTACAAATGGGAGAAGCCTAAACTTGTTTTTCTGCCAACAGAAAAGGTCCAGAAACAGAAAGAGGGCCAGTGGAATGGCTCAAGTGGTAAAGCACCTGCCTAGCAATAGTGAGCCCCAAAGCTCAAACACTAGAACTGCCAAAAAAAAAAAAAATTAGAAACAGAGAGAGGCTATTGTAATGTAGGTTGTGTTTCCCAATCTTCTAGCGTCATGGACACATGGAAAATATTTGTACAGGCAGGTGGACAAGACTGTTCATAGTCTGCGCCCTGCCCTGTTCCCTGAGGGGATATTTCCCTTCTCAACAGGCCACTTCCTCCCAGCCCAAATAACATAAGAAAAATCTACTCTTTCTGAAGATACCTCCTAGATATCTATTATCTGCCAGGCAATTGACTGACATATTAGATAGGCAAATCTTTTATGAGTATACTATGATTGACACCCCAGAGCCATTTGCAGGGCTAATCTTAGCACATTGATCGCCCAATGGAGACCACTGCTAGGAAGGAAGCTGAGGGCCTGGGCTTCTGGGGAGAGGACAGGGACAGGGGACATGAGCCTTACTAGAATTATGCCATGGTGACAGATTCCATGGTATGAGTCCCTGAAATTGGGGTTCAGGGAGATCACCAACAGGTGTGAGCTTGGTTTTCAGGAGATAAACTTCACTGAAAGTGTAGGCTTCATGTGAAGGAAAAACTCCACTGAGAACTCAGGAAATGAGCCCCCGCTAGACTACCAAGCCTTGCCTGCTAAGATGGGCTCTGATGTTTGAGTGCAATGGGGAAATGAGGTCTCTGTAGGAAAGGAATACTGAGCTTTGTGGTGGCCTGATCCAACAGGATCACACCATCCTGAGAACAGTGTCTGCCTGCCCCACAGGATCCCTGACCAAGACTTCTGGTTATGATATCTGAGCCAGACAGAACCTCAGCCTGCATCTCTGCACCCTCACCTGAGTCCTGCAGGGCTCTGGCCTCACCCTGTCCCACCCTGAGGGACTGAGGGAAGTTGGCTCCTGGGACCTCTGCACCTGACCTTGACCAGAAGGCTCTGGTTACACTTTTGCCTTCATACCAGGAGCAATAATTTGAAAGGAGTTTTGCCTCGCTGGGTGCATGTGATATCATTTCTACATTATGTCAAATCCAAGTAATTTCATTCAGCAAATATTTTGGACCTACTATGTGTATAGGGCTGAATCAGATAACTATTTTGGACGTACCATGTGTATAGAGCTGGTGGAATCTCAGGCAAATAATTCCTGAGACCCCCATCTCCAAAATAACCAGAGCAAAATGGACTGAAGGGATGGCTCAAGCAGTAGAGTACCTGTTTTGCAAGCCTGAAGCTCTGAGTTCAAACCCAGTCCCAATAAATAGATAGATAGATAAAACTGGTTGGGAGGCACACTATTTCCATGTCAGAGTGAGCTTGTCATGGCTTTAAAACAGTGCATTTATTCTTACTGTCTAGACTTCCTTTCCCGAAGACTTCCCTGAAGTACTTCAACCTCGCAATATTAAACTTGAAACCTATCACGTCTTCTTCATGTATATTCTGGGACTTGCTGCTGTCCCCATGGGGGCAAATCCTCTTTGCTTGTACCTTCTGCATTGTCATTGGTGTCATATGCTATGTCCTTGGGTGTGAAAGAAATGGCTGTTCCAGCAGTTCCCACCCAGGAGCCTGGGAGGGCAGGCATAGGTGCCCATACTGTTTCATTATTTCCTCAAGACAAAGGGCAGCTGTTCTGTTTTCAGGCTGCCTGAGCCAGTAGCTAACATGCCTTCATTTTTGGCTGCAATCCTATCAGTTCTTGAGGCCACTTTGGTAAATTTCTGCAGATTAGTCTGAAAACTATTTGGCAGTCACATGTAAGTCAGACTAATAAAGAAATGAGAAAACAAATCATCTTTCATAAATACCACCCTTAGAACAAAAATATTTCAATAATGGGACCCATGGAGAAAACACAGATAATAAATGGTTGCTCCTTGGTCACTAGCTTAGAAACCAGTGAGTTAGCTGTAAGTTAGAAACAAAATCAGATGAGAACTAAAATCAAGGGCTCTGGCTTTTTCTAGAGAGCCCACAGTTTAGTGGTATTGGACCAAGCATCTGGGCACTGAGGGGGAACTTGGGGCTCAGATCCTTTGGTGCCTATTCCCATCTTGCTCCTGCCACCTAAAGTTCTTTGAAGTACTTACCTCTCTCTCCCTCTGGCAACTCCTGTTTGGAGTGCTCTCACTCCTGTTCTTTCTGGTCCAGGTGGTTCAGCACTTGATTTCAGCCCTTGATCTTTAACTTGGGAAGCAAGAGATACTGGCCTCTCTCTTGCTTGGACACAGGTTCACATTGCAGCATGAATTCAACAAACCTATTCTCAGTCCTTCCAGAAAAAACAAAAACAATAACCCAGTTGTATAGTCACCATTCCACACCCCTGTCCATACACATGGTATTCAAAAATAAACAGGTACCACGCTGCCTGGATTCTGAGACGAGGCCCTGGCTATCTTGTTTCCTGGGATACTTTTTAGCACCCAGCACAGTTTTCCTTTGTGGTTGTGTACATAAGAATGTTGTGTACATAGAAGAATGGGAAGTGGTTATTATTGGAAATCGTTGGAATTCTGGAACCTGTGAGTTCTTTTGTTTCTGTATTTTGTTTTTCTGCTGAAGTTGTGGATGTCAAGTGTTGTTCAAATCCTTTCAGGTCAGGTTTGTTCTGCTTGGTAGAGAACAGGAGAGGGGGTTACAGCTGGGCTGGGCTCAGCAGCACTTAGAACATAATGAGTAAAGAAAAAGCATCTTGTCATATGAGCAAATACTCGTTTCAACTCATTATACTTTTAGGAGACGGGCATTTTTTGCAGGACATGTACTTTCACCATCCCCCTACTTTGGGGCATTTGGATCGTTTCCAGGTTTATTTTTTGCTCAAGTGTCTTTGTTTCTACCAACCATCTCCTCAATGATATTCCTAAGATCTTTGCAGTATCCTTATTTATCGCCTTGAACAGAGTCCTACAAGTGGAGATGTTGGGTTCAGGAGTTTTAAGACTCTTGATGTATGATGACGAACTGACTTCCAGGGAATTCTATCAAGTGCCACTCCATCAAGTGCTAGGAGAGGCAGCTGAGCTTTCTTTCTAGCACACTGTGGGGGCTTTCCAATAATTTTTAAAATTGTGGTAAAATGTACTTAACATACAACTTAACCATTTTTAGCCATTTTCAAGGGTACAAGTCAGAGCATTGTGTTCACATGTTGTACAGCCATCACCACTTCCATCTCCATTTGTGTGTGTGTGTGTATCAAATTTCACATAGTAGGGGGTTTCATCGTGACATTTGCACATATGCACACATTACGATGATCATACTCACCCTCTACTGCTCTTTTTTACCCCCTTCCTTTCTCTCCCTCTTTTCCCTTCCCCATCCACCTCCCTAGTGGTCCCCCTTTTACTTTCATGTCTTCTGTTTTGTTTTCCTCTAGCTTCCACAAATGAGAGGACTTTGGACAATTATTTTTTTCTTTTTAATCTCTGCAAGTTCACCTTTCTTTCCTACTAAGAAGGTTCTGGGAATCAGACCCATGGGCAGTAGGCAAGCCCTCCACCACTGAGCTACACTCCCAGTCCCGAGAAAATTAGTTTTTTATCAAGTGCTTGTTGCCAGTTTCCTTCCTTTGTATGCTCTTGAGTCCTGTGCCTCCTGGTTCCTTTGCTGTCTTAACCTGCAGACTCCTCCCTCCTAGAGACTGTCCTTTCAGAGCTTCAGAGTGCATGTGCCCACCTTTCTCCTTTCAGTGTGCACTGTGTGCAGACTTCCCTTTGGTACACTTGCACTGTTCTTCATGCTCGCCCTCCAGAGGACTCAGCTCCATCATCATCCCCCAACTTCCATGGGAGTTGCTCCCATACACTTGGTGGTGGTTGTAAATATTCATAACACAAAAGTCACTACCTAAGTCATTTCAAATGCACCTTTCATGTCATCAGGCACATTTACAGTGTTGTCATCATCTGGCTGTTACCATTCCCCATTCCCTAGACCCTTCCATCATCCAAAAGTGGAACAATACTTCTTAAGCAATAACTCCCCAGAACTTCTAGCTCCTGGTGATCACTATTTTACTTTCCATCTCTATGAATTTCAGAATTTGACTCATATAAGTGGACTCATGTATTTGTTGTTTTATGAATGGCTTATTTTACTTAGCACAATATTTTTAGGACTCATCCTTTCTGTAGCATGTATCAGATTTTCATTCCTCTGTGAGGATGCGTGATATTCCTTTGTACATGTATAGCACATTTTGTTTATCCACTTGTTTCTGCCTTTTGACGAATGTGAATACTGCTACTTTGAACTTGAGCAAGCAAATATCTGTTGAGTCCTTGATTTCCATTCTTGTGGGTATGTAGAAGTGGAATTTCAGGACCATGTGGTAACTCTCTCTGAGTGTAACTTTTTGATGAACTGTTTTCTACTGTCTCTACACATTCTTTGAACAAATTACCAGAAAAGAGAATTCCTAGGAAGCCAGGCAGAAGGGCTATGTCTTGTAGGAAGTTTGGAGAGAAAAGAGTCCCGCAGAGGGACTGCTGCAGGAATGTTTCCTAAGGGTGCAAAGCTTGACCATATGACTGACCCATCTGCCTATCAGTGGTTTCTTCTCCTGAGCAGTGGTTACTGTTGCTTTGGGTGGAGAGACTGCTGCTATTGGGATGAAATAGCAGAAGCAGGGACAGTGGGAGAGATAATGGGAAGGCAGGCTGTGTGCTCTGGGTCAGGAGCAGCATGGGGTTTCCAGCTGCACAGGGAAGTTCCAGAAAGATCTGGAGATCTCTTCCCATACAGCTCAGGCCTCCTTGGGACAGTCAGAGTAACTCGGAGGAAAAGTAGCTCCTTAGGAACTGGGGCCACAAGGATGCTGAACTCCAACTCTGTCAGGTCACTCCCCAAGCAGAGAACAGCAGTGCCCAGGAGGAATCTTTCTGGTCTTTGAAACATGGGCCAAATGCCACCTGCACATTTGCTTGTGTCTCCCAAGGCTGCAGCGCAAAAATCATTTGTGTCACTAGTTACTCAACTCCTTTCTTGCCTCCCCACCCCCAGTTCTCTGTTTTCAGTATCTTCAAAGGCATTAAAAGTCTTTCTTCTGTAAATAAGAGACCCACAATAGGCAGCCTAGGTGTGGGAGGTCCCTTCCATGGGCTGCAGCAACCCAAGAAAGGTGTCTGGGTCCCAGAGAAGACACACATGCTGTCTGCCTTGGGGATTGTAGGTCACTTTCAGTTAGGTACATGATTGTTCCTTTAGGGGTTGCTAAATATCCCTTACCTCACCTCACCCCCACTAGGATAGCTATATCAGAAAGACAGACAACAACAAGTGTTGGCAAGAATGTGGACAAATTGAGACCCTCACGTATCACTGTGGCAGTGTTGTAGCTGCTTTGTAGTCAGCTTGGCAGTTCCTCAAAAAGTTAAATATGGAGCTATTATATGGCCCAGAAATTCCACTCCTACATACTCAAGAGCCAAGAAAACATTTGACTACATAAATCTACTACATGAATATTCATGGCAGCCCAAAGGTGGAAATACTCCATGGATCCATCAGCTAAGCCTGCATAAACCAAGGGCAGCATCTGGAATGAAGGATGAAGTGCTGATGCATCTACACCGTGGGAGAGCCTTGAAAGCGTTATGCTTAGTGAAGAAAACTGAACGCATAAGCTCTGCATGGTGTATGACTCGTCTATACTAAATGTTCAGAAAAGACAAACCCATAAAGACAGGAAATAGATGAATGGCTGTGACAGGTTAGGGAAGCAAACAGGAGAGAGTGCTGATGAGTAGGGATTTGGGGATGATCTGAAGCAGAAGTGACAATGGTCGCACAATTCTATGACTCAAAGCCACTGGATTGTATACTTTAAAGGGGTGAATTTTTTTTCAGTACTGTGGCTTGAACTCAAGGCCTACAGTTTAAGCCACTCTGCCAGCCCTTTTTTGCAAAGGGTTTTTTTGAGATAGAGTCTCGCAGAACTGTTTGTCTGGGGTGGCTTCAAAGCACAATCCTCCTGATCTCTGCCTCTTGAATAGCTAGGATTAAGGTGTGAGCCACTGGCGCCCGGCTAAAGGGGTAAAGTTGGGCTGGCAGAGTGGCTCAAGTGGTAGAGTGCCTGCTGAGCAAGCCTAGCAAGTATGAGGCCCTGAGTTCAAGCCACACTACCTCCAAAAAAAAAAAAAAGGGGTGAATTTTATGGTATTTGAGTTATACTCAATAAAAATCTTTTAAATTATGCATTATTATATAAAATTTGAATGTAGCCAGAAATCCTGTATTTTTATCTGCCAAATCTGCCAACTCTATACTTGCCACCTGTTTTTGTAAACAAAGTTTTATTGGAATGCACCATATAACATTCAGTAGCCTGAGAGACCCACTTATAGTGCTGGTGTAGACGTCATCAGCACTCTTGAGGCGTGTCTGCACCTTTGATTCTGTGTTTCACACTTTTGTAATTGACTTGGCAAATTACCAGCCACTGTACGGCATGAAGTTCTTGTTTTTAAAAAGCATGATCCCTAGGAAGACAACAACAGTTTTTCCCCACAAAATCTAATTCAGAATGGTAGCCATCTACTTACACAGGGTGTCTTCTAGAACTGGGACTAGAATTCACTTGCTGCTACCCAGGGACCCTGAAAGGGAAAATGAACCTTAAAACTGGTTTTGTTAACAGTAGTTACTACTAATTTGCCAGTAAAGGAAAAAACATGTCCCAGACTTCTAAATTTTTACACCTTTAAAAAAAACTGAATTATGAAAGCACGCAGTTACTCTTTGTGGAAGATTCCTTCATTTAATTTGCTGATAACAGGGAAAGATTCTCTTTGGGCAGATTTAGCTGTCTTAGGTAAAAAAAAAAAAAAAGGATTCTCCTCTCTGCAGTAGTATCTTATGTCTATAATTAACATGAAAATCCTTTAGTAGATTGCTATTAATAATAGAAAAGCACGTTGCACACATGTTCACATGTAATCTGAAGCCCTTGACATGTTTGTATTACTGTCCCATCTCACAGAGAGTACAGCGACCTGCCCAGGTGACAGAGATGGTCACAGCATTCTAGAGAGCATCGCTATTCCAGGTCCCTGACTCTGTTCCTGTGTCACTCTTTAAAGAAGAAACAGCAAGATTTTATGGAGGAGTCCTCCTCTTGTCTACCTTTGTCCCTGACAGGTAGACAGAGCCCTAACGTAAACTAGCAATAGAAAGAGGCCCTATTAACATTCCCGAGACAAAAAGAGAACCACTCAGTCTTCTCATGCATGTTTCAGATATCCATGGCGTCATCTTCCTTTCCTAATTAAAGTTTAGCAACATGGTGGCTTTTCATAAGACATGGAGCCAAATGATTTCTGGAGAGATTTTATCAGCCTGAATGATCCAGACTTTTTTGAGTTCCAGGTTACCTTCCTGGTGCTCCTACGGCATTTGGCATTGCTGGCTCCTCTCTTTGCGTGTGTGTGTGTGTGTGTGTGTGTGTGTGTGTGTGTGTGTGTGTCAGGGGTGGCTCCTCTTTCTGCCCCTCACCTGTCCACCTCCCAGGTTTCATTGTCCTTCTCCTCTTTTTCTCCCCTAGGGCTTCCCCTGAGTGATTTTTTTTAAACCCTTTGTGATTTCTTCTCAATGGGCTGCAGTGGGCTCCCTAAGTCGAGCCTGGGGACCCTGCAGGCCACCCTGGAAGGGATTTCACTTGCCACCTGGTGTCTCTGCCAGGATAGATCCTTAGCATGACTGAGCCTACCTCTCGGCTGCCCAAGCCAGAAGACTGAGCCACTGAGTCTGTTCTTCATCCTCCACATTTGGCCCTTAAAAAAAATAATTGGTAAAAGAAAAACTTTTGGCAAAATAAATAAGAGTTTATTTGAGCAAAGAACAGCTGGCAAATCAGGCAGCCCTCGGGACCAAAAGAGGTTCAGAGAGCTCTGCCCTGCAATGTGGGCAGTGATAGACAGGAAGCAGTGGACTGGTCACTTCACAGCTACCTCTCCGTACATGGGAAGCAGAGAAGATTTCCAGCTAACACTGGTGTGTTTGGGATTCCTCAAAAGGTTAGATAAGCAGCCTTGCTCACTGTGTGCCTGGTGGCGTGGAACTAGTTTGAGTGACTCCACTTTGGTTTGGTCTGTTGGGACCTAGGGCAGGAAGGTGCTCAGTCCAAAGCAGTGGCCACCTATAAATTTGATTTAGTACTTCATTGAGATAAAATTCACATAATATACAGTCATTTATATAAAGTACACATTTTTTTACTATAATCAGAATCTGTGTAACCATTGCCACAATAGAATTTAAAATGTTAGAAAATATCCTATTTTCATTTCTCCCGAAAGAAAGGCAGAACCCATTAGCAGTCATTTCACTTCCTCTGTTTGGTTCTCACCTTGAGGGAACCACTGATCTATTTTCTGTTCCTATAATTTGATTATTCTGGACATTTCATTTGCATGGAATCATATAATATATGACCTTTTTAATGTGAGGTTTTTTTATTGTTATTGTTGTACTAGGGTTTGAACTCAGGGTCTGCCCCTTTAGCCACTCCACCAGCCCTTTTTGTGATGAGTTTTTTTTGAGATAGGGTCTCACAATCTATTTACCTGGGCTGGCTTTGAACTATGATCCTCCTGATCTCTTCCTCCTGAGTAGCTGGGATTACAGGCGTGAGCCACCAGTGCCTGGCAATGTATGACCTTTTGTGACTGCCTTCTTTCACTGAGCTGATAAGTTGTTTTCACTACACATTGAAGGCTCATCCGGTTTTGTATCCTACTTTATTCCATTTTCCTTGCTGACTAACAGTCCATTGTAGAGCTATATTGTGTTTTGTCATCCATTTATTCTTCAGTGGATATTTAGGTTGTTTCCTCTTTCTGGCTATGAATAATGCTAGTATCAACATTCACATGCAAATCTTTATATGCACATAAATTTTCTTGGCTCTTGGGTGTGCACTTAGGGATGGAATTGCTGTGTCAAGGCTAACTCCATGATTTAGGTTTTTGAGAACTGCCAGACTGATTTCCCAAGCTGCCTCTTTACATTGCCGCCAGCAGTGTGTGAGGGCTCCCACTGGCTTGTGCTCTCAGTCATACTTGCTATTGTATGGTCACAGTACTGGTGGCCATACAATACTGGTGGCTTTGCTTTACACCTCCCTGATGGCTAATGGTCTTTGTGTCTTTTCATATGATTATTTGTCATATGACATATGATTTTTCTCTTTGGAGAAAGTCTATTCAGATTATTTGCCTATTTATAATTGGGTATTTTGTTCCTTTTTTTTTTAAATTAAGTTCTTCGCATATTCTGGATACAAGTTCCTTATTAGATATGATCTGCAGATATTTTCCCTAATATAGGTTTTTTTTTCATTTTATTAATGGTGCTTGTTATAACACAGAAGTTTTTATGTAAAGTAATTTCGTTTTTCTGTTGCTGCTGTACCACTTTTGATCCTTTATTGAATCTTTTTGATACCACATTTTTTCTGTTTCTTTTTTTAATCAATTAACTTTTTAGAGTAGTTTTAGTGTTAGTTAGCACTCAGTCACTATAACAGAATACCTAAGATAGTTAACTTATAAATAGAAAAGGTTTATTTTGGCTCATTGTCTTGGAGGTTCCAGTCCATGATTAGGTGGAACTGGTCATTGCTTTAGGTCTCTGGAGGGGATGTCAGGTGGCAAAGAGAGGGAGCCCAGGGTAGAGCAAACTGCTCACTTTGTGTACAAGAAGCAAAAGTGAAAGAGGGAGGGGTCAGGGTCTCACAGTCCCTTTCAAGGGCACGCCCCAGAGACCCGAAGTCCTCCTGCTAGACCCCAACTCCCAAAGGTTCCTCTACTCCCCAGTAGCACCAACCTGGGGACCAAGCCTTTAACACACAGGTTTTAAGTCATCATCTTAACTAGATTTAGGTACACTGCAGAATTGAGTGAGAAGTCAGACAGTTCCCATAACCCCCCTGACTTCCCTGATTATCAGCACCTGTACCTTAGTGGTACAGCATTTGCTGTAATCAGGGAACTACACTGGCCTATCAGTACCACCCCAAGTCTGTTGTGTCCATTAAGAGTCACTCTTGGTGTACATCTTGGGAGTTTTGGTAAATGTGTCACGACATTTACCATTGTAGAATCATACAGAATGCTTTCACGGTCCTAAAAACCCTCTGCTCTGCCTTATCAGCCCTTTCTCCCCTCCCATCACTGGGAATTATTATTTTTTACTGTACCCATACTTTTGCACTTTCAGAATGTCACTTTGTTGGAATCATACAGTATGTATGCAGCTTTTTCAGACTGACTCTTCCCTGAATAATATACATTAAGGCCTCGCTATGTCTTTTCATGGCTTGAAAGCTCATTTATTTTTAGTCTGGATGTACCTACAGAGTATTTATCCACTCATCTGTGAAGGACATGTTGGTTGCTTCCAGGTTTTGGCAGTAATAAATAGAGCTGCTATAAACATCCTCGTTCAGGTTTTTGTGTGACAGAGTAAATAGCAAGGAGTACCATTCCTGCATCATATGGTAGGTTTAGTTTTATAAGAAAACGTCAAAACTCTTTTAGAACAGCAGGACTGTTTTGCATTTCACCAGCAATGGATGAGAGTGCCCGTTGATCCTCATCAGCCTCTGATGTTATCAGTGTTTTGAATTTCGGCTCTTCTGATAGGTGTGCAGTGTGTCTATTTCATTGTCCCTTTAATTTGCAATTCCCTAATGACATGATGTCGAACATCTCTTTAGATGCTTACTGGCCACCTGTGATGGTTTGAATGTCTTTGTCCCTTCCAAAATTCCTGTAGAAACCTAGCTCCCAAAGCAACAGTATTGGGAGGCGAGGCCTGTGGGGGATGCTCAAGTCTTGAGGACTCTGCAGGATCATGCACTCTGAGAAAAGCAGAGGAAGTTTTCCCCTCCTGCCGCCTCCCATGTGAGGCAGGGAAGATACAGTGGTCAAGGTGCCATCTTAGAAGCAGAGATTGGACCCTCAGCAGACAAGAAATTGGCCTTGACCTTGAAACTTCCTGAACCTCTAGAACTTTGGAAAAATAATTTTTTTTCTCTTTAAAATTTTCCCAGTCTGTAATATTTTGTTGTAGCAGGACAAAACGGACTGAGATACTGTCTGTGTATCTTCTTTGGTGATCTTACATCACTTGCATCACTGAATATTGGATACTTGGTATTTTGCCCCTCACCCTTTTAGATGGGCTCTTTCTGTGGTGTCCAGGCTGGCCCTGGACTCCTGGATCCAAGCAGTCCTCCCTCCTTCCTCAGCCTGCCAAGTAGATGGGACTGTAGGGCCGTGCATCTCACCCAGTTTTTGATCGGATGTTCACGTTCTTCTTGAGTTTTAAGAGTTCTCTGAATATTTTGAATAGCAGTCTTTATCAGATGGTCTTTTTTTTTTTTTTTTTTTTTCATTTTTCTTTTATTATTCATATGTGCATTCAAGGCTTGGTTTATTTCTCCCCCCTGCCCCCACCCCCTCCCTTACCACCCACTCCACCCCCTCCCTTACCACCCACTCCACCCCCTCCCGCTCCCCCCCTCAATACCCAGCAGAAACTATTTTGCCCTTATCTCTAATTTTGTTGTAGAGAGAGTATAAGCAATAATAGGAAGGAGCAAGGGGTTTTGCTGGTTGAGATAAGGATAGCTATACAGGGCATTGACTCACATTGATTTCCTGTGCGTGGGTGTTACCTTCTAGGTTAATTCTTTTTAATCTAACCTTTTCTCTAGTTCCTGGTCCCCTTTTCCTATTGGCCTCAGTTGCTTTAAGGTATCTGCTTTAGTTTCTCTGCATTAAGGGCAACAAATGCTAGCTAGTTTTTTAGGTGTCTTACCTATCCTCACCCCTCCCTTGTGTGCTAAAGCTTTTATCATGTGCTCATAGTCCAATCCCCTTGTTGTGTTTGCCCTTGATCTAATGTCCACATATGAGGGAGAACATACGATTTTTGGTCTTTTGAGCCAGGCTAACCTCACTCAGAATGATGTTCTCCAATTCCATCCATTTACCAGCGAATGATAACATTTCGTTCTTCTTCATGGCTGCATAAAATTCCATTGTGTATAGATACCACATTTTCTTAATCCATTCGTCAGTGCTGGGGCATCTTGGCTGTTTCCATAACTTGGCTATTGTGAATAGTGCCGCAATAAACATGGATGTGCAGGTGCCTCTGGAGTAACAGTCTTTTGGGTATATCCCCAAGAGTGGTATTGCTGGATCAAATGGTAGATCGATGTCCAGCTTTTTAAGTAGCCTCCAAATTTTTTTCCAGAGTGGTTGTACTAGTCTACATTCCCACCAACAGTGTAAGAGGGTTCCTTTTTCCCCGCATCCTCGCCAACACCTGTTGTTGGTGGTGTTGCTGATGATGGCTATTCTAACAGGGGTGAGGTGGAATCTTAGTGTGGTTTTAATTTGCATTTCCTTTATTGCTAGAGATGGTGAGCATTTTTTCATGTGTTTTCTGGCCATTTGAATTTCTTCTTTTGAGAAAGTTCTGTTTAGTTCACCTGCCCATTTCTTTATTGGTTCATTAGTTTTGGGAGAATTTAGTTTTTTAAGTTCCCTGTATATTCTGGTTATCAGTCCTTTGTCTGATGTATAGTTGGCAAATATTTTCTCCCACTCTGTGGGTGTTCTCTTCAGTTTAGAGACCATTTCTTTTGATGAACAGAAGCTTTTTAGTTTTATGAGGTCCCATTTATCTATGCTATCTCTTAGTTGCTGTGCTGCTGGGGTTTCATTGAGAAAGTTCTTACCTATACCTACTAACTCCAGAGTATTTCCTACTCTTTCTTGTATCAACTTAAGAGTTTGGGGTCTGATATTCAGATCCTTGATCCATTTTGAGTTAATCTTGGTATAGGGTGATATACATGGATCTAGTTTCAGTTTTTTGCAGACTGCTAACCAGTTTTCCCAGCAGTTTTTGTTGAAGAGGCTGCTATTTCTCCATCGTATATTTTTAGCTCCTTTGTCAAAGATAAGTTGCTTATAGTTGTGTGGCTTCATATCTGGATCCTCTATTCTGTTCCACTGGTCTTCATGTCTGTTTTTGTGCCAGTACCATGCTGTTTTTATTATTATTGCTTTGTAATATAGTTTGAAGTCAGGTATTGTGATACCTCCTGCATTGTTCTTTTGACTGAGTATTGCCTTGGCTATTCGTGGCCTCTTGTGTTTCCATATAAATTTAACAGTAGATTTTTCAATCTCTTTGATGAATGTCATTGGAATTTTGATGGGAATTGCATTAAACATGTAGATTACTTTTGGGAGTATAGACATTTTTACTATGTTGATTCTACCAATCCATGAGCATGGGAGATCTCTCCACTTTCTATAGTCTTCCTCAATCTCTTTCTTCAGAAGTGTATAGTTTTCCTTGTAGAGGTCTTTCACATCTTTTGTTAGGTTTACACCT
This sequence comes from Castor canadensis, assembly GCF_047511655.1. Lineage (NCBI taxonomy): Eukaryota > Metazoa > Chordata > Mammalia > Rodentia > Castoridae > Castor > Castor canadensis. The sequence continues at coordinate 43,152,569 of NC_133404.1, read as the reverse complement.
AGGTATTTGATTTTTTTTGAGGCTATTGTAAATGGAATTGTTTTCATACATTCTTTTTCCGTTTGCACATTGTTAGTGTATAGAAATGCTAATGATTTTTCTATGTTGATTTTATATCCTGCTACCTTGCTATAGCTATTGATGATGTCTAGAAGCTTCTGAGTAGAGTTTTTTGGGTCTTTAAGGTATAGGATCATGTCGTCTGCAAATAGGGATATTTTGACAGTTTCTTTACCTATTTGTATTCCTTTTATTCCTTCTTCTTGCCTAATTGCTCTGGCTAGGAATTCCAGTACTATGTTGAATAGGAGTGGAGATAGTGGGCATCCTTGTCTGGTTCCTGATTTTAGAGGGAATGGTTTTAATTTTTCTCCGTTAAGTATAATGCTGGCTGTAGGTTTGTCATATATAGCTTTTATAATGTTGAGGAACTTTCCTTCTATTCCTAGTTTTCTTAGAGCTTTTATCATGAAATGATGTTGGATCTTATCAAAGGCTTTTTCTGCATCTATTGAGATGATCAAGTGGTTTTTGTCTTTGCTTCTGTTAATGTGGTTTATTACGTTTATTGATTTTCGTATGTTGAACCACCCCTGCATCCCTGGGATGAAGCCTACCTGGTCGTGGTGAATAATCTTTTTGATGTGTTGCTGAATTCGATTTGCCATTATTTTGTTGAGGATTTTTGCATCAATGTTCATTAAGGAGATTGGCCTATAGTTCTCCTTTTTGGAGGTGTCTTTGCCTGGTTTTGGGATAAGTGTAATAGTGGCTTCATAAAATGTGTTTGGCAGTTTTCCTTCCCTTTCTATTTCATGGAACAGTTTAAGGAGGGTTGGTATCAGTTCTTCTTTAAAGGTCTGATAGAATTCAGCAGAGAATCCATCAGGTCCTGGACTTTTCTTTTTGGGGAGACTCTTGATTGCTGCTTCAATTTCATTTTGTGTTATAGGTCTATTCAGGTGATTAATTTCCTCTTGGTTCAGTTTTGGATGATCATATGTATCTAGAAATCTGTCCATTTCTTTTAGATTTTCAAATTTATTTGAATATAGGTTCTCAAAGTAGTCTCTGATGATTTCCTGGACTTCCATGGTGTTTGTTGTTATCTCCCCTTTTGCATTCCTGATTCTACTAATTTGGGTTTTTTTCTCTCCTCATTTTAGTCAGGTTTGCCAGGGGTCTATCGATCTTGTTTATTTTTTCAAAGAACCAACTTTTTGTTTCATTAATTCTTTGTATGGTTTTTTTGGTTTCTATTTCGTTGATTTCAGCTCTTATTTTTATTATTTCTCTCCTTCTATTTGTTTTGGGATTTGCTTGTTCTTGTTTTTCTAGGAGTTTGAGATGTATCATTAGGTCATTGATTTGGGATCTTTCAATCTTTTTAATATATGCACTCATGGCTATAAACTTTCCTCTCAAGACTGCCTTAGCTGTGTCCCATAGGTTCTGGTAGGTTGTGTTTTCATTTTCATTGACTTCTAGGAACTTTTTAATTTCCTCTTTTATTGCATCGATGATCCATTCTTCATTAAGTAATGAGTTATTTAGTTTCCAGCTGTTTGCATGTTTTTTGTCTTTACTTTTGTTGTTGAGTTCTACTTTTACTGCATTGTGGTCAGATAGTATGCATGGTATTATTTCTATTTTCTTATATTTGCTGAGGCTTGCTTTGTGCCCTAGGATATGATCTATTTTGGAGAAGGTTCCATGGGCTGCTGAGAAGAATGTATATTGTGTAGAGGTTGGATGAAATGTTCTGTAGACATCTACTAGGTCCACTTGATCTATTGCATATTTTAGATCTTGGATTTCTTTATTGAGTTTTTGTTTGGATGACCTATCTATTGATGATAATGGAGTGTTAAAGTCTCCCACAACCACTGTGTTGGCGTTTATATATGCTTTTAGGTCTTTCAGGGTATGTTTGATGAAATTGGGTGCGTTGACATTGGGTGCGTACAGATTGATGATTATTATTTCCTTTTGGTCTATTTCCCCTTTTATTAGTATGGAATGTCCTTCTTTATCTCGTTTGATCAATGTAGGTTTGAAGTCTACTTTGTCAGAGATAAGTATTGCTACTCCTGCTTGTTTTCGGGGGCCATTGGCTTGGTAAATCTTCTTCCAGCCTTTCATCCTAAGCATATGCTTATTTCTGTCGGTGAGATGAGTCTCCTGTAAGCAACAAATTGTTGGATCTTCTTTTTTAATCCATTTTGTCAAACGGTGTCTTTTGATGGGTGAATTAAGTCCATTAACATTAAGCGTTAGTACTGATAGGTATGTGGTGATTCCTGCCATTTAGTTATCTTAGTTGTTTGAAGGTTTGATTGTGTGTACCTAACTTGATGTTACTCTCTACTGTCTTGCTTTTTCTTATCCTGTGGTTTGGTGCTGCCTGCCTTTTCATGGTTAAGTTGGGTGTCACTTTCTGTGTGCAGGATCCCTTGCAGAATCTTTTGTAATGGTGGCTTTGTGGTCACATATTGTTTTAGTTTCTGCTTATCGTGGAAGACTTTTATTGCTCCATCTATTTTGAATGATAGCTTTGCTGGGTAGAGTATCCTGGGGTTGAAGTTATTTTCATTCAGTGCCCGGAAGATCTCACCCCACGCTCTTCTTGCTTTTAATGTTTCTGTTGAGAAGTCTGCTGTGATTTTGATGGGTTTACCTTTGTATGTTACTTGTTTTTTCTCTCTTGCAGCCTTCAATATTCTTTCCTTAGTTTCTGAACTTGTTGTTTTAATGATGATATGTCGTGGAGTAGTTCTATTTTGATCTGGTCTGTTTGGTGTCCTGGAGGCCTCTTGCATTTGTATGGGAATATCTTTCTCTAGATTTGGGAAATTTTCCGTTATTATTTTGTTGAATATATTACGCATTCCCTTGGCTTGCACCTCTTCTCCTTCTTCGATGCCCATGATTCTCAAGTTTGGTCTTTTGATGGAGTCGGTGAGTTCTTGCATTTTCTTTTCACAGGTCTTGAGTTGTTTAATTAGTAGTTCTTCAGTTTTTCCTTTAATTACCATTTCATCTTCAAGTTCTGAGATTCTGTCTTCTGTTTGTTCTATTCTGCTGGATTGGCCTTCCGTTTTGTTTTGCAGTTCTGTTTCGTTCTTTTTTCTGAGGTTTTCCATATCCTGGCTGTTTTCTTCTTTATTGTTGTCTATTTTTGTCCTGAGTTCATTTATCCTTTTATTCATTGTGTTCTCTCTTTCACTTTGGTGTTTATACAGTGCTTCTATGGTTTCCTTTATTTCTTCTTTTGCTTTTTCAAATTCTCTATTTTTATTGTCTTGGAATTTCTTGAGTGTCTCCTGTACATTTTGGTTGACCCTATCCAGTATCATCTCTATAAAATTTTCATTGAGTACTTGTAGTATGTCTTCTTTTAAATTATTCTTGTAGGCTTCATTGGGTCCTTTGGCATAGTTTATCTTCATTTTGTTGGAGTCTGGCTCTGAGTTTGTGTTCTCTTCATTCCCCTCTGGTTCCTGTACTAATTTTTTGCTGTGGGGAAACTGGTTTCCTTGTTTTTTCTGTCTTCCTGTCATTGTCCTTGGTGTTGTTACTGTCCCTGTACTGTGTGTAATTAAGTATTTTCTAGCTTGTAATAATAACAATGGTAATATTGAGAATGGAAGAGTGAGCTGAGATGGAAAGCAAGAAGTTAAAGAAAAGGGGAAAACAAATATACAGACAAGAGGGAGAAAGCAGAACAAGGTATCAGACAAGAGAGTTTCAAAGGTATAAACAGGGAGTGTTAGTGTACTAATCGACAGTAAGCTGAACAGACAATAGAGTGACAGAGAGAGGATTGAAAATCAAAGATAAAAAAAATAAAAAATAAGTATATGAAAGTAATATCTATTTATAAAAATGAATTAAAATAAAATGGAAAATAGAAAATTAAAAAAAACAAAAAAAAACAAAAAACCAAAAAACTTCCAAGTTTATATGCAATGCAATTTCAGTATTAATAATTTGGATGTCCGTCTCAATCTCCAGTCCTGGAGTTGGTGCCTCAGATGTTGTTCTGTAGTTGTCTCATCAAAGGGGATGCATAAAGTAGAACAAAACTACACTCACACACACACAGAAGAAAAAAAAAAAGCCCCACCAAGTGTCCCCAGTTCAAATGCAATACAGTTTCAGTAAGTTTTTCGGCTTGCAGGTGTAATTCGGTTGTTCTCTCATCAAAGGTAGGGAGAAAAAGAAAAAAAAGCGTCTGGAGGCAGTTCTGAGAGTGGTATCTGCAACTGTGGCTTGCCTGCCTGCTGCTCTCAGCCTGTAGCTGGCGGCGTTATTTATGCAGATCTCTGGGGTGAGCTAGCGCTCACCTGGTCCCACAGGCTTTGTTTGCTCAGAGTTCTGCTGTGCGGGAGCCTCTGCTACAGGCTTTTCCCTTTCCAAGCACTGGGAAAGGCGACACTGCCCCGCGTTGTCAGGCCTGCGTGTTTATTTACAGTTCACGTGGGAAGTGGGTCTTCCCTCCTCTCACAAGCGTCCCCGCTCCTGGTTGCTGGGCGCCCCACTCCCGCCAGAGCCTCTCCGGCCCGCCCGGCTCGTTTATTTCCAGTCCCGGGAAGGCTTCCCTTCCCCCAATCTTCAGCGCTCAGGGCGCCCCACCCTCTTTCCAGCGTCTTAACTGTTCTTATTGCTTAGTACTCAGTTTCTCTTTTTTTCCCGGGTGGAGGTCAGTCTGTCCAGGGGGCTATGCTGCTCTGGCCCAGGCTTGTCTGTGGGGGAACCGCGGTACCGCGAAGCTCACCTGGTCCGCGTCTTCCCGAGCCGTATGGGCGCCGGCCACTGGCGGCCCCGGGGGCCCTCCTCGGTTCTCCGTTTAACGTGAAGTGGGGATTCTCTGCGCCGGCTGGAGATGTGGAGTGGTCAAAGTTATGCCTTTTCTCGGTGATTATGCCTGCAAAGTGTGTCTCCAGCGTCTCTCCAAGATTTCACTATAGGAGGCTCGCTTTCTGCTTCCTCCCTCTAGCCGCCATCTTGGAATTCTATCAGATGGTCTTTGTAAATATTTCCTGCAAGTCTCTGGCTTATCTTTCCATTTTGTAAACATTGTCTTTCATACTGCAAAACTTTTTATTTATTTATTTATTTATTTTTGAGACAGGGTTTCACCATGTGATCCAGGCTGGCCTCGAGTTTGTGATCCTCCTGCCTCAGCCTCCCCAGTGCTGGGATTTCAGGCATGTCCTACCATGCCTGAGACTTTTTAAATTTAATGACGCCTAGTTACTTCTTTTTTCACTCCTAATGTGGGTGCTGTATCTAAAGAGCCATCACCATACCGCAGTCATCTATTTGTTGAGTTAACTTTTGTGAAGGTGTAAGATCTGTGTCCATATTCTTTTTCACACTGGGATGTATAATTGCTGGAGCACCATTTGTTGCCCTTGCTTTGATCTGTTGATATTTGTATCGGATTACTTGTGTTTTCTGGGCTCTGTATTCTGTTTCATCGATCTGTTTTGTTTTGTTTTTTCTAATTCCACACAGTCTTGGTTATTCTAACTGTATAGTTGTGTGTGTGTGTGTGTGTGTGTGTCTGTGCAGTGCTGAGGATTGAGCCCAGGGTTCTGTTTTGTTGATGAATTTTTCATCTACGTGAGCGACATTATCCATACTGTTCTTTTTTAATGTTTTGTCTGGATTAGTATTGAGCTGATGCTGGCCTCCTAGAGTGGGTTAGGAAGTATCCCCTCTGCTTCTGTCTCTGAAAGAGATTTTAAAGAAGGTACAATTTCTTCCTTAGATGATTGGCAGAATCCACTAGTGAATCCATTGGGCCTGGTGGTTTCTTTTTTGGAAAGTCATCAGTTATTGATTAAATTTCTTTAATTGATATAGCCGTATTTTTATTATCTGTTTCTTCTTGTGTGTCTTGTGTGTATTTTAACAAATTGTGAGGTTTTATTTTTTGAGGTACTGTGGTTTGAACTCAGGGCCTACACCTTCAGCCACTCCACCAGCCCTTTTTTTGTGATGGGTTTTTTGAAATAGGGTCCTTGTGAACTATTGGCTTCGACCTCGATCCTCCTGAGTAGCTGGGATTACAGGCGTGAGTCACCGGCACCTGGCCAAATTGTGTCCATTTCATTTACATTATCCAAATTGTGGACACAGTGTTGCTCGTAATATTTCCTTAGCTCTTTATTATCAGTAGGATCTGTAGTGATGTTCCCTCCTTCATTTCTGATGTTAGATATTTTTTCTCTTTTCTCCTTGGTTACCCTGGCTAAGGCTTGTCAATATTATTGATCTTTGCACAGAACCAGCTTTCAGTTTTGTTGATTTTCTCTGCCATTATTGATTTCCACTCTGATTGTCACCATTTTTCTTCCCCTTACTCTATGTTTAATTTATGTCTCCCTCTCTAGTTTCCTGGGATGGAAGCTTAGCTGACTGATTTTAGATCTCTTCTAACACCAGCATCCAGTGCTGTCAGTTTCCCTCTCAGCGCTGCTTTAGCTTCATCCTACAAAATTGCATGTCTTTTGTTTTCATTTCGTTAAATACTTTCTAAATTCTCTTGCGGTTTCTTCTTTGACTCATGTATTATTTAGACGTGTGTTGCTTAAGCTCCCTGTTTTTGGAATTCTCCATCTCTTTTTCTCTTACTGATTTCTAGTTCTACTTGGTCTGAGAACAGACATTGGGTGATTTTTATTCTTTTAAATTTGTTAAGGTATGTTTCATGGCCAGAATGTCGTCTGTCTTGGTGACTGTTCCCTGTGGGCTTAACAATGTCTTGTTAAGCTGTCTCCAGGTGATTGGTGGTGATGTTGAGTTTAACTGTGTCCTTACTGACATTCTACTTCTGGTCTGTCCACTTGTGCTAGAGGGTAAGGTCCCCAACAGCAGTGTGGATTCAGCCCTCTTTGCCTTGCAGTTGCATCAGTCTTTGGTGCGTATGTTTTGACTCTGGTGAAAGGTGCATACACACTGGGGTTTCTCGTGTGTTCTTTCAGTTCTGACCCCTTTACCATTATGTAAGGCCCCTCTTTATCCTTGATAACTTTTCTTGCTCTTAAGTCTGTTCCGTATGAATTTTAATATAGCAATTCTTTCTGTCTTCAATTAATGTTAACATAGTATAAATTTCTTCATACCTTTACTTTTAACCGATATGTGTCTTTATTTTTAAAATGGGTTTCTTAGGCCAGGCATGGTGGCTCATGCCTGGAATCCCAGCTACTTCTTGGAGGCAGAGGATTGTGGTTTGAGGCCAACCCAAGGACAAGAGTTATGATCCCCTCTTAACAAACAAGCCAGGGGTGGTAGAGCATATCTATAATCCCGGCTATGCAGGAGGCATAGTAGGGGGATCACTGTCCAGGGCTGGCATGGGCAAAAAGCAGGAGACCCTTTCAGAAAAATAACTAAGCCAAGCACTGGTGGCTCACGCCTGTAATCCTAGCTACTCTGGAGGCAGAGATCAGGAGGATAGTGGTTCAAAGCCAGCCTGGACAAGACAGTTCATGAGACCTTATCTCGAAAAACTCTTCACAAAAAAAAAAAAAAAAAATACGGCTGGTGAAGTGGCTCAAGGTGAAGACCTTGAGTTCAAGCCCCAGTACTGCAAAAAAAAAAAAAGAAAAAGAAAAAAGAAAAATAACTTAAAGCAAAAAACACAAAATTCAAATACACAAAAAGGTATGCTTCTTGAAGCTAGCATATAGTTGGAGCTTACTTTTTTATCTACACCAATAATCTGTTTTAATTGGTGTGTGTAGACCACTGACATTTATGGTGACCGTTGACATAATTAGATTAACACCTGACATACAGTACCATTTTCTGTTTCCTTCTGTTCATTCCCCTGCTCTTTGGTCCAGTGTCTTGTTCCTCCCTTTCCTGCCTTTTGTCAATTGTATATGCTTCCATTTTTTGGTTGCCCTAGAGTTTGCAATATTCATAGAGTGACTCTGGGCTCTTTTCCAAATAGCTCTGTACTGATAATAAAAGGTAATAAACACTAGATAATAAAAGTATGTTCTATAATAGAATAACCCTAATTCTCCCTCCCCTCCCTGTACATTACACCTTTCATTCCATTTGATGTTATGCACGCATAATAAAGTGGATCTATATTAGTATGTTGAACATATGTCATCTGGTAGATCAGTGAAGAAATAACAGGCATTTTTATTATTTTACCTTTACTTGCTGATGCTCCTTCTGTAAATCTTAAGTTCTGACGTGCATCGTCAGTAAACTCCAACAGTTTTTGCTCACCCAAGAGTCTTCATTTCTTCTTTACTTTTGAAGGATAATTTTGCAGGGTACAGAATTTTAGGTCAGTGTATGTTTGTTTCTCCCTCAAAACTTTAAATATTTCACTCCACCCTTGTCTGGCTTGCATGGCTTCTGAGAAGTCAGATGTCATTGTTATCATTGCTCTTTTATAGGAAAGGTGATTCTGCCCCCGCCCATGGCTTTGTTCAAGACTTTTTCTTTATTTTTGATTTTTCTGAAGTCTGGATGTGATATCCACAGGTATAGAGTTCATGTACTTACTCCACTTGGTGTTCTCTGATGTTCTGGATGTGTTGCTTGGTGTCTGACATTAGTGTGGGTGAAATTTTCAGTCATCGTTGCTTTAAGTGTTGCCTCTGTTTCTCTCTCTCTTTCTCTCTTTTTCCGGTATTCCTAATATGCACAATTCTACCATTCCCACTTTCCCACAGTTCTTGGATATCCTGAGTGTTTCCCTCCAGTCTTTTCCCATTGCTTTTCAGTTTGAAAGTTTGTTTTTCATATCCTAAGCTCAGGGTTTCTTTCCTCAGCCCTGTCCCATCAGAGGCATTCTTCATTTCTGTTAATAGTGTTTTTGAGCTGGAGCATTTCTGTCTGATTCTTCCTTAGAATTTCCATCTCCTTGGGTACATTTCCTGTTCTTGCATGGGCTCTACCTTTTCCTTTAAATCCCTTAGCGTGTTAATCAGTTTTAAAAAATTTCTGGTCTGATAATTCCAACATTCCTGAGTATCTGGTTCTGGTGTTCAGTCTCTCCAAACTTTTCTTTTGCTCACTCGCTTTCTTTCTTTCTTTCTCCTTTTAGTATACCTCGTAGTTTTTTTGTTTAAATGTAGACATGATGGACTGAGGAAAGGGAGCTGCAGTAAGTCGTCTGTTAGTAGTGGAGTAATGTGGTGTTGGGAGAGGGAGGCCCTGTGGGTCTGTGATCAGCTCTCAGTCTTTCTGTTGTCCTGTGCCCCAGGCCTGCAGACTTCACCCATGCTCCTCAGTTTTTTCCTTCCCCCATAGGTGGGACTAGATAGCTGGAGGTGCTGACATTGGGTATTTCCATCGCCCACAGGGAGACTGTAGGGTACTGTGTAGTTCTAGTCTCTCAGGTCAGTTAGGCTCTCACATATCCCCAGCAGACTAGCTTCTGGAAAATGCGTTCATCCTGGGGGCAGCCTTGTTAAGAACAGTGGGCCCTGTTGTATTTTTGAAAATGGCTACTTACCCTTCTACCTGCAAGAAGCATGTGGGCATTTTTCTTCAGTCTTATTGTAAGAACTTGGTAGAGCTCCTGCCAAGGAGCTCACAAAAGTGTGGGATACCCCTGTGATGCACCCCTGTGGAGTTTTCAGCTCTCAGACTTGTCCCCAGTGAGCCATCAGCAGTGTGTCAGCTGCAGTTCAGGTTTTCCTATCCTCGCACTGGTTCCCGCGGAAGTTCCTGCTTATGGGTTTCTGGAATGTTGTGATTCTATCTTTACCCATCTGTCTCTCCATTTTGGGGTGATTTGCTCTGTGACCTCACTTCCATGATGGAGCTGAGAAGAGTTGTTGATTGTTCAGTTTGTTCACCTTTTTACTTGTTAGGATGTGTGACTTTCCTCATGGCCACTTCTTCACCTGCTAGACCGGAAAGCAGAAATTCCCCTAATTCTGCTTGTGAAATCTCGGTAACCATCTGACTGTCTCCACTGCTCCCACTAGGCCCTCATCTCTAATGCTGGGATGGCTGTGTGGTGTTTGTCAGTAGCTTCTGGTCTCCTCCTTCTTCCACCCATTCTTAATCCAAGTGCCACAGTTGTCCCTCTGAGTAGCTCTTATCTCACTCCTCTTTTGTTCAGAATCCACTTTGCCATGCAATAGTTTACCCGTTTTGACATGAGTAGCAAGATAGGACCTCACAGATGAATCCATTGCTGCAATATTGTTCACATTTGTGTGAATCCTTTTTAACAATAATAATGAAATAACAGTTAAAGATTGCTTTAGTTCAGTAAGAACAAAGCACATAAGTGGTCAAACACGTAATTTCATTTTAATTGTCGATGAATACAAAATACCTCCGCATTTAAAACTGAGACCATTATTTTCCTAGTCTTTTAAAAATCATATTTGATTAATACTGGAATGATCTAGCCAAGTCGTTGCCTTCTCTGTTTTGTTTCATTGCAGTATAGCATGAGAACCTCTGTGCACATATGTGCTGGAGCAAAGGGAAGAACACAGACTGTTCCTTCAGCAAGATTTTGTGCTCTCTTGAATTAGGCTGTCCCAGTGACTCGGGTAGCTCACCACTTGTGTTTCCAGAAATCATTGCTTGGATGTTTTCCAACTCTTGCCTGTGGGGTTCACAGTATGTGAATCATAAAACTCTGATTTTTTTTTTTAATTTAAAACTCACTCTGTCTACCAGGGGTTTAGGTGGAATGAATTTTCATAGTGTAAACGTTTAGTATGCCATCTACATAATAAAATCCTAAGACAAAGACACCTTGCATAGACAGCACACGAGGAATAGAATGTGTCGTTTGTGCTGGGTAGTGTTAAGTGCGGTTACGCACCTGTGTGCCGCTCACGTGACAGATACGTGCGGGTTGTGCAGCCCCATGTTATTTCCTGGCAGTCTTGGGTTGAGAATGCCGCTTCTTAAGGGTGATTTTTGTATACTTATGAGAACAGCTATCCAAATGCATTTAACATTTTCCTGTATCTGTATTTTTTGGAATGTATTTGGAAGAGAAAATTGCTTTGATGTAAGTTTTTCACAGAGCACAGCCAGGAGATGCAGGCCCTGGAGATGAAGCCTGATTTCCTTAGCATGGCTCTCAGGGTCCATGGCTTTGGCCCACCCTCACGCCTCATGTCCTGCCATCCCTTCCTGTAGCCCCTCAGTGGCCCTGACAGGTCTCTGAAGCACCTTTGGTGCCTGGACAGCCTTTCCCTCCTCATCTGCAATACCTAGCAGATTGCTGGCCTCTAGGCCTTAGGAGGATTTGTGTGAGGGAAGAGGGGTTTCTGTGGGGGACAAAGGTGCCATTTGATCATGGAATAGCATTTCAGTCTTAATAGTGAGTTTTGTTTCATTTTCTGTCTTATCCCTGTCTTTGGTCAAGACTTGCCCTTCTCTACCTCCCATGTCTTTAGTTTGATGTGCATCCTTGGAAAACCCTCACTGCCATCCTTGCACATGTCTGCCTTCCATCCTGGCTCTGCTTCTCCACAGCTCTGCCTCCCCACTGCTCCAGACCCTTCCACCCTTCTGAGAGAGTCCTTTCCTAGTGCATATGACAATGGCTCTGATGGCCCCTCTGGAGCAGTCCTAGGCCTGTGAACCACCCTGGAACTTAATCAAACCTGTGTTACAAGAGGACCAACAGGCGAATGTGTGCTGAAAGCTGTTTAAAAACTGCCAGCACTCTAGGGATAAGTAGCACAGTTAATAAAGCCTGTCAGTGCTCATCAGGACCACTTGCCTCATTCTATTCCCTGGTGTAAATGTGACCCAAAGGGGAATCCCTAGCCAGTGGACTAGGAGGATTTGTGACAGATGCTTCTTCTGTGAGACCTCTTACTTCTCAGGTTTGTTAATTAGGCATTTGGGAGACAGGTGAAAATAACTTTAATACAATATGGCAGCCGTGATCTACTTGAGGATATTGAGACCAGGCAAGGAGAGAGATTGATGGAGTCATTTCTTTTGTGCCCACTATTGCACAGTACTGCCTATATCATGTACTCAGTCCCATGGGCTTCTAGTTATGGACTTAGGTCTGTCTCCTAAGTCCATAAGATATCTCCTTATTTACTAATACTTTCCTATTTAATTTGTTGTTAACTTTATAATACTATACTTCGAGGTGATTCAGATCAGAATTCAGATCAGAATAATAAAATAAATAAAATTAAATTAAAGAAAAGAATTCAGATCAAAATTTTCTTGGCTCTGTTCACATACTGAGTTTTCAACATAAATGACCCTTTCTAGTTCTAAATATAATCCTGCTGATATTTTTATTGTATTAAATTTACATTTTAATTTAGGAGTAATTGACACCTTTATATTGACTTTCTCATTTAAGAACAAGGTAGGTCTTATTTATTAAAGCTTTCTTTTGTGTACCTTGGAAGTTTATTTTCCTTTTTTAATGTAGACCTTGCACACTTAAGTAGAGTCCTAGAAATTGCATTATTTTGGTTGCTACTATAAATAGGATTTTAAAAAATTCATTATAATTTCTATATGTATATGCAGAAAGGCTCCTGATTTGTTTTTATATCTAGCCACCTTACTTATTTTTCATTGTCACTTTTTCTTGAGTGTTCTAGATATGTAATCATGTCAGAAAATGATAATCTTATAACTTGGATATTTTATTAAAGCCCATCCACAGTATGCTTATGAATTAGATTCCTTGCATGGAAGAATGTGTGAAAAGAAACTTCTGTTGTATCTCCTTATTTTCAAAGTCCTAGGCTCTGGGAATTCAGTCCCCACTGGCCAGGGGCCAAGTGAGCCCATGCTTCTGATCTCCCATGATGGTCCACACTCCAGGACTTGTGTCCTGAGAAAGAGCCAGGAGTGTAGCTCAGTGGTAGAGCCCTTGCCTAGCATGCATGATACCTGGTGCTCAAACCCCAGTACTGCAAAAACACAACAACAACAAAAATGACTACGAGCACACATTAGACTTCATAAGACGCTATGATTCGAAGGAGTGATAGGAATTCTTCTGGCCAGCCAAGAGAAAGGAGATTGTAGGCTCAACAAAGGACATGTGCACTGCATGGAAATGAGAAAGTACAGATGATTCAGAAGTGCTAGAAGAAAGCAGAAGAAAGTAGGGGGGCATGATGGCACACAGCTATAATCCCAGCTACTCAGGAAGACTGTGAGTTCGAGGCCAGCCTGGGCAAAGATAGTAAAAGCCTATCTCAGAAATAATAATAACAATCCCAGAAAAGCAGGGGTGGGGGTAGGGGGGGAAATGTCTGGGGATATAGCTCAGTGGTGGAAGAACACTTGCCTAGCAAGTGTGAGGCCATGAGTTCAGTCCCAGTACTACAGAAGAGAGAGAGAGAAAAGGAAAAGAAGAAACCTTTCCTGGGGAGGGGGCAAGGCCAGGTGATCAGGAGCTGTGGGTTACTCCCACAGGCCCTTGAGCTGGTCCTGTGAGGAATAGAGCCAGGCAACCTTTAGGTTGTGTGGGCAGTGCCTTACCGATCTGGGCTAGGGGAAGAGTTTGTCTTGGTGCTTCATGGACAGTGTTGGAAGGGGTTCAAGACTCAAGATTAATTAGGGCATCTAATGAGACTTTGAAATAATATGTAAATGGCTGCAAAAATGTCTGAATAGTTTATTGCAATTCAAATCAAATAGAAGTGGGAAAAATAAGAATCGTGAGGTTTTATAGATTTGTGTCAGAAAAAATCCTGGCACTGAGCATTGCAAGGGAAGGATTGTGACAAGTTAAAACATCATTTTTCTTTCTTTTTTTCTGCAAAACGTACTTATGCCAGTTTTTTGCAGAATTATTTCACATGGAGCCAGAAATCGTTTGAAACAGGAGTGGTCTCTCTGCTGGGTGGTTTTCATATTCCAAATATACATATGTTGCACAGAGTGTTTAATTATTCTTGGGGACAATTACTGTCAGGTTCCAAAACGTGTTCAATGAACAGCAATTGGTATTTATTCAGCTCTTAAAAGACTATACAAGGGAACAGTGGGTTATATTGTCTGCCTAAAGAAGCATTTTGCCACCCAGAAACATCTGCTTTCTATTTAAAGCACTGAAGAAGGAATGGGAGTATATTTTAGACTCACTCCCTGAACATTGACCGTCAAAGAAAGGAGACAAAATTGGATATGAAGGTAGCTTCTGTTCTCTGGTGTGCACGCTCTTCCGCTCCTCCCTGCTGAGAAGGAGATGGCTGGAAAGTTCTGATTCTGTTGACTCTTTCTATTTATACCGATTTGCACACTTAGAGAAGCTGACTTCTGTGTCCTAATTCCAGCTCTTTTGCTTTCTCAGGGAGGCAAAATGCTCTTTCCAAGTTGGGGTCTTAGGCAGGTAGAGTGACTCAAGTGGTAGAGCACCTGCCTAGCAAAGGCGAGGCCCTGAGTTCAAAAGTCCAAACCCCAGTACCACCACCAAAAAAAAAAAAAGATACTCAACATTGGATCTTTTTCTCTTAAATTTTGTGGTGAGTTTGTAAACTTCTCTGACTTTTGCCCTTAAAGATGTCAAGATTTGATATCCAGGTTGTCTGAAATCATCTTGTGACCCTCAGTGATCTGTGTGGATAATGCTGACCACTAAAAGCCCTGTTGGGAGGGTTAAATGAGAGTACATGCAGTCTCCTTGGAATCTATTGCTATGTAGAAAACTGCCACAAACTTAGTAGCTAAAAACCAAACCTGTTGCTGTTGGTCAAGAATCTGGTAAGGCTCCCCTGGCCATTACCTTCTACTTCAGGGTCTCTTCCAAGGCTGTAGTCAAAGTATTACCAGGGCTGACGTTTCATCTGAAGGCTCAGTTGTAGAAAGATCTGCTTGGGGCTCAAATGGTTGTTGGCAGAATTCAAGTTCCTTCAAGGATATTGGACTAAGGACCTTAGTTCTTCTCTGTTTGTTGGCTAGAGCCCTTTCTCAATTCCCTGCCAAGTGGGTCTTGACAACATGCAGCTTGTTTCAACAAACCCAGCAAAAATTGAGAGAGGTTGTTAGGAAGATAGAAGTCACAATCGTATATAACCCAGTCACACAAGTGACAACCCATCACCTTTGCCATATTCTGTTGGCTGAAAGCAAGTCACAGTTCCCACCCACAGTCAAGGGGAGGAGGTTACATTAGGAGCCACATCAGAAGGTGTATACCACAAACAGCCATTATTTTAGGACGAGAGCGTACCATAATGGTCAAGAGAGAGGCTTTCCATACCATTTTGAGGTGACTTCAATCTCAGGTCTCCCTGAGGTCTCTGTGTGACCTAAGCAGGTTACCTGGCTTCTCTGAGCCCATTTCCCCACCTGTGCAGCATCTTCCCTGTAGAGTTGTGATCCTAAATGAGAGATCACATGTGAAACTTTGCGGAATGGTATGCTCTCAGTAAACGTCAGCTCCTGGCTGTTCTTTTTATCCTTGCCTTTTTGCCTTCTCTTGAAATAACATTAGACTTTTTGAATTTCAGAAGCATAGCATAAGACTCCCCAGTGCCTTCAGATTGGGTTATTCATGTGGAATTCCCAGTGCTGTGGGTGGTTCCTAGGCACAGTGCTGCTGCCAGACTGGCTGTGCGGGTCCTTCCCTGTTTGTCCAGGGCCTCTAGACTAAAGAATGTAGTCTTTGGTCTCAGGAAGACATGACTTCCTGCCACAGTGACCACCCTCAAAAGGAGGCTGGTGGCTATCCCTACAGGCCCCCTCCTGGCTCTCTGCATGGAGCAGACACTTCCCCTGCAGCAGGCCTGGCTATCATGACCAAGGGTTTGTCCAGCTGAACCCTCCACATCTCCCCACATTGAGGGTGACCTGAGATGAATTCAGTCCATCTCCTGAGCTGAGAGGGGCCAGCTCCTGTGCAGATGGAGCCCTCTGCTCTGCATGTCCACCTTGACCTAAATCATTCCAAGTTATGCCTAGTCAGAAAGCTCTGCCAACATCTCTTGTCTTCCTGTTGCTCTCCCTCCCTCTCTCTCCTCTTTGCTTTCCTCACTTCCTCAGGTGTCAAGCACACAGTACTTGCACAAGGTTCCTGCTTGGCCACTGGAAGCTGCCCTGCCTCCCTGCCCATCTCCCTGACCAGAGCATCCCTGCCTCCCTTCATCCCCTCTCCATCCTTTGCATTCAAAGAACCCATTCTTGTTCTCATTGTTGCCCCCTGGAGCTGTGGGAGACCTTTTAGGGGTCATGTTGTCTCACTGATAGTTGTCCGCTGTGTCATTTTGGAGGAGAGCTATAGGGTTCATTTCCTCCATTTTTTCTAGATAATCTGATTATGTCTACTGTGAGACTCCCCCCAGCTTCCTTGACAATGGCAATCACCTTGAGCTCTTATTAGAAGTAGATCTCCCCAGGTCCCTTCCCTGGAGTGCCAGGTTCCAGGGATGCTAGAATGGAGCCTGGGAACTTGCATTTTAGTAAGTATGCAGCTAATTTCTGTCATGGAGGCTTAGGAAACTGGCCTATGTGTTCTAAAACCCAGTCCCAGTCCCTCTCTTTGGTGTGCAACACGAAAAGTGAAAGCCTGGGCCCCCTCCCCAACAAGGGCACCTCTCTGACCCTTGGGCCCATGTTCAGTGCAGTGGGAGAGCAAGGCAAAGATTTCAGTGCAGTTTTGTTTTGCAGAAATTTGTCTCTAGTGACTACATTTTAGTTGCTCCTTCCTCTCACATATGCTAGAGTATTGTGTGAGGAAGTGTTTTTCTTTACAGTGTGGTACTTAGATGATTAGAAAAATATGGGGCTGGGTTGACAGTGGCACAGCTGGGCCACCCAAACGTCAGACCTCCCCACGTGGACTTGACTGTGAGGGTCAGATTTGTGTGCACATGTTCTCTACAGCCTGGCCTCTTGACAACAGATGTGAGACTATCCCTTTTGTTCCTGCAGCTGTCACCTAGAGCCTGGAATGATGTTAGTGTGGGATCGAGTGGGTGGCGAGCTAGGTCATTATTGAGGGAAAGATCTAGCAATCCACACCCCAGCATCACTTGTTCTGCTCCCTGAGACCTAGAAGGGAAGTTTGAGGAAGCAAGCAATGCTTGTCACTGGCTGTTCTTCTGGAACACTGGCCTCTGGAAGCAGCTGTGTTGAGTAACATTAAAGCCTCCCCTTTGAGCAGTAGTTGTGAAGGGTTCTGCGTTTTTCTAAAACCATGCTGATATCCATGGTATTACTCAATATCCCTTACATGTGGCTCAAAGGGTAAATTGCTTTTCTAGGAAAAAGTTTACCCTTACAAGCTCTCTTTACAGTCAGGTTGGGCTCAAAGACAGCTGTGCCTAAAACCAGTCCATTTAGAGAACAGAACACTTAAAGTTCACGCTCCCTTTTGACTTTTTGTGTCCACTTGGGTGCCCGATTCTTCCATGTTATCTCTTTTGACATTGTAAGGATTTTAAAAGTTAATTTGATTAAACTAAAATTAAGCCTTTTGATTTAATTTTGTATGTCTAATAAGTACTTACATTCTGTAGTATTTTATGAATTTATTTTTACATGCTGGTGGCTTTTTTTCTAATTTTGTCTTACTTTGAACACTTAAAAGGATTTTTGATTAAGTTTGCCAATAGAGCTTTGAAAAACAAGTGTATTTTGTAATGAGTCTAAACCTTATTGTGTTACTTTAAAATATAACCGTGCAGTAAATTCAATTATGTTTTTATTCACCTGCTTTATTTATTAATGCCTATTGTTGGGATCTAATTAATTCTCCACTAAACAGAAAGAAACACAGATAATGTGCTAATTTGGCTAAGCAGTCACATGAGGAGTTTCCAGGCAAGTGGAGTGAAAAGAGGCAGCAACAGCAGTACAGAGAGGTGGATTCGATGAATCTACATAAACTCAGAAGGCTCTACATGGAAGGAACACATGGACATTTAAGGCTTGGTCAAGTTGCAAAATCCAAATGGTTCCAAAGGATATAAAGTAATTCCATCATTCAAGAAATGCTACAAATTTGAGAAGTACTTAATAGAAATGTAATACCAACCTTCAAATGGGTTGCAAAATCCTAAAATTGTTGCAGAATCCTCCAAGATAAATTTATTTTTAAAAATATCTTAAAAATGGATTGACTCCAAAGTCTCAGACATGCCAACGGATGTCAGAAAGAGAGGACACTTGACCGTGAAGCAGAAACTCTCACAAGGAGTTGCATTTTAAGCAAATTGCTCATTAGGCCAATCCCCCTGCAGCCTCAGGGGGAGGTGACAGCTAAAGCGTGTGGGTTGTAGAAACTACTCACTGTCGGCTCTTTTCTCTTCTCTTCCGTCTTATTTTAATTGTCCTCATGCATATGTATCTTTCCTGATAAGCTATTTAAAATCTTTTGGGGCAGTAGGTAGCCCAGAAGTCATAAATTAAACATGAAGTCATGTTCTATCAACTCACACGCCTGTCTCTCCTGTTGCAGAGAACAGCCGATCTTCACCACTCGCGCGCATGTCTTCCAGATTGACCCCAGCACCAAGAAGAACTGGGTGCCTGCAAGCAAGCAGGCAGTCACTGTTTCCTACTTCTACGATGTCACCAGGAACAGCTATCGGATCATCAGTGTGGATGGAGCCAAGGTACTGCCCCACTAGCTGGTTTGACCGTTCTTCCTTATTTTTCTCCAAAGCCATACAACACACTTGAAAAGTGAAGAGAAAGAGATGTGCCCCAAATCCTGCCTTCTTAACACAGAACTTATCATCCTAATGTCTGTATAATCGTGTGTCCTGCTCGTTTTTTCCACTTGAAATTACGAGAATGAGTAAAGACAGCTCTCCCTGTTACCACACTGTCTTCATAACTAATGTTTTAAAGCCTGTATAATGATTGCACCACGGGCCTGTAATGCTTATTTTCTCCACTGTGCTTGGATATGTAAGTGGCTTTCAATTTCGTGCTACTGTAGATAATGGGCATTTTCATGTACCAAATACCTTGGATGCTCTCATACACCTATTGCCTTCTTTGAATATCTCCATAGGTTAGATTCTTAAGAAATACTTACTATTCCGGGTCATGATATTAACACTCGCTGGCCTTGGACATATGTTGCCAAACTGCTTCACAGAAGGGTTCTTTGTTCCCATTGCTTGTGAAACGCCAGTTCATAGCACCCGTGCCAGCATTTGGGTATATCCTCAGCTGGTTCTTGTGTGACATGGGAGTCACAGTTTGTTGAATGGTTTTGGAGTATTTCTTGAAATATTTTTTCCCCACCTGGTAGTTTTGTTATTCTGCTTTCCCCATGTTTTTGCTACATAATTATGGGAGCAGAATGAAGGAATGCCAGCAGAGATTCTACCAAATCTCTATTTTAAAAAAGGAACCTCTTCTTTATAAGTGTCTTCCTATCCTTGGACTGTATTCATCACGCTAGACATTTTCATGTGCTGTTACCAGAAATCCATTGTGTCTAAAGCTGAAATCCCTATTTCTAAACAACCTCTCCCTTTTCA
Organism: Castor canadensis; assembly: GCF_047511655.1. Lineage (NCBI taxonomy): Eukaryota > Metazoa > Chordata > Mammalia > Rodentia > Castoridae > Castor > Castor canadensis. The sequence continues at coordinate 43,133,124 of NC_133404.1, read as the reverse complement.
TTTCCCAGCAATTTGGCATAAAAAACAAATGGATCACCCCCTTTTAAGTTTATAAAATGAATCTACCTTTGAAGTGTCTCACATGTATGTCTTCTGTTTTAAGACTATAACTCTTGTTTTGCCACAGTCTTTTTTTTGTGTGTGTGTCAGTACTGGATTTGAATGCAGGGCCTCATGCTTGCTAGGCAGGAGTTCTACAACTTGAGCATGCGCCCAACTGTTTTTGATTTAGTTATTTTTTATTAGGGTCTTACATTTATGTCCATTTCAGCCTGGACCAGAATTTTCCTATTTACATTTCCTGCATAAATAGGATGACAGACATGTGCCACCACCAAACCCTAGCTTTTATTGTTTGAATTGGGGTCTCTCAAACTTTTTGCCTATGTTGGCCTCAAACCACAATCCTCTGATCGCTGCCCCTCAGGTAGTTAGGATTACAGTGTGGACCACCATGCCCAGCTCTGGCACAGTGTTGCTAGGACCATGCAGCAGGCTTCTGGATGGCTTCCTCATCTCCTCACTGCAGTCTGTCCTGATCTTTGCTTCTAGGTCAGTTTTCCTAGGCCATAGAATGTAGGAGAGCTGGGAGCTGAACAGTAGAATGGGGCCCATATGTCAGCTTCTCCCCCATCCCACTGGCAAAAAGCATAAGGAAGTTTCCATTAGTAAGTAGATCCCCTGGGTAAGTCACAAGAGCTTGCTAGTGCACTTGATCTGACAAAGCTCCTTGTTTTAAGGCAAACTGTTCCTCAGCTCATGGTCTGTAAGTGCTTCAGCACCATAGTGACTGCAGATGAAGGCAGCTTGGCCCTGTGATCCTTTCCTTTCTCAAAAAGGCAGCCCAGAAGTTCTCATTTTATAGCTGTGACCTAGGGAGAGGAGGTGACCTGGCTGACTTCACGCTGGTGCCCAGTTGCTGGACACAGATCCCAGCTTGCTGGGTTGTAGTAGGCCTCCCTGGCTGGGAGAGGAACATTTCCAACATGTCAGGTAGGTGGTGTGTGAGCCCCTTCCACCTCAGAGGGCAGCAGCTGGTCTGGTGAACATAAGAGACAGAAGTGTTTCCCATCTAAGTGGTAGACATGCAGTGCTTGGGCGGGGGAGGGGGTCTGTGTAGTGGGAAGAATGAAACCTGGTACAGGAGGCAGGAGTCTCATTTTTGATGAGTGAATACCTAAAAGGTACCTGGATTTTTTAACTTTATTTTTTTACTTCTGGGAGACACCGTGATGCTGTGGCTGTAATTACCACTTCTGTCTGTGCTTCTGAACTGGAATTGCCTGGACTCTTTCCAGGATGTTCTGATAGGGAGGGGAAGCAAGCTGACCTGCTTTCTTTCATCTGTGGATTCTGTCAGTTCATCTGCCGTCCTCAGATGGGTTTGTACTTTTGTCAGTTGAGTTATCCAAGGATATATTGGGCTTAACTATAGATAAAACAACTTTCTAAGAGCAAATGCTTCAGTCCTATTAGCTAAGCATTTAGTGATTTGTCAAAAGTGTCAGCCACTGTATCCTTATGGCTCTGCAGTTCCTGAAGCTGTGACAGTGTGGAGCCCAAGCCAGCTGAGATGGCTGTGAGAAATCGGGAGAGTGTAGGAGGTGGGTAACACCTTAGCTGCAGAGTAGAGTTAATTCAGGCCCAGTGGGGTGATTCATCAAGCTAGAGAGTCACTGAAAAGTGGGAATTGGAAGCCTAGGCCTTGGGAACCACTGAGATTCAGAGATGGAGCCAGAGGATCTCAGGGCCACCCACCCCACATGGCGCCTGGCTGCCTGGTCCTTGGAGTCTACCCAGAGCTCCAGCTTTACCACTACAGCACCAGACAACTGTGATGGAGCCTCATTCTGCAAAAAGGAGCATAAGGCCCTGGAGAGGGGAAGGTAGGGATAGACCTAATCATTTAATTACTATCACTTGAGAGTTGGGGCTGGAGCATGTTTCTTGCCTGGAGAGCTAGAACACAGAGCAGTGGATGTAGTCTAACACTACTCAGCCCTGCTGTGTTGGCTCTTGACCTGGTGAGCAGCAAGTAAGATTGACAGCTCACATCTAGACCAGATCCTATACCTCCAACTCCTCCATAGGTGGTGGGGTGTGGAGAAATGACCCCAGAGCAGTAGCTGCTATTGCCACTCCCTGATGTCACCTAGCTTGTCCCCTCTTATCCAGCTCCCAGCTTGTCTGCATAGTCTGGATGTCCCATCTTCCTTCCTATAGGTTGGAACAGGGAGCAGTACGCTGAGCAGACTGTGCACTGCACTGCACTAGACACCTGCACTGACACCAGGGCCTTTCCTTATAGGCCCTTGCTTATTGTCTCTGCCCACCACTCTGTTCAGGCAGCATGGTTGTTCTTCTGCCCTGATTCCTGAGCATCCACTCTGGTTTCATGTTCACTGGCTTCCCAAGCCTGGGGCCCTGCCCAGCTGCACCTCTAGGTCTTAGTGAGGTATCTGGAGAATGCTGTCATGAGCTGACCACTCCAGCATGGATGCACCTGGGCTGGGGGAGTATCCCACCCCATCAGGACAATGCCACTTTATTTTAGGCCTTTGGTTCCAGTGTTGATCTGAACTGAGATGACAGTTTAGCTATGGGGCCATGTCTTAGTCCATGGGTTTCTCCTCTCTGACCTTGGTCCTGGACCCTGTCAAAACTACGACCTTAAGCTCTTGCTCATGCTGGCCCTTCTGGGCCAACTGTCCTAGGCACATGGCTACTGCTGGCTGGAAGAGGAAACTTGCTGTGCCCCTCCTAGATGGAGTAAGTGTGCTTCTGTAACAAGTTACTGGTATAGAAGGGGCTTGGAGGTCGTTTTGAGCAAAGGCCACAACAGATGCAGCTGCTGTGTAAACTCTGAACAACCCCCAAAGAGTGTAGAAACTTGGGAGGGGAGGAGTTGCAGCCAGCAACTTTAGCAGCTGTCACTCCACACAGGCACAGCACGCTCTTCTTCCTTGTCCAAGCATTTGTCATGCTCTACTTGGGGAAGGATGTATGGAAGGTCCATCCTACTGCTGAGAGCAGTTGGTACTGGTCATCTTAGGAAGGCTGTGTATTCAGATCCACTCTTTATTCTTCGTGGAACACTGAGGCATGTGGTAGTTTCAGCTGTTACCGAAAGACAGGGCCAGGTTTGGAATACTGCTGTGTTGCCTCAGCATTGCCACAGCCCTAGGGAACCATGTGGATCCATGTCTGTGTGTGGGGCTGCCAGGAGACTGTGAGCTCTTTGAGGATGCAGCTTATCATTGAATTCCCAGCGCCAAGCCAGAGCGGGCAACACTATAGAAGTGGGTTAGAGGATGAGCTGGTGATGAGGTCAGGTCTGGCCATCTCCTCTCCTGGCCTATAGCAGGTGTACCTTGTGCACAGAAGGACAGTGGAAATAGGCACCCAAGGTTCTCCCTGTTCATGGAGAGTGGACAGATGGGAGCCACACAAAGGCAGCTCCCAACTCCTGGCTTCTGAGAGTCTGCTGTGAACCATGCAGCCATGTAATTTATGGTAAATTTTGGGGCAGAACAGCCAACTCCACTATAAAGAAACTCCATTTTGAGAACATGTTAATTGAGCCATTGTGGCACTTGGTCTCATTGTGCTGTTAGCACTCCCTGTAGATCCCTATGAGAAATTGCCTGCGCCTGTGGGCAAGACTTGCCTGAAGCAGGTGCCTCTCCCAGGTGCTCTGGATGACTTTGCTGCCCTTGCTTCTGAGTTATTTATAGGATCACAGAAGACCCACATTGGAAGAGACCTTAGTGGTCATCTGTTCTACAAGTATTTATCAGTGTGTGCTGTGTCTGTCACGATAATCATGATGCTTCAGAGGATAGAAACTTCCAAACCCCAACTTAGTTGGTCATTTTCTTTTGGGAATATAAGATTGATTTCAAGAACACAGTCAGGGTCCCTGCTCCCAACCCTCATTGTAGTTTCTTCTCTTTTTTCCTTTTATTTATTTATTAGCATATTATAGTTGTACTGGGTACATTGTAGTCTCTTCTTTTGAATGCGTATAGAGCCCCTTCTGTTAAGGGAGAGAGCATCTGGAAGGTTCCCCCACACAGTAGGTTTTCAATGAATGTCAGTTTCTTCTCTCTGGTTAAAAAATGCTCATATAACTACATCTACTAACAACTGCCTCAGAAGCAGGCATGGTTAACTGCTGTCCCTGGTTGCAGCCTCTCATAGAAAAACTTGGAGCTCCGTGGCTTGGGAAAGCCCTCCATATAGAGGAATTCTGTGTCCCATCTCCCCATTTCATGAGCAGCTTCTGATGAAGCCCCAGAGCTGGTGCCTGGAGGAGCTTAGCTCCTACTTCCAAGCAGCTCTTTGTTACAGATGTTCTGTATATTTCATGAAAACTTGTTCCAGTGATCTGCAGGTCTAGGTTCTTTACCAGGGTGGCATCTTTCACCCATGCAAGTTTCAGAGATAACGCATGAGCAAAGCATGTGAACACAGGAACTGGGAGACCTTGTTAAAGTTTGTGCCCAGGATGCCCTACAAAGTCACCCCTCTCCCTCCCAGGCTTCCATTTCCCCCCAGACTTGTCTTCCCCGCTTCCCAAGAGGCATGGTTCTCATCCTGCCAAATCTCCTGCTCCATGAGCGTGTCCCCATGTCGTCACTTTGCCCTTCATCCTTGGCACCCAGGGGACCTCGTTCTTCCCCAAGTCCCTTCGTATCTTTCCCTGCTCCTTCTCAACTACAGCCGAAAGTCATCCTCCTGCCCAGGCTCTGCTCTTCTCCCTCTGTTCCCTCCCACTGCATGGCATTCCCCATTCCTGTGACCCCTTTCTTACTCACCTCACAGTCTGCATTATCCCCACCTCTCCTCTAAGACTGGAACCTGCAGGTCCTCTGTCCCCACCATGATTTTCCAGTGTCTTCATGTGCAGGAAGGGCATAGCCAGCTCTTTTCACAAGCCCCTGCTCACCCTGAAAGTTAGCCTTCCCAACAACTGTTACATTTCTGTGTACTGTTCAATGTCTGACAAGAATGTGAACCCTCACAGTCCCTCCCACTCAGTTGAAAAAACACATCTTTTACTAGAAGAGATGTCCTCGACTTAGGATACGGTTAAAACCCAATAAACCCATCCTACATCGAAAGCATCATAGTTCAAAAGTGCATGGAGAGTAGCTGTGCTGAACCAGGATCAGAGCAGTTCTCCAGCAGAGCAGGCCTGTCAGTGGGGAATGAGGACTGTAGCTCCCTCTTCAGCATTCTAATAAGCCCTGAAAACCAGCATTCTGTGTCCCAAGAGTCAACAGACCTCCTGTCTATCCTGGGCCTGTGGTAGTTGTGTGGATAGTTGTGTGGGACATACCTCATGGGGGTTGGGGACAAGGATATGGGATCCAGAGGACTGAGGGAGGCTTGGTTCTGGGAGAGTGAAGGGACCTTTCTCTTGAGAACCTGGAGAGAAAGAAGTTTTGTAAGTTTGATGGGCCTAAGTTATGGTCTTTGGAGTGATACCTCAGAGTTTTGCTGTCCCTGACACTTCCCTTTCAATGTGCTCTAGAAGAGAGGAGCAAAGACGGGGTGGGAGGTCTGGAATCATTGCTTAGAGTGAGTCTTGGGAGTGTTAGAAGACCTGGGGAGTTGCAGTGTGAAGTCACCCCAGCAAGGTAGATTAGCATGTCTGAGCAGTTATGTGTAACTGACATAAGCAGCGATGTTATGAGAGGTTGTATGCTTCCCATAAACACAGTAATGTCGCTTGAGACACACAGTGAATTGCATCTCTGAACTTCTACAGATTCAGCACTTTGCTTCTGAGTAAGGTATATAGATTCCAGAAGGCCAGTGTTCCCTCCACTGGGAGAAACAGATAAATATGATTTAAAGTCATCAGAGATCTGATAGAAATGATGAGGACTTAGAAAGACTAAAATTTCAGAGAGATGAAACTCACTCAGAAATAAAACTGGCAGCTCTCTCTCCTGGGAGCATTTGCCAATTCTGGGCACAGGCTGAAGGCTGGGGCTTGGCTCTGGTGGAGAGATACTGCTGGGGGAAAGAAAAATCAGCAAAGCATTTAGCAGTGACCCAGGACTGGCATGACAAAATTGAGAGGCTTCAAGCTCATGACTGATCCTTCTCCAGAACATTTGCTGAATTCCAGGTCTGTGTAGCGTTAGGCTGCACATTTCTGAGAAGCAGATAAAAATGCTCGGATTTACAGTTTGTAGAAAACAAAGCCTTGCCAGGGGGCTGAAAAAAATGTAATGAGGGTCCCAAAAGAAGAGTTGGCACTGGGCACCTGCATACCCTTTCACATGGCGCTTACTGATTCTAGGCACCCAGAGGCTGAATATCCAGACCTGGCCAGAAAAGGCTGCTGCTGGCAGGCAGAAACCAGCAGATATTCTGGTGAGCACAGAGCTGAGTGACAAAAGGGGAATTTCCCTTCAAGATTTGCTAACTTGTGGAGATAGGTAGATTTGAAAGGTACAGAACTAAGTGGAAAACTTTCTTTTTTTTTTTTTTTCCAGCACTGAGGTTTGAACTCAGGCCCTCATGCTTTCTAGGCAGGCACTCTGCTGCTTGAGCCACTCCACCAGCCCTGTTTTGTGTTGGGTATTTTTGAGATAGGGTCTTGCAAACTGTTTGCCCGGGGTTGGTTTTGAACAGAGATCCTCCTGATCTCTGCCTCTCAGGTAGCTACTCACATAGCTAAGATTACAGGTGTGAGCCACTGGCACACCAGCTGGCTAAAAACTTCTTGCATCTCTGTAGTCTTTCAGGGTAGAGGAAATAAAAATCTGCCAGTATCCCAGTTGATATTCGTAAAGGGCTGGCCCAGAACACAGCGATGAAGTAAAGGTAGACCAAGTCTTACCAGAACTGAAGTCCACTCAGTGGGATTTCCTATCTACCCTACTTGCCTAGCAGAGAAGAAGAAAACTGTCTATGGTAGATGTTAACATCCTGTGGAGCCTTAACAGTTCTTTTATACACATTTTCCAACACATTAAAAATTACTAGACATACAAAAGACAAGACCATATGCCTAAGTCGAAAGGGGGAAAGTCAAGGTAACAGAAATGATTCAGAAGTGTAAGAGTTTGCACCAGGGTTGTACAAATAAATATGATTAATATATCCAAGGAAATAGATGAGGACATGGACAGAATAGATGAAGGGAAGACTATTCCCAGAGACGTAGAATTTATGTTTAAATTATCAAGTGGGTAGTTAAGAATTCACTGAGTATGTTTAATAGCATATCTGGCTCCATCAGTAGCCAAGATTAGTAAACTGAAAAACAGATCAACAAAAAAATGCCCAGACTGAAGCAAAGAAGATAAAGAACAGGTAGAAAGTAATTGATGAGTGTAAAAGTGTTGAGCACACTCAAAAGGTCTAGTCCTAAAGAGTCAGCTGAGGAGGGTCAGTGAAGCAAAGCAGATCCTTGAGAAGAGTGGTTGAGAATTTTCCAAAACCAGTGCTGCATTCACAGGCTTAAGAAGCTGAATGAACACCCAAGCAGGACAATCAGATTTTGCTTATGCAGTCAGTTGTTGCTTTGTAAGTAATATATTCATTATACCTTCTTTAGTTATTTGCTAGTTTTATGACCTTGAGCAAGTCACTTGAGCTCTTTTTTGTTTCTCAGTTTTTAAAAATGAGGGTTAGAGCCAGGCACTGGTGACTCACACCTGTAATCCTAGCTACTTGGGAGGCAGAGATCAGGAGGATCACAGTTCAAAGCCAGCCCAGGCAAATAGTTCATGAGACCCTATCTCAAAAAAATCCAATACAAAAAAGGGCTGGCAGAGTGGCTCAAGTAGTAAAGTGCCTGCCTAGCCAGTGTGAGGCCCTGAGTTCAAACCCCAGTACCACCAATAAATAAATAAATAGAGATCTAGATAAATATATAAATAAAAATAAGGATTAGATAAAAGATTATGAAAAAGTACCCTAGAAACTGTTAAGTTCTAATGAAACACCAGAGAATGTCACTGTTGTTATTCCAGTGTGACTGACTTTGTTTGGGGCAAGCTTAAGAGCTGTGTCTTATACTCTGGTCAGCCTCTGTCCACTGCTATTCAATGGGATCTCTCTCTCTCTCTCTCTCTGTGTGGGTGTGTGGGTGTGTGACCTTGGTGGGTAGGTCTACAGCAAGGGCAATATAGCAAGACTTAAAAATGACTCAAGTTTCTGCACGGGTCTAGGATATTTCTTTGCCCTCCCTGGGTCTCGGTCATTTGGAGATAACCAGGGGTGGCTTTGGGGGATCATGTGATTCATTCTGACCAAGTTACCTGCCACATACCTTCTCTGTGTCTGCCTTGCTTTACCATGTCAACCCTGCCCAGGGCTAAGACAGAACCTCACCAGCTTCCAAGTTCTCAGAAGCATTCCCCCAAGCCCATGATCTAGATCTATGTCTTCCACACACAAATGAGGGCCCTTCTTGTCCAGTGATAGTAGGCAGATTACTAACCGTGTTTAATAGTGTTGTGTTTTTGGTTAGTAGATGCTCAATGAACATTTGTTGGCTGAATGAATGTACCATGCACTGGATATCAGCCAGATCCATTCTCTGCCCTTCTTCACCCTGCCCTGGTCCCTCAAAGGCCGGCCTTCACATGACCTCAGTGGGTTCCCAGGTCCTCTGGCTTCTGGGTGGGCTGGTCAATGGCAAATGGGGATCAGAAGGAAAGAGGTGGAAGGTATTTGCTCCCCTGGATCCTCGTCCTGTGAGGTCACATGTGCTGGCCATGATTCTCAACAGAAGGTCATCTGCCTTTTCAGGTCAGCCTGCTCCTCTTCCAGGGTCTGTAGCCTCCCTAACTCGTCTTCCTGTTAGGCCAAGGAGTGGCAACAGCTACCACAGGTCCCTGTTCCCATCCCTCACAGTTTTCTTGTACCCTGCTCATACCTTTGTAATTAGTCTCTTTATAAATTAACCCTCTACAAATTGTCCTAATTGGAGTGTGCCTTCTCCTTCCTGTCGGGAAGCAGCAAGCCCCAATTGCTTGTCGAGATTTTAAATCACTTGAGCTGGACACTGGAGCTGCAGGTGGTTTAACAAGGTGTGTAGTGCAGTTCTTACAAGAATGACTGCCTCGGAGAGCCTTTAGGGCACTCTGAATCATGGCAGCCTTGGGGCAGAAAACAGCTTGAGAGAGATGTTCTCCCATTGACTGTTGCAATTCCCCTTTATTGTGGCTGTGTTTCTGACTCAGCATGGGATGTTCAGGAAGAACGGCCTGAGACCAAACAGAACCGGGCAGAGGAATTATGTGTAAGCAAGGAGTGACTGTGGTGTCTGATTCAGTATTTATATTTTACTCTGCTGTTCTCCTGCAGGTGATTATAAACAGCACAATCACACCGAATATGACTTTCACCAAAACATCGCAGAAGTTTGGGCAGTGGGCCGACAGCAGAGCCAACACGGTGTTTGGTTTGGGGTTTTCCTCTGAGCAGCAGCTGACAAAGGTATGTATGTGGTCCTTTCCGCAGTATACTGGCACTGTGTTGCATGCTATTGTCATCCAGGCGTTGACCCCAAAAAATGGAGTGGTGCTTGGTGAGCCTAGCAGGAAACCTGGAGTTCAAACCCCAGTACTGTCAAAACAGAGAGGGATGGAGGAAGGGAGGAAGGCAGGAAGGAAGGAAGGAAAGAAAGAAGGAAGGGCCAGGTTCCTTGAAAAAGGAGCATTTGTTTAAGAAAGGTAAATGGACAAGAGCTGCTTCTGGGCCTCAGGTTGCAGCAGAGAGGCCAGTCCTTCCTGTTCTCTGGATGCCTGTCACTGCTTCCTGTGCCCAACAGGGCCAGGGTGCACACGAAGGGCTCGCTTGTTTGCCCAGATTGCCTCAACTGGACGTTCAGGACCCATTTGAGGAGACAGTTATTGGAAAGTTATTATGTGAGGACTCCAGAGGAAGAGGCTGTGGTCCCGCTGCAGTGGACAGTGCATCCTTATGTGATAAGCTTGTTACATCCTTTAAAAGGTGGTACAAGAGCCATGTGTAGGTATTAAGAATATGTGGCTGGAAAGCAATACTTCCACAGCCATCAGCATCAGCGACTCTCTGTTTGGAGCCCTCAGAGAAAGAGAGAGAGAGTAAAAAGTGAGGCTTTATAGTTCTCAATCTAAAGCCCCCACCCACCTTCAAATGCCACACAGTGGGCTGTGTGGTTTCTTTCCTCAGGAAAGAAATCATAGCTTTGATATATGATTCTCCAAGGTTCCAAACCCACCTATGAATGCTTAGAAAGGTGCTGAGGAGAGATCATGGCTGACCATAGACTTGGAGATACTGAGGGAACAGACTGATCACCTCTGAACAGCCTCACTCAGCCATGTGAAGAGGCTCAAAGCCTGGTTTAGGAGAGTAAGTTTCCTTTAGGGTGGTAGAAGAGCCCTGTAAGTATTAAGAATATTCGGGTTGAGGCCAGGCGCCGGTGGCTCACATCTATAATCCTAGCAACTCAGGAGACAGAGATCAGGAGGATCATGATTCCAAGCCAGCTGGGGGCAAGTAGTTTTTGAGACCCTATCTTGAAAAAACCCATCACAAAAAAGGGCTGGAATTCCCATCAAAATCCCAATGACATTCATCACAGAGATTGAAAAATCTACCCTAAAGTTCATTTGGAAACACGAGAGACCGTGAATAGCCAAGGCAATATTGAACAAAAAGAGCAATGCTGGAGGTATAGTTTGAGGTTGACTTCAAACTATATGACAAAACAATAGCAATAAAAACAGCATAGTACTGACACAAAAACAGATACGAAGATCAGTAGAACAGAATAGAGGACCCAGATATGACTCCACATGGCTATGCCCACCTTATTTTTAACAAAGTCACCAAAAAACATACAATGGAGAATAGACAGCCTCTTCAACAAATGTTGCTGGGAAAAGTGGTTTGTCTGCCTGCAGAAAACTAAAACTAGATCCACATCTATCACCCTCTACTAGTATCAACTCAAAATGTATCGAGGACCTTAATATCAGACCCAAAACTCTGAAGTTAGTACAGGAAAGAGCAGGGAATACTCTGGAAGTAATAGGTTTAGGCAAGGACTTCCTCAGTAGAACCCCAGCAACTCAGCAACTAAGAGAAAGGATGGACAAATGGGACTTCATAAAATTAAAAAGCTTCTGCACGACAAAAGAAATGGTCTGTAAACTGAAGAGACTCCCACAGAGTGGGAGAAAATATTTGCCAGCTACACATCAGACAAAGGACTGATAACCAGAATATGCAGGGAGCTCAAAAAACTAAACTCCCCCAAAACCAATGAACCAATAAAGAAGTGGGCAACTGAACTAAACAAAACTTTTTTCAAAGGAAGAAATCCAAATACCAAAAAAACTCATGAAAAAATGCTCACCATCCCTGACCATAAAGGAAATGCAAATCAAAACCACACTAAGATTCCACCTCACCCCTGTTACAATAGCTATCATCAAAAACACCAACAACAGTAGGTGTTGGCGAGGATGTGGGGAAAAAGGAACCCTCACACACTGCTGGTGGGAATGCAAGCTAGTACAACCATTTTGGAAAACAATATGGAGGCTTCCTTAAAAACTAAACATAGACCTGCCATATGATCCAGCAACCCCACTCTAGGGATAGACCCAAAGGAATGCAACACAGGTTACTCCAGAGGGACCTGCACGCCCATGTTTATTGCAGCACTATTCACAATAGCCAAGTTATGGGAAACAGCCAAGATGCCCCACCACTGACGAATGGATTAAGAAAATGTGGTATTTATACACAATGGAATTTTACTCATCCACAAAGGAGAATGAAGTTTTGTCATTTGCAAGTAAATGAATGGAACTGGAGGACATCTTCTTAAGCAAAGTTAGCCAGGTTCAGAAGGCCAAAAATCATATATTCTCCCTCATAAGCAGATTATAGACCTAAAATAAATACAGTAATATTATTGGACATGGGTCACACACTAAGGGGAGAACACATACAGGAGGAATAGGGAAAGGGAAGGAAACCTAAAACCTGAAAGTGGTTGATGTGCCCACAGTAGAGGAGCAAATACAGTCATCTTAAACTGGCAGAGGCCGCTATGGGAAGGGGACCGGGAAGTAGTGAAGAGGTCTGGTAGAGATGAACCAATATGGGTTGCAATACACAAGTGCATGGAAGCAATGCTAGGAATCTCTTGGTATAGCTATCCTTGTCTCAAACTAGCAAAAATGGTATGTCTGTCTTATTATCTCTTATGTTTTCTCTTCAACAAAATTGGAGAACAAGAAGGCAGAACAGATTCTGCCTGGAAGCAAGGGGGTAGGGGAGGAGAAGGAGAGGGTGGGAGACTGGGGGGAGAGATGGCCCAAACAATATATACATATATGAATAAACATATAAACAGTTTTAAAAAAAAAAAAAGGGCTGGGGGAGTGACTCAAGATGTAGGCAACTGAGTTCAAACCCCAGTACCACACACACACACACACACACACACACTAGAATATTTGGATTGAAAGTAATATGGGTTTACGTGGCACAGGAATTTATTAGGAGAATGTCAGTGTCTTGAGGAACCTAAGGGAGAGTTGAGAATCCTGGCCTGAGGCAGGACTGGAGCCAGGCTCCTTCCAGAAGCTTGGCTCCAGAAGTTGGTTTTCTCTAGACGGTTGCTATGAACGTCTGACTGCCTGGCTGGCCAGTATTCTCTGCTGACACTGCCAGGCACTGAGGGTAGAGATATGGTCCTTGTTCCCAGAAGGTGCTTCTTGGGGAATTGAGAGTTGCTTACCCAGACTCAGCTGCTTGGGTTCCCAGTGTGTGCTAAGGCTGATTTTTAAGGAAGGGGAATTAGGGTGAGCCAGGAAGCTGCCCTGAGCGGGGCTTGCTAACGTGCAGTCTCCATTTGTTCAGTGTATGCACTTGTACAGGTCCCATGCACACACATGCACATATAGAATGGCCCATCTCACAATCCAGCCATCCTGCACAGTCACAGGTGAGTGCTCTGATGGGGACACACCACAGATGATGTCCCTCTGCTTTCCATGCAGACCCTGGGCATCCACTGTCATGCCAGCCACTCACAGAACCACTGTTTTCTGAGGCAAAAACCTACACATCACCAGGGTCCAGACACAGGACAGGAAGCAAAAAATGTTGAGTGTTGGTCATTGGATGTTATCATGAGAGAGTCAGCCTTCATCCCACAGCTCCCAAACTTGTGTGCGGTGACTTTAGAAGAGGTGACACTCCAGCAGGCAGGAGCACAGCAGAGCTCTGCAAGGGGTTTGGTAGGAACTGAGACTCCTTGGTGATTAGCCTCTTGCTTCCCTGCCTTTGCAGGAGCGAGTTCTCTGCAAACTCCCTGGGTCTGAAGCAGCATTGTGTGGTCCAGAAGGCACTTGGTGACCCTGTGAGTGGCAGAGGCATGGCAATCTCTAGTAAGCTTCTTTCTCAGTGAGCACAAGTCGCCACTGCCTGTGGAGAAAGGGCTCCACGTCCTCAGCTTCACTATGGAGCTGGCTGTCACTCAGCTCCACAACTCAGGCTGGAGAATTGTTGGCTGCTGGACTCTTAGGAGGGTCAGATGCCAGGGTGGCGGTGGAGAGCAGGAGCATGTGTTTTGGAAGCAGTGTGGTGCTTTTCCCCTGGCACTGGAGCCAGTCAGTCTTTTGAGCAAGCAGTGGGCTGGCTGGAGGAGATGCATGCGTGGCCCGCAGAGAGCAGCCCTTGCTAGTCCTGCCTAGTTTGAAAGACCCTCTTTTGCTGTGAGGTGGGGAGATTTCTGAGGAACATTCGTGTGGAGCACAATTACTTTCAGGCTGCCCATGCAGCTCAGGCCTTAACCACTTCCCAGGGTCCAGTGCAGGTCCCGAATGCAGGCCCCCTCTCTTGTGTATGTGGCACAGTGGGTGTTCCGAGGCCTGCCACCGGGGGATTTCTCCTTCCCACTCTGCTCCTGACCACTGAAGTAGCCAAGTCATAGCACTGCCCGGCGTGGGGGAGCTTGCAGGCGACTCAGTGTCCCTGATTTGGGATGGGTAAGGCTGCTAGAGGCAGCCCTTGAAAGGCCTCATGGGCCATTCTGTCATTTCTGGACTTTTTCCTATAGCCTGATAAGCGTTGTGAGCCCTGAAGAACAGGGATCAGATTTGGACTTTTCAGTACTTTATTTTTTTATCAGGCAGCAAGTCAGATTAGACTGTTTTAGTGCAGGGTGGAGCTGAGTAAAGGGCTGAGTAAGAATTGGAGAGATTTGAAAAGATTGGGGAGCTAAAATGGCAGAACTTGGTGGGCAGATGAGGGAGGCCAAGACTCTAGGATAATGGTAAATAGATGATGGTGATAACCTCTTCTGAAACAGGGAGGAAGAGCAGGTGCTGTGAGGACAGACAGAGTGCATGCAGAGGGGAAGCCAGTGTGATGGTGACTGGGACCAAGTGGCTGGAACCTCTGCCAAGGAGTTGTGTAGCTTCCCTCCAAAGAGGTGCCTGGTGGGAAGGAGAGCAGTGGGAGCACCCTGTCCATGCCCAGTGCCCCACCCCTGTACCTGCCTCTGGCCCAGATGCATGCAGGTTGCAGTGCCCAGCTGGTGGGGAACCCCTGGCCCTGTCAAGTCCATCTCCACACATGCTCTTAACCCTGTCCAGGGCCAGAAGTTCTTCCTTAAGCCCAGGATGGTCTGTGATGGAATCGAAGTAGTTAGGAAGGATGAAGGGGGATGTTTGTGTGAAAAGAATCAAAAGAATAACTCTAAACACAAGCTAGAACAAGTTGTTGAAGCTCGATCTTTGTGCCGAGAACCGCAGCCAGACAGAAGAAAATGTCCTACCATTAAGGAGGAGTGTCCGTCTTCCTGAGTCTCCGCTCTGCAACTGTGACCTGCCATTCACAGATACTTCTCAAATAAGCTCTCGGATGTCTCCTTTGTCCAAAATATTTCAAATCAACTTTCCCCTTCTCTTTGAAGGGAACGATTAGCCACACACTGATAAATTACCATGAATTGAGGCCGGGCAGTCTCGACAAGTAGCGATTAGCTAGCACAGAGGGAACCCCGGCCTGAAGGCTCCAAGGAGTGTGCTGAGGGACAGCTGTGGCTGAGTATTCCTGATCCCAGCGCAGCCACCCACAGGCCTGTAGAGGGAATCAGTAATCAGCACTCCAGGCTGGAGAGAGGAACACCAGTGTGGGCATTTTCACTTAAGAACACTTTATGCATACTTCTTTGTCTAACCTCCAGAAGGAAAATAGATACCTTGCTCTCAACAGCTTTCATTATAAAAAAAGGACCACTCCACAACCACAGCCAGAAGGCACTGCAGGAATCATTCTGCTCTTTACATAGGTTTTCCAAAAATAGTAGGAGCTGAGTGTTCCCAGAAGTAAACTGGGACTTGGGCTTGTCTGCCCACCCACTGGGGAAGGCAGGGTGCCTCAGCCCACTGAAAATGGTGGGCAGGAACCTCCAGCTGTGATGGCAGGAAGAGCTCATGGGAAGGGAACCAAATGAGCTGGCTGTTGAAGTTTAAGGTCTTTCTGGCAGCTAGTTCAAGTTGTCAGTGTTCTAAGTTTGGCTTCACCTCATTCATCACCAACAGAGGGAAGCACTTTGTGCCACTAAGAGGGAACCATCCAGGAGGGATCCCGGATCCACCATGATTGAGCTGCCTCAACCCTGAGTACACGTGGTGGTATTTGCTCTGGACCCCTTCCAGTGACTTTCTGTAACCCACCCTTGTTCCCCCCTGTTCACTTCAGCAGCTCCGTGTAGTTGTAAGTACATGGCTCTTACCTTCCTGTCACCTGACTTAAGGGCCAAGTTTTAAAGTGGCAGATCTTAATCATTCTTTTGATATGTTTTGGGTAGAATGCTTTTGCCTGTAAGTAACAGGAAACCTAATCACAGAGTACTTTTTAGTGTTTTTTGTTTGTTGGTTGGTTGGTTTTTTGGTGGCACTGGGGTTTGAACTCAGGGCCTCATGCTCGCTAGGCAGGTGCTCTTACTGATTGAGCCACTCCAGCAGCCCACAGAGTACTTTTTAAAATGGATTTATTCTTCTCTTGCAAAAAAAGAAGTCCTGAGGTGGGGGCCAGTATCACTGGCTCCATAATGTTGGGTCTCAAGAGTTCTAAGTGGTTTTTCTTTGTTTTGCTTTTTTTCTTCCTTTCCCTCATGGTGATCAAATGGCTGTGAAAGTATATTCATCCCATCTGCATTCACAGCAAGAGTGAGGAGGCAGAATGGTGGTACCCAATACTTTCCTTGGAAACTGTTCTATGGCAGACTTCTTCTTAGGTCCCATTATCAGCCCTGGGCCACTAGCTCACCCTTATTAAATAAATAAACATAAATAAATCAGTAGACAAATAGACAAATGTGAGATTGTGTTAAGCTAAGTAAAAAGTAAAAGTAAAAAGAAAGAATGGATTTTAAATAAACAAACAGGAGTGTCTGCCACAGGTCTTCGTTTGTCAGGGGCCAAACAAGCTGCACATAAAATCAAGCAGTAATAATCTTGCATTTCTGTGGTGGTGATGATGATGATGGCATTCTGGGAAAAACAATTATCACTACAGCAGAAAACAACCTTAATAAAAGCACAAGAACTTGGCAGTGTACTTCAGAATCCTCTGTGGTTTGAATACCCTTTGATCTGTGGGTTCTATTTACAGGAAAACACCTAAGGAAATGGTTATAACTAGGTACAAAGATTTAACTATAAGGATTTTCCTTGCAGCATTGTTTATATATGACAACAAAAAGAGGGAGGAGAGGGAGGGACGGAAGGAGTAAAGAGGGGAGGAAAGGAAAGAAGGAGAAAGAATCTAAATTTGTTCAGCAGTTAAGACAACGGAATAGATCACATAATTGCTTGAAAGTCAAAAGTCTAAAATAACATGTGCACCAGCATTCTGGGTTTTTTGTGGGGTTTTTTTGTTTGCTTGTTTTGTTGTTTGTGGGAACTGGGGTTTGAACTCAGGGCTTTGTACTCAGTCCATTTTGCTCTGGTTATTTTAGAGACGAGAGTCGAGTGAACTGTTTGGCCAGGCTGGCCTTGAACTTTGATCCTCCTGATCTCAGCCTCCCCAGATGGCTAGGATTATAGGTGTGAGCCTCTGGCACCCGGCTCATTCCATGTTTAAAAAGAAATATGCGTGCTGAGTGCATATACACGATAGAATGAAGCCCCAAGTATGTAGTTAGTGGTTATCTCTGGGTAATGATGCCATAGGTTTTAAAAAATATTTATCTCTAAACTACATTTTCCAAATTTACAGGCGTGTGTATCTGTTTTTTTTTTTTATAATCAGGGAGAAATATTAGAACATGTCAGACCCGGAGGATGTTTTGCACAAAAGATAATCGCTTGGTGCTGTTCTGAGAGTTGATGAAGGGAAATGTGTCCCATCTTCCTCACGGCTCTCTGGATTGCTTCCAGTTTTTCTTTATTGTAGATAATGCTAGATTACGATCATTATATTGAGGACTTTTTCTTTTTTTTCTCATATTCTCAGTTATTTACACAGAATAGTTTCCCATAGTAAGGTCACTGAGTCAGTAGGTATGAACGTTTTTCTCACCTGTGATACTTATTTCCAAACTGCCTCTCAGTGGGGCTGCACCAAAACACAGTGCTACCAGAGCAATCTTGGCGGCACCGGGGTTCATAATTGCATTTAGCATTTGCTCGTTTAGCAGATAAAGAATGCTACCTCCTGATTTTGATTTGCATTTCCAGGAAGGCTGAACAATCTTTCCTACAAGTTCTTTACTTATTGTTGTTTTTTTATTCAAGAATTTGGCCATTTATCTTTTGGTGTTTTCATATTTTCCTTTTCATCTTGTACAAACTCTGTAAAAAGATAATAACCTTTTTTCTCTGCTGTCCTAGCCTAACTGTGGATATTTTCCCTAGGCTATTTTTTTTTTCCCTTCTGAGTTAGTGGGTTGTTTTTCTTTTCCTCCTTTTCTATGCAAACCCTTTATATTGTTATATAGTGAAGCCTGTCACTTTCTTATTTCCTTCAATTTCTCCAAGTTTAGAAAATTATCTTCCCAGCCCCCAAGCAGAAGTTTCATAAATATCCAGTTTGTTTGTATCCAGATTTTGTAAGGTTTGACTTTATTTTCCTACTTACCTCATTAACTCAACAGTAATTTATCATGCTACTAGTTTCCCCCAGTTTACTAAAAGTTATCTCAACTGCACGTGGAATGATCTAATTTTTGTCTTAACTGGTGGGGCTCCATTCTCCTGTTGTTCCCTCTTGTGTCTGTGAATAGCACTTCTTTTTAAAAGAATTATTTAAGATGTGTCTGGTAGGGCTTTTCCGCTCTTGTTACATTTTAAGCCTACTTTCTGAAATGTTCTTTTTAATTCAATCACCAATCACGTCTGAATGTTAACAGAATCCCCCACAGACTTAAGAGTTCCTTTGAGGACAGGATCAAGGTCTTTGTCAGGGTTGTTCCCTTCTGTGTGGGCAGCCAGCAAGCCAACCCAAGCTCATCAATTCACTGAATAACTGTATCTGTGCTTCCTGCCAGGTGTGGGAGGAAGGTGGGATAAGAAGAGGGACTGCCATCGGGGTGCTCAAGACATGAAGTTTTTACTGAATTGGTCCCCAAAAAAGAGGAAGTTGAGCTTTCCCTGTCCCTGGTCAGCCTTCTGTGTCTCAAGCCACAGGGAATGTGATTTTTCTCTGACAGCCTTGGAGTCGCTGTGACTTTGTTAACAGTGCCTGCAGCAGCCACACAGACTGGGAAACAGAAAGGCTGACCTTTTCTGCTTAGACCGGGGTGCTGGCTCACTGCATCTGTTGTCTGTCAGGGTTTTCCAACACCTGTTATCACACAGAAACAGTCCTCAGCAAACCCCTTGGAATCGGAACCGACTGCAGCCTTGCAGCGTGCTGCTTTGGTTCTCAGCAGCCCCCTTGCCTCGTAGCAGAAGGATTCCCTATCCCAGACAGTCAGTGACTGCGGTGGCCGTGCTTCTTCATCTCTGTTGTTGTTGAAGAACTTAAAAGTAAATTACATGGTGGTTAAGGATTCAACCCATAGGCTACCTGCTACATTTTACTGTTTTGTATCATAAGCTTTTAAACAGAACTGTCCCTTCCCCTACATTTTTTGGTTGTTTTTCTTTTTCATGACATCAATTCATAAGAGTTTTTGGATCTTGGCTGGGCATAGTGGTGCATGCCTTTAATCTCAGCTACTTGGGAGGCAGAGTTCGGGAGGGTTCAGGTTTGAGGCCAGCCCAAGCAAAAAGTTAGACCCCACCTCAACCAATAAGCCAGGCATGGTGGTTTGTGCCTGTGATCCGACCTATGCAGAGGCTATAGGTAGGAGGTTCTCCATCTGAGGCAGACCCCAGGCAAAAATTCAAAACCCAACCTGAAAAATAACAAAAACAAAAGGGGCTGAGGTATGTTTCTTGAGTTGTAGAGTTCCTGCTTAGTGAGCCAAAGGCCCTGAGTTCAAATCTCAGTATAACCAAAAAAGAGTTCTTCCATCTTCTCTGTTGGGTTCATGCATCTTCCATGGATTTCCTCGGTGGCAAAGCTGTACTTCTTTCATTGTTTGCTTTTAATACTTCATCGTCAGACTCGCATCACTAGCTTTGAAACCGGTCCCTGTCTGACCTCGCCCACTAGTGTTTACTGGAAACAAGTATTCCTTCTATTTGTCTTAAGTGTCAAATAAAATTCTTCCGGATTCATGCAGAATGCATTGGCTTAAATGCACACACAAAAAATAATGAAGACGGATTCTGGATCGTGCTGGCTCTCAGCGGGGAATGAGATTAATAAAACGTTAGTCACTCTCCTTCATGTTCAGTTTGCAGAGAAATTCCAGGAGGTAAAGGAAGCTGCCAGGCTGGCCAGAGACAAGTCCCAGGAGAAAATCGAGACCTCAAGTAATCACTCCCAAGTAAGTGATTTGTCCCTGAAATAAGTGTCAGTGTGACCAGTGAGTGGGACTCCTCCTTCCTTGTCCCTCTTGGGAAGAACTAGGGAACTCTGGCAGCAGAATATTTGGAAGCTGTTCCAACTACTGTTCTGCTCACCTGAGGTAGACATGACATGCCCTTAGGGGACTCAAATTTCTCAAGAGAGGTACTGTGTTTTTGACAGAAAACAGTTATGACACTAGAGTTAATGTCTGTCCCCAGCCTGAGAGCCAGAATTGTTCTGGGGTCATGGTGTTTAATTGTCAGTGGCAGCTTGTGTCTTTGCGGTGCTGGGAGGTGAGGCCTTTATGCGAGATGCTCTCCAGTGGATGTAGCCACCCGTGCCCATTAGAGAAAGCCCCAGTCTCTCCCCTGTCAACAGGGCAGGTAGAGATGCATTCCCACAACTCCGTCCTAGCCAGGGGAGACCTGGTTCTCCAAGAACTTGAGTAGTGCTCCTGCACAAAGGTGTGATTGTTGACTAAAAAGGACCCATTGTAACCAGAGACGAAAGTACCAACACTCCTGATGTCCACGTTGGTGGGGGTGGTGGTGACAGGCTTGACAGGGAGAGGGAGGCTTTAGGAGTAAAGAGCTGGGGTTAGGAAGAGGCAGGATGGACTAGCAAGACAGCCAGGAGTCTGCCTGGTTAGGCAAGGAGGGCTGCAAGAAGTGTGGAGATGCACTCTGAGATACTGTGAAAGGCCTGGAATTTGTCATTAGTGGGTAATTTATTATATATTAGCTATTTGTTTAATTACTTTCTCCTGGGTAGGTGGTGGACACTGTTGGTGTTGTATGTCTGTTGATCTGGAGTTGACATGGAGGCCAAGTGCAGGTGGTAAGGCAGTGAGGGGGTGACAGAGGGCAGGGAGATTGTGGAGGAGGCTGTGAGGGGAGTGGCTAGGCCTGGAAGGGACAGCTCAGGGAAGAGAGCCAGGAAGCCTGGGCATCTGGAGTGGTCAAGCTCAACACTCTAGACTTGACCGTGAGCCTCACAGAATCAGTAGCTGAAGCTTTAGGTGCATCAGGAAACTGTGAAGAGAGCAAAAGCTAGAGCCCAGGGAAGGAAGCCGGCAGAGAAGGAGAAACTCCAGTGAGACCAAAGCCAAGGCCATACACGCTGGGCACAGTACTCACAGAGGGGAGAATGCTGCCCCCGGGGACCCTGGCTTTGTCAGGAGACTGGGTGACATTTGCATTCCCACACCTTGTCCTGAGCACTCCGTATGAAAGACGCCCCTGTGGATTTATGGAAATGATTGTGCACTAGACTTCAGGTGGGCAGGAGCTCTCCTGAATCTTTCTAAATAATCTTCCATCTAAGCAATGCTATTAACTTAGCATACTGATCACAGAGTGATCTCTGGGCCGTCTCTGCAGGACACAGCATGGAAATGGAAGTATGGCATCATGGTGGCTTCTTTAAACTACAGTTCTCTATGTAAGGTTTTAATACTTCGTGCCAAAGTGCTTTAAACTTTAAAATATAAGTACACCCGATAAGATGTCATTCTGTGTGTTAGGTTAGTTGGGCAGAGGTGGGCTTTGTCTTCTGCCATTTTTCCAGATACAGAAATCACTGTACATTTTCCTTTGCTTCTTTTCTTAGCAGTCACTTGGTGTTTTCCTGACTCTCTTAGAGAAAGAACACTCAGACAATAGCTGAAGATTTAAACAATCTAATTACAAAAATACAAAATATGGGTTTTTCTGTGGCTCTAAAAGCAATGCTTGCTGATTACAGAAATAGAATATATGCTGTACCATAAAGAAAACACCAAAAATCACCTGTTCTGGGGACAGGAGTGTATTTCTATGTCTAAAATGCACAAGGCCCTGGGTTCAATCCCCAGCACTGCAGAAAAACAAAATCACCTGCTCTCTCATCACTTAAAGATATTTGGGGGGCTTGAGGAATGGCTCAAGTGGTAGTGCAGGTAGAGCACCTGCCTAGCAAGTGTGAGGCCCTGAGTTCAAATCCCAGTTACCCCCCCATCCCGCAAAATACTTTGGTAGTATTTTGTATCTTTTTAATATAGCTTTCCAGTATATTTTTTTCTATTACTCTTTTTAAACATTTTTTAAACTTTTTAAAGTCATGAGCTGGGCACAGGTGGTTCATGCCTGTAATCCTGGCTATTTGAGAGGCTGCGATCAAGAGGACTGTAGTTCAAGGCCAGCCTGGGCAAACAGTTCAAGAGACCCCATATCCAAAATAACCAGAGCAGAATGGACTGGAGGTGTGTTCAAATGATAGAGCACCTGCTTTGTGAGTTCAAAGTTCTGAGTTCAAACCCCAGTCCCACCAAAAAAAAAAAAAAAAACACCTTTTCAAAGTCGTGATCATTTCATTGTGTTTTCAAATATTCCTTTACAAAACTGTTTTAACAGCCAAGTAATATTCCAGTGTGTGTTTGTATCATGACTTACTCTACTAACCCCTTATCATTTGGGACTTCTGTTTTTTTTCATTATCGTGAAGCCTGTGATCCATTCTTGCCCATCTTTGTGCGTTTCGTTGCTCTGCAGGATAAAGTCTTGAAAGGAAGTCCGGGTCAAAGGCATTAGAAGCAATGTCTACTTCCAACTCCTGCCAGCAGTGAGCAAGGCTCCCCTTCCCACACCCTCACCAAGAAAGCTTTGTGACTTGACAGATGAAAACGTGTGTCGTTGGCATTCTTCATTTTGTATTTCTTTTCTAGTGACATTATTTTATGTTCGTTGATGATAGGCATTTCTTTTCTTTTTTGGTGATACAGCCCTGAAGCTGGCAGGCACTCTTCTACTTCAGCCATGCCTCCAGCCCGTTTCTGCCTTTTTTGCTTTAGTTATGTTTCAAATAGCGTCTTGTGTTTTTGCTCAATGCCAATCTCGGACTGCTTATCCTCCTACCTAAGTCATCCACCTAGCTGGGATTCCAGATGTATACCACCATGCCTGGCCTGTTGGTCGAGATGAGGGTCTCACTTTTTGCCTGAGCTGGCCTCGAGCCGCTATCCTCCCAATCTCCACCTCCCACGTTGTGGGATTGTAAGTGTGTAATTACCAGTAGTCTTCTTCCTTTTTTTAAAAAAGTGAAGGTGTTCACATATTGATTCCTGAGAGCTTTACACAAACATATGTAACATGATATGTATGTGTAAATTTAATATGTATATGTAAATTTAACATGAATAATTTTGAACATATACTAAAGTAGGCAGAATTGTATCAAGAGCCTCCAGGTACTCAGAGGTTGGCTTAAACAATTAAGATAAAATGCATTGTTTTATCTGTGTCCTCATTTCTCGCGCTCGTCAGGTTTTAAAGTAAATCACAGCAGTCTTGTTTCATCTGTGACTATTTCAGTATGCAACTCTAAAGAGATGAGAACCCCTAAGAGTTTCCAATACAGAAAAGGTATTACATTTCATTGCTAATATCTGCTGCAAATATTTCCTCCAGGTTTTTGTTTGCATTTTAATTTTGCTTATAGCATTGTTTTTTGCAGTGCAGGAAATTTAAAGTCAAATTTATACATCGATGTCTTTATGCTTACTGGAGACCAAGTGAGAGCTTCTAGGATCCTACCCGAGACTAGGCTTGTGGTGTGGCTTATTTCAGAAGCCACTCGAGGACATTCCCAAGGATGCTAAGCAGAAAGGGGGTTCTTCCTGCTTCTGTAATGAGTGTGCTGATCTAACTCCCTGCCCTGGGATTTTAAGTTGTCTTAGCTTCTGATTCTTTTTCTCTAGCCTCATTTGCCATTAGTTCTCCTTGTTTATATAATCTCTTTGTTGTTTGTAGCCTCTGTGGTGTTTGTGGGATCAGATATTCTGGGAGGACAGATTTATCTATAAGGTTTGAGTAAAAAGACTCTGAGCAGTGGCCCCAGGTGCTCTCCTGTCCGAGAAGTTCGTGACTTCATGGGCACCAGTGGGCTTCAGGGCCTCTCCCCTGTAGTCGGTAGTCTTAGCTTCTTGTGTCTTTGCTGCATTCTAGCTGGATGAGCTGGTTTGTCACACTCGTAAACGCACAGTTCCTCATTATGCCTAATTGCTGCCAGAGTGGGGACAGGTAGTAACGCGTGGAGATTCACTTTGGCCAGGACTCTGGGTGTGAAACTCCATCTTCTACTCAGGCGTCCAGCGTCAATGGGACAGACGACGAAAAGGCCTCTCACACAGGTCCAGACACACACCTCAAGTCGGAGAACGACAAGCTGAAGATTGCTTTGACACAGAGGTGAGGCCGGTTTACCATTCAGCTCCTGTGTCCTCCATGGTCAGTACTTCCAGAGGCTACTGCTGCTGAAACCTGAAGGATTTCAAAGCAGTGAGAGAGGAGGCTGGGTCTGCTCAGACCACCCTGTGTTGTCCCCTGGTCACGGAAGGCCACCTGGCTTCCCAGCCCTTCTCCGCCAGTGACACCAGTGTCAGCCAGTGTGTGTGAGTGAGTGTGTGTGACAGGTGCCTGTGATCATGGTTTTTGAGCAGACACATTTATATTTGAGCAGACACATTTATATTTACATATGATAAGACTGAGTCTTAAACATCCAGGAAAAGCATGTAAAAACCTAAGAAACTCTGAAAAACAATATAAGATCACACAAAAATCAAGAATATACTGATAAACAAAAAAGCATCACAGAGGCTATGAATCTGGAGAAGAGCTTTCCTTTATAATATGACCTGGAACCCCGAAACACACAGGAATAAACTTGACAAGAAATGCCCGAGATCTACATGAGGCAACCTTAATGATTTTGAGGCTCATAAAGGATGTGGATTTATTTTTACCTTTTAAAATAGATTTTTAGTTTTAGTTAGCACAAGCTGTGCGGATTGATGGTGCACAGTGTGTAGTGACCCGATCAGAGCAGGGGGTGCCTCCATCACTTCCCAACAGCCTTCTCTTGGGATGTGGTGAGGAGCTGGGGCTGTACAGTAGCAGGGTCCCATAAGTAGATATGAACATCCTACAAGATCCCATACTGATATCAAGAAGATTGAAATTTTAACTAACACAAGCTGTCTTGAGGGCCCACAGTACACAGTGCATTCAGAGTCATCCTGCTCACTGGCTCAGTGGCCTGCTCCCCCAACCTCCTCTGTCCTCCTCAAACTTGCCTTTTAGTCGCTGTATCTTCTCAGGAGCCATCCTGTCTGAATTCCACCATTGTACAGATGAGGAAACTGAGTCCCAGCTAGCAAGGTGTCTCCCTGCCTGAGGTCACATGACTAAAAGTACAGCACATCTGCCAGGGACCAGTGTCTCACACCTGTAATCCTAGCTACTTGGGAGGCAGAGATCTGGAGGATCATAATTTGAGGCCAGCCCAGGCAAATACTTCACAAGACACCATCTCCAAAACAGCCAGAGCAAAATGGGCTGGAGGTGTGACTGAAGCGGTACAGTGCCTGCTTCACAAGCGCAAAGCCATGAGTTCAAACCCCATTCCCCCCCCATGCAATAAAAAAGCACTCCTCCCCTTACCCCATACTGCCTGCCTCCACCCAAGGCTCCAGGTGCAGTTTCTTGCAGCAGGAATATCCTAGCCAGGCAGGTCCGCTGCGGAGCCACCAAACGGCTGCGCTCACCACCCCAACTCAGCCGCCCGCAGCGTGTGGGAGCTCAATTCCTGACCCTTCAGGAATGCCAGGAAGCAAGCGCTGCCCTATCCTGCTCCTGGGCTCGGGTCTTTGTTAGGTACTTCCAAGGACAGAACTGTGACTAGTTTCTTTTCTTTCTCACCAGGCCGTTGTGAGGACTATTTTTGGTTGTGTAAGTCACAGTGGGCTGCCTGGATGAAAATGGTTTACCCCTAAAAATAAATGCTTTCAAATCCAAGTTTAATGAGCAAGGAATAGAAATGAAACCACTTCCCTAAATCAGCATAAATTCTTAGTCATCCACTTAAAAGTTCACCAGATAATAACATTTTACTATTGTTTTACTCGGAAGGATTTAAAACCCAAAGCTTGTATTTCCTAGTCACGTTGCTAGGTTCCCGAGGCCATGGGTGGGAACTTAACACAAATTATGCAGACACAGGTGTATGTACTTTATAAAATACTGAAAAGTCTTCAGAAAAAGGAGTGGCCTTAGCCAGGCGGAAGCCTTCTGAAGTGCAGCTCTGCTGTCACCTCAGGCCACAGTCAGGGTCACAGATATATGGCTTCCCAGGCAAAGAAAGAAAAAGGGGGCGGGAAGAGAGCGATGACTGAGAGAAAGCTGATTCTGGAGGCCTGCGTGGTGAGGACAGAGCTGCCCCACAGACAGGGTCTCCTCACACCCCTGAGGTCACCAGGGCTCAGCCAAGGTCCTAGAGCCACAGCTTCCTCTTCTGTAAGCCTCTGGGTTAAAGCCCAGCCTCTGGCTGGCTCCCACATACTGAAGTTAGGATCCAAGACCTGCTCACAGGACTGACTCCCAGTCATGGGCTCCTCTGTCCCCAAGCCTTTGACTCTCAAATCTGGATTCCTTAGAGGACTTTGAGGAGGTACAAGTTACTGTAGGGCCATTGGTCCTTTGGAACCAGGCCGTTTTGCATTGTGCTTGTTCAAACCTGGGGTCCTCGTGTCATGGCTCTCATGGGACACAAAGGGTCCCATTGTCACCCCAGAAATTCAGAGACTCTATCTTGAGGCTCATTCCAGGAAGGAATATATGAGAGAATTTTCAGCAGGGGTGTGCAGGAAAATAGGGGAAGGGGTCTTCGCACACTCCACAGTCTTCCTTCTTAGAAGCTTTATCTCCTTAACAACTCTGTTCTCTTTTAAGGCCATTCTAATCAAATAGCCCAGCAAGGTGACATGGTCACACTAGAGAGCTGCCCATCCCTCTTGGCTGCTGGTCACTGGAGGATGACAGGGTGGGCTCCCCTTGGGGTGGGCTGAGGGGTCCTTTCTCCATCCATGGAGGTGCACCAGTGCAATGGCTGGTGCCCCCATCTCTGTCCCATCTGTCTCCTGCCCTCAGCGCAGCCAACGTGAAGAAGTGGGAGATTGAGCTGCAGGCACTGCGGGAGAGTAACGCCCGGCTGACCTCGGCGCTGCAGGAGTCCACGGCCAGCGTGGAGCAGTGGAAGAGGCAGTTCTCCATCTGCAGAGATGAGAACGACAGGCTCCGCAGCAAGGTGGGCCACGGAGGGAGGCCAGGGTGCTGCCTGTGTCCCCTGCCTCCCTGTCACTCTGCCCTCGTCCCTGAGGTCAGGAGAAAGACTTGCTGCCTCCCCCCCGAATGACCTCCATCGTCCTGCCTTTCTTAGTGGATTTGACCATGGAAATCCCTGGTTTATTACTTTTACCCAACCAAGCTTCTCAACCCCTGTGGCCGAGGAGAAGCTGAATGATGTCGCCTTGCCCCTCTCAGGACTCCTGTGCTCCTCACGGGCTGCCTTCTGCTGTGGGTGGCCTTCCTGTGGCTCATCCATCTTTAGTGGAGGACAGGGATTCAGAGGATTAGTTAGAAAATAGATCCAGGAAACAGCGAGGAGCATTTTCTCGGAAGTCTGTTTCCATCCAAATCAGTCTTTCTTTCCTCCCTCCCTTCTTCCCTCTGTCCCTCTCTCCCTCCCTTTCCTTTTTTTATGGTACTCAGGTTTGAACTCAAGGTCTACACCTTGAGCCACTTCACCAGCCCTTTTTGTGATGGGTTTTTTCAAGATAGAGTCTCAAGAACTATTTGCCTGGGCTGGCCTCGAACAGTGATCCTCCTGATCTCTGCCTCCTGAGTAGTTGGGATTGCAGGTATAGCCACCGGTGCCTGGCTCCAAATCATTGTTTCCAAAAATGCAAATCTGGAAGTGAGAGAAGGAGTACACTGCTTTAAGCAAGAGGAACGTGGGTGCCGACCATGGCGAGATGCCCTCCTTTCCCATTTGGATGTCCTAGCATTTAGTTGAGTTCACAATTCACCTGTAACCTTCCCTGAATTAGAGTTCCCTGTTGAGGTCCTGAGGTTTCTGTGGCCACCATGTTGTAAGGGTGAGCTTGCTAACCCTTACACAGGGCGCGAGCACACAGGGCTTTGGAAGCTATTCTGTAAGTGTGAGGATCTGGGGACACATTGCATTTAGGCTGGTGTCCCGGCCTGGACAGCGCTGCTGTAGACCAGCCCTCCGTGTGACCACCTTCCTTAGGTGCTGATGGCGCCCAGGGCAGCCGCATGTCACTTGTCATCTCCGTGCTGAAAGTGCTGATTGTCAGGGCTCCAGGCCAGTTGCTGTCTGTGCCCGTTCCTGTCGGGGGCCTGGCGGATCTGCCTGCCAGAGGAATCGACTGTCCTTTCTTTTTTTCAAGCAAAGGGCTGAGTTTCTCACTCTAGTCTGAGTATGAAAACCAAAGGCAGCGTCGGGGAGTGGAGGAAGAACGTCATCCAGAAGCTGCCCTCTTGGAGGGCTGGGGACTTCTCGGGTGGGGCGTGTTGAGAGGTTGATGCCCAGGCTGAAGGTGGAGTTGGAGAGGTCTCGAGGGGCAGCTGGGGCTGGGGGCTCAGACCCTGAGGGCTGGTGTGGGCTGCCTCTGAGAAGTGCTTGTGGTGACCACTGTGCCCCTCACATCAAGGACTGTCACTGCCGTACCTGTCACGTCGCTGCCTTGGGTTCCGCTGCTGCTGTCCACTCTGCACACCCGTGATGGTCTCCGTGAAGTGCTCAGCATCCCATAGAGCACCGGGGCATCAGGCCCCTGCCCTCATTCCACATGGGTGGCCCTGTTCAGGGGTCAGGCCTGGGAAGGGGGGAAAGCTGCAGTCCTGGGATTTGCCTTTCAGTTTCAAAGAAGAGGCCCTCTGGCCAGGCCCCTTGTGTGTGCGCCAGCAGGGGAGGGGCCTCTTCACACATTGTTTGAAATGTCATTGCTTCCCGCTTGGTGGCCCCTGTCCCACAGAGAGGCTAGGTTCTCTACCCTGCTGGCTTAAACAGTAATTCAAGACATGATTAAAATGATATAAGGATCAACTTGGGGGATATCTGGCCTGTGACAGACCCTTAAAGCAAACCTAAACTTACACTTAAACCTGAAGCCAGGTTTTCTTACTGACTGGCCCTGCTGGTATTGAAGGCACCCCTTGCGAGTGGGGCAAACAGCCACATGGGAGCTGCATGGAGCTTGTTCATAGCCATAAAGAAAATTAATAAATGTTGTTAGTTTATTTTTAAAGAAAGCATAAAAACGGCTGTGGCAGTCTCTTGTTTAATGACTAAAATAGGCTGGGTACAGTGACTCATTTCTATAATCTCAGCTATATTGGAGGCATAAGTAGGAGGATTGTGGTCAGAGGCCAGCCCCAGGCAAAATGAAGACCCAACCTGAAAAATAACTAAAGCATAAAAGGGCTGGGGGTGTAGCTCAGATGATAGCACCCGCCTATCACATGCAAAGCCCTGAGTTCAAAGCCCAGTACTGCAACAACAACAAAAAAGACTAAGGTAAAGTGGCACCCCGCATTAATGTGCACTGCGTGTTGTAGATTGACGAGCTGGAAGAACAGTGCAGTGAGATAAACAGAGAGAAGGAGAAGAACACCCAGCTGAAGAGGAGAATTGAGGAGCTGGAGTCAGAACTCCAAGAAAAGGAGACGGTGAGTAACGGGGCTCTGAGCAGGGCTCTTTGCGTCCTCTGGGCCTTGTGAGGTGACCTCTGTGATCTCCATCCAAGGACACGCAGGTGGCTTAGGGCATGTGAGCAGCCCTGGCAGCTGCCTGGACAGCAGGACAGAGAGTCAGGAGTCACACACAGCATGGTGCAGATACTCCAGAACAAAGGCCCCATTTCTCTCCTTGCACTATGATATAGTCAGTCACTCGGACCCAAGAGGGAGATGAACACGTCACAAAACACTGTCACGTGTCATCACACTTGAGTTCTGCTGGCGGATGAATGCAGCTCAGGCTATCAGCCTTGTAGTCATTTGTATTCCAGGAGGCCAAGCAGCTGAGTCCACACACACTGGAGACCATGGGCAAGCTCCCAGGCCTGGCTGGGCGTCAGCTTCCGCTTTACAACGCAGGTGCTTGTCTTTTTATGGTGCCGTATGAACTTCCTGAGCTCGTGCATCTCATACACGGGGAGATCCCCTGGGATCACCGGATGCTTCAGAGTAGCAGGCTCAGCATTACACCGATGGAAACAGCAGTTTCCAGCGTGCATCCGTTAGTGTAGGCACAAGTTGGCGATTTTCACAAAGACATTTGATCTGATTTACTTTCATGTCCTATCTCCATTAGGAATTGAAAGATCTCCGAAAGCAAAGTGAAATCATACCTCAGCTCATGTCAGAGTGTGAATATGTCTCTGAGAAATTAGAGGTAAGAGGGGCCCATGGAGGCCGCGGTGGGGGTATTCCTGCTCTCACCTCCCTCTCGCTTTCACAGCGAGGGTGGTCAAGAGTGCTTTTCTATTTATGAAAAGCCAGCAATATCTGCATGCCACCTCTGTCCCTAGGGGCTGACTCAACAGCGTTGGTCTTCTGTTTTTTCCACCAGTACACGGGAGTCCTGTGCATAGCCAAGGTGTAAGCGGCTATTCCTCACCCACAGACGTCCCTACAGAACCACAGAGATAATGAGGAGAGGGCGGAAGTGTGGCCTGAGAGCATGGGGTCTGGTGTGAGTCCACATTGGCCACTCTGTCCATGACTGGGCACTGACCCTGGGCAGGCCTTCTTTGCTGGCCTCAGCTTTCTGATTCATAAAATGGGGTTTTCAGATTCTCCTCCAGCTCCAGGGGTTTCCTCACTTCCTGCCCCTTGATTCACAAGTTGCTCTTTATTGAGTTACACAGCCCCAGGACTGTATTGGTAACTAGTTCCTGGACTCATGTTCAAGAAAGTCCCAGTTTATGTCCACAAAATAAAGGGACATGAAGAGCGTGTGTCAACGCTTTGGTAAGGACTCAGGGCCATCCTGTCGTTGGGAGTGTGTGCCTGATGCACCTAGATTTAGCGTGTGGGGGTACAGCCCTGCAGATGGTGAGGGCGTTAGGTTGCACAGACGGCCTGTCTCTGAGTAGTCACTGGCAATGGCCAGTCCTCCCTCACCAAGGGCCTGAGGCCAAGGAGACGTCTCAGTGGAACCAGGGAAACAAGCCACTCCCCATTTGTCCTTTTTCTGTCTCAGAGTAGAGCTGAAAGGTGGCCTCTGATGACCAGGCCGGGATCTCAGCTTCTCTGCCGGGCCCTTTGTGAAGGGCTCTCTGCAGCACTCTGCATTCTGTGTTCTGGGTTGGGACTTGGGTTTTCAGGCCAGGTGTCGTTGCCCACTCAGTCTGTTGGTCTTCCTGCTGGAGAACTGGCAGGATAGGAGGGTATCCTGAGATGCCTGCAGTCTCCCTTCTGACATCATGGTCACAGGCTCATGTCCCTAGGGGTCTTGGGTCCTGGCCCAGGCCCCCAGGTCTGATAACAAATGATCAGCCCAGCTCTAGCAGGTTCCAGTGGATGGTCCATCGCCATTTTCCAAACCCTTCTTCCCTTTGCTTGTTTTGTCAGGCGGCAGAGAGAGACAATCAAAACCTGGAAGACAAAGTGCTGTCTCTGAAGACAGATGTTGAGGAGAGTCAGTACCGCCAGCGCCACCTGAAGGGGGAGTTGAGGAGCTTCCTGGAAGTGCTGGATGGGAAAATCGACGACCTCCACGACTTCCGCCGAGGCCTCTCCAAGCTGGGCACAGACAACTAGGGCTGGTGGAGACCTGGCACAGATGGATCGTGAGTCCCAAGTGCGTGTGACCAAACAGGACTAGGACGTTCTCCCGTTCGCGTTGCTTCTGTAAATGTTTCCAAACCAGTTGTGCCGTCCACTCTCTCTTCTCCAGCATAGAAATCTCCTCTTGCTTCTCTGGCATTGTGAGGTTGTGGACAACTGGACGATTCTGACTCAGGAACCCAGAACTAGGTCTACCTTAACGTTTATGCAGTCAGGGCAGGGATGTTTATATCTTTCTTAAGGGCTGTTGCAACCCTATGAACTGGAAAAAAAAAAGTATTTTCTAGTCCAAGTACCAATGGCCTTTACAACAGGCCATTTTGCTCCTTTTATGACTAGCATCCAGAGTACATGGCTGTCCACCAGACTCCAGTCCGTGAGGGCTGTCTTACGGCAACCATTTCCAGAGACTTAGCAGGAGGCAGAACACGTCTCTGGTGGGCACACAGGAGTCACTTGCCTCCACTGGGCCCCAGTTTGTACGGTTGCGACAAGGTTCCTTCTCTTGGCTTTAATTTCTGAGCAGATGCTTGTGCTTCGGGAACAGCAGGCAGTGAGGGTGCCTAGCACAGTGCCTGGCACAAAGTAGGTGCTTAATAAACATTTGTTCAATTAAACGTATAAACAGAATTTAGCGTTTTAATCAAACCCCACAGCAGAGTTCAGAGATACACCATCCTCATTGTGCTGGGTGGTCATCAGAAATGAATGCACCTCTCTGTGGTCAAGCCCAGAGGTGGCGCCGGTGGCTCTGGGCAGGAGGTGGCAGTGCAAGCATTGGGGTCCAAGTCCCCCCAAGAGCCCAGCCACTGTGCTCTTCCCTGGAGGTCATTGTCCCTGGGACCACCTTCTTCTCTAGGCAGGGCTGCCGTACCCAGAGGATTCCAGGGCGCTGGCTGTCCGTAGGACAGGGCCTGTCCAGGACTTCCTAAGCTGGAATCCCGTGATTTGGATGCTTGACAAACAAACCGTACAAGGCCATGAGGGTGAGGGAGGAGCCTTGACCTAGGGGACGGAGAAGCTTTGCCCACGTCTGCCTCTCCTCTCATACAGAGCCTCTGAGCGGTGCTGTGGACGTCAGGTGCCATTGCCACCCTTCACTGGGGACTGCTCATGCATGGCCAGACATTTTTGTTGTTGCTGTTAGTCTGCTTGGCAGCCCTGGGGTTTGAACACAGGATCTCGCACTTACTAGGCAGGCGCTCTACCACTTGCGCCATCCCGCCAGCCCATGTCATTCTGAGTCCCTGGCCCCACATATCTCTCAGTTCCTTGGGCAGGAGAAGCTTGGTTTCCCCACCCCAACTGAGAACCACCTACAAGAACTTTGCTCCATGGAAACATCTTTTCATAAGCTTAGAAATTCTTTTTGCTGATCTTGCATTAATGAGAAAACAGCCCGAGGCGGGGCAGGGGGTCTACATGGACCACAGGTCCCAAGCTGGGTTTCCCAGCTCTGCTCTCCTTGCCCCAGCTGAGACATAGCTTTGAGCAAAGAAGTGTTGTTGGGGTAGGAGAGGAGAGAGGGCTGGTGATAGGGAGCCCCTGCAGCCTGTGGGGGGCTTCGAGTACACAGGGGGTACACAGGGTCCTTAGACAGCACATGGAAAGTGTGGCCAGCCCGTCGTGATTCAGGCCAGGTGCTGCTGGCCCTCCCCTCCCCCAGAGCTCTCAGGACAGTCAGTAGCAGCTCCCCACCGGCTGCACCAGGAGACGCGATAGTTGGGACGACCTTGAATCGGTCCTGTGGCCCAGCACCGAGTAAGGGGGATTTTTCTCAGGCCAGCCTGTCTGCCAGCAGCCTGAGCATGTCACTGCCAGGAGCAGTGGACATTGGGATCCCAAACACACTCAACTTGGGGCTTCAGGTGACCACCACCTCTGTCTACAAAAGGAACCCTTCAGGCTGACTGGAGCACGCTCAGGTGACACAGCCCTAGGAGGACTAAAGACACTTGTGCATCCCCACAGTCATGACTTAGAAATGTTGAGAGGGCTATGAGGCTTTACCACAGTGGTCTTCTGTGGGGCTGAGACGCTGACCCTGCTCAGCCACCGAAGAGTCTGGTGAGCATCTTCCGGCACGGAGGAGCCGAGAGCCCTCACACTGCCAGGCTCACCCAGCCTGGACATAGTTGAGTCAGGAGCCAAAGGGTCTCCTCTGAATTGGGGCCGGCTTCTACAGTGAAAGCACAAAACTATAAAAGTGTTGAAAATTTGATCCCATCCTCTTTTCTCCAACAACCCTAGTGTTTCTTTCAAGACAAATAGTGGCCCAGGAACAACTGGACAGTCAGCAAGAGGCTGGTCCTGCCCAGCAGCCTCTGGCACTGAAAGGTCGACTTGGAACAGTGAAAACGACCTGCTGCATCTGTCCCAGTTCTCACTTGAGCCAGTATAACACGGCCTCATTACTGTGTCCAGCGCAGCCTCGGCAACGCTGTCGTGACCTCAGGCCGCATGCAGACAGGCTGTGAGCTTTGCACACATGGCCGTCACAGCTGGCTATGGACAGCCAGGGCTGCATGGTCAGTTTCCGGATGAGGGCTGTATAGCTGTACTTGGATCAGTCTCCCTTCTGCATCCACACAACCTGGGGCCCTCAGAGGCCAAGAAAGACTCAGCACCCCACACCCTGATGGCCCTAAAAGTAACTTCCCATTCCCATTAAGACTCAGCTGGATACATTTCCAAGTAAAAGGTGGAGAGAAGAGAGACATCTTCCTGGTGACCAGGGAATGTAAAATCACAAGTGACAGGAGAGTGTGGTCAGGCCGTGAGGGGAAAGAAAACAGTCCACAGGAGACCTCTGGTCCCATGTGGCCCATCAGTTTCATCTCTTCTGTGTGCATTGCTTTAGACCAGAATTGGGGAGAACTGGGCAGAGATTGTTATCTGCACTTTGTAGGCAGGAAGCAGAGTCAAAGGAAGTGACATGCCCAGGGCCACCCTCTGTGGTCAGCAGCGAGGGCTCTGCATCCAGGTTTCCTGGACCTTGGTGCAGTGTTTTTTTTGTTAGGAGCCCCATCATTATTCTCCCTTTGGTGACCCTTGAGGGCCAAGGAAGAGTTCTCATGGCAATTGCATGGTTTTAATGTGTGTCCACAGCACAGGACCGTGTACACAGAATTACATTCTTATTACAAATGCTAAGGTCCAGCTGGGCGTGGTGGGCGTGCCTGTGACCCCAGCACATGGGAGGCTGAGGCCACCCCTGGGCTACAGGATGAGACTGCATGAGAGCAAACCACCAACCCATAATGCACATGCAAACAGACACTCACCGGCACACCAAAAAACAGTAAGTTCCGTTTCTGAATGATTCTGATTACCTAGGGATTTTTCCAGAGAATGTCGGCTACAATACTCTCTGTGCTCGGAAAGGCCAGTGCGGCAGAACACAAACTTGCTTCAGCTCTTAAGTGATGGCTTTAGTGGAGGCAGGGTAGGTGTTTGAAGAGGTGGAGGCCCTGAGATGGCAGAGACGCGGTTGCAGGGGGATCCCAGTCCAGGAGATGTCCAGCTCTGGGGAGGGAGCAGTGCTGTGCAGTGCCCAGAGCAGGTGGCATGCGTGCTACCTGACCAGCACCCAGGAAGACTGTCCACAGAGGACAGCACGGACTTCCTGGGGGTTGGTTGGCAGGTGTTGACGGGCACGTTGTGTGGAGGACGTGAGACATCAAACAGAGTGTGACACGCAACAGTTATATGCTGTCCAGAAACCACCGTTGGCCCAGTTTGTCTGTGGACGAGTCTCCTGTGCTGTAGAAACCAGGGGCCAAGCAGAGTTCTTAAAGTGGGGCCTCACTTGTGCTCGGAAAGCTGGCAGCCATGACACTCCTTGAAAGAGGCTGCCCTTCAGGAGGAGGCCGGCCACTGCTCTGCTCAGGACTGGATGGGGGTTGTTTGTGCCATCTGTCCTAACTGAAAGTTACCATTCTTTCATTTGCTGGAATGATCACTGGATTTTAAAGCACTTGCGATGTAAGGTAGAACCCTGCAAGTCAATGTCGTAAAAATTCTGAAATGATAGGCACAGTTTAAATGGACCCTACTTTGTAAGTGCCCGGCTTCCCCCAGAGAAATAAATATTCTGAGGCCGGTGGTGGTGCCGGCATGGAGAGGGAATCCTGTGTGTCCCCGTGTCATTTCCTCTCAAGAATGTAGTTCCTCGTAAACACACCTGGCAAGAAGGTGACTGTGGTAAGCATTTCGAGCTGGATGAAATGTTCTCGTGGACTCTGTGTGTGTGTGTGTGTGTGTGTGAGAGAGAGAGAGAGAGAGAGAGAGAGAGAGAGAGAGAGAGAGAGAGAGAGCGCCTGTCAGAGGAAAGCAGCAAGGAGAAGTGGGAGAACCAGGAAGGAAGAGGTTTTACTTATTTCTGGGACAGCGTTTATGTTCTAGAATCGGTCACGAGGAGAACTTGTGGGTCTTCTGTCTTGAGTGACTTGTACGGTGCCCTACTCTCTTTGACGGTGCAGAGCTGGCTACGGTGTGGTCTCTCCGGCCAGGGGACCTCTGCACACCAGGCCGAAGCTCAGACAGACCACCGAGGAGTGCAGACGTGCACATTTTGACAGGCGATTGGCAGGACTGGTGACGTGCACTCTTCACACGTCTATCACTTTTAATCAAAAATCCCGACCACAGATCAATCGTAGCCTTGGCTCACGATACGACAGGCAAGAAGACATTTCCTATAGTGAATGTAAGAGTTTAACGGTAGCTATGGTGTGGATAAGTGGACTCTCCCAAGAATACCATTTTTTTTCTTTTTAAATGCTTTTTTGGTACATAAATAATATATACTTTTTTTAAAAAAAGAAAAGTGAAAAGAAAAAAATCACCTGTTACACAACGTGGTTGTAAGCACTGCTGCATTTTGGCGTGTGTCTGTTCAGACTTGGTTTACTGCCTTTTCCGTGACTTACAGTCACGTCACACGCTCCGTCGTGTAACGTGCTTTTGTTCACTCACGCTGCCAGGAATCACGTTTCCATGGGTTACTGCGTCCCTTCCCGGGGGCCGAACCGTGAGCACTGAGGCCTTTTCAGTCTTTTGCTCTCGGAGGCAAGGACATGATGAAATTCTCTGACGTTTTTGTAGGACTTTGCAGTCTGCTTAGGGTCCATTTCGGATTCTGGACTTGCTGCAATGTGTGCTTCTCGGCACCTGCGGCTCCTCTCCTTCCCGAGCGCCCAGGAGGCTCCAGCCCCCGTGCTCCTTCAGCCCAGCTCGACTCTTCTGGCTGACGAGGTGTCGTGAGACTGTGCGACGCTGGTGTGCGTGATCCTTTCTGTGTCCCCTTGCCTTAGCCAGCGCTGATGTCCTCGGGGGAGAGCTCCTACCAGCCTGGGTCCCTTCACTCCACCTTCAGCCACCCTACTTGGATATGGATTGTGAGCAGAGAAGCAGCCTGAAGTGCTAGCCCTGGGACTTGAGGGTCACTTTGTCACTGCACTGTCCTGGCTGATACTGCAAAGGTGTGCAATGTGTAGACTTTTAATAGATGTTGCCTCAAATTGCCTTTTAAAAAGATGGCCCTAAATTACACCCTGACCAGCAGTGTGTGAGACGGTCCTGCTGCCTTAGTAACTGTCATTAGCATGGGGGTGGGAGACAAAAATTGCCATTTTGGGTTAAAATCTGACCTTCTCTAGCAAAAACATTTATTGAGCTTTTTTTGTGTGAGTGCATTTTACTTATCTTCATCTCCGCTGGCCAGTTTTCTGATAAGGTGTCAAGTGCCGCCCCTGATTTATAAGAAGTTTTTTTCCTAAATATTGCCAAAAAAACTTAAGGTGTATGTCTGGCTTTTTAAAAAATGTTCAGACATTTAAGAAACTTTTTAGTTACATCTTTTCCTTATCGTTCCATTCCTTTATACTGCCTTGCCACCATGCTTACAAGGTCTTTCCAGTTCTCAGTCCACCTGGTGTAAATGCTCACCAGTATTTTATTCTCGTACACTCGCTGTTTCTTTATAAACAGTGAAATCTCTGAGCTACCTGGAATTTATTTTCTAAATCAGTCCTTCCTCTACTAATGTCGAATCCCACTTTTCCTAAAGTCTACCCAGTCCTTCTGTTGGGGGCAGGAGCAGCACAGGGTCCCTGGACATGCTTTCTCCTGCGTCCATCACCTGCCTGCCGCATTAGGCTAAATGTCCCTCTTGTTACACTTTAACATTTCCTGCTGCATTTCGCACAGTATTTCCAAAAGGAATTCAGCATTATTTTGTAGTGTTTGGAAGAACTAGAAACTGGATTGTGTAAAACTTATACGTTACCATATTTTCTCTTTCATTTTGGAAAATCTATGTTTAATTTTATGTCCCTCAGTGTAATTTTCCTCATAAAGGTAATTTTTTAGTTGTTATCACTTGTTAAAAAGATATCTTCCAACTGCTTACTGTTAGTATATAGGCATACCACTACTTTTTAATAAAAATCAAATCCATTGATTTTCACACTTAAGACACAAAACTTATGTAAATTTAAACATGAGAAAAGCAGCTAGGGGCCAGTGTGGTGGCTCATGCCTGTAATCCCAGCTATTTAGGAGGCGGAAGTAGAACTGAGGTCTGACTAGAAGCAAGAGGATTGGTGGCGCAAGTGCTAAGCACCTACCTAGCAAGCGTGAGGTCCCAAGTTCAATCCCCCAAAACTCAAAGAAACTGTAGAAAATTTAAAGTCCCCATAATTGAGCTCCTTCTGCCCCGAGATAGTCAACTTACACATTCCTTGAGTTTTCCCTTGAGTGTGTTATCACGTGGCGGGATGTGCAGCCCTCTGGCGACGGGTTTCACGTGGCAGTAGACCTGTGGCATCTCCCCATGTCGTAAGATCCACCTGCCTCGCTCGGCGCCCGCCTGAGGGCGGTGTGGTCCTCAGCTCTGTTGCCTTCGCCTCTGTAAGTGGCCTGTCACTGAATTCTTCTCCTTTTGTTGGTAACTCCTCCCGCCTCTTTGGCAACAGTTCTGGGTGGCGATGATAACTTTGTCCCCATATGTTTAATCGTCTTATTTCCTCACTGTCTCGTCCCTTTCGCCAGCACTTTTAGGACAAGGTTAAGTCACAGGCGTTTGTGTGCCAGGACTGAGTTGCACGTGCCGCGTTCCCTCAGTGTTTCTCCAGGTGGCCTGGCCCTGCCACCGCGATCTTCTCGCCATTAACGTTGCGCCCTGTGGTTCGACTGTGCTAAGTACCGGGGCCTTCGCACACGACTTTCTTCACATCTGTCAGGGTGGCCACACGGTTTTTCTGTCCGTTTAACAGAATTGCTTCTGAAGCCCTCTGGTTCCCAAGCCCTGAGACAGCCCTGACACGCGCTTTGAACTCACGATTCCTTTCCGCGTTAACAGTGCTCATCTATGACTGGCCGGTCTAGGCTAGCGTTTCATTTTGTTCTTATCTGTACTTTGTCTTTTAACAAAATCGTGTGTTCTGTGTATAGAAAAAGTAAGCGTTTACAGTGAGAAAACGTCCTTCTGGGTTTGGCTTGTTTCATCGAGGAGCCTTTCATCTCCAGGACGGTGGTGGGTCGCCGTGGTCCTTTCCGCTGTCTTTGTTGGGTATTTTTTTGTTAACTTCTTTAAAGAGAGATCTTGGGAAGTTCTCTGAATCTTTTCTATACCCCAAAATAACTTAAGTAATACTTAGAATTTTTGCTCTTTGACGTTTTTATAACATGTTAAAACTGTCCAAGTCTAGTGCCTTTTTAACAAATGCTCCTTTGATGCTTTTTTCAATTTCCCATGGTCGTAGGTGTCTTCAAACTTTCTTCCTGTTCAGTAAGTTTTTTGGCGATTTACATTTTCCTAAATAACAGTTGTCTTCAGATTTTCAGTTTCTTGGCATGGAGTTATATTTTTTCTCATTTATGATGTATATCTGTGCTTCCCCCTTTTATTCTAGTTTTCCCAGAATTCGCCTATTTCTATTCATATTTTTAAAGAACTAACTCTTTAAGATTTGTAACAATTTGCTGTTTTA
The DNA here is from genome assembly GCF_047511655.1 of Castor canadensis. Lineage (NCBI taxonomy): Eukaryota > Metazoa > Chordata > Mammalia > Rodentia > Castoridae > Castor > Castor canadensis. The sequence continues at coordinate 43,093,496 of NC_133404.1, read as the reverse complement.
TCATTTTATGATTTTTTTAATTTGATTTTGCTCTTGGTATTTTTCCACCTTTTCATTTTTAAATGACGTTTTAATCTTTTCTTGCTTAATAAAAGACATTAAAAGCACTGCCAGGCTATGACTTTTCCTCTGAATATATCTTTATCCACATCTCTTAAATTTTTATGTGTGGTTCTATGGTATAGACAATTTCAGATTTGACTTTATTTTTATTGAAGAATTATTTTAAATTATGCTTTTAGATTCCCAGATAGTTTGAAATTTGTTGTTGCTTTTAACATGTTACAAACTCCTAGTCTTATTGCCTCGTTGTCAGAGAGAGTATGACCTATACAATTTGGGTGTCGTGGACTTTACTGTATCACTAGGACCTAATAAATTTTTCGTTTTAATAACTCTCCCCAGGAAAGTGGAGGTGTGTTCTCTGAAAGGAACAAAATTCAACCTGTACGTATCAATTTGATCTTACTTAGTACAATATTATGGGCTGTTTTATTTGCTTGATTCATTGAAGGTTAGGAAAGGTTTGTTCCGCTACTTCTGTATAGAAATTTCTAGTTCTCTTTTTGCTTTTAAGTGTTTCTGTTTGATGTTATTTGCAAATGATCTTTTTATACTCAAGGAAAAACTATTCTCCTTTAAAGACTTGTATACCTTTGTGAGTTTTACCTGATTTTATTGTAACAGTTGTTTATGTAGAAATACATAGTTCAGTAAAATGCTTGCGTCTGTGTTTAAGCCGACAAAAATCTGTGAGAAGCCTTTTGTGACTCCGGGCACAAGGTGTATTGATAGCTGTCGACATCTCCAGGCAGGCTGATGTCCTCCATGACCACTCCCTCAACCCAAGAGTGGCAGTCTAGCGGGAGGCCTCAGGCCTCTGGAACAGGAGGGTTTTGAACATGCCGGCAGCCTCAGGCGGGGGACGCCTGTCCTTCAGCTGGTTGTGTGCTGCCCAGTGGGGCCACCCCAGCTTTTCTCAGCCCGAGCCCTCCTCTCCTGCAGGGCCAGAAGGGAGGGAGAACGGGCTGGAGAAAAAGCCCCTCAGAAGCTCATCCTGCCAGCAGTTTTTCCAGAGCCGTTGCCGCAGCTGCTCGTTCACATGGCAAAGTCTGCCGGGCACAGAGCCGCCTTCTCCAAACCCGTGGAGGAGCCGTGCAGCCCTCAGCTGGGAAGACAGGGCCACCTTCCCTTGTTAATTTCTACCTCAAGCCCCTCTTCCATCAGGCTCATGCAGTTTGAGCTCAGTCCATCCTGGGGTCCAGCTGTCTCGGAAGGTTCTGGGGGGCTTCCATATTCCCTAGGTGTTTGTTAGCAGACGGAGCCCATCCCTCTCTCTCCATCACCTCTGCACAGTGCTTGCCTGGGAACGTGGGGACCGCTTAGAAATGGCCTCACTCAAACTGCCATCTCCCGACTGGGGCCAGCAAAAGTTTCAGGTTGGTGGTGACTTAACTTGAAGCCACTGCCAGATAAGCCAGATGTGTCTGCCTGGGAGACCAGATCACTGAGCAAAAATGAGTCCGTTGCCACCCCCAGTGCTGGCTGGCTTTGCTGATGGCCATAGACACAAGTCCTCTGCTCCCTGGTAGACACTGGTTTTCCTTCCAGGCCTTGCCTTGCCTCTTCTCCCGTTCTGCTTCCACTGGGGTCTCCAAGGCTCTGTTCTAAGCCAGCTTCCTGTGATGCTTTCTCCCTTCTGGCAGTTTCGGGCTTCCCCAGTCAACTGTCAACAGATGCCTGTGCCAGGACATCGGCCTCCCTGCCCCACCTCACATAGGTGGACGGACCACCCCCCTTCCTCCAGTGCCACCTGTGCCCACCAGACCCCCTGGTGCTGGCAGCACCTCGCGCCCTCTCTCTTCTGCCACCCCCATGTCTTCATCCCTGTTGCTGTCACCCTGCCCCAGTCCCCTCACTCCAGAATCTTCTTCACGTCCCGGCTGCTCTTACACAAAGCAGCCCACGCCTTCTTCCTAAACCATGGGGCCGATTGGCTCCTAGCCTCAGCTCTTACCAGCCCCCGTCCCCTGTCCAGCCCCAGCTTGTCTCTGCTTTTCTTGTTCACGCCTGCTATTCCCACTGCTGGAACCCACTCCGCCTGCCAGGCCAGGTCCAAGGTCCTTCAGACCAAATTCACCCACTCCCACGGGCCGTCCCATCCTCTGAACAGCTGTTCGTACACAGCTTTTAAGTCACTAAACCCACCTGTCCATCTCGCAGACATTTATCCAGCACCTTTGTGTCCCTGGCTGAGGGCGCATAAGGGTGGAAGACTTGGTCACTTTCCACAGCTCTGTCACACTCCACTGGAGAGCAGGATGAGGACTGCAGATGTTCAGGGGACTCAGCCAGTGGGGGCTCGGGAGGCCCCGAGGCAGCTCTCACTGGTAGCCAGAGCACGCCCAACTTTTCCAGGCCACCGAGGACACATCAGGCCTGCTCCAGGCCGTGGCCCTAGGTGTGCACCATCCACTCTCCCCTCAGTCGCTGACTTCTGTGGGCAGTGCTAGCATTTCTCTCAGGACGTCTCAGACCAGCTGCTATGTGGATTGGCAGCCTACCTGAGGAAAACCTCCTACATTATAGCCTTTGCAACCTGGCCTGGCAGTCTGCCTTACAGAAGGACAAAATAATGATACTAGACAGAATAATGGTTCCCAGAGAGGTTCACGTCCGCAACCCCGGAACCTGCAGCAGTGTGCACTTGCAAGGCAAAAGGGACCTTCGGATGGAAGATTATCCTGGATTGTCTGGGTGGGCCCAGTCTAATCACATGGGTGAGTGTTTATAGGCAGAAAGACATGTGATGGTGGAAGAAGGGTCAGAGAGCTATGACCTTTCTGCTTTGAAGATGGAGAAAGGAACAAGCCAAGAAATTCAGGCTAGAAACCAGAAGAGGCAAGAAAACAGCGTCTTCCCTGGAGCCTCCAGAAAGGAACGCAATCCCATTGAACAACAAGACCACTCTGGACTTCTGAGCTACACAACTCTGCAAGTGCAGTGCTGTTTTAAGGCACTGCATTTGTAGCAACAGAAAACCAGCATGGCCTGAGTTTATGTACCTACATTTAAGAACCTCTGCTGTACAGATCTCCTGCATGGTTTCACAGAATGTGTAGTCATTAATCAAAACCTTTGATTCCAGTTCCTGCCACTTGTTTGAGTCCCAGTTCTAGTTCTGGGGCGGGGAGGAATAAACAAATAAATAAACCAGCAGATTGGCACAGCTGTTGCCTTTCGTTCCAGGAAAATTCCAAGGATTCTGCCAGTTGTGGACCAGATCCCAGCCCCCGTCCAATCAGCTTGGGGTGTGAAACACAACCCTGCTGGGCTCTCCTTGTGGCCAGACTGTGGATAAGGGAGACAGCAAGACTGGTGTCCAGGACAAGGTGTGGTGGTCATGTAGGGGAAAGGAGTCAGATCAACCTAGAGAGGAGAGAGCTATGGGGCTGAGACTGAAGGGTGGTGTGGCTTTGCCAGGACTTGGAGGCAGAGGAGGTGCAAGTCCAGGCACTTACACTTCAGAGAGCAGGACCCTAGTGGTGGTGGACAGGGGCTGTCCAGGGCACAGCAGCCGGTCTCTGAGGGTCTGGGGTGCTATACTCTGGGGCTGGGAAGCCAGGGAAGAACTTGTAAGGCAGTATAAATAGTTTATTTTGAGTTCACATAGTTCTTGGTACACAAAATAAATTTCACTTAAATATTCAAAGTAACTCAGTTTATTCTGATTACTGCTAAAATAGTGTCTACCTTCAAACCTTTAAAGATGAGAAGCCACTATGCCAGTCAGAAGTCTCAGAGGTGCTGTGAGAGACCATGGGTTTCTCTACTCCTCTGCTTTCCTCCCCAGTTCAATCAGCTGCAGTGGCTCCCACTGCATCTTCTGTACCCACCTGCCATCTTTTGAGGTGTCATGTGGCCCATCCACCTCATGAGACCTGGGAGGAGCCTAATGGTCCCACTCACCAGCACTCTGTTCATCACTGTCCTCTGAGTCAGCAGACACGGTCTTGATTCTCTGCAGCGCTGCCTTGATTCTCCTCTCCAGGTCGCTGGCTGGCTTGCTGCTGGGGCCCACGCCCGCACCTGCGTCTGGGTGGACTTTCTTCAGTCTGACACCCTGCCTTATGGCAGCCAAGATTTGCTCGTTAACTGAGGATCGGGGTGGGGGCACAGAGGGGGCTTCAGCTTTCCGGAGAGGGCTTCTGCCCTGCCGTAAGGAGGCCAGTACTTCATCCATAGACCCTGAAATTGAGCAGACAGAGCAAGTCCCATCAAGTGCCAGGCTGGCAGAACATTACGGTACCAGAGCTGCAGAAATGCTGCCAAGTTAACATCACAGCTGAAGCAGTGTCACCCTCCCACTAAACAAACGCTGTGACTACCTGCCTGACAGATGGGCGACCCACTACCTCCGGTCCACTCTCTTCTTCACATCCATAGCAACTAAAGGCACAGCCTCACCTACAGAGCTGGGTGCCTGGGCTGGAATGACTTAGATCCCTCCAAACTCTCTTCTCCGGTTCTTCCCACCTACAAAATGTGTACCCTGCTCATTTTTAATTTCAGGATGAGTAAGCCGTGACTCATTCTGTGACAATGAAGCGAGTGGCTTCCACACACAAAGGCTTAAAGTGACGTTCTCACCAGTACATAGCTCAATGAACGAGAGGGTGGCCCTGGCACATTTTCTGGATGTGGTGTGTTTAATTCCACCTACATTTCCCTGAGGTGGTTACACGCTCTATTTTTGAGGGTGTAAAGTACTGTCAAAATACAAATTAGCTCAAGAGTTTCGGGACACTGGTGAGGAGAAGCTGTTTTTCACTTTGGCACCTTGAGACCATGAGTGGGTAAAATCTTTCTTCACCTGTTGGAGCCAGGGGTAACACTGTGGCCACTAGCTTAGCCTTCCAGGTGAGCTTTCAGGATTAATAGCAATCTCTACTTGGGGACTGACAGGCCGAAGTATGGCTAACAGGGCTGTTTCACTTTGGCTTAAAACTGATTTCAGTTTCCTTATGGGAATGAGACATTTCATCAAGGATATTTTCTGGTTCTAATTCACACTTTCTTATTCTCTTCTGTGCATTACACCTGAGTTGGGCCAGGCATGGTGGTACTTTCTGTAATCCCAGCACTCAAGAGGCTGAGGCAGGACTGCAAGTTTCAGGCCAGCCTGGGCTAACTAGTGAATCCCTATCTGAAAAAACAAAAGCCCTGGGCTGGGAACAGGTACCTACAAAGATCTGGCCATATCCAAATAGGATCCGTGTGGGCACAAGCTCTCAGCTCCCATCCACGTGGCTGTTTGGTCTCCACCCAGAGTGCAGGCATTTTCACTTGTACTGGTTCTGGGTGCAGTGAGACCCTGACCTCAGCAAAACAGGAAGTCACATCACTCCCCATGCCTATCAAGTGGCCCTGTGTATCTAGATGGAACTGCTCAAGCAAGTGCACACAGCATTTTACTAGGATTTTTCTAAAACACATACACACACCAAAAACAGTAGGCTCCAAGTCTTGGCAGGCTTAGGCCAGTCTTCTCCGTAGTCAGTGTCTGAAGCCAGCATTAGAATTATAGGACTCATTAAGCAAGCATTCGAATTTATTATGTACTTACACTTGCAGAAAGGGACCCACTTTTGTTTTTCTAAGTTACTCTGTAAGAACAGCCTTCTAGACATTGGCTAACACTCCTCTATAGTAATTTCAGCAATGCTCTTAAAATGCAACAATTTAATTGTATAAAGGACTCAAAGATGCAACAGTAAGCTTAATCTAAAGCCAACAGCAGAAATCAGTGCACACTCAGGTCTTAAGGAAATGAAAGACTAATGGTTTAACAGCTTCAGAAATCCGAGCCACACCATCAGTGAGTTGACAGGTTTCTCTCAGGCTGAGTTATCATTTGTCAAACTCAGGTGGGAGCTGTACTAAGTCTGGAATAAAAAAGTAATACTTAAAGCAACAAATATCAGGGTATTTTAAGCATAGAGAACTCTGGTAAAAGATTTTGCTTTTCAGATGATGCCTTCTAAAACCAGGTTTCAACACCTGAACAATCCATGGATTACCTGGGCACCGAGAACTTTCCAAGTAACCACGTGGTCTTTCAGCAGACGACTCGCACACCAGAGAACACGGTTGGTCTTCGGTTACTGAAGTATTGGGGCCCGTGTTCTCAGGAGTGGCAGGCTGAGACGAGGACAGAGCGGGGAGAGGAGGTGGCGGGGGTGGTGGCAGCAGTGGGGGTGGAGGAGGAGGCGGGGGTGGTGGTGGCAGAAACACTTCCTCACTGGATTTAGAATGTGCCTGGTCACCAGCTAGAAGAGCAACGTGATCAGGGACATTTCCTTGGCAGTCCTGGTGATCAGGGGCGTTCTCGTTGCCGACTGTGGGGAAGGGAGCAGTTCTAGTTTGCCTAGGGGACGTCTGTTGGGAAGGTCCCCCTGGCCGGCTTGGATCCACAGGTCCTGAGTGAGGGCTTCTTGGTACAGATTTAGCTGGGCTTCTCTGAAAGTGAAAAACTGTTGAAACATCTGCCACAAACGCTGAAACCATCTACAAATAAATGTATACATAATCTGTGTGGTCATACATTGTCTGACTCACAAAGTGGTACAGCCGCCCTCGCCACTAAACTTATTTTCATGTGTTAAAAAATAAGCACTTCACTGCATGCTGGTAGCTACGCCTATAATCGCAGCTACTCAGGAGGCAGAGATCAGGAAGATCGTGGTTTGAAGCAACTTGGGCAAACAGTTCTCGAGACCCTAGCTCAAGAAATCCATCACAAGAAAGGGCTGGTGGAGTGGCTCAAGGTGAAGGCCCTAAGTTAAAACCCCAGTACTGCAAAAAAATAAACAGTTATATCCTTTGATCAATCATAGCCTGAGGTAGGAGGACTGAGTTCGAGGCCAGCCTGGGCTACCTATTTGAGACAGTCCCCAAAACAAAACAAAACCAAAAAAACCACCAGTTCTTTTTTGTGAATTTTGAAACACTGATGCTCTAATTTTTGGTTCTTTATTATTATATCAAAAACGATAGTGTTTTTATTTCATGTTCTGAGTTATCTGTTCACAATACTTTCTACTCTTCTCCTCGGTTAGATCATACTCATTCATTTCCTCAGAAAAAGCAGGTGCGGTGACTATTTCTAGAACTTACCCCTTTGTATGCTCTTAATCGCTGGAGTGTTTTTTGCCGCTCTTGGCTTATCCACTCCTTTTTCTTTTGCTCCTCTTCTTTTATTTTGTCTCTTTTCTGTATTTAAAAAGACACATATTTGTAAACTGTCATCTGTGTCTTGATAAAGAAGGGGCTGTCCCCCACCGTACCCAGCCTGTGTGGGCCCAGCTCCAGGATGAGCAGAGCGAGGCTGAGGACTGTGGGTCAAGGCAGGGAGGCTCCACTTCCCACAGTCACAGCACTCACCATCTGAGCGCGATGATGCTCCTGAAAATTCCTGATGCTTTCTTGAGCCTGCTGCAGTCTGAGCCGGTGATTTTCTTTGCACTGATCCTGGTGAAATAATGCAGATCAGCTACAGGGCTTGGCTGTAGCACAAGCCATGAAAGCCATGAAAAAGAAAGCACTGCAGCTGTGTCCATGTGCGGTGTTCCCATTCCACACACCCTGGTGGCTCGTGGGACGAGGTGACTCAGTGGCTGTTCCCAGGAGTCATCTGTCCCAGCAGGTGAAGTGTCCTAACAGTCATTTAAGGTGACTGTTTTAAGGACATTTCTCCATGTTAAAAATACTAGTTACATTTCCAAACACCTACACCAACATAGCCAACCTACAAAAACCTGAGAAAGGTTGAAAACGGCCTTCTCTGTGCTTAACCGCTGCCCACAGCCCTCAGGGTAGGGACAGAAGTGACAACACTGATGTTTGTCAGGTTTCGGCCGAGCCTCAAAGCCTATTAATCATGAGCTGTGTATTACTGCGATTTTCCTCCTCACAGATGAGCAAACTGACCCTAAGACACTTGAGAAATTTGCCTACAGTCTCAGGGCTGCCAAGTGGCCAAACTGTGATTTCAACCGAAGCTGGACGCTGCCGCCCAATCTCAACTCTCCCTGTTGACCCCGGTGCCTTCCAGAACTTGGTAGCAAAAGCCGCTAACTGGGGCAGGGGAGGGGACGATGGCCCAAGTCTGGCTAAGGGAAGGCAGGTGGAGGCCGCTCTCCTCTCACCACAGTTGCCTGGTGCCAGGAATGCTGAAGGCCACTGCCCATGTGCCAATCAATGGGTTCTCTGCAGCTGCAAGTGCCTGAGCAACTGCACACACCTGACCAGCACTCCTGAACCCAGAGCTACAGGTCTTAAACACAGGCCTGCAGAGCACGCATTCTGCAAAGGCTTTTTTAATACTTGTATTTGCACGGCAGCTAGAAGCTACAGTTCTCCTGTTTTTTATTTCAATAAACATGAGCAGCTACGTGAAATACAGGAGCTTCTTTTTTCTGTTGGGAAAAAAATCTCTTACTGTGTCATCTTTTTATATAATCATACAGTTTAAAATTAAGGAAAAAAAAAAAAGTGTTATTCCGAGTGAGGTTAGCCTGGCCCAAAAGACCAAAAATCGTATGTTCTCCCTCATATGTGGACATTAGATCAAGGGCAAACACAACAAGGGGATTGGACTCTGAGCACATGATAAAAGCGAGAGCACACAAGGGAGGGGTGAGGATAGGTAAGACATCTAAAAAATTAGCTAGCATTTGTTGCCCTCAACGCAGAGAAACTAAAGCAGATACCTTAAAAGCAACTGAGGCTAATAGGAGAAGGGGACCAGGAACTAGAGAAAAGGTGAGATCAAGAAGAATTAACCTAGAAGGTAACACACACGCACAGGAAATTAATGTGAGTCAACTCCCTGTATAGCTATCCTTATCTCAACCAGCAAAAACCCTTGTTCCTTCCTATTACTGCTTATACTCTCTCTACAACAAAATTAGAAATAAGGGCAAAATAGTTTCTGCTGGGTAGCGAGGGGGTGGGGGGAAGAGGGAGGGGGCAGGGGGGTGAAGGAGGGGGTGGAGGAAGGGGGGAGAAATGACCCAAACTCTGTATGCACATATGAATAAAAGAAAAAAAAATGTACAAAAAAAAAAGTGTCAGGTATGGTGGATACCCGTAATCCCAGCCCTGAGGAGACTGAGCAGGAGAATGGAGAGTTTGACATTGGCCTAGGCTACATAGGGAAACCCTGTCTCAAAGAAAAAAGACAAGAAGCCACTACCCAGTGGTTAATGAGGTCAGAAATGAGCTGAGTGTTGTATCTGTGATTTATTCTTTATAATCCATAATTTACAATAAAATATACTTTAGAGTTTGCTATATAGTTGATTCTTATTTTCTACTACTGTGAATTTAAAGGTGTCTGTGTACGCAGTGGGAATCCAATAAACAACTGTTGATTGAATTATGGATTATGATACATGCTTATGCTTGAATCCCAAGAGAAAACATTTTTTAAGACTATTTCAAAGTCTGTTCAGCTCTAGCCAGTGCTACATATACACTCAGATATACACCAAAGCCGTCAATCACAGTGTGGCAAAGGCCTCATTCTCAGAGCGCAGCCCACCTGTCTGCTCCTGAGCTGGGCTCTCCTGGTGCAGATCCTGCCTCGCTTGGCCTCCAGATGCCGCCGCTGCTGGCTGAGCTCCCTCACCTCAGTGCTCCCACCATCCTGCAGCTTCACCACCTCTTCAATGACCTTCAGTTCTTCTGGACTTTCACATGGGTCGTAATAGACAACTTCATCCTGTTTCTCTAAAAACATAGCAACCATCTTCCAAACATGTCTTACTACACAAAATATGGTTCACGTCTGTAATCGTAGCTACTTGGGAGGCAGAAACCAGGAGGATTAAGGCTGGAGGCCAGCGCAGGCAAACAGTTCACGAAACTCTCTCTCTAAAACAACCAGAGTAAAATGGACTGGAGGTGTGACTCAAGTGTAGAGCGCCTGCTTTGTGAGTGTGAAGCCCTCCAGTACTGCCAAAAAGAGGAACAAGTTTTAAGTGTTAGGGCAGGGAGGGTCACTTACATTACACTCCCACCAGCTGGGAACCACCACACGCTCACACACACGCTCACACACCACACGTATCAACAGCGTCTAACAGAACATCTGGTGACCGTGCGGGCGATACAATTTCAGTGGCGACACAGTACTCTCTCTAATGTAAGCATCCTCATTTGATAATGTTCCAGTGTTGCGTTTTTGCTGTCGCTGTGATGAGCTCTGCATGTAAATGTGCCAATCTCTGCTTCTTAGCAGACGATGTGCTCTCCAGAAAAAAACTTCTACCAGGAGCACACCGTAAAGGTGCCTTATTGATATTTAATCTTGATTATGTACAGTTTTTTTTTTTAAATGCTTACTATAACAAACTTAAGCACTACTGAGCTGCACCTCAGGAACCACACCTGCGCTGCGTCCCATTCCCAGAGGAAAACGTCACGGATAACTTGCCATGCGCCCTTCCACGTTAACTTCTTTTAATAGAAATTTTTTCTAAATATATAAAATGCCTATAACTTGGAACTACTACAAAAAAAAAAACTGAGTTTTCAGAACTAAACTAAATGTTCAGGATCTACATGAAGAAACAAACTTGGAGAAGCTTCAGGGAAGAAAAGATGTAAGTGGAGACCTACCATGATCTTGGGAGAAGGCTCAAAACTGCAAGGACGGCAGCTCTCCCCAAGTAAGCTCTAATTTTAAGCACAATCCCAATCAAAACTCCAGTGAGTTTGTTTGGTTTAAACTTGCCAAAGTGATTGTAAAGTGCATCTGAAAGAATAAAGAGGTGAGACAGTCAGGAGTGTCAGAGAGGTAGGTGACAAGGGGACTGAGGTGCAGGACCAGGACCACCACAGAGCCATTCAAAGCAGAGGGGAAAGTGTTTCCAAACTGGAGATTGGGACTGCCTGCAACTTGGGGAGAAACATTCAATTCCTACAAACAACTGAGTAATGTCCTTAAAATGGAAAGCAAATATCCCAAAGAAAAATGGGCCATTCATAAAGTAGTTTGTGTGGCCAGTGAACACACAAAACCGTGCTCAGCATCGCGTGTAATGGGAATCAGAAGGCACCACGTTTTTCTATCAAGTCTGCAAACATTTCAAAGGATGGCCTGAGTGCAGGAAAACAGCTCTGCCACCTTCTGCTAATGGGAGGGTCCTGTGTAGCACGAAATTTAGAAACCAGAAATAACACAGGTGTCAGGAAAGTGTCCCTCAACTGACTCTCCTAGTGCTTTTTTTAACACATATTAAAATGTAAGATTCCCATTGCCTTGACCCAGTAATTCAATCTGTACAAATTTATTTCAAGGAATTAGTCTGTCCCATGCACAAGAACACATGTAAAGGAACACTCTCTAGTACACTGCTGTTCATGACAGTAAAAAACTAGAAATCACAGTATAATCTATAAAATGGAGTACTATGCAGCCATTAAAATTGTTGACGTTTTTATTACTAAAATGGGAAAATGGTTATGTATAACGTGAAAAAAAGATTACTGAACAGGGTATATAGTTTTGGGGTTTTTTTTATGGTACTGGGGTTTGAACTCAGGACCTCATACTTGCTAAGTAGGCGCTCTACCATGTGATCCACTCCATCAGCCCATTTTTGTGATGGGTGTTTTCAAGATAGGGTCTCTTGAACTATTTTCAGGGCTGGCCTCTAATACAATCCTCTTGACCTCTGCCTCCCGAGTAGCTGGGATTACAGGCATGGGCCACTGGTGCCCAGCTATAGTTTTGTTTTGAAAACTGACAGATACTCATTTATAAACATCTACCATAGAAAAAAGCTACAAAGTCATACAATGAACTATTGCTGCTGAGTACGTCTAAATGATGGGCTGGCTGTCCTTTGTTTTGCTAATTTTAGCAATGAACATATTATTTGAATAATAAAAATTCTGAAGGGAAAATGAGATTTCGGTGGATGTTATCAGTAATTTACAGTAACTGATGCATGGTCTGTGTTCTCAAATGCGCAAACATTTCAGTCTTACGCATAAACATGTCTTACCTTTTATAAGTCTTTTAATAGAGTCCAACTGTGTAGTAAGAAGTATCTCTTCATTTCTTAGTATCTCAAATTTAACCTCATATAGTTCCAGCTGATTTTCATAGTACTGCATTTCTATCTCATCTACAGTATCTGTTTCTTTCTCTTGTTCTGGAAGGTCTTCTACCTGTTTTCACAGGGAAAATGGATAAATTGAAAATAATTAGTACACTAAAAGCAAACTTTAGAAGCTATCTTCTATTCCTTGCTTAGCACTAAATGTAAAAAAGCAAACAGAGAAGAAACATGTTTCCATCTCACTAGTGACACAAAAATGCCTACTCAGTGTTCATTAAAATACTTTACCTCACCAGGCGCCATGGCTCACACGTATAATCCTAGCTACTCAGGAGGCACAGATCAGGAGGACTGGGGTTCAAGGTCAACCCAGGCAAATAGTTTGTGAGACCCTATCTTGAAAAAACCCATCATACAAAACAGCTGGTGGAGTGGCTCAAGTGGTAGAGTGCCTGGCGAGAGTGAGGCTGAGTTCAAACTCCAGTGCCACTACTATACATACATAAATATATACATATATACATACTTTATCTCATCCCTGAAATGTGAAAATAGTCAGAGGAAGTACGTGGCAATGAGGCACTGCTATGGATGAATTGTCTGCTAAAGCCCTAGCCCCCCATGTGGTGGTACTGGAGGTGGGGCCTTTGAGGGGATGAGGTTACATGAAATCAGGAGAGTGCGCCCTCACAGCGGGACTGGTGCCCATACTAGTGGTCTCTCTCTCCATGGACACACTGAGGAGAGGCCAGGCGAGCACATAGCAAGAAGGCACTGTCTGTAAGCCAGGAAGAGGCCTCAGTACACACTAAATCTGATAGCTCCTTCATCTTGGACATCAGCCTCGAGTTCTGTGAGAATCAAACATCCATTGCGGCCACCCAGTCTACAGTATTTCCTTATCACAACCTGATCTGACAAGACAGGTATTCACACTATCCTGCTTTAAAGTCTGAAGACTACAGGAAACAAGTTAAGTGACTCTGCTCCTGGATGAAGATCCTCTTTGATTATGAAAGACATACTGAATCTGGGGATGGAGCTCTGTGGTAGGACACTGCCTGGTGTTCTGAGACCATGTCCAGGCCCTAGCACCACCAAAAAGATTATAATTATTGCTGACCTGGATTTTAATGCAAATTATTCACTTCAGTCCTGAGCTCAATGTTATTATGAAGTGAGTCCTACAATATAATATTTCAAAACCATCTTGACCAGAGGGAGACTTTCTGGCTAACTTTCCATGGTCTCTAAGGTCTTATCCAGGGCTGGAGGAGTGGCTCAAGCAGTAAGAGGGCCTGCCTAGCAACTGTGAGGCCCTGAGTTCAAACCCCAGTGCTGCCCAAAAAAAAGAAGTTAAAAAGTCTTTTCCAATTCAAATGGCCAAAAAACACATGAAAAAATGCTATCTTTGGCCATAAAGGAAATGCAAATCAAAACCACACTAAGATTCCACCTCACCCCTGTTAGAATAGCCATCATCAAAAACACCACCAACATGTGTTGGTGAGGATGTGGGGAAAAAGGAACCCTGGTACACTGCTGATGGGAATGCAAGCTAGTACAACCACTCTCCAAATTCAAAAAAAATTTGGAGACTTCTTAAAATCTAAACATAGATCTGCCATATGATCCAGCAACCCCACTCTAGGGATATACCCAAAGGAATGTAACACAGGTTACTCCAGAGGGACCTGCATACCCATGTTTATTGCACTGCTATTCACAATAGCCAAGTTATAGAAACAACCAAGATGCCCCACTAATGATGAATGGATCAAGAAAATGTGGTACTTGTACACAGTGGAATTTTACTCAGCCATGAAGAAGAATGAAATCTTATCATTTGCAAGTAAATGGATGGAACTGGAGAACATCATTCTGAGGGAAGTCAGTCAAGCTCAGAAGACCAAAAATCGTATGATCTCCCTCATATGTGGACTTTAGATCTAGGGCAAATGCAGCAACGTGGTTGGACTTGGATCACATGATAAAGGGAGAGCACATCCGGGAGATATGGGGATAGGTAGAAAACCCAAAACATGAAAGCGTTTGATGTCCCCACTCCAGAGGAGCTAATACAGAAACCTTAAAGCGACAGAGGTTATCACGAGAAGGGGATCAGGAACCAGTGTCAAGATCAGCTAGAGATGAATCAACATGGGTCATAACACGTGTACACGAAAGCAATGTTAGGAATCTCTCTGTATAGCTGTCCTTAGCTCAACTAGCAAAAACACTTTGTCTTCCTTATTATGCTTGTGTCTTTTCTCCAACAAAATTAAAGATAAGGGCAGAGCAGATTCTGCCTGGAAGTGAGGGGGGGGAGGGGGGTAGGGTGTGGGGGAGGGGGCCAGGGTGGAGAAATGACCCAAACAATGTATGCACACATTAGTAAATGAATAAAAAAAAATTATCTTCCACCAGAACAGGAGGTTAACAGTGAGGAAAGGAAGCTCAGTAACAATGCCTTCAAAAAAGGAAGCTATGTACAATTACTTATTTGTAAAGCAGTTACGTTCACCTTTCTTACCTTTCTCTGAATTTCAGCTCTTTTGTGATTTAAACACAGCTCCTTGGCTCTCATGAGCTGCAGGGTCTCTCGAGCTAACATGAGCTTGAGTCTTTCTAACCTGGGAGTGGCTGTGGCCCAGGCAGCCTGGCCAAATCTCTTCCCATCCTGTTCCATTTGTTTCTGCATTCCTATTGGATTATAATAAATAAAAAAATAAAATTAGAACCCATTAAAAAAGGGCAGGATTGTGGATGCCAGTGACTTACACCTGTAATCCTAGCTACTCAGGAAGCAGAGATCAGGATTGCAGTTCGAAGCCAACCCAGGGAAATAGTTCAAAAGACCCTATTTCTGTAATACCCAACACATAAAAGGACTAGTGGAGCAGCTCAAATGGTAGAGCACCTGCTTAGGAAGTGTAAGGCCCCAAGTTCAAACCCCAGAACAAAAAGAATAATTTGATTATCACAAATACATAGTCAGTGATATAACACTGTAGGCGTTCCATTTTCAAAAGCATAGTAATTACTCATGATCTTGCTAGTTAGGACGACTGCATCTTATGTGTTGGTACACATATGTCCAGACTACTACTGTGTCTCGCTAGATAAACAAGCTTAGACAGTTTGACCTCCCCCCCCCAAAAAAAGTCATTCTGCTTCACATCTAGCTTGCTTTGCTTAACATACTGGGAGCTCTCACCATTCATTTAAAAAGACAGAACTGAGCTATGTACTTTTACCCTGAGTGTATTATGTCTTAGCAAACTGTCTGACAGGCACAGAGTTGTTTCCTATTTGGGGCTATTACAACCAGGATTTAAGATAAAGCCCCTCCGTGGTCCAACCCCTCATGTCTTGCCAGCACCTCCCTCCCACATACTCCGCACTCTATGATCAGCCCACCAGCTTTCTTCAACTTCCTTCTCTTGGCCAAGCTCCCTCAAGCCAAAGAGCCTTGGCAAATGCGATTCCTCCCCACCTTCCTGCCCTCTCAACTTCCACGCATCCTCCGGTATCGGGCGAGCACTGCTTCTCAGATCACCCATCACAACTCACGTTCTCCTAGGTTCTTGGAGTCTCAGGCTTCTCCTCCCGCTGCTACTGACCCTGTGCCACGTGGATACACAATGGCTTCTCACCCCTCAGCAGTGGCTTTTCACACTTTTCCTTCTACTGAATCCCAGCACCCCAAATACACAGTCCCTGGTGCTTAAAGGCACTCTAACATCTTTGGAATAAAAGGCGAATTTAATTACCACCTGCTAATGCTTTTACTGTTTCCTTGAAATAATTCACAGTGAGATCCTGAATAGAGACAACAGCTTCTTCAGCCTGTCTGCTCCATTCTCTGGCTTCCTTCTGCAAGGCAGCTACTCTCTTAGGACCCAGCTCATCCTCATCCAGGGACTTCTAACAAGAGAAGAGGTAACAGTAATGTCGCATCATCTGAACTGAAAGGAAACAGGCCCTGTGGGCTGTTTTAACAGCTTTTATCACTACTGCTCAGCCCTGCAGCAGCCTCTCAATGAGCAGGAAGGGGCTAAGCTGGACGCTGGGGCACTGAGGAGGAACAGCTGCTTTCATGCTGAGTTTCTGAGGTGACTTTCCCTACAGGATGCCTTTGCAGTCCTCTACTAACAACGAAGCATGGCGGTTTAAATGTGGCCTGTGTTGCTGAGCACTGAAATGTCAGCTTTCAGGGGACATGTCAAGTACCACAACACAAAATTCAGATTGAACCGTAAAGGTGACTAAAGAGTTGGGCACGATGGCTCACAGGGAGGCAGAGATTCGGAAGATCAGAATTGGGGGGTGGAATACTGGAGAGACCCCATAAGAAACAAACTAGGCAAGGCAGTGCGTGCCTGTCTTCCCAGCTACAGGGAGGCATAAATGGGTTAAATAGGAGGATCCTGTTCCAGGTCTGTAGGGCATAAACACAAGACCCTGTTCAAAAATAACGAGTAAAAAAGGGGCTTGGGGGTGTGGCACAAGTGAAAATGCACCCGCCTAGCAAGTGGAAGGCCCTGAGTTCAAATCCCATACTGCCAAAAGGTGACTAAAGAATAATAGATAGTAAATCTAATAGACAGTAAATCTGATACAGTATAAATGCAAGGAAACATACCAGAACATCAAGCTTACATAAAGTTGCAACTTCCCGCACATCCCTGAATGGCTGCAGTAAACACTGGTAGAACGCAGTTGCCTTGGTGACTAACTCCTGATACGCCTCATCCTCCTCTTGGTAAACCTTCATTAAAGCTACCATGGTGGTGGCTTCTTGATGTTCTTGAAGAATCTAGAGGGCAAATGTAAATAAAGCTCGAGTCTGCACATTAGTTATGAAATCATACCAAATGACACTAAAAAAACCAAATGTTCCCAACTTTAATTTTAAGTGTTGATTAATATGAAAACGTTACTGTCCTCCATCTAAACAATGGTGAAGTTCCTCCCGGCAGGATGTTACTGTGTTCTGAAGACTGTTTGGTGTTAGGATGACCTTTGCAATATTAATCAGGGGAAAGCAGAGCACAAACTTTAACCTCAACCAGGCTCTAAGTGCACAGAGAAAAGGACCCAGAGAGACAGCCAACATTAAGAGCAGTTGCCCTTATTTTTCATGACACTGCTGCGTGACTTTTCTGGCTGTAGAGCTTTGGTGAGGCTGTGCTCCGTTTTTAAACGCTCACAAGACATTCTAGAGTTGTCATCAAGTACTTCCCCAGCAAGTCGGCCTGCTGATGTCCCAGGTCAACAAGAAGTTTTCTTACCTCCAGAAAAAGAAAAATAAAAGCAAATGATAGTATGAATAGTTTTGTGAGCAAATATTCTTGGTTCCTTTTTTTTTTTGGCCAGGACTAGGGTTTGAACTCACTAGGCAGGCGCTCTACCACTTGAGCCATTCTGCCAGACCAAACAAATATATTCTTAAATTCTTTCTACTTAATTTTTACCCAGCTAATAGAGAAATGTTTATAGCTATTCAGGAGGCAGAAATCAGGAGGACTGCGGTTCAAGGCCAGCCTTAGCAAATAGTTCGAGAGACCCTATCTCCAAAAAAAACCCTTTACAAAAAAGGACTGGTGGAGTGGCTCAAGGTATAGGACCTGAGTTCAAATCCCAGCCCACAAAAAAAGGTAAGAGTAATAGTTAAATGGGAAAAAAATGAATGGCTTCTTGACCAATGTTAAAACTGATGGCAAACTAATACTTTTCAGCATTTTTTTTTCCACTTTATTGGAATATTAAGTTTTCAACTCTAATGATCTCCAGGTTTCAATGGAATCTATTATAATATATTCTTTTTCAACCCCATTTTTAAAAAAAATTTTTATTGTTTTATTATTCATATGTGCATACAAGGCTTGGGTCATTTCTCCCCCTGCCCCCACCCCCTCAGCATTAATTCTTAATCAGGAAAAAATCCAGTGTCAAAACATTCAGCTTAATTTTGTGCATCACAGCAATACTAACAGCAGGTCTAATTCTGGGACTGTTTTCCTATCTAAAGTATTAAGGTTAAACACACTTTCCTGGCCTGGGCACGTCTTACATTTCCACCCTCCGCCAGGTGAGTTACAGAAATGTGAACAACCCTAGTACTGTGACCCTCTGGATGGACGTTACGGCCTGTCCAGTGATAACAGCAAAGGCAGAGACCATGTCCAGCACACAGGACAGAGTTCGGAGGTCTGCTGGGCTTGGTAGATCCTTGCTAAATCCCGTTTCCTCCTAGACCTTTTTGTGAGCGTGCGTCCCCTCCCCATAACTGCTTCTGTAAGTTCACCATTCAAATAATGAATTGCTGTGTCTGGAAGCCATTCACACAGACGCACAGCTCACTTCCTGGGGCTTTTTGCTTACTACTTAAGAAAAAACAAAAACCCACCCCGTAACCCTAGCTATTTGGGAGGCTGAGATGGGGGATGTGTGTGTGGTGCTGGAGGGGGAGATCGAGGTTCGAGGCCAGCCCGGGCAAACAGTTCTCCAAAATAAGCATAGCACAATGGACTGGAGGTGTAGCTCAAGGGATAGAGCGCCTGCTTTGTAAATGCAAAGCCCTGAGTTCAAACCCCAAAAAAACAAAACACCTACCTTCCTTCTCTGCTCGGATCCTGCCTGGGGCACCTAGGACGGCGCCCACTGAGCCCAAGCTAGGTCTGGGGTGTTTTCACTTTTGCTTTCACTGTGTGCGGACTTCCCCATGGCAACAT
This sequence comes from Castor canadensis, assembly GCF_047511655.1. NCBI lineage: Eukaryota > Metazoa > Chordata > Mammalia > Rodentia > Castoridae > Castor > Castor canadensis. The sequence goes on along the minus strand of NC_133404.1, from coordinate 43,074,628 downwards.
CCGGGCTCTGCCAGCATCTTTGGGTCCAAGGTTAAAGGGTCTAGTCCGGCTCCCCCCACAGCCCGGTGCCACCCGGCCCCCACTCTCCCCGGCCCGCACACCTGCTGCAGCCGCGCGCCCGCCGCCGCCCGCCGCGCGCGCAGGGCTCGGGCCCGGAAGTCTCGCGAGCTTTCGCAGTCGGCCGGGCCGCCGCCGCCGGCCGCCGCCGGGAAGAGCGCGTCGCGCACCGCGGCCCCGCCGCAGCCGCCGGCCGCCTCGCCCAGGTAGCGCTCCAGCTGCCCGCACAGCTCCCGCAGCGCCGCCTCGCCCGGCTCCGCGCGCGGCCACAGCAGCGCCCACAGCCCGCGGCCCAGGCCCCAGGCCCCGCCGCGCGCCGCGTCCAGCTCGGCCGGCAGCGGCGGGAAGCAGCGCTCCAGGGGCGGCCACAGCGCCGCCAGCTGCCGGTGCGCGCCCCGGAGCCCGGCGGCCGACAGCAGCCCGGCCCAGCTGGGCGGGGGCGCGAGGGGCTCCGCCTCGGCCTCGGGTTCGAGTCCCGGCCCCGGACGGCTCCCCTCGCGCCGCCAGCGCTGCCGCTGCGCCGTGCGGTCGTGACAGGTCACGGCGAACTGGCCCTCCGCCTCGTTCCAGGCCACGAGGAAGCGCAGCTGGTGCCGCTCGGGCTTCGCGAACAGGTCTTCGCGGACCGGCACCCAGCCCTCCAGGCTGTCGGGCTGCTCGTCCTCCATGGCCGCCGGCGGTTAGCGGCCCGAGGCCTCGGCTCGCCCCGGCCGGGTCTCCCCGCACCTCCCGCGGCCTTGGGACCTTCCCGACCGGGACATTTTTCGCAAGCCTCTAAGCGCGTCAGCGACGTGATTGGCCGGCTGCGCAGTGCGAGTCTTCCAGGATTGGCTGAGTTTTAGAAGGGCGGGTCCGTCACAGCCAATAAAAAGGAGTTCCCGGAAGCCACTCTCGCAACCTCACTGTCAGTGCGGGAAGCGCCCGTCTTGCGTCATCCTCTCCACCTTTGCACCTACTTCAGACGTTGGGAAGGCATTTGTGAAACTGCCGTGTAATTGTCTTAGCCTCCTACGACGAGCTGGAACTTCCCGAAAATGTTCGTGGAAGGTCAGCGCAGCTCCCTCCATGCCCGTGTCTGCAAGTGAAAGTGACAGCCAAGCCTGCTGGGAAAAGAATGCACTTCATTCAATAGGCTGGAAGCGGGTGACGGCGACAGTGTCAGCCTTTGGGGTTTGAGCACTGATTGTGATTGCTGGTGAAAAATCCCCATCCCTAGGTCCAGCCTATGGGGCCAGGGCGGGTTTACAGAATTACTATATATCTTTATCAGCATATATTACTTCTGACATTTCCATATATGCTTACAATGTGCCTTGGTTACGTTCCCCCAGTCATCCCAGTCTCTCCTTCATCCCATCCCCTCCTTACTTAGAATGATCACAACAGGTGTCTGCTATTTCATATAAGTACATAAACACATCAGTCACGCCCTCCCTTATCCCCTCCCCCAAGTACTCACCCCCCAGCAGGACCTGTTTTCATTTCTAAGTCTATATTCATTGCTCAAAGGGGTTTCACGATGGCATTTCCCCTGTGAATATGCTGCACTTTAGTCAGATTCACCCCTTTATTTATCCATCTCCCTTATCCTTTCCCCCCACCCCTACTATTCAGCAGCTTTCAGTCCATCTTGTTTTGCCACCTTCCTCCAGGGATGCAGAGTATTTCAGTATTGTTCACTGTCATCTCTTGTCTCCCACAGTTACAATATGTAAATGTTATCGGGCCCACCTGACTCCGGTGGTTCACAGGGTTGTGGGACTGGGTCTTTGTTTTGCTAAGTAAAGAGCTGTTGTTCTGGGGAATTTGTTCCTGACCCACCTTAGTCTTGAATTAAAGCCTTTCACTAAACCACCTTAGGTGGGCGGGGAACTCAAAACATCTTGTGACATCCTATGACCCTAGCTGGCTGTTTTGATCCGAACAGCCCTGAGAGACTAGTGGCCCGTGGGGTGGGAAATTTTAATTACAATGTCCTTATCCTCCATTTTAGGTTCTCCTTGCATATCCCGATGCTTCCAGCTGACTGCTACCTATCAAGAACTGGGTGATTCCCTCTTGTATCCTCTAGGCTCTCTTGAATTTGTGATTCCTGCCCTGGAGAGTGTCACAAAGGTGCTGGGGAGATCATACATTCCATTAAACTCAGTAGTTGTTTATTGAGGGCTCCAGGCCTGGTAGGAGCCACACATTTATTTTTGTTATTTCAGCAGGCTTTTATTGACTGTCTGCTGAATTTTGGGGAAGCAGGTGAAACCAGAGTTTTAGGCCCCAGATCCAAACTGTTAGGTGTCTGGCATTCTTGGGGCAGGCAGAAGGTCCCGAGGCTAGCACCAAAACCAGACCCCCTGATTTATGACCACTTGTTTCTCCCCTGCTTATTTCCCTGCCTGATTGTTTCTCAGCTTGCAAAACAACTCAGGAACTTCCAGTTACTCAACTAGCCAGGCATGTCGACCTGTTCCATCTTATAAGGAAATACAGGCCCCAAAAGTGACCACGTGGAGAGGAGTGATCTGACCAAGAGATTCTTTATTGCCGGGTGGGGGGGGGGGGAGAGAGAGAGAGAGAGAGAGAGAGAGGGAGAGGTTTAAATACCCCTCAGTGGGACTCAGCATGATCTGATTGGTTAGGATCTTATGATTCATGCTGATTGGAGGTTGGGGCAGAAGGAGGATTCAAGCTAGACTTGAGGCAGGACCGTGACCCTGGGAAACGGAAGCTTAAGGGTGCAGTAAGAACTGAAACCTATCAGCGCCATTATTGCCAACACATCTGGTGATCACAGATAATCAGAGACCAGAAACTCTCTCCCTCCCCCATGGCTTGGCCATTCCTATAAAGCCCACTATTCATTTCAGCCAAGCCGCTGCACTCTGAACCTGAAAGAGTGACAGCCCTGCGGTCTGGTTCCAATAAATCTTTCTTTTCCACACATGGCATAGTCTTTATTGAGCAGTAACTTAGGCAAACCAGGACTTCAACATGTCAGTTGGGAGGGAAGGAGGGAGAGAGGAAGGAAAGAAGGAAGGAAGGAAAAGGATGGGGATGGGGTGAGCAGTAGCCATAAACATCCCCAGTCACCCTGTGGGCTGGTTGATGGTTATCTCAGCCCTGGCTTGGGGAGGGGTTCCAGAGAAGTTGTTGTGGTGTCTTCACTTCAAGGTAGGCATCTGCTCTGGTTGGGATAAGCAAGTCATTGGTAGTCTGTCCTGAGGGGTTCCTTTCCTGGGAGGCGGTTTCATCCACCCCTCCTGGTAAAGATGTTATTAGTTCTGTTCTTCCTGGATTGCAAGGTGAATGGCTTGGAGCAAAGACAAATACAATGATGGAGGCAAAGGTGCCAAGCTTTTCTCCTGCTTTTAGTTAATTCTGGCCCCAATAGGGAATCAGTACTTTTCAGCAAAAGCAGTTTAAGTACCTATTACAAGGGGGGAGTGGAGAAGAGGGGAGATGCTGGGGCAGTCCTTAGCCAAAATGAAGGACTGAAGGACAAACCTCAGGAGGTCAAGGAGACACTTCTCCTCCCTAGGAAATGCCTGTTTGCATCTGAAAGGCATCTCCACCCTCAGGCAATGCAAACTAGGCTATAAAACCCACTCCCCACCCTGACCCATGGGATCACCGGTTTCCGGGTCCCCCTGCATTCCCCAATATTCAGTCTTTCTCTTCTCTCTTCTCCAACTAAATTCTCTACAAGTAAAATCTTTCCGACCTCTGCTGTTGGGAGTCTGTCTGTGCTTTCATTCTCAGAGCAGGCTCAAGAATCCTGAGCACCTGAAATTCCTGTGCGTGTCATCCGTGCATCAAAAATAAGGCCTGTGGGGGGAGAAAAAAATGAAAGAGCTTTAGAAGATTTTACGCTGGGAAAGTCTGGAATCAGATTTGCCCTTTTTGTTATGCCCAGGCTAAACAGCAACAGCTAGAGACAAACAAATGAAAAGACCCGAGCCAGACCAGAGCTATGGTTAGGGCATCTGTCCAGCCTGTGTGAAGGGCAGCCTGAAGGTGGAGAGCTGCAGATGAGGGAAGGACCTCCCCGTCACACCTGGGACTGGACCTGGCTCTCACACTCACCCGGGGCTCTTGGAGACACAGCCTTTTAGCTGAGGCCGTCTATTTTTTTCCCAAAACCACCATTTTAAAACTGAGGAATATTTTACATTTTCCAAGAATTTAGGAATTTTAATTAGAAAAATAAAGGCAATGGGATTATCTATCAGGTTTGAAAAGTACCCATGAATTTTTTACATATCCCACTTAAAAAGCAAAACAAAACCTTAAATCACTATACTGTTAAATTTTTTTTTTACAGTACTAGGATTTGAACTCAGGGCCTACACCTTGAGCCACCCCATCAGCCCTTTTTTGTGATGGGTTTTTTTCACGATAGGGTCTCATGAACTATTTGCCCAGGCTGACTTTGAACCATGACCCTCCTGATCTCGTCCTCCTGAGTAGCTGGGATTGCAGGCACAAGCCGCTGTACCCAGCCATGGACATCCTCGTACATCCATTTTGCATAATTTTTTTTTTTTTTTTGGTGATGGGGTTTGAATTCAGGATTTCATGCTTGTGAAGCAGTTCTATTATTTGAACCACACCTCCAGCCTTTTTTGCTCTGGTTATTTTGAAAATATGGTCTTGTTTTTTTTTTTTTGCCCAAGCTGGCCTATTATATGCTTCTCCCCATTGTTGGGATGACAGGCATGCACCACCACGCCCAGCTTTTTTTCCATTGAGATGGGGTCTCACAATTTTTTTTTTGCCTGGGCTGGCCTGGGCAATCCTTCCTGATCTCAACCTCCCTGGTAGCTTGGGATGACAGGCATGTATCACCTAACCCAGCTATTGGTTGAGATGGGGTCTCAACTGTTTCCCCCAGGCTGGCCTTGAACTGTAATCCTCCCGATTTCAGCCTCCCAAGTAGCTAGGATTACAGGTGTGAGCCACCACTGCCTGGCTTTGATATTTTTCTCCTGATATGTCATTTTGTTTCCTTTTTTTTTTTTTTTACTGGTACATAAAACTAATGGTATTGTAAAAGTCGCAGTGACACACCACATTCATCATTAGTTACCTGATCTAACCTGACTCAGTCCCACAAAATGGAAGGAAGGAGAAACCATTGCAGATGAGAACTTTACTTGAACGAGAAAACTGTTGCCCTTACTGTGCATAAAGAGAGGCGTATCATCTAGCAGTTGAAGTAAAGGTCTAGGAGGAATGCCATCTGCGGCTTCTTCCCAGTTGGCTTCAAGTTGGGATCACAGGGTTTCTGTTCAGAATTATGTGCTCTCTGTTCAACAGAAGCTCCCGACATTCTTCTGAGCAGTGACTTCTTCTATTGGACGGGCATTTTCGACATACCCTAGTGAGGAAGAAATAGTTCTTTACCCTTAGGGATAAGGAGTGAAGAGCTGTCAAGCAGTAAGACAAAAGTGAAGAAAGGCATGAGGTTTTGGAAACCAGGCTCTTCACCTTCAGCTAGATCAGCAGCCTGCTGTGCCTGAAATCAGAAAATCAGCCGCACACAGTCCCATAAGGAATGGTCTCTGACAACCCTGATAAGGTAACTAGACCGTGCTGACCACCACCAGCGGCTCAGCCTCTGACCTCTGCTGGTTCTACAGCAACGGAGGCTGACCTCTGATTAAGGTGACAGGGCCTGTTGCCTTGTGGAAGTTTTAAAGTGGATTTAGGGAAATTTGCATTGCAGCATAAATGTGTGAACTATATTTAGCTGTCTTCTTTCATAATCACTCCGCCAATGCAAAAAAAAACAGAGGCTGGTGGAGTGGCTCAAGTGGTAGAGCACCTCCCTAGCAAGTGAGGCTCTGAGTTCAAACCTCAGTACCACCAGAAAACATACATACACACACACACACACAAATTAAAAACAAAGCCTACAGTCAGTGGTCATTTCACTTTTTTGGGGGGTGCCAGTTCTGGGGTTTAAACTCAGGACCTTGCATTTGCAAGGCAGGCACTTCAGATACACCCTCAGCCCTTTTTGCTTTAGGTATTTTTCAAATAGGGTCTCACATTTATGCCCAGGCCGGCCTAGACTAAGATCCTCCTATTTATGCTTCCTGCATAGCTGGGATGACAGGTATGAGCCACCATGCCCAGCTTTTATTGATTAAGATGGGGTCTCTTGATCTTTTTCCTGGGCTGTCCTTAACCTCAGTCATCTCCATCATCTTCTTTTTTTAATGCTCAGATTCTGCACATTGGGTTGACTGCCTCAGATTTGCGTTGTCAAGATGTCTATGTGAGCTCTGAAGCCAGCCCTACTGGATTTCTGTCAGGATCCTGCAGCAAGTCTGCCATGTAGGTTTCGATCTGCTGTCAGAAGTAAAGATGTAAGCAGGGCTGATGGAGTGGCTCAAGTGGTAGAACGCCTGCCTAGCAAGCATGCAGCCCTGAGTTCAAACCCTGGTACCTAACAAAAGAAAAAAGAGACAAAGATATAAGTGACCCAATGACCTTGTCCCACGCCCCACCCTAAAGAAGACTCTGTTAGGCTATGGCTGAGTTCGCCTTCCTGGAACATGCTGCTCTCGAAAGGGCTGATCTCTGTAGGGCTATGACTCATAATTTTTAAAATTCAGCCAAACTTGGGTCCACCCAGTGGGAAAGGGTTGGAGGAGGAACTGATCTTGTTCTTTGAGTAACTTTTTATTGGGACAGTGCTTTTTCTGTGTTCCACATTAAGCTTTTGCTTTACTTTAACTTGGAATGACTTTTTTTTGGTTTTTTTTTTGCAGTTTGGGTTTTGAACTCAGGGCCTACACCTTGAGCCACTAAAAGTCAGCCCTTTATTGTGAAGGGTTTTTTTTGAGATAGAGTCTCATGAACTGTTTTCCCAGACTGACTTCAAACCATGATCCTCCTGATTTCTGCCTCCTGAGTAGCTGGGATTATAGGTGTGAGCCACCGGTGCCCGGCTTGGAATGAGTTCTTTAACAGAGCATACTGCTTGGTTAAGTAAGCAAACTGAAGTATGCACTAGAGTTGTGGACTGTCTGGTGAACTGGCCCGTCCTAGCAGGGAACCAGGCAGCCTTTGTCATAGGACGGCAGGGCTGGAGGCTCCACTTCAGGCACTGCTGAAGCCTCCTCCACTCGGGGCTAGATTGTATGTGAACCACTGTGCAGGGCGTGAGGTGTCTGCTCAGGAAGGGACTCACTCACCTGTCCTTAAAGGTTCAAAGCAACTGAACAAAACGTCACCCAGCACCCACTGAAGTCAGAGGATCTTGCATGGACTTTGATGAGAACTGCTTACACACTGTGCCCAGATGTTTAAAGCGTTGGGCTCTGTAGATGAAGTGACTGTCCCAGCTCTGCTGTCACCCCTTGGTGTGAGTTCAGTGTTCATTTGGAAAGGGAGGGCGAGAAAGACAGTGACGTCACACTCCTGTTGTAAGAATCACAGCTTAAGCAATCCACGAGTACTTAGCCCTTACGAAAGACATAAGGGAGCTCCAAGGATTTCTGATGTTTCTTTCCACCTCATGGGATCATCTGGCAATTTCCTAGTTTGCATCTTGGGTTCAATAGAAATATCCCATTGTGGTTCGTAACCACTTACGCACTGTTTGTCTGGAATGAATCCCTTCGTCAAATGCACGAGTTGCAGGCTGACTACTGGCAACCTAATGGGTTCTTAAACTGCTTTTGCTGAAAAGCACGGACTCCTTACTCCGACCAGGAATTAACTAAAAACAGAAGACAAGCTTGACATCCCTGCCTCCATTTTGTTTCTATCTTTGCTCTGAGCCATACACTGTGCAGTCACCTTGGAATCCAGGAAGGACAGGACTTATCAATAACCTGTTTATGATAAGGGACCAAAACTACCCCTAAAGAACAACACAGCCCCCTCAGGACAGACCACAGGCCAGGCAGAGTGACTCCTGATGACAACTTTTCTAGAACCTCTCTTAGAACAAGGACTTGTTACCAGAACTTGCGATGCTCCAGAGAGGAGGTCTCCAAAAGGGAAGAGGCCTCTGCCTGGCCCTCGGGTGCTGAGTTCATGATTTTGTGGAAAAAAAGAATTTTAGAACACACTGAGGGGAGAGACCATGGAAATTTATAAGTAAAGCAAAGCAAAGGAAAGAGAGAAACAGAACACAGCCAGACATGGGAACAGACATAACAGGTACAATGAGTGTTTTAACTCAAGGGTGTTTATGGTGAAAAAGTAGCTTTCGGGGTTGGCTCAAATTTACCTTAGGAAAAGTACTCCCCTATGTTCTGGCATCTAGTATATTTTATCATTTTTGCTACTACACTGTTTTATCAGTTGGGCTCAGAGACTTCAAAGGATGCTCCTTCTAAGGTGTCATCTTTGTAAATATTTTTTTGTGCCCTGAGTCATTTTCCCAGGTGTTTTTACCAGAATAAGTGACTTTTAAAAAAAAGATATCCTTGCACAGTTTCCAAAGCCACCAATTATTTGGGCAAGCCGACAAGATCAAAGGGAGGGAACTGCTCCCTTCCACCCCCTTTTTTTCTTTTTACTTAAGTGGAAGATTTCAAGCAAAGAAAACAGTGCCTGTGTGGTTTTAATCAAGCCATTTATTAGTGTGGTGTTTACCTCTGAATTCCTGACTATTTCCCATGCCTCATTTTCCCTGATCAGCTGCCTTGGACTGAGAACACGCCTTGCCTGGAACACACCTGTGACCAGGACTATTTAATAGTTATGCACACCTCTCTCTCCCCATGCCCAGTTGTCTACTTAAACCTATAGCTTATGTCTGAACCCAAAGATGGCTGAAGGTGAACTGAAGTGTTGTTGAGGCAGGCTGAAGTAGGGAACACTCAGGACTCCCAAAAAAAAATATTACATCTTAGATTAACCATGCTTTTGGCTCAGGAACCACCCATGCCCCTCCCCACTCATTGATTATTGGATGAGAATCACGTGGTTCCCCCTTCCCATAGGTTATTGTAGGTTTTAAAAGCACCTGAAAAGCAAAAATGCTTCCAGCTTCCACCTAGGCCCCACGTGCTTCTCTTTGTGTTTCTCTTCCCTAACTTTTAATAACCACCTCCCCCCTTTACGCCCACATGTCCTGCCATGGATTCTTCCTGGTGGGATACAAAGAATTTGGAAGTCTTCTGATCACAGACTGCACCAGCGCCATTAACACTGACTTCCCATGGCTGCCATGCCATGTGGTAAACCTGTGTCCTCTGCCCTTCACTGTGTCTCTTCATTCGGCCTACAGGAGCAAGTGGCCAGACCGGACACGTACATTCTTGTACATCCATCTTTGAAAAAGTAAAGGAATCAGAGTAGAGAAAAAGAGATATTGTTTCTGATGGAGGCTGGTAGAACAATTTCTCTGGAGTGAGCCGTTGTCAGACTGGGGACGGTTTAGCCACACCACCCTCTAATCCCAAGCCGGGTGAGGGGAGCTGCAGAGGGACCTTCAAAGAACTCTCTGGGTTCCCTGCAGCTGGGCCGGGAGATACCTGGGATGGAAGGGGTGGCTGTTTGGGGTCATCTGCACTCCAGAGGTTGCCAGCCTCCCCCATGGATGGGGCCTCCCTCCTGAGACCCAGATGTGAGCCAGCAAGAAGAGACCGCCAGAAAGGAGTGGCCTAGATCTTTCCAGAAAGGACCACCTGTGTAGAGGAGGAACCCTCACTTGAGACCCTGGGAGCGCCCATTAGAGCCCCAAGGAGAAATGAAAAAGGTTTCCTGGAAGAGAGGGGCTTCCCCTATGGTCCTGGGACCTTATGGGTTGGGGGGGTCTCTGTAACCAGAGTTCTAGACCGGAGGCCCACCTCCAGGAATTCCACGTCATGTCCAGCCACTTGCCTGATACACTAAATAAAGAGATGAGTGTTGGTGAAGGGCAAAGAAAGATTTATTACCCTCTTCGTGAAGGAAGAGACAAAGTACATCAGTCCAGCTTCAAGGCACAGAATGAGCTCTAGGTTAAATAGAGGAAGAATTGGGCGGGGACGAGAGGCGTGCGTGATTTATTAAGCCATCCTGGTCACAGGTGTGGCCTGTGGTCACAGGAGGTCAGAGCTGGTCAAATTGCTCATATCTCAGGACCGGTCAGCCGGGGCCTGGTCATGGTAAGAAAGCCACTGGTGCCTGTGGGGTAGCGCCCACTCCTGTCACGGGATGTCATCCCTCAGTCCTGTCCTTCCTGATTCTCAAGGTGACTGCAGAGAGAACGGCTCAGAGCAGAGGTCACAGATACAAGATGGAGACAGAGACGTCAAGCTTCTGTCCTGCTTTCTGTTCCCCTTTGACACGTGCAGGCCCACGAGAGGAACCAGGGCTTCTCAGCAAAGGCAGCTTCTAAGCAACTGTTACGTCTCCAGGATGGGAATCCCAAGAGATGAGATCCAACAGTTAGCACCCACGTGGAGTCGACTCAAGTAGGAAGAAGCTTGTTCATTGCTGTAGGCTTCTGCCCCCGGGCCCAGCCAGCAGCTGGGGTGGAGTGGGGAAAGGTCAGGTCCACCCTGCTCTTCCTCTCCCGGGAAGGCTTCCTACTCAGGAGGTCCAAGCTTTTGGATGGATCTGTTGAGCTGGATGTTCCATTGCTGACTATGAGGCTGTGACTTTGAGTGCGCCTAGGAGCAGAAAGTCATCAGGTCTGTTGGATTTTCATCAGAGAAGAGAACCATTCCACTTCGAGCACACTTAAAGGAATGGCGACAGAAAAGAGAAGCTGCCTTTGATAATGTCCAGAGTTGGGCTTTTCCTAGCACGCTGGGAAAGCCCACGTCGAAGGCACACAGACATCTCCCCACCGGGCCTTGCTGTGACATCCCCCCCTCTGCATGTGGCCAGCAGATAAGCCACAGGTCTCAAGCACCCCCGGTAAATGCAGCAACTCAGAGCACAGCGTGTGACCTCTCCTGTGACACTTGAGAGGTGGAGGCCAGCGAGGTAGCTATATTTGGACTTTCACTCCAGGCAGGCCTGTTGCTATTTGTGGCCGGGGTTGGTCATATTACCTCCCGCTTTGGTGACCGTCTTGCAGAATCCTGGGGTAGACTGGAGGAGCACCCTGTGGGCACGCAGAGGTCAGCGGGGAGGGAAGCCTCCGGAACACGGATCCAGTTTTATAGCAGAAATTCGGTCCTCTGAGCTAAAAGGAGCATTTGTGGACCCTTACAGTAGCAGGCAAGTTTTTGGATAATCAGATTATTCTACTGCAGGCTGTGTTATTAGAAACTCAACTGAGTGCCAGCTACTGTGTGGATGCAGCACTTTCCTTTAGATAGGATGGGATCTCAGTGGAAACTGTACCCGTTAAAGGTTAAATGTCTCCTGTGCCTTTATGCAGCCGGAATTCACATTTACCGAGAATGGTGTTGGTACCAAGATGAAAGGATCTCACAAAAGTAGAGAGAGGCTCATGATTCTTGCAATGTGTTTTTCGGGTGTTTTCCTTGCAGGGCCCATTTGCTGGAACCCCAGATGTCAATGTCATCAGGCTATAACATTGGGGTGATAAAATCTTGTTAATTTTAATCTGCCTATACATGCTGGCAAATGGTAATTTCATGCTTTGATTACAATACTGAAAAACATCATTCCAGTAGCCTCTTGCTTGTTGTGCAGCAGGCCTCCTCCTGCACAAAGTCCCCAGGTCTGGGTTGATTGGAACCGTCTACATAACTGTGTAGCTAACATTTGAAGGCTAATTTTTTTTAGCTGTAGCTCAGGAATTGCTAGGTACTAAGTGGATGTGCTTATATAATAATAATATTTTTGTTATTGTTGGCAGTCCTGGGGTTTGAACTCAAGGCCTTGTATCTTCTAGGCAGGCTCTGCCTCAAGAACCATGCCCCCAGGCCTGAGCTGCCAATAATTATAGGCAAAGTTATGTTCCAGCCCTTATGGTGTTATCTCTAAACCTGTGAATTCACAGGTTTCAGTAATCTTCAGATCCATAGAAGGTTAAAAACGTTTTCAGAGAGATTTTTTCTAAGTAAAACAAGGACAAGGTAGGTGTGGTGATGCATGTCTGTAATCCCAGCAACTCGGGAGGTAGAGGCAGGAGGATCACAGTCCAAGGCCAGGCTGACCAAAGTTAGCAAGACTGATCTCAATGACAAATTAAAAGCAAAGTGCTGGGAGCATGACTCAAGTGATGGAGCATATGAGGCCCTGGGTTCAGTCCCCAGAACTAGGAAAAAACAAAACAGGACATACCTCGCACCTGAAACTTAAGCTTTTTTTTTTTTTTTTTTTTTGCAGTACTGGGGTTTGAACCCAGGGCCTACACCTTGAGCCCCTCCAGCAGCCCTAGTTTTTGAAGGGTTTTTTTGAGATAGGGTCTCACGAACTATTTGCCTGGCTGACTTTGAACCATGATCCTCCCGATCTCTGCCTCCTGAGTAGCTAGAATGACAGGCGTGAGCCAGTGGTGCCTGGTGGTTGGTTGGTTTTTAAGCTGCCACTTTATGGCACAGAGGTCGCTGTGATTTATGACTTCTCTGAGCCTTCATTTCACACTTTACAAAACGACAGTTTGCCATCCATGTTCCTTTCTTGATTCCATTAAGAAACACAGAGTGTGGGTACTGAGGAAAAGTTCATGGTAACTGTGCGCTGTGTTGCCAAGTTCCTGCCTGGACACTGGGCACCAGATGAGCTTGTGTTTGTGTCTGAGGGGCAGGTGCTGGCCAGCCATGAGGGTCAGTTCCTGTCTGCAGGTGTGCTCAGGGTCCTCCAGGCTTCGCACTCCTGTCTTCTGAACACTTCGACTCAGTGCTTCCCTTTCCAGCTTCTAGTTGAAAGAGTTTCTTGTGGTTGGCTTAAGGGTTATGCAGAATTCTGGTCCTTTCTCTCTCATTAGCACATGGAAGTGGAGGTGCTATTTTTAGGGGGTCACTCCTCAATCCACCATAGGCAGTGTGATTTAGTGAAAACCTGGGTCTGGGCCAAGCTCTTCATGTGACCGTCTGTGTGTCCTGCACCCAGCACAGGCTAGATACAGAGCAGCCCAGTTCAACACTTGGTAAGGGCAATCAGCTAAGGCAAGCCCCTTGTCCTCCCAGGAACTCAGTTTGGCATCCTAAAATCAGCAGATTGAATTAGGGGCCCTCTGTCCCTGGAATGCCACGTCTCTGCCTCGGGTCCTGGGGTGCTCTTGTATGGGGACTAGGTGACCTCAAGGCCCATGTCTGCCCTTGACTGTGAGGCCTCCCAGCTCTGATGCCTTCTTCCAATCTGAGCTGCTTCAGCGCCAGTGGCTCACATCTGCAATCCCAGCTGCTCAGGAGGAAGACATCAGGAGGAAGGAGGTTTGGAGCCAGCCAGGGCAAATAGTTCACAAGACCCTTTCTCAAAAATACCCAACACACACAAAATTGTGTGTGGCCAAAAGTGATGGTCATGTCTTATTCACTGTCCCCAGCGCCTGGCACCATCCTACTCTCCTCCCCTCGCCTCCCCTCCCCTCCCCTCCCCTCCCCTGCCCTGCTCTGTCCTCTCCCCTCCCTTTTTATTCATGTATGTAGATAGTTTTTGGCAGTATTAGGGTTTGAACTCGGGGGCCTCCTGCTTGCTAGGCAGCCACTGTACCACTTGAGCCAGACCCCAGCCCCTCTTCCCACCTCTCTCTCTCTCTCTCTTTCTCTCTCTCTGTCTCTCTTTCTCAGCATATATTAATTGTACAAAGGAGCTTCACTGTGATGTTTCCATATATACATATGATGTAGTTTGATCAAAGCAGTCCCTGTACTTTGCTTTCTTATCCCAACTTTGCCCCTTTCAAAGCAATTTTTCATAGGTTTCATTATTCTGTTTTCACACACACACACATGCATCCTGTTCTGCTGAATCCATACACCTCACCAGCCCCATGAACACTCGGTGTCAGGAGGACTAAGGGATGCCCAAGGCCACTCGCAGGCATTCAGTGACCTCAACTTTCCCCAGAAGACGTCTGTGTGGGTGCAGACTTCCCAGGTCACTCTCTGTTGCCCCCTGGTCCTGACCAGGTGCAGGACCCCGAGAGCAGAGGCAGCAGCCAGAAGCCCAGGTGGACTAAAGACAGAAGTGCTCCACCACACTCAGCTTTTATCAGTTGAGATAGGGTCTCACAAACTTTTTGCCTGGGCTGCCCTAAAAACCACAGTCCTCCCAATCTCTGCTAGGATTACAGGCTTAAGCCACTGTGCCTGGTCTACTTTTATGTCTTTTTTAAAAAATCTAGATTCCAGGGCTGGTGGAGTGGCTCAAGTGGGAGAGCACCTGCCTTGCAAACACTGAGGCCCTGAGTTCAAACCCCAGTACCACCAAAAAAAAAAAAAATCTAGATTCTATATATGAGAGAAAACATACAATATTTGTCTCCTGAGTCTGGCTTATTTTATCTGACATGGTAATCTCCAGTTCCATCCATTTTCCTGGAAATGACATGATTCCTTCCTTCCTTCCTTCTTTCCTTCCTTCCTTCCCTCCCTCTCTCCCTCCCTCCCTCCCTCCTTCTTTCCTTCCTTCCTTCCTTCCCTTTCTTGCTTGCTTTTTTCTTTTTCTTCTTTTCCTTCTCCTCCTCTTCTTTCTCTTTCTCTTCCTCTTCCTCTTTTAGTGGTTCTGGGTTTGAACTCAGGGCTTCATGCTTGCTAGGAAGGCTCTCCACTACTTGAGCCACTCCTCCATCTTCATTTTTCTTTATGGCTGACTAATACACCACTGTGGATTTAGACCATGTTTTCTGTATCCATTCACCTGTAAGGGTCACCTAGGCTGATCCCCTAATAAATTATATCCTTTCCTTCCTCCCACCCCATGCCTTCCCATTCACAGTACAGACCAGGCCCGGGGACTGGGCTGAGGTGTATCTGGGGCATCTCTCCCTCCTCTTCCCATACAGCCAGAGTAAGAACGCAACAGGAGGCCAGTAAATAATACCTTAAGAAAGCTGTTACTTTGAAAAGTATAAAATACCTGTAAAAGACATACTTTCTGACATTGTAAATAGCCATGTTTTCAAATAAAACTACTTCATAACCCTTTTAAATTTATTCAAGGAATTCATAAGTACTATAGCAATTTGTTCTCCTTCGTCAAGTATCTTAAAAAATGTAAAACAAGCTCATCTGTAATCTTAGAAATTTTACTGGTTCCTTTTTCTCCTTGAACTTTACTTCTCAGCAGAATTTTGTCCTAACAATGCTTTTCTAAGCTTGGAAATTCATTTATTGATTATCTGCAATACTTTCCTATAAAATTACACATGTATGACTTGAGATCTAAATTTTTTTCTTTTTATCTTGGCATACTGGGTTTGAACTCAGGACCTCGTGCTTGCCAGGCAGGAGTGCTACCACTTGAGCCACACCTCCACTCCTAAATTTTTTTTTTCCTGGACCCATAAGTCTCTAAATAATAGGGGGAAGAGGGGGAGGGGGAGGGGGGAGGGGGTGGGGAAGGGGGGAGAAATGACCCAAACATTGCATGCACATATGAATAAAAGAAAAAAAAAGGCCTCTTTTTTTCTTCTGAATTAACTTACCAGTTTGCTTGTAAGCAAAACAGCATGGGTACATTATAAATTTTGATAAATAATTATTAATCAAAATAAGGATTGGGTGTAGTTCAGGTGGTAGAGCACCTACCCTGAGTTTAAACCCCAATACTACCAAAAAAAAAAAAAAAGAGGAAGGAAGAGAGAAGGATGGAGGGAGGAAGGGAAGGAGGGAAAATACACCTCTTAATGAAGTGGATGGGATTTTCTTCTATTTTTAGACTCTTGTATCCGTGGGTGAAAATTACACATTCCAGAATGCAACAGGAATAGGAGCGAATGGCCTCCTGTTTCTCGTTCTATCGACATGAGCACTGGTGGTCTTGCTCACCTGCAAAAGTAGATGGAAGCAGAAGCAATTTAGGAATGCCACTCAATCCCGTGACCTCTTTCTGAAACGTGTGACAAAATTATACAGCATGGAAAATTTATTTTCGGTAATATATCAGCTGACAACTTGACTAGATCCTCTTCCGATTTCATTGGAAGCAAAGAACTAGAAACCTGAGCTTGAGAATTTTCCTCTTATGCACTTATTAAATGTCATTCACTCTCAGCATTGATACCAGTACTTCAAATTGTCCCTTCACATAATCTCCTCCAGGATTTTTTTCTTTTTTCGGTGGGACTGGGGTTTGAACTCAGGCTTTCTACTTGTGAGCAGGTGCTCTACCACTTGAACCACACCTCCAGCCCATTTTACTCTGGTTATTTTGAACATGGGGCCTTGAGAACCATTTACCCAGGCTGGCCTTGAACCATGATCCTTCTATCTCGGTCTCCCAGGGAGCTAAGATTACAGGTGTGAGCCACCAGCACTCTGAGTGCTGGGATTATAGGCATGCACGACCACACCCAGCTAAGAACACTGTTCCTTACAGGTGGTTCAAAGTGAAGCCGCTCTGCCGATTTAAAAACTGGAATGAGTAGACCCCAACGTCATGGTCACCTACTGCAGTGACCTTGCAAGTTAATGTTTTCCCTTTTGTGTTCTAGGACCCATCTGTGCAGGAAGGATCGCTCTGAACAGAGGAGCTCCCCAGGACGTCCAGAATTACAATGGAGGAGGAAGCCGGGGAAGAACCTGGGTTCGACAGCACCCCGGCCCCCAGAGTCTTCCAGTTCTATCACATGGATCTGTACGACTCTGAAGACAGACTGCAGATCTTCCCAGCAGAAAACGCTAGAATTAGGAGAGAAACAGTCCAAGCTGAAGTGACCGGCGAGCCAAGTGGGGAAGGGGAAGGTAAGGATCAGAGAGACCTCCACGAGGACGTGGGCGAGCTTGCCCGTTTATATGGACTCGAAGATGATCATGAGATAGGGGATGATGAGTTCGTTGACGAGCACAGAATGAGGGGTTCCGGGTATCCCCCTTATGGGATGAAGAGGACTGACGCAGCTGGGGAGCAGAGCGACTGGAGACGGAGCACAGAGGCAGCTGAGGCCCAGGAGCTGGGCTATGGAGGCTGGGGCCTGGCGGGCCAGTGCCAGGACTTGCGGGAAGCCTACAGGTACACACAGGGCAGAGCCAGCGAGGAGTATGAGTGCTATGTTATCCCCGAGGAGGAGGACGAAGAGGAGGCTGCTGACGTCTTTTGTGTCACCTGCAAGATTCCAGTAAGAGCTGACGGGAAGAACTTTGATGACCACAGGGAGCATGAAGTGACCCCTCTCAACAAAGCCCTGGAAAGCGCCAAGGTAAGGAGACCTCCTTGGCTGGTTGTCCTCATGTCACATCCGCGACAAGAGGCAGAACAGATGAGTGCTGACAGCTTCTTTGTGATGCTTTAGGAGGAGATACACAAAAACATGTACAAACTAGAAAAGCAGATCATCGAAATGGAGAACTTTGCAAGTCACTTGGAGGAGGTTTTCATCACAGTAGAGGTAAGGGGTTGCTTGGGGACCTCACTGACACACCTGGCTTCTGTCAGCAGCAAGGCCAAACAGCTGTTTCTAGAATGAGTTATCAGACTTGTTTTCTAGAATGTGAGCTGTCCTCACTGCCTTCCCCCCTCTTCCTTCCCTGGGCCTCCCACTGCACCAGGGCACCACCTGTCAGCATTACCTGCAGTGCTCTGGGTGGGAGGATGGGCTCTGGACTCCCCCAGGCCCACTGCGTGGTGTCTCAGGGGAGGCATTTTATGTATATCAGTTGCATGGATGAACAGAAAGCAACTTTCTAGTCACACTGCCAGCTGTATGTGGTTCGGGCCCCAGTAGTCTAACAAAGATCACATCCAGCTGGTGAAGAGGTGAACAGCTTTCTTTTTCCAGTACTGGTACTGTGTTTTGAACTCAGGGCCTTGCACTTGCTAGGCAGGCACTCTACCACTTGAGCTACTCAACCTTCCCAGTGAACAGCTTTCTTTTGCCCTTGGTGTTTTGTTTGTTTTGGTTTGGGGAGGTTGATTTCACACATTAAGAATCCTTTGGGCGCTAAGTGATGCACTGGCTATGTATCCAGACGCAGTGGGTTTTTTTGTTGTTGTTTTGTTTTGTTGCGATACGGGTGTTTGAACTCAGGGCCTACACCTTGAGCCACTCCACCAGCCCTTTCCGTGATGTTTTTTTTCGAGATAGGGTCTCTCGAACTATGTGCCTGGGCTGGCCTTTCCTGATGTCTGCCTCCTGAGTAGCTAAGGTTACAGGCGTGAGCCACACAGGGGTTCTTTGAGATTGTTAATTGTAGGCCTTTGATGGGTACCTGTCATGTCAACTCCATAGTCAGGTGTGGAATGTCAGTTTTTAGTTGTTTTATGAGGCAATAACCCCTTCTGCCAGTTATTGCTGCTAAAACACAGACATACACAATCCACGCATGGGGATTATAAAAATAAGCTTGTGTGCTGTCTTTGTCTAGTTAGCTACTTAGCCATCTTTCCTGAGAGATCAGTAAGAATTCAGAATCCCAAGGTTGGAAGCCCATCCCATCCTTGAAGATCCATCTTTCTTCCCATCCTGATGTGGAAAAAATGCAGGCTTTTCATCCAGGGGCCAAGCCTGCTGCAACTGTGCCACTGGTCACACAGGCTTCAGAGATCCACGGAACATGGCCAGTTGCGCTTTCCTGGGCCCGCCTTGCTGAGCCATCACTAGACACACATCCTGTCTTTGATAAGCATTCTTTTCCTCAGCTGTTACCCATTCACACAAGATCACTGAGCGTCCTTATTATGGGTGTTCCCTTGTAGGTGTGTAGCACGTCCCTGTGATGCCAGAGCTCAGCCCAGATGAGACAGTCCCAAGGCTGAGGGCTGCCCAGGTCCCCTCTCCTCTCATGTGGGTGCTCGACTTCTATTAATGCGGCCGCAGATTGCATGGATGGGCCCTCAGATGAATGGGCAAGACCCCAGGTCCCTTTCCACAAAGGCTGGAGCTTCCTCACCCTCACCCTCACAAGGGAAAAATGCTACCACACTAATCCCCATGGAAAGTGCAGAGAGTGGGGTCCTTCTTCCCAGTGTGAGGGCAAGAGTGGGACAGCCAGGACGAAATGCCTGTGCTCTGTCCTGCCAGCTTACCGTCAGATCAAGTGTCTTCAACCCCCATGAAGACTCCGAGGCATCCATTTACCTCAACAGCAGGGAGATATATTGCTTTTCTCTCTCACCATTCTATGCACTCAGTAGGTGCTTAGCAATGGCTTTCGAACAACTCAATCTCCGCTTTGGGACTGTCCCCATCATCTGATAACAATGCGTCCATCAATCCACAGAACTCTCTGGGGCCTCCGACGTAAGGAATAGAGACTCAGAGTCCATATGCTGTACGTGATATTTCCTGTGCCTCGTGCTCCCAGATTAAAGACCACACCTGCCCCCTAGCCTCCTGTAGTTCCTCATCCATTGGGCAGTGCCACCTGGCCACAACCCTGTCCTTCGTTGTCTTCATCTTTCCCCTAGTTGGTCCTGATCTAAGCATCAGGAAGGGAACGTGAGCTTTGGAACAGTTCCACTTAAGGTCTAAGACTCCAGTTACAGCCTGGTTCATCAGGGATGCTCTCCCTCAATGGTTGTCATGGTGATAGGAAGTAGCTAAAACCGGAAGGAGACTGCAAAACACTGCTAAGATTACTCCTGAGGATCTAGAATGGAGACTGCTCTGTCCTGGCTCCCCCAGCATTCTGGTAAGAGGTAGGAGCAGAGAGACAGAAACAGCTCTGGGGAGACACATTTCACGCCTCCCCCAATGACTCTAGTCCATCCATCACACGTTGAAATGATGGCTGACTGTCTTGCAGGAGAATTTTGGAAGACAAGAACAAAACTTTGAGTCCCACTACAATGAGATCTTGGAAACACTTGCTCAAAAATATGAGGAAAAAATACAGGCTCTAGGGGAGAAAAAGAAAGAGAAGCTGGAATCCTTGTATGGACAGCTGGTCAGCTGTGGGGAAAACCTCGAGACCTGCAAAGAACTGATGGAGACAATAGAGGAGATGTGTCACCAGGAGAAGGTTGATTTCTTAAAGGTCAGTAATGAAGTAAAGAGAAACAAATCAAAACTGAAATGGCGGTTACCATTAGGGCACGTTAGCCTGCCTTCCCTCCTGGGGCGTCCACACCGACTTTTGTGGCCAGCAGCCGTGGATTCCACAGGACGTTCGTGGTGGGGAGGGGTGGCTCCTCATCCACATAGCTTCACATGAGTGGCCGAGCTGGCTTGGACACAACTGACCCTTTCCTTCCACCATTGGCAAGGTAGCACCTGCCTTTGTTCCTCCGTCCTGGTTACCCAGAAACCTGTCCCCTCATCCTGGAGCTGAGCAAAACCAGTGCCCTGAGAGATTTCTGGTCACCTCAGATACCCTCTTGGAGCTCTGGAGAGAAATTTGTCCTGGCTAAAAAAAGCACCTTTAAATTCCCCTTTACAAGGATAGGGATCATACATCTTATTTCATAGCTTCAGACATGCACCAAAAAAACAATGCATTTCTCAATTTTCCTCAAATCAAATTAAATCTGACCCAAGTCCCGTGTAGTTGAACTATGGAAATTTCAATCTCAGTCAAAAATGGGGTCCCCTTTCTTCACAAGTCCCCACAGGACATGGGGCAGATGTGGTGTCCAGAGTGGGGGAGGGGCCGTCAGTCTCCAGAAGTGTCCTGGTTGTGGGATATGACCCCCACATTGTCCCACAATGGCTGTGTGCCCCTCAGGCACAGCTGCACCTCCTTCCCACTGTGCTTGGGGTAAGAGGCCTATGGCTAACGCAGGCTCTAGGGGAGCCAATGCTTACAGTTCCACAGGGCCACTGTGTGTGACACACCCAAAATGTGAAGGGTGGTACACGTGAAGGTCTTCCGCTCACTGTTATTTATCGGTTTTTTGTTTGGTTTGGTTTGGTTGCACTGGGGTTTGAACTCAAGACCTTGTGCTCTACCATTTGAGCCACGCCACCAGCCCTGTTTTTGTATTGGCTTTTTTTCAAGATAGGGTCTCACATTTGCTTGGTCTGGTTTCTAACCATGATCATCCTGAAGTCTGCCTCCTGAGTAGCTAGGATTCCAGACGTGAGCCACTGGTGCCAGGCAAAGTTTTTTGTTTTTTTGTAGGTGGCACTGGGGTTTGAACTCAGTGCTTCATGCTTGCTAGGCAAGCATTCTACCACTTGAGCCACTCCACCAGCCTACTGCATTCTCACCATTATTTATGATGGTGAAAAAATTAGTCACAACTGAGACAGCCAACACTAGAGGAGCCAGTGAGTAAGCGGCGTTTCCAATGAACCGCTTGCATTCTTTCCACTCAGACGTGGCAAGTGCCAGCATCCCATCAGTGGGGAAGACAGGAGGGTGGCAGAAAATGTCCAGGTGTGCTGGTGGTTTTGTTAGGATGTGGACACGACTGATTTCTTTTTCCTTCTAAATGCAGGTTTTTAAATGCATCTGCATTATGAAATAGTTTGAGGAAGACATTTATTTCCACAGTCAATTTGCTGTTTTCTCTTTTTCCTTTGTAGGACGCAGTGACCATGGCTGACAGGTAATACTTGTGTCCTGACACGTTTTCTTTTCCTCTCCCTCCCACCTCTCCACTCAGTTCTGCTGAGTCGAACGCTTCCAGTATTAGCATCCGCGTTTGAGCCTGTGAGTCAAATGGCACTGGAGTGACAGGGGTCACAGGAGTCCTGTGGACGGGATGGGAGCATAGATGGTGGTGAGATCTTGAGTCCTCACTTTACCAGGAGAAACTGAGCTCTGGAGGGACCCCCAGTACCCCCAGTTCTAGAACCCAGACCACACCAATGCAAAAGCACACTAGATTCAGTCAGGCTTGTCAGGAGTTCAAATCCTGATGCCCCTGTGGCCCTGGCCAGGTCCAACCAGGCTAAGGCCTGCCTTAGAACTGTTTACTAACAGGACAGTTTGTGAGATGCTAATGAGACACTGTCTATAAAACAACGTGAACATAGAAACGTAATCACGTAAGGGTTGAGTGCATGGCTTTGGGAAAAAATAGACCTGGTTTCAAATTCTGCTTTTGCCACTTCAAAATCTTGTGACTGCCAGGAAGTGGGTGCAAGAGAGCCCCACAGCCCCAAACAAGCAGACCGTTCTGAAAATAAGAGGTACAAACAGCCATTAAATCCCTAAAGAAAGTTCACCATCCTCAGCCATTTAGGAAATGCAAAGTAAACTGACACTGAGGTTCCATCTCTCACCCCAGCCAGAATGGCTGTCATCAAGAAAGCGCATCAAATGCTGGCAGGATGCAGGGAAAGGGGCCCTAGAGACAGCTGGGGGGGAATGGAACCCAGTGCAGCCACTGTGGAAATCAGTATGGCGCCTCCGCAAAAAACCAGAAATGGGACTGTCACGTGGCCCAGTAATACCATTCCTGTGCATGCACTCAAAGGAAGCAAAGTCAGCACGCAGCAGAGACGCCTGCACGCCATGTTCGCTGCAGCGCTGCTCACAACCGCCAAGTCATGGAGTCAGCTTAGGTTCCTGTCAACAGATGAATGCATAAGGCAAAAGTGGCATAGTGACACAATGAGTATTTATTCAGCCATAAAGAATGAAATTATGACATTTGCAGGAAAATGGATGGAACTGGAGATCATCACGTGGAGATGAGCCAGACCCAGAAAGACAAACATCATATATTTTCTCTCATATGCAGATTCTAGATGAAAAAAAAAATATGTTCAGACCCCAGTACTGCCAGAAAGAGAGAGAGAGAGAGAGAGAGAGAGAGATGAAAGCAGAAGAGAGTCAATAGGGAGGTAGGGAGGACAAAAGGGAGAGGGACCAATGGGAGGGGACAAGTGAGAGTGACATAATGAAAAATTTCCATAAAATTAATAACAGTAAAAAAAAAAAAAAAAGAGAGAAATGGACTCAGAGCTCTGAGGTCAGGGGTCGCTCAGCCATGAGCGAGGAAGCCC
The DNA here is from genome assembly GCF_047511655.1 of Castor canadensis. Taxonomy (NCBI): domain Eukaryota; kingdom Metazoa; phylum Chordata; class Mammalia; order Rodentia; family Castoridae; genus Castor; species Castor canadensis. The sequence goes on along the minus strand of NC_133404.1, from coordinate 43,051,650 downwards.
AGCAGTCTTGGGATGGGGTGTGGGGGGTGTGGGAGTTTCCTGCAAAGGGTGTGGAATTGCCTTATTGGTGTATGTGCTCCCAGCCACCCTCAGACACGACCCTGCCCTTCTCCTCTGGAAGGCACAAACCAAACACAGAGGGCAGGAGGCAGACAGCAGCATGTTAAGAAATGCAGATTGATGCCAGGCTCGGAAGCTCACGCCTGTAATCCTAGCTACTCAGGAGGCAGAGATCAGGAGGATTACGGTTCAAAGCCAGCCTGGGCAAATAGTTTGCAAGACCCTGTCTCAAAAAAACCCATCACAAAAAAAGGGCTGATGGAGTGGCACAAGATGAAGGGTCTGAGTTCAAGCCCCAGTACTGCAAAACAAAAACAAAAACAATGCAGGCTGAGCAAAGAGCCCTTTGTTAACTGCTCGAGGCCAGCACTGTGGATCCCACCTAGGGAGAAGGTCCCTCCATGCTGTGGGCCGGTCTTTTTTACCACCAGACTTGGGGAATTCCTGAAAACAGAAACAGACGGGGAAATCTCTGCACAGCCTGACTTTGAAGACCAGACCTTGGACTTCTCTGATGTGGACCAGCTGATGGGCGCCATTAACACCATTCCAGGTGCGTCTCTCATCTCTGCGCCACGAGTTGGGGTTCCAGGGCTGTGCGAGAGATGAGAAAACAGCAGGTCTGTTCTCCCAACGCATTTTAAAGTGCATAATACCAAGTAGTTGGCTGGAGGCGGTGGGTAGAACTCACCTGTCTGCATAACCTGATCCACTGCGCAAAGCTTTCCCACCTCTCCCCCCGCCAAGCCCCACCATTCTGTCTTCTGCTTCTATGAATTTTACCACTGCAGATACTTCATGTCAGTGGAACCCTGCAGCATCTGTCCTTGTGTGACTGGCTGATTTCACTTAGCGTGCTGTCCTCTGTGTTTGTCCATGTCAGTGCAAATGGCAGGACGTCCTTCTTTTTCAAGGTTGGAGCAATTCCTTTGTGCACATATGCATGTACATAAATGGACGTGGGTTGTTCCCACGTGAGCTGTCGTGAGTAACGACACAATGAACGCAAAAGGGTCTCCTCAGCATCCTGATTTTAGTTCTTTTGGGTGCACGCCCACAAGTGGGCTTGCTGTATCACCTAGCAGTCCTTCCTTCCTTCCCTCCTTCCCCCTTCCTTCCCTCCCTTCCTTCCTCCTTTCCTTCCTTCCCCTCTTCCTTTCTTGCCTTCCTCCCTCCCTCCCTCCCTCCTTCCTTTCCCCCTTCCCTCCTTCATTCCTTCCTTCCCCCCTGCCCCCTTCCTTCCCTCCCTTCCTTCCTCCTTTCCTTCCTTCCCTCCTTCCCCTCTTCCTTTCTTGCCTCCCTCCCTCCCTCCCTCCTTCCTTTCCCTCTTCCCTCCTTCATTCCTTCCTTCCCCCCTGCCCCCTTCCTTCCCTCCCTTCCTCCTTTCCTTCCTTCCTTCCTTCCCCCTTCCCCCTTCCCTCCTTCCTTCCCCCTCCTTCTTTCCTCCCCTCCCTTCCTTCCTTCCTTCCTTCCCTTCCTCCCTTCCTCCCTTCCTTACCCCCTTCCCTTCCTTCCTTACCCCCTTCCCTTCCTTCCTTCCTTCCTTATCCCCTTCCCTCCTTCTTTCCTTCCCTCCCTCCCTCCCTTCCACTTCTATTTTTAAAACTGTGAAAGGACTGTCACAGTTTTAGGACGATGTTCAAATCTTTAGCCCATTTTGAATTTGTTTTTGTGTGTGACGTAAGATAGGGGTCACATTTCATTTTTGCATGTGTGTGTCCAGTTTTCCTAATATTGTCTGTTGAAGAGATGATACTTTTTCCTTTTTGTGTTCTTGACACCTTTTCAGAGATCAGCTGTGTACACACACACACACACACACACACACACACACACACACACACACAGGCTCTACCCCCTGATACATGTGTCTGCCATTATGCCAGCACCACACTGTTTTAATTACAGCCCTTGTCGTGTATATATTTGAACTCAGGGCCTACACCTTGAGCTACTCCACCAGTCCTTTTTTTGTGTTGGGTTTTTTCAAGATAGGGGCTCATGAACTATTTGCTGGGCTGGCCTTGAACCACGATCCTCCTGATCTCTGCCTCCTGAGTAGCTGGGATTACAGGCATAAGCCACTGGTACCTGGTGAATAGTATGCTCCTGGTTTGTTTTTGGTTTTGCTTTTGACAATACTGGGGTTTGAACTCAGGGCTTCACACTTCTTTTTGCTTTAGTTATTGTTCATGTAGGGTCTCACATTTTTGCCCAGAGCCGACCTCAGACTGTGATCTTCCTGCATGGCTGGACTCACAGATGTGCCTTACCATTCCCTGCTTATTGGTTGAGATGGGCTCCCCCTAACTGTTTGGCTGGTCTGGCCTCAAACTGTGATGTACCTCATCTGTGCCTCCCAGCTACCTGGGACTGCAGGCATGAGCCACCGTGCCTGGTGGATCCAGCTGTGTTCCCTTTCTTACAGCACCTGGCAACGTGGTTGTGGTGTAGATCATTGCAGGGGTCTTCTTGCAGATTTTTTTTATAAAAGTCAAATCATTCTGCTTTTTAGCAAAATAATTATGATGGCTATTTTCTCGCAGGGGTAAATTCTTCCACAACCCCATTTTAATGGCTACATGCCTTGATTTGTTTACTTCGTCCTCCTGTTGGGCACTAGGCTATTTCTAGTTTTTTGGCGTTTTAAATCTCACTGTAATGAGCATCTTAACCATGAATCTTGGGGGCCATTCTTAGACTCACTGAACCACGGGGGAGATTTCCCTGAGCTACGATACCCGCTGGACAGCCCTTTCCCTGTCTAGGGATGGTGCTGCCCAGATAACCTAGTCGCTTGGCAGGAGAGGCCTGGCCCTTTCCTCCTCCCTCCTTTTCTCCTCTCCTCCAGCCCCCATGCAGACCACCACCCTCACTTGCACCCGGTTCCTCCCGAGTGGTCAGGAGCGCCTGGGACCAGCCTCCGCTCACACTGCACCTCTGGGCCGGCTTCCTCAGCAGTGCAGGCTCAGCCTCTTCTGGGCACTTGGGACTCTGTCCACTGCAGGTGGAAGCTCTGTCCTCCCCACCCGGGTCACACTGTGCCCTTCCAGTCCTGGCCACACAGCAAGGGATGAGCTGTAGCTGAGTAAACACCTTTAAGTCAGCTGCACTCATTCCTGGGCAATCCGTTTAAAGTTTTAGAACTAAAGAGTGTTATTAAAAGCCTGAGATGAAGGGAGGTGCTGCTGCAGGAAGAGGACAGAGGGAGAACACGACTTGCTGCTCTTCTCAGTGTGTTGAGACTGCGGGGGGCAGAAGCATATTAACCCACAGAGAGGGAAATTACGCAGAGCAGAAACACGATGAGGCCTCCACCATCCTCTCTCGCTGCACTGTGGGAGATGTCGCTGGATGTCCCCGTGGAGGCTTCTTTCCCTCTGCTCACCCCAGGGCCCCAGTGCTGTGACCTGGCTTTTCAGATGCCACGGAAGGACCAGGACCCACAGCCTGCCCCATCCTGAGGCCCTGTCACCAGCTCCTGTTCCCAAGCTCATCTGCATTTGTACAATCGGGGAATGGGAACGCTGGTTGCTCTTATAGGCTCGTGGTCGAGAGTTGTACCTCACATCCTGTCCACGCCACAAGGTACCCTCCGTCCCTCTGTCCCGACAAAGGGGCCCCCTCACCCCCCTCCACTTAAGCCTCCTTTTCTGTAGTTTCTCTCTTTTCCTTGGCTAGCTCCTTCTGCTCCAGTGATAAATCCTCAGGCCCCCAACTCAGCCACAGGCTCCTCGGTCCGGGTGTGCTGGAGTTTATACTCTGATGACACCGTGGAGACCTATCTGCTGTCCTACCGGCCAGTGCGGGACAGCTCGCCTGGGAAGGACCAAGCAGGTAAGGCTCTGCCAGGACGTGCTCACGTGAGCCCACGGGGACCGCTCCGGCCACGCACAGGCTGGGCCCTGCCCCCTGGAAGGTAGAGGGTGGAGAAGGGGCCGGGGGCTGCACCTGGGGACATGGTGATTTGGGGACCTGCAGAGGATGGGGTGCAGGCGGGTAAGCACAACAGGAAGAGCTGGAGAGGACCATGAGGTCTGGGGTGTGTGTAGAGCTGTCCTTGGATTCAGTCTGAGCCTGCATGGGGGGCAGGAAAGGTCGGGTGTCCCTTGTTGAGGAGCTGGGCTGGATTCTCGCCCATCGCGGTGCCGTCGTGCACCAGGGTGGGGCTGGCTCTTCCCAGCTGCTGCTGGAGGCCTCTTAACAGGAGGAGCCACAGGAATGGGGACTTGCCAGCCAGCTCTGCTGTCACTGCAGTAGGGTCGGTGTGATTAATCTGCAGCCACGTGGTTAAATAATTTTCCTCCCTCTCCTCCTCTGTCTCTGCTCCACCCTCCTCCTCCTCCTCCTCCTCCTCCTCCTCCTCCTCCTTCCTCCCTCCTTTTTCGTTTTCCAGAGTTTACGCTGACAGTCAAAGAAACGTATTGCTCAGTGAGAAACCTTGAGCCAAATACACAATATGAATTTTGGGTTGTGGCTCAGAACAGGGCCGGCCTCAGCCCCTCCAGTGAGCACGCAGTGTACATGACAGGTAACGGGGCTGCTCCTTTTCTGTAGCAGGGGACATGGGACTTACAGGTTTCTGGATATAGCAGGGCTCTCAGTTTCATTTGAAAGGACAGAAACAGCTATGTGACTTTTGCCATTCTTTTTTATTTTTAATTATCTTTAAATTTTTTGAGACAGAGTCTTGCTATGTAGCCCAAGAAAGGCCTCAAATTCATGATCCTTTTTTTCTACCTCTGGAGCTCTGGTATTACAGGGGTGAAGCACCATGCTCAGCTATGGCTTTTTTCTTTCGTTTAATACATCAGATGTACAGGCCTGATGCAGCAGGGACATTTTCTCATAGTTGAACTAAAAAAAACCAAAAACCAAAAAACAGCTCTTTCTGGAGCTGTACACAATGTACAAAGGCCCCAGGTTTGATCTCCAGCACTAAAGAAAGGGAGGGAAGGAAGGAGGGAGGGAGGGAGGGAGGAAGGAAAGGGACAGAGGGAGGGAGGAATGAAGGAAGGGGAGGAAGGAAGGAAGAGAGGAAAGCGAGGCAGGAAAAGAAAAGAGGTGGGGTGGATTAACCTTCCTGGAACTTTGCATGTTTCCCCCTTTGGCAGTACTGGGACTTGAATTCAGTGTCCTGCACTGCGCTAGACAGGTGCCCTCCCACTTGAGCCATGCCTCCATCTAGAACCTTAAATCTATTTTTCTTTTTAGTTGGACTGGGGTTTGTACTCAGGGCTCCCCACTTGCAAAGCAGGTGCTCTACCACTTGAGCCACACCTCCAGTATACTTTGCTCAGGTTATTTTGGAGCTAGGGTCTCTTGAACTATTTGGCTGTGCTCACCTCAAACCACAATCCTCCTGATCTCAGCTTTCCAAGTAGCTAGGATAACAGGCGTGAGCCACAGGCACCCGGCTAGATCCTTGAATCTTTTGTGGGAAGGAGAGGGTGGTGGTGATGGAGGTCCATGGCTCTGAACAAAATGGAAATGAACATAATGGCTGCTCCTCTCTCCTGGTGCAGCCCCTTCTCCCCCGATTATAAAATGCAAAGAGATAAGGAGCTGTGAAGAGGCCGCTCTGGTCTGCTGGGAGTCTGGGAACCTGAACCCAGTGGACTCCTACACCGTGGAGCTGACCCCGGTAGAAACGCCAGGAGCCTCAGGGGTGACTGAGTGAGTCCTGAGGGTGGTCGCTGGGCGGCTTAGAGATATTTGGGGTCTGGAGAAAAGGCAAGAATTTGTGTAACACAGGCATCTCCATCTTGGGCCGATTAGCGTTTGTGAGAAGTAGCAGGAATGACTTTATTGAGCTGAGTGGTGGCTGAATGAGTGAGTGAGTGGATCAAACTGGGGTTTGATGATTTTTGTAGCTCAACTAAGATTTCCCAATCATTTATTCATTCATCAAGTATCGAGGGCCTAGGTGGGGAAGTAAAGACCATTCCCTGCCCTGATGGAGGTGACAGTCCAGCGAGCAAAAGAGGCCACTAGCCTCTTTCACAAACCGGTGTGTGAAATGCACAGAGCTAGGAAAGAAAAAGAAACTGTATGATTAGAGCATGACACCCTTCTTTGGGACAATGGGAGGCATGGAGGCCAAGAGCAATGGAGGCTCTCAGGGTGGTGGCCGCATGGGCATAGGCCCGGGGCAGGAGCCAGCTGGCCGGGCTGCAGGAACTAGGGGCCTGAGCTGGCTGGAGTGCAGAGAGGACAGGGAAAGGACAGCCCAGTGTCAAAGAGCTCAGCTGTCTGGAGGCTCCTCGTCACTCTGATGTCAGAGCAGGAGGCGTTCACAAGTCGGTGAGGGACAACCCACAGGTGGACTCATGGCCACAGATCCGCAGCTCTGTACAGAAGCACGGGGCTCCTCTGGTTGCGGCGGGCGGCCCAGAAATCTGTGAGTCAGGAGGGGACAGCAGGTGGCCGAGCGCCAGCCGCCAAGCCCAGGTCAGCCTGCTCGGAGCTGAGGGCTGTCCCGAGCTGCATCTGGGGAAATGCAGGAGGCTTTGGAGTCAGCTGTTAGGGAGGCAGATTCTTCTCTGCTAGGTGAGGCCCTGGCACCCGGCCATTCCTCCCATCCGTCTGTCCTTGTGCAATCTGTGCGTCCACAGCCAGATCAAGGCCAACCTTGGCTGTCTACTTCAACAGCGACTCAGGAGTCGGACAGGGAGTCCAGTGGTTCTGGCCACCCTGACTCCTTCACAGCTTGTGCTGAGCGTTTAGGAGCACCGGGCACCTGAAACCGCCTTTCATGACGGGATCCTCAGGGTGTCTGTGCATGTCCCGGTGGGGTGATCCAAGGCCCTGCTTCCTCTCCCAGCACAAATCTAACCATGTCACCCACTGCTGAAGGAAAAGCAAAACTCCGTCCCGGGCTCTAGCCCCTTCCTACCTCTCTTGCTCACCCCTCACCAGTACCCCTCTCTCTGGTTCCAGCCATATTGCTCATATTTTAGTTCCTAATACTTTCCCTGCTCTTTCTTGCCTCAGGGCCTTTGCACGTTCTTTTCTTATTTTGGAGACTTCTCTATCCTCCTTTCATCCAGTTACCCCCGTCATTCTTCCGAGCTCAGCTCAAAATCCCCCCATATACCACACTCTAAAACACACTGTGGAGTTGCCGTGGTGACCCCAGTGACTGCTTGAGGAATGCCTCTCTTCCCCCGACTGCAAACTCTACGAGCAAAGGCAGCTTGGATCCCCCCAGAGCCTCCTCATACAGCAGCTGGAAACTTAAGGCGCTTAGTTAGTATCTATTGAGTGAATAAGCAAAAGTTGCTCTTCTGTCTGGAGCTGCAGTCTCCAAGGTGACCTGGACACCCTGGCCTCGTCTGGCTGAGCTGTGGTATCTGTAAACGGGCACCGCACTGAAGTTTTCTCTGGGGGTCAGCAACCACAGGCATAGGGACAGTGGCAGTTGTGGCATTGTGTTCTTGTGTGGCACAGTTGGAATGAGGGGGATTATTCCCAAGAGGCAGCGGCCCCCAGTGGCCCATGGCTGTCCCCAATGGTCCACAGCTGTCCCCAGCAGGGACAGCAAGGAGGGCGACAGTCTGGCTGTGCTGCTGTGGTCCAGAGGACAGTGGGTGCGTGACAGGTTTGTAACAAAACCCTGGCTGCGATGGCCCCGGCCCACGCTGTCTGGCTCCACTCCCCTGCCAGGTCTCTTGTGGGCATCCCGACCTGCGAGGCGCTGATCCAGCTGCTGCCCGGGCAGAGCTACGTCATCTACGTGCGAGCCCTCAACGTGGGGGGCCCCAGCGCCCGGAGCGAGTCTGCCACGGTGCACACCACAGGTCTGTGCCCCGCCACACACTCAGCACACTCTCTGGGACCCAAAGTGGCCACTTTGCGGCAGATCCGGGGCTGCTAAGACTTCCAGAAAGAAGAGGAGGAGGCGTAGGTGTGGGCCCATGGCAGGCCAGTCCCCGAGGGTTCATTTTACAAATGGAGAGGCTGAAGGCCCAAGGCACCCACTTCCCTGGTGACAGGGAAGCATGAGAACTGAGGTTTTCCTTCATGCCCTCAGGTGGGCCAGAGACTTGTCCTGCTGAGTTGGTGACCCAGATACCTGGGTATACGCAGGCTGACCCCCTCCCTTGGGGCGGGGTCTTTGTGAAAGCCCTGGGAACAGCCACTGGCCTCAACTCACCTCCCCATTCCTTCCATTAGCCCAGTCACCTCCTGCCCCAGCTACAGGCTGACTCAGCAACCCTGTCCAGCCCCCTCCTTGGACCTGCTGGCCACAGGGGGCCCTCACGTCCCTTCCCATCTGCCACCATCGTGTCAGAGAACTGTCACATCTCACATCCAAGTCCTGAGTTGGTAGAGACGTCACTAAAAACATCCACACACAAGCAAGGCAGGTGGCTCATGCCTGTAATCATAGCTACTCAAGAAGCAGAGGATGAAGGTTCAAGCCCAGCCTGGGCAAAAAGTTAGGGAGACCCTACCTCAATCAACAAGCCAGGTGTGGTGGTGTGCATCTGTGATCCCAGCTATGAGGTAGGATGGTACAGGCAGGCCTGGGGAAAACACAAGACACTACCTGAAAGATAAAGTAAAAAGAGCTGGCAGAGTGGCTCAAGTGGTAGAGCACCTGTCTAGCAAGCCTGAGGCCCTGAGTTCAAACCCCAGCACTACCAAAAAAAAAAGAAAAGAAGCAAACATCCGTGTCCCCCGGCATCCTGGCACCACTACAGCTCTGCTCCTTGGGCTTTGCTGAGGTGCCCACAGCCAGGCCGACCTCCCCACCCCTCACAGAGCAAATCTGCCTCAGGCTGGCGGAGTGGACTGGGTGAGTTCCAGGCAGGCTGCAGAAGCAGGGAACCTGGCCAGGGCTCGGGGACAAAGTCTGTTTCACTGAGAGACTTTGTGTCACTCTGTCCCCGTGTCCAATGCCGGAAGAGGTCTGTGACGAACCCCATTTATATTCCTTCCACACCGGTGGGAGAGAGAGGTCCAGCGGCCGCCTGAGGCCACAGAGCAGGACAGGTTTTCTGCTAGGTGTGGCCCTTGGGCTCCTCCCCGTCTTGCGCTGGCTTGATGGTTCGGAATGTCAGGTGCTGGCTGACTCAATACAGGAGAACAGAGCAGAGACGTCGTTCTGCCCTCGCTGAATTAGAGGAAGAGTCCCATGTTTCTGGAATCTCAGTGGACAGGAACTAACGAGAATGACATGCTCACCTTTGGGACGGGGAGTGGGCAGTAAGGGCCACACAGTATGGAGTGCCAGGTAGGACTGGCCTCCTATGCCGTCAGCTCAGAGAGCAAGGGGAGTGCCCAGCGGGTGGCACTGGGCAAGTCACTGTGAAGTCTGCTAGTGACACTTAACCGGAGGGTCAGACAATGAGAACCCAGGAAAAGAGTGTGGCTAAGAAACGACGAGGAGTGACTCACTAAGTTCCTAATAACGGAATTTTTAAATTAAATGATGTTTTATTCGATTCTAATACATCTAATAGAGTCTTATAGATTCTCCTTTTCTGAGATTAAACTCAGGGCCTCACTCTTGCTAGGCAGGAGCTCTACCACCTGAGCCACATCTTCACCTTTTCCTTTTCCTTTAGTTTTATTTTTTAGATAGGGTCTTTTTGCCTGGGCCAGCTCCTACACTTGCCTCCTGAGTAGCTGGGATTATAGACATGTACCACTGTGACTGGCTTGTCTTTGAGATGGAGTCTTGATAACTTTCGCCCAGGCTGGTCTTCAACCTACTTCAGTCCTTCTGTCTCTGCCTCCCAAGTAGCTATATCATTTTTAAATATTGGGATTGGCAGAGTAGCTCCTGTGTATGCTTCCCATAGCTGAGGTGACTGGTGCACACCACCGTTCCCAGCTTCTTCATTGGTTGAGATGCACTCTCACAGACTCTTTGCCAGGGCTGGCCTTGAACTGAGAGCTTCCTGATCGCTGTCTCCCAGGTAACTGGGATTATAGGAATGAGCCACTGCACCCACAGGGCTGCATTTTAATCGTAGTTTGGGGATGACTGAGCACCTTCCTTCTCCCCACTCTCCTAACTTGAGGTGAATGCTGAATTTTTTTTTTTTTTTGCCAAGGGTTTCTTTGAGACAGGGTCTCGGGAACTATTTGCCTGGGCTGGTTTTGAATCACAATCCTCATGATCTCTGCCTCCTGAGCAGCTAGGATTACAGGCATGAGCCACCAGTGCCTGGCTGAATGCTGAATTTTGCCATCTTTTGTCAGTGGATCACTAAGAATTCCCTAAATTCCTTCCTAATCCCTGTGGCAGGCCGGGATTAGGAAGCACACCTACAAGTTAAGAGTGTGGTCTGTGGAACGAGAGACCATGGAGTTCAAACTCCAGTTCTAGCATTCGCCAGCTAGTTTCTTAACCACGGTCCTCAGTTTCCACATCTACAAAATGGGAGCAGAAACACCTGCTCTGAAGGAAATGGCGAGGGCCGAAGGAAGCGAGGCCGGCAAGTTGCTTAGTTCAGGGCTCAGCTTCAGAGCATGGTACCTGCCATCCTTCCCCATGGGTGAGTTAGGAGTCTGCCAGGGTTGGGGTTTTGTGGATCCCAAAGGATCCCACAGGCATAGAGTGCTCCCCCAATCCCACAAGTCCTGGTGGAGACAGGGATGAAATGACAAGCTGGAGGCTTTTCCGGATGTTCCCTCCCCAACAGGAAGCTCCTTTCACCTGAACAAGGACACCTGCCATCCGTGGCTGACTGTTTCTGAAGATGGGTTTACAGTGGTTCGGAGTGAAAGGAAAACCCTCGCCAGGGAGCCACTACCCAGCAATACCCGGTTTACCAGGTACTTGACTGGCTGACCGCACGTCCTGGGAACTTCCCCACCCACACTGATTCTCAGGGAAAATCGGATTATGACAAACAGACACAGCCTGGTGGGGAGGCCAAGGGCCTGAAGTGGCTGCTGGGAAGGGTGGATCCCAGGCTGGAGGAGCCGTGGGACACAGTCAGGGAGTGAAGAACACAGCAAGGATCTGGTCTCTTGGCTCAGCCCAGTGGGTTTTCCTGCTGGAATCGTGGCCATGAGTGGGCTGTCCTAAAGTACTCCTAAAGGGAGCTCTGCACTGAGCGTGACCTGAGGGAGGGGCTCACCAAAGGTGCTGTCTGTCTGTCTCCAGCATTTTAGAGCCCAGTAATCAGTTAATGCTGAAATGACTTGTTTATACCATCCTTCTTTCTCCCAGGATGTGGAAAAGACAGTAAGGGGCAAATGCGCAGCAGGATAGAAAACCCAAAGCAATAGGAGAAAAAGGACACAGATGCTCAGCGCAAGAGCTAATTCAGTTCCCAGGGTAAACAGGAAACATGGCCTCTCAGCTTCCTGGTAGTCAAGGCAAACAGAGTTCTTGGAAGATCGAGTGAAATGCCCACAGGATTTTCCAAGAAGACAGGGCTCTCCTGTAAGCTGGAAGGGTCGTTGAGGGAAACTGTCCTGGACGTCCCTACCTGGCTGCACCTCTGAGCCGAGCCTCTAGCTGGCTTGTAGAGGAAGAGCCTTCGCCTTCCTCCACTGCCCTTCCACCCAGGGTGCAGAGGGGAGGAAGAATCGGCAGAGGTCACCCGTGGCCCTTCTGATTGCCGCTGTTGACACAGGCAGTCCCCTCGCGTTGGCTTCCTCCCAAGCCATCGGCCTCAGCACTTAGCACCCAGCTCTGGCCTCTTTGTGCCCAAGTCTCTCTACCCTTATGGGACCAGGGACAGATTCCTCTGCTGGGCTCCAGCCAAGCCTGGTCCTGAGGAGAGACACACCTTTGACCAGGCCACTGGCTGGCACTCTTCTCTGTTTTATTTTGTCTTTTTTTTTTTTTTGGTGGTAGTGGGGTTTGAACTCAGGGCCCCACACTTGCTAGGCAGGAACTCTACCACTCAACCACCCTCCAGCCCCCGGCACTTTTCCTTTGTGTGAGCTCTCTGCAACGTCAGCCCTTTGGTGTCGCAAAACAAGTTCTCGGCCATCTCCTTTGCAAGTCCTGCTTAGGTGGTCTGGCGTGTCACTCGAAATAGGTTTTGTTCCTGGCTCTTTGGGGTCTAGCCAAGCCATTTTAGTCTCCTGTGACCAATGAGTGTATCTGATTGTGCTGCAGGGAAAGGGGTGAAGACCTCTGTCCCCTTAAGACTTAGATCCTCAACTGGGGCAGAAGCCCATGTTGGCCACACCTATGAAAGAGAAGGCAGAGGCATGGACAAAGCACTGTGGAAGTCCAAACTAAGATTTCTTGGAGGGGCTGGGTCTTGAGGTTTAAGTAGGAGTTCTCTAGGTCAACAAGGGAGATAAGTGCTTCATACAGTCACAAAGATCCTGTTTGGAGAACTACAAGCAGTTTAGTATGCTTCCAGTACAGGGCCCATGATGGAAGAGGTGGAAGATGAGGCAGGGAAGGTGGGATTTGATGCAAAAAAAAAAAATTGGATTTGCTGGGAACCAGGGCTCATGCCTGTAATCCGAGCTACTGGGTGTTAGGAAAACTCCACACACCACACACAAAGGAGGCTTACGAGAGTTATCTCATGTCCAAAGTTTAATAAGCAGGTGGGCTGGCTGAGAGAAAATGGCGCAGCAGCTTCTCTCAGTGGGTCTGGACTTAAGTAGCACGTTGGAGAAAGCAAGGGCTAGGGATAAACAAAGAGAGGAGAGGTGGCAGGAGATAAGGGACAGTGGGGCTTTGTTCTGCAAGGGATGAAACCAGCTGTGGCTTAGGCTGCAGAAGGGGCAGTTCTTATCACTCACTGGGGAGGCAGAGATCAGAAGGAACTAGGATCAAGTCCAGCCCAAGCAAAAAGTTCTTAAGACACCATCACCACCAATAAAAAATAACTGAAGGAAAAAGCACAAGGCGCGAGCTATGGTGCCTGACAAGTGCAAAGCCCTGGGTTCAAACCCCAGTACTGCCAAAAAAAAGTTTGGATTTATACTTGTTGGTAGTGAGGATTTTTAATTTTTTTTTGGTGGCACTCTGGCTTTGAACCCCAACTATTTATTTATTCTTTGGCAGTACTGGGATTTGAACTCAGGGCCTCATACTCGCTAGGCAGGCGCTCTACCACTTGAGTCACTCCACCAGTTCTTTTTGTGTGATGGTTTTTTTTTTTTAATTTTTATTTTATTCATATGTGCATACAATGTTTGGGTCATTTCTCCCCCCTGCCCCCACCCCCTCCCTTACCACCCACTCCACCCCCTCCCGCTCCCCCCCACCCCCTCAATACCCGGCAGAAACTATTTTGCCCTTATTTCTAATTTTGTTGTAGAGAGAGTATAAGCAATAATAGGAAGGAACAAGGGATTTTGCTGGTTGAGATAAGGATAGCTATACAGGGAGTTGACTCACATTGATTTCCTGTGCGTGGGTGTTACCTTCTAGGTTAATTCTTCTTGATCTAACCTTTTCTCTAGTTCCTGGTCCCCTTTTCCTATTGGCCTCAGTTGCTTTAAGGTATCTGCTTTAGTTTCTCTGCGTTGAGGGCAACAAATGCTAGCTAATTTTTTAGGTGTCTTACCTATCCTCACCCCTCCCTTGTGTGCTTTCGCTTTTATCATGTGCTCAAAGTCCAATCCCCTTGTTGTGTTTGCCCTTGATCTAATGTCCACATATGAGGGAGAACATACGGTTTTTGGTCTTTTGGGCCAGGCTAACCTCACTCAGAATGATGTTCTCCAATTCCATCCATTTACCAGCGAATGATAACATTTCGTTCTTCTTCATGGCTGCATAAAATTCCATTGTGTATAGATACCACATTTTCTTGATCCATTCGTCAGTGGTGGGGCATCTTGGCTGTTTCCATAACTTGGCTATTGTGAATAGTGCCTCAATAAACATGGGTGTGCAGGTGCCTCTGGAGTAACCTGTGTCACAGTCTTTTGGGTATATCCCCAAGAGTGGGATTGCTGGATCAAATGGTAGATCGATGTCTAGCTTTTTAAGTAGCCTCCAAATATTTTTCCAGAGTGGTTGTACTAGTTTACATTCCCACCAACAGTGTAAGAGGGTTCCTTTTTCCCCGCATCCTCGCCAACACCTGTTGTTGGTGGTGTTGCTGATGATGGCTATTCTAACAGGGGTGAGGTAGAATCTTAGTGTGGTTTTAATTTGCATTTCCTTTATTGCTAGAGATGGTGAGCATTTTTTCATGTGTATTTTGGCCATTTGAATTTCTTCTTTTGAGAAAGTTCTGTTTAGTTCACATGCCCATTTCTTTATTGGTTCATTAGTTTTGGGAGAATTTAGTTTTTTAAGTTCCCTGTATATTCTGGTTATCAGTCCTTTGTCTGATGTATAGTTGGCAAATATTTTCTCCCACTCTGTGGGTGTTCTCTTCAGTTTAGAGACCATTTCTTTTGATGAGCAGAAGCTTTTTAGCTTTATGAGGTCCCATTTATCTATGCTATCTCTTAGTTGCTGTGCTGCTGGGGTTTCGTTGAGAAAGTTCTTACCTATACCTACTAACTCCAGAGTATTTCCTACTCTTTCCTATATCAACTTTAGAGTTTGTGGTCTGATATTAAGATCCTTGATCCATTTTGAGTTAATCTTGGTATAGGGTGATGTACATGGATCTAGTTTCAGTTTTTTGCAGACTGCTAACCAGTTTTCCCAGCAGTTTTTGTTGAAGAGGCTGCTATTTCTCCATCGTATATTTTTAGCTCCTTTGTCAAAGATAAGTTGCTCATAGTTGTGTGGCTTCATATCTGGGTCCTCTGTTCTGTTCCACTGGTCTTCATGTCTGTTTTTGTGCCAGTCCCATGCTGTTTTTATTGTTATTGCTTTGTAATATAGTTTGAAGTCAGGTATTGTGATACCTCCTGCATTGTTCTTTTGACTGAGTATTGCCTTGGCTATTCGTGGCCTCTTGTGTTTCCATATAAATTTCACAGTAGATTTTTCAATCTCTTTAATGAATGTCATTGGAATTTTGATGGGAATTGCATTAAATATGTAGATTACTTTGGGGAGTATCGACATTTTTACTATGTTGATTCTACCAATCCATGAGCATGGGAGATCTCTCCACTTTCTATAGTCTTCCTCAATCCCTTTCTTCAGAAGTTTATAGTTTTCCTTGTAGAGGTTGTTCACATCTTTTGTTAGGTTTACACCTAGGTATTTGATTTTTTTTGAGGCTATGGTAAATGGAATTGTTTTCATACATTCTTTTTCAGTTTGCTCATTGTTAGTGTATAGAAATGCTAATGATTTTTCTATGTTGATTTTATATCCTGCTACCTTGCTATAGCTATTGATGATGTCTAGAAGCTTCTGAGTAGAGTTTTTTGGGTCTTTAAGGTATAGAATCATGTCGTCTGCAAATAGGGATATTTTGACAGTTTCTTTACCTATTTGTATTCCTTTTATTCCTTCTTCTTGCCTAATTGCTCTGGCTAGGAATTCCAGTACTATGTTGAATAGGAGTGGAGATAGTGGGCATCCTTGTCTGGTTCCTGATTTTAGAGGGAATGGTTTCAGTTTTTCTCCATTAAGTATAATGCTGGCTGTAAGTTTGTCATATATAGCTTTTATAATGTTGAGGTACTTTCCTTCTATTCCTAGTTTTCTTAGAGCTTTTATCATGAAATGGTGTTGGATCTTATCAAAGGCTTTTTCTGCATCTATTGAGATGATCAAGTGGTTTTTGTCTTTGCTTCTGTTAATGTGGTTTATTACGTTTATTGATTTTCATATGTTGAACCACCCCTGCATCCCTGGGATGAAGCCTACTTGGTCGTGGTGAATGATCTTTTTGATGTGTTGTTGAATTCAGTCTGCCATTATTTTATTGAGGATTTTTGCATCAATGTTCATTAAGGAGATTGGCCTATAGTTCTCCTTTTTGGAGGTGTCTTTGCCTGGTTTTGGGATAAGTGTAATATTGGCTTCATTAAATGTGTTAGGCAGTTTTCCTTCCCTTTCTATTTCGTGGAACAGTTTAAGGAGGGTTGGTATCAGTTCTTCTTTAAAGGTCTGATAGAATTCAGCAGAGAATCCATCAGGTCCTGGACTTTTCTTTTTGGGGAGACTCTTGATTGCTGCTTCAATTTCATTTTGTGTTATAGGTCTATTCAGGTGATTAATTTCCTCTTGGTTCAGTTTTGGATGATCATATGTATCTAGAAATCTGTCCATTTCTTTTAGATTTTCAAATTTATTTGAATATAGGTTCTCAAAGTAGTCTCTGATGATTTCCTGGACTTCCATGGTGTTTGTTGTTATCTCCCCTTTTGCATTCCTGATTCTACTAATTTGGGTTTTTTCTCTCCTCATTTTAGTCAGGTTTGCCAGGGGTCTGTCGATCTTGTTTATTTTTTCAAAGAACAAACTTTTTGTTTCATTAATTCTTTGTATGTTTTTTTTTTTGGTTTCTATTTCATTGATTTCAGCTCTTATTTTTATTATTTCTCTCCTTCTATTTGTTTTGGGATTTGCTTGTTCTTGTTTTTCTAGGAGTTTGAGATGTATCATTAGGTCATTGATTTGGGATCTTTCAATCTTTTTAATATATGCACTCATGACTATAAACTTTCCTCTCAGGACTGCCTTTGCTGTGTCCCATAGGTTGCAGTAGGTTGTGTTTTCATTTTCATTGTCTTCCAGGAACTTTTTAATTTCCTCTTTTATTTCATCAATGACCCATTGTTCATTAAGCAATGAGTTATTCAGTTTCCAGCTGTTTGCATGTTTTTTTGTCTTTACTTTTGTTGTTGAATTCTAGTTTTATTTCATTGTGATCAGATAGAATGCATGGTATAATTTATGTTTTCTTATATTTGCTGAGGCTTGCTTTGTGCCCTAGGATATGATCTATTTTGGAAAAGGTTCCATGGGCTGCTGAGAAGAATGTATATTGTATAGAAGTTGGATGAAATTTCTGTAGACATCAACTAGGTCCATTTGATCTATTGTATATTTTAGATCTAGGATTCCTTTATTGATTTTTTGTTTGGATGATCTATCTATTGATGATAATGGGGTGTTAAAGTCTCCCACAACCATTGTGTTGGAGTTAATATATGCTTTTAGGTCTTTCAGGTTATGTTTGATGAAATTGGGTGCATTGACATTGGGTGCATATAGGTTGATAATTGTTATTTCCTTTTGGTCTATTTCCCCTTTTATTAGTATGGAATGTCCTTCTTTATCTCGTTTGATCAATGTAGGTTTGAAGTCTACTTTGTTAGAGATAAGTATTGCTACTCCTGCTTGTTTTCGGGGGCCATTGGCTTGGTAAATCTTCTTCCAGCCTTTCATCCTAAGCCTATGCTTATTTCTGTCAGTGAGATGGGTCTCCTATAAGCAACAAATTGTTGGATCTTCTTTTTTAATCCATTTTGTCAAACGGTGCCTTTTGATGGGTGAATTAAGTCCATTAACATTAAGTGTTAGTACTGATAGGTATGTGGTGATTCCTGTCATTTAGTTGTCTTAGTTGTTTGAAGGTTTGATTGTGTGTACCTAAGTTGAGGTTACTCTCTACTTTCTTGCTTTTCCTTTTCCTGTACTTTGGTGCTGCCTGCCCTTTCATTGTTATGTTGGGTTTCACTTTCTGTGTGCAGGATCCCTTGCAGAATCTTTTGTAGTGGTGGCTTTGTGGTCACATATTGTTTTAGTTTCTGCTTATCGTGGAAGACTTTTATTGCTCCATCTATTTTAAATGATAGTTTTGCTGGGTAGAGTATCCTGGGGTTGAAGTTATTTTCATTCAGTGCCCGGAAGATCTCACCCCACACTCTTCTTGCTTTTAATGTTTCTGTTGAGAAGTCTGCTCTGATTTTGATGGGTTTAACTTTGTATGTTATTTGCTTTTTCTCTCTTACAGCCTTCAGTATTCTTTCTCGGGTCTCTGTATTTGTTGTTTTAATGATAATATGTCGTGGGGTAGTTCTATTTTGATCTGGTCTGTTTGATATTCTGGAGGCCTCTTGCATCTGTATGGGAATATCTTTCTCTAGATTTGGGAAATTTTCCATTATTATCTTGTTGAATAGATTACGTATTCCCTTCGCTTGCACCTCTTCTCCTTCTTCGATGCCCATGAGTCTCAAGTTTGGTCTTTTGATGGAGTCAGTGAGTTCTTGCATTTTCTTTTCACAGGTCTTGAGTTGTTTAACTAATAGTTCTTTGGTTTTTCCTTTAATTACCATTTCATCTTTGAGTTCTGAGATTCTGTCTTCGGTTTGTTCTATTCTGCTGGATTGGCCTTCCGTTTTGTTTTGCAGTTCTGTTTCGTTCTTTTTTCTGAGGTTTTCCATATCCTGAGTCGTTTCCTCTTTAATGTTGTCTTTTTTTGACCTGAGTTCATTAATCTCTTTATTAATCGTGTTCTTTGTTTCACTTTGGTGTTTATACAGTGCTTCTGTGGTTTCTTTTATTTCTTCTCGTGCTTTTTTCAAATTCTCTAGTTTTGTTGTCTTGGAATTTCTTGAGTGTCTCCTGTACATTTTGGTTGACCATATCCAGTATTATCTCTATAAAATTCTCATTGAGTACCTGTAGTATTTCTTCTTTTAGATTATTCTTGTGGGCTTCATTGGGTCCTTTGGCATAGTTTATCTTCATTTTGTTGGAGTCTGGATCTGAGTATCTGTTTTGTTCATTTCCCTCTGGTTCCTGTACTAGTTTTTGCTGTGGGGAAACTGGTTTCCCTGTTTTTTCTATCTTCCTGTCATTGCCCTTGGTGTTGATACTGTCCCTGTACTGTGTGCAATTAAGTATTTTCTAGCTTGTAATAATAACAATGGTGATATTTAGAATGGAAGGGTGAGAGGAGAGGGAAAGCAAAGAAGTTAAAGAAAGAAGGAAAAACAAGTAAACAAACAAACAAAAAAAAACCCAACCAACCAAAGTTTCAAAGATATAAACAGGGAGAGATAGTGTACCAATCAACAGTAAGCTGAACAGGCATTAGAGAGACAGAGAGAGGATTGAAAAAAAAAGTCAAGTAAAAAAAAAAAATAAAATAAAATAAAAAATTAAAAAATTAAAAAATCTCTAAGTTCAAATGCAATAAAGTTTCAGTCTTAATAATTTTGGTGTTAGTCCCTCAGCCGCTAATCCTGGAGATGGTGTCTCAGAAGTAGTTCTGTAGTTGTCTCATCAAAGGGGGAAAAAAACAAAAAAACAAAACAAGAAACCCACAAAGTGTCCCAAGTTCAAGTGCAATACAGTTTCAGTAAGTTTTTCAGCATGCAAGTATAGTTCAGTTGTTTTCTCATCAAAGGGAGAAAGGAAAAAAAAGAGTCTGGAGACAGTTCTGAGAATGGTATCTGCGGCTGTGGCTGCCTGCCCGCTGCTGTCAGCCTGCTGTTGCTGGAGGCGTTATTTATGCAGCTCTCTGGGGTGAGCTTAGCACTCACCTGGCCCCGCAGGCTTTGTTTGCTCAGAGTTCTCCTGTGTGGGAGCCTCTGCTACAAGCTTTCCCCTTTCCAAGCACTGGGAAAGGTGACACTGCCCCGCGTTGTCAGGCCTGTTTGTTTATTTACAGCTCTCGTGGGAAGTGGATCTTCCCCCCTCTCCTGTGCAGTTTTTCTCTCACCTCGGCTTTTACAAGCTTTCCCGCTCCTGATTGCTGGGCGTGTGCTGCTGCTCCTGCTTCTCCAACCTGGCTTGTTTATTTACAGTTCCATGAGGGATTTCCCCTCCCCCCCCGCCCTCTTTGCTACATGTCTTTTTGTTGTTATTGCTTATTAGTTTTTATTTCTTTTTTCCCTGGGTGGGGGTCGGTCTGTCCAGGGGGCTATCCTGATCTGGCCCAGGACTGTCTGTGGGAGAACTGCTTGCCGCTTAGTCACCTTGTGGTCCGCATCTTCCCAAGCCATCTGGGTGCTGCCGTCTGGCGGTGGCGCGGTAGCCTTCCTGGTTTCTCCGTTGAACATGGAGTGGGAATGTTATGCACGGACTGGGAGTGTGGAGGAGTCAAAGTTTTGCCTCTTCTTGGTGGTTTTTCCTGTAAGGTGTATCTCCAAGATTTTACTTTAGGAGGCACACTTTCTGCTTCCTCCCTCTAGCTGCCATCTTGGAATCTCTCCATGTGATGGGTTTTTCAAGATAGGGTGTCATGACCTATTTCCCCGGGCTGGCTTTGAACCGATGTTCCTCCTGAGTAGCTGGGATTACAGGTGTGAGCCATGGTACCCAGCCTCCCAACCATTTTTAATAGCAAACAGGAACTGTTCTATGGGTTCAGTGATTCCTCTCCCATTACCAGGCAGTGTAATATTCGTCTTCTAATCCACAGCATCAGCCAGCTGGGCTTCGAGCGCTCAGGGTGCTTCACAGGTGTGGTGTCAGGAAGTACTTCCTCCACACTCACTGGACACCTACTGACTGACCCACCTGCACAGCCAGGTGTGGGCACCCCAAATCACACATGCTTCTTTTTTTTTTTTTTCTTTAGTGCTAGAGGTAGAACTCAGGCCTTGTGTGTGCTAGTCAAAACTCTCTACCACTGAGCTGCATTCCCAGCCCACACTTCCACTTTCTGAACCAGGTGTGTTGCTGTCATGGGAAATTTAATTCCCGTCCGAGGACGCCACTACTGGGAGGTGGAGGTGGACGAGCGTGTGGACTACACTGTTGGTGTGGCCTTTGAAGACGTCCCGAAACAGGAGGACCTGGGAGCGAACTGCCTTTCCTGGTGCATGAGACACACATTTGCCTCATCCAGGTAAAATAAAATCAGATACATGAGATTAAAATTTGAGATTCATGTAAGAAGTGGTTTTTATTTCTTTTTTTTTTTTTTTTGATAGGACTGAGGTTTGAACACAGGGCTTCAGGCTTGCAAAGCAGGAGTTCTACTGCTTGAGCCACGCCTGCAGTTCATTTTGCTCTGGTTATTTTGGAGATGGGTGTCTTGTGAAATATTTTTCTGAGCTGGCCTCGAAACACGATCCTCTTGATCTCAGCCTCCCAAGTAGATAAGAATTACAGGTGTGAGCAGACAGTGCTGCCAGAAAAGAGCTGTTTTAAGATAAAATGGCTAAACTTTGTGGCAAGCTCGAGTCCGAACAGTTCTATGCTTTCACCTGCATTATCTCCTTTACCATTCAGTTGCAGAAGTCAGGCCACTCTCACAGCAGTTGCATGGTCCACCCCGTGTGATTCCGAGCTTGGATGCACACACAGGCAATCTGGCTCTGCAGATAGTCTTCTGAAACCAAACAACTGAGTTTTCATTGGTGCTCAGCTCCAGTGTTAGTGGGCACGGCTTGATTTGAAGCCCAGTTCCATATTTTAAGTAAATGTGTTTTGATGAGCATGGCTTCTGACAAGCACTGTCCTTCCTCCTGGGAGCAGTTCCTTAGGGCTGCAAAAAGATCCATGGTGCCCAGGCCCATGGATAAAATGTTCAGACTTAGAAGGCCATGGTTACAACCTTCCTTTGCTTCAAAAAAATAGAATAAAATCCACAGACACAGAGAAAAAAAAAATGTGACAGAACTCCACCTTCCTTCCCAGCACCTGTTGTAAATTTGGCTCTGTTTACCTTGATGGAGCCTGTTAACTTTCATCTGGGGTTCTCTGCCCACTGCCTGCATCGGAATCATTTAAAACTCTATGTGGGAACACTAACTTCTTCCCATGACACTCAGACTACTCTGCTAAGTCTCGAAATCATCCTGGGGTTGCATGAATCACCATGCATGGAGCTGTAATGGGGATTCTGTCTGAAGGAAGATGAAGGGTCAAGTCTCCACTTCTTGAGAAAAGCGAGGACATAGACAAGGGCCAAGTAAACCTGAGGGGCAATAAAGGAGTCTGTGAAGTGGGAGGGGTGGAGACCCAAGGCAGAAAAATGACCAAGGAAGGACAGACACAGGCTTGGAGGTATTGCAGTGTTTTTGAAATCTTATCTTGGAAAAATGTAGGAGGGAGAGGGATGGAGGAAGGAGAGGGAAGGGAGAATGAGAACTTACAAGTGGAGGATGAAAACAGGAGGGTAGGGTCTCCAGTGGACTCATGGATTTTGATTCATGGTTTTGGCCCACATTAGTGGTGAGGAAAGTGGGAGGAGGAAGACAAATTTGGCTCCATTAAGAAGCTAAAGGAAGCTCACAGTAACTGGGATGAAGATAGGCTGACTTGCTGACACCTTTGGATCTGATTCCAAGTGTTCATCTGAGGAGCTGGAACCAGCGTGCTGGCACACAGCTCTTCTGTTGTCTGTAGCTGGAGGGTTAGGCCAGGCCTGTAGCTGGTTTTGGTTTTACAGAGCATAGTTAAAGGGCACTAGTGCTACCTTATGCTGGATGGTGACAGACCTGGTGATGGTGGTGTCCGCCTGGTTTGAAGTTTAAGAACCGGATGCCACAGAGCACTTGTGCACACAGAGTTTCTACCAAAAATCTCATTTTATCACACAAAAGACCTCAGATGTCTTTATTACAAAAGATCTGCACACTTGAACCTTGAAGTCAAATGTCAGAGGCAGAGGAAATTCACGACTTAATATACAAGTTTCTTTGGAGGAAGAGATTGCTCCAGAACAGAATTTGGGACTGGAGTGGCTCAAGTGGTAGAGAACCTGCCTAGTTCAAATGCCAGTACTGCCAAAATTACAAAAAAATAAAACCCAAGAACAGAGCTTGAAAAAGTGTTTCCTAGGACGAATGCTAGAAAAGGGAAATAGTATAATTTTGGAAATGACTTATGATCTTAGTAGTCATTTAGTGTGAGGCAGTGACAGAATTACAGGAGAATGGATAAGATATGCAATCATCGGCAAATGGCTCATCTACAGAATTTCTGAAGCTTTGTTGTATCAACCTCTACTTTTCAGGCACAAGTATGAATTTCTACACAACAGGACAACTCCAGATATAAGAATCACAGTCTCCCCCAGGAAGATTGGCATTCTGTTAGACTATGAAAACTCACGACTGTCGTTTTTCAATGCAGACATCCCTCAGCACCTATACACTTTCAGCTGTCAACTTCACCAGTTTGTACATCCCTGTTTTTCCTTGGAAAAGCCTGGCTGTCTGAAGATACATAATGGTATTGCAAAGCCAAAGCACGTCACTTTCTACTAGGCCTTCCTGCCGTCCAGCCTCCGGCCTCTCTCCTCGGCCTCCCCCTCAGCCTCTCGCCCCGGCAGTCTGCTCGTGAATGAGCACCACACTCCCAGCATTATCGTGGGTCCTTATTACCTGGCAGACTGGTGTGTGGGCACCAGTGCACCTGACCTGGATTCTAGCTCTATGCATTGCTGCCTGCAGGATGCTAGGGTAGTCATGAGGACTGGACTAAAGGAACTCACAGGGCTCTCAGGTGCTCAAACTACGTGTGTATGTGCAGAGCATCTGAGTCTCCCAGTCCTTCGGAGCCTGTGCGGCGGTCGTCTTCTTAATGGCTTCAGTTCCTGTACACGTGTGACATTCTCCAGCCGTCAGGAACACAGATGAGGAGGTGAGAAGCTGTTCAGTGAACCAGCCCTTCTCAATGCCTTCTGCCCTCCTGTTCCCGACAGTAGCACTGCTGTGGTGAGGTTCCTCCCACTGCACTAACGCCCTGTCCTCTTCTCAGTTCTCACCACTCTAACTTTGGGATCACCTCTGTGATGCCTAATTCCATGAAGGCAAGGACAGTGTCCACCTTATTCCTCACTTGAGCCTCAGGCTATCATGTCAGCTGTACACCAAATAAAGCTATGTGCAGTCATGAATCCTGTCTTCATGCAACCACTGCTCTCCATGAGAAGGAGGCAGAGCTCCTTCCTGGCTGCAACAAAGGACCCACAGCCAGGGGGTGAAGGAAACCTGAAGGGAGGCAGTATGGAGGAGCAGAGGGGCAGCTATGCTTGATGGCAAGAATGGGAAAACAGTGTGTGACTTGCTGCTACACACAGCACATGCGGTCCACACCTGAATGTTCTTTGCTGGGTATGCTGAGGGGACACTGGGACATGAGCATAAAGAAGACATTACAGCCGGGTGTGGCAGCTCACACCTGTAATCCAAGCTGCTCAGGATTGTGGCTGGAGGCCAGGCTGAGCAAAAGGTTCACATGACATCATCTCTGCCAATATAAATAGGATCAAGGTCCAGGTTAAATGTGAGAGTCTACTGAATAATGACAGAGGGGCGAATTTAACTAAGATATAGTCTAAGCACTTTTGTAAATGTCACAGTGCATCCCCAGTACAATATAGTAATAAAAAAGGAAAACTAAAGCAAAAGGAGCCAGGGTACATGGCTTAAGAGGTAGAGCACCTGCCTAGCACAAGGCCCTGAGTTCAAATCCCAGGA
The DNA here is from genome assembly GCF_047511655.1 of Castor canadensis. Taxonomy (NCBI): domain Eukaryota; kingdom Metazoa; phylum Chordata; class Mammalia; order Rodentia; family Castoridae; genus Castor; species Castor canadensis. Next base: position 43,027,344 of record NC_133404.1, on the reverse strand, counting down.
CCACCAAAACAAAAAAACAAACTATAGTTGTAACTGATTCTAGGAACTGCCTACAATGTAGAGCTAGATCTGAAACAAGGAGACCTGGGTTTGTGCTACTTTTTGACTACTCTGCCTTATGACCCTGGAAAAGTCACCTTACGTTCCACATCCATTTCCCTTCAAACAAAGGGAAAAAGATTTGTCTCATGGGATTGGAAGATTTAATGGCAAACCTGAGAGAAACTTACAATACCAGTATGCAGTAAATGCAGTGTTTTAAAGAAATCAGCCCACTCAGGCACCAAAGTGGCCTCTAGCTGGTGGCTCTCCAGCCTCCTGCCTCACTGTCTCCAGGCCCCTGGTACCTGGGTGTCCAGCTTTCCAGCTCATGTTTCCAGCTGCCACTGAAGCTCTGCACACAGCACAGTCAAAGCTTATGAATAAAACCTCCATCTATGAAGCAGTTACTGAGACCATCTGGCACTATGCCCTGTGGCTGCCTCTAAACACAGATGTGCCTAATCTCATCACCGAGCTTTGTAAACCCTTTGTAAATCTTTCCCTTTCAAGCTTTTCATGTTTTCTGGCACTGACACTCTTGTCCACTGACTTGTTGGTACACACAGCAGCTCAGATTCCCGAGTTAACCACCTGCCCTGACAGCTTAGTGACTGTCCCTTACATATACACCTGCCCTGAAGCTGGGGCATGTGCCTTGCAACAAGGACACATGTAAGCACAGAAATGGTTTAGTTACACGCAAGCTTTCGGTAGCTGAGCATGTATGTATGTACACATGTGTCTATGTTCATACCCGCACACACGTGCTCAGCTACGCAAACAGAAACTACCAATGGGAATTTGACATCGTAATAAGGCTTCTACTAGGCTTCTGGAGTATTTCATACTGCAATATGTACATAGGTGAATAGATACGGGGGATAAAAACATGACACCTGAAAGATTTTAATAAAATTTTTATTTGACCAAGAGAAAACTACCTAGAATTATCTTTGACACTTAAAAGCCAGTTTAAAAGACAGAGGATCAAGTTCAAATATCACAATTATTCAGCACAAAGGACTTTTGCTTAAACGCCTTTCTCATCTTCTGCAAAAAGAAAAAGTGAGTGTAGAACAAAGCCCCAAACCTTGTGTTTCTTGTAAGACATTCCAGTTTCTTAAAACCCCATGATCAATCTGATGAAACTAAATGCCCACAAGGGCAGAGTTTACCTCATGGCCGTGTCCACGTGCAACCTGCTGGTACATCTGTTAAAAACAAAATGGAAAAGATTTCTTAAACATTGACCACTGTCACCACAATCCCTGTTCTGAGCAGTTAAAAATGCTATGAAACCTGCTCTCCGGGCTTTGCCTGTGGCACTTTGTAACTCCCTCCTCATCTCAATGGGTGGGAAAAGAGAGGGCGTAAGACACTACTAGCAAGGGCTTAATAGTCAGAATATTCAGAACCTATTAGATGGTTAGTGACTTAGGATATAAAATGACACTGGTTCCTGATAAAATTAAATTGCTTTTTATTTAGGAAAGTGTAGGTTTAATAAATTAGTGTCCTGCTGATTCACATGACACTCGATCACTTGTAGACGCCCACTTGGTCACCAGTGTGAAGCAGAGCTAAGGCAGGGGCAGTGGGCCACCTTCCCAATCCTCTCAGCCTCCAAGTTCTGCTAAAATCGTCTTACACAACTCGCACTCTGGAAGTGGCCCACTGCACAATTCACTGTGTCATTCTGTAAACTAACTGTACTGGTCTCTATCCAAGGAAGTTCAGCTTCTAGAAAATTCTCTGGACTCTACGAAGACTGCACTGCAGTGAAGTCTTCTCTTCAACTGAACACGTGCCCAAACTCTGGTCACCTCCCTGCCGATTACAGTTAAGACCCTCATGAGCTCACTATGCCTCTCTGCCCCTCTGTCATCTGTAACTTCCTACTCCTTTCTTTAGTAAGGCAGGGAAGTGTTAATTGCTGTTGGTAGATAAGTAGGTCTTGAATTTATTTTGCAAACAAGACCTGTTCTATCTACCTTTTCCTGTAGGAGGCTGAAAGCAGAGTCGGCTTGACTCCAAGGACTCTATTTTCTTAGTCTCCAGAAGAACATAAATCAGTCTTTACCATGTCATTTATAACACCAAGCTTTAAGAGAGCTGAACTCCTCACTGTGATCAATACTTTATTAAGCCAAATGCAAGGTAGAAGTGTTATTTGAAAAAACAACTCCCGCTAGTCAGCCGCTGTTAGGACAGTGATTCCTGGAAGGAGTGTGACTATGACCTGATGCAACTGCCCTATGGTAGCAAGCTGCTACTACACAGGTGCCAGTTCCTGTCACACCTACTGGGTCCTAGCACTTCAGGGCTTGTCTTCTGTCATCACCAATGCCAGAAAAAAATTAAGCCCAACTCACTGATGGACTGCTTCTTCTTTATTGGGCTTTTCTGATATTTTCATTTACTAATATCTTAGAGGATTTAAACTATTGCTGATGTGAACTGAGTAAATTAACCAGCTTACAGCTGATTCAAACAACATGCAGCTAATAAAAAAAAGTCTTTGTGGGAAATTCAGATCCTAATCTTGCTGCCTCCCCATCCTCATTCTGAGCCTAAATGCAGACCTCCCTTCAAGGAGTTTAAGGGATGGCCTCAGATTCAAACAGACTGGCTTGACAGCACTAATATAACCCATTCATTGGGAAGGAACCCCATCAACAAAACTGCAGCTTGAACGAGGCAGGAACGGGTTTAGAAACGATTTCCTGGTGTGCACGTTACTTTTTTGTAAACCTGTTGCTCTTCTCCATGCAGAAAGTTTCCTCCTCTCCTACTTCCTTCCACATCCCAAACCCACTTAATTGGGAGGGAAAGAAGGAGAAACAAGTTCTGTCCAAAAGTAAGGGTAGCACTCTGGAAAAAGTTGTAAGGTAGCAATACTGGTTTCCGTACCATTTACAATTCAGAAACCAGCCACTGACTCCTAGGCACCCAAAATGGACCTCCCTTTCCTTGTCCACCTAAGGGTTGGACAGCTCAAAAGTTACCCCTGGGAAGCACTGCCTAACTCCTCCCTCGCCTTTGCTGAGCTATGTGCCACATACGCACCTATGTGAGAACATGTAAGTGGCTGTACTACAGCCACTGACTTGTGTCTGCTCCACTTAACTGTAAGCACGTGGAGGCAGGGACTGGGCCCGCATAGTCTCCGGAACATGGCAACAATTGCCTTTTGCTCTCAGGAAACTCATTTACCTGAAAGAGGAATGGAACATCAAATTATCTTCCAATTCAAAGGAGAAGGTTCTTTATTACAAAGCAGCTTTCAAATGGGTGTGTGTGCTTGAGAGCGAGGTTAAAATATGGAGCAGTGAATCTCAACCTTCCTTTTGTTCCACACTTCCGTCTGGGGTCCCATTAGTAACAGCACACTGGGAAGAGTGAGGAGAGATATAGGGGAATCTGGGCGGTGGGAAAGATGTGTGGTGTAGAACATTCTTCTCATTACTGCAAGAAAACTTTTGACACACGTAATACTTAGTGGAGTTGTGACTATTCCGAAGACACATATGTGGATTTTAAACATGATTCATCATCCCTTGAGGCGGGTGTGTGGAAATTGCCCCCTTGGCCACAAAGTTTAACTATCTATCTTAGTCATGTCACAACATGACTAAGTGGCTATCTGCTATTTTATTATAGAGGAAACTGTCACCTGTAAAGGTAATATCCAACTTAGGAACTTATGAAGATCACAGGTATTTCCTTCCCAAATGTCAACTATCTAGCATCATTTTAAGAGACTCCCTTCACAGGTGATACAAAGCAGTAATTAAAATAGCTCAGTACCTAGCAACAGTCCTTCTGCCCTGGACAACTTTGGCCAAATTTATATATTCTCCATAGGGCAGAAATCAAAAGGAGGTGCCCATCATTACTGAAACCTCATCATTTTCTAAGAGGATAGCTAGAATTTTCAGATAGTGGGATTTGACATTCCATTATTTTAAGTCAGAAATATATGTTCCCAGCCCTTTAAAGCTTCAAAGGACCTCAAGCCAACTCCCCCAAAACAACCACATTTAATTATCTACCAAGGATGTCTACATAATATAAGGTTTCCTGAGATTTATTTATTTGCTTGTTTATTTTGCAGTACTGGGTATTAAACCCAGATCCTTGCACATTCTAAGCAAGCACTTTACCACTGAGATACGTCCCTAGCTCAATGTAAGGAATTTTATCCATTTATACAACAACTACACTCATGGTGGGTATTTCCCTGTACAGTTCTTTATCCACTAAAAAGCCATGAGAACTCTGGAAGAGAGAAGGGAGATGGAAGGTGGAGGCTATAACAGTGCTGGTTACTGGCTGTGGAAGGGGAGCAAGAATTAATTGGTCAAGGGAATGAGCAGAAATAGAAACTGCCTGGCTTGTCTACGTCCAAATCCAAGGACATATAACCTTCCCTTCTGAGCTCTTGATTCTCTAGGAGTTGGTCTGAATAAAAAAGCAATGGGAGCTGGGAGTATAGCTCAGTGGCAGAGAACCTGCCTGGCGCTGACAAGGCCCTGAGTTCAATCCCCAGCACTAAAAAAAAAAAAAACATCTGGTAAAAGAACACAAAATGTACACTTATTTGTATTCCCCCATGATGCCTGGAGGTACAGCTTGTGTGCCTACTGCTGCACTTTTAGGTGGTATTTTGAAACATCTGCATAAAAACAGTTGTTCTTAGAATGTGGTCCCTGTGGGGCCTCTGAAAGTCTTCTAGAGGTTAGTGAGGTCAGTAATAGCAAGACATCATTTGCCCTTCTCCTTCTGGTTCCATGAGTGAACAGCAGTGTGGAGGCTTCGTGTTATGGGAGGACATTCATCATTGTGACAATTAACGGACTGTGTGCTTGTACATTCTTGTGTTTGAAATACTTCTCAGCTTTTTCTAATACCATAATTGATATTAATGATAAAAAACAAAAGCACTTTTGGGTCCTTAGTAATTTTTAAGGGTGTCTTGAAACCAATAAGTTATTACTTACAAAGCCAGCAGAGGTTTGACTGCAGGACGCTATTCAGCATCTCACTTGGACATGAGTGCAACTTACAAGTTCTTCATAGATGGTTTCCCAAATAGAGCTTTGTGTAAATTTCCACAGGCTGTTACGGCAAAAGCTGAAATAAGTCGTCAGCCATGTCTTCTAGGGCTGTCTTGTTTAGCAATCCCTGGCCTTTCTGTGCAAAGGTGTGTAAGAGGAAATAGAGTCCCATCTTCACATTTTGTTCCTTCTGCACATTACCCAATGGAGAGTGACAGAAGTGACATGACAGACTCATCTCCATCTACAGAGCATCAAAATTATAGATTGCTGGGTGTTGGTGCTCATACCTGTAATCCCAGCTACTCAGGAGGCAGAAATAAGGAGGATTATAGCTCTAAGCCAGCCTGGGCAAATAGTTTGTGAGACCCTATCACAAAAATACCTAACACACACACACACACAAAGGACTGGCGGAGTGGCTCAAGGTGAAGGCCCTGAGTTCAAGCCCCAGTTAAAAAAAAAAAGGCACAAAAATGAGACCTGTTGAAACTAGTCCAGGAATGGGGGGAGGGGTAAAGAATGATGGAGGAGTGAATTCAACTATGATACATTGTAAGCACTTTTGTAAATGTCACAATGTACCCCCAGTACAACAATATAATAAAAAAACAGATTGACAGTGCCAACTCCTGACACAAAATACCCTTGCCTTTGACGGACCCCTACTCTATGTTAACGTCCATCACGTCGTCCTTCACTCCTCCCGTCGCAATCCACAGAGAGGTGCAGAAGAATTCCAGGCTGTAAATGAAGAAATTGTGCTTTTAGTCCTGGATATGTCGTTAGCAAGCTGTGTGACTTTCCACCTGTCACTGTCTCCTCCCTGCACTTCAGTTTAAGCTGAAATGAGAGAGATGGTCAAGATGGCTGTATTCCATCTCTAACAACAAATCTCTTTGCAGGGAGGTTCGAGAACCTTAAAATTGAGAGAGAGAAAAAGACAGAGAGAGAGAGAAAGAGAGAGAGAGAGAGAGAGAGAGAGAGCGAGAGAGAGAGAGGGAGGAGAGTCAGAGAGGGAGACGGGCAGACATTAGGGGTGGGGGTGAGTGTGTATGTGTGCGAGACAGACAGGGAGGGAGGGAGAGGGCGGGAGGACAGGGAAACAAAGCTACAGGTGCGGCTGCCTGTAGGAGACACCGATCCGGAACGCCTGGGTTTGTAAGCCACTCGCACCATCTGTGTGACGCTGTATTTTTTCCTAAACTTTGTGAGCGCGACCTCTCCCTTCCCCATCTCCCCACCACAGCTCGGTGGACTACGAACCTCATTTTCAAAACAGACGAAGAAAACGAGCTCCCCTCTGAGCCAGGAAGCTCGGCGGCGGCGCTTACCGGGCGACCTCTGTCCCCACTCCCCATTGCATACCTTGAAATGCCAGCTTGCCTAGTAGGTCACTACTGTCACCCGCCCTGCTCCGCACGACCGACGCTGCCAGCTACCCGGCGTTAAATCGTCGACGCAACCCTCCCCTTCCGGCGGACAAGACCCTCTTCCGGTTTCCGGGCGTGGGCGGAAGTCCCGCCTCACGCATCAGCGCGACGGAACGCGGCGCGAATGGGCGCTGCGCGCAGACTCGGGACGAATCCTCTGCTCGGCGTGCTCTCGGAGCGCGGTAGGGGGCGACTCAGGGTGACCTTGGGCACACCAGCATGCGAGCCAGGAGTCACCGGCCCGCGGCTTAGGGGTGGAGAGGGGGCGGGGACGCGGGGCGGGGACGCTGGGCGAGGCCGGGAGACTCCACCCGGCCCTTGGGTTTAGGTTTCCCAGTTTGTCGTTGTAGTCCTTACGTGGCCCAAATGACGGTCACCTTTTATTGACATTGGGTGTACGTCCTCCCAGTAAGCGTCTGGTCATTTTTTATTTTTTGTTTTTAGACAGGGTTTACTATGTTGCTCTGGTTGGCCTTAAATTTCCTAGATAGCTCTTGGCTGACCTTGAACTATTCCCCCCCCCCCCATGGCGTTTGAACTCAGGATCTTCACCTTGAGCCGCTCCACCAGCCCTTTTTTTGTGAAGGATTTTTCGAGATAGGGTCTTGCAAACTATTTGTTGGGGATGGTTTTGAACCGCATTCCTCCTGATCTCTGCCTCCTGAGTAGCTGGAATTGCAGGCGTGAAACACCAGCCCCGGTCTTTAGCTCGTTTTTGGTATCATCCCTAACTTGGAGGTGGGGAGAAAACCCAAGTCACTCCCGATCTCCAGTGGCCTTGGGGTAGAGGGATCTGGGGCTCGTGCATACACCTATATACACCAATCCTAATTCTCAGGTACTCTAAGTACATGCTGGAGGAAATTTCTATTCTTCCTAACTTAACAAAGGATTTGGAATTGGAAAGGAGATCTCTGGGCTCAGAGGGAGTGGGTGAGGGAGGTGCTCTAAATCAGGCTATACAGTTTTTGAAAGTCCCAAACTATCCTTGCCTGCCTCAGTCTCACCTGGAAATAGGGTCATTGCACATTACAAGAAGTTATGATTAGGTCACACTGGAGTATGGTGGACCTTTTATCCAATAGGACTCAAGTTCTTATAAGAAGAAACAAATGGTGAGAATGCTGTCTGACATTGCAGGTGGAGGGATGCGGTATAAGCCAAGAACACAAATGATTGCTTGGCCACCTGCAGAAGCTCCAGGAGGGCCAAGAAGTCCACTCAGAATCTCAGAGGAAGGCTGACCCTGCAGACACCGTCAGACTCCTAGACTTCAGAATGCAAGAGGATTAGTATCTATTGCTTTAAGCCACACAGTATATGCTACTGGCTTGTGACAGCCTCGGGAAACTGTAAAAACTAGCTTCTACTCATCTTTCCAGCCCTTTGAGAACCACATTCACAGCAGAGTCCAGATAACATGGGCTGTGTGCCCTAGGAGGTAAACCAAGGATAAGCTTCTAGTAGCAATAGTCAGGAAGGACCAGACAGGAGGATTAAGAGTTCAAGGTCAGACTGAAGGTGTGGTTCAAGTGGGAGTGATGCACAGATGACATGCGCAGGAATTTCAGATGCTCAGGGTTCTTGAGCCTGCTCTGAGAATGAAAGCACAGGCAGACTCCAACAGCAGAGGTCAGAAAGATTTTATTTGCAGAGAATTTAGTTGGAGAAAAGAGAAGAGAAAGACTGCATATTGGAGGATGCAGGGGGACCCGGAAACCGGTGATCCCCTGGGTCAGGGTGGGGAGTGGGTTTTATAGCCTAGTTTGCATTGCCTGAGGGTGGAGATGCCTTTCAGATGCAAACAGGCATTTTCTAGGGAGGAGAAGTGTCTCCTGGACTATTTATCGCCTTTTGGGATCTCCCACAGTCCATCCTTCAGTCCTTCATTCCCCTCTCTCAATGGTCACCCTAACTGCTGTTAGAGATAGGGACGATGAAGTCTGTTCAGTAACTGCTTCCTGCTGACAGGGGGCGATGAAGGGGCCCGCAGCGTCAGGGCTGACCACAAGAGGGGTTGTCAAGGGGACCGGTGGTAGTTGGTCGTTTTCATCTCCACCAGAGGCATTTGTGGAGATCTCTGCTCCCTTCAGCCACCAGTTTCTGAAGCTTTTTACGGATATCTGGTGTTGAGGACGATTTCCTCTTCCTGTGACTCTGGTATAATGTTGGTATGCTTTTGTAAAGCATCCTTAAGTCTCTGTAGGAAAGCTACTGGAGTTTCTAAGGGTCCTTGCTGTACAGCTGTGACTTGGGAGTAATTAAGAGGTTTTACCTTGGCTCTTCTTAGTCCTTTAAGAATGCAGTGGATGAAATGGTTACGGCTCCATTCATCCTTGTCATTTTCAGGGTCCCACTTAGGGTCATACCTAGGCACTGCCTGATCTCCTGTTGGAATTGGGAATCGAGGCTCCCTTCCAGGTATCCAATGTCTTTTTCTTCTCCCTTCCCCTCCTCCTCCTGTGAGGGCCCAGTAGGAGACAGGCCTATAGAGTGATAATTGTCTCCAGCTGTGACTGCCTGATCTAGAACCCGCTGTTTCTCCAGAGAAGTGAGGGTCTGAGATAGCAATAGCAGTACATCTTTCCAGCTCAGTTCAGAGTTTTGGCTGACTTCTCTAAATGCCTGGATGTACTGATCTGGATTTTCTGTGTAATTTCCTAAATCCTTTTTTATTTCTTTAAGTTCACTCACTCTAAAAGGAACATGAGCTCTGTCCCCTCCAGCAATTAACTGGAGGGGATAGAGTCCTGTGAGACAGCATCTAGTGTGTGAGGTGGCTGGGTAAGGGGGAAGAGGGGAGCTGATGGAGAATTAGATGGGTTTTTTTTTTTTTTTGCTCAAGGGAGTTTGGGGGCTTTTTGCAAAGGGTTACCATGGTCTGGGTATCTAGCCTGCATTTGTTTAGCCATTCTGAGTGGTCTCTTAGGAAAAAAACCAATTGAACGTATGGAACTTCGGTCCACTTTCCCTCCTTTTTACAGAACATATCTAATTGAAGAATGGTATTATAATTAATGCTCCCTCCTTCTGGCCATCTTTCCTCATCTCCCAGAGGATACTGTGGCCAAGCCTGGGTGCAGTAAAACTTGAGTCGCTTTTGCTGAAGACTTTCTTGATCAAGATCTTTCCAATGTTTTAATAAGCAGGCAAGGGGGGGATCCTTCCTGGATCCTTGAGGCTTGATTTCCCATCTAAAAAGGGAAACAAGGGAAAATTGGTCACCTTAACAGGTTTCTCCTTTTATCTAAGCATCCCCAGATAAGGAGAAACTAGTGGGAGAGGGCGTCCCGCTCTCCCTTGCTCCTTCCACTGCCACTCGTGCGTAGAGTCGTGGAGGATTTACAGATAGATATCTCAGTTGCACCCACCCCCCTGAGATGATCTTTGACCAATCTCTCATCTATTTTGACTTGCCTGTTTGCCCTGCGACCCAAGTAGGCCTAGTTTTCCTCTATCAGCTGAACGCTTGTAATTAAAACGTAACTCTATCAAAGTAACCAAGAGGGCTTGCATGGCCAGAAGGAGGACCCCTTTAGAGGCATGGATGGGGACTCTTGATGAAGTAGACTTTTGTTCCCCTATATATCCTGTGAGGCATATATGCTTTCTATGAAAGGAAAGAGAGCATCTGGAGGCTTTTGCTCTGGTAAGGGGCAAAAAAACCGAGACCTGAGGTTTTGGCCTTTTAACTATTTTTTTTTTCCTTTCCCTGAGGGCAGGCTGCGGAACCGTTTAACTAATCTGATGCTTGACAAAGACAGTCAAGCCTAAATTAGAGACTAGCACTTTCTGATGCCTGTAGGGATTTTCCCCAAACTCCCTGAAGAAAGAAGCTCACTGCTATTTACAGCAAAGGCGGGGAGGGGGACACTCATCCTGAACTGCCTGGGAAAGGGGAAAGAGAGGCTGAGGGTTGGGGAAAAAGAGAGTTTCCAGGCTCAATGCATGAGGGATTATTGATCATCCCTGCTGTCCAGGTCGATCCTGCCAAAGGCTGTACTGGAGCACTGGAAGCAAGAGGTGACCTCCACTCTCGGGCCACGGAAACCATGAAGAAAGCATGAGAGATCTGATTGTCCATTTGCTGTGGACATAGCTGGAGAGGTCCAAGACTTAACCACCTTTGGGGCCTCAGGACAGGTCAGGAAGTTGCATCTCCAGCCTTTGGGTGACACCGGGGAGTGCCCTGGCCAGAACACCTTTTGTGGCTTGAAGACAAACTTTCCTTTCCACCGGCTGTTTTCGGACCTCCCCTTAAGCTGGTCAGATCTTGAAAGAGAGTGTTAGCGTTTAAGGAGAGGAAAAAAGAAAAAGCCTTGGTGCACTGAAGTCGAGTTCCGCCCACGTAGCATTGGCAGTGCAGTACAAACCCCTGCCCGGCCTCTGAGTTTCCTCAGATTGCCTGCCGTACAGCTGTAGTGGGCTCGGACCTTTCCTCAGTTTCCCAAGGAAGAAACCCTCCTTAACAAGACAGAGAGAGAGAAGGTCGACCTGAGAGTTCCACCGTAGCTAGGCCGTGGTGGGGGGTCTCTCCTGGAAAACAGACTCCACCGGAGTGCCGGACGCTCACGGTCACATTCCTAGGCAGTCTTTCCCAGTTTGGCACAACCTATACCGACCTCAGGTGAAGGCTGGTCCCTTCGTGGTCGCCAAATATGATGCACAGATGACATGCGCAGGAATTTCAGATGCTCAGGGTTCTTGAGCCTGCTCTGAGAATGAAAGCACAGGCAGACTCCAATAGCAGAGGTCGGAAAGATTTTATTTGCAGAGAATTTAGTTGGAGAAAAGAGACGAGAAAGACTGCATATTGGAGGATGCAGGGGGACCCGGAAACCGGTGATCCCCTGGGTCAGGGTGGGGAGTGGGTTTTATAGCCTAGTTTGCATTGCCTGAGGGTGGAGATGCCTTTCAGATGCAAACAGGCATTTTCTAGGGAGGAGAAGTGTCTCCTTGACCATTTATCACCTTTTCAGACCTCCCACAGTCCGTCCTTCAGTCCTTCAGTAGAGCACCTGCTTTGCAAGTGCAAAGCCCTGATTCCAAACCCCAGACAAATAGTTCACAAGTCTTACATTGAGTCTTTCAAAATAATGATTTCTTTCATCAGACTTTTGTAGTTTTTCTCATAGAGATTGTGTACACAGTTTGTTAGGTTTATACCTAAGTATGTCATTTGGGGGGATGTTAGTACAAATGGTGTCTTTTTAAGTTCTACTCTTTCATTGCTGGCATGTAGGAAACAATTGACTTTTGTTTATTAACCCTGTATCCTACAATGTTACTACACTCATTTATTAGTCTTGAGTTATTTTTCTTCCACAAGAAATAGAAATGTCATCTGATAACAAAGATAGTTTTATTTCTTCCCTCTCAATTGCTACAACTTGCATTTCTTTTTCTTATCTTACTGCATTAGTTTGCACTTCCTGTGTGATGTTGAAAAGGAGTAGTGAGAGGGGACCTCCTTTTACTGGGAAACCTTCCAGTTTCTCCCCATGAATATGACATGCTGTTCGCTGTGGGGTTGGGGAGGATATTCTTTATCAGGCTGAGGAAGTTCTTTGTTCCTAGTATACTGAGAGGTAGCTTTTTTTTTTTTTTTTTTGTCATGAATGGATTTTGAATTCTGTCAAGTGCTTTTTCTGCATCTGTTGACATGACCATGTGATTTTTCTGCTTTAGCCTGTTGATGTCATGGATTACTCTAATGGGCATCTAAATATTGCACTAGTCTTACATACCTGAGATAATCCCCATTTGGTTTTGATGTATAATTCTTTCTCCACATTGTTAAATTTGATTTGCTAATACTTTATTAAGAAATTTTGCATCTATGCTCATGAGTGATAGTGATCTGTCACTTTCTTTTCTTGTAATATTTTTGCTGGTTTTGGTATTAGGGCAATGCTAGGCCTCATGAAAGATGTAGGAAATACTCTGTTTCTGTCATCTGAGAGATAGTGTATATATTTGGTATAATTTCCTCACACGTTTGGCAGGATTCACTGTTAACCCATCTGTGCATGGTATTTTCTGTTTTGGAAGACTAGAAATTATTGATTAAATTTGTTTTTTTGAGGGGGAGGTGGACCTGGGGTTTGAACTCAGGGCTTTATACTTGCTAAGCAGATACTGCATGTGCCACACCTCCAGTCCATTTTGCTGTGGTTGTCTTGGAGATCGGGTCTTACAAACTATTTGCCTGGGCTGGCCTTGAATCACAATCCTCCTGATCTCAGCCTCCCAAAAAGCTAGGATTCTAGGCCTGGCCACCAGTGCCCAGCTGGTTAAATTTCTTTAATAGATATATTCCAATTCATACTGTCTTTTCTTGTGTGAGCTTTAGCAAATTTTGTCTTTCAAGGAATGGGTCCATTTCATCTAGGTTTTCAGATTTGTGGGCATAGACTAGTTCATACTATTCCTTTATTGCCCTCTTTTGTTGTTGTTGTTGTTGGTGGTGGTGGTGGTACTGGGGTTTGAACCCAGGGCTAAGCAGGGGCTCTCCCACTTGAGCCACTCCGCCAGCCCCTTTATTGCCCTCTTACTGTGAATGGGATCTGTACTGATGTCCCCTCTTTCATTTCTGATATTAGAAATGTTTCCTTTGTATATTTTTTTTAGCCTGACAGAGGTGTATTAATTTCATTGGTCTTTTCCAAGAACCAACTTTTGGCTTCATTTATTTTATTTATTGTTTATAATTTCAGTGATTTCTGCTTACTTAGTGTTTAATTTCCTCTTCTCTTTTCCTAAGGTGGAAGGTAATTCATTTTAGATTTTCATTCTTTTCTAATACACACATTTGAAGCTGTACATTTCCCTCTAGCCATTCCTTTTGTTGCATCCCACAAATATTGAAAAGTTGTGCTTTCATTTTCATTTAGTTCAAAATATGTTTAAATCTCTTTTTTGGTTCACGAGTTCATTAGAAGTTTTGGTTTCTGTTTTCTGTTTTTTTGCAGTGCTGAGGATCAACCAGGACATTGCATATGCTAGGCAAAGTCTCCTGTGGCGTACGCTCCAGCCTAGAAGTATGAGCTTCTCCCTCACAGCCTGCCACTGTCCACTTGTGTTTCTGCTGCTGACTGTTACTTTAACTGCATGGTGGAGTAACAGCAGACACTGTATGGTTGCTGTTCTTTCAAAATTGTCACGTGTGTTCTGTAGCTCAGAGCAGACCTCCTAGTGACACTGTCAGAAAACAAAAGCAAGACAGGGGACTCCTGGACCTGCCACCTCTCTCCTTCCGTTAGGCATTTTCTCTTCCTAGGTAACGACTGTTTAAATACTGGTTTTCATACTTTCCTGTTTGTTCTAGGGATGATTCACATCCCACAGGCCAGAGTGGAACAGTGTGAGCGTTCATTATGCTACTCAGAATGGTGTGCAATTTAAAACTTAGGAATTGTTCATTTCTGGAATTGCCCATGGGACATTTGCAGATCGCTGTTGACTGTGGACAGCTGGAACTGTGGAAAGCAAAACTACACAAAGCCCACAAGCAGCATGGGGGACAAAGAATGCCTAGTTTTACATCTTGCCTTTTGGTATGTGGATGAGAGAACACAAGCTTAGAAATCTGTATTGGGACAAGAATTTTGAGGTGGCCAGTAATGACTGAACATGGAATCACACAGATTAGGGTGTGCACATCATGATGTTTCAACCAGGAGTCAAGCACTGAAACGCCTGCAATTTTGCTTCTGGTTATTATAACATGAGTGGTCACTGACACAGAGGGGAATTGGTAGCATGCACTTCACATTTTGTTTTGTTGTGCTTTGTTGACACAGGTATCCCTGTGCTGCCCAGGATTCACTATGCATCTTAGGCTGTTCTTGAACTTAAGTTCTCCTCAGCCTCCAGGTGCTGGGATTCCAGACAGGTGCCACCATGTCCTGCTTCATTTCAACAGTTTTCTATTTGCTTTTAGAATTGGTTGCTAGCTTGGTGCTGTATAAAACACTCAGCATCTTTCAGATTTGTTTTCTAGGAGGAAGGGGGCCAAGCAACAGCCTCCAGCAAGCAGCAGGTGAGACAGATTGCTAACTTGCTGGGCCTGCCTGTGACTCAACAGCAGCACCTGAGTTCCTCCAGAACTGCGGGTGTTTCTGCTAGTGACTGGACATCTTCTTCCCTTCATGAGTGGCTACTGCCTTCTATGATTTCTTACAGTGAACAGATTGCCCCCATACCATATTTCACGCCCGGAGATGCAGGCACCTTGATCGTTGAAGGCAAAGATGTGATCAAAAAAGAAAAAAAAATCTTAGCATGTCTAAAATTAAACTTGTGACTTCCACCGCCCCCAAACCTCCTGCCATGGCATTCCTCATCTTACTATGATTCCATCATTCAGTCCAAAAAAATCAGGAGTTCCTCATTTCTCTTTTCCAGACATACCCTACGTCCCATCTGTCAGCAAATTACTTGAGTTCCACCTTCACAATATATGCAGAATCAACTGCTTCTTTCCCCTACTGTAATTACTAAGCCATCTTTGCTGGATTGCTGGCTGAGCACCTGCCTGGACTGTCTTCCAGCCTTGTCTCCCTGTGCCACCCAGGAGCCAGAGTAATCCTGAGCAACGCCCGCATTGCTGTCCAAATGACCTGATGGCTTTTTGTCACATGCTAAAATAGAGCTGTCTCTCCCATGGTGTGCCCAGGACACCTCTCCGGTCCATCTCCTGCCCGTGTGGCTTTCTTCACAACTTCGTCAACCTTGTTCCTTTCTACTTGTGCCCTCCCCGCCTTGAACCACCTTTCCCAAAAAGATCCTCACGTTGTTCTGGAAAGGATTGCCAACTGAGGCATGCCCAGGTAACCTTGATCGTGCCCCTCAGAACAGTGGCATTGCTGTCTTAGTCGGTGTCCAAAGGGGACGTCACCCAGCCGTGCATTTCTCAGGCTGCACCTCTGAGGTCAAGCGGCACGTGCTGTACTTCGTCAAAGAATGGTGCCCTGTGCTTTCATTGGCTGGAAGGCGCGGCCGGCTCTTGACCCCTGCCTCAGTTGCAGTTTTCCGCGGGGCCTCTACCCGAAACAGCGCCCGAGGGAGGAGTAAGCTTGGCCCGTGCACCGCGGGGCCGGCGTCCACCTGCGGCACCCGCGGCTGTCTGTGATAAACTGCAAGCTGCGGCCCGCGCCGCCCCGCCCGACGGCCGGGCCGCGTGCAAAGCGCCGTCCTCGGCGCGGCGCCGCAGAGCCCTCGCTTCCCGTCCGTGGTGCACGGCGCTGCGGAGACAGGAGAAGGCAAAGCTCCCGCGTGGTTCGCCCGGAGCTTCTCCAGGGCCCGAGGCCGGATTTGTGCCTAGGGATCACACGCAGATTTTCCCTCAGTAACGCGGATTCTTCTTTAGGTCCAGGGGAGGGTACGGAGCTTAGGAAGGCCTGGCCCGCGGTCGCCTGCCCGGGCCACACGCCCTCCTTCCCAGGCCACCCATCACTCTAACGGCTGATTCCGTCCCTCCAGGGCCCTTCAGCCAATCAGATGACGGCGCGGGCGCGGCCCCGCCCCTCCCTCCCTCCCCCCCCTTTCCTCCCTCCCTCCCCCCCCTTTCCTCCCTCCCGGGTCCCGCGTGCTGCGGGGTCCTGCGCTCGCACCTCTGCCCCTCCGCTCCCCGGGGGCTCCGGTGTCCCTGTGTGGACGTGGCTACGGGCCGGACCCTGGCTTCACCGAGTGCTAAGCTGGTCTGAGGAGGAGGAAGAGCGCGGTAACACGTTTCCCGGTGCCGCGTGCAGGACCGACGCCTGCATCTTTGGGGTGCCCTTGTTTAAAAGTGGGTTCAAGACACCGGTGGACAGCTGGGGCTGCCACCACGAGAGTCCTCTGGGGTCCCCACGCCTGCGTGGCCCTCACTCCATGAGGCGGCTGCGCCGTGGTCCTGCGCCCCGGCCTCCCCGCGCTGGCTCCCGTGTCCCCCTCAGGCCCAGCTGCTGGCCTCCTCCGTAGCTGAGCCGACTGGCCTGCAGCCACCCCCACATTTGCTTTTAGGGCGTCCGCAGACACGCGCGGTTACCCCGCCGCCACTTCGCTGTCCTTCCGTCCCTCAAGCCGCAGGCGGCCGCCCGCCCTCTTGTGCCCCTGCAGCTTTGCGCGTTCTGCTCGTGTCCCGTTCGCAGAGTGGCCTGGGTTCTTGTGAGTCTGCTTTCTTCCCCCAGCGTGTTTCCTTCCCAGAGTTTCCATGTCCTAGCATGTACCGGAATGTCATTCCTGGCCACGGCCGAACAATAGTCCACTGATCGCGTACCGCGGTTTGCTCACCCGTCCCTTCATGGACACCTGATCCTTCCCAGTCTGGTGACCATGAGCGGTACAGCTGTGAAACCTTGCGTGCGGGGTTGCCTTGAACACCTGCTGCCGTTCTTTGGGGAATATGCCTAGTTCTGGAGTGCTTTCTCACTTCGGGATCTCCCAGGCGTCCCACAGCAGCACTTTACTTGCCCTCCACCCCAGTTGTGCGTGAGGTGCCATTGTCTATTTTCAGGTCCCGGGTGATCAGTGAGCTCTGAGCTGGAAGACTTGCCCTTCGACTCTGAGAGACCCTCTCCCAACCTCTTGCTGTCTGCGCCTCTCTTCCTGGAACTTCCCTTCAAAGTTGAGCTTCTTGACAGAATTTTCTCTCTTCCCCCTGTCCCAGCTTTCTGTTTTGTTCTGGTTAGCTGCCGTTGCTTCCGTTTTTACACTCATGCCTTCTAAGAGTGACTTAGTGTCAGCTCTAGTTTGACTTCCAGGACCCTTGCTCTTTGCTAATCCTTCACAGCATAGCGCTGCTTTCCACACTGCGGGTGCGCACGCTCTCCGCTGTCACCTAAATCACAGCCTTCAGTCAGGTTTCATTTCTTACTGGGAGCTTTCCACAAATGTCTGGGGAGTCTTGGCCACTCATTTAAAATTGAGGTAATGAGCTGGGTGTGGTAGCTATGTGGTAGTAATTCCAGCTACGAATCCTTCCGTAATACTGACTATAAAATTCAGGACCTGGATTGTATAGTCTGCAGAGTTCCTTCTAGATGGTATTATTATGTAGAGATTCACTTACCAGATAAGAAAACTGGAATCTGGCCAGGTGTGGTGGCACACACCTGTAATCCCAGGAAGGATCACAGTTCAAGGCCAGCCCAGGAAGAGTTAATACAACTCCATGTCAACCAACAAGCCAGGTACACTCCTGTATCCAAGCTACACATAGGTAGGAGGATTGCAGTACAAGGCAGAACCACTAGACTCTAACTGAAAAGTAACTAAAGCAAAACAAGGGCTGGGGGCATGACTCAAGAGGTAAAGGGCCTGCCTAGCAAGTGTGGGGGGTTCAGCTCAAACCCCAGTGCCACCAAAGGGAGAGAAAGCTGCAGTCTGTATTTATTTAGAAAAAGTTGAATTCTAAGTGACTCGCTGTTCTAGAGGACTTCTGAGTAAACCTTTTGTCTTCATTATAGTATAAGTTTTTCTTATTTTCCTGAGAATCCCTTTTCTATAAAAATTATCTTTGGTTACTAAATCAGCGTTAAGGCATTATAAAAGGGATTATAATTTTCCTACCCCAACTACTTTAAGGTTCATTTGTTCATTTCATATGTGAATAATTTTATACACTTGCATTATATCAAAAATTCAATTAGTACAGAGAAGACTGGCAAATTTGTCTATATTGAAGTCACCACATGGCACCCCAAAGAAAATAAAAGTGAGCCACACACTAGGAGATATTTAACACAGGTGACCAGAGGGTCTACTAAATCTCCCCCACACCAACAGCAAGAACGAGGACTAGGTTTCATCAGGTCCAAGATTTTACCAATTTTAAGATGCACTATTATTCTATGTACCACTGAGCAGGAATGTTCAGTTACATTGATATGTTACTGTCCTATTACTTCCTTTAAGGGAATTTGTAGGGAAATTCAATAATCCTCTTATTGTTTTTCAAGAAGTTCATGAATGGGCTGGAGGATGTGGCTTAGCCTATATGAGGCCCTGGTTTCGATCCCTGGTACCCCTAAAAAAAAGATGAGTTTGTGAATTCGCAGCAGGAAGCACCTCCAGCTCGTGATTTGCCAGGCTGTGTTTGGGATGTTATGAAGACTGGACTCTGCACGTGGGTGGATTTCACGACTGAAGGGGTGCTAATGGCACAAGGTATGCCTCTTGTTAGCAAGGTGTGCAACAAAGATACACTAAATGTTTTTTAAAAACCCAATTCCTCTTCCCAAATGCTAAACTGTTCATAAACACAGGGTTTTTTGTTGTTGTTTTTTGTTTTTTTATCATTTTGCCCATTTCTGTTGAAGATGTTTCTACTAAAAACGTATTTTTACAACTGGAAGTGGATCCTATTATTTTAGCCCACTCATCTTGTCTTTGTGGTACTGGGATTAGAACTCAGAATGCTGCACTTGGTAGGCAGGTGTTCTACTGCTTGAGCCATTTCTCCAGCCCTTTTTTCTCTGGTTACTTTTGAGATAGGGTCTCACTTGTTGCCCAGGCCAGCCTGGACCTCGATCCTCTTATTTTATGCTTCCCGCAGTAGCTGGAATGATATGTATGCTTTTCCATTGAGATGGGATGTCTTGAATTTTTTTTGACCAGATTGGTCTTCAACCAAAATCCTCCCAACCTCAGTCTCCCAATAGCCAGGATTATAGCGTGAACAGTGAGCTCTGGCTCCACTCACTTTTTATTCATTCATTCATTCATTTACCAAACAGCTATCAAGATCTGCTTTGTGTTGCAGCCCAGGATGTAAAGACGAGCTCCCTCTCTGGTGGCTGGAAATGATTAGAGTTCCCCATGAGCATGCCGCAACCAAGGTGCACTCAACGTGGTATGGAATGACAAGGCTGTTCAAAACTCCACATTTGATGCTGAACTTTTCAGATGAATGGCAACTAACTAAGGAGACACGGTGAGGAGGAAGAAAGATCCCAAAGTCTGAAAAAAAAGTAGGCTGAGTGAGTACACAGACACTGGTGAAGCATGAGATCAGAGGGGGGCAGCAAGAGAAAGATGGAGAGACTTCCACATGGAGTGTTGTAGTCTTTTTAGACTTTAAAATCGTTGACAGTTGGAACCCATCCTATGTCTAAATGCAGTAGAATCATGTGCGCAAACTGACTTTTAGATTAAATTCTAGGTGTTAGTGTGGGAAGTAGACACAGGTTGGTTTGATTCTGTTCTGTCCTGTCCTGTTTTGTTTGGGACAGGGTCTTACTATATGGCCCAGGCTGGCCTTGAATTCAAAATCTTCCTGCCTCAGCCTCCCTAATGCTGGGATTATAGGCTGTACCACAACCCCTGGCTGATTTCATTCTTAAGTCACGGTATTCTTACAGAAGTTCTCTCTGGTATTCACACTTTCAGTTCTCTGCTTTCAACAGCTTGTATCACTTTGAATGAAGCTAAATTAGTGTACTTCTTCCCAGCCACAAGGTGCCCTGGTCAGAGTTCACTCTCAATCAAGATCCTCCCCACACAACGGGGGCGCAGCTCAAGTGGTAGAACCCTTGTCTAGCATGCAGGAGGCCCTAGGTTCAATCCCCAATAAAGGACAGAGAAGTTCTCCTGCTACTGAGGAGGGGAGCAGGCGTACTCAGTAGAGTCCTGATGGACTCGTGTGTGTAAAGAAACCCCCTGAGAATAGGAAGAGACCCACATAGACAAACAGAGCAAACAATACCAGTGCTCACACTAGGCCAGGAAGAAGGCAAAAGTTCCTCATTCATTGACTATTGGGGAGTTGCACTTTAAAAAAGTCTTGCTTTACTAGAGGAGAATAATTATTCCTACACAAAAACACACAATCACCTCAGTCTCTTTCATGTCCGTTCCTGTTATCATTCCTGTCACCGTCATAGTTAACATACTCATTGTCTGCTCGCCCTCATTGGCCCGCCCTTCAAACCTGCTTTGCTGGTTCCCATTATCTTTTACACTGGTCACTAGTTATTCTTTAAAACACATCTCTAATTGTGAAATTTCTGTGGCTTAGAAACCTTCCTTAGCTCCTGTGGGGACCGTCGGATAGAACAGGTTCTCTCCACCGTACATAAAAATACTCTGTAAACATCAGATAGTGACAAGTTGGCATGTATATATGCTATAGATTTGCTTCTTTTCTTTTTTTCCCTTTTAAATTTTTCTCCTTTTTCTTTTTTGATTCTTTTTCTCCTGCTTTTCTCTTTATTCTTTTTTTAGTTCTTAAGTTTCTTCCAAATTGTTTTCTTCTGTGTTGGTTTCTTTTTGTTGCAGCTGCTGGTGTTTTCATTTTTTTATCTGTCCTTTGGTTTTGTTTTTGTGGTACTGAGATTAAGCACACTGGGTAGGTGCTCTGACACTGAGCTATACTCCTAGCCCAGTGAGAGCGATCATACTTAGCTCCAGCCACAGTGCCAACTCAAACCTTGGCAGATACTCCAACCTAAAGAATAGCCAGAACAAAAGGTCCCTGACGACAACCTGTTCTTAAGTGGGCACAGCTGAAGGCGGGAGGTCTGATATCCTGCTCCTGGACAATCACCCTTTTAGTAAAGAGAAATAATGCAACTGTTGTGACACCACAGCTACAAGGGTCTCCAGCACTGGCCCCCATCCTGTCAGAATGCACACTGCTGATGAGACTGGAGGTGACTTTCTCAGAGGGGGAGCTGTGATCCTATCCTTTCTCTACCAGGAATTGCACCAGTGTCTAGACAGGCCCTTCACCCAATCAGAACACCAAGTATCAGAATCACTTTCAAGTGATTCAAGTGATTGAAAATGATTGGCAAAGCCAATATCAGAAGTGCTGCTGGAAAACCCTGTCACCTGATAGGGGCTCCCACTCCCATTGTTCCCACTGAGGGTGCACCCCACATACTCTGCAGTCTATACCACATCTGTCAAGATTACCAAAAGAACTCTGCCCTTGCAAGACATAAAGAGAAAGTAGGCATTGTGTCAGAACCCACTAATCACAGCCAAGGAAGCTACAGGGAGATTATACCATGAAGTTCATTGGAAATGAACTTAACATTACACAACAAACTGATATCCCAAAAAACATCATCGAGAGAAAGCAGCTTATTAAGAGGGCCCTCACATAAAAGTGGAAGAGATATCCATCCTAACAGATGCACAAATCTTGACATAAGAAATATGAAAAAACAAAGTAATATGACATCTCCTAAGTTTCCTAATTTTATAGAAATTTACACCAAAAATATCAGTGGATGAAATTCTGGATAAAGAAATCAAAAGCATGATTTTTCAAAAGCTCTATGAAACCCAAAAGAATATTCAACAGATAAACAGTTGAATTACTTAAGGAAGACAATGCAGGCTATGAAAGAGAAATTCAGTAAAGCAAGATTTTGAAAAACAGAAATCTTGGAAATGAAAATTCCTCAATAAATAAAAAAAACTCAGTTGAAAACCTCAACACAGACTAAACAAGTGAGGAAAGATTATCAGAACTTGAAGACAAGTCTGTCAAAATATCATGCTCACCAAGATAAAGAAAAAAATAAGAAAGAATGAAGAGAACATACCAGATCTCTGGGACATCATTAGAGGACTGTTAGGGTTTGAGTGAAGTGCCCCTCCAAAAGGCTCCTCTGCTAAAGGCTTGGTCCTGAGCTGGTAGTGCTATTGAGGGTGACTGGGCAGAAGGATGCTAATCTCATCAGTGGACTGACATTGAAGAGATCATAGCTGAATGGGCTGTTAGCAAGTGGGGTCTAGCTGGAGGAAGTGAGTCACTGGTGAGCGGAGAACATATCTTTAAAGGGTATATTTTGTCCCTGGACCACTATCCCCCCTGCTTTCTGGTCACCATGAGGTGAGCAGCTCCACTCGGCCATGCCCTTCTGCCATGATGTTTTGTGTCACCACAGGGTCAAAAGCAGTGGAGCTAGGTGACCATGGACTGAGACCTTTGAAACATGAACCAAAAGAAATCCTTTCTCAAGTTGTTTATCTCAGATATGTTGTGACATAAAACCTAACACAAAGATAAAACATTTGGCTCATCTGTATCTGAGGGAGAAGTGCTATGGGCTGAAGGTATACAAAACCTATTCAGTGAAATAATAGCAGAAAAATTCCCAAATTGTGGGAAAAATGTGGAAATCCAGGAAGCATTTAAAACCCCAAACAGACATGACTGGAAAAGAACTGTTCCACAACATATTATAGTTCAAATGCCAAAAGCATATGACAAAGAATATTAGAGAAGCACAAAGAAAGAATAACTCTCCCTAGAAGAGCAGACATGGAGATGAGAGCTAGGAAAGAATCAAGCATTCAATACAGTAAGCCATCAACTTCCAAGATGAATAAGAGACAAACAATATTCCACTAGCCAGAAGACAATGAACAAAATGACAGGAACTGTAATAACTTTTAGTAAGAACTCTGAATGTAAATGGTCTCACTTCTCCAATTAAAAGACACAGACTAGCCGAATGGATTAAAAAAACAAGACCTAACACATTCTGCCTACAAGAAACTCACCTCACCCATCCAACCATACAGTGACTGAAAGTGAAGGGTTGGGAAATGATATTCCAAGTACATAGAATCCAGAAGCAAGCAGGAGTAGCTATACTTACATCTGACAACATAGGCATTAAGACACAATCAGTGAGACATGGAAGAGCACTGTGAATTGATGAAGGGAACAATTCCTCAAGAAGATATAACATGGCCAGGCACAGTGGCTCACGTCTATAACCCCAGCTACTTGGGAGGCAGAGATTGGGAGAATCACAGTTCAAGGCCAGCCCAGGCAAAAGTTAGAACCCATCTCAACCAATAGCTAGGTGTGGTGGTATGTGTTTATCATCTCAGCTACACAGGAAGCATAAATAGGAGGCTCGCAGTCCAGGCTGCCTGGGCATAAATACAAGACCCTGTGCAAAAAATAACTAAAGCAAAACAGGCTGACAGTGTGGCTCAAGAGGTAGAGCACAAAGCACAAGTTCAAATCCCAATACAGCCAACAAAATCAATAAAGTCAACAGTTTCAAGTGGCTTGAACAATACTATCACCCATCTAGAGCTAATTGATACTTGTAAAACAGGACACCCTAATCTGCAAACTGCATGAGCAAGTGTCCACGTGTCCACCATAGAGACTTTAAAGGGACTGAAATCCCACACTGTTCTCTGAGCACTTTAGGGTGGAAATAATGCATCTGAGCACCCAAGGTCAATGAAGAGTGAAGAACAAGTGCCGAGAACAGATACAAATGGTGGTGCCAGCACAGCAGGGCAGAAGCAGGAGGGGAAAGAGGGTACTGGTTACCTACCTGGACCCAGCCTCACAGTCTCTGGTTTCTCTTCTGCCCCCAGGGCCACAGGAAAAGCAAGTGCTGCCATCAAACTGGCTTGAGCAGTGATGCTCAGAACAGGGCCCCAGGACTTCCTGCTTGGCCTCTTTATCTGCCAGAGGAATGGCCAGCTTGTCCTCTTTGCTTTGGTCACAGAAGACGAACATCTCACAAGGTGTGGAGTGTGGCCACTACAAGGTAAGTTCTTGGGCTGGGGGCTCAGATTCAGGTGGGATTACTTGTCTGTAAGACGAGGAAGGGCCCAAGCAGGGCATGCTGCCTTCTGTCCACCAGCAGGGAGCTCTGATCTTGTTCTGAACTGAAGCTGGCTTGCCTTCCACAGAGGCACCTTTTATCCAGGACTAGACTGAGGGTGAGGGCAGGGACTGGAAGTCCAGGCCAGATCACAGCCACAGTGGCCCCACAAAGGCACAGAAACAGGACTCTACTCTGGTGAGGTCCAGAAGTGCTCTGGCTTTGGGGGAAAAGCAGGGCCCTAGGCCCCAGAGAAGCTGCCTGTCACCCCCATGTCCAGTTGCAGGGACACACCCACTACTCTGTTCTGAAAGTCTTAGCCAAGGTGAAAGGAGAGCTCAGACCCTAAGAAGAGGGCCCCAATGAGATGGGCAGTATGTCCTGGGACCCTGTCCCCTGGACTCTTACCGCACCGGAGCCTTGCTCTTTTTCCTTTCTTGTGAAGGAGCTGTGACTGGGCTAAAAGAAAGCAAGCAGAAGGGTGGCTGTTTCTCCAAGTCAGGAAGGCACAGGGATCAGTATTTCCTGGTGGTGGGGGTCTGAGGAAGGAAGGCAGGCAGTCCTGTCCAGTGGTTAAGAGCATGGCAGCTGGAGCCAGACCACCTCAGCTTGAATCTTGGTTCTTTCACTTACTGGTGCATCTCCTTCATGACAGCGTTCACAGAGCCAAGGGGCTCTGACCCTTCCTGGCCATTTCACTATCATTGTTAGGGATGGACGCCACACGTGGAGCAGATCCTCAGATCTCAAGGGGCATCCTGTCACTCAGACCCTGACTCCTAGTGGCCCAGCTGACTGTGGCTGAAGTGCCTCCCCACCCCCAGTGGGAATTTTCAAAGGCAGAGTCAGGGGTGGAGCTGCTCTCCAAGGGCCTTTCCAGCTGGGTGATTCCTTTTGAGCCCTGGGGCGGGGGTCACAGGGAGGCCACAACCTCTGAGGGCTCATTGTCCTCCTCTGAGCTGAGAAGGATGGATTCTCCCCACCCTCCCCTTGGCACCCAAATCTGCACACTCAGGAACAGGCCTTGCCCAGCTCACAGTGCTTCACAACGGTCCCCTGGTGCCCAGTTCAACCACCTTGTCCCCAGTTCACAGAGAGAGGAAGAGGCTTATTTGATGTCACACACAGGTGACGCATCAGGTACTAGGCACAGCAGCCAGGTGTTGACGGCTGTTTTTTCTCCCTAGATGAGTTTCGTGTCCCAGGTATCTGGAGCAGAAGGCCTCGGCTCACCTTGTCTTCTCCCTGGGCAGGGTGCCTACTGCCTCAGCAAGGGCCAGGACAGTCCACTTCTTCCACACCTGTAACCTCTGCTTGGCCCCGTGGGTATGGGGCCAAAGGGAAGCAGGAAGTAAGGTGCCCGCCCTACTTGGTGAATGGTAGGAGTGCATGACCCAAAACCAAAGGGCTGTTCCCATGATGGGTTCCTCCCTGCAGCCTCTGAGGACAAGGGACATGGCAAGGGGAAGACCTGAGTCTAGGGTGGCCATTTGTCCAGTTTTCCTGGGTTCCTGAGATATATGGCTTTGATTTTAAAACATGGAAAGTCATACACAGACTGGGGTGAGTTGGTCACAGCTCCCAGTCAGAAAATGAGGACACTAAGGACTGGGGCCAGGAGGGAAAAGGAGGGCCAGGAATAAGGGAGAAACTGGGTGTGGTGGTTCACACCTGTAATCCCAACATTCATGAAGCTTTGCAGGAGGATCATGAGTTTGAGGCCAGCCTGAGGTACATAGTGAGACCCTGTCTCATAAGAGAGAGAGAGCAAGAGAGAGAAGAGACAAGACAGTGAGTTAACATTCTGCCGTGTGTTCTTAGGAGCCTCTCATTTATTTCTAAGTGCTTCTCACCCAAGTCAGATCTGCTGGGGTCCACCCTGTCCCTTCCCACAAAGAAGCCGAGAGACCTAGGATCAAGAGCTGCTTCCTGCTCCCAGCTCCTCTGTCAGCCTGGGAGTGCTCAGTTCCCCAATAGGTGTTACCTTCATGCCCCTTTCCCAGGCTCTGAGACCAAAGCTTAGACACAGCTCAGTCCCCAAAGCCCTCTGCTCCCAGTAAAGATAGGACATGCCTCAAGTAAACTGGATTTCTCACTTGCTCATGACTGATGTTTTGTACAGGGGCACAGAAGAGTCATGCAGGCACACACTAGCAGGTGCCCTCTGGCAAGGTTTGCTGAATCTGTTTCCTTATCCTAAAAAATGGGAGTGTACTATACGGAACTTGTAGGATTGGGTCAAGGATCAAATGAGCCATTGCTCATTGAGGCTTGCTGCAGAAGTCGATGGACTTGGGAGGAGGGGCTGTCTTGAGTCCAGATCTCACCCAGGTTTTCCTGTTTCTTCAGGTCCTGTCCTCATCAACCCAGGTACCAGCTGACACCCAGACCCTGTGTTGCTTTCCAGTGGCAAGATGGGAGACAGATGGGGACGGGGACTCTGGAGCAAGGGGTGGGAAGAGAATAGAGTGGCTGGATTATGAGCTGTGAAGACAACCGGGGGATGCAGCGATCTCAATCACTAGAAAATGAGTGGGGGGTGGGGGGGCACTTGGGGGAGGATGTATCTGATTTCCAGGCCCCTTGGTGTCCCTTAAGGAGAAGGAGACAGGTGTGGGACAGTGGAGACATTCTGCCCAGGAACCCCTCTCCCTGAGTTTCCCTGATGAGTGGACCACCCACTCATCACCACTCATCAGGCGTGCAAACACCCTGCCATCTGGCCCCTTTCTCGTCCTAGAGCCTGACTGGAGCAGCCAGTACCCTCAGGTTCTTCCTCTCCGAGGCCTTCCTGGGTCAGCACTTTGAGGTTGTGGAGTTGGAAAGAGGCGATCCTGAGCCTGGAGACCTCTTCCTGTTCAAGCTGCTATCCCCCACGGGATACTGGTGTGGGGCCCACGTGGGCGTGTACTGTGGCCATGGGGAGATCATCCACTTTGAGGGTGAGCGCCTCCGGCTGAAGTGCCGCCTCAGGTGTGCGCTGGGATGGAAACTGTGGTTCTGGACTGGGATCCTGACTAGGATTTGGGGCCCACGGGCTCTGAGTCAGAGGAGACGCGGGATGGCATGACTGGAGCCTTAGGTTGGCTCTGATTTGTACCTGGCCGGTGGTCCCCACAGGCCAGAGTCCCAGTGGTAGTGGGCCGCACCCGTTTCTGAGCTCCTGGGAAGGCGTGGTATCCAAACAGGGCCAGCGGCCGCTGCAGCGCTCCCGCTCCCTGTGGCGCGTGCTGCGGAGACGAGGCGGCGTCGACCGCGCGCTGCTGGAGCGCCGCGTGCGCGAAGCTATGGAAGCCGACCCGCAGCCCTATCACCCCACGCGCAACAACTGCGTGCACTTCGCACTGCGCCTGCTCGACGTGGAAGGAAGCCCGGACTGGGTAAGCACCGCCCAGCTACCCACCTGGCTCCCGACGCGCCTAACCCACGCCCCAGCAAAGTTCAGGCCTCCCCTCCCCGCTCCACCCCGCCACGTTTCTCCAGACTCAAGCTCCACTCTGGCAGGCCCCAGCCCCCGGAACCAGACAGGCCTGCCTCAACCTTGTTGGGTTCCACACTCCATGAAACCCTGTGGCCCACTCCAGGTAGGTGTCGGGTCTCAGCTCACAGACCTGGACACACGTATTTACTGCAGCCCACCAAGCCCAAGCCCGTCACCAGCATTCCCTCAATAGAACTTCCTAGGAGTCACATTCCAATTCTGACCTCGGAGGCTTTGGGTTCCCACTGCAGATGAGACTCGGCCCTTAGGAATCCTTCCAGGCTCCAAGCCCAGTCAGGAGACCCCAGCTATCCAGCCCCAAACTCCAGCCCAGATAGATCCTGCCCTTCCCCCAGGCCGGCTGCTACTCTCCCAGGGATCCAGGACTTCTTTCCTGGGTCTTGGGCACCGCAGGCCTCGGGGGCGGGGGGGCTGGAACGAAGGCATCACAGGATCCAGGATTCCCGGTCGTTACAGCGGACCCTAACCCAGTCTCTTTCCTTTCCTTCCTTTCTAGGTGTCTGTGGATGTGGACGTAACCAGAGCGTAGGAGTGACCCGGGGCCCTGCTGGGGGGGCGCGAGGGGCTTCAGAAAGGTCCATTAAATTACTTTCCAAAGCTTCATTAGTATGTCCGCTTCCCCTCTAGCCTGTCCCCTCCGCTCTGCCCAAAGCCCGCTAAGCGTTCCTCCATGCTGCCCGCCCCCCGCAGCCCGTCCTCGAATCCCGCCTCCTCCAGGAAGACAGTTGCCTTTGCAGTTAGAAGGCAGGACGCCACCAGAAGGGCCTGGACTGTGTAGAAAAGAGGGCAGGAAAGGCAGCATCTCCGGTGTCCGAGGCCGGCCTTCCAGAGTGGCATCCCCTTCCCCAGGCCCTGCACCCGCCCAGGGCGACATCTCCTCCTCTTAGGCCCTGCACCCGCCCAGGGCGCATCCCCTTCCCCAGGCCCTGCACCCGCCCAGGGCGACATCTCCTCCTCTTAGGCCCTGCACCTGTGGACACAGCCTTCCTTCCAGCCCGTCCCCTTTCCTTCCACGGCGGCGGCCAGGCGGTCCGCACCCCTCCCCTTGGGGGCGGCCCCATGTGCAGTCCCGCAGCCTCTCCTCCCAGTCCTGGAGGCGTTCCAGTCCCTTTAAAGCGCAGGACCCCTCCTTGCGGGAGGCGGCATTTCCGAGGGATCGGGGCGGAGAGACGCTGCGGCCCTTCCCCGCGCGCCTGGCCAGCCAGCACGGCCCGCGCGGCGCGGACGCCGGCGCCTTTAAGAAGCTCGGCCGGCTCAGATTGATGAATCCGCGCAGCCGCCACCGCGCACTGCCGCTCCGCGCAGCCGGGCCGCGCCGTCCTTGCCAGCCCGCGAGGTCCTCGACCCGCCGCCCCCATGTCGGCTGCCCCCGCCTACAGCGAGGACAAGGGCGGCTCTGCCGGCCCCGGGGAGCCCGAGTATGGCCACGACCCGGCGAGCGGCGGCATCTTCTCCTCCGACTACAAGCGGTGAGGGAGCGGGCCGCGAGGGCCGGGGCCGCGGCAGCTGCGCGCGGGCACCATGGACAGCGCCCGGGACCCGGCCCCGCCCCGCCGGAAGCCGCCCAGGCCCAGCCACCGCCCTGCCGGGGGGAGGGGGAACCGGGACCCGAGGTGGGGGGTGGTGGGGGTGGGAGGCTGGGGGGGTTGTTGGGGGTAGGGGGTGGGAGGCTGGGGGGTGGGGGGTGGGGGGTTGGGGGGGTGGGGGGTGGTTGGGTGGGAGGGGGTTGGGTGGGGGGGTTGGGTGGGGGGCGCAGCTAGCTGGGGTTTGCAGGCCCCGCTCGTCCAGGTGTTTCTCCTGTTTGCAGCGCAGGCCTTTTATGCGCTGGGCGGATTGGGAAAAAACCCAAACCCAGCATGGGTGAGGGGCCTGAGCCTGGGGCCTCTGGGGAAGTGGGCCCTGAATGCAGACGCAGAATCTGGCTCCTCCCAAATTCGTGTCCCCCCACCCCCGCACCCTCCACCTGGCACGCACCCCCTGCTCCCCACGTTGCTGTGTAGGTCACCCCGCCTTAGCCATAGTTCAATCCCTGTTCCTTCATTTGCTTGTTCGTGGATTCTGCAGCAAGCATCTGTTGAAGGCCTCCCGAGTGCGGTCCCGTGCTGGACACTGGGCGCAGGGTGAACTCAAGATGGCCATATCTTCACATGGTTGCCGAGGGGCGCCCCCGGGGAAAGAGGGGGGTACTGGCTGTGGGGCCCGGAGGAAAAGGCGTGCACAACGTGTGAAGGAGAGCCAGGCTACGGTTCTGGTGGAGCTGGTCCAGTGGTCAGCATCCTGTGCAAGCCACTGCAGTGGCTAGAGCGAGGGTGGCAGGGAGGGCTGCTGAAGCGCTGCAGGAGGTGTCATCAGACTGCACGTTAAAGGATCACAGGCTGCATCTCTGGGAGGAGATGGGAGGTGAGCTGGGCTGAGCGAGAGACAAGTGGAGGAGGTATAGCAGTGGCCTGGACTAGGAAGGGGCAGGTGCTGCAAGGACCCCTGAGGAGGTAGAAGCCACTGCCTGCTATGATGGTTGGATTTGGGAGGTGGGGTAGGAGGGAGTCCCTGGGAGAAGTGATGGGTGATGGGTAGATGGTGGTACTAGTCAGTGCAACTAGAAATAAAAGTGTTTGTGCAAATTTGTGCAAAGTGATGTTGAGCCCAGCTTTTTTTTTTCTTTTTCTTTTGGCGGGACTGGGGTTTGAACTCAGGGCTTCACACTTGCCAAGCAGGCGCTCTACTGCGTGAGCCACACCTCCAGTATGTATTGCTCTGGTTATTTTGGAGATGGGAAGTCTAGAGAACTATTTGTCCAGGCTGGCCTTGAATTGTGATCTTTCTGATCTCAGCCTCCCAAGCAGCTAGGATTATGGGTGTGAGCCACTCACCCAAGTGAGCTCAGCTTTGAGCACTCTGAGATTGTAGCCTCTGCAAACGTTCAAGACTGGTAGGCATCTGGATATTAGGATTTGAATTCCAGGAGAGAATCCTGGAATGTAAAGCCCCAGAGGGCAGAGAAGATAGTCCAGGGTGCGTGTGTAAAGACACCAACATTAGGGGTGATCAGAGAACAGGGATTGGGATTTAGGGTACCTAAGAAGTGACTCAAAGGGCAGAAGAAAATAAAGTGCCATTTCAAGAAGAGGAGGATGGTCACTAGTATCAGTGACCATTAAGATCAACTGATACAAGAAATTTGAGACCATTGGTTGACAAAGAGGTCAGCTTCCAGTTCCAGTGTTACTTCCTCCCCAGGAAACCAGTTCTCGAAAAGTGAAGAGAACAGGAACCAAACTGTTTCTCCCCACATTGTGTTATGAGTGACTGCAAGCACTCAAAGTGAGGGGGTGATACAATGCTGGATGGACACCCCGACTCGGTCCTCACCCATATGGTGCTTGCTTCGTCTGCCGTCTGTCCACATCTGTGTTGGACTGAACCATGTAAGCCACAGAGATCCTGACCCTTCAGCCCTAAATTCTAGGCCAGCATCTAAAGCCTGGTTGGTGGGAATAAAGGAGCAGATAGGAAGTGATTAAGAAAAGCACAGTGAGTGGGAATTTTGCTTGTAAGAAGTCTGGAGAGAGGGGAGGAATTGACTCATGGAGGTTTGTTTGTTATTAGGATGGGAGAGCCCACATATCCCCTGCTGAGAAAGGGCCAGAGGTGTGGGAGAGGCTGAAGGAAATGAAGAAGGCACCCGTCCCTGAGTGATGGAGGGAGTGCTTACGAGCCAGGGTGAGAAGAGGACAGGCTCTGTCCAGAGGGAGGACGGAGAGCAGACAGTACACCCAGATGTACATGAGTCTAGGGCAGGGAGCCGCAGAGGGTTTTACCTAAAAACAGCCTTTCATTTTTCTGTGAGGAGCAGGGAGTAGAGCTGTAGGGGCAAGGCATGGCTGGGAGAGGGGATTTGGGGGTGACAAGGGTTGAAATACTCAGGATGAATAAAGCCAACCTCCCCCTGGCAGGGCAGTGGGACAGAAGGGCCAGGCGTGTGAGTGGCAGAGCCTGGGAGGCTGGGTCCTGGAGGCCTGGTAGACAGGAGGCAGAGGGAAGAGAAGGCTGATGGGAAGGAAGTCAGGCCCGGGAAGGACAAGAGGCTTGGGGCCAGAGTATAAAGGGGACCTGGGCTGGAGCAATTCTGAGGAAGTTGAGGTCCAGGTGAGGCTGTGGGATTGGAAGAGTGAACTCTCCTGTTCCCATAGTCCTCTGCTCAGACCTTGGATTAGGCTTAGTCCCCAGTCCCCGCCCTCTGTCCCTCCTGAGGCCCTGTCTCTGAGCAGTGAGGAGGAAACCAGAGTCTCCCTCCTGGCCAGTGTCCGGTTACTGAGTTTCGGGGCGGGCCATCTGGTGACAGTGACAGGCAGCCCCAACTGGCTGGCCAGCTCAGTCCCATCCTGGAGCAGGAGGACCTGATGCCCAATGCAGCGATTTCTGCAGCTCCCGGGGGCCGTGGGGAAGCTAGGAGGAGGGGCTGATCAGGAGGCTGCCAGCCCTGTGCTGGGCCCTGAAGGTGGGCCTCCACCCTGGTACCAGGCCCTACAGCCTGAGGAACTTCGGTGGCTGCAGGCCCCAGAGGAAGACACAACCCAGGAAGTATCTCTGGAAGAACCTTGCCCAGACACTGGCCAGGGCCAGGGCCAGAGCCATCCACTACGGTACAGAGGGACCCCCAGCCAGGAAGGCCAGGGATGGGCAGCTGTCACTGAACCCAGGCTCTTTCAAGTTTTACCCTTTCAGCTGGAGGAGCACTGGGTCGGCACATAGGGTCCCATAAGGGGATGGGTGAAGGTCACAGGACACTCAGAGAGCTAAGAATTTGAGCTTAACTCCTGGAGGCTCTGAGGGAGGACAGTAAAATATTCCATGGTGGAGGTCCCACCTTGACCTCTCCCTTCCCCAGGCCCTGTCTGGAGTGGGCTCAAGATAAGTTTCCCGACAGAACAAAGCAGGGACCATGTTTGACCAGCCTCTTCCTGGCTGGTTGGCTGGAATTTGGGTGGGGAGAAGAGGGGAGCCTGATGGGCTTCAGATACCATGTCTGACCCCCTGGCTTGCTCCAGCCACTCCCAGGAGAGTCCCTCAGGCTGGGTCAGGCCAGTGCAGTGGAGGGGAATCCGAGCGGAGATGAATGTTTCATGGCCTCGGTGTAGCTGTGTGTCTCTCCTTCCCTGGGCCTCTCCCCCTGAGCTGGGGGAGTCTGGTCAGCGGGCACCTGACGCTGTGTGCCTCACGCCTATACCCGGTGGTCCCTCCCCTCAGCTTCTGGAATGCAGGCGCCAGGCTGGGTGGGTGCAGTGTCCTGGGGCGTGTGCATTTGACGGGGACCTGTGGCATCTGAGAGCATGTGGGTGACACTTCGGTGTGAGGTCAGCTTAGGGGACACTTAGAGCCACAGCAGCCCCAGCCAACACTGCCCACCTCCCCTGAAGGCCGGTGAGGAGTGAGCCCCTCCCCTCCAGGCTGAGCCCCCAGAGGGAGGTTGCAGGGTCCCACAGCTCCAGCCTTTTCTGCTGTTAGTTAGTCTTCAGGTAGAGCTTCACCCCTTGTGCCCAGGGCGTCCTCACAGCGTGGTCCTCCTACCTATGCGTCCTCTGTAGCTGGGATGACAGGTGCCACTCCCAGTTTAATGAGGAGATGGAATATGGCCAACTTTTTGCCCAGAGCTGTGATTCTATCAATCTCTGCCTTCAGAATAGCTGGGATTATAGGCAGGAGTCACCCCACTGCCTCGCCATCAGATATCTTAAAGAGGAGTCCACTGGCCGTTTCGGTGAATGAGACTGGACAGGCCAACTTTTATCAAAGTTGTACGTGTGGCAGGTGTGACTGTGGCAGGTGTGACTGTGGGGACAAGGTGGAGTGTACATGTCTACATGAGGGTGTAGGAGAACATGGAGGAGTGCGTGGTTGTATGCATTTGTGGTTGTATAGGTGAGGTGTGTGTATAGGTGTTCGAATTTTGTGTGGGGTCTGTGGTGTGAGGTGACTGCGGTGACACTGGGCGTGGGGTCCGTGGTGTGAGGTGACTGCGGTGACACTGGGTGTGGGGTCCGTGGTGTGAGGTGACTGCGGTGACACTGGGCGTGGGGTCTGTGGTGTGAGGTGACTGCGGTGACACTGGGCGTGGGGTCTGTGGTGTGAGGTGACTGCGGTGACACTGGGCGTGGGGTCCGTGGTGTGAGGTGACTGTGGTGACACTGGGCGTGGGGTCCGTGGTGTGAGGTGACTGCGGTGACACTGGGCGTGGGGTCCGTGGTGTGAGGTGACTGCGGTGACACTGGGCGTGGGGTCCGTGGTGTGAGGTGACTGTGGTGACCCTGGGCGTGGGGTCCGTGGTGTGAGGTGACTGTGGTGACCCTGGGCGTGGGGTCCGTGGTGTGAGGTGACTGCGGTGACACTGGGTGTGGGGTCTGTGGTGTGAGGTGACTGCGGTGGCTCTGGGTGTGGGGTCTGTGATGTTAGGTGACTGCGGTGACACTGGGCGTGGGGAGTTTTCTGTGGTGTGAGGTGACTGGTGACACTGGGCGTGGGGTCCGTGGTGTGAGTTTGTAGATGGAGGATCTGGGAACGTAGCAATGCTGGGCCCGGGACTCAGGCCAGTCGAGGGCCTGTGCCTCTGTCGCACCCTCTTCCTCACTGTCACTGGGCGCTGGCGGGTTTCTACCTCCCCGACCCTGGGCCCTTACGCTTTCCCGCTTTCCCGTGGTGGAGGTCGCCCTGTTCCCGCTCCTAGCTTGAGTCCTAGTTTCGGATTTCCGTTGTTTCTGGATGTTCCGTGGCCGGGGCTCACCTGTGTTCACTGCTTTTTAATTTCTGCCATCGAGATAGTTCTCGAGGCTGGCTTTGTGCACCTGGTCCTGACGCTGCAGTTTCCAGGTCACCGGGTCCGTGCGCAGCTGGGTGCACAGCTGGTGGGTGTGGGATTGCCCCGGCACTGGGAGCGGTCGCTGCCACGCAGCTTGGGTAGGCTATGTGACACGTTCGTGAGTTCATTCATCACTGTCTTCTGGTGTGGGTGAGCAGGTTGGTCACTGGCCAGAGACTTGGCTGGGGAGCACTCACTCACGGCTCACTTGCCGAGTGGGAACAGCGCGGAGATGAGTCTCTCTGGTGCAGCAAGCAGATGGCCTTGCGCTGTGGCCTTGACCATGACTACTGGACACGGGTCTTACACATTTATATCAGGTTTTTTTTTTGACAGCACTGGGGTGTGAACACAGGGCCTCACCCTTGCCAGGCAACACTCTATCATGTGGACCACTCCTCCAGCTTTATACCAGTTTTTAAAATCAGTTTTGAATACTAAACTTTTCTTCACCGTATTTCAAATATTTACCCTTTTGTTGCTATAGTGGGCTGAATTATCTCCTCCCCACACATTTTTATGTTGAAGTGCTGGCCCCCAGTACCTTGGAGCATTCCCTTACTTGGAAGCGGTGATTAAGCTACAGTGAGGTCATCAGGGTTGGCCCTAATCTAATAGGACTGGGGTCTTTTGATAAGAAGAGGGAATTCAGACAGAGGAACTCACAAGGGAAGACCATGCAAAGGCAGGAGAACAGTCACAAGAGAGAAAAAGCAGAGGACATTTCACTTCTGGTCACCAAAATGTGTGAGGCTTTCCCTCCACCAGCAACCAGTTCTCTGGCAGACATCAACTGGATGTCTTAGAAGGCAGGTTCATTTTGACACTGTCCACCTGGAGAGTATGTCAGATCCACAGGCCAGTACATCAGTCCCACGCCCAGCTGGTGGCAGACGATAATTGCAAGCATTAGCTCATCACCCATTCTGATCAACCGGCCATAAACGGGGAGTCCCGAGGACCCCTGCCTCAGGCTTAGCTCTGTGACCAGCTCACAGAACTCAGGGAAACTGTTCTGTACTTACCCATTATTATAAAGGATGCAGGTGAATGTGGAGAGGTGTGAATTTCTGTGCCTTCTGTACCTTTGGGTTCCTGCGGACGTAGCATTACAGAGCTGTGGTTGACCATTGGTGCTCAACTCAACCTTCAACCGTCTCCCATCTTTGGAGGTTGGGACTCAAAGTCCCAACCTTCTAATGACAGAAGATGCTCCTGTCCCCAGGGAATGCTAAGGAATGTAGGTGCCATGTCACATATCCCATCAGTGAGGAACTGTGAAGGCCGTAGGAGTTCTTTGTCAGGGACTGGGGCCAAATAGGAGCTCTGTCTCAGAAATGGGAGGCAGAGATTAATTATTTTTTGTAGTATAATGGCTGTGTCAATTTGAACAACAGAGAGACTTTTTTTTTTTTTTTTTGCAGTACTGGGGCTTGAACTCAGAGCCTATACCTTGAGTCACTCCACCAGTCCTATTTTTTTTGGTGATGGGTTTTTTAGAGGTAGATCTCACAAACTGTTTGCCTGGACTGGCTTTGAACAGCAATCCTCCTGATCTCTGCCTCCTGAGTAGCTAAGATTATAGGCATGCTCACCAGCTTCTGGCTTGCTTTTTTTTTTTTCTCTTGAATTTATTTTTTATATACCAAAGTTAAAAAAAATTAAATGTAGGCATCTTGTTACTGATAATTTTATGATCTTAAAAATAACATTTCCTCCTTCCATATTTAAAAGTAACTTCTTAAGCAAATGTAGGGTTGATTCATGTATGAAATACATGCATAAGTTAAATTCTTCACTACACAGAAGCTCCAGCAGCATTTATCTGTTGGTGAGTTATTTAATCCTAATGTGTAAACTTAGATCCTTCTGTGAAATTTCTCCCTAGGACCTTTGGTCCTCTGTTTTTTTAACCTGACACCATACAGCTTTTATCATCGTCATGCTGCTTTATGTTTCAGTGTCTAGTAGGATGAGTTGCCTGTCATAATTCTCTTCCTTTCCCCAAAATATTCTCTAGAAAGCTTACCTTCTCATTTTCCCCCAGATAAATTTTGCTGCTACTTCACAAAATTTGACAAAAATGTCCTTTTGAAATCTCAGTGCATGTTGCAGAAAGTTTATAGGTTGGTCAAAGCCACTGCTTTTATTCTCCTCAGACTTGTACAAGGGTTCACTTGTTCATATATTTGTTTTTATAAGTTCCTCAAATGACTGTTGAATGTTGAGTGACAGGCCTGGCCTTTGTTGTCAGGCCCTCTGTGGAGTCTCTGGGACCTGTCCAGTCCTTGGAGTCAGTGTGATTGGTGAGGGCAAGACCTGTAGACACTCAGTGTGGGGCAAGGGTGCTCCACCTGCTCTCACACTGCTTCCCTTCTGTGGGTCTTCCTCCATCCACCTGGTCCTGCATCCTGAGCAAGGTCCACACCTCCCCTCCCTCAGCCCCTCCTTTCTCACCCGGCTCTGTCTCTGAAACAAAGTACCACAAACTAGGTGCTTAGAACAGTAGAAATTTACCATCTCCCAGTTCTGGAGGCCAGAAGTCTGAAATCAAGGTGGCAGCAGGGCTGGATTCCTCTAGGACTTCAGGGGCTTTTCCTTGCCCCTCCTTGCCTGGTGGTTTGCTGGCACTCTGGCATTGCCTGGCTTGTAGATACACCTTTCCAGTGTTCTGTCTTCACACAGTGTTCTCCTTGTGTCTGTGTCTCTTCGAGTGACTGTCTTACAAGAATACCAGAGGAGCCAGGCACTGGTGGCTCACACCTGTAATCCTAGTTACTCGAGGGGCAAAGATCAGGGGGCTCACAATTCGAGGCCAGCCCAGGCAAATAGTTCTCAAGACCCTATCTCAAAAATACCCAACACAAAAAAGGGTTGATGGAGTGACTCAAGTGGTAGAGCGCCTGCCTTCCAAGTGTCAGGCCCTGAGTTCAAACCCCAGTGCTGCCAAAAAACAAAACAAAACAAAAAAACCCAAGCGCTCACCTGTATTCCCAACACTGGCACTGGGGAGATTGAAGCAGGAGGATCAAGAGGCCAGTTTGGGTTACACAGAAAGTTGCAGGCCAGCCTGAGCTATGTCATGAGACCCTGTGTCAAAACAAACAAAAACCAAAACGCCAACGAAACACAAGACATATTGGACTAGGGACCCACTCTACTATAATATAACCTCATTTAACCTAAGTACAGATGGTGAGCCAGGTGTGGTGGTTCATGCCTGCAATCCCAGCTACTTGGGAGGCAAGGCAGGAGGATCAGAATTCAAGGCCAGCCCAGACAAAGTTAGGGAGATCCTGTTTCAGAAATTAAAAAAAAAACCAAACAAGTTGTTCTCGACCTCTCTGAGATGACCCACTTTCACTCCTGAATGTGTCTTTATTCTAATAAACTTTATAGCAATATCGTTCTCAATAGACTTTAGGTCTGTTTAAAACTTATTTCTTTCCTAATAAGCTTTAATGTCACTTTCACTAAAACAACAAACAAACAAAAGGGCTGGGGTTGTGGCTTGGGTGGTAGAGCACTTGCCTAGCGTGCACCAGGCTCTGGGTTTGCTCCCCAGTACAGAAGGGGGTGGGGTGGGTCCCTGACACAGGGGTTCCCCCTGTGACTTTTGACTTCACGATGGTGTGAGAGTGGTGTGTGTTCAGTAGAAACTACTTGGAATTTTGGTCCTTACTGGGCTAGCAATTCGCAGTAGCGTGCTTTCACCCCCGGCCCGACGGCAGGCTGACCCAGGGACGGCAGCAGGTTTGAGGGAGACTAGGCCACATGACGACGTATTAAACACATTTCTACTTAATGTAGCGCTGTGGTAAGTCAGGGCACATCTCTAATTACATCTTAATGAATGCTTCCAGATAAAGTCCCATCCTGAGGCAGGAGGGGTTAGGACTTTTGATGGGGAGACAAGATTCAGCACCTCACACTGGCTGGCCCACGTTTCTCGTGGCACCCCAAGTCTCCTAACCCGTGCTTTACCCCTCCACGGCTCTGCTCCCTGTCCTTCAGGCTCTCGCCTGAGCCTTCCTTTTCCATGTCCCTTCTTTGGTCGTTGATACCTCACCCCCACCCTTGGTCCTCAGTGACCTGTATGCATCTCACCAGGCATGATGACCTGAAGGAGATGCTGGACACTAACAAGGATTCCCTCAAGCTGGAGGCCATGAAGAGGATTGTGGCGGTGAGCAGGGAGGGAGCGGAAGTCCATGGAGGGGGACACCTTGGCATCTGTGGTCTCCTTTTCATCAGTGCCATGATTCCTCCCTCTCCGCCCCTGCTCTATCCAGATGATCGCCCGTGGGAAGAACGCCTCGGACCTATTTCCTGCAGTGGTGAAGAACGTAGCCTGTAAGAACATAGAGGTGAGCGCTCCCCATGGTGGGCTCTCCCGCCCCAGCAAGGCCAGGACCAAGCTCAAGCTGCCCGACCTGCCGGGGACTGGGGACTGTCCCTGAACCATATGCGGGTCAGGCTGAAGGACCTGAGGCCCCCTGGAGGAGTCTGTCTCCTGCTGGAAGAGTCTGTGCCCTCAGACGGCAGCTGGCTGTGTGGTGACGTCCCCGAGGGGGAGAGACCAGCCCCTGCTGAGAAACCCACTGTCCCTCCCCCAGGTGAAGAAGCTTGTGTACGTGTACCTGGTACGCTATGCTGAAGAGCAGCAAGACCTGGCCCTGCTGTCCATCTCCACCTTCCAACGTGGCCTGAAGGTCAGAGGTCTCCAAGCGCCTCCTTGGGCTGGGCCTCACTGGGGCCGTGTGGGAGGAGTGGGCTCCGGGAGCGGCCCCTTCCTGCATGTGAAAGTTGGAAGGGTCAGAGTCAGGGCCCAGCCAGGCCCTCAGGGAGTGGAGGCCAGACTCAGGGGGGCTGGAGAGGTAAAGTGGGAGGGCAGGGCCTGTGTCTCCCCACCTCTGAGGAGCCTGTGGTCATGGCTGTGTCTTAGTCTCCAACTATAGCTGAGTGAAACAGACTGGGCAATCTGTAAAGAATGGACATTTGCTCAACTCAGAGGCCACCTCTGGTGAGGGCCTTTTGCTGGTGGGGACTCTGAAAAGTCCCGAGGTGACCCAGGGTGTCACGTGGTGAGTGGGGTACACACAAAAGACTGAGCCAAGCTGGCTTTATAACAGATCCACTCTTGGGATAGCCCATGAACCCATCAGTTCAGAGCCCTCCTGACTCACCTGTTAAGAGGTGTCTTAAAGGTCCCACCTGGTCCTACCTGATGTTTATACCTCACAGTGGGGATTAAATTTTAACACAAGTTTTGGTGGAGACATTCAGACCACAGCAGGCTGCCTCCAGTGTGAATCGTGGGCTTCTGGAGACCCTCTCAGTCCTCACCTCCAGGTGTAACGATGTGAATTGTGGTCCAGTCAGGCGGGGGTCAGCCTTGTGAAAAAGGATTCTGATGACCGGGACTCCTCACCCCTGGGCCCTGGCAGGAACAGGCTCACTCATTCAGGAATCTGTAGACAGAACAATGGCTGTGAGAACCTTTTCTCCTGGAAGTTGCTAGGGAGGACAGAAGGGTTTGTGGAGAGCAAATGAGGTCCCCCGAGAAGAAAACAAAGTGTACCACACAGGAGAGATATCTCCTTGGGGGCTGACTCTAAGGTCACCACAGAGGACAAAACAAAAACACATTATCAAAACCAACCCTGAGGGTTCCATTTTCTGTAAGTTCTGTGCAACCAGTGATTCCTCCAGAGCGGGAAGAGCTGATGGCTGCCTCACAACACCTGTCTTTAAACACCTGCCTTATAGCTGTTGGGCTTTGGGAGGTGTTGGTGGTACTGGGGTTTGAACTCAGGGTTTTGTGGATTATTTATCGTAATGAAATGCAATCTGAGGCAGGCAGAAGTTGAAATCACCTAAGAAGAGGGGAGGGACAGCGGGAAGCCCTTTCAAATGTAGTGGGCTGAGTTCTGCGCTGTCTGAATTCTCAGTATTCTCACTTCTGCTCTGTTCTGTCCAGAACTGAGTTGAATTCATGTTAGCGGCATGCACAAGCCTCCAGTTGCTGTCCTGATGGTTTAAGTCCAGGGTGAAGGTTGCCTCTCTCTGTCCATACTGGACTTTCCAGCTCTGATTATAACCGCCGCCTCCCCTCCTTTCCACACTTGAGTTCAGACACCTGTGAGCAGGACTCTGAAATGCTTAGCTCATCTTTTCATAATCCAGAGATTCCGAAGGTTGCTGGGCAGACTGAGGATTGGCTCAAATCTAGAGCTCACTCTGCTTTTAATCTGTGGCTGCAGGAGGGCTGACAGAGTCTGCATGCATTTAGTAAGGGCTTGAGTGTCTCTGTGTCATCCATTCTGTTAGTCTTTTTACAAGTCAAAACCATGGCATCCATCTCAGGTTGGAAAATGCTCTTTTTGTTTGAATCAGAGGTTAAATTATTTTATAAAAACTATTCTGCTAATTGAGAGGCAGAGATTGGGAGGATTACAGTTCAAAGCCAGCCCAGGCAAAAAGTTAGTGAGACCACTATCTTAACATGCATGGTGGTGCATGTCTATAATTCCAGCTATGTAGGAGGCATAGGTAGGAGGATCTGGGTTTGAAACTGGCCCCAGGCAAGAATGCAAGACTCTATCTGAAAGATATAGCAAAAAA
The DNA here is from genome assembly GCF_047511655.1 of Castor canadensis. NCBI lineage: Eukaryota > Metazoa > Chordata > Mammalia > Rodentia > Castoridae > Castor > Castor canadensis. Next base: position 42,986,260 of record NC_133404.1, on the reverse strand, counting down.
ACAAAAAAACAGGCTGGCTGGGGGCCAAGTGGTAGAACACCTGCCTGGCAAGTGTGAGGCCCTAAGTTCAAGTCCCTTTCCCCTAAAAAAGAACCATTTTGGAATTTTGTACAAATTTGACATTCTTCTGTAGTTTCTACAGTCTATACCACCCCCCTTTAGAAAACCAGAGTTCATTTAGTCCAACTCAATGCAATAATTTCTTTTCTTTTTTTCATTTTTCTTTTATTATTCATATGTGCATACAAGGCTTGGGTCATTTCTCCCCTGCCCCCACCCCCTCCCTTACCACCCACTCCGCCCCCTCCCTCTCCCCCCCTCAATACCCAGCAGAAACTATTTTGCCCTTATTTCTAATCAATGCAATAATTTCTTAAAACAGCACTCTGCAAGCTTTCTATAACGTGCCAAATAGTATTGTGGGTTTTACAGCCTTACCATCGCAGCCATACAAGTTTGCACTTGTGGCACATAAGCAAGAGGGTACAGTTGTGTTCCAGTAAATCCTTACTTAAAACTAGGCAGCAGGTGGATTTGGCCCCAGGTCTATAGCCTGCCAGCCTTTGTTGTAGAATATCACTGACACATGGTCTCAGAGCCACAGGCACAGGGAACACTCCTTCACAAAGCCATGGGGCACACCGCTTGCTCCATCCAAACACAGTTACACCTGGGTTTTGTTTGTGTTGTGCAGTACTGGGGATTGAACTCAGAACCACTTGAGACACACTCCGGGTCCTCTTGCTTTTAGCTCACTTTTCACATAGGGTCTTGCATGTTTGCCTGGGCTGACCTTGGACTGCAATTCTGCTACTTCTGCCTCCAAAGTAGCTTGGCTTGTTGTTTGTTGTGTTGAAACTTACATAGCTATCCTTCCTTCCTTCCTTTTTCTTTTTTTAAATAGTACCAAGTTGAACTCAGGCCTTGAGCTTACTACGTAGGTGCTCTACCACTTGAGCCATTCTCCCCAGCCCTTTTTTGCTTTATTTTTCTGGATAGGGTCTCACGTTTGGCCTTGCTATTCTCCTTCCTTCCTTCTGTGTAGCAGGGATGGCAGGTGTGCCACCATGCTTTATTAGGATGGGGTCTTCCTAACTTTTTGCCTGGGCTGGCCTGGAGCTGTGATCAGCCCAGTCTCTGCCTCCTGACTAGGTGGCATTACAGCTGTGAGCCTCTGCATCTGGCCCCATAGCTATAATTTTTAAAAATTTATTTCAAGCATGGGTAAGGCCCTGGATTCAATCCCAGCACTGCAAAAAAAAATTTTTTTTTAAATTTCAGACTCACAAAAGGCATGTGCCCAAGAAGCCAGAGCCTCCTATGTATCTTCTATCATTCATATGCTTTTATTTATTCTTTTACTGCTTACTTATGCACTCCTAGACAAAATGTACTACTGTTTTATAAATGGAATCATACTATACCTGCATTTTGTTACAACTTGTTTTTTTTTGTTGTTGTTTTTACTGGTTTTTGGCCTGTGCTATGCACTGGAACTAGTTAGATCTGTCCAGGGTCCTCCTTTCTTTTTGTCTGCCCAGCCTGAAGCTGCGTTTTCTTCTTAGTGGACATCTCTGCAGTCACACCTCTGGTTGATAACCTGGGCCCTCCCACATCCTGTCATTGTGCAGATGATTCCTTGAAACCCCTAGGAAAATCTTACTATGCTTCATTTTACTGATTTAGCAGTGCCCAAACCAAGGCAATTCTTGCTTTTTTGCAGTATGAGGATTGAACCGAGGGCCTCAAGCCTGCGAGGCAAGTGCTCTACCACTGGGCTTCACCCCAGTCCTTTTTATTTTCTATTTTATTCTGACACATAGTCTTACTAACTTGCTTGGACCAGCCTCATGGTTTTCAGTCCTCTGTCTTTGCCTGCTGGGTAGTTGGGATTGCATGCGTTTACCACCGCACCCAGTCCAGCCAGGTGAATCTGAATTTTAATTTTGTCTCTCAATTGTGTGTCTTGAAGATACCGATAAGCTATTTGGACCAGAGCACCAACTCCAAATAACGTTTCCAAGTTGATACTGATCTGTTAGTAAAACCCTAAGAACATTTTATCAAGTTGCAGACCCATCTAACTGTACTATCAGCTGGCATTTTCCTTTTTTTTTTTTTTTTTTTTTTGTGGTTCTAGGGTTTGAACTCAGGGCCTGCACCTTGAGCCACTCCACCAGCCCTTTTTTTGTGATGGGTTTTTTCAAGATAGGGTGTCTTGAACTATTTCCCTGGGCTGGCTTTGAACTGTGATCCTTCTGATCTCTGCCTCCTGAGTAGCTAGGATTACAGGTGTGAGCCACTGGCACCCAGCAGCATTTTCCTTTCTTAATAAGAAGGATCTTATTCAATAGCAAGAAAAGTCCTAACATTTATCATATACAAAGGGCTATCGTGATACAGCCTGAATTCTATTCTTAAAATGCTTGCACATTAGATGAAACAAAAGGCCTGCATCAAAAATGGCAATACAGGACATGCTGTGTGAGACTCCCAGGAATGCCTTCGTGAAGTCAAGATACAGTTACTATCATTTACCACCCTAGATACCCCATCAAAAAGAAAAACAGGTACTGGAGGGTGTAGCTCAGTGATGAGTGCTTGCCTAGTGCTCCAGGCCTGGGTTTAATCCCCTCAGCACCACAAAAAAAGAAAGAAAACCTTTTGTGATTACAGTCATTTCCAAGTAAAATGTTAAGGGCTGTCGGAGTGGCTCAAGTGGTAGAATGCCTGCCTTGCAAGTGCGAGGCCCTGAGTTCAAACTCCACTGCCTAAGTACAAAAAAGAAAATCAAGTGTCAGTAGTTGATGTGATATGAAGTTCTCTCTGAGAAAGTACAGACGCCTGCTTTTTTAGTAAATGCTCCTAAACCTCCTGTTTAAAACTCAGTTCCAGAATTTGGCCAGGAATAATCATCAACTTCACCTGCAGTCCTGCAGCTCTTTCTCCATTTTAGAAAATCAGGGTAGCACATATCTTTCTGTAACATTCCAGCATTTCCCCCATTTTCCATCATTCTCTGCCAGCAGCGAGAAGACAGCCCTAAGCTCCATGGCTGTCACACAGTGGAGCCAGTGCTCAGATCGGGTGTGTAGAGGAGGGGCCCACGCACCTATTCTGTTTTAAACACTGTGGAAGAAGAGTACTCTTTGAGAGGCTGCTGGGAGAGAGGCGGGTGACAGTGAGCTCTGGAAGAGACCAGCCTGCATTTGCTGGCAGTCACCTTAGCGTAAACACAAGACACCCCCACGACTAAGGAACTGGAAGTGCTTCAGGAACTCTAGGGCAGCGCTACCTCTTGCCACACCTGTTCAGGTGTGAGGTTTCTGAAGCCAGAGCCCCCAGGTACCCAGCTCTGGCATGTCATCAGCCTCAGGGCAGGAGGTGGTAGGCAGTAGCCAGGGATAGTGATTCCCAAAGGTGCATGGCCTCCCCATCCAGGACACCTGGTTCCCTCTCACGGCTGTGACTGCATGTGTGCCCTTAGGATCCCAACCAGCTGATCCGTGCCAGTGCCCTGCGCGTTCTCTCTAGCATCCGTGTGCCCATCATAGTACCCATCATGATGCTGGCCATCAAGGAAGCCGCCTCAGACATGTCGCCCTACGTGCGCAAAACGGCAGCCCATGCCATCCCCAAACTCTACAGGTACGCCCGGATTGCCCCTCAGGGGACTGGCTCTTAAGCCCCCAGCCACCTCTGCCCTCTGCCAAGTCTTGGCTGCTCCCCACGTGGCTTGAGAGGGAAGACAGTAGGGTGGGGCTCACCCCCCTTTAGGAACAGGGGGTGTGCAGGTGACATGGCTCGGGCGGCTGGGGCAGGAGAGGCAAATGCTGTCAACACTCTCTCCCCCAGTTTGGACTCTGACCAGAAGGACCAGTTGATAGAGGTCATTGAGAAGCTTCTGGCGGACAAGACCACGGTGGGTGCATCAGGGACTGCGGGGCGAGCTGCGAATCGGCACCGGGCAGTGCGGGACCCAGGTCTGGTTCCCTTCCTTGCCTGTGTGCCTCAGCTGGTGGCCGGCAGCGTGGTGATGGCCTTCGAGGAGGTGTGCCCGGAGCGCATCGACCTCATTCACAAAAACTACCGCAAGCTGTGCAACCTGCTCATCGACGTGGAGGAGTGGGGCCAGGTGGTCATCATCAGCATGCTGACCCGCTACGCGCGCACGCAGTTCCTGAGCCCCACGCAGAACGTGAGTGACCGGGCCCAGCGGGCGGGAGGGTCGCGGGGAGTCGCCCGCGGCCCACCTGTGCCCCACAACCCTCTCCCAGGAGTCCCTGCTGGAGGAGAGCCCCGAGAAGGCCTTCTACGGCTCGGAGGAGGACGACGCCAAGGCTCCGGGGTCCGAGGCGGAGGCCGCCGCGGCGCTCCCTGCCCGGAAGCCCTACATCATGGACCCCGACCACCGGCTGCTGCTGCGCAACACCAAGCCGCTGCTGCAGAGCCGCAGCGCCGCGGTGGTCATGGCGGTGGCGCAGCTCTACTTCCACCTGGCGCCCAAGGCGGAGGTGGGCGTCATCGCCAAGGCGCTCGTGCGTCTGCTGCGCAGCCACAGGTGCGATGACCCCCGCCCCCGGGCCGCCCCGCCTCGCCCCGCCCCCGGGCCGCCCCGCCCCCGGGCCGCCTCGCCCCCGGGCCCTGAACTCGGGGGCAGCAGACGCAAGATGACGCCCACCTCTGTTGGCAGCTAGTCCTCCTCCCCTAGCATCCTCCTCACTCCACGGTCACTCACTCCTGCCTCTCCCATGTTTCCTTCTCCCCACCCCCGCCTACTTGTCTTTCCCTGCCCTGCTGCCCCCTGTCTCCACCGAGGGGCCGGGAGCCCTCTGACCTCCCCTCTCCACAGTGAGGTGCAGTATGTAGTGCTCCAGAATGTGGCTACCATGTCCATCAAACGCCGGGTGAGCACATGACCCAGGCCTGCTATGCCTGACCAGGGTCAGCTCTTTCAGGACCTAGGGTGATGCTGGGGCAGAGGGTGGGGGCTGGGGAACTACCAGGCCAAGATGGGAATTGCCTTGGCTGTGCACAGATGGGGGAAGGGGGTGATCCCAAATGCATGCTAGGAGAGGGCCTGGATCCTGAGGGGCCACTGAGGGGCGAATGCCCAGTGAAGAAAGGTGCGTCAGATCTGAGATGTGGAGGGGAGGGCAGTGTGGAGGGCCCAGTGTCGGGATAGGCTGACCCGGGCTGCACTGGAGCTCCGTGGGTTCCCCTCTTGTGCAGGGTATGTTTGAGCCCTACCTGAAGAGCTTCTACATCAGGTCCACTGACCCCACCCAGATCAAGATCCTGAAGGTGAGTGATGGAGGGCATGCGGTATGGCACCCCCACCCCCCAGCCTGTTTCTGCGGCTGAGCCCAGGGCTGAGACAGCTGCAGACGTCCTTTTGCCTGGTGTCCTCCAGGGTCTCTAAGCAGAAAAAGTAACTTGGTTTTCATAATAACCGTAAGAAGTGTGTATTAGGTGCATTTGATGTTAAAAAACCAGACAAAACATAGATTGAAGGAAACGAGGGCACTGAGAGCACTACCCCGAGGTCACAGGACTGCCGATTCCAAGGCTCAGGCTTCCCACTGAGGTTTTCTGTCTCTCGCTCACACACCTGGGCTTTCATGGAAAAGTACCAAGAGGAGAAGTGCCCCGCCCCAAGGCTCCATCCCACTCCTGACGTGTCAGCCATTACCGGTGGATTTCCTTCAGTAAGGGTTAACTCTCACAGAACATTTGCTGTGTATGTAGCTCATTGTTCCCGGATTCGAGATGGAGCAAAATAATCAGAACCCGGCCCTCAGTTGGGTTGGGAGGAGACATTAATCAGCTAATCGAAAAATGAATGTAAAATCCAGTTATGGAAATAAGGCAAGAAACAAGTGTGAAGTAGGGGGAGGGAGAGCTCACCTGGTCCTGTCGGCGAAGTTTTCCTTGAGATGATGAGGTTTGAGCCGAGACTTGAGAAATGAATGCACATTACCTAGGTAGATGCAGGGGTCAGAAATGGCAGAACTGCGCCAGTCAGGGAGCAGCATCTGAGGAGACCCTGAAGAAGGACAGGGGAATGACTGAAGCATAAAAGGGAAGGGAGAGTGGTGGGAGGTGAGAGATGGATGGGTCAGATCATTTAGGGGCTTACAGGTGCTGGTCAAGACCTTGCTCTCTATCCTAAAAGCAACAGGAAGCCTTAGGTTTCTAATGGAGGAGATATGATACCGTAAGCCCTGTGTCAGGGAGTCCATGTAAGAGGAAGCTGTTCCTCCTACATTCTGGACACGGAAAGCGTGCTTTGGGCTGTGAGGAAGGTGGTTTTCTGGTGTGTGAAGTGTGTTGTGAACGCACAGAAGACGCCGTGGCCACTCTTCCCTCTGTCCGCTCTCACTGCAGCTGGAAGTGCTGACCAACCTGGCCAATGAGACCAACATTCCCACCGTCCTGCGGGAATTCCAGGTACAGGCCAGGGGGCAACTCCTAGCCAGAGGGTTCAGGAGAGGCACCCTTCAGACTCTTGTGCTCAGTGAGAAGTGCCCTGGCGCGTCACGTCTTCCCTTAAGAGCCCAAAGCTGGTGAAACTGTTGTCTCAGGTCCCTCTTCCAGTGCCTTCTGCCAGCTTTGGGCTGAGGAGTCCCTGGATGGACCAGTGGGTGTCACTCTTTTCCAAGATTTAGTATCTGAATGATGAGGCATAAAATGAGGGATCCCAGTCTTCCTGAAGGTCACCTCGAGCCTGCAGAGTCACTGGGGGGTCACTGTCTACCTGGGGTCACTCTGTCGTGATGTCCCATAGACCTACATCCGCAGCATGGACAAAGACTTTGTGGCAGCCACGATCCAGGCCATTGGACGCTGTGCAACGAACATAGGCCGAGTCCGTGACACCTGCCTGAATGGCCTGGTGCAGCTTCTGTCCAACCGTGATGGTCAGTGTTTGCCTGTAGGTCTGGCCTGTCTGTCTTGGTACAAGGTGTGTCCATTGGTCTGTGTGCCTCAATTAGTATTCAGGCGTTCCTATACCTTTCAGGGCTAATAAAGAAGTATAGGTGCACTGGACACTGGTGGTTCACGCCTGTAATCTTAGCTACTCAGGAGACAGAGTTCAGGAGGATTGAGGTTCAAAGCCAGCCCTGGGAAAAGTTTGAGAGACCCTGTCTTGAAAGTACCCAATACAGAAAACTGGGCTTGTGGAGTGGCTCAAGGGGTAAGAGCACCTGCCTAGCAAGTGCAAGGTCCTGAGTTCAAACTCCAGTGCTACTCCTGCCCCCCAAAAAAGTGTAAGTGCTTGAGGAAGAGAGCCAAAGGCCTGGCGGTGTTGCGGGTGTGGCTTCTACCTGGGTGTGGCTGTCTGACCGTTCTGGGGTCCACACACTCATTCTTGTTCCCTAGAGCTTGTGGTTGCAGAGTCAGTGGTGGTTATTAAGAAGCTGCTACAGATGCAGCCGGCACAGCACGGAGAGATCATCAAACATTTGGCGAAGCTCACAGACAACATCCAGGTGAGGGAGGAGCCCCACATCTCCCAGCACAACCTGACATCATCCTCATAGTTTTAAGATGTAATTAAATACTCCAGCCTTACCAAAACCAACTTCAAATCTCCCACAATGGCTCCGAAAGTCTTCAGGTGGAAAAGGCAAGAGACTGGACCATGTGACCCTGATCTTGTCCAAGATTCTCCTGCTAGTGGGGACACCTCTGAGCTCCACAGCCTTTACCAGTCAGTCTTGTTTCCTCTGTAAAGCTCTGGCTAAAGATGGCTGGCTGTGTTTTTCTGTTGTGCTCCTGGATTAAAACATCCATACGTGGCATTCCTGAGGGTTAAGAAAGAATAGCATGGGAACAAAGAATCAAGGCACAGTGACTCCAGAAAGATCACGACTGGCTGGGGCCCAAGGCACTGTCCATGCTCACTCATGAAACCCTAGGGAAGAGGGTGGGTGTTGACTAGGAAATGCTTATCTATCAATCTGCCCTACCACTCCCCACTCCCATTCTCAGAGAGTCCTACAATGGTAGCCCAGCATGGATGGAGAGTTCCCACGCACATTGTCGTGTTTATCGCAGTCCCAACTCCTGTCCCACACGCACAGGTGCCCATGGCCCGAGCCAGTATTCTTTGGCTCATTGGGGAGTACTGTGAGCATGTCCCTAGGATTGCCCCTGACGTGTTGAGAAAAATGGCCAAGTCATTCACAGCAGAGGAGGATATCGTCAAGCTGCAAACCATCAACCTGGCAGCCAAGCTCTACCTGACCAACTCTAAACAGGTAAAGATGGCGGTGTCTCACCAGCACTGTCTGCTCTAAACACTTCCCTAGGCTGTGCTCTTTTGACTGTCCTCACGCAGGCCTGAACTCTTTCTGCAAAAGGGAGTCAAGGTCGGGGGTAGTCTCCCCACGGAACCAGTGCTACCCCAGTATTCTGGGAACTTAGGGATTTGTTAGGACTGGTGGTCATGCTTGATGAGGCTCTCCTATGCGGCCGTGACTTCATGTCTGCCAGTAGGTGTTTCTCAATCTGCACCTTTGAATGCTGGGACGTGAGGCCACCACTGCTTGGGGCTAGTGGAAGGGGCAGGCAGTGATGAGAAAGCATGCATCCCAGAAGATGCAGGCTATGCTTCTTCCCAAAGCTTGTTGATGCTTGGCCAGTCTGTACCAGGGAAGAGGTTAAGGCTGTGCTCTGGCTTGGGTGGTACTGGTGACCAATGTCACTCCCAAGGTAAAAGATTATAGGATGTGGCAAAACTAAGCTGGAATATTAAAGCCTCTTGTGTGTCAGGCATTCCCTGAGATGGCTCCAGGGCATTCTGAGAATAAAACATGATTCTCAGAGATTTTCAAGGTGTTAGAGACACCAAACACCAGGACAATTCCTACTGTCACTGTCTCCTCAGTTCACCAACACAGGGATTGGCAAACTACTGCCCAGGGGCTAAGTGTGGCCTGTTGCCTGTTTTTTTGTATTTATTTATTGTTTTATTGAACATGCCATGCTCGTCCATTTATATACTGTCTATTGCTGCTTGTGTGCTCCAGCAGCAGAGTTGAATACTTGAAACAGTCTGTATGGCCCAGAGAGCTTAAAGTAGTTACATTCTGGTCCTCTTTATTGAAACATTACCTACTCTTGAAGCAAAATATCTGGGTGGTTGGGGTCTTCAGCAGGACTGTACCCTGGGGACTTCAATACCCCCGCCAGGCCTGGATGTGCCTCTTGGCATGATGATGGATGATGGCAGTTGACTTCTTCTTTGGTTCCTTTCTTTCGTGGTGGCTGGCATGAGCCCCAGAGACTCAAGCTGGCATAGGCCAGGTCACTGGGACTCCACACAGTTGTCACTGTTAGGTACGTGTGCATCTGTTCACTTGTTTATTTAACATAACTTCCAGAGTGCTTATTATTTGCCTGGCACATACCTATGCCCTGGGGATGTGACATGCGTGAGACTTGTTTATTGGCCTACAAGTCATTATAGCCACATAGGAGAGACAGTACAAAAATAAGCATTTTAAACACAGAGCAGTCGTTAGGGTTAACACAGAGAGCTGTGGCTACATCCGCCAAATCCTTTTTCTACACAAGATAGGAGGGGTCCCAGCCCCCATCAGGGTACCCAGAGTTACTTTGGCCACAGAGCCACACTTCTCCTGAAGGTGAGTCTTTCCCCTTAGAATGACCTTGGTTCAGTAAAATGCTTTCTTCTCTACCGTCTCCTTTCTTTCTTCCCACCCAGATGGAGTGGTGGAGAAAGCTGCATCCTTGCATACTGGGAGGGAAGTGGCTTGGATGTACACATGGCTGTCCTTACAAAACAGCTGTGCTGTTCCCCCATTCTAGTACTGTGGATAACAGTCCAGGCCTGCTACCCAGCCATACAAGTCCCAGTTTCTCCCAACTTCCTGATCCCACTGTAGGCCAGATCCCAGCCCAGGCTGAGGCCTGAGCTCTGCTGATGATCTGATTAACAGATAATCAGATTCTGGGCCCAGAGGCCACCATAGCTCAGTGGATATAGTGACAGAGGGCTCGAGGAGGTGGTAGTGAAGGTGGTAAGTACAGCTACCTGGGTAGAGCACAAGGTGCAACTGCCTGGAATGCATCTGGCAGGTGAGTTTGCTTTTTTGTATGCCAGGTGAGATGTGTGGGAGGAAAGTCTTCCAGGGGCACAGTGGGGGACACAACCACCTTGTCTATGGCCTGCTTTACAGTGAAGTGGAACGTCTTATAAGATGTAAAATTAAAAGCAAAATGTAAACCTTTTATATTATAAAGGTGCTCAGGATAAAACATTTGGAAAATTCAGAAGCCACAACTGGGCCTTCCAATTGTGGCCACTTTATTTCTTCAAAGCCCCATGGAGAAAGTCTCTAAACAAGTCTACTAGCAAGACAGAGTCCTCTGTCCCTACCACCTTTGCTACATTCTGTTGGTCAGAAGCAAGATGAGGGGAATCGGCAAAGGCATGAACACAGGGATTTTTAGGTTATCTGCCATACCCGTCTAGAACTTATGTAGTGTTTGAGTATGTTTTCACAGTATGAATTTCCAGGTGGTCGCAAGGTAGCCAGTATGTTGGCATAGGTGACTGAAAGAGAATCAGTGTTTTTCCATGGTAGCTGGAGTCTGTTGGTCTGTGTTCTTGGTACACTGAAGACTTCTTGAGCAGCCTTGCAACTCCTGCACGTCCTGGCCAGATGGGATAGGGGTTCTAGTGGTATAGACTGGATGCCATAAGGTCTGGGGAATGAGTCCTTAGGGTAGAGAAGGGTGATGGGTTGTTATAGGCAGATCTTGCAGTATGGAAGGAAGTGAACCATGTTTTTCTTATATTGGTTGTTGACATGTGGTTAAGGCTGTGGATAGATGGACTCAAATCCCTAACAGTTCTTTCTAGAAGGAGGTAAGGAAGGGAGAGAATCTGTGATTAGCCAACTGGGAAGTTGGTGGAGGAAGACACTATCTTAAACCAAAACAGTCAACAGCGTCCTACAATGGACCATGATGATAAGGGCATCTACAGCCTCGGTCAGTCCAATGGTGTCTGGCCACGGGGGAGCAGGTCTGTGATGAAATCCACCACAAAGGTATTCTGTGCTCATATTGTAAAATCGTATTAGGAGGCATGCAGCTGGAAGTCCTTATCTGTGTCTACGCTAGTATTACAGATGCCACTATGCTGAAAGGGAGTCAGGTGGATACGAAGCCATCGCAGTCCCCATGGGCCAGGTTATAGGTAGGAGTGGAGTCGCCGTGGCTGCCTAAAGCAATGTGGGCAGTGCTGATACAGTAATTGCTCTGATGCTGGGCTAGCATCTGGAGGGCTCTGTTTCTTTGTCCTGTGGACCTCATTGTGTTAACCATGACATGGTCAACCATGTCCAAGGCTGGATGTGACCGTAGGTCATCGTAAATCTCAGGGAGACCAGAGTCAGTTCCAGGCTCTGTCCTGCTGGTCCCCATTGTCCCTGGGCACTCTGGCTGCTGATACCTGTCTTCATCTTAGTCACAGGAGACGGAGGCATGGAGGCCTGGGTCAGGCCAGGCTCTTTCTGGCAGTAGACAGTGTGGGGAAGTAGACAGGGGGCCTCTGGTGGTCCAGGGCTGACGCAGCACCTACAGTTTCCTTAGCCTGGGAGAAGTCACTCAGTGTTACTTCTCTGGAAAGGGAGGCAGTAACACTTCTCAGAAGGCTTGTAGGCTTACACAGGTATGTGAAGCACCTAGACTGTGCTTAGCACCAGAAAGCACCTCATGAATGATAGCTGCTCCTGTGATCATGTGAAGGTTAGACTAGGCCAAGATCAGTGCAGTATTTGAAACTGTAGGACTGTGCAGACTACAAACCCCACATGACCTCAAAAAATCCATAGGCAGTTTGCTCTGATGATGTTACAACATTCCAGGGAAAGACTGGCTCCTCTGAGTCCCCTCTGCTCAGAATCTGCTCTGTGGGTTTATAAGGCACATATGCAGCTCCTGCCAAAGGAGGCCATTTGTTGCCTTCCTGTTGTCTTGTTTCTCCATGGCTGGTGGAGCTTGGAAACCATGAGGTGCAGCAGAGTACCCCAGCCCTCTACTGACTCTGCTCCCCCAGAATACAGAGGTTGGCTGGGTCTGGACTGGTAGGGATCACAAATATGAGTCCATGACCAAGAGAGAGAAGAGTTAGCTTAAAGCAGTTGTCACAGTTGGGGCCAGGAGTCAGAGTCAGAGATGTGAGAGGAAACTGGAAGCCGTGGCAGGTGAGGAGGGAAAGTTGGGTGGGGACAGCCAGCGTTAAGTACAAGGGGAGAGGAACAGCTGTGCTTGGAGGTGATGGCTGAATCCAGCTGCTTCAGAGCCTCCTGTGTCCCCACTCTCTGCTGAGTCACCTTCTTGTCTTCCCCCAGACCAAGCTGCTAACCCAGTATGTGCTGAGTCTAGCCAAGTACGATCAGAACTATGATATCCGTGATAGAGCGCGTTTCACCCGCCAGCTCATCGTCCCTTCAGAGCAGGGTGGGGCTCTCAGCCGGCATGCTAAGAAGCTCTTCCTGGCACCCAAGCCAGCCCCAGTTTTGGAGTCGTCCTTCAAAGGTGGGCACTGGGATCAAGGGTAACTTCCCTGGAGGAAGGCAGAAAGTGACCAGGGCCCCAGCCTCGGCCTTTCCCCACTGAGGCCCCAGGCTTAGCCAAGCATTAGCATTCTGTGGGAAGAATTTCTGGGGAAGTGGCAGTTCCTGGCCCCTGGATCATGCCTTTATCCCTTTCTGAAGCACCAAGGGCCCAGTCTGTTACCCACCCACAGCCACCGCTGGCATCATCTCACCTGAGTGTCTTTCTGCCCTCCAGGTCAGGAGGGGATCCTCTCCTCTCAGCCTCCCCTTTCCAGCTTCCTCCCAGAGCAGGTTCTAGGCTTGGAAACCTACATCAAGTACCAAGGACTGCTGGGTGCCAGTGGTTCACGCCTGTAATCCTGGCTACTCAGGAGGCAGAGATCAGGAGGATCGTAGTTCGAAGCCAGCCTGGGCAAATAGTTCTCAAGACCCTGTCTCAAAGATTCCTTAACAAAAAAAGGCTGGTGGAGTGGCTCAAGGAGTAGGCTGTGAGTTCAAATCCCAGCACTGCAAAAACAAAACAACAAAAAACCAATGACCCAGGGAGGCAAGAGGTAAACCAACCAACCCAGGAGACGGGTGTGTGTGTTATAAGGGTCTTAGAAGCATTGGCAGGGTCACTTGAGGTCCTCCTAACCCTCACTCCAGGTCCTTAGCCTTACTCTGCTCATGGGCCTGACCTGAGAGGAGAGGGTCGCCAGGTGGCTCTCTCGACACCAGAAGAGGAGCCTCCTACATAAGCTCAGCTTTCCTAAATGCCTGGACCTCGGGACTAGGGAAATTGTAGGGTGGGGTGGGCGGGAGGAGCAGCTTTGAGAATCCCCCAGGAGGAAACGGTCTCTTTCTCATTCACAGGTCTCTGTGTTGCCCTTCCTACACCACCTGCCCAACCTCTCACCCATTCCCATTGAGCCCAGCCAGACATGATTCCTTCCCCTTGACCTAGCCTAGCCAGCCTCCTATTCACAGCTGTCCTCCTTACCCCATCTCAGCCTCCCTCCTGAGCCTGGTCATGTCCTGGAAGTAAAGCCACACTCACACTTCTGCCTTCCCACAGATGTCCAAGCGAACAGGCCAGCAGCATCACTGGGGCCAAGGAGAAAAGGCGTTCTTCTGCCACCTCTGCAGTCCCACTTTCCCACTGCTCAGTTCTTGCCCTAGCCTGGCTGGACAGTCATATCTTCCAGCATGTGGCCCCAAAGTGCAGTCTGGGTATAAGAGTCATTAGGAGACAGCCATCTCCTTCTCCTGCCCAGCCAGGGAGGCCCGACCAGAATTACCTCTCAGTCCCCAGGAAAACCATGCCTAGGACATTCCTCACTGCCACTCCTGGCCTGACTTCTAAATTTGTCCCCAGATCGGGACCACTTCCAGCTGGGGTCACTGTCCCACTTGCTCAATGCCAAGGCCACAGGCTACCAGGAGCTCCCAGACTGGCCAGACGAAGCCCCAGACCCATCTGTGCGCAACGTGGAGGTCAGCAAGGGTGGAGAGTTGTGTGTGTGTGTGTGTGTGTGTGTGTGTGAGAGAGAGAGAGAGAGAGAGAGAGAGAGAGAGATAGAGAGACAGCGAGACAGCAGAAAGGTCTGGTCCTGCCTTCTGATACACCCCCCACACACAGGAAGAAGACCTCTCCCTCACTGAGACGCACGTGGACCTGTTGGGCGAATGCACTGAGGTCCCCTCTGTGTGCTGTATCTCTCCTTGCTCTGTACTGCACCCTCCTTCCGTGTGCTGTTCTCCTGGCTTTCCTTCTGCTGCTTCTTCCTCTGTTGGGCAGTGCCCCATTTGTGAGCAGCAGTTCCTTCCCTCATGGATGTGCCCTCTCTCTCCTCCCCCCCATTGTTCCCTTTTGGGGACAGGACCATGTAGGGCTCCAAGAAGAGGTGTGAGGAAGGGTAAAAAGGGCCTATGTTTTCCTTCCTCCTCTCCAACCGTAAGGAATGACCCCCATCCCACCCCCATCTCCAGGTACCTGAATGGACCAAGTGCTCGAATCGGGAGAAGAGGAAGGAGAAGGAAAAGCCCTTCTACTCAGACTCTGAGGGGGAGTCGGGCCCCACAGAGTCTGCAGACAGTGGTGAGATGGGCAGAGCAGGGTCCCCTGTGTTCCTGCCCTTGTGTGTGACTGAGGGGCACTCTGCGTGTGTATTTATCTGATCGGTGACCAAGGGTGTGCACACTCTTGGAGCTGTCGTGTGTGTGTGTGGGGGTGGTGTGGTGTCGGTGTGTGGGGTGTGGGTGTGTGTGCCTGGAGGTTTCATTCTTGGGGTGCGTGGGCTTGGGCAGCAGCAGCATCTATTCCTGTGGGTCCATCTGCCTTTGCGTCAGTTCTGGTTGGCATTAGGGGCAAGCAGCAGGTCAGAGAGGTTTCTGCTTCAGTGTTGAGTCTGAAGCCAAGAACTGGAGCACCTGCTGCAGATTCAGGGACTTGCCTGTGAGGAGGGCAGCCCAACACTGTCCCTCCACAGAGCCTGAGTCTGAGAGTGAGTCAGACAGCAAGAGCAGCAGTGAGAGTGGCTCTGGGGAGTCCAGCAGTGAGTCTGACAACGAAGACCAGGATGAGGATGAGGAGAAAGGGAGAGGGAGCGAAAGGTAAGAGGGGAGCCAGCTAGATGGCTGGCTGCATGCAGGGGTATCGTCTGGAAAGAAAGGCTGGTGCTCAGCCTTACCAGTCCCCTGGGAGGCCCTGAGCACCTCCTGAGCTGCTGGGGCCTGCAGACACACCTGGCAACGTACAGGATGTCTGCTCTGGCCGACTGCAGGAGGTCCCTGAGGCCTAGTAGGGGTGATGAGAAACAGGGGTAGGGGGTGGGGGGGTGGAGCCTGAGCTGGTACCAGCTGGTTTAAGTTCTTTTGGGGGCCTGGCACAGGAGCCCAGGAGGGGCTCTGCTGGCCCAGGGTCCCACCCCACTCTTCAGGAATTTCCCTGCTGTTCTGTGAAGCAAATGGCAGGTGTCAAGGCTGACACCTCCTTTGTTACTCTCCTTCAGCGAACAGAGTGAGGAGGAAGGAGAGAAGAAGACCAAGAAGAGGAAGGCTGTGCTAGAGGGACATGGAGAAGGCTCGTCTTCAGATGAGGACAGCAATTCCAGCAGCAGCTCATCAGACTCTGCAATGACATCAGAGTCCGAAGAGGAGCAAGTGGCCTCAGCCTCCTGGAGGAAGAAAGTGGTAAGGATCTTGGCAGGGCCCCCCGATCCTCCAGTGCCAGAACCCAAATACCGTTCCACAGCCCAACCAGAACAGGCCAGGGGCTCCCCTTCCTCCCTCCCATTCCCCATTTTTCTCTTTCAGCCTCCCAGCAGCAAGAGTACCCCTGCAGCCAAGGAGATCTCCCTGCTTGACCTCGAGGACTGTGAGTTTGTGCAGTGAGGTCACGGGGATTGAGGTCTGGAGTGGCTCAGAGGCCTGTGGCAGCTCTGGACCAGGTTCCTCAGGTCTTGGTTGGGGTCTGGGCTGATGTTCACTGCACCTCCAGGCTGCTGTGAATCCCGCTGTCCATGGTGCTGAGCGTTTGCTCCTTAGGCCGTGGGCTCCCCACACAACCCAAACCACCCCTACTCTGCCTCTCCCTCATCATAGTCTTTTTTACCCAGTCACCCCTTCCAGTGTCCAGCCTGTGTCTCCTCCCATGGTCATGTCCACCAGTCTGGCTGCTGATCTGGAGGGCCTGACACTCACAGACTCCTCTCTGGTACCCTCGGTGAGTGGGCGGGAGATGACTTGGCTGGGGCAGGGACACAGCTCTATGCTGTGTCCTGTGGTATGGGTACGGCTGTGTGGGGAGGTGTGACAGAGGTTCAACTTTGAGTTCCAGCTGCAGGATGGCCTTAGGTAGGGGCAAGGCTGGGACTGACTGTCCCTCCTGCTTATTTCTGTATGTGCTCCTGTTCCACTCCAGCTACTGAGTCCAGTGTCCTGTGTGGGGAAGCAGGAGCTGCTGCACCGGGTAGCTGGCGAGGGGCTGGCTGTGGATTATGCCTTTAGCCGCCAACCTTTCTCTGGGGATCCCCACATGGTGTCTGTGCACATCTACTTCTCCAACAGCTCTGAGACGCCTATCAAGGAGCTGCACATGGGCACCCCTAAACTGCCAGCTGGCATCAGCATCCACGAATTTCCCAAAATTGGTACAGAAGGGTGTTGGGCAGGGTGGAGGAGGAGGTTCACTGTGTAGTTGCTGATTCCTTCTTTGGGCCAAGCCAGGGGCTCCACTATGGGAGTACAGACATGGCATCTAGCAGGACCCACACCCTGGTAGACAAGCTAGACTGGGAGATGAGCAAGTTCCTGTCAGGGAAGGAGGTACTGGAAGCAGAAAATTGGGGCCTTGGTTGTTTCAGGACTGACTTAGATGGAGCAAGGGTGGGTAAGAGGGAAAGGTGTTTAGGTTTCAGGAAGAAAACAGAGGCCCAGAAAGCCAGGACTTCATAGAGGGCTAGTCTGCTCTGACAGGAGAGAATGGGGTAGACTGGGTCCAGGGTCTGACAGGTGATGATGCTACCTGCTCCCCCTTTCCTGTCTCATGTCCCTTCAGAGTCACTGGCTCCAGGAGAATCTGCCACAGCTGTCATGGGCATTAATTTCTGTGACTCAACCCAAGCAGCCAACTTCCAGCTATGGTACGTGGTGGCCTTGGGAGTGTGGGCTGGAGAGAGGGGGGGTCCAAAAGAATCACTGGTGGGGGGCCACATCAGGATCTGGTAAGTCTGGCAGTCATCCCAAACCCACACCTGCACAACTGGCCTTACTCTTCTGCCCCCAGCTCCATGCCTTGTCTCTGTTGGAGGTGGGGGAAGTGTGAGAGGAGAGCAGTTGGTCTCACTTCCTGCCTCTCTGTCTCCTTCCACCCTTCCCAGCACCCAAACCCGACAGTTCTACGTTTCCATTCAGCCACCTGTTGGAGAACTGGTGGCCCCTGTGTTCATGAGTGAGAATGAGTTCAAGAAGGAGCAGGGTGAGTGCTCCCTGTGGTGAGTAGGGAGGAGTCCAGCACCACCTGCTAGTGACCATTAAGCTCCTTGGTACAGACACATGGGAGGAACCTCTGCTCTTTAGTCAGGGAGGCCCTATAGTTTGTGCTCCTAGCAGAGCCTTCACAAGGAGTGGGACATTTCAGTGAGGCTTTAGAGAGCTTGGACTCAGCCAGGTAGAAAAGTCTAGACTGCCTTTCAGCTAGGGAGACAACACATGCAGAAGTATGGTGGTAAATGTAGGAAAAAGTTTGGATTGGGGCATAGGAGTCTCTAGCACAGAGGTATAGTAAGAACAAAGCTAAAAGTAAGTTGTTTGGCCTCATTTCTGGAAGCCTTGAATGCTGTGCTAAAAGGTTTCAGCCCTAACGTTTCAGGGCTGGAAGGGGTCATAGAAGTTACTGGATCCAACCCCATCATTAAAGTGACAAGGACTGTAGATCTTACTTTCCTGGCAATGGAGGAGTCACGGAAGGAAAGGGCAGGTTCAATCCCGATTTAGCAAGAGGAATCGGGCAACACTTAAGAGCTGGGATTGGGTGAGCCTACAGCAGGTAAAAAAGGCAGCCTAGCGGAGGTGAAGGAAATTAGGTACTTCACAAGTCCTGGCTTTCATTTCTGAACTTGTCACTCACTTGGCGTGTGCCCTTGGGCTGAATTCTGTGACTAGTTGTTTAGATCTATCGCAACAGGTCTGGATGTGAGGCAAGGATCTGAGCCGCGGCAAAGGGAACAGAGGCTGAGTAGGGCATGGTGTGGAGAAGAAGGAAAGAAGGTATGGGAAGTTGTCCTGAGCAGGAGGAGAGGGTGGCATATAAACTGACTCTGGGATTTCTGGCTTGGATGGTAGGGAGAGGAGTGGTGCCCTTCATCTAGAGTTGGGGTTTGTTTTTGTAGGTCATATGGTAAATGTTTGAGGCTTTGAGGGTCATGCAGTCTTTCTGAGTTACTCAGCTCTGCTGTTTTAACACAAAACAGCCACAGACAATTATAAATGAACAAGTGTGGCCACATTCCAGTAACATCTTACTTACAGATACTGAAATATCAATTTTATTAAATTTTCTTGCGTCATGAAATATTAACCTTCTTTTAACCTTTTCCCCAGTACTAAAAATAATGTAAAAACCATTGTGGGCCATTCAGGTGGTGGGTTGGATTTGGTCAGCAGGCTGTAATTTGTCAAATTCCTGATCGAGAAGAAAGAACAGGGCAAGCAAGTGGGGAAGGTGATGGTTAGTGTTGGGAAAGCAGATTTTTGAGGGGAACTTGGGACATTCAGGAGAAGGCATGGGCCTGAATGTGAGTCTGGGCCTGGGAAACACTTCAAGTGGGAGACAGGAGTGCAGAGGTGGTGATGGAGGCTGTGAGTGTGGGTGAGACCACCCACACTGGCAGGTGGGGGTGGGGGGACAAGAAGCCAAAGACAGACCTTGAGGAAACCCAGTCTTCTGCAGAAGAGAAGGGAGAAGAGTGATGAGGAACAGAGGGAGGTGGTAGAGGAGCAGGCAATGCAGGGCAGAGGGTGCCTTGGGTGGTCTGCAGGCCACAATGGCCAAACGCCTTCAGATCCAGCATATGAGAGACCACTACCAACCTCAGGGAGAGCAGGTCATTGCTACAGGAGGGACACAGGCCAGTCATGGTGGGCTGAGAGAGACCTTGCCTCGAGGAAATGGAGCTCTCTTTAGAGGACTTTGACCATGAACGAGGAGGGAGGCAGTCTTGGCATGATGAGACTTGAACGCAGCCGGCCTGAAGGTACAGGCAGTGGCAAGATGATGTGGCTAGCCAAGAATGAAGTGAATGGAAGAAACAGGTGTCGGTTGTCTGAAGGAGCTGGAGAATGGCGAGGCTGCAGAGAGGAGAGAGGCTGAAGAGGAGGCTGATGGGGGGTGGGGGAGGGGGAAGCTCTGACCTGCCTCTAGCAAGAGACCTGTGCAGCCTGGGAGAGCTTGAAGGTGTTCATCTAGTGGATGCAGCCTCTGCCTTCATCATGGCCTCTGCACCTAGGAAAGCTGACAGGCATGAACGAGATCACAGAGAAGCTCACACTGCCAGAGACCTGTCGGAGTGACCACATCGTGGTGCAGAAAGTGACTACCACTGCCAACCTGGGTCGTGTCCCCTGTGGGACATCTGATGAGTATAGGTATGAGCACAGAAGGGATGGATGTTGTGGGGCCTGGTTGGAAGAGGCCCCGAGTCCCCAGCAGCTCACTCCCCACCCCTTACCCTGCTCTCACCTCAGGTTTGCAGGGCGGACACTGACCAGCGGGAGCCTAGTCCTACTGACTCTGGATGCTCGGGCAGCTGGAGCTGCCCAGCTGACTGTCAACAGCGAGAAGATGGTGATTGGCACCATGTTGGTGAAGGATGTGATCCAGGCTCTGACCCAATGACTCCCAAACACTGACTCTGTGGCCTCCTTGGTCCTCACCTGTCCCGCCCCCATGACATCTGGTATGTCCGTCTGCCTCTGTTTCTCTCCTATCAGACTCCTCATGTCAGACAGCATTCATGGCAGGGGAGTCCTCTCTCCCTCTTTAGTCTTTCCTAACCTTTCCCCAACCCCTTTATGGGCTCCTTAGTGACCTGTGTAGAGGGACAGAACTGCCGTGTCCTTTTCCCTCCCTGCTTTCTGTAGCTATTTATGTAGCAGTCTCAATAAAATATCTTCTCCCTAGACGCTGACTCACCTTTCCTCCTCCTAAGGGGCTTGGGGCAGAGCTGCTAAGGGTGACTGTGTTTGATCCTTGTGACCATAGGGAGGCTGTAACTGACTCTTAAGGGAAACTGGTTGGATCCCCAAGGCATCCATCTCTAGGTCAGGCGTCTGCAGGTATCCATAGAAGAGACATCTGGGCAGGGATGGGGAGGCCAAGTGGGAAGAACTCCTTGGTCCTTTGCTAAGTATGTGCAGAAGCAGGTCCACTTCAGCGGCTGGCAGATCCCCTTGGTCCTCCTCATAGGCCCCCTGGGAAGGAAAGATCAATAGTAAGGGTAATTTTCAAACACAAGTGTGCAGTTCAGAATACATGAACTACATCTGGACATGGGTCCTGGAGGCCCTGGATTACCCAGCTGCGCATCTTAGAGGGGGAATAACAGAAGATGCAGAACCATGCTTCTTGGATTACTTCACATCAACCACTTGGGCATCCTGTTAACATGCAGGTTCTGATCCATAGCGGGGCCTGAAATTCTGCCTATCTAAGCAGGTCCCAGCAGCCGATGATGCTGCACCATGGACATGCTTTAGCGAGGATTAGAGCCTCCACCTGCAACATACCCGATGGAGAAAGAGGCTGAGTGAGCAACAGATGTAAAAGGTGTTTGGTTACTGCGTGTTCTGCCAAAAGAAAAATGTCTATGATAAATTAAGTTTAGGAGGAGTCATTGACTTAAATGAAGTAAGCTTATTTCCCACAGGCCTTCTCAGAGCCTTTACTGACTACTCCTCCCTGGCCCCAAGTGAGGCTAGAGCTTGCTGTTACCCAAGCTTGGTACTGAGCAGAGAACATTTTGATTGGGTTATGGGAATACACTCCAGTGACAGCTTGAGCTGTGGTGCCTCATGACCACCCCGTGACCAGGACTCCAGCTCCTTGGCCATACTTCCCCACAGCCCTGGCACCTAAGCATCCCTGAGCCACTGCTCAGGAGGGCACCAGAGTGAAGCAAGTGTGGCCCTCCTGTTAGGGAAAGAACAAAGGAAGTGCCAGGAGACAGCCCCCACCTTAGGCTCTGGGGACTTGCTGTGCACTGTAGCACCAGAGAACAGCTGGAATTGCTCTTCTGTGAGAGCCCTGGGGGCCCCCTCGTCTCCCTGGGACAACTGTTTTTGTCTGCATGTTCTGAGATGAGACTGATCCATCAGTTAAGTGGTGGCTGGGCTCATTCTCACTTTTGCCTCTGAATCAGCACTGAGAAGTGGCTTTCTAAGACCTCTGAACAAGAGCCATTTCAGAATTGCTATGGACCTTGAAATTCCGCACTCACCTTCCCCTGTGATTGGTGTGCTAGCCCCCCTCCAAGTCAGCCCCAGCGATCCCTGCCTCCCGGTGTCTGTACCCTTGCGTCATTCCCCCCACGTTTCAGCAGGGCTGCTGTGT
This sequence comes from Castor canadensis, assembly GCF_047511655.1. Classification (NCBI taxonomy): domain Eukaryota; kingdom Metazoa; phylum Chordata; class Mammalia; order Rodentia; family Castoridae; genus Castor; species Castor canadensis. The sequence goes on along the minus strand of NC_133404.1, from coordinate 42,964,573 downwards.
GATGCGCTCGAATGCTCGCTCGCTCTCTCATCATTCGCTCTGGAGAGGAGTGCATGATAAGGACCTGAAACCCTCTAGAGTGAACTCCTAGAGTGAACGAGCTCCCAGCCCAAATATCAAATGCCTTGGTTGTGAGTAGCCTGAGTGCAGCCTCGTAAGACATCCTGAGTCAGAACCACCCAGAGAAGTCATTCTTAGCTTCCTGACTCTCAGAAATTGTGAGACAATTGTTTTAAGCCGCTCAGAATTGGGTGTAACTTAATAGCAATAAGGAACTAATAAGTCACAGCCTGCATCCTGTCTCCTGCATGCTGGGAAAGTCCTCAGGGAACCTGAGGCTGGCCATGGAGCACTTTGCTCCCGAGGGTCTGAGTGGTGTGCTGGATGGAGCTGGCTCATACTGGCTCCTGAGGCTTTCGGGAACTTTGTAAGCCGGAGGTCACATTGGTGGTTTGAAATCAGCCATGACAGGAGTATTTACACCAGCGAAACCAGCAAACACTACAAATCACTTCTCCCTTCCCTGGCCAAATGTCATTTACCAGCATTTAGTTGCCCTTAATTACTCTCACCCCTTGTCTCTTTGAAAAGCTGTGATATATTCCAAGTAGAAAGAGTAAAATAGCTGATCAGTACACTGTGACTAAAGCCCTCGTGAGTCCATGAAACCTTGTCCCGCCTGAAGTCGATCACCCCTGGAGTCTGCTTACCAGTGCCATTCACCTTTTGCTCCTTCAGAGTAATCAGATGTGCCTTATCACACCTGTACCTTGTGATGCTATGTACTGCCCGTTTTAAAATCACGTATACATGCATTCCCCTGTGGCTTGCTTTCCACTCAGTATTGAGCCATGTCGATGGTAGCTTTATGCTGTTTACTTTTACATATATACACGTACACACACATACGTATTATTCCCTTGTATGACTATACCACATTTCCTTTTTTGGTTTGAACTCAGGGCTTCAAGCTTGCAAAGCAGGTGCTCTACTGCTTGAGCCACACCTCCAGTTATTTTGGAGAACTATGTGCCCAGGCTGGCCTTTAACCTTGATCCTCCCAATATCAGCCTCCCAAGTAGCTAGGATTACAGGTGTGAGCCGCTGATGCCTGGCTGAATATGGTAATTTATTGATCCAATTTCTTGTGGGTGGGCAGTTAAGGTTTTTATTTTGTTTTTACAACTATGAACAAAGCAGTCACAGGTATTTTACTCATGACTCTTTAAACGTGTGAGTTTCCATAACAGTTCTGTAGGGGTGCAGTGCTGGGTCAGAGCAGACACTCCATCTTGACTACATAATGCCAAACTGCTCACCAGGGCATTTCACATCAAGAATGTTTCCAGTAGCTTTATTCATAATCGTCTCCTTACTGGAGACAATTCAAATTCCAATCAGTAGAGAATGGAGAAATAAGTTATGGTGGAGGGCCACTGAGCAATACAAAGGAACACACTCCTGCAACTTGCAGCAGGGATAGAGCCCAGGGATGTGTTGAGTGAGAAAAGCCAACACTAATGTGAAGTTCAGAACAGGCAAAACTGTGATGAAAGCAGAGTCAGTTCTAACAAGGAGGAGGGACATGATGGAATCCTGTTGGGGCAGAGATTCTACATCTTAATAGGAATGGTGGCTACCTGGGAACACTTGTAGGTAAGAAGTCGCTGATGGACACTTAGGATTTCTGCATTTTATGCATTGTGTCATATGTGTATAGTGTAAAAAATGTTTTTTAAAAAATAAAAGCACAAATGAAAGTGGCTGAATCAGTTTACACCCTCACAGGCTAAGTTCCTGCTATGGGATAGTGACACTTTTTAAACTGATTATGGTTTCATACTTGCACTCCCCTGGTTACTAGGGAGGGTGGGCTTTCCGTGCACAGGTTGATTAATCAGTTAGGCTTTCACTCACGTCAACTGATTGTTCCCATCTTTTGCCCCTTTCTCTATGAGTTGTCTTTTTTCCCACTGGTCTTAGACATTATCTTAAAAACTAGACTTGATACATGTATTGCAAATATTGTCTCCCAGTCTATGGCTTGCCTTTTTAAGTTTTAAATATCCTTTGATAAACCAAAGTTTTTAATTCCAACGTGGTCAGACCTACCACCTTCCTTTATATACTGTTCTTATTCTCCTTTTCTTTTTTCTGTCTTTTCCACAGCACTGGAGCTTGAACTCAGGGTCTCACACTTGACAGGCACTCTGTCACTTGAAACACTGGCCAGCCCTTTCTCCGTTATTTTTGAGATGGGGCTCTCACTTATGCCTAAGCCAGTGTGGACCACAATCCTATTTTGGGGCTTCTTTGCTTAGCTAGGATGACAGGTGCACACCACTATGCCCAACCACAGGCTAAGATGAAGTCTTGGGAACTTTTTGCACAGGCTGGCCTTGAGCCACAATCCTCAAGAAATCCACTTCCTTGAAAAGCAAGGATTACAGGTGTGAACCACCACATCTGGCCCTGTTCTTATTTTTTCTAATTTACAAAATTCATCCACAGGCTGAGGTAATAAAAATGGCTGGTGGAGTGGCTCAAGCAGCAGAGTGCTTGCGTAGCAAACGTGAGGCTGGATTCAAACTTCAGGACTGCCAGAAAAAAAAAAGTCTATATTCTTCTAGAAATTCCAAGAAAATGTGACTTATCTTTAACCCATTTAAAATTTGCATTTATGATTATGAAAAGTGAAGATGATCCTATCTTTTATTCCACTTAAAAGGATGTGAGAAGATAATGTGGTTTCTTCTAGAGAGAGCCTTTGAATCTCCCAGCAGTCCCCACTCTCCTTTCAGCTGTCTGACTGCTGGGGAGCACTGGATTCTTGAGCATATGGACAACTACAGGACCCCCCTGTCGCCCTACAACATGTATTTTAAGTTGAATCCAGCCAATTACATTTAAAACCTGTATTGTAAACCTGGAGCTTGACTACAGAGACGCTGCCAGGCATACTAGGGCTCAAAGGATGTTTGTTGACTGGGAGAATGGATAATGCTGCCTATTTGTTTCTGCTACTTCTGCCAGTGACCAGCTGTGGGGACTTGACCACTATCTCCATGTCTGTGGTTTTCCACACCCTGTCCTGTGGCTGGTGAACACCTAGTCAGGGGGACTGCCCTTCCATATGACCTGCAGGGTCGGCCAAGTGTGTGCAGATAGCAAGAATGCTCCCGCACCCAAGGCCATGGCTGTATTTCTTTTTCCCTCACCATGGCAGTGAGCATTGGGGTCACTCCCAGGGAAGTTTGGTTCTCTTCAGGCTATGAAATGGAACACTGCCCGGGTCTGAATCCTTGCTCTGCTACTGCTAGCTGGGATCCTTGGGCGATTTACCTAACTACTTTGCACTTCAGTTTCCTCACCTGAAAAGTGAGTTAACCTAGATAAAGCACTCAAAACAGTGCTAGGCCCACAGTGAGCACTTGGGGAAGGAAGAACAAGGCTAGAAATCCCTACTCCAGGTCACCTGAGATGCCTTTGCTTTCCTATGCTGGGAGGCTCCCAGACACCCATGCCCTTGGAGCTAATCCAGGTTTCAGATTCTTATCTTGCTTAGCTTTTGGGTCAGGGAACAGATGAGATTAAAATTTGCATTTTTTAGTTAAGTCTGTGTTTTCAGCTGTACTTGAACGATGCTGCTGGGCTGGGGCTGCCTTCCTACACGGTACCATCAGCTAGCCGGCCCTTTCACATGTGCCGTGGGTCTTCGGTGCTTTCTGTGGTCCTCTCATTTGGCTCTGTGCTACAGGAATCTAGCGTGGCACCAGAGACAAGCAAGATAATACCCGAGGTCGGCAGATGCAAGGAGCAGTGAGGGCGGGCTGCTACCCAGGAGGGGGTCCCCTGAAGTCCTTCTGTCCTGCCCCTGCAATCCTCCCCGGCCCTATCTACGATCTCTACATCCCAGGGACGGTCCTGTTTGAAGACCTGTGTGTGGACAGACTGCCCAGCACTCTCAGACACCCAGGAGCCCCTCCGGACGCCTTGTACTTGAGCGTCTGCCCTTTCCCTCCCCCCCATTCATTCTTCTAGACTACGGCCATAAATTTCCTTTCCTTCCACCACCCTAGGCAGAAGCCCAGTCACCCGCCTCCCACTGGCTCCAGAAGGAGCGTTGGGCACAGTAAAGTACTTACAAAACAGTGCGATGCCACACGCCTGCCACGGCGATGCTCAGTAAGCTCTGGTTCATTTCCCTTTCCGTCCCCCTCCTAGGAGACCTGACATCCGCAACCCCCGCTTGCAGTTCTTCGCCGGGTTCAGCAATCTACAGAATAAAAGGCCTTCACGAGCCGGGCCGAGCCTCCACCCCCGGCGGTACCAGCTCGCCTTCCATCGGTCCTCCCTCTCCGCCTCGATGCCATGTCCGCCTCCGCTGGCCCCGGGCTTCCGGTGCGGTCCCTCCTGCCCAGCCCGCAGCCGCCCGGCCCGCGGGGTCTCCATCGCACGCAGCCCGGCGGGAGCGTCCGACGCGGTTTCCCGGGGAACTGCGACCCAGAGGATCTGCTGCTTCGGAACTTTCTGGAACCCCCTTCCAGCTCGGGAGCGGCAGGTCCTGGAGCCCGGGGCTGAGGTCCGGCCCCCACCCTGCACAGGTCACCGGGAGAGCAGAGACGTGGACAAGCGGCCTCACGGAGCGCGCGGGAGCCGCGCCCTATTTCATATGGGGGAAACTGAGGCCCAGGGCAGAGTGACTTGGCAGGCAAGGGTCACTTGGTGAGCGGCGTGCTCGGGCTCGGATCCGAGCCTCGCTGGCCGCAGAACCCACTCCGGTGGGCGGCGGAACGCGGGTCTGGACGCCCGGAGCGGCGGAGGGGGCGGGGACCCGGGCGGGGCCCGGCACAGGTGCTCCGCATCCGGCCGGCGGGCGGCTGGGCTCCGCGGAGCTTTATAAGGAACCGGGGTGCCGCGCTCGGCGCGGCTTGCTGCAAAAATAGTGCCCACGTGCGTGCGTGTCCCTCGCCGCGCCGGCCAGCCCGCCAGTCCCGCAGGGCCACTCCGGCCCCATGGCATTCTCGCCGGTAAGAGCCGCCCGCCGGGGCGGGGCCGCCGCAGCTAACGGTCCGCGCGCAGCCTCGCCAGCGCCCCTCCCCCCCGCGCGCGTCCCGGGCGGGGCGCGGGTCACATGTCCGCGGGCGTGGGGCCTCGTGGAGGGGTGGAGGGCGAGGGGGGCAGGGAGCCTCCTCGTGACTCAGGGCCTTTGGGCTTAAAGGCGCCGCGGCCCTCGGGGGCGGCCGCTGGGGCTTCCAAGCTGCGCTGCAGACTCTCAGTAGTCTCGAACGCATGTCCAAACGGCTCTGGCCAGACGGGAGTCCCTCGCTGCCGTCGCACGTGAGACCCGAAGCCACCAGCGCTGGAAGCTCACGTCCCACGCGAGTCTCGTTCGCACCTGGCGGGAGGCGGAGGCGGGTGGGGCTGCTGGCGTCGCAGGGCTCCCCGGGGCAGCAGCACCGACGGCGTGGGTACGGCCCCTTTAAGGCGCAGGGACGGGGCCCTCGTGCCGGGTGCGAGCGCGGCCCCAGCCCGGGGCGGTCACGTGGCTTCACACGTTCGGCTCTGGGGCCGCGTCCGGGCGGTGGGCGGGGCCCGCGGGGGGGGAGGGACGCGCGCACGGGTGGGCGGCGGGGCACGTGCGACGGCGCTTCGAGCCCGGGAGTCCCGCGGCCTGGTGTCTTTGAGGTGCGTCCCGGGGAGGGGGCGCCGTGCAGGCCGCGTGGGGGGCGCAGGCGTGGAGTCGCCCGGCCGCGCCAGAGGGCCGCGCCGCGGCCTGGCGAGACGCATGCATGTGGCCCCTTCGGGGGCGCCCCGACTTCCTCTGGAGTCCACGACTGAGCCAGGTGCCCTGGGAGGTCGGGGGGCGGGTGGTGCGGCCTCCGGCTCCGCCTCAGGTTCGGAGAGGGGGTTGGCGGGAGGCGGGGCGGCCCCCGAGTGGTGCCTGGCTGGTTCCCGACGGCCCGTCTGGGGTCCTTATGGGAGCGGGAGCTGGGTGAGGAAGAGGGTCCCACGGGGCGTCGTGCCCGGGCTGCTTGTCGCGTTGGCTCCCCGCGGTCCGGTGGAGGCGGACGGGGCGCCGGTGCTTGGAGGGTCCGGCCAGGCCGCGGCCGCCATAGGCGGCCTTAGAGGGGGCGGGCGCGCGCCCGGGCCCTGCAGCGTCGTGCGCGCGCCCCGTTTTGAGGGGCGCCGGAACCCCGAGTGCGGGCCGCCGCGCCCCGTCTCCCTGGCTACCGCGGCGGCCCGCGCTCGGACTGAGGGACCCGCCGGGCGGGGTGCCGGAGGCCGGCCGGGTCCAAGCCGCCCGTCTGTCCCTGTGGCCCTGCCCAGTGGGCTTGTCACAGGTGGGACAGGGACGCACCGTCGGCCTCCGCAGCCAGTTTGGGGCCCGGGCCGCCGGGAGCTGCTCCCTCGCTCACTTTTCTGCAGCACTGGGTCTTGAACTCGGGCCTGGCATCAGTGTTCCTTCCAGCACTGGCGCCACGCCTCCCTCCAGTCCTCAGTCTTGTTTTTAATCCTGAAAGTGGGCTGCAGGCCCGAGGCGACCTATCAGCACAGGAAGGGGAAGGCAGCCTGCCTGTGACATACAGAGCAAAAGGGCCGGCGCTAGCCCACTGTGGCCGCGTCGCCCAGAGTGGGTGGGCTCTGATTCCTAACCAAGCTGGCGACCCGTTTTAAGGAATCCTTTGACTCTTAAGTGTAGCAGTTAAAATTTTAACAAACTATGAGCGAATGTAAAGTGGCTTTGAATGTTGGATTCACCCTGAGGACTTGTTCGGGATCTGTCTGGAGAGGGTTTTTGCTCTGCTTTGCAGATGAGGAAACAGCTGAAATACAAGGCTACGGAGGGATGAAATTGGATGCTGGGTCTTTCTGGTGCCCTAGTCCAGTCTATTAGTTCTGGCAGGCCACAAGATCGAAGGGATATTGGTGCTAGGCAGTGGTCTGGGGGTCGGGCCCACTTACAGGATGAACTTAGCTACGCTGCAATAATGTCTTGTTGCTGTAAAAATCAGCGTGGGTCTTCTGAGCGCCAGTAGGGTAGTGCTGATCCTCAGGAAGAATGTGCTGCGTCTGTCATTCCGTGTCAGAGCAGTTAGCTAATCCTGAGAGAGGTCTGGAGAAAGCAGACTCCTCCCTCTGGGAGTTTTAAATTCGCACTACAGATGTAATTTCCAATGAGTTTTGTTACTGGGATTTAAACTCCTGTGGGGATTATGATGCCACCATCATGTGTAATCTGTCTTTAAGGTGTGCGGAGGCTGTTCTTGCCTAAGTGGGGCTGAGCTGCACCTACAGTAGTTCAGGAGGACACTTAGGCACCGGTGACCTTTGAGTTCTGTTTCACTTTTGGTGCTCCTTCATGGTTGGAGCAGCCCTAGATTACAGTGAGTCAACACTCCTTGTTTTGATTTTTAAGGCATTTTGTACTGACTTCCCTTTGAGGTAACTGGAGAATCCCCAGAAAGGCAGGTCTGAAGATTGACTTGTGTGCTAGAAATGGGTCACTGTAGACTCTTGGGAGTAACTTTACTAATAGATTACTGGCTTCTTTATTCTAGACTAGTTAAACATGCTGTGCCATCTCGAATGGGCTTAGCACCATGCTTGCAGTCTTTGATAAAGGTGTGAGTGGCTTTCCTCTGTTAGAGCAGTTACCTTGAGGCAAGGTAAGGTTGGCGGGTTGGGTGTGTCTTTTGATAGAACAATTAATCTTCTACTTAACACCTGTGCTCTCAGCATTTTGGATTGTGCTTATGGGTGCTGGCTCTGACATCATCTGCTCCTGAGTTGGCCCTTTCTCCTGAGATTTTTTTTTTTTTTTTTAAAGCTGCAGTCTTGGAATTGCTCAAAAGGGACCTGTTTCCTAGATGTAATTTGGAGTTAACACCAAGCCCGGGTTATAATTTCCGACTCCCTCTCTTAACGGACAAAAAAAAAAATTAAGCTTAGAATGAAAGATGATTGCTTTAAATTTTTGCAGTGATTGGGTGATAGAGCCAGAATTGGAGCTCACATATCCTCATTTCTAGACTAGTGTTATTTCTAGGATTCATGACTGTCATTTTGTTTTCTGTTTCCACTTGATTCATAAGACACTGTGGCTTCCTACTTTTTCCTTTCTTTTTTCTTATATTGTCTTGCCTTAGCACTTTAAGGCGTTCCTTTTCTTGCTCAGTGGTACATTCCCTGTGATTCTGTCTGTTGGATAATTTCTGTGCCTTCATACAGGGGCCGATGTCCTGTAGTGTACCAGTTTTCTGTGACGAAGTTTCAGGCTGAGTCCTTTCCATCCTGGGAGTTCTCAAGACCTGACATTCTGATTGGGCTGCAGAATGTGTTTGTCTGTCTGATGCATGTGGAACCCAGCAAATTTCTGATTCTAAAAAGAGAATCGGTTTCTTCCCTATCCTCATCTCCTGAATCTGATCCAGTTTGATCACTTCACCCAATTACTCCCTTTTTTCAACTAGCGTCCTCTTGGGAGCAAGACCTGTGTTTGGGTGTTTTTTTTTTGGTTTTCCCAATGAGGTAAGTACCTCATTGTAGCTTTTCTTCTGAAACTTCTTCCCAGTTTCTGTAACTATATAAAGCCTTAAATCCCTTCTACTTTTGTTATTGCCCTGTATCCTTTTCTTCCTTCTCCTTTCCCATTGCTAGTTCACTAGTTCAGATGTCCCTTACTTGAATATTTCTTTTTTTTAGATGGTACAGTGGTTGAACTCATGGCTGGTACTTCACTCTACCACTGGAGTCACTGCCCCCAGCCCTTTTCACTTTAATTTGTTTTTCAGATAAGACTGTGATTCTTCTGCCTCTGCCTTCCAAATAGCTTGGGCTATAGGCGTTAGCCACCATACCCAGCCTGCATACCTTTTCATTCTCCTCCTCAAGTGTTTGTTTTCACCTGCCACTCTGTGTGGAGCTCCGCCATGCTAGTGTTCTCCTTGCTTGTGGCCCTTGTCCTGAATGAATTGAATCTCCCAAGCTGGTTAGTAAGTTCTGTTTTTTTTTTGTTTTGTTTTGTTTTTTGTATTTGTTTTATGGTTAGTAAGTTCTGGAAGAGAGAGACGTTTCCTGGCTCTTTCCTGTCCACACTCTCTCAAGATAAAGACAAATACTCGCTCACCAATTCTGTCCCTTCTCCCTGCCAAAGCTCTGTTCAGTCATTTTAGGATTTGGGGTTTTAAGTTTGGACCAGAAACTATTTCACTTAAACAAAAGCCACAGAACCTATGAGCAATACAGTATGGTGCTTGGAAACTCAAAGATTAACAGGATTACCATCATACCTTAATGCTTTCTCAGCACACACCAGAGGCTGGCCACTCCACACTGGGGATAAATGAGAGAGTGTCAGCTTTCAAGGAATTGATGGTCTAGTAGAAACACACAAATAAGTTACATCCTGTATTGTAAACCCCAAAATAAATATATACAGACATAACATGGATTATAGGCAGCAAAAGAATGAAAGTTTTTGCCAAAATGGGCTTGGTAGGGTGAAGGGAGGACATCCTGGGCAAAAGGAACAACTTGTACAAAGACAAGGAGGTGTGAAACAGCTGCTTCTAGGCAGTTAAGTACGACATTGCTGGAATTTGGAGTGCAAAGGCGGTATTCTTAGACCTAGGAGTCACACGCGTGTTCCTGTGTGTAAGAGGAATGAGTGCAAATGACGCTGAAAAGGTGTGCGCAGGAATAGTCATAGCAGCCTTACTCATCATGTTAAAAATCTGAAGACCAAAACCAAATGCTCATCGTTCCGGTTAGACAGCTTGCTAAGAGGATCCACAGGATTTAGCCTATGACTGTGCTCAAGCTAAGGTTTACTACAGCTGAACAATACAGAGAAAAACCATGAAAGGGAAAAGGTATACAGGATAAACTCTGGGTGGACCAGATTCAAGCTTTAAAGGGTCCTGTGCTGGGAGAGTCACATAGGACACAGGTAAGTTAACCTATGACCCACAGTACATGGAAAATGTTGTCAGCTACAGAAACTTGTTAGAAGGTTGATGCTTGGGGCCTGTGGTTTTTCTTGTAGTCATTGTCATCATTGTTGGGAAGCTTTGGGTTTTTTTTGTTTGTTTCAGCTTGGTCAGCCGGGTAGCATCTGCCTGTGTATAACAAAATTCCATACTCCAGGAAGAAAGCAGATATTTGGCATAAACCATACTGTTTGTCCAGATGAGGTGTAATAAGTCCGTCTTCTCAGTAATGGGAATAGTGAGCACTCAAGATCCAAGTTCCCAGATACCAACCAAGATGGCAGGCAGACCTGCTATTTTATTTTGACTCTTTTGCATACCCCTAAGTTGGAGTATGAATAAACTGTTTTACAACCACATGTGTACCATATCACACAGTAATGAAACCTACTGACTGCATATACTACAACAGGTAGAAATCCCATACTAAGTAGACAGAAAGCCAGACCTAAAGAAGTTACCTTTATATGATTCCATTTGTAAGAAGTTCCCAATTAGGCAAAACTAAGAGGACAACAGAAGTCTGGGTCGTTGACCCTGGTGAGGGGCCAGGGTAGATCGTAGAGTGGGAAAGGGCAGGGGGACCCATAGAGTGAGGAAATGCACACAGAAAAGCGAGTAAGCTGTATGTTGACAGCTAGTACCCTGCACAGCGTCACTCCAAAGTTAGAACAGTAAGCCTGTGGGGAAGCCAGACATGAAGGGATTTTTTTTTTTTGAATGTCATAGCTAAGAAGCTTTGCTTTTATGACAGTATTTCTCAAGGCTAAGTCTTTGCTGGGACCCCTGGAGGTCTCCCAAACACTTTAAGAAGTCCAGAGTAAAAACTCCTAATTCCTAGACACCAGTTGGGTTTTTAACTGTTGTTGACCTTTATACTGGTGCTGCAGAGGCCATGGGGTGGGTGAGACTGTTGGCATCTCAGCAGGAGTCACTTAGTGCCATGAAGCTGTAGAAGCCACCACGCTGTTCATTTGTGCTGCAAGTTCCCCAACAAGCCAGTTTCGAATAGGTTGGCCTGGAGGAAGCAACAGAGAGATGAGTTTATTAAGTCTTGATCTGAGTGTGTTCCATGGTACTGTGTGACAAGGGGAAGTAAGTGGAGAGCAGTCTTGCTTCACAGAGTAGTATGGTGATTGTCAGAATATTTCTGCAATATTCGAGGAAAATAGGACTTTTTTTTTTCCCTACAGAAAAAAAGTCCCCCCCCCTTTTTTTTTTTTTTTTTGTTAACATGAAAGAACAACTGGCAAGTTGCAGTTACTCAACCTGGGGTATTTGGTAACATTTTCTTGAAAATGGACAAAATAAGCCAGTCACATCATAAAAAATGACTGACAGTATTTGTACCCAGTGATAAAAATTGAGCCTGAAAGAAAGAAGTTAGAGTTTTGGGAAGTATTTGATACCTTTTCCAGTATATTTAGCTGGTGTGCCCATATTTGGAGTACCTAGACAACTTGGTGAACTGGCATTTGTCAAATGACAAACATAGGCTGTTACAAAGTCAGAGGTGGGCAGGAGCCACTCAGAGCACAGGTGGACTCCAGCATGTGAAGAGCACTTACGTGGCCTCAGACTCCATGCTGCTGCTCACCTTTAATGAAGCTTCCACTTGAGAGGTTGGGCACCCTGTCAAGCAGGAAGACTCACCGTTGTCTGAAAATTTCCTTCCCTTTCCAATTACTTGAGACTGTTATTCATGTACTTCAACCAAAACAACACATGGCAACAGATTGAATTCAGAAGCAGATAAGAAATCCAGCTATCTTTGCAAAAACGTCAGAGAATGTTACTCTTTTCAGTATTTTTTGTTTTGGAAAATTGTTATTTGTGTTAATATGTAATGGGTTTTTAAATGTTTACTTTTTTCAGTTTTAATTTTTAATGGGTAAATTTTTATAGACATGACCCATCTGCGCAAAAAAGAATTCTTGAGGTGCTCAATAATTTTAAGAGTATAAAGGATCCTGAGGCCAAAGTATTTGAGAATCAATGTCATTAGGAGTAGGTGATCAGATTTGCACTTCTCAAAGATCTGGCTCATAGGAACAGCAGTGAAAATACCCTGAAAGACTCAGGAAATGTACGTTGTATTTGGGATTTACTTCTGAATGTTATCCCTCAGTTAAAATAGGAGTAAACTGGTGGTGATTTGGCCTAGCCACTATACTGAAGCCAGACCATGGCAGTTGTTTTTGTTTTGGCTCAGGAGCATGGCATGTGAACTTGGTAAAAAGTGTTTTGGAATACCATGTGTGGGAAGGGGGAGAGGCGTCTGGCACCACGCTCCAAGATTAAGAGAGATGAGTAGGGGTAAGGTGACAGACAGTGGCTTCTCTGCAGAAGCTGGAGGAAAGACAGACCAGGCTGACTGTGAGAGCAGGAGGTGTACAGGTGAGACACAGGCAGAGTTGAACTGCGTGTTCAGGGACAGCTGATGGAGAAAAGTGGACTTCAGAATTGCTCTTTGCATAGATATAGAAGGAGGCTGGTAACCTGAGAGAAAGGATAATAAGAGGAGCCATGTCAGGTTGACTAGGGCAAGTTCAGGGCCTCGATGACCACTTCTCCAGAGCTTTTGCTGTCAATACTACGTTGTGCTCACATTTCGAATGAAAAGATGTGCCTAAAGAAATTGAAAATCTTGGTCGGAGTCACCCAGTTGATAGAGCACTAGGGCTCAAGTCACAATCCCACACTCCTCCTTCCTCCTGTATCAGGGCAGCTTGAGGAAGGGCATCTGGAGATGGATGCCAGGTCAGGGAACAGCTCTGAAACAGTTCTGGAGCCTTTACTTTTTGTTCATGAAAACTTGCCTCTGGTCAAAATTGAAACCCAAATCCTGAAATGATTTTGAGTGACTGAGAATTTTAACATAAGACATAGAATTAGTGAGTGAATACTTACCTTGTTCTTTCTAAAGCTTAAGAAATGTGTCACTGCTATTGGTGGGGGTTGTTGTGATCAGGTAGTGAGAGTACCTCTGGCAGCAGCGTGATGTGGTCTAGTCTTCATGTGCATGTGTGCAGAGTGCCTGCCAGTGCACTGGCCCTGTGCTGGAGCTGCTGAGATACAAGCCCTGGAGGGCTTTGTAGGGTCCAGGTGGAGAGCAGTAATGGATGCAGCTAACAGTGTGACTGCTCAGTGTTGACAGCAGCTGCAGTTACATGCCCTCAATATTCTTGAACAGGCCTGGTATTAAATATCCCCTTAACGTTCTCACAAACTTGTTCTGGAAATGGTATTATTTATTTTTCCAGACTGAGTTTAGTAGAACTTGAAAGATGTACCCTGTGGAAACTTAAGGATAACCATGGGTGGGTGTGAGGGAGGGCAGGAGAAAGTGGCTACTGGATCAAGTGCAGTTGTGTAGGGTCATAGGGTAATATGCTGGCAGAACATTGTGGATTGAGAGGATGAGCAGAAGGTCAGGCAAAGACTGGCCTTTCTGGAAGGCCAGTGGTAGAGCAGAAGGAAGGTGTAATGGATTTTAAGATGGGAAGTCTTGAGCATATTTTAAAAAGTCAGTCTCAAGGGACAGAACCAGTGGAAAAGAGTAAGAGAGTCCATGTGGCATCTCATAGATTTTCTCTCCCTTCTGATGGTGGAGGTAAGGACTGCAGCCTGGTCTTATTTATTTATTCCCATTGAAGCTCCCTGACCTGCTGTTGGAGCACAGGTTACTGTGTCCTCTGTGTGCTGGTCTCTGCCTACTGTGCTCTTTCCTCTTCGTGCTGCTTATTGAAATTCTGCTTCTGCATTATTCGCTACCTGAGAGGTTTGAGTTGTGAGACTCACTCCACCTTCTCTTTAGTACTTTGTGCTTTCCTTAGACTTCACGTAGGTGACAATTTACTTCTCATGCTTAACCAATTTTATCTTTTACCCATTCCTGTGATCCTAACATCCAAACTAGCAATTGCTCAGTATTGATAAAATGGTAGATTAAGCCATGCGAAATTGACATTTTCTTGGTTGAAAAAGGTAGAAAATTGGCAATTTCATGTGAGCCAACCTAATGCAGTTTTATTACTTACATTTTTGCATGAAAGACTTGAGATGGAGGACCAACGAGAAAGTTAAACATAGAGAAACATTTCTTCTCTCCCCTCCCTCTTGCTGTGTAGCCAACTGGTCTTGAATGCGTGATCCTCTTGCTCAGTTTTCCTGTAGAGGAGTGTTTTTTTACTAACAACAGTCAAGTTCAGAAGTTTGACATCCAGTGGCCTGGTGACTTCAAGCAAGGATGGCAATTTGGCTAGATGATTTATATTTTTTCCATAACGAAAACATTTATTCCTCATGAAAGACTAGCACTTCCTCATCTGTCTCCAAGTGAGGTTTTTCTATATGTGTGTTTACGTAAGGACTGTTTGTAGTGGCAGTAAACAGTATGCTCAAATCCTGACTGTAAATGTTAATGTTCACTTGTATCTATTATAAAGCCAAGGGAAATTGCCAGAGTACATTGCAGTAGAACCAGTTCTTTGGGCCATCTAAGTATATTACTTCCTGATGCTTTGGCTTATAAAAAACAAAGTCTGGATATTCATGACCAGTGCTTTTAACTAAAAAAAATCTGATTAAATGGAAAAAAAGTGTTCTCAAAAAAAAGTGTAAACACAGTCTGCTGAGGGTTTACTAGATCCCAATCCATGAACCACGCCCCCCCTCCCTTTTTTTTTTTGATGATGGTACCAGGGTTTGAATTCAGGGACTTGCACTTGCTAGGCTCTGCCACTTGAACTCCCAGCCCTTTTTTGCTTAAGCTATTTTTCAGATGTCACATTTTTTGCCTAGGCTGGACTGTGTTTCTTCTACTTACAGCCTCCCTCATATGTACCCTACTGCACCCAGCTTGTTGGTTGAGATGGGGTCTCACTAACTTTTTTCCTGGGTTGACCTCCAATTGTGGTCCCCACAAGTAGCTGGGATTATAGATGTGAACCACTGCACCCGGGGCATGGACCCCACTTCATCTGGAGGAGTTAACTGTGCCCTTTGGACAGTCTTGCAGAAATCTCTCAATTGGCTTTTGATGAAGTGACAAATTGATAGATGATTGGCAGTAATAGTCTTGAAGGAGTTTATTTTTTTTATTTAAAAGCAAATCAAGTGAAAATTCAGATGGTAGAGTTGGCATTCATTTGTGACAACTTCACATCTCCCAAGCCCGGATTTGGACTATGGAATGGCCATCACTATACTGAACCCAGAGTATGGCATCTAAGGCAAGGCCGGTCTTCAAATTAGGCCATTCTAGATTTGCTCTGCTGACAAATAAGTATGACATTCTGGGTTGTCATCTTGTTCTTGAGCAAACATGCACATGGAGTGGTTCGGATTGTTTTATTATTTCTTGGCCTTTTGGCTAAGATCAAGTGTAGATTTTTATTTTTTGGTGGCACTGGGGCTTGAACTCAGGGCCTCACACTTGCTTAGGCAGGTGCTCTGCTGCTTGAACCACTCCACCCAACCCTTTTCTTGTAATGGAGTTTTTGAGATAGGGTCTCGAGAACTTTTTGCCTGGCTGGCTTCAAACATCCTGATCTCTGCCTCCCAAGTAGCTAGCAGTACAGGCGTGAGCCACTGGTGCCTGGCTCTAAGTGTAGATTTTTAAAGAAGGAGTTACAAGTGATAATTTCAAATCATGGATGCAAAAAAAAAAGCCCTCAGTTATATGCTAAAAACAGTAAATTTCTTGAACCTGCTAAGATGAATTAGTTGAAAGCATACTTACAAGTCACACTGATTTTGTCACCTGTAAGGACTTGGTGTCCATAGATGGTGCCCACAGGCCACTAGAATGTTCATGGGGACATCCAGGGACTATTACGAAGTCTGCAAAGTAGGTGGTACCTTTATACCTTTGGTAGCTAAGCTCAGAGTAATAGACCTGGTATTAATCCAGAATCCTTGTTCTTTCTGCTTTTTGAAATAGTGATTTCACATTTTGAGGATGAGGAGCCTTCCTATGTGGAAAAAGAAATCCTGTTTTTTCAGGGGCTTTTCCTGCCAGGGCCTTGAGGGTCACAGCTGTAGGAAACCATTGTTTCACTGTTGGATTATCAGTTTTTGTTTGTTGAAGAGGAGAAAATTGGCCTGGTTCTTTATAGAGAGTCGTCCTGAGCCATATACTAACAGAACTAGTTTTATGTCACGACCTTTTCTTTTCTTCTTGCTGTATCTTCAGCTTTAATTTTTTTTTCTCTTCTAGCATTGCCAAGTAATCCTTCCTGTTGACCCCTGATTTTCAAATCTGTCTTAAAGCCTATTTTCCTGTTCATAGTGAAAGACCAACAAGAGGTCAGAGCTACAAATGGTCTCCCTTCATGGCAAAAGACACCCAAAAATAATAGCAGCTGCTATTATTGGCCATATAGAATAACCAAGAAGAACCATTTCCTTCCAGTTAAACATTGCTCTGCAGTAAGAACTGTATGTTGATCAGAGCTAGGATGGAAAGCCCAGAGCAAGTGGGACTATAGGGTGGGCAGCAAGTTTTGATTTTGAAAACGAGGAACAGTGAGTTCATTTAACTGGAATATCTGAAAGGATCAGTGTATTGTATGAATGATTTAGGTTTTAATCAGTTATGTTCATTTGTATGGTACCTTTAGTATTTTAAGCTTAAGTCAAATGACTAAGAGGGAGAATTAAAGGCTACCAGGCCTGGACTCTTCAAACAAAGATCTAACTGTCTTAGGTCTATAGTACATTTTTCCTCATTTAATGAGTAAATGATCCTTTTCATCCAAGATCTCTGTGGTAGATTGGCTCCATGATGCAGCGACAACACTGCTGATGGATAATGTTAATGTGGTCAGCACGTAATTACGTGCCAGGCCTTGTGCTAAGTGTGGTGTGTGTTGAATCCCAGCCCTCTGTGAAATAGCCTGTTGCTACTTAAGTACTGCGGTAGAACTGCTCTCCATCCGACAGTACTGGCTTTATTTTTTCTTTCAACTTGGTCATCAGAGGAAACATTGGGGGCTGGTGTACAATTTATTGGTTTTTAAATGTATTTACAGGGATGTGCAGCCATTACTATAATGTAACTTTAGAATCTGTCACCTTAAAAAAAAAAAAAAAGCCTTGTAACCATTAGCTAACACCCAATATCCTCACACGCTGTCTCTAGCCTAGACAAGTAATCTTCAGATTTCTTACTCTGAATGTTTCATATAAACACCCATGGTACATTGTCACTTAGTGTTTTGGTGGTTTGTCCATGGTGTCACGAGTCTCAGTACTACATTCCCTCATGCCAGACACTGTTCCAGTGTACAGAAGAAGGTTTGAACCACGGTTGTCTGCTTCTGATGCTTATGCTGTTGCTACCTTGTCATGCTAAATCCTGTGTGTCCCTCTGGGTTAGAAGGTTTTTGAGAAAATAACCTTTACATTTTGTTTGGTACTCTTACAGTTCTCTGAGTACTTTGCTCATGGTAAACACTCATTTAGTACTCTAATATATTAGATAGGTGGGAAACCCAAGTCCTTGTTACTTGTCTGATTCAGTGTTGCTGTACTTACATAATGAGCGTACAAAACCTCCATGTCTCTTCTCCATGTCCAGGAAGAAGAGGTGGGCAGTATAAAGGACTGCTGGGACAGCCGGGAAGCACCTGCGCTCTCCACGTGTAGCAATGCCAGTATCTTTCGAAGGATAAATGCTATCTTGGACAATTCTCTGGATTTCAGCAGAGTCTGCACTACGCCCGTAAACCCGAGGATTCGAGATCGTTTGCCAGGTGATTTAGAGTTGGAACTTGGGATGTACTAGGCTGTGTACAGAACTGCTGTTCGGCAGTGCACAGAGGTCTTCCTGGGAAGTCTCTGGCAGCACTTGCCCCTTTTATGGTTTGTTTTGTGATTGGATCCCCCTCTGGGTGAAGACTGTTAGAATACAGAAGTCTCTTTAATATAACTTAATTAGCTAATTTATGTTTTTCAAGACAAGGTCTCACCGTGTAGTCCGCGCTGGCCTAGGACTTATGATATAGCCAGGCTACCCTCAAACTTGTGATCCTCTTGCCTCAGCCTCTGGAGTGCTAGGATTATAGGTGAGCACCACCATGCCTGTCTTGGAAATCTATTTTATGATCCACAAGAAGATCGTGAAAGAAGGAAAGAACAGAGGTAAAACAAGAATATTTATATATATGGGAATATAATGTGAATCATGTATCAATTATAGATTTCCTACTATCCGTATGAAAAAAGCAAAAGGAAACAGATACAATCAATTTAATGTTTAGCTCAACAAAAATATTTTCATGTCAATATACAATCAAAATAAAAACTTATGAGAGAGTTACATCTTTTTGTTGGTACTAAAGTGACTTTAATATCACAATATCGATGAGTTACATTTTGAAGCTCAGTAGCCACATGGATGCTGTAGCTCTTAAATGTTTTAATAGCTTCTAAACATGAGCAAAGCTCGAGAGGCTTTTAGTTTCTATGTTATGTGCAGTTTCGTGGAGGAGAACGCTGTACCTCCTGAAGATCGCTTGAAGGAAGCGTCCTCTTTCATAACCTTTGTGGGAGTTATAGCATGTTCTAAGAACATTGATGGGTTTTTCTTTTTTTTTTTTTGTGAGACTGGAGTTTGAACTCAGGGCTTTATACTTGCAAAGCAGGTGCTCTGCTGCTTGACCCATAACTCTAGTCCATTTTGCTGTAGTTATTTTGGCGATGGAGTCTTGAACTAATTGCCCAGGCTGGTCTCTAACCTTGATTTTCCTGATTTCAGCCTCCCAAGTAGCTAGGATTACAGACAGGCATGAGCCACTGGTGCCTGATTATGTTTTTCATTTTTAAAATGGACTTTGAAAAAGTTTGGCAACAAGGTTTCCCAGAACAAGGATTGATAATTGCCATATAGCTATACATTCTTTATTTTTTTAACTTGGCCTTGGAAGTATTTCCCACGAAGATCATTTGAGGGAGAGGCTCTTTAAGAAGGAAACTGAGCCAGGTGCCAGTGGCTCACACCTGCAATCCTAGCTACTTGGGAGGCTGAGATCAGGAGGCTCTCTGTTGGATGCCAGCTTGGATAAATAGTTCTCCAGACCCCCATCTCTTAAAATAGCCAGAGAAAAATAGTATGGAGGTGTGGCTCAAGTGGTTTGCAAGCGTGAAATGCACCTCCCACCCCCAGCCCCCCAGGAAAGGAAACTGATTAGTGGCATATGTAGAATTCAGTTTTGTTAAATTGTACAGAAGGCACAGGAGAGAATGGCATACAGCAGAAGGTGGAACTTGTCTCATCTACCTTCCAAAAACGTATGTGTACTGTAAACCGCAAGCTAACTCGTCTTTCTGTTTGCTTATGCTGAGTCAGGAATTCATAGTGGTCTTAGTTCTGATACAAGCTCTGGTTTTAAATTGCAGGGGTGGCACTTCAGTAAGAATGACAGTCAGGCTGGGACATAGCTCAGTGGCAGAGCGCAGGGTTAGCATGTGCAAGGCCCTGAGTTTGATTCCCAACTGCACTAAAAAAAGATGGTCAGCAGTGGCTTAAGACAAGCTAGAGACCTTTCCAGTTGACAGGAAAGTACTTTTTGGCGAGTGCTAGGGTATTGAACTGTCTAAGGGAAAGGATTCAAGATTCAGTGTTTGATGAGGGAAGAGCTTTCAGGAGGCCTGTTTGCAGGGACCCCAGGCTTCAGGCAGTGGCTGGCCAAACTACAAGGGATACAGGGTGTATGTCTAAGAAGTGCCATGGGAGTGGGAAGAGGATCTTGAAAAAAAATTGGGAGATTTACCTTCTGTGCTTGACATTGGACAGTGAGATAGAGGTCAGTTTTCCCAACAGTGTAACAGAATGGTACCTGTCCAACTTGCCCCATGGGCTTCTTAAGGTGCTCAGATAAGAAGAAACACTGCAGATGTAAGGGAGCTCAGATGTAAGGATTGTGGGAGAGGTTCTGGTCAAGGTCACTGGGGCTCTGTGCCCTTCACCCACCCCCATCCTCTGCCTGGTTAGCGTTCTTCCTGCTCCCATCTGGGGTGTGGGCTTAGGTGGGCCCTGTTGAGTCAGTGAGGCAGGGAGCGGCCTGCAGAGAGCTGCTTTCCTGCTTTTCTCCTGCAAGAGACCTGAGTAGACCCAACCCCAGCAGAAACGTCAGCCTGTGGCTCGTGAGGCAGTCGAACCTTAAGAAACACCTGCACGTAGAGTTTCTGATCCAAAGTGTGTGAATTACAAGAACGCAAATGAGCTGAGCAACAGAATGTTAAGAAGGTGGTAATGGAATCACACATGGGAATGCCTGCAGCACCGAATGAGTTTATGGAGACTCGGATGGGAAAGGAAGGCAACCACAGGCTTGGAAATGAAAAGAGCAAAGTGTTAGCATGGTCTGAGTACATACACGTGTGTGCACACGTTAAAGGTTAGAGTAACATGTACTAACATTAAAGTTAAGGACAGCTTTTCTGTAGCCTTTTCCACTAGTTCTTCTGTAACAAAGACTTTTGTAGTTGTAGTTGTATATCCCAGTAGCATTTCATATTGCTGTTGGTGTTTTGCATAGATGACATTTTATTTTCTCACTGGCTCCAACTTCAGATAAAAGGTCCTGTGGTTACTGGAGTGTGAACTCAGGACCTCACACCCTCAGTCCTTTTGCTTTAGTTATATTTTTAGGGTCTCATGGTTTTGCCACAGCTGACCTCAGACTGTGATCCTATCTATGGTCTCTGTGTGGCTGGGATTATAGGTATGCACTACCAGTCTAATTTGTTTGTTGAGATGAGGTCTTGCCAACTTTTTGTCTGAGCTGGACTCAAACCTCAGTCCTCCTGATTTGTGTCTCCCAAGAAGTTGGGATTCTAGGTTTGAGCCACTGTGCCTGGCTAAAAGGGGTTTTTACTACTGTCTTGCTGATGTTTTATTCATACTTGGTTATCTGTCAAAATTAACTCATTTCAGGTAACTTTGCAGAAGTTACGTACACTTCTTTGCACTTGATCAGAGTTTGCGTGCGAATCACTTGCAAGGTTGTATGCTAGCTATAACAAAGTACACATTGTGTGGTATGCATTGAGAGTGGAAACGAGCATTCTCAGTTGGTGGACCATTATTGGAAAAGTGCTGTGACGGGATCAGAGGAGGGAGAGGCCACATGGTTAGGGACTACAAGATACTTAGGTGACACAGTGTTTGAAAGAGACTTCAAGATATTAAAGTCACTCAATTTTAGTGTAGCTGCATATTGAATGGATTTTTTTTCTGTTGCTCCAGCATTAACCATGAAGACCCAAAACTAAGAATGAAGAGTGTTAAGTAACCTTTGGTATAATGAGAGTCCTGAAGTGGGGGTGGGGCTGAGGGTGTGGCTCAGTGGTAGTGGTAGAGTTGTTGATGGGAGGCCCTGGGTTTGATCCCCAACACCATAAAAGAAAGTAAAAGGTGGGGGCCCTTGGGGCTTGCCAAAAACCCACATAACTGGTCTGCTGCCACAAACACCTGGGTCCTTTCCTGGTCTGTACAATCACTGTAGGACCTCATAGCGATGGTGGCATTAGGTGATTCCCACCCCTCAAAGCGCAGAAAGGCGGGGCTGGATACCACGTCCGCTGTCAAGCCGAGCACGGGAGTGCCTCCCATGAGAAGCATTTGTATGGATTAAGGTGTTTCCAAGAAAGCAGGCAAGGTGGAGCCCCTGGTTACACAGCATACTTGTCTGCTTCTGACTGAGTAGAGATGAATGAGAAGTTGGGGGGCTGGGGAGGCACGAAAGGAGGGAGGGTAGCTGGAGCTGGCTGGATTTTCCCAGTTGACAAAAAAGAAAGCTGTGATTTCCCATGGTTTAGGAGGTTCTGTAAAAGGCCTTTTTTGGTTCATATCTCACTAAGAAGGCACAAGGGAGGTTGGGGACTGGGATGGGATTGGGTGGGGCTGGAAGACCAGTCCAGGGCTGGGGGAAATGAGTATGAGTGGACAGGTGGTTAAAGCACTAATGCACTGACTTTTAGTTTTATTTTTGTGGTACTGGGGAATGGACTCAGGACCCTGTGCTTGCTAGGTGAGCATTCCAACCACAATAGCCATACTGTTGTCTTTTTCAGTTTCTCAAATAACCTCATGCTACTTTGTCAGAGCTGGCCTTGAACTACCATCCTCCTACCTCTGCCTCCTGTGTAGCTAGGGATTACAGGTGTGTTCTAGCACATCCTGCTGGAGTTTTAAGTAACTGTGTATAAAGGAATGAAAGCCGGGAAGATGTTACTAGGGGGCATCTGAACTGTTGTAGGATAGAGATTAATATAGTGTGGTTGGGGTAATGACTGCTGAAAATGTTTGATGTGAATTCACTGAGATGAGACTTACCCAAAATCAGTGAAAATAGCCTGGAGGTTTAGGAAAGGAATTGATTAACCAAAGTAGTTCACCCTAAGGTTTTAGGACTAATATACTAATTTTTAAGGTTTTTTTTTTTTTTTTTTTAGATGAAGTATGGTTCACATATAAAAAAGCACTCAGGTGTGAAGAACTCTAACTTTGTTAAACTGAACACAACCAGCGCCCAATTCTGCAGCATCTGCTTACTTTTAATTTATGATAAAAGAATTGTATAGTCGTAGCCTGATACTGAATTTCTGGCTTCCTTTTTATTCTTCAGGGTTATAGTCAGAGTCATTACTAAGTTATAAAGTTCTGTAGAGTTACCAAAACTAAGTTTAGTACATTTAGTTTCACTAATAGGAGATGACTGAAGTTACTCTCAGCGAATCTTGTTTCCCATGAACTAAATCTCTGTGGAGTGTTAATATACAGTTGTAAGTGATAAAGATTTAACTTTTTATCAAAGTATAGAATCTGCCAGTTTCCCATCGGAACCAGAAAAATCCTATTTTTCAACAGGCCTTACAAAGCCACTCTTTGTTACACCAGAGTGCTAACATGTTACACAAACTGTTCCCAACCTTGACTCGAGACCAGTGCAAATATATTATTAGGGCCTGCCCCATCTGCAGTACTCTCTACCTTTGGGCCCTAATACTGGCATCAGCCTTCATGGTCTAAAAGCAAACCATATCTGGCAAACTGATGTCACTCATATTCCCCAGTTTGGCACCAGAGTACTTCACTTCTGTTTTGTTTCCAGTTTTACCATCAACAGGTTTGATCTTCACAAACTGTAAAAAGCAGAGCAAACATGAATAAAATGAAAGTACTTCACCTGACAGGTGAGAAATAAGTCAGAGTTTGTCCCTCCCTACATACTAACCATTCTCAGTGTTGTAGGTCCAGCTGAATTCCACAAGAAATGTGTACCTTCTACTATTATCAACATCTCCCCCTCCAGATGTAGGTTTGTTGCCACCAGTGAACCTCAGTAAGGATTTTGAGTCTGATCCTGTTGATCTTGTTTGAAAAGATACACCTACCTGCACTGTCTCTGTCACACACCCTTTATATATATTTGTATTTACACACACACAAGCATAAGTATACTACTTCATGAATCTTGATATGAGCACATCCTGTGTAACTTGGTTACAAAGGCAAAAATAAACAATATTCAGGGAGTCCCCTTGCATCCCTTCCCATGTCTGACACATGAATTGTAATCACAATTTCACATCTATGTACTTTAACTTTATATATAAGTGAACTTATATATATGTACTCACTAGCTAGGAGATTCATCCACGTTGCAGCCAGTGATGTGTATCGTCCGTTTTCATTGCTGTGCAGTATTCCATTGCATGAACTTTCAGGTGTTTGAGAAGTCCAAATTTTGGACTCACTGTGAACAGTACTGCTAGAGGGGTCTTCTGGAATTTGTCCATTGGATCCACTCTTGGGACATATGCCATAGGCCAGCATCTGCTCAGCAGCCATCCCAGTGCACACTCACTCACTGTGGTAACTTGTGAGTTCCCTCTTTACCGACTGCTGATAGCCTTTTTCCCTGGAGCCATCTTGGTCAGTCTCTGTGGTTTTGACTGTCACTTCCCTTGTGACTGGTGAGGTTGAGTGCCTTTTCATGTTTACTGGCCTCCGGGTGTCCTCTTTCCTGACAGCCTCTTCAGGTCTGAACCATCACTTTCCTTATGGTTATCTGCTTTTTTCCTTTCTTACTTGTGGCAGTTCCTTACACATTCTGTAGTTCTTTCTGTGAAATGTGTATCAGAAATACTGTCTTCCAGTCTATGGCTTGCCTTTGGACTCTTTTCCAGAGCAGCGTCATGGTGATGCCCAGGCTGGCCTCAAACTCATGGGCTCATGTTGTCCTCCTGCTCAGCCTTCCCAGTAGGTGGGATTGTAGGACATGGCACTGCACCCACCTTGTGCTTTGATTTTTTTTTTTTTTTTTTTCGAGGCAGGGTTTCATCACCTTGCCCGGACTAGACTTAAATTCCTGGGTTCAAGTATTTACTGCCCCAGCTTCCCGAGTAGGGGGGATTACAGACTGCACCAGCCACCATCTTTGTACTCTTGTCAGTATCTTTTAAGCAACAGAAGGCTTGTCTTTATTTTTGTCAATGCTGGAGACCAAGCTCAGGACCTCATGCTTCACCACCTCACCACTGAGCTACATCCCCGCCCCAAACTTGACTTTTCCCACTGTGCTTAGTGTCTTGTGTTCTGTTTAACACACGTTTGCTTATTCCAAGGCCATGAGGATAATGTATATTTCATTTCAAGAACTTTGCTTTACCTCCTTAACTTAGATTGGCAGCTCATCTGAAAGTTAGTTTTGTGCACTGTGTACAGTAGAGTCAGTAATTGTTTCTTTGTGGTTAGCAGTTGACCCAGCACGTTTTAGGGGGAAGCCCTTATTAGTTGCAGGGCCATGTCCTCTTTCTCACAAATTCAGGTGTCTGTAGTATGTGCACATACCCGTTTCCATCTAGTTATGGTAGCTTTAACAGATTTTGATAGTTGCTAGTGAATTTCTTCAGCTTTGTCCTGTCTGGTACTTGGCTTTTCTTGAAAAGCTTGCTAGGCCTGCCCATACGCTCTGCTGGGATTTTGATTGGGATTGCGTCAGATCTTGGAAACAATTTGTGGGTGATTGATAGGTTAGCAAGTCTTCAGTCCATGGAGCTGTCCCATCTCTTCACTCACCATGTCTTTTAGTTTTTCGTTGTTCGTTAGGTATGTCTCTAGGTTTTATGGATTTTTTAATTTTACTGTGCTGGGTGGGAGTACAGTGTGGCATTTACAAAGGTTCTTACAATATATCAAATATATCTGTTTGAATTCACCCCCTCCACCTCGATGGATGTTTGTGATGTTATTATAAATGATACTTTTTAGGGTCATTTTCTACTTGCTCCTGCTCAACATTCTTCTCTATGTTGTGGGCTCCAAAACTGGATATGCAGGTTTCAGGCCTTTGGGTCCCTGTCACATGCAAATGAAGCTTACAGTGTTTTGTCTTCTAAATACTCTGTAATTTGGGGATGTAAGTCACTGTATTACTTTTGTGTTACAGTGGGCTTTGGAGGATGTGTGGAGAGACTGGGATTTAGGTAGCTAACAATTTTCCCCAGAAAGTGGTCTTGCTTATCTTGTTGGAAAAATACATATATGTACTCACACACATACATATATGTATTTTTAAGATAAACTTATTTTAGAATAGTTTTCAATTTATAGAGGGTATGGTGGTGCACATCTGTAGTTCCGGCACTTGGAAGACGGAGGTGTGAGCGATGGTACAGAGCGTTTCTGTATATCTAGCCCAAATTCCCCTACTGCTAGCATCTTACATTAGCGTGGTGAATTTTCACAGCTAGGGAGCCACTGTTGGTACTGTAGTCTACACATATGTTTTATGTTTTACCTGAGGTCCTCTTTCTGTACCAAGATCCTGGCAAGGGATCAGGTGACCTTTACTATCTGGTCTGTGTAGGCTCTTTTAGACTGGGTCAGTTCCTCAGACTTGTCTTGGTTTTGATCACTTTGATAGTTGTGAGTAGTGTTGGTTACACTAAGAAAAAAATGAAAGCATATACCTTTATACATGGTTGTACACAGATGTTTACAGCCTCTTAATTTATACGAGCCACAAACTGGGAACACTCAGGTCCATCGGGTGAATGGATCAACAGATGTGGTATGTCAATACAGAAGAAACTACTAGGCAATGAAGGTGACTGAAACGTTGACGCATGCTGCAACATGGATGAATTGTAGGATACTTATGCTCTGTGAAAGAAGCCAGACAAAGGAAGTCTGTAATGCGTAATTCCGTTTGCATGGAATTGTAGAAAATGCCAGCTAACCCCTAATGACAGAAGGCAAATCGGTGGTGGTGGTTGGCTGGGGCAAGGAGCCCAGAAGGTGGTAGGAAGCAGTTCAGGGGTGATGGTGCATTAATAAACCAATCTTGGCATGATGGTGATACCAGTCACCTGTGCATACACACGAAGAGTACACATTTTAAATGTACTCACTATATGTCAGTTACACCTCAACAAAGCTGTTACTATTTTGAAGCAATTGCCTTTGGTAGGATTTAAATGCATGTGTTGTTGTTATAGAGTTTTTTAACCTTTAAATGTCTAAAACCAAGAAAGAATATAAGATTATATCTATGTGCCTCCTATTCATATTCAACACATTAAAATTTTCTTTTGTTTCAGAGTTTTTTATGTAGCATAAACATCAAATACAAAATTTGCACGGAAGTAACTCCTCCCCTACTCCTTCTCCTAGCGGTCATAACTCCTGAAGTTGGTGTATTTCCTTCCCAGCTGACTGATGCTTTTACATATGAGTCCATAAACGGTATTTTGTGTGTATTTCACCTTTTATGTAAATAAGATCCACATCCAGGAAATTGCATAATTGAAGTATACAGCTGGGAGGTAGGGACGTAGTACAGTGGTAGAGTGCTTTTATACACTCAAAGTTCCCAAGTTTGTTCGTTCACCACCACCACAAAAAATAAAATCTATATAAAAGCCTGATGCCAGGGGCTCATGCCTGTACTCCTAGGTGATCGGGAGGACTACAATTTGAGACCAGCCTAGGCAAATAGTTTATGAGGCCCCATCTCCAAAATAACCAGAGCAAAATGGGCTGGAGGTATGGCTCAAGCAGTAGAGTGCCTGATTTGCAAGTGTGAAGCCCTGATTTTAAACCCCAGTCTCTCAAAAAAAAAAAAAAAAAAAAAAGTGGGTAAATTATCACAAAGCAAATGCACCTGGGTGACCAAGGTCAAGTCAAGAAATTCAATATTCAATATTACCACCCCCAAGAAGACTCCCTGCCCTCTCCTGATGGTCATGTGTCTTAAAACTACACTGTAGACAGTGTTTTCTGGTATTTGCTTTTTTTCTGCGTGTCACTGTATTTATAATGCATACGTGTTCCTGTTTGTAAGTCAGATTAGTGCTATGTAGTGTACTTTACAACTTCTTGTAAAGGTAAATATTTAGTCTTACAGTGTTTTGCAATTATAAACAGTTTTGAGTGAATATCTTAGTTTACAGTTCTGCCACAATTTCATGATTTTCTTCACATCCTTGTCATACTTTGGAGTTGGTGTAAATTCAGGCCAATTTTGGTTTTATTCGTATTATGAAATCGCAGTTAAAAGAATACACGTAACACTCGATCTGGAACCGACCTAGAAAAGGTTCTAGAACTGTGCCCGTGCTGTCTCACTGATTTGTCTCTTGAGGCTGCATGTATGTCATTGAAACATCTGACTCTAGTGAGGTCATCCTCTGTCTGCCGAGAAACACCATGCAGGGTGGCGTGGTCCTTGCCTCTGAAACTTCACACGGGTTCCTGCCTCCCATGTTGCATAACCCACTGGGCTGTATGGGGTCCTTCTTGACTTTCACTGTTTGTGGACCTACATGTGATACTGTACGCATATGTATCTTAAAATGGAATGCGTAAGAGCAGTTTTGAGAAACATAGTTAGTTTGCTTATTTTGTAATAAATTCTTGGGGTATGGACGACCTGAGAACAAATCCTGCTGTGCCATTTAATTGCTCTGACCTCGGCCAACTCTGAGTTTAAGTTTTCCTGAACAGCATCACAGAATCAGTGCCAGTACCCATTTACAGTGGTTTTGTGAAGCTGGAGTAAGATATTTGTGTTGAAGACCTAAAATCTGTGTAACTACACTTTGTCACTAGGCTGTGGTCGGGAGTATGGTGGTGTAAGTACATAAAGAATGCAGTTGTGAGAGCACTGTTGGCATCATGTATTCAAGAGAAAGATTGAACTCCAGGTGGTTCCTGTTTACACTGAAAGTCTTGAGGAATATAAGGACCGGATATTAAATATCCCTGCATTCCGAGTCCTCATTTCTGGGTCTGGTGCATGGTATAGGCAAATCTCTAATTGCTTAATGAATGCTCACCTTTCTCAAAAACTTCCCTAAGCTGAAAGAGGCACTCATTTCATGTTCAAAGGAATCATACCCTGTACATCCAGTACTGATAGCATCTAGGATTTTAGGTGCAGTTTCCTGTGTGTGTATATTTGTGTACACAGTTGTTGCTTATTTATTTATCTATCTATTTTTGGTGGCACTGGGTATTGAACTCAGGGCCTCACACTTGCTAGGCAGGTGCTCTTACCACCTGAGCTATTCCGCCAGCCCTATCATTGCTTATTTAGATGTTTGTATTTTTACTGGTTTCCAGGATAATCCCTGGGGTTTGTTTCATTCTTGGACTAGGACAATTATAAGTTGTTAAACATAGAACACATATGCAAAAAGTTGATAATTGTATATTGTAATTTCGGTTAACACCCACCTGAAGAAATGGGACATTGCCAGCACCCCAGAGGTCCCATTTCCCCTAATGAATGTATGTCCCTTTTCCTTAGATGTAACCTTTATCTGTCGTTTTCTGTTTTATCATTGTGCACATGCCACAGAAATAGTAAAATTTGAACTTTGTACTGTGTGCATTCTGTTATGACTAGCTGTTTATGAAATTCCATGTGTGTACTACTACTGTGGTTTTTTTTTTCAAATTCATGGCTGCCATATTAAGAAATAATTCACAATTTCTCAGTTCTGGTGTTTGACGTTTCAGTTGTTTCTGGTGTTTTGGTAGAGATGCTATGAACATTCTTGTGTGTAAATTCTGATATGTAAGTTATCTAGATATATACCCTGCAGTAATATATTAAGGAATAGGATCTTCAAAATTAATAGTTAACACCACAGACTTTTCCCCAGAGAGCTGGAACCAGTCTCCATTCCCACCACAGGGCTGTCAGTGCCAGCTGCTTCACTTCCTTTCCAACCACTAGTCTTTTTCAATAGCTTTTCTTTTTTATGGAGTGGGGATAGGTACTGGGGTTTGAACTCAGAGCCTCAAGCTTGCTACCATTTGAGCCCAGCTGTTTTTTGTGTTGGGTATTTTTTGAGGTGGGGTTTCGCAAACTATTTGCCTAGTTTGGCCTCCAACCATGACGCACTTGATTTCTGCCTCCTGAGTAGCTAGGATTATAGATGGGAGCCACCATGCTTGACTCAAGTAGCTATTTTTGTGTAGTGATCATGCAATATGGTTTTAATTGTATTTTTCTGATTACCTAGGTGAGCATTTTCAGGTCTTTATTGGCCATCTCCAGCCTTACTCTGCAGTGTGCTGCTACAGGTCCATTTATATTCGTAACTCTTTTTGTTTGCATGCGTGTGGGGAAGGGAAGAAGACTAGGATTTGATCTCAGGGCTTCACAGGTGCTTGCAAATCAGGTGCTAGAAAAGCAGATGCTCTACCACTTGAGCCACATCTCATTTTGCTCTGGTTATTTTGGAGATGAGTTCGGTCTCATGAATTGTTTGCATGGGGTGGCCTCCAACTATAATCCCCACCTCAGCCTCCCAAGTAGCTAGGATTGCAGGTGTGAGGCACCAGTGCCCAGCTGCATTCATTCTTTTTTTTTTTTTTTTTTTTGGGATCTATTTGTTATGGGGAGGACTCATTGGGACAATTCCAATTAGACTTATATTGTACATTACATTGCCCCCATTGTCTCTCACATTCAGCCTCCTCCCCCTGCGTTCTTCATTCTTAGCAGACTCCTTGGTCAGGTGCATGCATCACCAGCATCTTCCAGTTTTTGGTTTGCTGCTTTAGTCTTCTAATGTTTCACTGGACCTAAGTTCCTCCTTTTAAGGTAATTCATTTATTGACCTTCATAGTTAGCACTTTAATTTTGCACTTCAGGAATAAAGATACTCTTGTGTTCTCTTAGAAAAACTGATTTTTCTTTTGATTAATGTTGTAGATGTTATTTAAATTTTTCTAATTGTTTGTGTGTGGAAAGAAAAGCTTTTCTTACATTTTCTTACTCAGTGACCTTACTGTTTAGATTCTTTTGAAGATTCTTTCTCCTTGCCTAGTGAGGTTATCTGCAGATGATAATTTTAGTTCTTTCAGTCCTCCTTTTTCTTCCGTACCCTTTTTCACTGGCTCGGATATAGTAAGCAGTCAAAATTTTACAATAGTGTGCTCAAGTTTTTGTGGATATTTTTCAAATGATTAATGAAATGGTTTTGTTGTCAGAATTTTCTGAGAGGGTTTCAGGAAAAAAGTCATGAGTGAGGCTTGTTATTTTTTTCTGCAGCTATTTGTTTGACTTCTCTCCTTGATTCCATAAATGTGTGAATAACATTCAGAAAGGAATAAATTACAAAGTAGAGCCACCTTTATACCTGTGATAAATCCAGGTTCTTTCTCTCATACATTGCGTATTGCTGCATCTGGCTTGTACATGTTGTCTTCAGGATTTTCATGTCCTTGTTTTTTAGAGATCAGCTTGTTTTATCCTTTCTTAAAATATCCTTGATGACAGAGTCAGGTTAACTTCATGAAGAAACTAGGGAGTTCCTTTTTCTCCCCCCATTATTTGCAAGTTTGTATAAAATATACAGTATTACTCCTTAAATTTTGGTGTAACTTACTGAAGAAACCTTTTGGGCATGAAGTTTCTTTTTCTGTGTAATGGGTTTTCTTTGAGACAAGGTCTCTTGAACTGTGTGCCTGGACTGGCCTCAACACGTGATCCTCCTGATCTCTGCCTCTTGAGTAGCTAGGATTACAGGAGTGAGCCACTGACGTTTGGCTGTCTTTTTTCTTTTTTTAAATTATGGATTCAGCTTTTTGATTGTTCAGACTTTGTATTCTAAGTCTTGGTAAGCTATGTTTTTCTAGGAATTTCTCCATTGCCTTTTAAATTTTATCATAAGGGGGGCTGAAATCAGGGCCTCACACTTGCAAGGCAGGTGCTGTTCCACTTGAGCTGTGCCCCAGTCCTTTGCTTCCAGTTTGTTTTTTAAATAGGGCGTCATCCCAACTTTGCCTGACCAGTCACTGGTCAAGATCCTTCTACCTCCGCTCCCAAGCAGCAGGGACCACAGGTGTGTGCCACCACATAGCTTGGTTTCGAGATGGAGTTTGCTGACTTTGGCCTGGTCTGGTTCCAAACCTCTATCCTCCAGTCTTCACCTCCTTAATAGCTGAGATTACAAGTATGTACTGCTATGCCTGCCCCAACATTCAACTTTTTGAGGAACTGCTAGACTTTAACTTTTTAAATTTAATTGGTGTTAAGTATATGTGTAAATAGCCTCTTCTAATGCTTGGGGATTCCCAGTGTTCTTGACATTGGTAATTTATTTCTTCCTTATTTGTTTCATTCATGTCTTTAAGTGAAATCTTGACTTTGATTTATCATTGCAGTGTGGATAATTAAATGAAGCTTATGACATTGCTCGCCTTAAATTACTTTGTGCTGTGTCGTTTTATTCTCCCACCTGCAGTGTTTCAGGGTTTAAGTTTTCCCACATCCTCAAAAGTAATCTCAGAAAAAGTAAAATAACAAAAAACCCCAAGAAGACAAAAAAAAAACCAAAAACCAAAAAAGCCATCCCAAGTGGTATGAGCTCTTAATTCCTTTTCTTACCCTCCCCCCTCTCTCCCTGCTCCCCCTCTCTTTCCCTGCTCCCCCCCCTCTTTCCCTGCTCCCCCCTCTCCCTCTGCTCCCCCCTCTCTCTCCCTACTCCCCCTCTTTCTCTCCCTGCTCCCCCCCTCTCTCTCCCTGCTCCCCCCTTCTCTTTTCTTCTTCCCTCCCTCAAGGCCTTGTGAATGCTGAACGTGAATTCTACCAACGGCTACCTGAAGCTTTTCTTTTTTTCAATTGTATGTTGACAAATTATGATTGCATATACTTACGGTACAAAAATGATGTTAAAATTTATCAGTAAAATGTGGAATTAGTTAAATCAAGCTGATTAATGTGTTTGTCACCACAAATGCCTTTTGGGTAAGAACATCTCAAGTTTACTTCAGTCTGTTGGCATTTGTTCCACTCGCTGTGCTATGCAGTGTGTCTCAGGACTAAGTGGCCCTACGTGAGCTTGTCCCTGTGCTCCCGCCACCTGCCTTCCCGCCCTCCTGTCCACCCAAGTGTCCATATTCGTAAGACACTTAGTTCTGTGATTTTCTTGTGATGCTTTTGCTTGGTTTTGGAATCAGAAATACTGTCTTCATGACAGTGTTCCCTCAAAGTCTCCTGGCTTTTTGGAAAAGTTGATGAAGAATTGTTAATTACTTGTCAAGTCTGCAGTAGAAGTCACCAGTGAAGCCATCTTGTCCTGACTCTTCTTCTAGTTTCTTTTCTCATACTGGGCCATTCCCATTGCCTGTTTCTTTATGTTTGTAGGAGTTTGTTCATTTTGCCTAATATGTAATTGATAGACCCTTGATTGCTCAGAGTAATCTCTTGGGTTCTTTATCTCTTTCTTTTGTAGGGTTTTATTAATCTCCCCACTTTCATTTCTCATGTTAATAATTTGAATCTCTGATACATTTTTCTTGGTCAGTTTAGCTCAAGGTTTGTCAGTTTTGCTGATGTTTTTCAAAGAACGAATTTTTATTTTGTTTTTTTGTTCCTATAATTTTTCTAGCCTTTGTTTCATTTATTTGTGTTTTGATCTTTGTTATTTTCTTCTTTCTGCTCAATTTGGGTTTATTTTGCTCCTTTTCTAGTTTGCTGAGGTAAAATGCTAGCTTATTAGTTTTAAATCTTTTTCCTTCCAAATACTGCTTTTGCTGCATGCCATAAGTTTTAGGGTTTCTTCATCCCAAGTATTTTATAATTCCCTGTGATTTTTTTCTTAGCCCACTGTGAAGGATGTAGTGTTTATAATTCTCACATATTTGTGATACTTCTCATTTTCTTTCTCATTTTCTGATTCTACTCCTTTGTGGTCAGAGAGTGTACTTTGTATAATTTCAGTCTTCAAATTTATTGAGATTTTTTAACATTTTTATTAGCATACATTAGTTGTACAGGGTGCTCATTGTGACATTTCCATATTTAGGCTCATCCCCGAGGCTTGTTTGACAGCCAGCATGAGGTCCACATTGGAGAAGTTGCCCACACTCTCTGCGCTGGGTGTGTGTCACCTCACTGTCCTTCCTCCAGCTCTGCTGTCTGCCCTGTGCACTGTTGAGTTGTCTAACTTCCCCGTCCTCTGTTAGTTTGCCTGCGCTCATTCCTTGGGTTCACTGAAGTTTTATTTAGTTTTCTCCTCTTGACAGATTGACCTTTTGTCATTCTAAAGTCTCCTTTGTCTTTAGTAACAATTTTTGTCTTAAAATATGTTTTTTCTGGTGTTAGTACTCTAGCCCTCTTGGTTACTGGTTTTAAGGTACAGATTTTTCCATCCTTTTACTTTCAACCTGTTTGTGTCTGTGATCTAAAGTGTGCCTCTTGTATGCAGCATGTGTTTGGATCATGTTTTTAGAAATACATTTTGACCATCTCTGCCTTTTATTTGGAGTTTAATCCATGTGCATTTAATCCAGTTACTGATAAGTTAGTCTGCACATCTGTTGTTTTGCTTCTGTTTGCCATATATTTTATGTCTTTTACTCATACTTCACTGTCTGTGTTACATGTTTCTAGTATGAAATTTAATGAGATTGTAATTTCCTTTTCATTTCTTTTGGTATATACTTTTGCATCCTCTTGTGGCTGCCTAGAGGATTACAGCTAGCATCTTAATTTCTAACATTCTAGTTTAGATTAATCTATTTATTTTTATTTATGTAAAACTTTGCTGTAGTATTACTCCATCCTCTACTTTGTGCTGCTAATGTCAGATGAGTTACACTTTAATACATTGTATGCCAGTCATCAGACTTACAGTAAAATTTATTGAGGTATCAATTCTTTTTTAAAATTTTTCTCTCAGACTGACAAAAGTATATATACTTACAGTGTTGTGTTTTGATGTGAGTATGACGTGGTAGGTGTACCACTTCACGTCATTATTGTGCTGTGGTAAAAACATTTAGGATCTACTCGTGGCAATTTATAAGTATAAATGTTACTGCTGTTGTATTCTTACTGTCTTGGGACTGAACCCAGGCTAAACAAGCGCTCTACCACTGAACCACGCTCCCAGCCTAATGAATTATTACTCACTCTAGTCTCCATTGTTCTAGATAGATTTCAGAACTTTCCCTAACCAGAACTCTTTACTCTTTCACTAACATGTACTCATCTCATTCAGTTATCTTTTAAATAATAACAAAAAAAGACTTTGATTTCTACCCATGTGGCCACCTTTTCTGGTGTTAGTTACTTCCTGGGTACTAAGGCAGCCGTGTAATATCATTTGGCATGAAGGACCCATTAGTCTCTCACAGGGGAAGTAACGGGTTTGCTGTTTTGTTTATCTGGGTTCTTTGATGTAGCCTTTTTTTTTCCTCCAAGTATTGGGGTTTGAACTCAGGGCCTCATGCTTGCTAGGCAGATGCTCTACCTCTTGAGCCACCCTGCCACCCTGAATGTTATGAATATGTCACCCTACTGCCTCTGGCTCCATGGCTTCTGTCAGTATTATTGAGGATCTTTTGCATGTGACATGGTGATTGCTCCTTCCTATGGTTTTCAAGATTCTTTCTTGTGATGCTTTGTCATATTTGTTGTATTTTTCTTTCCTGGGGACAAGATTTTGCCATGTTGCAATCCTTCAGCCTCAGCCTCCCAGGTAGCTGGGATTACATATGTCTTCCTTACCCAGTTCTTCTGACACTTTATGTTGTGTCTTGGTGTCACTCTTGGGGTTTTTCCTATTTGGAGTTGATCGAGTTTCATGAATGTATAGATAAGTGTTTCTCATCAGTGTCCTGCGGTTGGTACTTGCCCAGCAAGCACCACAGAAAAGCTTCCTGCTGTCTTTCTTGCTTTGCTCCTTTTTCTTCTCTCCTGGGACTCACAGTACGTACCTGTGTATTGGTGTACTTGGTTATGTCCCAGAGGCCTCTGAGGCTCTGTCCACTTTTTCTTCCTTAGACTGAGTCATCTCAGTGGCCATGTCTTCAAGTTTGCTGAGTCTTCGTCTTTTAAAAATCTGCTGAACCCCTGCAGTGGATTTTTGTTTTACTTGTGTGCTCTTCAGCCCCACAATCTCTTTTTTACAGTTTTTATTTATTGGTATTCTCGATTTGGTGAGACGTAATTCTCACACTTCAGTTCCGTCAGTGTGGTGATGGCCAGTTCCTCAAACACATTTGGAATAGCTGATGGCTTTGGTCTGGGCTGTGTGATTCCTGACCTTTGTCAGGAACCAATGCTGTCGATGGCTTTCTCTTCTGTGAATGTAAGGCTTTTATTGAAATCTAGACATTTGAAGTAATATGGCATTTTTGGAAATCGGGTTATACCTCTTCTGGGAGGAGGAGTTCTTGTTTAGTGATTTTTCTCCACTAATTGTGGGGGAGAGTTTTTTTGTTTTTTTTTTTTTGGTGCTAGGATCGAACCCAGGGCCTTACTCATGCTAGGCAAGCGCTGTACCACCGAGCTACATCCCACTAATTCTGTACAGCTCTATTTTTTTTTCCCCTCTCTGTATGTGCTACTGAAGTTTCCACTTGGTGTCTTAATGGTCAAGTAAGGACTGGACAAGAGACTGCCTTTCACGTCATGTCCAGTCCTTGCCCGGGGTGCCCAGGCCACGCATGCTGCAGAAGGCTGACCATAGTGAGAGCCTAGGCCTTCCTGGTTCTTTTCCAGGCCTGCAGGTGGTGTAGATAGTGTCCAGAAGCCCCAAGATTGCTCATAGCCCCTCATGTTTTTTTAGTTCACCTTTTGTTTCCCTAGACCCTTATCTCCTACCTCCAGCACCCATGATGCTTAATAATTATTTTCAACAAACTTCCCCCTGGGTGAGCTCTGTGAAAGGTCAAGTAGTGACAGATTGGACTTGGGGATGGGGGGAGAGCTTGAGCTTCAACAGCTCTTCCCTCCAGGGCTGGGAGGCTGCTAACTTTACTGTGTTGTATAGGATGTTGGTTTTTTATACTGGGATTTGAACTTCCAACCTCACACTTGCTAGACAGGTGCTCTGTCATTTGAGCCACACTTCAGTCCTTTTAGCTTTAGTTTAGTTTTTCAGGTAGGGTCTTATTTTGGCTGTTGATGGGGCCAAGCCGGCCTAGTCTGTGCTCCTTTTGTATCTACGCTTCCCACTCCACATAGTTGGATTGTAGGTGTGGGGTGCCACCACACCTGCCTTATTGATTGAGATGGGGTCTCAGTAACTTATTTTCTGGCTTGTTTCAAACTGCAGTCCTTCCAATCTCTGCCCCCCTGTAGCTGGGGACACCCAGCCCCAGAATATTTGACACTTTTTAATTGTCTTTCTGTTAAGGGGTTTTCATCCTAATTCCACTGTTAAGATAGAACATCTCCATGTGATTTCAATCTTTGACATTTGTTGAGTGCTGTACGGTCCGACACAAGATAAAGCTGCTTTGCCTAAAAGTCCCACGTATGCTCACATTGAAGAGGAAGATAGCCTTGACACAGGGCCATAAAACATGGTGAACTGTCAACTAAAAGCTGTAACCTCAGACAGAACTGTGAGAGAACCATGCAAAAGTTCAGGACTGAGATGAAAGGCACCATGCAGAGATAAGCACCCATTCCTGCCTTTCTTTGTCTCTACTTGTAAATAAACTTTCCAAAGCAGGCATCCCCTGCTGTTCTTACCTAAACAACATTAGGTCCCTAGCTCACTACCAGCCCAGTTAACCTAAACATCTAACTCACTGGTTAGAGCATCATAACCTGAGCACATCTTTGTAACCTGATGCCCTGCACTACCTTTGAAATATCTTGTGAATCCTTTGTTCAGGGCTCAGACACAGGTACATATCTGAGCCCGCTGGCGTAAAAATAAAATCTGAGTTCTCCACTCCTTCGAGTGTCACTTGGTTTCTCCTCTGACTACAAATGCCACAACAACATAGTGTATTGAGTAGATGTTGCAGGTAGCATTCTGTTTGTCAGGTCAGATGTGTTCATTTTATATTTCAGATCTTACACATTCTTGTTCTATCAGTTAGCTAGAGAAATATGTTCAAATGTCTAGTTTTTGTTGTAACCTTGATTATCTCCCTTTAGGTCTGTTGTTATTGGAGGGGTTGCTTTGAAGATTTTTTTGTAGGCTGTTAATGAGTTTTGGAATTTCCTGTGGCTTGATCTCTGAATATTTAGGAAGTGCCTTCCTTGTGTCTTACGCTTTCAAGTTTATTTGGCGCTAGCCCACGCACCAAACAGCATAACTCCCCTGTCCTCAGCAAGCAGTGGTCTTCCACTTCTGAGGCATGGCCATGCAAGCAGCATGTACTTGGGACTGGCGTTCTTAAGAGGTCCCCAAATCCCAGCCAGAGACAGAGGTACCTGCCTGTAGTTCCAGCCTCAGCAGACCGAACCCAGGTGTTTTCAGACCAACCTGGGCAACATAGCAAGATCCCATCTCAAAAGAAAGGAAAGAAATAAGGACAACGAAACAAAAACTAACTTGTTCAAAATGAACTGGGTCAGAATATTGTGCTATCAGGAGTATGGAGAGTCTGTGTTTGGCCACATTGTTGCCAGTGTTGAGTGCTGTGTGTCTGGGTGGTTTGGAATGGGAAGTTCTTGTGAGGAAGTGAACTTACCCATGATGGTTTTTGGATAAATCTCAATTCTCAAGTCACTTTCAGTCTGCAATTGCTTCCCACATTTCTTTTCCTGCCCCCTGTGTTTTGTTTGAGAAAACCAGGTCATGTTCTGTAGATTTACCTACAGTGACCATTACTGGCTATGCTCCATGGAGCACTGGATATGTCTCTCTATCCCTGTGTTCTCTACTAATTGGTGATCACGTCTATTGACTTGAGCACTTAGATTTGAATCTTTATTATCAAGAGTACGTCACAGGTGATACTGGCCACTGATGACCACTACCTGCCTCATGTCAGAGTTGCTAATTAGCAGGTTTCCGATCCTATCCGTCATTGATCAGCTGATAACTTTTATAAAAGTGAACTTACTTTAATCAGCTGTGTTTCATGAGCCTGACAAACGGAACACTTAGGGAGACAAATGCTCCGTTGCTTTTCTTTACTTTTTCATGACAGTGAGCAGATGACTCTGCGGTTCTCCAGAGCACCAGTAAACGGTTTTTCAGTATCCGTGTGAACTCACGGACTCAATGTGTTTGGTTGTCTTGGTCCAGTGCAGTTATCCTTTTTTGTTCAGATGGCCAGTCTGAACAGTAGAGCTTCTTCATATCCACTAGGAGGACTATAGTTTTAAAGGAAAAAAAGGCAAAAACAGTGACTGTCCAGGATGAGGAAAAACTAGAACTCATCCATTGTGAACATAAACTATCCAGCTGCTTTGGAAAACATGGCAACATCGCTGTCAGAGGACAAGAAATTGACTCTTGGTGTATACATACCTAAGAGAAATAAAAATGGGACCACGGACTGAGGAGCGCTCACTTGCCTGCCATGTGCAAGATACCGCGTTCAGTCTTTAGCAGCACGTGCACACACCCATGCACACAACAACCGGTAAGTCTACACACAAACTTCTAACTATTATTCCTGCTCTCCCAAATGTAGAAACAACTCAGATGTTTATCAGCGTGTGAGTAGCTAAACAAAATTTACGCAGTGGAATATTACTCAGCAATAAAAGGAATGAAGTCTTGATCCATGCTACAGCATGATGAACCTTGAACATTAATGTTAAGTAAACCTTTTTTTAAAGACCACACATCACATGATTCCGTCCATCTGAGACATCCAGTATAGGCAGATCATGTCCTCATTTGTACCGTGCTGAGTAAAAAGAAAGAAAAATAGGCAAGTCATAAATA
This sequence comes from Castor canadensis, assembly GCF_047511655.1. Taxonomy (NCBI): domain Eukaryota; kingdom Metazoa; phylum Chordata; class Mammalia; order Rodentia; family Castoridae; genus Castor; species Castor canadensis. The sequence continues at coordinate 42,925,403 of NC_133404.1, read as the reverse complement.
ATTGGTGGTTGCCTAGGGGTGGGAGACGTTAGAAGGAAACAATGACAGCAGGAGGGTGTGGATTTCCTTTGAGATGGTAGAATACACTAAAACTCAATGATTATGCAACTGGATATACTGCAAACCACTTAAATGTATAATTTATTTTGTATTTTTAGAAATATTTTTTATTGCAGCAGTCTTGCTGTGTTGCCCAAGTTTGAACCTCTGGCTCAAATGTTCCTCCTGCTTTAGTCTCCTGATCAGGTGAGACTACAGGAGTGACTACCACGTGGCTGAATTATGTAACATAAACAGATGAGTATGTTACTAAAAAAGGATAAAAACCAGTGTGAAAGAAGATTAATGTTCTCAATTTATAGTGTTCTCAATTTATAGGATGAGACTAATGACAGCATTTGGGGGGCACAAGGAAAGACAGATTTTAGTCTACACGTAGTAACCAAACTGTGGGTGTTGTGATTATAGATATAAACAGATCAGACACAGATTCTGCTGCTGTAGAAAAGGTGTAATGCCATGTCTGTCTACACAAGTGTCGTGGGGAGAAGCACAAATACTCCTTCTCAAATTGCCCCTAGTTGACCAGCCTAGGTGGCTCACACCTGTAATCCTAGCTATGTGGGAGGCATAGATCTGGAGGATCCTGGTTCAAGGCTGGGGGGTGGTTCTTGAGACTCCATCTCAACCAAGAAAAACTAGATGATGTGATGTGTAAGACCCTATCTCCAAAATAACCAGAGCAAAAAGGGATGGTGGAGTGGCTCAAGTGGTAGAGCGCCTTCCTAGCAAGCATGAAGCAAGCCCTGAGTTCAAACCCCATTACCATAAAAAAAAAAAATTATGTCAATTCCTGTGAAAACTAAACAATGGGATAGGCCAGGGAATGGCAGGGGAGAGGGTTGTGTGTTGGGAGGCAGTTTGGGAAGGCCTGCCTCTGAGAAAGAGAGATTTAAGCTGAGTGAGTGACAAGTAACTGCCCACACAGAGGCTGGCTTTAGGCCAGAGCAAAATGGAGGCCTTGGGGTGAGCCTGCGCTTGGGTAGCTAAATTTGTTACCATTGATAGCATTATGACAAATGCCTTTAAGGGCAACTCGTAGCATTTGTGAGCATTAAGAGTTCCTTATGACACAGTTACTGAATTAAGCAGTTCGGTATTTGTAAAACTCCTCCGACCCTCTTCGGGTTCCCTCCACAGTTTGACAGTGTTGTGCTACCATACGTGTAGAGAGTGGTCAAAGTGATTTGTCACCATTGAAAACTGCAGCTTTAATATTTTGAGTTGATCAGCACAACTCTCACTTAAATCTGTCTCCTTTATAAGTAGAACAACTTTTTGTAGTTGGTCTACTGCTCTTTTAAATCTTTACTCACATTGAATTTCCTGCTAATCTTTTTTTTTCTGTTGAGGTGGAAGCACTACCAAGTACTAGGAGAAATCAAACTGACTTGAAGATACTTTTGGTTGCTTCTTATTGGGAAAGAAGATGAGGAGCTTTTTAATTCATTCCTACCTAGTTCCTAATGGACTGACACTGGCAAACATCCTTTACTGAAAACTTCACTTTTTGAAGTGTTAATGCCGGCTAGGAATAGTAACATCTCGAGTTCACACCTGTGTAATTTTGTCCCTTAGGTACAAAGGCATGTGTGCAGGTGTGAACCCAAATATAGAACCTTGTCCTTAGATTTTCCTAACGAGCACAGAAATGCAAACCAACCTCTAAATGACTGATTCAGTTTGTGGGCCAACTGAGCTGTGGTTTTTACCAGTTGTCTGAATGTAACTGAAAGAACCCTTTGATCTGATCCCAACTCAGAGGACCATCAAATTGGTTTAAGAAAGCCTTTCTTTAAGGAAAATAAACCAGGGGCCTGTACAAATAAAGTGCTTTAAATATTACCTAGTGCTTAAAAAATGTAATAAAGTTATTTTGAGAGTATTCTTTCTGTACCTGGAAGAGGCTACAAAGGCAAGCACATAAGATTTGAATTCATTGTTACAGAAAGAAGGGAAGGACTCTCTGGGGATGTGGCTCAAGTGGTAGAGAACTTGCCTAGGAAGCACGGGGCCCTGAATTTGAGCTCCAGTACTGAAAACATTTCTATGTGGTGGAAAAAAATCTTCAACTATGTCATACTGAAGGACGTCGCAAATTAGATTAGTAAGATGATTGAGAAGCATATGCCCTCCGGAGTTGTGACCGCCATGGCCCCTTTTGCTAAGAATGCTGTCTTGTCCTGTGCCTTCATGTCGCTGTCCTTCCTGACACTTCACTCACATACGCAGTTTAACATTGCTGCTTATTTGGTTCACCTCTGCCATTAGACTTGTAAATCGGTAAAGAAGGAACTGTAGCTGCTTTTCCTGGATATTGTTGCCTAGCTGCTACCTGACATACGAGACTCTTATTTACAAATTAGGTGCTTTTTTGTGTTCTTTTTTTTTTTTTTTTTTTAACGTGGTACTGGGGTTTGAACTCGGCCTCAGATTGTGAGGCAGATGCTCTGCCACTTGAGCCATGTCCCCAGCAATTAGATTTTTTTTAACCTATCATAGAACTTAGAGTTGGATAGTACCAGTGTGGGAGGAGGTGTTCACAGATGCATGGCTTAATGGCAACATTCCCTTGTTGCTTGCTTGCCTGCCTCTTCCTTTAGCAGTGTGCTAGTAAACCCTTTCTTCTGGAAAAAAAAGAAAAGAAAATGGTGTAAGAGGAATCTCTTTTAAGCTGTTAATTCAGAGATGAGTAGGATTTAGGATGAAGCATATGATAGGAATGTGAAAGTGATCATTTGCCTTTTACTCACAGGGCATTAGGGAAAAGGACATGGGTTTTAAATGAGATCTGAGTGCTAGCTGTATGGCCTTGGTCTCCACTTCTTTTGAACCTAGTAATAAAACAGGAATATTGTTTGAAGATTACTGTGATGACTAGAGGTTGCCTGGCTCCTCTTCAACCTACAAAATAAGTTTTCTATTCTTTTTCTGACTTGGGAAGTGAAGAGAGTGATGTTTCCAGGTTGGTTCAACAGCTGTAGTCTGTGTGGCTCCATCTCCATCTGCTGGCGAGTCAGAGCTTTGCCTGAGAACAGTCCTGCCTCACCTTGATCGTTCAGGACTACTTTCACTGTTGAGTGTGTGTTCCAGTTTCCAGTATAGGTATTTTAAATCTTTCAGAGTGAAGACGAAATAAGTGCATTTGTGGGGGAAAAGAGGCTATGCAGAGGTCAAGGGTTAAGAGGCTCTGACATCTGGACCAGGCAGGGTGTTTCTGCTGCAGGTGAGGGCCTTGAACTAAGTGGACCTCAAGGTTCTGCCGTTCTAAATGTTCTGTAGTTAGATTGCATTAGAATCCTAATTTCATTTTGACATCAAGCTCCCTTTAGTAGGGGCTTTTCTTTGTACAACCTAAAAGAAAAATTCAAATTTATTTATTTTTTGTTTACCTTTTGGCGGTACTAAGGGTTGAACTCAGGACTCAGTGCATGCTAGCCAGGCACTCTACCACTTGAGTCACTCCGCCAGCTCAAATATTTCAATGATGCTAAGTCTTAGTCATCTTAAGGGTAAGGTGTATTAATAACTTGTGTTTTTGTCATTATAGTAAAATATTGATTGTAAAATAATTTCTTTTGAGATAGGATCTCTCCCTATAACCTAGGCTAGACTGAAACTTGCTTGCTGTGTAGCACAGATTGGCCTGGAACTCATATTCTCCTGCCTCAGCCTCCCAAGTGCTGGGAGTTCAGGCGTGAGCCCCTGTGCTACATGGTTGTAAAAGTTTTGGAGAAAATAGACGTAGAAGGAGGAGATCATATGCAATCCCACTGCCCAGAGGCAACCACCATGTGGGCCTGTCTCAGGATTTCACCACCATTTATAGATAGATTGCATGCACAGAAATCTTTCTGAACATACTGTCTTCCCGCTTTCTCTCCATTACTTTATTTATTTTTCCTTTAGGTTAAATAGCATTTTTCTATGTAGATAAATGCATATGCAGTTTGAGGGGGCAGTACTGGGGTTTGAATTCAGAGCCTGGTGCTTGGTAGGCAGGAGCTCCTCACTCCTTTTTGCTTTAATTATTTTTTGAATAGGATCTGAATATGACAGGCATACCCCACCATGCTCAACTTTTATTGGTTGAGATGGGGATCTCACACACTTTTTTGTCCCAGCTAGCCTGGAACCAAAATCCTGATCTTAGTTTTCCTGAGTAGCTAGTATTACAGGTACCTGGCTCACGATAAAATTCTTAACCATTCTTAACCTGGGCACATCAATAGAATTCAGGGGGTCCAGTAATTTAGACAGGTAAAACTCTGCATATTTATTTTTACCATTGTTTAACTGAAATGTGGCATTTCTTTCTTTTGCAAATTTAGGTACCAGGTCATAACAATAACAGCCTAATAACTTTGGCACAAATAGGACAATGAGATAATTATATTTGATTTCCTCATAGTCAGTACACATATCTTCACATGGTAGTACTTCAAAATCATTATTTTATACATCGAAACAGTCTGAGAAGGTGTCCATAGGCCTTAACAGCCACGCCAAATGGTTCATGGTACAAAAAAGGTTAAGGACCTCTGCCTTTGTACTTTGTGTTTGAGAGCAGTGCATTTAAACAGGTGTTTATTTTATGCATTAGTGAGAAGTACCTGACTTAGTGATAATCCCTGAGAGTAGACTTTCTTCATCAAAGATGACCTTTTGAAGCTTTAAATGCAATTCAGAAATGAACCATTTCACTCTTGAGTATGGAAGTATCCTGTCCTCTAAATAACTGGCTTTTACATTCTCTAGGTTCACTGTGGTTCAGACTGTAAGGGGTCACCAGTAAGGGTGGTGTAATGTCCAGGGAACTCCTGTATACCCAGAATTTGAACAGTGTAGTATTGGGTAAAGTAGCCTTTCATTATGCTTTAGTTATACTGGTTTTTTATACAGTTTGAAGACACCACTAGACAGCATGTTGTACTCCAGGACTGTGGACTGTAGTCTTCAAGGTTGTCTGTTCTTGAAACTCTTCATTCTAGAGGCAATGGATTGGGCAAACCTGGCCTTGAATCAGTAGGCTTCTTTATAGATCTTCATGAGGAAGAAGCAATATTATCATCTTCAAAAATAATGAGCCAAGCATGGTGGCTCATGCCTGCAATCCTAACTACTCAGGAGTCAGGATTATGAGGATTTCACTTTGAGGCTGGCCTAAACAAAAAGTTAGGGAGACTCCCATTTCAACCAATAAAATACTAGACCAATAAAATACAGGTGGAACGCACCTGTCTTCCCAGCTACAAAGATATGATCACAGTCCAGGTCAGCCCAGGGAAAACAAAAGACCTTATTCCCAAAATGTGCGTATACATGTGTAATATAAAATAAAACACATGTTATACAATACAGATATGCATGGGCATGGCAACAAAACCTTGGAAGCTGCAGTGCTGAGGTTTGAACCCAGGGCCACACCTTGAACCACTCTACTAGCCCTTTTTGTGTTAGGTATTTTCAAGATAGGGTCTTACAAACAGTTTGCCCTAGCTGGCTTTGAACCTCGATCCTCCTGATCTCTGCCTCCTGAATAGCTGGGATTACAGGCATGAGCCAGAGTTGACTTTTTGCAGAGTAAGTGGAAAATTTTGGGGAAAAAGGTTTTGTTAAGGACTGGACTCCTGCTAGGATGGGATGGCTTTAATACACAGCTCACTCCATGGGGACCTGAGTAGAGTGAAAATTCATTGAGTACAGACCTAGGAAATGTCCAGAGCAGGAGAGAGGTGGGGAGGAGGGAGTGTGTTGCTCTTTAGTAAGAGTGGGAATTTGACCATGTAGTCTTTCAGCTCTTGTCCTGCTCTCCTTTGGGCTGACTTGACATCTGTTATCAGGGCAGTATCCTTACTCTGCATGTAGTAATTACTTGTCTAATCCTTGGTGACAGACCTGAGCAGTCTTAGTTAGAAGATCAAACTACTGAGAACTAACTTTAGCAAAATACGGTTTGTGTTGGAGGGCTCACAGAATAGAAAGGAATCACTGAAAAGCTAGGGCTGCCAGATCTAGGGCCTGTCTGTCCTTCCCCTGCTTCTTCCCCAGTGTGGGCTGGATTCCTCCTGTGCAGGCTTGCCTGTTACCTGAGGAAGGGAGGTACTCATGATCAGTGAGGAACTGGTTCTTTCTCTACCACAGGTATTACAAAACAACAGTAGGAAACCCTTTGCTCCAATTGTGCCCATATCTGGCCCGGCTCCGTGGTCGTAGATTGGTGGTTTTTAGTCCTCAATGTAATAATTTTAAGAGGTAGGGCCTAGTGAGAAGTCATATGTTTTAGAGGGCATTGCCTCTGGAAGGGATTAGGGCAATTCTTGTGGGAGCCTGAGTGATCTCTCTGAGAGGACTGTTAAGAAAAGAGCAAGCCTGCCTCCCTTTGCTCTCATTTCTGTTGTGCTGTGCGATACTGCCTTCTCATATGCACTTCCACTGTGACGCTGTCCACCATGAGGTCCTCACCAGAGCCAAGAGCCAAGTCAGGGCCATGCCCTGGAACCTCCAGAACTGTGAGCTACGTAACCTAAATCTTCTGTCTTTGTAAAGCAATTAACCTCAGGGATTTCATTATAGTAGAAGAATGAACCGTGGACCATCTCTGATCAGTGAGGCAGAATCCCATAAGAAGATGGTATTTAGCCAGGGGTAGTGCTACACACCTGCAGTCCCATCTACTTGAGAGGGTTGCAGTTCAGGGACAGCTGAGGCAAAAAGTTAGCAAGACCCCTTTGAGTCAGTCAGGAAGATGTGTGTGGAACTGCACATCTGTAATTCCTAGCTATCTGGGAGGTGTATGAGGAAGAGCATACTCTGAAGCTGGCCCCAAGCAAAAAGCGTGAGACCCTATCCAAAAAATAACCAAAGTAAGATGGCCTTGAGACTTGACTCAAGTGGTAGAGCTTCCGCCCAAAAGCGCAGGGCCCTCAGGTCAAACCTCAGCGCTGCAAAAATAAGTAAAGAAAATGGTGTTTGCCTTTCCCACCATTTGAATGATGAATGAAGAAAAACAGTTCAACAAAAACCTGGTGTGTGAGATACTTTCAAAAACAATCTTAGAACTGGGCACTGGTGGCTGGCACCTGTATTCCTAGTTATTCAGAAGGCAGAGATCAGGAGAATCTTGGTTTGAAGCCAACCTGGGCAAATAGTTCTCCACACCTATCTTGAAAATACCCATCATGAAAAAGGGCTGGTGGAATGGCTCAAGTGGTAGGAGTGCCTTCATAGTGAGCATGAGGGCTTGAGTTCAAACCCCAGTGCTGCCAAAAAAAAAAAACAAGAAACAAAAACTCATTTTCTTAGAGGCCCATGAGCTGGACACTAGCCATCTCCAGATATTAGTGTACAATCTATTCATTTTTAGAAAAGCATGCCCTATAACTAAGTACCCACTTATGCCCATCGGAATAAACATTATAAAACAATAAGAAACTCCAGACAAGGTTGAGTGTTGATGAGAGCTGGAGGAATTGGAACCCTGCACACCGCTGGTAGGAGGTAAAGTGGTACAGCCCCTGTGGAGAGTAAGACATCGCTTCCTAAAAACAGCAATTATGGAGCCACACGGTACACAGCAGTTCACTTCTAGGCTGCTCCCTACAGAAGTGGAAGGAGGGACTTAAGTGCTGGTTTATATGTTAGTGTCAGTAACAGCACCACTCAATGTGTCCATCAGGACATCCACATGAGGGGGTATTGTCAGCCTTAAAAAGGAAGGGAAGTTTGATACATGCTACAACATAAATGAACCTTGAAGATATTATGCTAAGTAAAACAAGCTAGACACAAAGGATGAAAATTATTATTCCACTTGGTATGACATCCCTGGAATAGTCAAGTTCACAGACACAGAAAATAAAATAATGGCCAACAGGAGCTTGGGAGGGAGGAGAGGGCAGTTGTGAGGAAGTGTTGAATGGTAGAGTTTCAGCTTGAGATGAAAAGTTCTGGAGGCGAACTCTGGTGATGGTTACTCAGTGTTTCTGTATTAAGTGCCTGTGAATTGCACATTTAAAAATGATTAGACTGATAAATTTTGGTTTGCCCCAGAAAAAAAAATTAATACAACCTATCCTTGCGTATTTAACTTAATATCTTTTCTTCATAAGTGAAAGATATGTCTAATGGGTTTATGATAGTAGAATGAAAATCTTCCCATCTGTTTAAAGACACGTGGAGGTTGAAGGTATAGTTCAGTGGCTGGGCACAGTGTCATCCCAGCTATTCAAGGAAACACAGGTAGGAGGTCCAGGCCTGCCCCAGGCATAAAGCAGGACCCTACCTCAAGTATAACCAATGTAAGAAGGGCTGGTGGAGTGGCTCTGGTGGTAGGTTCTGAGTTCAAACCTCCAGTACAACAACAACAGCAAAAGACATAAGCCAGTTCTATAAGAAATTTTTCATTATTCCTTCTCTTCCCTCCCTTTTTTTGTTCATACTGGGGTCTGAACTCAGAACCTTGCGTTTGCTAGACAAGTACTCTGCCACTTGACCTGTGCTCACACCCACTTTTTACCTTCAGTTTTTAAGACAGGATGCTAACTTTGTCCAGGCCGTTCTCAAGTTGCGATCCTCCTGCCTCCCTGCCTCCCACCTCTCTCTCTCTTGTATTTCTGGTCCACTTCTCCCATGGAGTTTTATCCTATTATAATGCAAAGGGTGATGCTTCAGGCTTTTGATGATCACATGTCATGCTTATCTGCAACAAACAAAAGTACATAAATTGAAATTTTAAATTATTTTCTGTACTAAAAGGCTGTTATTTGAACTGTTGATAAGCTAATTAAGGCAACCTGTAACAAATTTTGATAAGAATTTTATTTAATTATTGTTAATTGAAAGTGCTTCTTAGATGAGGGAGTCCTTTTTAAAATGTTATTTTGGGTGAATTGCTTATTGCTGGAATGACTAGGTGTTTCCAACACCGACTACGTTTCTATTTTTGTTTGTACAGGTCTTGCGCTCTGAGTAAGCTTGTTCACATAAACTATGTAGATGGGAAATGAGGCAGTGTCACCCATTCTTTGACTTCTTTGAGTTCTATGCAAAAAGTCATCTATCAGTATTTTTATTCTCTAATTCTGACAGTTGCATTCACTCCTCCTTCATGTGTGTTGAAAAGAGGTCCATCTAACTTGGGAAAAGACTTGTTGTTGAGTCACACAGAAAGTGAGTTACTTGGTTTATTGGAAGTAGACCAAAACACTTTATCTATCAAGACTTCAACCAGGCAGGGCTCAAGTAGTAGAGTGTCGCCCTAGCAAGAGCTGGATGACTTTCTCTTTCACTTAGAGGTGCCTTGTTTCCCTCCATATACTGAAGGAATGGGAAAAATTTAAATACTGTTCGTTTAAAAATACACATTTGCCAATAAAGTTTTTTAAAATGGCTTTTATCACTTGCTTTAAGTGTGTTTTGTCAAAATCTTGGCCCAATAAATTCAACATACTCTACTGAAAACGTCTACCATAAAACTTACCCCCCCCAATAAAAACAAAAACAAAAAAACCCTAGCCCAGCAGTCAGTTCTTACTGTCAAGGCACTTAGTGTTAGTTCAGTCAGACTTAAACTTTTATGGAAGTCTGACCTCAGTTTTTCCTCAGTATTTTATTGTGAACATTTCAAGCATGACAGAAAAGCTGCAGGAATTATAAATCAGCACCTACCATAACCTACCAAGATTTGATGACAGTTTTGTTATGTTTGCTTCATCACACAGCCATTTATTTACCCTGTCCATTGATCAGTACATCTTACGATGCAATTCAAAGTTGTAGACATGCTTATAATTCACTCCTAAGTACTTTCTGCATACATACCATTAGTATGTTGTGTTCAAAATTTGTTTATAGCTTCTTCTGAGGTAAAATTTAAGTAGAGTGAGGCACAAATGCACCATTAGATGCATTCTGACAAGTATGCACACCCAGCTCCCATGTGGTGCACCTGAAAACCCAACTACTAGGGAAGTTGGAGGTAGGAGGAACATGACTTAAGGCCAGCACAAGCAAAGTTAGTGGAGATTGTGTCTGAAAACTAAAAGGCATGGCTCAAGTGGTAGAGTGCTTGCCTAGCAGATGTGAAGCTCAGAGTTCAATCCCCAGTACCCTACAAAAAATACATATATACATATATATATACATATATATATACACACATATATACATATATATGTATATAAATAGAACACTACACTACTTGAACTGCACCCGGAGAAATACATAAATATAAAATAGACTGGGGGCTGGCTGGGGACATAGGTCAGCGCTAGAGCATTTGCCTAGAATGCACAAAGCCTGTGCACACACTTTATATATACATACACACACGTGTGTATATCTACAATGTTTTCTCTGATAGAAATTCAGATAGTCATAAATGCACACTCTTTGTAGGCTCCTTTCACTCACAGCTATTTTGAGGCTCATCTGTGTTTCATGGAAGTATCAGTAGTCTATCTACTGCAGAATGACATCATGGAGCCTGCATACACTGTTTTACTCTGTTGTCCCCTCGCACTATTTCTAGGTGTGTGGGCACTACAAATGAGGCTGCAGTCACCATTCTTGTCCACATCTTTTTGCACTTTCATTCCTCTTGGTTAAATTCATAGGAGTAAATTGCTCAGTCTTAGGTTGGTGGGTGTTGAGTTATATAAAAATCTGGCAAGCCTTTTTCCCAGGTGGTTGTGCTATTATCTGGTAATGAAAGGAGTTCTGCTCGAGGGTGTCACATGTGTCGTCACACATGAGAAATGAGAGCTGTCTTCCTCACTGGCCTCCTGTAGGTGTGTCCTTGACTCATTTAACTGAGCTGCCTTGACTAGTGAGGCTGAATGTCTTGCCAGGCTCTTACTGACCATCCTTACTTCCTTTGGAAGGTTTTTTTTTTTTTCCTTCCAGATTTCGTGACCTTTATAAGAAGTAGGATTTCTTTTTTTTTTTACTTTTGAGTGAAGATTTCTTCTGTATGCGCTGCAGTAACCACTTGTATAGTTTCAGATACTTTCTCACATTTTTGTGGCTTGCCTGGTCATTTTCTTGCTGAACAGGTTTTTTTCTTAGTGTGTATTAATTGTACATGAGGGTTTCATTTCAATATTTCCATAGCTGGCTACACTGCACTTTTGACAAGTTCACTCCCTCTCCCTCCCCGCCCCCCCCCCCAACAGTATTTAGTGGGTTTCATCTTGCTGTCTTCCTAAGTATATACTTTGGTCCTGTTCACCCCCCTTCTCCCTTCCCCCTTCCACTGATTTTCTCCAGCCAGACAGTCCTCCCTTTACACTCATGTCCCATTTTTATTATTATTACCACCATTAGTTTAGGCCTAGGTTTTGCATATGAGTGAAAACAAGCTTGCCTTTTCTTGCTCAACATCATGATCTCCATTTCCCCACAAATGCATAATTTCATTCTTCTTCATGTCTGAATAATACTCCATTGAAAGTTTTCTTTATCTGTTCATCAATTCTTGGGCACCTAGGCTGCTTCCAGAGCTTCACTATTGCAAATAACGTGGTGATAAACAAACATGGGCATGCAGATGTCTCTCTTGTATGTTAATTCACACTCCTTAGCGTGCATGCTCAACAGTGTATAGCAGGGCCATAAGGTAGGTCTGCTTTTAGTTTTCTGATGAAAATCCATACTGATTTTCATAATGGCTGCACTGGTTCACATTCCCACCAACAGTGTGTGAAGGCTCCTCCCACTCTGTGTCCTCACCAGCAGTTGTTTGTTTTCTTGATTGATGGCCAGGTCACCCTGGCTGGGGTGGCATGGAATCCCTGTTGTTGGATTTGCATTTCCTCTGTGGTTAAGGAGGTTGGGCATGTCTTCGTGTGTTCATTTGCCCTTTGTACTTCTGGTCATTCATTAATTATTCTTTTGTGTTTAATTTTTAGAGCTCTTTATATATTCTCGATATCAGTTCATCCAATGAAGAGCTGGAAAATCTTCCATTCTGTGGTTGTCTCTGCAGATGTGCAGAAGCTTTTTACTGCGATGCAATCTCATTTCTCAGTTCTTACTCCTGGACAGTTGGAGTCCTCTCTAGAAAATGACTGCCTATCTACACCTTCCCGTGTTGTTCCTCTGTGCTTTCCTGTAGTAGTTCCGGAGTTTCAGGTCTCCTCTGAATTGACTTTTATACAGGGTGAGAGGTAAGGATTGTGTTTCAGTCTTCTACATGTGGATATCCGGTTTTCCCAGCACCATTTGTTAAAGAGGCTGTCTTTTTCTAATGTAAATTTTTGGCTCCATTGTCAAAAAAAACAGGTGACTGTGGCTGTGTGGGCTTATTTCTGGGTGTTCTGTTCCATTGGTCTTCATGTCCATTTTGGGGCCAGTACTATGCTGTTTTTGTTACTATGGCTCTATTGGATAATTTGAAGTCTGGTATTGTGATACCTTCAGCATTACTCTTTTTGGTCAAGACATCTTTTGCTATTTAAGGCCTTTTATTCTCTCATGCAAATTTTAGGATTGATGTTTCTATTTCAGTGAAGAATGACTTTGGAGTTTTGATGGGAATTGCATTAGATCTGTATGTTGCTTTCAGCAGTGTAACTATTCTTACAGTCTTAATTCTGCCAATCCATCTTCTGGTGGTGTCTTCAGTTTTTTCAAGGTCTCATAGTTTTCATTATAGCGGTCTTTCACCTCCTTGATTAAGTTTATTTCTTAGTAATTTAATTTTTTGAGGCTGTTGTGAATGGATTTGTTTTCCTAATTTCTGTCTCAACCTGTTCATTGTTGGTATATTGAAAAGATGCTGATGTATGGATGATTTTTTTTGTATCTTACTGCATTGCTGAAAGTGTTCATCAGATCTAAGAGTTTTTTGGTAACATCTTTAGGGTCTTTTTAAGTATAGGATCATATCATCTGCAAATAGGAATAATTTGAAACCCCTTTCTTTCTTTTGCCATACTGCTCTGACTAGGAATTTCAGTACTATCTTGAATAAGAGGAAGGACACCTTTCTCGCATCTGATTTTGGAGGAGACATTTTCAGCTTCTCACAGTTTAGTATTATGCTGGCTCTACATCTGTTGCATATGGTATTTTATTATGTTGAGGTGTGTTACTTCTGTTCATGAAGGGATGTTGAGTTTTGTCAAACACTTTTTCTGCATCTGTTGTTGAACATGTGGGTTTTTTTGCCCTCTGTTCTGTTTATGTATGTATTACATTTATTAATTGGTATATGTTGAACCATCTTTGCATCCTTGGGATGAAATAAACTTGATCATGAAGCATGATCTTTTTATTATGTGTTGGTGAATTCAGTTTGCAGGTAGTTTATTGATAATTTTTGCATCTATGTTCATCAGGAAAATGAGTCTCTAGCTTTCTTTTTGTGTGTGGTCCTTATTCAGTTTTGGTATCAGGGTGACATTGGCTTTATAGAATGAGTCTGTTAGCATCCCTTCCCTGTCTATTTTATGGAATAGTTTGAGGAGCATTGGTGTTAATTCTTCTTTAAAGGTCTGGTTGAACTCAGCAGTTAATCCATCCAGTAGCTGGCTCTTTGTTGGGAGACTCTATTACTGCTTCTGTCTCATTGCTGGTTTTAGAGCTGTTTTAAGTGGTTTATATCCTCTTGATTCAATTGTAGTAGGTCAAATTCATCTAGAGATTTATCCATTTCTTCTAAATTTTTCAGTTTATTTGAATATGTTTTTGAAGTAGCCCCAATGATCCTTAGAATGTCATTGGTATTTTTTGTGATATCAAAATTTTATTGTCTTCTCCCTCTTTTGGTTAGTGGACAGAAGGTTTTAATCTTGATAGTACCCAGCTTACCAAAATTTTCTCCAATAATCATTGCCTTCTGTGTCCTACTTAATAAATCTTTGCTTCTCTGTACCCCCCCAACCAAGTTACAAAGATACCTTGTTAGAGAGACTTATGGTTACATTTTTTTGTACTTTTAGATCACTCAGAGCTCTAGTAAATGAATGTTTGTATATGGCGTGAGGCAAGGGGTCAAGGCTCATTCTCCCCCGTGTGGCTGTCTGGTCGTCCTGCCACCATTTGTTAAAAAGACTTGCCATCAGATTGTTCAGAGGCAGGTGTTATCACTGCATCACACTGACTGTGTACGTTAACTGGTTGTATCTTCCAGTATTCGGACATGGCAAGACTTTTCACATTACAGTGTTTATTTGATTTTTAATAGTACAGAGATGTAATAGATAAGGGCAATTAAATACAGAATGTATCTCTTCTCTTCAAGAGTCCCGCTCCCTGAAGGAGGGCAAATATGGTGGATGTATCTTGTACTCATGTATGGAAACAGAACAATGAAACCTATTGAAATTGTTCTAATAAGAAGGGAAAGGGGATAAAGAGAGGATGAGTCTAATCAGGAGACATTGTAAGCACAATATGAACATCACAACAGTGTGCTGATAATAAATCTAAAAATGCTAAATGGAAAAAAGTCCAATTCCAATTTTCAGTAAAATAGACTGCAGACAAGTAAAGGCAGGTAGGTCATTAACTTCAACAATCTCACCTAGAAATACCCTATAAATGCATTTTCCCCTGCTGCTTATACAAAGCATAGTAAGGTGTTCAGGGAAACATCCCTGTTTCCTGCCATATGAAAGATGCTCGTTTCTATTTTACCAGGGCCAATATGTGGAAAAATCTAAATGTTATTACAAATATGAAGTGCTAATGAGATAATGGACAAAGAGAGCACTAAATGAGAATAATGCGTACTTAAAGACTCCAAAGCAGGCAAACAGTGTTGTGGACAAGTTCTAGGTGCCATGCAAGCATCCAGGGGTTTTGTATGTATTTTTGTGGAAGTGGGAATTGAACCCAAGGACTTATGCATGCTAGGCAAATACTTAACCATTGTGATATGTACCCCCAGCCTTCTGTGTGTACTTTTAAACAATGGAAACGTCAAAAGTACTGTCAGCTGTGTTAGACTAAACTGCATTAACATGTATGCTGTGTTGAATGGAACTTGTGATAATCACAGAAGCATGATTCAGATCACATTACGGAAGTTTATCCTAAATGAAAACTTCCAGTGTCCGTTCATGTTGGAATATCCTGTAAACAATCAAACCACCAAAACATGATTGTACAATAGTAGAATGTTCTCTTACGTTAAATTGAAGACATTTGTTTAACTAAAAAAAACCAAAATAATGTGGACAGGTACTCATTGCTGTTCACTTCCTAAGTACACAGCACCCTAGACAATTCAAGGCATCTTAATCTCCATCTAGAGAACTGCTGTTAAGTTCATCACCGTGAATGAAGCTGGTGCAATTGGCCAGGCAGATCCAGCAAGCACACTGTGCAAGATGGCATGCTGGCGACTGAGTAGTGGCCTGCAGAGTTGAGTGAGCAGACTTCCCTTCTTGTGCTTCTCTACAGTTTTCAGATTCTGTTCTGAAACACACTGCCAGGCTTCCCACTCTGCTTTCTCATTCTCAAACTGAACAATGCTTTTTCTCTTATTTCTTTGCTGTGCTTCAAATTCTTTTTTGCTCATGGCGCTATTAGAGTTCAACTTCAGAGTTACTCCAGTTTTGAACTTTGACCTTCATCTCTAACACCTGCTCATTTCCATTTTTTCATCTATCCACTCCAATACGAGTCACAGCCGCCTGTTTCTTGCTTCTGTAGTTCTCATAGTACATTATTTGTAACATCTTTTAGCTATTGCATGTGTGTTCTTACCAGTATTTTTTCTTAGGATTGTAAAATCATGGTGTTACCAGACCGAGTGGTCTAAGAAGACACTAGTCCAGAAGATCCCAAGTTCTGTGTCACCTGAACAGAGAACTAGACAGAGATACAAATTGCAAAACTTTATTGAGAGAAAAGGGAAAAAAGAACAAGATAAAGCATCGCAAGCAAAACTTTATTGAGAGAAAAGGGAAAAAAGAACAAGATGAAGCATCGCAAGAAAAAAAGCTATGGGCTCCTGCCAGGTGGCATGGAAGCATTGACCTCTTTTTTTTTTTTTTTTTTTTTTTAAAGACTAATTTTTAAGTTGTAAGGCGGGAAAAATCTGGGCAGTGCTTAGGGAAGGGCCAGAGGACTGGCAGGTTTACTTAGCACCACATTACAAGGGCTGTTCTGCACATGTGCTTATGCTGATTGGCCTTTCATTATATCATGAGATGCGAAAATATTCATGAGATCTTCAGTAGAGGACTTGGCCTGAGAGGTCAACTTTCAGGCAGACCTCTGGGTCAGAGGTGCCCATTTGGACACTGTCTTGCAAACATACGTACAACTGCCAGGGTGTTCATAACCTAGAGGGGTTTATGCCCTAGTGATGGCTCAGGTTGGTGCTGGGAGAGGGGTAGTGAAAAAGGCTAGCATGCTTAAGAGAAGGGAGTCCTATGGCAGG
The DNA here is from genome assembly GCF_047511655.1 of Castor canadensis. Classification (NCBI taxonomy): domain Eukaryota; kingdom Metazoa; phylum Chordata; class Mammalia; order Rodentia; family Castoridae; genus Castor; species Castor canadensis. The sequence continues at coordinate 42,908,950 of NC_133404.1, read as the reverse complement.
TTATTTTCCTGTGGCTCGTCTGCCTGAATAATGTTACCACTTTTGAGTTTTCAACACCCCAGGAATACTGCCTTCCTCTGCTCCTTCTGCCATGAACTGCAAGGTTGGTATTACTGCTGCTACTGCAGGAGGTAAACAGTTCTTTTTTTTTTTAACAGGCTTATTTTCTTCTTCAGCAGTTTGTAGAAATTCATATTCAGGCCCTGGCTTACTTTTTAACTTTCATATTTTATGAGAGAAAATATTTTAATTTTACATTCTTAGATTTCTTTTGTTACCATTTTAAAAAAATTATTGGCATTCCTCCAGTGTGAGTCATGGCTGCTTTAACAATAAGTGAAATAATATGTACTTTTTCATGTAGGTGCTTCATAAACTTCCTATACATTGATTTAAGTCCATGTCCTGAAAGAAAAGTGAACTATAAACAGCATGCCCTGTGTGATCAGGGACCTGGCATCTGTTCACTTGAGGTTCTGCATTTAGGCAGTGCTCGAATTCACTGTCCCCCTGCACATCATGCTAGGGCACCAGCTACTGCAAGAGCAGCTGACACCTCCTCTGACTAAACTTTGCATTGTTCCACTGTAGCCTTTTTTATTCAATCTGAGGACCTGGGTACTTGGGAGAACACAAGTCTGTGGGGAATAATGACGTCAGTGATGTCAGGTCCTGGTTCAAATCCACTCAAAGCCCTAAGTATGAAGAAGGCCAGTCCTTTTCACTGAGAGGTGACTGGCAATCCCATGTAGCCTTGGAGTTTCTGTGGTGTCAGTGTGACTGTGATGTTGCTGTTGGCGCCCATTCCCAGCAGTGGTGGGCCTCACATTAACATCCTTTTCCCTCTGCATCCAGCCCCAGCACTGCATGGGTGTGACTTTTATCCAAACATTGATGTTTAGTCTGACAACAGTTAACAGAAATCCGTTTGAAACATGTTGCAGAATTTACTTGAAGGTTATTAAGTCATCAAAATGAAAGTAATCCAATAATCATTTTATTTATAAATACAAAAGAAGCCTAATGTTCTCTTTAATGCCTTAGTCCCTAATAACGTGGCTTATTATGCAGCTGAAGCTGTAAGGCAGCATTCCTTGGCGATTCTAGCCATTGTGCTTCCCTGTCTTCTGTACCATTCCATGATGGGCACACAGATTAGCAGTGAATCCTTCTCTAGAGTGTGAGAGTGTGATTAACTCACATTTAGTTGTTTGTTCTTGGTAAATAGTGTGAGAGAAGGTTAAAAAGTAAGTCAGGGCCTGAAGGTTGGCTTTGATCCATGAGGCAGCAGGGAACCATTGAAGATATTTGTTTAAGAAGGTAAATACGGGGCTGATGGAGTGGCTCAACTGGTGGAGCATCTGCCTAGCAAGCATGAGGCCCTGAGTTCACACCCCAGGACAACCCCCCCCCCCCAAAAATAAAAATTCTTAGCTGGGCGGGCACCCGTGGCTCATACCTACAATCCTAGCTACTCAGGAGGCAGAGATCAGGAAGATTGCAGTTCAAAGCCAGTCCTGGGCAAATATCTTTAAAAAAACCCATTACAAAAAAGGCTGGTGGAGTGAACTCAGTGACCCTGAGTTCAAACCCCAGTACCACAAAAAAGAAAAAGAAGAGGAGGAAAGTAGTGTTGAGGCTGGGCTGCATGGCTCTGGTCTGTAATCCCAGTTACTTGGGTGCTGGATCAGGAGGATCACCAGACACATAACTAAGGCAAAACAGGCTGGGGTGTAGAAGTCCTGTCTGGCAACTGCAAGGCCCTGAATTTGAGTCCCGGTACTAAAAATAAAAAAAAATAAAAAAACGGAAGTGTTGAAGAAGGATGGGATGGACTACCTGGAAGAGTGAGTCTAGTCAGAAAGTTTAAAGCACATCCAGTTTAGAATGTATTTCTTTTAAACTTGCACTATTCAAAGTGCTGTCAGCAGACAGTAACGCTGATCTCACTTGGAAGTTTGTTAGAAATGCAAATTGTGGGCCTGGCATGGGATGCCCACCTGTGAATTGAGGCCAGCCTGGGCTGCATAGTGAGACCCAGCAAAATCAGTGTTCCAAAAGATTCCTGGATGATTTGTGTACACTTCAGAGCTGGAGAAGCACTGCCCCAGAGAATCTGCAGCCACCCTCGGGTGAATGGGTGAGGATATAGTGCAAACAGCCCTTGACATGATCTTGACAGAGTCAGACTTTTTACATGTTTATTCTTTGTTTGAAGCTGCCAAATGCGATTTTTTCAAATTAGCATTTTTTTCAAGTAAGAATATAGTATCCAAACTTTTTAGAAGGACATGCTTTGAAATGCTACTCTGCTGGCTTGCTAGAATTTTAAGAAGAACCATGTATCATTGATTTCAGCAGACAGTGAAGTCAGTCAGTTAGTAGAAAGAAACTAATGGGAATAATGACTGGATGTCTTGTCTTTGTTGCTCCCAGGGACAGAACTGGGGAATGGGTAGAGATTTGATGGAAGAACCCAACCGCAGTTGCTGAATGAAATACACTAGCTTGTTGGAAGTTCAGAGGGAGAAGGCAGGGCTGTGCTGGTAGAGTGTTTTGTGATAGCCACAGGAAGGTAAATCCATTAGGAGTCTGCTCCTACTTCCTATATTCCATAGCCAGCCTTCCCCATCAGCACAAGAATTTTCATATCTTAAAAGCATGGCATAGGTACGACTTAGTAATCCAGTTATATCACTTAACTTACCACTTCCTCTTCTGGCTCCCCTTCTGGTTGTTGTCGTGCCCACCCTTGTTGCTCATCACCCTAACACTGTCCTCCTTAGGTCTGCAGGGAGGAGCCTTCATAACACTCTGCCTTCATGGTTTTACACACAAGGACTGTGCTTTTTTCTCTGACTTCACCTGCTTACCACATGCTCAGGAACAGACCCTGAACAATTTTGTGCAGAATTTTGCTGGAAGAGGATGGAAAAAATTGAATTGAAACTATAACAGTCTGAGCCCTAGAGTCAAAATCTGTCTGCTGTTTGTGTCGGTGTTCTATTTTAGACTGGACTTTTCCCACTTTCTGTTGCTGTGACAAAATACCTGAGGCTGAGTAATTTATAAAGAATGAGAGTTTATTTGGTCCCCAGTTGTGGAGACAGGAAAGTTCAAGAATCTGGTGCCAAGCCTCGGGACGGCAGAGGGCATCACGCAGGGAAAGGGATAAGCATGGCCTAGCTCTGGCTTCTTCCTCTTACAAAGTCACTAACTCCATCTGGGGCTGCCCTTCTGACCTCATCCAGCTCCTAACCATCTCTCAAAGACCATCTCCAAATACCTTCAGTATATGAATTTGGGAACATGCTGAAGTCCTGATGAGACTGGAAGACCTTGAGTTTACAGTTAGTTCTCTTATTTCCCTGTATAGTTGGGTTGTTCAGGAATTTGGGAACTTAACTATAGATAAGATAACATTTTCAAAGGGAAACAACTTAAGTTGAACCGACTTAAGCTAAATCACAGGCTTTGCCTGGGTATTGATTTTAAAAAAAGTGGAAGAGAAAACATTTGATACATTGTTCAAATAGAGAATTATCACTTCAGTCTGTAACGGGTACCACCTTTTAGTGTTTTCCCTGGTGTGGGTCTTGGCAAGTGATTATAAAGAATGTGTCTGAATACAAAGGGCCGAGCACCTGTCCTGTTTCTGACGTCGGCTTGCAAGGCATCATGGGCTTTTGCTTATGAACACGAGCCTTTGACCCATGGATAGTAGCCTGTGCTGGTCATTTGCTTCCTCACACTTCTTAGTACTAAGAGGTGGGGCAGAATGAGCATCTTCAGAGAGATGGGATCAAGGGGCTGTCAGAACGGATAGTGATGAGTAATAAAAGGTTTCCACACATGAATGGCTGTGCATAGAGTGATCTTGCCTCCCAGTTTGTCCAACATAGTCTCTGTTTAAGCTTGCAGTTCTGGGATCATTATTCCCCCTTCTCTTTTAAGTGTTCTGGTTTGCAGAGTAAGTTACATAGTCAGTCTGCAGGTCAAATACCTTGTGTAGACATACTGTACCACGAGCTTTCTTTAATTCTTACAAAACATCTGAAAGGGTAGCAGCTGTTGCCACTTTTCATATGAAAAGATACTCAGAAAAACTAAGTGGTGATAACGTTGCACTGCAGCAGACCCGGTGAGCCAAGCACGTCCATCAGACCTGTAAAGCTGCTTATCTGGCTGTACTGAGGGTCTTTGGTGTGGCCTTCACTCATTTTTTAGCTCTGTGAAGGACTCCCACAGTGGTAGTGAAAACTCTTACCTGGAAGAAATAATGGTTTGGTGAATGAATAAAGAAAAGCAAGGTATGTAGTGGGGCTTCTGGGGTGAGGGCAGTGTTAGACTGCATGTGGTATCTATCCTGGATGCATGTAGCTCTTTGGTCCTGAAGGGGCAGGACCCATTGCTCAAGCCTGGGATCTTTCACCGTGAGGTAGGAAGGTTGTAGTTATGTTGATTAGACTTTCACGTGCATATGTGCCCACAGGAATCTTGTTAAGATGCAGGTTAATTCCATAGGCCTCAAATGGGGCCTGAGATTCAGCATTTATAATGGCTTCCTGGTGATACTGATCTTACCGGCTGCTGCACCGTCTCTGAGTAGCAAGAGCACAGCTGATGACTAGACTCTCCCTGCCTGGGGAATGGGGATGGCCGTGTGGACACAGGTGTGCCAGTTTTACAGGAAGAAGGAGAATGGCTGCTTCTGGACATAGAAGTCCTTGGAAGAGGGTAGAGAGTGATATATATTCCTGGCTTGGAGGGGAATAGATACTTAAATGTTGACTTTTTAAAAGAAAGCATTTTGCTTTTGTAATTAATAGGTGTGGGTTAATTTTAAATTCTATCCTTAGCTTGGGGCGGGGGGAAAGGGTGGACAGAAAAGCCAGGGGGAGAGCTCTAGGGTGGGGACAACTCTAGTATAGCTGAGTTCTTGCTCAGCCTGTGCAGTGGTGAACACAGCTTTGGTAAACAAGGAGCAAGCAGAGCGTCTACAGCCAGACAGCAATAATGTGGATGGATGACACAGCAGGAAAGCTACAAAAAAAAAAAAAAATCCTCTGAGGGGAGGAGTCCCTCCCTCAAACTGACCAGCTCCCTCTGGGTGCTCTGCCTGAGTAAAAGCAGGGTCTACTGTAGGAGGCTCTGTCCAACTGTTCCTGTGGCAAACAGCATCATCCCTCTACCCTTCCTGGCTCGGATCCTGCAGGAGAAGGCCAGGTGGGCATACTGCCCATATCTGCTTGCTTCTCCTTGACACAGGGAAGAGAGGCAAATGGAGTGCAGCCAGCCTGGTGCAGGTGTGAGCAGCCTTCTTGCCGTGGCTAGGACTGTTGTCCTACCCACCTGCCCTTATGAGGACGAAGCCCAGTGACCAGGGAGTTGTGTTGGAAAAGGACTGATACAGGAAACGAGAGAGTGGTAAAGAGGAAATGACAGCGGGTCCAGAAGTTGGACTTCTTTAGACTTGGCTGCTGGAGCTGTGAGTGGTCACAGAAATGGATTCTTGGGCCTGCGAAAAAGCTGGAAAGAAGGCCTGACAGAGGTGCCAGTGACACCACTGGCCCCCATGACTCTGGGTGCTTCTGAAAGGGTCATGGCAAGAGAAGCAATATTGACAGCTGGATGATGGGAGCTGCTTGAGCGTGGCATTCTGGTTGGGTGTGACAATACTTCTGAGACTGTTCTCCTTGTTTTGGTCTGTCAGCACTGCTTTGGGAGTTTCTTCAGTCTGTGCTATCAGTGGCAAAAGGGAGGGGAGTTGCTGGGCCCGGTTACCTGCTTATGACCAAGCCCATCCTGCTGGGGTAAGGGAGCCTGAGGCGTGGATTGTCCAGTGTGAGAGCAAGTCATGCTCTGGCCAGTGGGTTGTGGGCCACGTTCTTGAGAGTACCTGGAATAGCCTGGCGGCTCCCCCTGGCTCTGCCAAAGCTGACCCCCTTTCTCTGTGATATGCTGCTCCAAACAAGCCCAGAGCACCAGGTCTTGTTCCCCAGGGTCTGAGTGTACAGTGTTTTTCTGAAGATTATTCCATGCCTCAGTGGTAAACATTGCTGTGTCAGGGTGCTACTCAGGGGCCACTTGGGGCACATAGATTTTTGCTAGCAGGATTGTGAAGCTTTGCATTGGGCTACAAAGCCAGAGCTTGAGCCAGCAGCTGGAGAGAGTCCAGGACTAGAGTGTTTTTGGGTTTGGGGGTGGAGAACAGAGGGAGGAGAGGGAGGGGCTGGAGGGCAGAGCTACACCAGCAGGCAGCCGGCAGCTTTGGCTTTAGCTTCGCTGTCAGCAGAGAGGACTTCAGTTGTGTCTGAGGGCCGCTTGGCCACCATTGCTGAAGACCAGAGGGCGCTGCCTTGAAACCCCGACTTACCAGCACTGCACCCGGACTATTCCAAGTGGCTCTTGTGCTGTCTTTCCTGGGAGGCAAGTCTCCTCCCTGACGTCCCTCCTGCTCCTCCCCCGTTCAGTGAGGGATGATGCCTCTAGCTAGCTTGCTATCGCAGGGCTCAGCCGGCTGATGTCACTGGCAGCGGGAAGCATCAGCAGCCTGATCACATGCTGCCCAGTCTGTAATGCAGACGGGATAGGGGTGTGCATGGGGAGGGGGCTGTATGGCAACCGCTCCTGCTCCAACGCCCCCAAAAGTGCAGAGGCAGCGGCTGCAGCATCCAGACAGCTTGCATGTCTGGCCCCTGAATCTGGGGAAACTATTATTAGTAATATTTATTGTTGATAATATTGAGGAAAACAGTCCTTAACTCTGGGATTTGTGCTGTCCTCCTGTCCAAAGCAGACTTCCAGGACTCCGAAGAAACAGTTACAAGCAGGATGCTTTTCCCCACCTCTGCGCAAGAATCTTCCCGTGGCCTCCCAGATGCAAATGACTTGTGCCTTGGCCTGCAGTCCCTCAGTCTGACGGGCTGGGACCGACCCTGGAGCACCCAGGACTCAGACTCCTCAGCCCAGAGCAGCACACACTCGGGTGAGTGCCAGAAAATGAGGTGGCTGGGGGAGGGGATGCATGGGGTGGTGAGCAGAGATACCCAAAGCAACAGTTGTTCTGTTCCCTTTTGCATCCTCCCCACCACCACCACACACACCCCATACACACAACATGGAGCTGTTTTGCAAGAGATGGAAATGCTAGCTGTGAGTGTGGCAGGACAGATGGCTGCTTGTAAGCAGGGTAACTCTTCCACTCACCCTGATCAATTCCCTGGAGTTGTTAGTCTACACCTGGGCTGGCCCTGAGAAGGGTCCCCAAGGTTACAGCTATACAGAAAGGACCCAGCTAACCCCCTGGTGCCTAGGCCTGTCTTGGAGATGATGAAGCAAAACACTTTTAGGTGGGGGAGGGGACTTAAGTGGCTGATTACTGGATGGCCAGATTCTATTTTTCAGTGACTTTTAAAACTGGGGAGCTATATGGGAAGGGCAGGTGATTCCTGATTCATGGCAAGAGAGGAATTTCAACCTCAGGCTGGGCAATTAATGCTGGGATATTGGAATTGCCTTAACCTCAGGTTAAGAGCATTGATCCTGGAAAGGAGTAGGCATGGGGAACAGGGTGGAGTAGTTCGTGGCTACAGAGCCCTTTTAAAAACTGTCATTGCACAGAGGGTAACCAGATGCATGAGAGAAGAGCCACTCCCCTTTAGGAGCCCTATCTTCTTGTAGAATTTGATGGGAACAGATTGAAGGGACTTCTTGGCAACCCCCTGTATGCTTCTGCTCAGCTCTTTCCATTACCCACTCATCCCCTCTGGTGGTACTGAGGGAGGGCTAACCAGATACAAGATGTAGAGTGCTCAGGAGGAAACATGACGTTAAATGCTGTAGTTTATATGTGCTAAAAATCTGCATGTTTTACTTTGTAAATTGTACCATAATAAAGTATTGGCACTAGATTCTATAGGAGGATGGAAAGATGGGGGTTGGGGTGCAGCCATTTGCTGTTGCTGACAGTGGGGTACACGGAACCTGTTTCCTTCCCTACCTTCCCAGCCAGGAAAGGAACCAGCCGTCATGGCAGCACAGCACTGCTGTGGTGATTTCTCTGCCTCCACCCTGTTTGGCACAGGTCTTTTGTTAAGAATGCTTCACAGAGCTTGGGACCCTGGAGAATCTTAGGCCTTTTAATGCCCATTTTAATGCCCGTAAGAGTGGGAGATTGGATTTTTATTTGTATGTGTGGGGGTACTTCCGTGTCTCTTGAAGCTCTGGCCATCAGCTGACTGACTCAGGCTTTTCTGGAAAGGTTGGTAACTGCCCTGCTTCCCTAGGCCAGGAATTGTTCAGTGTCCTCTGCCTGGACCTTGGCTTTGAGGCCATGGTACTTAATCTGGGGATTCTTGGAAGCCAACCTTGTCCTAACCTCATCCCTACTGGATCTGAGCAAAAGACAAGAGCTGACACAGGAGGTGGGCATCTGTCTGTGGGTTATCAGTGTTCAGCCAGTCACTTGTGCTGGCAGCACATAGGGGTCTGACCCTTCTTGGCCTCTGGTCTTTTTGAAATACATACAGCTTTGGACCCATAGAAATGCAAAACATTCAGGCGCGTCCAAGCTGGGCCTTAGAGAGGTTGGCCTGAAAGTTACTGTAGAATTAGGCTATAAAAAAGGCTTGTCTGGGTGTTAAGTGCACATCTATAACTCCAACTACTCAGGAGGCTAAGGCAAGAGGTTGCCTGAGCCCAGGATTCTGTGGCTAGCTTGAGCAACAGAGCAAAACCCTGTCTCAAATCAAAAAGTTGGATCCAGTCATAATTTCCCCAGCTTCTCCACCACCTGAAAAGCCTGATTTTGTAGTTGTTTGTCTCTGAAGTGGGATGTTTTTCGTCATCTTCCATCTCGAGCACTTTAGTAGTAAATATTACATGATTTTTGTGGCTCAGGGAAGGATTGCAGTTTGGCCCAAGAATTGGCCCAATGTGATCTGGCGGAGGGCTTTCCTTCCTTTCCAAGGGTTAAGGACCCATGTGTTCCTAGTCACCATGTTGCCTTGGGTTTTTGGAGCCATGGTGGCAGCCATCCTCTCCTCCCCGAGTTCTGGGCCTTCTTGGAAAGCCCACGTGGGGTGCCACCACCGCCTTAAGTAGGATGCGGTCCTCCCACCAGCCAACTGCAGTGCAGATCGTGCACCCTCGCCAGCAGTGCGGGAACGTGCAGCCCACATTCCAGTGCCTACACTGCCTTCCCATCGGAAAGCCAGCTTAGCTCAGTTTCTTCAGAGAGGGGGAGATAATTCAGTACCTTTGGGAAGTCTAGAAGTTATCCTTACAAGATACCCCCTTGTCTCTGTGTGGAGCCCAGGGTTCATGCTTGTTTCTTGCCCCTGGCAGTTATGACTTCACACCTGATCATCTTCTGCCACTCTTACATATTTGACATTGTGGGCTGGGGGCGGGGGCAAGGTTGGCTAAATTCATTCAGCAGGCACTAAGCAGCGGCTGTGTGCCGGGCACTGTGTTAGGCACTGGAGGTGCGTCAGAGAATAAGGTAATGTTGTCATTAGGTATCTCCATGACTACCAAGGGAAAACAAAAGAGCATTCAGATGTAGCATGGAAATTGCTGTGAGGGATTCCTGCATTGGGACAGCCTTTCATTGGGTGGGTTCTCAGCATGAGGCTGGTACATGGAGAGCACTTGAGGGGCTAGAGTGGTGCTGTGTCAGTTCCTTTGATCTCAGGGATCCCCTGGAAGACCCTAGATGGAGTCTTTTTGAGAACTATGCCTGCAAAAGGCCAGGGTAGGTTTGGAGGTAGCACTTTGTAGGGCCCCTTCCTATACGCTGCATACCCTTGCTTGATGGGAGATTTTTCAAGCAGGAGAAATGGTAGAACTGCATTTTTCTTGGAGACTTTAATGGCATGTGTCCAGGGCCTCCCTTGTCCTGTTTGTAGTGTCCTAAGTCCTGTAATGGAACAGCAGAACTGTGGAAGCTGTCCTTGGTGTCCTGGGATGGGGGATGGAGTTGCTAATAGCCACCGTTTATCGACTGTTTTTCATGCTGAGTACATCACATGATTTTAATGCTTGTATAGATGAGGAAATAGGCTCAGAGAGGTTGCAAAGTGCCCAAAGTGACAACTACTGGCAGACCCACTAGTATTCCAATCTGGTCTCTTTGTTCTAAGACTCTTATGCTTCTTAATAAGCCTGTATTCTTAGGAGCAGAACCCTAACATACTGGACAAGAAGCCTTACAACATCTTATGCATAGTGAAGGAGCTGTTTAGCCAGAGGTGATGTGATCTCTTGATGAGATCTCCAAGGTAGGAGCACTTGATGGACAGTTCCCATTCCCTTTCTACCTGAGTCTCAGCTCCTCAGCTCTACCACCCGCTGGATTTGTGTTTCTCTTTCCCCCTTGTGACTCTTGTATGCAGCATTACTCAGCAGGAGAGCAGGGTGACCTGAGAATCTACTTGGAGAGACCTGGAAACAAGGACTCTTGATGAACACTGTGTACAGAAGCCCAGTGGGCAAACCAGATGCTCAATATAAGGGTGTCAAGGATGCATCTTGTCTCTCCCTACTCTCTTCAGGAGTCCTGTGGTGATTAACCTGTTCATCCTCTCTGGTTTCTTCCTGTTCATCAGTGGATGGAATGTTCTCTGTGTGGCATCACTTATAGGCTCCCTACTGATCCATAGGTTAGGTGTGCATGGGATGATAGCAGAGCATTTTACTTCTGTCCTTCCAGCCTCTCCCAAACAACTTTTTTTAGGCAACATTCACAGTGGGGTTCAGCCCCTCCCATGTGGAACGTGGAGTTCCTGGGCCCAACCAAGTGATCTCACAAATCTGCCTCAACTTCTAATTCCCTACTCCTGTTTATAGCATGTTGCACCATATCTGGCTTGTGGCTATTTAGCAAACACTTGCGGGGTGAACGATTGCTGAGCCCCTCTATTGATCCTAGGTGGCATTTTTGTTGGTGGTGGTTGGGTGGTTTATTTTGCAGTGCTGGGAATGGAATCCAAGGACACAAATGTTCTAGGTAAGTGCTCTATCACTGAGCTACATTACACTTCCAGCCCACCCTCATTAGTTCAGACAAGGCCTCTACCATTCTTCTGCCTCCTTCTTGTGTTGATCCGCTGGATTGTCATATCTTTCAAAGATTAGTATCTCTGTGCCCAAAGAGCTTCCAGGGCATAATGACACATTTACACAATTTTCAGCGTAGATGGGAGCATGACTTCTACCATGGAGTCAAGTAGTCTATTTGGGACAGCTTTCAGTATAGGGAGGAAGGAAAACCTAGGAAGCAGAGTGACAGCAAGTGCTGCTACATGAAAAGAAGTTGAAATGGGTTGGATGTGTGTCGTCTTCTCCACAGGTGATAGAACTTGTCCAGTGATGAGATTAGGGAGAACGGCTGTGTTTGGGATACAGAGTTGGTGGGGGGGGGAGTTCCCACTCATAAGGTCACTACTTGAGCTGAGATGTGTTGTAGAATTGTAGATTTGGTGTCACAGGCAAAGAGTGGTTGTTTTCAGTGTTGACTTCTCCCTTTCCTGTCTCTGTGCCTTCAGATAGATTCTTAGCAAGCAAGTAAAAACAAGAATGGAGGTAGGGAAGAAGGGTTCCAGGTTTATGTTGTATATCTTAGGGTACAAATAGTAGCTCCTGGTCTGGATTTTCCTCATGACTACTCCCATTAGATAACAAGTGTCTAAAGGTGGTGTCCTGAGCCTAATCCTGCTTCAGAGCTTGAGCTCAGAGGATGCCTGCATCGCAAGGCACCTCATGGCAGTGCCAGGCCATGAGGCCATTGCAGTTGCCGCCGTCAGACCTGGACCCCTTTGTACTCTTGGGGAAGCTTCAGAAAATTCCAGCAGTGACTCAGCTGTAAAACCCACAGGAGCTGGCATAGAAGGGTGAAAGTAGACAAAGTTAACCATCAGTCTAAAAATATTACTGCTGATTTGGTCTCTTGTACGCTCTAAGGTGGCATTAATGAGCTGGAACCCTCTGCCAGGTTGGGCTACATAGGTACAGTCAGGTCACTCTAGGGCATTGACAGTGGGTCACAGTTTCCAGAATCCTAGCTCATTCTGTGAGCTGAAGAAATCTCAAACTACCTTTTTCCACATTCTCCTATTGTTTCATTTTGTCCCATTTATTTTATTTGGGCATTCATATTCTCATTCATTCTTTCTCCCTTCCTCCCCCCCAAATTTTCCCTCTTCTCTATATGATGTGTACACGCACATACATATGTCACATATCATGCATCCGATTTTTCTTGAATCATTAAGAATAAAGATGATCTTACATACATTTATATACAACAAAACAGTTACAAACCACAATTTAAAATTGATACAGTGCTCTTGATAAACCATCCCTTCATATTCTGATTTTGTCAGATGATATAGAGATGTCCTTCATAGTGTTTTTATTTCTTAACATGTAGAAGGTCGACTTTGTCTACTTTCACCTTCTGTGCCACCTTTCTCTTACCAAGCAGCAGGCTCTACCTCCCCATGTTTCCACTCAGTATAAGCTTACAGAGTCTCTGACTGGATTGGATTGGACAATTTTCAGTGCTCAGCTGGCTCTGGCCATCACTTTTCCTGAAAGCATTATCCTATTCCATGCCATTTTAAATATATAAATAAATATATTTATTTATACATACGTACACACACACACACACACACACAGTTTATTCTTGGTTGTTCCCAGAACTTTGTCTCTCTGCCTGTCTGCTCTTCCCTCCATCCACACCCAATGTTTTCAGAGATAAACTCTTTGGAAAGTGTCTTGTATAGCCTCCTTTGTTTCTTTATTTGGCATGCTTCCCTGCCACCACCCCCCTTAAGTGTTGGTTGCCATTGTGTTGCAAGAGCTATATTTGTATTATAACCTCAGTGTTCTAATGAAGAGAAATAATGACATGTGAAGGATGTTTGGGTGTGTTTAGAGGATTGATCAGAAATTTTGCTAGGGAGCCTCAGGTTTTCTACATTCATGCTTAAAGTTTAGTGTGTACACAGATCTCCTGGGGATCTTGTTGAAGTGCAGGTTCAGATTCAGGTCTGGGGTGGGTCCAACTTCCTGCAACAGCAAGGAACTAAGTTTCCAGTCCTGTGTACTTTAGGTACCATGACACTGACTTCTGTTAGGTGGGATTGCTCTTAAAGGATTTGAACAAAAAGGAGAGGTGCAAGGAACATGAAAACATACAGTTGTGAGGGCCTGATAATTTTTATAGAGTAGCTTGCGAATGGCACACTAAAATGAAGTTTGGAGTCAGAAAGAACCGGCTCCCTTTGTCACTTGTTATTTAAACATTGACTGCCCTCTGAGCCATAGTTTGCTTTTGTTAAAATGAGGCAGTACCCGTGTCTGAGGATCTGTTGGAGGTTATTTACCTAACGTGTCTCTGGCACGTGATAGATGTTTAGTAAATGGAAGTTGCTACTGGAAATGGTAGGAACTGACTAAACCCCAGTCCAGACAGTAGACTGACCACGAGATGTGAGCACTTGAAGAAGTGGAACTCATCAGTGGTCAGTGTGGATGTCATGCCATTTTTTATTTACATAGGCTTATTACCATAGTAGAGGAGTACCGTGTAGCACTAGCTTTGATACAGGAATTGGACAAAGCCTCAAAATAACTTTTGTAGGCACAGTAGAGAGTTTTACAGATTAGTTGAGGCTGGTGGAACACAACAGTGAATACAAGGTCACATGAGTGACAGGAGTGAGCTATAGTGGCCACCATGTTGGTTTTGGATTTGTTCCATTGCACCTTTTTTTTTTTTTTTTTTTTGTGCTGAGGTTTGAAATCAGGGCCTTACACTTGCTAGGCGGATACTGTACCATTGCCGGTCACCATCAACCCTGCTACTCCATTTCCTCCTTGACACAGTCCTCTGTGGGTCCGTTGTCCATCTAGGCACCTTAGCTCTGCTGGAGAAAATCCAGTTTAAATACTCACTTAAATACCCCTTCTCACTGCCTGCATACACCTGGCCATCTTCCTTAGTTTCCTTGGTCAGCCTCCTTTGCCATCCCCTCAGCTGCTCCTCGGACCATCTCTTCCATCTCTGTTACCCTCTGAATAACATCAGAACTCTTTAACAGTACTCAGGGCTGTGTATGATCTGATTGTTGCCTCATCATTCACCACCCAAAGCTGCTTTTTGTAAAATGTGAAGGAAGAGGAAGCCCTCCGGGCATTAGTGGCACTTTTAAAGACTGGTTGATGCCTGTGACCTGTGGATTTTCACAGTGCTGTTTTGCCAGGTTTCACAGCTTCGGGGACAAACCTCTAGTAAATCTGCACATTTTCCTTTTCCAAGCACAGATTCAGGGGCTTCGATTTTTCATTTCCTTAAGCAGGGGTTTGTCAAGGATTACAGGAGAAGTTTTTCAAGGATTATTTCTGATGGGCTTCAGAATCCAAGTATTTTGAGACACTTAGTTTCAGCTTACAGTTAAGTGGTGGTGCTTTGAAAATTGCTTTGAAAGGCCTAGGTTAAAAGAATATTTACTTGAAAAGCAAAATAACAAACTAATTCTTGGTGGATATGGTTTGGCTTTCCCTGGCCCCCGTGGATATCAGACTAAAACATGAAAGATTGATCATACCAGCTACTTGCCAAGATGTGGAGGGGTTGAAATTCATCACCATTTATGTGAATGACAGATCTTTTTATTTTTTTAATTAAAGTATGTTACTACTATAGAACAACAACTGGACAATACATCCACAGTATCCCCTGCATTTAAAAAATGTCAAGGATGCATAGACCTCTGTGTCGTTATCTGGAAAGGGAGGGTCCTGTGTCTGAAGGGAGCAGGCTAGTCTGGTCCCAGGGAAACAGCTGCTCTGGATCTTGTGCATATGTTCTGTTGTGTCTGGCACTCTGGGAGCACGTGCCTTGACTTTGATCCCAGACTTAGAGAGATTTATTCTTGACTCTTGAGACTCTATCCAGCTGAGCATCCTGACTTAGAGGCCGGTAAGGAAAGCAGCTCCAGGTGGCCTGTGCTTCATATGATTTTAACAGTGGACTCAGTTACAGCCACTGTTTATTAAGCACTTAGGTTATTTTGGCTTCACCTCACAGTTACTTCAAAGTTTGTTCCCTCCATTCTTCAGATGAAAAAAGAAACATCAAATGAAGGTTTCTCACCTAGCCTCAGTATCTCCACAGTTCCATGGCAAAGCCGTCTTACTCCTCATCCTTATGGGGAAGGGTGGGGAAGGGTCCCACATTTCCCCAAAACCACGTATAGGGAAATGTTGCTGCTGTTTGATGTTTGATTTTAAATACTGATTGCGGGGGCTGGCAGAGAGGCTCAGACAGTAAGAGCACCTGCTTACTGTTGCTGCCAAATGAATAAATACACACACAAAACCACGTATTGTTTTCTGGGCACTTTACAACTGTTTTCTGACTTCTGAGCCCTTCTAATTGTCCTAGTTAGGAGGAAATAGTATTTTACCCAGGATGCCATTGAGAAGAAGGTGGGGCTTCTCAGCACTCACAGCCATCCACAGCAGGTGTCAGATCCAGGGTGTTACCCCAGGTGTGTCTTAAGTCAGAAAGCAGGATTAACCATGCCATTCTGCTTCTGTCCTAAATGTTTTACATTCAGGGTTGCCTAGAAGAACTTTACATATTCTGGAAATTTTCATAAGGGAACTTCTCAGATGAGGAGACATGCTTATACTATCCTAGACTTTTTATATGATTCTGTAGTGTAGCTATATAGCGTTAGAAAGGTGGGAATTTTTCTAGTAAACACATTGGCATGCAGTAAAGGAGTATGGTTTTGGCTTCCTAATTGTGCTACAGGTATATGCAGACATTAATAGCAGCTGTGACCAGGGTCCCCAGTGGCAGATTCCTAGATGCTGGCACTAGCCCTTAAAACTAGTATCCGAGAGGAGTTTTGTTGCTGCTCTAATAGCAGGAACTCTGGGCTTCAGAAAGTTATCCTGTAACTGCCTGTAATGGGCTCTGGGTGGCCAGGTCTCAGAAATGGACAGTTGTCTGTTCATTATATTCTGTACTGTGGCATGCTTTCAGTGGTCCTATCTTGGGTGGCTGTGGGAGAAAAGAGAGAAGGGCTCTTGTCTGGAAGGAAAACTTGAGAGGTCACAAGATTTCCCTTTTTTCCTTTTTGTCCTGCTAGTATTAAGCATGCTCCATAACCCACTGGGAAATGTCCTGGGAAAAACTCCTCTGAGCTTCCTGCCTCTGGATCCCCTTGGGTCTGACCTGGACAAGTTTCCAGCACCCTCAGTTAGAGGATCCCGCCTGGATACCCGGCCCATCCTGGACTCCCGGTCTAGCAGCCCCTCTGACTCCGACACGAGTGGCTTCAGCTCTGGATCAGATCATCTCTCAGATTTGAT
The DNA here is from genome assembly GCF_047511655.1 of Castor canadensis. NCBI lineage: Eukaryota > Metazoa > Chordata > Mammalia > Rodentia > Castoridae > Castor > Castor canadensis. The sequence continues at coordinate 42,892,555 of NC_133404.1, read as the reverse complement.
TGTATGTAATGTGTGAAGGACTTAACAGGGGTTTGAATGCAGGGTTGCCTATATGTGTCCAAGGGGAAGCAGGGTGTAGTATCTGTCTTGGAGTAGGGTGTCTTTCTGTTAGAAAGCGGGCTGGGGGACTGGGGATATAGCTCAGTGGTTTAGTGTTTGCCTCGCATGCATGAGGCCCTGAGTTCAATCCCCAGTACCACAAAAAAAAAAGCGGGCTGGGATGTGGGATGGATAGGAGGAGTAGAGACCACCTATGTAGAGCCTTGCATCAGCAGAATTGACGACTTGAATATTTATGAGCAAGATGTTGAAGGACCCTCTTTACTTACCCTTTGAGAGCTGTTGAAAAAACAGTTCCTTTCAAAAGTAAATTCGGGGCTCCCTGGCAGTGCTGTTTCTTGACCTATATGGGTGTTTTCTTTATCCTCTAAATGATGATTTATGTAGCTTTGTGTATCACAGAGATTTTAAGTAATCATTCAGTAAGTAATGTTGGTAATTAGCAGCACTGAATTTTAATCCAGATCTGACTCGATTCTGTATTTTTCCCCTTGCCCAATCCAACTCTCAGTCTGAGCAATGTGTATCTGTGGAATACTGCCTCAGAGTTAACTTGCTCACCTCGGGTTCCTTCTGTACAGCGTGTGTGACATGCCGCCATGCTGAGTAGAGTTGGGTTAGAGTAGGTGGAGAGGGTAGTATAGGTGGTGCAGACAGTGAAGATGGGGTAGGATTAAGTACATAGGCAGTGAGACGTTTTCCTAAGATAAACACAACTCTGGGTGCTGCCTGAGCCTTGCTTCTCTGTCGCCAAATCTCTTGAACTGAATATTCAATACAGAGAATGGCTTATTTTCTTTCCCTCTTCTCTTCAACACCCAAGACTAACAACCTTGGTGATAAGTCACCATTTTCCGCTTGTGGCTTTTAGACCCCACCCTAGCTTCTGTCAGTCTGTCCTAGACAGAAGGATTGGGTATTCAAAGCCAGCTTGGGGAACACAGAAAGACTGTCTCCAAAAAAAAAAAAAAAAAGTGTTTAACAGTAGGGAAATGGATCAGTGTGATGTAGCTGGTCTCCTAGATAAAAAATAACTGACAATATGGAAACTGGGGAGAGAGGAAAAACTCCTTTTAATTACAATACAATCTACAACTAACCTTTAAAAACGTGCAGGAAGAAAGTTAAAATACATGAAATAATAAATGAGGTATTTATTATTTTCATATTTTCTGTTGTACAATTACTGCTTTATAACAAAAATGTCCTTTAAAAATGCGTCATTTTCCTCTCCTAGTCAAGCCTTCGTATTTCCCCTCCTCTGCCCTTCCTGTCTCTGACGGGAGGTGGTCCCAGAGACCCTTTAAAGATGGGAGTTGGGTCCCGGATGGACCAAGAGCAGGCTGCTCTCGCAGCAGTCACTCCCTCCCCAACCAGTGCTTCAAAGAGATGGCCAGGAGCTTCTGTGTGGCCGTCCTGGGACCTCCTCGAAGCTCCCAAAGACCCCTTCAGCATAGAGAGGGAGGCCAGGCTGCACCGGCAAGCAGCAGGTAAGTGTGGCTTGGGTATCTATTGGTCCTGAGACCTCATTCTGGGAGCAGAGAGGAAGTGACCTTAGTTTATATGGTGGTGAACTCTCTGGAAAGGGGTTTGGTTACATGATGAAGTCTCCACGTCTGAGATCAGAGGGCCATCTCTTCTGTAAAGAACAACTTTGCATCTGAGTGGAAGGAGGCAGACATTCTTGGGTACAAGGTTAGATCCATCTCTTATTGTGTGCTTCCAGGAAGGTTGGCTGTCTGCTACTCTTGCTTTTGATTCTTCAGTGGTGGGTATCCCCATGAGAAACCCTGGAAATGATGTCTACAGTTTTACCTGCCTTCCCCTTCTAATCAAAGACAGGTCAGACATACCCAATTCTGGGCTTTCTGTCTTAAAGTTTTCTGATTGGTATACTCAGGATGCATTGGGGTTAGGTTGTTCATTTGTCAGCCTCTAAAGTATGGGATGTCCCCAAGAGCCTTGGTCTCTTAGGAACTCTTCAGTTTCTGTCACGTAAGTGACTCTTAAACATGTGTCCAGTTTGCTTTTCCTTTCATACCCGTGCTTGGAAGTAAATGAGCTTCATTTGCCACTGACAACTGCTGCTGCCGAGACGTCCACTGACTACTGTCGAGGTCCTGGAGCTGATGACCCAGTGAATGTTACTCTCCGTTCTGTCTGTCTCCATAGGCTTTTCTCATAGAGCTAGTCCAGGTCTCATTCTCCCTGTCGAGGCTGCTGCACTGCTTACCTGATGGTTGGTAGCCAGCCATCTGTGGGCTTTCTTTGGGGCCATTGTTCTATGAGATGACATTACTCTGCTTTTGGATGAGGCCACGAAACTGGCTTCTGTTTTTGTCATAAAATATTGCTGACAGTGCCCAGTTTCTTGCTGTAGCAATACATTGGGCCTGTGCCTTTTAGGGAATGGCCTTACATATCCTTGTCCTGAATGAAAATGATGGCTCATTTCATTGGATGTCTGCTTCAGTGCCAAGGGAGGAGGGTAAAATGGACAAGAACTAGCAAGTCCCTACCTAGGTCAGTCTCTGATCTGGAAAGACTGCCTTGATCACCAGAGCAGACCTCTAGAAATAAGGTGCCTGCCAGGCATGGTGGTACATGCCTGTGATCCCAGCACTCCAGAGAATGAGGTAGGAGGATTGTGAGTTCAAGGCCAACCTGGGCTACATAGTAAGATCCTGTTTCAAAACAATAACAAAAAAAGAAATTGGGGCAGGTCAAACATAAGATAGTTCCAAACCTATACAGCAGAAAGGGCTTCTTTTTGATTTTTTTTTTGAGACAGAGTCTTGTGGTGGAGCCAGGCTGTCTTTGAACTCACTGTCATCCTGCCTTTGCTTCCCACATGCTGGGATAACAGATGTGTATTTGTGCTTGACATAAGTGGGAAGCTGAGGATTTAGGGTAAATCTGCTCTCTTAGTGTAAGCAGCAAATAAAGTCTTGTGTCTGTTCAGGTGCTATAAGGATAACTCTGGTAGTTAGGGAGCGTGGTTCTTACTTAGGAAATAGTTGAGACATTCTTACCTTGTTGGTTTGATACAGGTGGTTTTTATTGGCAGTGTCTAACTTCTGTGATTGAGGAGTTCCGAGCCAAGATAAGGAGAGTGTAATTTTCCTCTTTGAATATTGGGAGGAGGTATTTTGGATGAGTAAGCCTATATACAGCATTGTATCTAAAATTGCTCTATTTACTTTCAAGTAATAATTACAAGTTTTCTTAGTACTTGGGCAATAACAAGATAAAACTGCTTTGTGGTATTTGAAAATAACTTGGGTTGTGATAATTTCTACCCTGTACATCTTGTATTCCTCTCAGTTTTAGTGAGGACAGAATTGATAAGTTAGGATTATCAAATTTAGCTGAGTAGATTAAGACCTAGGTTTCTTGTCTTTCAGACAGTCATGGCATATTCTCCCAAGCAGCCAGACTAGAATTGTGACCAGTATGTTTCTCTAGATCAGTTCATCCAGGGAAGTGTGGTGACTTGATTGATTCTCTAATCCTTGTTTCTCCCTTTTTTTTTTCCTACTGCTAAAGCTGTGAATGAAGCAACATGTACCTGGAGTGGCCAGCTTCCTCCCCGGAACTATAAGAACCCCATCTACTCTTGCAAGGTGTTCCTAGGAGGTGTTCCTTGGGATATTACGGAAGGTGAGCTGCCTCCAAGACCTCCCACTTCAGGAGGTAAAGGTGGGGAATGTCTTTCAGGAGCAGCTGAGGGCATAGGTGCATTTCACAGATTTCCGTAGTGCTTTTGTGTCTGGTGCTTATGCTTGTCACTTGAGAGCAGAGGTCAGTCCCTAATTTTCAGGGAGGTGAGCAGAGATGAACCTGGGGAGAGCACTGGCATTCCTGTGCCTGCACCTTCCCAGGAACACCTGCCTCAGCTTCTGCCGTTCTTTTCCATCTCTTCGCAGCTGGATTGGTTAACACCTTCCGTGTTTTTGGGTCTCTGAGTGTGGAGTGGCCTGGTAAGGATGGCAAGCACCCCCGGTGTCCTCCCAAAGGTAATATGCCTAAAGGTAATAAAGACATGGTAGGAACTTTTTTTTCCCCTCCCTATGACATAATGACACCACGTGGTGCTGGGATGTCACAGCTGCATGCTTGTAACATGGTGGCACTCCAGAGCATAACTTTTCAGCTGTCCAGCACTTCCTTTTCAATCTCACACATCCCTTTGTTTCCTCTGAGCTAATCCTCTGTCCAAACTTACAGTGCAGTAGGAGCTGCCTCTGAACACCTTCCTGTGCACTTCCCTCACACCCGAGACCTAGCAGTACCTTCTCTCTCCAAATGAGGTGTTGAAGACACTTTCCCTTGCTTGCCTCTGCTGCCTGGTTATGTTGTTGCCTGACCTCATTTTGAGATCCCTTTGGAGTTGGCAGGAATGGGGACCAAACATCTGATTCCTCACTGTTCTGAAATGAGATCCCTTCCCTGTAGAAAGGAGCTGGTGCTATTTTCACTCTGCCCCGTCTTCAGTGAACTGAACCACTGGTTTAATTAGGCTTTTAAAGCAGTATCTGCACCCCTGCCAAAATGGCCACAAAGCTGTCATCCCTCCTGGCTCCGCTGACTTGAACATGCTCTGTGTTCTGGGACAGAGTGTTTCATGGTAGTGTAGGGTCCTCTGTCCCTTTCCTTACAGAGTGGGAGATGGTATACATATCTGTCCCTTGGCTTGGACATATGACATAGCAAGTACTTCCTTCAACAAGACTTTTCAAGAGTGAAACAAAAATAGATCTTATACTCGAGGCCTCCTCTCTTAGAAGAAGCTCCCTTTGCAAGGTTGCCCAGGTTGAGGAGTAGCCACCCGAGGGATATTAATACACTTTTTCCTCTCATTGGGAATAGGGTATGTGTATCTGGTGTTCGAACTAGAGAAGTCTGTTCGAGCCTTGCTTCAGGCTTGCTCTCATGACCCCCTGAGTCCCGATGGCCTGAGTGAATATTACTTCAAGATGTCCAGCCGAAGGATGCGCTGCAAGGAGGTGGGTTAGCATGTGTTCTTTCTGGGCCAGGGTTACTGGGCATGGCGTCCTTTCTGGGTTGAGGTAACTGGAGTACTGTGGCACTGGGCTTCTTGGGTTGGGTGGATATGCAGATGGCAGGTAATAGGTGTTCCTCCTGAGGCAATAGCTTCTCAATTACATTTAAAAAAAAAACCAGCCTTTGGGCCTTAATGGGGTGGAAGGGAGGTGCATGAGTGTGCAGGCACATACTCCTGCCCAGGAAAATCAAACTCTCCCAGCCCACGTGCCCTCCTTGTTAAGCCTACACTTAAGTCCCAAACCTCTTGTCTTACAGATGAAATGGAGAGAAGCAACTTTGTCTACTTGGACTTAACTGATAAAATGTAGCGATTTCTCCCTATTCCTGCTATCAGGCCATGCCTTCTGACCCCTAATCCATGGTGGGTAAATTCTCTTTCAACCCATGCCCACCATGGCTCTTCATTCCGCTCAGGGCTTCATTAGTAGTGTGGTTTTCTCTCACTTTCTGTATACCTTTTTGGTATCAGCCTTACATGTCCTTGCATCAGGAAGTTATTTCACCTTGGGCAGCCTCATTGCAGATCCTTATCTCACTCAGGCTTACTGGTCAGTCAGGTGGAGTTGAGGAAGCTCCACTTTAACCAGGCTCCCAAGTGGTTCTACAGGATAGAGTTTGAGAACCATTTGTCATGAGTTCAGGAGCCAGAGTGGTGGGTTTTAAAAATCTGATTCCAGAGCTCATCACTTTTGTGACATTGGGCTAGGTATTTAATATCTCTGAAACTTCATTTCCTCATCTATCCAATGAGAAAGTAAAAAATTGAAAACAGGCATTGCCAGAGGTTTAGCAGGGAAGCATGAATATGCACAGCAGAGTATTTTTAGGACAGTGAGACTACTCTGTATGATTGTGCAGTGGAAGATACATGTCATTACACATTTGTCCAAACCCACAGGATGTGCAGTACCCAGCAAGAGTGAACCCTGATGTCATCCATGGGTATTGGGGTGGTGATGTGTCATATTCTGTGTGCAGAGCGTTGATAGTGAGGGAGACCTTGCATACGTGGGGTAGGAAGTACATGAGAAGTCTCTGTACTTCTGATCTGTTTTACTGTGATCCCAAACAACTCTGAAAAGTTAAATCTATTTTTTTTCTAAATCTGTGTCGTAAGGGAGGAAATGCCTATTTTATGGTGAGTGGTGAAAAACCACTTACTGGTCACCTGTCACCTCACTTCATTGTGGCCTCTTCTGCCTGCTATACCAGACTTAATTCTGGGTTTAGGGGATTCAGAGACAAAGGACATATGTAGTCCGCTTCTGCCCTAGTGAAACTCAGCTCTACAAGACCTCAGAGGTCTCTGTGCATGACTTTCCACCCTGTTTCTTTCTCTGGTTATTCCCACTGTTCTTGGCACAAAGCCCGCTAGGCCAGTAAGCATCTCACAAATAAGACAAGCATTCCCACCCTTCTGTCCTCAGGCTCCCAGCTCTTAATTTCCCTGAGTTCTTGTTTCCTGAGGATTTGGTTTCTTTGTTAAGGACTCAGTGTCTCTGTTCATCAGTGTTTGTGGCTCTGGGCTGGAGGCTTTGCGGAATGTGCTGGGCCTCACAGTTGGGTACCTCGTGCTCACCTCCAGGATGAGTAAGTGCTGCTGTTCTTTCTTTCTCCATTCTGGACACTTGAACTCACTAAAATTAAACTCCAGTTGTGTTGGGTAAGGGTGCCTTACTGGATACCTGTGTGCATGACAAGGGTGATGATGCCACCTTACCTGCACAGGTCTCAGCAGCCTCAGATACACTACCTCCAGAACATGGTCCTACTGTACAAGGATCTCTTTCTCCTTGTCTGTCTCTGGCTCTCTGCCAGGGCTGATACATCTTTGTGGGGTTTTCAGGTACAGGTGATCCCCTGGGTCTTGGCTGACAGCAACTTTGTTCGGAGCCCGTCTCAGAGGCTGGACCCCAGCAGGACAGTGTTTGTTGGTGCCTTGCATGGGATGCTCAATGCTGAGGCCCTGGCTGCCATCTTGAATGACCTATTTGGTGGAGTGGTGTATGCTGGGATTGACACAGATAAGCACAAGTATCCCATTGGTGAGTGTCCTCCTTTTGTGTGGGGAAGCTTGGTGGCCCCTGGGAGTAGATCAAGATTGTGGTGCTTCCCCTTGGGAGTGGAGACAGAGGCTTGACCCAGGTCTGCAGACTAGCATGTACCAGCAGCACACATCTTTTCTTAGACAAGTCACCAGAACTGGCCCCTCTACACACAGCCTGAGGGAAAAGTGACTGCAGGCTCTAGAATGTAATTGGTGAGAATGATGTAAGAACTTCGATGGTAGCTCAAGGTTAAGAGCCAAACCAGTTAGGACAGACAATAGGTGATATTTAATTAAAAGGTCATATTTTTCTGAACTTGCCCTATTTCCTTTATTAAAAGTTCTTGTGGCTGGGCACATTGGCTTACACCTCTAATCCTAGCTGCTCAGGAGGTGTAGATGAGAAAGATGGGTCTGAGCTCAGCCCCAGGCAAAAACATGAGACCAGACCTTACCTGAAAAATGACTAAAGCAGAAAGGGCTGGAGGTGTGGCTCAAGTGGTAAAGTGCCTGTCTAGCAAACATGAGGTCCTGAGTTCAAAACCCGGCACCACCAAAAAAAAAAGGGTGCTATGGTGTTGTCTGGGGTCAGAGACCAGGTCATGCTGAAGGAGAGCTTTCTGGGTGATTCAGGAAATGGCGTGCAGTCATGGCCTATGTTGCCCCAGCTTTCTGAAGTCTGAGGGCCTGACCACTGGGTTTAGATCAGCACCTTAGAACAAGGTCAGTTTCACAGATACGGCAGAATAACCTTAGTGGTTGGGTTTGGAAGGGGAGCAGAGCCTGAACTCTCTGATCAAGACATAGCTTAGCCCAGCTCTCCAGAGGCTTAGTCTGCCACCCACTCTGCGTCTGGTCAGGAAGGAGCATTATGTGCTCCTCAGTCCTGTGCCACCGACTGAGAACAAGGACTTCAGAGACTGTGGAGGCGGAGGCGGAGGCGGCACTTGGCAGGATGGGGCTTCTTCTGGAACTCCTGCTAGGTCTCCAGGGCGCCTGTCATTCAGATAGGTGTTTGGTCTGCATCTTGATTTTCACCCTGAACGTTTTACCCTTACCTGTGCATCTGCAATGGAGGAGTCCCTTCCTTCCTGCTAGGGTTAAATAAAATGTAGTATTAAAAAATTAATTCCACCACTCTTTAATACGACTCCTACGAAATTTACATAAGTACTCGAGTACATTGTTTCTGTTGGGACAGCACTGGTATAGAAACAGCTTCCCAAGTGTTGACAGGTGGCACTGGGGAGAATTTGGCTAGAAGGTAAGCTTGTGTCTGTTGTCCTAGGGTCTGGTCGTGTGACTTTCAATAACCAACGTAGTTACCTGAAAGCAGTCAGTGCTGCTTTTGTGGAGATCAAAACCACCAAGTTTACCAAGAAGGTAAGCGTGTTGGCTTATGTCCTTACTCTGGGATACCCAAGGAGGGACTTGGGCCAATTGGGGCAGGTCTGGGACTGGGGTCACAATCCAGCTGCAGAATTAACATGAGTTTAGGGAATAAGGTGGATCTGGTCTTCATGGGCTCAGCAGGAAGGGAACTGGGACTGTGGAGCCTCCTGAGCTGAGGGGTGCCTTCCCTCTCTGTGGTGTTTGTCTGGCATTGCTGAGTACGCAGACTTCCTTTATCCCATTTTGCCTGCATCTCCTGAACACTTGCCTAAGGCTGATGGATAGAGGAGGGAAGGTGGGAAGGTTTGTGGTGCCTGAGTCCTGGAGTCAGCAGCCTGGCTCTGCATGGTGTGAGTCTGTCCTCCAGGATCCCTGCCTGTTCTCTATGTCCTCCTTTAAAACAAAAAAGCATCCTGCATTTTTAAGTGTGTCCTGGTAATACGCCCTCGTAGTCCACCGGGCCCCTGGTGAAAAGAGTCAGTTCATCCTCCTGTGCTTTTCTGCAGGTTCAGATTGACCCCTACCTAGAAGATTCTCTGTGTCATATCTGCAGTTCTCAGCCTGGTCCTTTCTTCTGTCGAGATCAGGTGAGTCCCCTGGGTACTGAAGATGCCTATAAAGTCCCTGCCTCAATTAAAAATTAATCCATGCTTTTGATATTTAGTGTTGGAGTTCTGAGGTATACCTCGTGATGTCTCAGTGTAGAGGAGGAGGCAGCAGTCGTGGGACATAATACAGCTAGCTTGACCCCAGGATGCCTGGGGATGCTTGTTGAGTTGCATCTTCATACTTTGGCCTTCTTCCTGGGCTGCTGCTGTGTGGCATGGTACTGTTGGTGGGTGGTTTTGTAGCCACCTGGGTGGTGGAGCCAGTGGTATCTTGGAGCCAAGCATTGCTGTTCTGGCTCTGAGACCCTCCAACTTGATTTTTTTTTTTTCCCCTGCTAGAGGGAATTTGTTTTCCATTGTTGCAAACCCTCTGAATGTCTGGGCTACTCTGATCCTTGCACTTGGGCTGTACCCACAGTTGTTAGCAACAGAAACAGTTTGACAGCTTTTTGTTGGGTGTTTCTGGGTCACGGAGTGCAGGTCTGGATGTGTCAGCAGTGCTTCTCCAACGTGAATTACTACACATTGTGTTAAAATGCTGATGCTGTGTCAGTGGTTTTTGGGTGCATTCTGAGATTCCACGTTTAACAAGTTGTCAAGTGGTTCCATGTTGCTGGTTTGAGCCACAATTGGACATGGTCTAGGAGATGTTTGGGGTCACCCATGCTTTTGTTTTACAGTGATGCTGTCCCCTCAGGGTGGGAGTCTATGTGTTAGAAAGTAGTCAAACTAAGACTCCCAAATGAGAGTTTAGAGTAAATTTGGGTAGTTAGGTAAGGCCTAAAAACAAGCATCTTTCAAAAAGCCTTTATAAATCGGAACCTTTCACAGGGGATCAGACACTGCCTCAAAGGTTAATGGCTTACCTGAAGGTTACCAAGCTAGCAGAAGGTGGGGCTGAGACTGGGGTACAAACCCAGTCCCCGTTCCTCACTCACTGGGAGAGGAAGGCATGTTGCCCAGCATGAGACTCTTACTGTAGCTAGTTCTTCAAATGTCCTCCCATATTGGCAGCACATGATGGTACAACTGCTCTGTAGGAGGTGAGAGGGCAGGGAATAGAAGAGCAGCTGTAGTGATGAGATAAAGGAAGCTGTGTGGTCTCTGTTCACACTAGGAGCACGCTTTTGTAAGGGCACCCACCAAAACATGACAGTGGATTTGCTGTGGTTGGTCAGGCTTCTGCCAGTGCACCACAGAAGCTAGAGGGTCTCCCATTTCCTCTGCAAGCAGAAGAGTCAGCTGTGCCTCGTGCTAACACTGGTGTGGCATCTCCCCTTTTTGTTCCCAACCCAGGTCTGCTTCAAGTACTTCTGCCGGAGCTGCTGGCACTGGCGGCACAGCATGGAAAGCCTGCGTCATCACAGCCCCCTCATGCGGAACCAGAAGGGCCGAGACGCCAGCTAGAGGGCTGGCCTGGTCCAGCAGCCTGTGGCGCCCAAGGCTGGCAGGTCAGGCAGTAGCCTGTATCACCCTGCTTGCCACTGGCTACCAGGGAGCTGGCTTCCCAAGGACAAGGGAAAATCGTAGTCACCTTTGCACTCGCTGAATCTGTCTTTGTTTCTGCACTAATTAATGCACAATGAGTTTGCCGGGTTTTGTTTTCAGGGGGTGTGCCAGGGCAAAGACCCTCTGATTCACCCTCCAAGCAACTCTAGTTTTCCCAGATTTTAGTTTCTCATTTTGCAGATGAAAAGAAAAAAAGAACTGTGTGTCAGAAGGCATCGACACGGACGCCTGCACTGAGGTGTGTTTGTGTGTTTACGACAGCGCTTCTTGCACTCCCTGCAGCGCTGCCGAAGGAGACGTGCGGGTCTCGTGGGTTTTGCTCTGGCAGTTGCCATACAGTGCCTTTCCATTATTTAACCCCCACCTGAACGGCATAAACTGAGTGTTCAGCTGGTGTTTTTTACTGTAAACAACAGGGAGACTTTGCTCTTCATTTAAACCAAATCATATTTCATATTTTACGCTCGAGGGTTTTTACCGGTTCCTTTTTACACTCCTTAAAACAGTTTTTAAGTCGTTTGGAACAAGATTTTTTTTCTTTTCCTGGCAGCTTTTAACATTACAGCAAATTTGTGTCTGGGGACTGCTGGCCACTGTTCTCACAGTTGGGAATCAAAGCATTTGCAGCCAAGAAAAATTCTGTTTTATTTGAAACTGGACCGGGAAAACGGTGTCTGAGCGGCTGCTGTATATAGTTTTAAATGTTTATTGCACCTTCTTAAGTTGCACTTATGTGGGGGGAGGGTTGATAGAAGTTTTTAATCACAAAGTCACAGGACTTTTTTCTTTTGTAAACTGAGCTTAAAAAAAAAAAGGGCTGCTTTTTTTTGGTGGGGGGCAGATGAAGGCTCACAGGAGCCCTTTCTCCTAGAGGGGCAATTATCCTTCCTTACAGCTTTCATTTGAGGAATGTGTGAATCAACAATCGCAGTTGACTGAAATGCTACTGGAATTTGAAAACTTGACTCTTTTCCCTTTTTTTTTTTTTTTAATTAGTACTTGCCCCTCTTAGGGAAGCTGTGTGCCAAAGAACCAGTGTCATAACTCCCCTCCCCTCTGCTGAGCTGACGTTGCATTGTTGCATATCCCAGCTACTCTGTGGGTTTTGTGAAGCTGTGTGTGAAGTCTCTACCTCATTGTAGTATGTGCAGGCAAGACTGCATTCTCCTGCAGATGTGTGGAGTAAGCTGTGGTGTAGTTTTTTTGGCACATAATAAACACGTTGCAGCAGAGTTTTGGTTTTGTGTCTCTGACTGGGGTGTGTTGAAGCAAATGGGTAACGGGTGTAACAAGATTTCAAAGAAAAACTCATGTTTCCTTGGGTTTTCTGTAATGGGATTACAGTCCAGGACAATAATGAGGCTGTGTGGGAAACCTGCCCCTATGTGTTTGTGGTAACTTCATGGCCACATGTACTTTGGAGATGCCTCTGCCAGTGGGTGGGTGTTAGTAGCCCTTGCACAAGAAGCCCTCTCATGTAAGCAGAGCCTCCAGATGCCCCTAGGGGAATGTCAGGGGCCACTTGCTGTGAGCCCTGCCTTGTTTATCCTCTTGGATTTACCCAGTTCCTTTCTGAGACGGAGGAATTTGCTTTTGGACCCTTTCTCATAGGCTTCTAGGATTTGTGATGAGTCTGCTGGTTTTTCAGGTATTGAGGGTCTTTGGACTAACCCTTTGGGGGGACTGAAGTAATCTGAGGTAGAGGGAGCCCTGCATACGGAAGCCTCCTTTCTGTGGAGGTGCACAAGCTCACTATTGGGGAGGCGAGGGCTTCCCTTCACACCAACCGTGAGACCAGGCGACAGCTTCACTGGAAGTTCACAGGCAAAAGCAGCTCTGGCTATGCAGGAGATTACAGGGCTGGGGCCATGGCTCAAGCTGTACAGTACTTGCGGCCTCTGAAGTGCGAGGCCTTGAGTTCAAATCCCCGTAACATCGAGAGAAAAGATCCTGATCTTTCCTTTGGTCTCATCTCATTTCCTGTTCCACGGAGAGTGGCATCTCTCTCCCCTGGCTCCCTCCTGCCTTGTCCTGGCGCTCTTTTCAGGCTTAGGGGCTGCCTGCCCTGCAGCCTTCCATACGCCAGCTGTACAAAGTGCGGGACTGGCGCGGGTGGGGATGAGGCTTAGCCCAGGACCCTAAACACCAACCTGACCAGCCCGGCCTGTAAGTCAGGTGGAGCCCAGGGAGCCGGACTGGGGACTCAGCCCGCAGAGGGGAATGGCCTGAAGATGGAGGGCCCTGCGGGTGAGCTGGGGCGTCCGTCCGTCCGTGCGTTCGGACGTCGGCCAGCTTCGGAGCACTGGAGGTCTGCCTGACACATGGCCTTGCTGCGTGGGGTTCACCTCTGGTTGTGACAGGTGCTAAGAAATACCGGAGCAGCGCGAGGGATGCTCGTAACCTGGGGAAAGCCCCTGAGGTGACGTGAGCCGACACCCTCTCCCGGCCGCACGCGGGCTCCCCGCTAAGACCTGCCCGCCTGACCCGAGGGCTGCGCACGGGGCTGTCCCCAACACCCCGCCTGCCTTCGTCTTCCCCAGGCTTCCCCTTCTCTCCTTGCGTGCGGGAGAGGTGGGCTGGAAACGCCCACGCTACGCAGAGTGAATTCAGCCGGCGGCGGAAACGGAGCCCCGCCTTCCGGGGGGCGGAACAGACTCTCGCCCCGCCCACCGCGGGGCGCTCGGCCCGCACTTCCGCCCCGTCCCGCCAGGGGCCGCTGTGGGCTCTTGAGAGAGCTCGGCGCGTCCTAGTCGCGGCGGAAGCGGCTTTCAGCCCTGCGCTTTAAAGGTCTCGCTGGTGCTTCCTGTTTCCTCTTTTAGCTGGACCCGCCAACATGGTAGGTTCCGTGATCTGTAGGCCTGAATCTGCCTTCATCGTCCTCCATCCGCGGCTGTCTGCGGCCGACAGCCCCCAGAGGGAGGCTCTGGGCCGGGAGGGCGCGGGGCCCGTCACGTTGGGGCCGCGGCGCGCCGATGGCTTCCGAATTGACCCGCGCTGGGCCGCCCGACCCTCTCAGTGTTCGGGCTCGGCGGAGCCGGCGCTCCCCGGACCCGGCCGTGCTGGCCATCGAGTGACCTTGTCTGTCCCCCCGCCCCCCGCAGGGCCGCGTTCGCACCAAAACCGTGAAGAAGGCGGCCCGGGTCATCATCGAGAAGTACTACACGCGCCTGGGCAATGACTTCCACACCAACAAGCGCGTGTGCGAGGAGATCGCCATCATCCCTAGCAAGAAGCTCCGCAACAAGATCGCCGGGTGAGGGGCTCGGCCGAGGCGGGGGAGGCGGGTACCCTAAGGACCACCGTGCACGGGAGCGGGGGATGGACCTGATGACGACCTTCGGGAGGTTGGGGGTGCAGGAGCCCTGCTGACTGGGGACAGGACGGCACAGGTGTCGGCACCTCCAGGTGCTCTGCTACCAGGGCGAAGTGGCCTGCGTTCTCACGCGTGTGTGCTTGTAGCTATGTCACGCATCTCATGAAGCGGATCCAGAGAGGCCCCGTGAGAGGTATCTCCATCAAGCTGCAGGAGGAGGAGAGAGAGAGGAGAGACAACTACGTTCCGGAGGTAACTGCCTGGGACTTTCTTCAGGACTCTGGGTCCTGCTCACATGGTGTAGCGGGTTCCTGAGAACACTTGGCTTTCAGAAGTCACCTTGGCGAAGTCTGAGATGTCCCTTAACCAGCTGTAGGTGCCTGTAGTCTGCCTACCTGTTCATTGGCTCCTTGTGTGGACCACGTGAAGTCCACTCCTTTTTTCAGGAGAGTCCTCAGTGATTATGTTTAATGAGTGCTATCGTGTCTCCTGCCTTATTTGCCCCAAAAGTAGTAGTTCTGAAGTGTTCACCCAATCTTAAGGCTTTCTGAATACTGTATAGATAGTGAGGGCATAAGGAGATAAAAACAGATGTCTGGGTCTTGCGTTGCTGTAACAAACTTCCTCATCTTGTGGAATCCTAATCTTTTTTGCTCTACCGGTTTTTGTTCTCCATACCATCATCTAAGAACCTGGGGGGAGCCAGTTGTGTTGGCACTAGCACTTGGGAGGTTGAGGCAGGAGGATCTTGAGATCCAGGACAGCTAGGCTACCCAGCAGGATCCTGTCTCAAAATGGGAGGAGCAGGGAAGGTGAGAGATAGCTCATTGGCTGATAACTTTTTATCTTCTAGGTCTCAGCCCTGGATCAGGAGATCATTGAAGTTGACCCTGACACTAAGGAAATGCTGAAGCTTTTGGTGAGTGTCTGCTGGATCTGTAATAACAGTTAATACTTATATTGAGTCCAAGGTAACAGTTGATGAATGGTGGAGTGGGGAATCTTCCACCAAACTAGGCTGCTTCTAAAATGATTTAGCTGGCTGTTGAAGGTTGGGTGCATTAAGATTGCCCACAAGGCTGAAATTCCCAAATCCACCAGCCTCTTCTTCCAGACTGCCCCTTTTATCTTCTGGTTCTGTGGCTGGCCCCTCAGATGTCTCCTCTGTTGCAATTCTAGCAGCTTTCACTCTGCTTTTCCTTTGGAGGCTGTGTCTGAATGCTAACCTTGGAAGTGAACAGTGGTCTCACTCCAAATTCATACCAGGCACAACTTAGTTCACAGGTGTCTTAGATGCTGTGTAATGTTTCACTTCCATGGTTATCTTAGTCCTTTCATATAAGCTGATGAAAGGAATCTGGGCTCCAAAGTTCAGTATACTGCTAGTGATTTTGAGCAAATTTTTTTTTTGGTGGCACTGGGATTTGAACTTAGGACCTCATGCTTGCTGAGCAGGTGTTCCACCACTTGAGCTGCTCCACCAGCTCTCTTCCCTTTTTCATGCTCATTAAATGTGGTTTTACATGGAAGTTCCCATGTATAACCTGCCACTGAGCTTCAGAAAACTACAGCTGAAACCTGCAGTTAGCCTTCTGTGTGCAGTGTTTTTGCTTTAACTCTAAAGTGGGTATTTGAGAAGCAGATAAGGACATTAGGCTCCTGGTTCCTTCCCAAATGTCAACTGGGTTTGTAATGTCTTGTCTGAAGTTGGTTCTGGAAAGGCAGCAGCACTGTATGCTGTGTAAGTGCCATGGTGGGGGGAGGTTGTTCCAAACGCCTCTCCCCAAAGAAACCCGGGAAATCTGCGGATGCCCGTGGCACATTTTCATGATCTAGGCTTATTTCCCCTGCGCTATAAATAATTTTTAGATTTTCTTTTTCTAAGTATTTTTAACCTACAGTTGATTGACTCTAGGGCTGGGTAGGGCAGCCATTCCCAAAAGGATAGGTTTTGTCGTGGAGGGCCCGATTTGGTTTGACACAGCTAGGGGATATCTCGTGGCCTCTGGTGGGTAAAAGACCAGGAATGCTGCCGGGCTGAGTGCAGTCTCACTGTGCAGTTCACATTGAATCTGTTGTGTCGTTTCAGGACTTCGGCAGTCTCTCCAACCTTCAAGTCACTCAGCCCACAGTTGGGATGAATTTCAAAACACCACGTGGAGCCGTTTAAATCTTTCTGCTGAGATATATTTTCAATAAACCCAGGAACACCAACGTTTCCTGTGTCATCTGTGCTGGTGGGTGTGGGCTAGAATGGGGATTCTCTCATGGAACATAGCTAACTGGCTCTCTTGACAGCTGCCAGGGATTTAGGGGCTACATGGGGAATGGGTTCAACTGAGTTGTGTGAAGAAGCAAGGTTAGCTTTGGTACCAAACGCAAGAAAGAAGCCTGGACAGGTGCGTCAGACACACTTCGGACAGGATTTGGAGAGGTAGGTAGAGTGGTCTGAGCCTGGAAAGCTGCCTTGCTGTTGACTCCCCACTGTGTGCCCCAGGTGTCTGTTCTTCAGCCTGTCACCTGTACCAGACAGGGCTGAGCTTGGTCAGTGAGAGGAAGGGTGGACAGTGAGGATCCTGGCTCTGTACTGCTTTGTTTGTAGTGCTGGGGCTCTAGGTTGGCATGAATGCTGCTCAAGTGAGCCCCACCCCCAGCCCAAGCGGATCTTAACAAGCCAGCAGCGATGTCTGCTCCTTGTGGGAAGGCAGAGCTTGCTAGCTGAAGTTGTGAGTCCACCTGAGTGGCCAGGCCAAGTTGGGTGTGTTTACCTGGTGGTACCTGGCAAGGGAGTCGTGAAGCTGGGATTTGAACCCAAGTCAGGCAGATACAGTAAAAGTTTTATAATTTTGATTTGAAATTTAATTTCAAAATTGTAATAATAAAGCACCTCAGATAACTCAGATTTACCAGTTGTTTACTTTGCCCCAACTGCGTTATAGTCACTTGATGCAGACACGGACACCTGCTTTCCAGATCCATTTGAGGTATTTAAGTCGATCATATGACAGTGCAGCTCCCCAAAATCATGACATTTAACATTGATACAATGCTGCCACCTCGTCTGTAATCCACAGCCAAATCTCACCAGTTACCCCAATATCCTTCACAGTTTTTTCCTGGTCTGACATGTTGCGTCAGTTTTCTTGTCCCTTTGGCCTCCTTTCTGTGACTAATGTCAAATTTTGGAAAATTGACCAATTTTCTAAAATGTCCTTCAGTTTGACTTGTTTGGTGTTTGCTCATAATAAAATCTAATTTAGTATTTTCTGCAACATCATCACAAACATGCTGTTTTGTTTTTTTGTAAGACTGGAGTTTTAAGCTCAGGGCTTTACACTTGCAAAGCAGGTACTACCGGTTGAGCCACACTTCCAGTCCATTTTGCTGTGGTTATTTTGAAAATGGAGGTCTCTTGAACTATTTGCCCAGCCTGGCCTTGAACCAATTTCACCTCTCAAGTAGCTAGGGTTACATGCATAAACTGCTGGCTCCAACTAACATGCACCTTGTGGAAAGGCACAGAATTTGGGTTTGTTGCATTTTTAGTGTTTACTTTTAGTGCTCAGATTTGGATCCACCTATAGTTTCTCTGGTAAATCTTAGGAGATATTTTGTGGTAAAATACCATATTCTGGAACTTCTTGTTCTTTTTTTCACTGTTCTGTGAGGACAAGCTGACCTCTGTTCACAGGGGACTGCTGTTCACATGTTTTGGCGTGGGGGCCGGCCGTTCTCAGCAAGTCCCCTTCCTTGTAAAATACATAAGGGAGCTTCCCCTCTAGATCTTGGTGTCAAATGACTGGGCTTTGTGTACAGGAGAGACATTAGTGCTGGATTAAGAAAATTAACACAAAACATAAAGCATGTATGGTCTTCATTGTGCATCTCCTTGTTCCCACATCTGTATAACCAAGCACTGGGTAATTTTTGGCTACAGGCTAGGGAGCTGGGGAGCAAGGCAGAGGGAGGGGTTGGTGGCTGTCTTTGGGTATTGTGAAGCAGCTGTTCCCAATGTCCCTCAGGCCTCAGTGCTCACTTGTAGAAGAGGACTAACCTGTGGACCTTGTTAAGCACAGGTGGCCTGCCCTGCCCCACACCATCCCTTCCTGGGCTGTGATTTGTGCCTCATTGACCTGGGCACTGCACAAGGTACTCCTGGGTGCCCGGTGGCAGGAGCAAATGCCCTTGGTGCTGTCTCTGGAGTCTGCAGCAGAATAACACCTTTAGCATAAAATGGACTGTCTTCTGCCTGTGTCCGGGTTCTGAGATGTTTGTAATTCGTTGCTGTTTTCCCCCTATATCATCCTTGGTTTTTAGCAAACAAAAGGAAATAACTCATAGACACAAAAGGAACACAAGTTAAAGATGTTAAAATTCACTGAGGGGGACTGAGATAAATCCACTTGGAGAATCAGAGGCAAACTTACTTGGCATAAAGGAATGTTAAAAGGACTGGTAAGTGGACACTGCCGTCCCTCGCAGTGAGGTGGTCAGCTGTCAGGTATGTACAGCCTTCAGCAATGAAAGGGCAGAGTCTGTAGAACCCACATTGGAACTGGGTTACCGCTCTTGACGAAGTTTCAGCCTGTGTGTCTAAACTCACTCAGTATTGACCATGTCATCAGTTTCACCAACATGATTAAAAATTGTTTTTGCTAGTAATTGAGAAAGCCCGTATCTGTCATTTGTCTCACTGTTAATATTACGTCTTTTTCTAAAGTAATTACGATTACTTTAGAAAGATGCTTGACTCTTTAATTTTTGCAATGTGGGCTTTGAACTCAGGGCCTTACACTTGCTAGGCAGGCATTCTTACCACCTGAGCCACTCCACCAGCCCTTTTTTGTGATGGGTTTTTTGAGATAGGGTCTCACAAACTTTGCCTGGCTGATTTTGAACCATGATCCTCCTGATCTCTGCCTCCTGAGTAGCTGGGATTATAGGCATGAGCCACCAAAAATAACCAGCTCCAAAAAAGGGCTGGCAGAGTGGCTCAAGTGGTCAGAGTGCCTGCCTAGCAAGTGTGAGGCCCTGAGTTCAAACTCCAGGGCCACAAAAAAAAAGAAGACTCACATTTCCCATTTTCCAAACTGACTGCAATGCTACTACAGAAATCAAAACAGTGTGGCTGGCTAGGTGTAGATGATAGAACAGAAGTAACCCCAAACATCTATGGCCAATTGACAGAAAGGTTGTCAACTCCATTCAGCGTGGGAGGACTTGTCTCTTGTGCAAAAAAATGAAGTTAGGCTGCCAGAGTGGCTCAAGCCATAAGAGTGCCTGCCTAGCAAGCATAAAGCTCT
This sequence comes from Castor canadensis, assembly GCF_047511655.1. NCBI lineage: Eukaryota > Metazoa > Chordata > Mammalia > Rodentia > Castoridae > Castor > Castor canadensis. The sequence goes on along the minus strand of NC_133404.1, from coordinate 42,873,256 downwards.
GAGTTCAAACCCAGTACCGCCAAAAAAACCCACACCCACAAATTTGAGCTGGACATGGTGGCACAGGGCTATAATCCCAACACTCAAGAGGCTGAGGTAGGAGTGTGAATTCAGGTCAGCCTAGGCTATATAGCAGATCCTGCCTCAAAAAAAACAAAAGCTGTGGGTGCTGATGGCTCCTGTCCTTTTCTGACTTCACTGCTGTTACATAGAAGGACATGATTTTGCAAGTTGCTCTCCTGTGCTGAAATTTTACTGCATTTCTTTGTTTGCTCTAGAAGCTTTCTTGTGCACTCTGGAATTTTCTATGTATAAGAATGGAAGGGGAGCCAGGCACCTGTGGCTGACTCCTGTAATCCTAGCTATTTGGGAGGCAGAGATCAGGAGGATCACAGTTAAAGGGCAGTCCAAGAGAATAGTTCACAAGACCCCGTTTCCAAAATAATCAGAGCAGACTGGGCTGGAGATGTGGCTCAAGTGGTAGAAAGCCCTGAGTTCAAACCCCAGTACTACCAAAAAAAAAAAAAAAAAAAGATTAAGAAGGTGCTGGTGAAGTGGCCAAGTAACAGAGTCCCTGCCTCACAAAAATGAGGTCTTGATTTCAAACCCCAGTATTGCCAAAAAACAAACAAAAACAGATTGAAGGGGGCCAGTTACTAATTAGCTGATCCATCACGTTCTCCCTCCCCAGCTATCCTGAGTCTCATGCCCTGTAGTTACCTTGCTCCCAGACCAACTTGAGCATCTGAAGACAAAGGGCCCAAACACCCAAGCCACAAGAACTTCTTTGGCGGTACTGGAGGAAGCATGCAGGGCCCCGCTTGCTGGGCAGGCCACTTAGCACTGAAGCCAACTCCACCAGCCCCGACAGCACCAACACGGCCTTCGATGCAGGATGCCGAGTGAATGGGGGAGCTAAGGATCCATCAGACCAAGATGACCTGCACAGCTACCATGGAAACCACCAAGCCTTGCCTCCCTTCCTCGCTCTGCAGCACCGAGGCTGCTGAGACAGGCTGAGGTCTTTGGGCCTCACACCGTTACTGAAGCTCCTTTCCTGCCTTCATTGCCTTTGCTGTCTTCAGTTGAGCTCCCAGGGTGGGCCGTCCAGCCTAGTCCCCTGGCTTTTGTCCTAACACTGGCATCAAGATCCCCTCGTCTGTGAGTAGATTCTGGCTTCCTTTCCCACTCAGGTGCCTTCTATTTTCTGTCTGATTGCCCTGGCTAGAACCTTTACTCCTCACGCACCGAGCAATCCAGTCGGCAGCAGCAGACACCTGCGGGGTGTCCTCTGTGTAGTTCTGTTCTGACGCTATCCATGTGGACAGAGCACCAAACCCCACGTTTTGAGGATGTCAGCACACCTCCAGGTTGTCTCACCCATGCTTCTGACCAACTTGCAATAAATCAGGACTTCCACAACCAATGCCCTGGGTTTAATTAATGTGCCCAGGTGGCTCACAGCACACAAGGGAATACATTTTCCGGTTTGTCCTAAAGGATATTACAAAGGGGACAGAGGGAGAGAGGAACAGGGTGACGTGTGGAGGAGGGGAGGGGTGCAGGGCTTCCGCCCCCGAGAGTGCACCACCCTCCAGGAACCTCCATGAGTTCAGCTGTCCAGAAACCCTGTCATTTTGTTTTGATTTCTTAAAATTATATTATTGTTGTATCGGATGTACATTGTGACATTTACAAAAGTTCTTACAATGTATCATGGTTGAATTCCCCCTCCATCATTCTCCTTTATCCCCCTATCCCCTTCCTTAGACTAGTTTCACCAGGTCTCATTTTTCCATTTTCATACATGAGTACATAATATTCCGCCATGTTCACCCTCCTACACCCTTTCCTTATATCCTCCCCCTCCCACGGGTGCCAACCCCCAGGCAGGACCTGTTTTACCTTCCTGTTCTCTGATTTTTGAAAAAAAAAAAAAAAGGCATTTTTGTTTGTTTTAAGATCACTATACAGCAGTGTTTCATTGTGACACTTCCTACACAGTTGGTGGGAATGTAAATTAGTACAACCACTGGAAAACAGTATGGAGGTTCCTCAAAAAACTAAAAATACATCTGCCATACGATCCAGCAGTTCCCTTCCTAGGGATACACCTGAAGGAATGTGAGTCAGATTCCTGACAGAGCCACCTGCACACCCATGTTTATTGCAGCGCCATTCACAATAGCCAAGCTGTGGAAACAGCCACGATGCCCCACTACTGACGAATGGATCAAGGAAACATGGTATTTATACAAAATGGAATTTTACTCAGCCATTTTGGGTTTTTATGGAGGTTTCATTACATAGGCATAAGATTGATTAAGTCCTTGGCCACTGGCAATCGGCTTAACTGGCAACCTCTCCCCTCTCTCTGCATGTTGGGGTCTCAACCTTCTCATCTTGCCTTGGTCTCTCCTGGGCCCATCCTGAAGCTGTCCAGGGCTGCCAGCCTTTATTCTAAATAATATTTTGGAATTCATTAGAATACCAAATGACACTTGTCACTTTGAAAACTCCAAGGGTTTTGGAGTTGAGTGCCAGAAAATGTTAGGAAAATCACATGTAAGTATACTTGTATTTTGTCTTGGTGTTTTTCTTTTGTTGTTTTTCTTTTTTTGAGACAGTCTCACTATGTAGCCCAGGCTGGCCTCAAACTTGCAATCCTCCTGCTTTCTGCCTCCCTAGTGCTGAGATTACAGGCATGGCCACCACAAGTAGCTCACTGTATGTTTTTAAACGTTTTTCAATTTTCAGTCTTTGTGGTGGTGGGAATGGAACCCACTCCGACCTCGCTCACACTTGACCTCTACCACTGAGGTCAAGTTGTTGATATCTTAATATCTTTGGTATTAGCTTGCCTCCTGGAATAACTTAGGAAGTATTCCTCCTTTTCAATTTGTTTGAAAGTCCAAGAATGATCAGCATAAACTTTTCTTCCGCCATTTCTAAGACAGCAGCCGTGAGTCCCTCTCATTCTGGATTTTTCTTTGTCGGGAAGTTTCTAGTTACTGATGCATTGTTTTTACTTATTATAGGTTTGCTGATCTTTTCAGTTTCTTTTGGTGATTTTGCATATTTCTAGGAATTTATCCGTCTCATCAAGGTTATCCAATTTTTGATGAACGACTCATAATTTTCTTAGAATCCTTTTTACTTCTCTGTTCAGTAATAATGTCCCTGCTCTAATTTGATTTAGTTATTTGCAGCTTTTTTTTCAGTCTATCTGGAGATTTGTCAGAATCGATCTTTTCATTTGTCCTTTGATCTCTCGTTTTCCTATAATCCGTGTTCTTTCCCTCCCGTCGGCTCAGTGAGCCCTTTTTCTAGTTCCTTAAGCTGCAAAGTTAGTTTATCGATTTGAGATCTTTCTCCTTGTTTTATTTGGACATTTACAGTTGTAACTTTCCCTCTGAATGCATGCTGCAAGTTCTGGTTTACTTTTTCATTTTCCTGTCCCTTTGACCTTTGGCTGTTCAATCCAGTTTCTTCCTATTATTAACATCCAGCTTTGTTCCACTGAGGTCAGAAAAGATGCTTTGTATGATTTCAAAGTTTTAAAACTTTTTGATAACTCGTTTCACATATGGTTTTGAGGCAGGATAGACAGGGAAACTGAGGCATGGGAAACACCAGGCAGGAATTTACCGGTAGGTATTGTACTAACAATAGCCTGATTAAAAACACACAGACACTGCGTGCTTTGCTGGAAGCCTCAGGCCCCTTCTAACGGGCTGCGACATTTACTGAAAACGGCAAAGGGAAAAGAGCAGCTCTCCCCGACCTTTCCCGCTACCCCAGAAGAATGAGTGCGTGAGAACAGAGCAAGGACACCTTAACGACGCTTATCCTGGGAAAGAACCTGGGGAGATGACTCCTCTAGGTTCTTAGTGCAAGGATGGACCCTTGTCCAGAAGGGGGCACCTGGCAGGACCCTTCTTCTGTTTAAAGGGATGTTCAGTCATCGTGACCCACCTTTAATGCGTGGGCCTACCTTCCAATCCTCGGACCCAGGTGATAACAGCAAAGGCAGCTAATGATACCGGCTGTCAGCACAGAGGGCAGCACTTTCCCTAGGGCGGGTTTGATCGAACCCCCAACCCACCTTTTCACCATCACGCCTGACATTAGAGCCTCTTTGCGCCCGTTCTCATGGGTGGCTGAGCCCACCATGTCTGGCTGCGTACTCTTTCTGTCTCTCCTTTGCTTTGCTTTGCTTTGCTTTGCTTTGCTTTGCTTTGCTGGTAAATTTCCATGGTCTCTCCCTCAACGTGTCTTAAATTCTTCTTTTGCGACATTGTCATGAAGTCGGTACCCGAGGGCCAGGAGGAGGCGTGCCCCCTTTTGGAGACCTCCCTGTGGTGGCTCCGGTGCTGGTAACAGTCGGTCCTTGAGGAGATGGCTGGGATGCTCCCAGCGGGCCTGGGCTTGGTCCTTGTGTCCCCATGTCATATCCAGGATTAAAAGCCGGATGTTAAGGTCTGCGTTGTTGTTGAACTGTTTCTGCTGCATTTCTGTCAGTATTTCTTCACGGATTTGAAAATCTGATGTGGTGAACGTATGCTTGTCACTGTTACAGCTTCTTGGTGACTGACCCTCTTCTATTAATACAGAATGCTCTTTTTTGCCTCTTGTTATCATTTTAGACAGAAAGCTCATTTTTGCTCAATATTAAAACAGCTCCACCTTTCTGCTCACTAGCTGCATGGAATGTCTTTTTCTCTGCTTTTACTTCCAACCTGCTTGTGTTTGGCACTAAGTTGTGTTTCTTACAAACAACATAGAGTTGATTCATGATTTTTAAAAATTCATTTAGGGCTGGAGGTGTGGCTCAAGCAGCAGAGTACCTGCCTAGCAAGTGCAAGGCCTGAGTTCAAACCCCATATTACCAAATTAAAAAAAAATTAAGCTACATAAACTTGCAATTAAATACATTTTAAAATTTATTATTATCATTATTATTATTATTTTGGTAGGACTGGGGTTTGAACATTACACTTACAAAGCAGGTACTCTACCACTTGAGCCGTGACTTCAATCCATTTAGCTCTGGTTGTTTTAGAGATGAGGTCTTGAGAACTGTTTGCCCAGGCTGGCCTCGAACTGTGATCCTGCTGATCTCAGTCTCCCAAGTAGTTAGGTTACAGGTGTGAATCACTAGCACCCAGGTGTGATTCCTTCCTCTTTCTTCCTCCCCTTCTTTCCTCCCTTCCTCTCCCCTCTCTTCCTTCTTCCCTCTCTTCTTGCCTCCTTCCCTTTGAGCCAGGGTCTTTCAGGGTCTTTCGACATTGCCCAGGCTGGTCTGTAACCATGGCATTAAGAGATCTGCCACCTCAGCCTCCTGACATTCACACAGACTTAACACTTGACAATTTCTGTGACAAAGGCAGCCGAACCTTTAATAGGGATTACATTGGACTTCAAATCAATTTGGGGACTTTATTAGCTGTTGATACAAAGTACCACAAAATAGCAGAAAACTGTATAAATGTATTGCCTCGGAGTTCTGGATGCTCGAAGTCCAAATCAAGGTGTCCTCAGGGTCATGTTCCCTCTGAAACTTACAGGGAATCTGCTCTTGGTTCTTCCTGGTGTCTCGTAGTTGCCCAGCAACCTTTGGTGTCCTTAGCATGGAGTGTATCAGCCCCACCCACTGTCCTCACCCAACCTTCGCCTGTGTGTCACTGTCTTCATGTGGCCATCTTCTTATGAAGACACCAGTCTCCTTGCTCTATGCAACCTTATCCTAACGGATCACCTCTGCAAACACCGCGTTCCAAGGGAGGTCCTGTTTTGAGGTATTGAGGTTAGGACTTGGCTTAGTCCATTTCATATTGTTGTAACAGTACCACGGAGTCAGTCAATTATAATGGGCAGACATTCGGTTTGGCTTATGGTTCTGGAGGCTCAGAAGTCCAAGCACCCGATGGTGAGGATGTTCGTGCCAAAGCCATTCCACGGTGGAAGACGGGAGGGCAAGAGATACACTGAGATTTGAACTCAGGGCCTCTCAGATTTGGTTTTATGATAATTCACTCTCAGGCTGGTGGAGTAGCTCAAGTGGTGGAGCACCGCCTAGCAAGTGTGAAGCCCCGAGTTCAAATCCTAGTGCTGCCTAAGTAAAAGAAATAAGTCCATTCTCACGACAACAGACTCAATCCTGCAGTAAGGGTTATCCTGTCTTCAGGGCAGAGTCCTCGAGACCCCCATCACCTCTCAAAGGCCCCAGCTCTCAGCACTGTAGTACTGGGGACGAAGTTTCCAGCACACAGACTTTGGGGGATACATCCAAACCACAGCAGCCTTCAAGCATAACATAAGGGGGAGAAAAAAGCCGAACCACAGCAGGAACTGTTTCCAATCCACGTTGACTTCCATTTCTTTCAATGACGGTTTGTAGTTTCCTTCATTCCTGGTATTTTTATTTATTTTGATGCTATTTTAGATGGAGTTGTTTTAACTTCATTTTTTCCCTTTGCCTTTTAGAAAGGATTTAGTAGGGTTTGGGATAACAAGATCATTGTTAAGGGCAGGTTTGGTGTTTAAAAAAAAAAAAAGAAAACAAGTAAAACAAAAGTTCTCTCATGGTGAATGTCACTAGGCGTCTTCAGCAGTCCCTTCTGTTTTTCTGCCAATTTTCAGACCATTCTTCTTGGCTCCTCACTCTCTCTGGGTGCCTCCAGGGTCTCAGTCAGTCCGTCCTGGCTTTTGTCACCTTCTGCCTCTATCTCTGTTGTCTACAGAAGTTACACAATGGCTGTAGAAAGATGAGACCTCCTGGGAAGGCCTCTCTCCAACATGGAGCCTGGCCAGGGGTCAGCTCCAGGCAAGGGTGCAGCATCCAGCACCTGCTGAGCCCAGGACTCCCTGCAGCCCAGGGAGATCGTCAGGCACTAGCAAAACCCAACAGACTGAAAAGTTCTTCCCTGCCCTGGGCCTGGAGTCCGCGCTGTGTCCTGAACGCACAGAGCCCCTGGCACTCCAGCTTCTCCTCCCGTTGCCTGTGCCGGGCCTCATTGCCAGGGTGGGAAGTTCCTCCAGTCCCAGCTTCTGGAAGATGCAGTCGGCCATCCTCACAAGGATCCGGAGCCACGCCAGCTCTCTGCTCAGCCTTGGTGACATGGGCCCTTCTTCTGCTGCCAAATTTGGGGTCTCATATTTCTTTTGAGCTTCCCCAGGAAGGGTTGGCTTGGAAAAGAGGTTTCTGTAGCCTCCTCCATGGTCAGAGAGCTTGTCCTGCTCCACTCCTGAGAGGCAGACAAGTGGAGGCTTGCTGGACAAGGCCTTGATGTCATTTTTTGATTGCTCATTTAGTAGAAATGCAAATGACTTTTAACCGTTCCCAGTTTGTTCTGACTCTGAAGTAGGTCACATGTGAAACTTCTGAGTCTGTGCCCAAGATTTTCTGTCCTGCTTATTTCCACTTTGTACCTGTGTGCACTAGGGCGGCATCTGGGTTTGGATCACTTGTCAGTGAGCAAATGTGTAGAAGAACTGTAGAAATACTGAAAGCAGGAGGCCACTCCTCAGGACAGCCTGGTGTGGTGGCTCACGCCTGTAATCTTAGCTAGTCAGTAGTCAGTGGAAATCTGGAGGATTGCTCTTGGAGGCCAGCCTGAGCAAAAAGCTAGCCAGACCCCATCTCAATCAATAAAGGCTGGGCATGGTGGTGTCTTATCATCCCAGCTACGTGGGAAGTGTAAACACTGACCCGGGCATGAACGCAAGACCCCATTTGAAAAATAACAAAAGCAGAAAGAACTGGATGTGTGGCTCCAGAGGAAGAGCACCTGCCTGGCAAGCACAAGGCCCTGAGTTCAAATCCCAGTACCACCCAAAAAAAAAAAAAAAAAGAAACCTCAGGACAAGTGCTGCCACTAACTGTTACTGTCTGGATGATAAATTTGTGTTGGAAATGTGGCCTATGTGGCTTATAGGGTTAGTCTTTAGGAAAACGAATTGTCATTAGGTCCTGCAGCGTCAGATCACCAAGTCTGTCATTGACTGGTTTCAGCGCCATACTGCGCATTCCGCCCGGCTCCTCACTGTTGCCGTGGATTGTCTGGGCAGCAGGAAGGACGTCTCCCCATCTCGCTCCGGCCCTGCCCAGCACAGCTTCACTTGGAGAGGGGCCGGGGCCACCCAAGCTCAGCCTTGACCTCTCCACCGACAGCTGGCACCTCCCCGGTCCTCCGTGATGCGCACGCAGTACAACCACAGCCGTCTAAAGGATTTTAGTCTACCGCTCCTGTGTCCCGCAGGCCTGCATTTGTTCATTAAGGCTGATTTTCATGTTGCTCTTACGGGTTTTGTGTAAAAGATCATGTTAGGTACACATTAGATAGCGTAAAATTTTTTGATGGTACTAGGCCATCAAACTCCGCCTCGTGCTTCCGAGGAAGGGGCTCTGCCACTCGAGCCACACTTCCAGTCCTGTTTGCTTTTAGTTTGTTTTTTGGAAAGGGTCTCATGCTTTTGCCTGGGCTGGCCTCAGACTGCAGTCCTCCTACCTCCACCTCCAGAGTACCTGGGCTTCAGGCATGCATCACATGTCTAGCCAGATAGTTTTAATGTTTACTTTCCAGTTGGGATGCCTTCTTGCCTGATTGCCTTGGAAAATATCTCCAGTGGTTTTTTAAAATTTATTTTGAGACAGGGTCTCAAGATAGCCCAGCCTGGCCTCGAACTTGCCATCCTTCTGAGGGCTGATATTATAGGCATGCACCACCACACCTGGCTCCAGTTCATTTTTCTTTTTTTTTTCTTTTGGCAGAGCTGGGGTTTGAACTCATGGCCTTTCTCTTTCTAGGCAGGCGTTCCATCACCTGAGCCCTTTTGCTTTAGTTATTTTCCAAATAGGGTCTCATGTTTACGCCTGGCCTGGCCCTCGACTGTCCTATTTATGCTTCTCACAGTAGCTGGGGTGACAGGTGCACGTCACCACACCCAGCAAAACGGAGCACGGTAAAAGCCACATTTTTAATTTTCAGTTTTCAAAAGTTAATATTCTGTAAGGGAGACCTGAGTTTTCCCTCCTCGTAAGTTATTTGGAAGGAAAGTAACTGTTTTCCTCTGAAGTGCTTTTCAATCGAAGGCCCACCCACCGCAGGCAGTGACCTCAAGCCAGGTTCATGGCCGAGCTCTTGGTACCCTGAAGACGATCTGGGCCACCCGTGAAGTCAGACGCCAGTCTTGCCGTTTCTTACAGTCCGCAAGCCCCCAGCTCCACTGTTAAGCCTTTACTCCTATTTTTAGAAAAACTGCGCCTCCGCCCTCCCTTTGTGTGACTTGCCGTTGGCCTCCGCCCTGGTGACATCTCCCAGGGAAGCACCTCCACCCTCCCCAGCCTCTCCCTCAGCCGTGTTGTTCTGGGCTCCTTCCTTTTCCAGGTTAAACAAGGCCCACTCCATGCGACAAGAACGGCCTTTCAGGTGGGGTTGGAGGCTTGGGGGAGGAAATGGGAAGGGTGGCTCACAAAGGCCCGGTGGTGCTGGAGGGTGGCCACGGGCACAGGATGAGGAGCCACCGTCCTGCCGGCTCCTGGTGACTGACGCTGCACGTCTGCAGAGGCCCAGGGCTTTCTTTTCGTGGCCTGTCTCTGTCGCGTGACTCAGAATCACCTGAGTGGAGTGGAAGGGTGGCAGCCGTCCACGTGTCTACGTTCTGACGTTTCCTCAGCTTGTCAGGAGCTGACGGGTCCCCATTGTTTCTGCTCCCCACAGCCAGGAGGGCAGGGGCCTCCCTGTTAATCCTCTGGAGAAAGCTGCCCTTGCCTGTCCCCGTGGGCAGGCTCCGCCCAGGTGAGGGGTCACAATCCTGTCTTTTCCCGGTTAGCCACTTCCTCCTACTTAAATGTCTCTGGTCCGCCTGTCCCCTCACCCTCCATTGTCCTCCCAGGTGGAAGCTGTGTCCCGTCAGGTCACAGCATACTGTGTCCAAGTCACATCCACAGAGCCTGGCCCTGCCGGGCTTCCAGTGTCCACTGCCAGCAGGTGTCCCTCGAGGTCCACAGGCCTCGCACTCATGGCTGTTGGATCTGTCCCCAGCACGTTCTCCATCTGCTCAGTCGTTCGATTTCAAACCTGAGGACTTCCAATCGCAAAGTCACCAAATGTGTCACAGGCCGGGAAAAGCCAGAGGAGCGCCAGGCAGGAGGGCACTCACCTGATGTCCCAGACTCCAGGGGGAAGCCATGTGAACCAGGGTGGCTCCTTCCCGTCTCCTGATCTCAGGTTGCTCCCCCTTTGCCCAAAGGGTCACCCCAGTGTTTTCACTTAATGCAGCCTCCGGGGTGCCCCATTTTAGTGAGTGGGCTCCCGGTCATTGCTCCTAGTGGCTGCAAAGTCCCACTGGGGAGTCCCCTGCTGGGCATGGTGGGGTGTGGAATTCCTCAGCGCCCTGGGGCCTCCTCCGTCCAGGACTTGCTGCTTGGGGCTTGAGTTAGTGTCGCCCTCCAGGCTCTGTGCCCCTGCTTCACCAGCTTCCTTCTAACACGGGAAAACGGCCTTTCTTTGTGCGTGGTTTTCTGTCACGCCTGTTCCACTCGGAATGACAAAGTTACTCTCCACGGTTGCCCCTCACGCTGCTGTTTCATTTCCACTGTTAAAGCATTAGTGTGCTAAGAACTTATTTCCCATGAAACTGTCTCGAAACAAACAAAGATGAATTTGGGTCCCAGGTCACCCCCTGAGTTACCCTGCTCGCCCATGGACTGTGAGACTTTGTCACACACTGAGTTCCTGTGTGCTCTGACACATTTCTTTGCTGATTCGGTTCCATTTTATTCACATAAACAAGGGCCAGTGTTTCATTGACTAATAGCGGGAGTTTCTTTATTTCTCTCTCTTTCTCTCTGTCTCTCTCTCTCTCCCTTCCTCCCTCCCTCTCTCCCTTCTTCTCGTGGCTCTAGGAATAGAACCCAGAATCTTGTGCTTTCTAGGCAAGTGCTCTACTTCTTGAGCCACACTCCCAGCCCTTTTGTTTTCAGTTTGGTTTTGAGATAGGATCTCGCTGACTGCCCTGGAAAAGTAACTGGGATTACAGCATGCACCACCATGCCCGGCTGTGGCAGCTTTTTGCTGTTCTCATACCTCAGGGACCAGTCTTCCCTTTTTAGTCTTCATTTTCAGAATTTTCTTGACATTCCTTCTCTGAGCTGTTTTTACTCCTACAGCTCGATTCCATCCTGACACTAGGTGCTGGAGTCACGCAGACCCCACGTTGGGTGTCAGGTGCAGGTCTGAGGTCCCCATGCTCCCGCATCAGTGAGGGAAGTCAGGGCTCCCCCAGACCCCTTGAGTCCAACCCCTTGAGTTTGTTAGACTGGCTCACAAAACTCAAGAAGACCCTTTTCCTATTTCCAGTTTATGATGAAGAGCTCACCAGGGCGTGTAACAGGACCTGGAAACGGCGTCACCTGAGCCACAAGTTAACTGACGTGGAAGTCTGGGCCTCTGTCTCCTTGGTGTTGAACCTCCGGGTCAGCCTCCTGTGCAGCTCTGTGCGTGGTGTGCTCATCGCTCAGGAGTGTCCGAGGCCGTGACTCCTCACCTGCCCACCTCCCCGCGAGGCTGACATGAGTGTCACCTTCCCACCTCCCTGCGAGGCTGACATGAGTGTCACCTGCCTGCGTCCCTGCAAGGCTAAAGGCACAGGGGTGAGGGTAGCAGAAGCATCTCACTGTCAGCTTGGACAGTGTCCTGTCCCAGATCCCCAAAGAGGTATCCAAAAGTCTGTCATTGTCCTAAACCTGCAGTCACCATGGATACCAGAAACAGCAGAGCCTCACAGACGGCTCATCCCATGATGAGACTGGAGCAGTCATCTCCTGGGAACCAAATGTCCCCTTCGGCAAGGACTTCCTGACCCACCTGCACCTTCCAGATCCAGAACTAAGTAATGACAGTCTGCTTGATTCTGCAAACCTCTGGCCCCCTCCCCAATTCTTCCTCCACTTAAACGTAACGCCCATGTCAGTTTCCCAAATATGGGCAGAAACGCCACCTCCACCTTCCCCAAATGGCCTCTTTGATTGAGCTCGTGTCCTGACTTCGCACCATTACTTTCTTTGGGGCCAGTCGCCACACTTGACATGCTGGAACCTGCAGAGCTAGGCCTCTGGCCTAGGACTCCGGTGACAGGGACTGTCACATGGAAGAGATGCACGGAGCCGGCCGTGGGGGGCCCCTTCCCTGCTCTGATGCGCCCGTCAACCCAGAAGCTCCCAGTCTGCGAGTCGGGTTTCTAGGAAGAGTTTCTCACCCAGCGAGCCACTGGCCATTGGCGATGAGCTCGCGCTGACGCCTCCGTCCTCCCCCGGGTCAGGGTAGACAAGCAGTCCACACTCTCTCCCAGTGACCAGCCCCTCAAAGAGCCTCCTCCTTGGAACAAAAGGTGCTCCTGTCATTTAGGAAATTTAGGAGCTCGTTGAGAACGAGGGACAGAGACGAAATGCACTTCTCTGACCGAATGCCACCTTCATGCCCTCTGTGAGCTGCACGAAGACCTCATGGCTTACTGTCTTCAACTGGGAGTCATGCCGAGTTCCTGAGCAACGTGGTGGAAATGGCACTTTTATCAAATTAACTCGTTCTGAAAATAAGGTAGGCCTTGACATTTCTCCACATCTTTTCTCTTCCTCGGGAAGCACTGTTCAAGCCCAGCGCCTGTGGCTCACGCCTGTAATCCCAGCTACTCAGAAGGCAGAGATCAGGAGGTTCATGGTTCAAAGCCAGCCAGGACAAATAGTACCCAAGATCTTATCTTGAAAAACCCTTCACACAAAAGGGCTGGTGGAGTGGCTCAAGTGGTAGAGCGTCTGTTCAGTAAGCGTGAAGTCCTGAGTTCAAACCCCAGAACTGCCAAAGAAAGCAGTTTTAAGTTCACCACAGAAGTGAGAGGAAGGTACTAGGAACTGCCATAGCCCTGCCCTATGCTTCTGTTCTCACCACAGTTTCAGAAGGCCCAGAGCCAAGGTCACACCAAGGTCACTCTTGGCATTATACATTTTGTGGGTTTTTTTAGTTTGTTTTTGGGGACTTTGGCAGCACTGGGCTTTGAACTCAGGGCTTCACACTTGCTAGGCAGGCGCTTTACCACTTAAGCCACTCCACCAGCCCCATTTTGTGGGTTTTAAGAAAGGGATGGCATGGATCCACCATTATGTCACAGAGTATTTTCACTGCCCTAAATGTCCTCTGTGCTTTGCCTGGGCCTCATGCTTGCAAAGTGGGCGCTCTACCACTTGAGCCACACCTGCCATCCATTTTGTTCTGGTGATTTTGAAGATGGGGGTCTCACGAACTCTTTGCTCAGGCTGGCCTTGAACCTTGATCCTCCCAGTCTTAGCCTTCTCCAGCCTTTTCAATGGCCATATGGCTGACTGATGCGTCAGTTACGTGCTGCTGTGTAACAAGACGCCTCACAGCTTACTGGCTCCAAACAAGGATGGCTGCTCACAGCTGCCGTGGGTCAGGAGCCCGGGTGTGGCTTTGCTGGGTCTTATAGCTCAGCGTCTCCCCGAACTGTGACCAAGTGACCAAGGTGTCTGCTGGTTGCTGACTTTTAGAAAGGCCTGACTGGGCAAGATCTCTTCCGGCTCGTCAGTGTGGTCCACTGGGGGACTCGGTTCCTGCTGGCTACACACTGCTGGTTCCTCTGTCCCTCGCCACGTGGGCTTCTCCAGAGCTCAGTTCACATGTGCACCTTGCTCTGTCAAAGCAAGAACAAGACGGTGTCACCATGTCGGGGGGCTGTTAGGACTCCCCTGAGATCTGAGATCACTTTGGAAACAGTCCCTGCAGACACAGTTAATTAAGGATTGGGGGCCCCTAACCCCAAGACTGCTTCCTTACAAGACGAGTGGACACGGAGGCTGACCCTAAACCATGACCTGCCAGTCACAAGAGCCTCAGCCGGTGGTGGCGCTCACCGGGCATGGAGGTGGCAGCCACAGCACCCCCCGCCCAGCACCCCCTCCCAAGCAGCCGAGTCCCGGAAGTGGCCTTCTGCCACTTTGCCATCCTCCACTGGTTCTAGGCCCAGGGACTGCCACAACACGCCAGTTTCTTCATCCTCCTCGTCAGGACATTTATCCTGTCGCTACTTTTTCACCAGGACAAAGAGGGAGCTGGAGACATTTTTTTCTCCAAAGTGGTTATGGCCCTGCATTCCTGCAACTGATGCCGGCAAGGCTCACGTCTCACGTTCTAAAACTTGGTATGGGTAGATTTAAAAACGTCTGCTAAGCCAAAGGGAGCAGTTTCTTGTTTATTACCCTTATTTGTAGACGTTTTTCAAATACATTATGGGTTAAAAACACCTTACCAACCCTCTAAGTCACCTCCAATCCTGTCGCATGTTTTTGAGCCGGTTTATCTTTAGTCACACACAATTTGTAATCGTCAGATAATTCTTTTGTGCTTTCTAAAACTTTTGTGCCTAAGAATGTTTTCCACGTTTTAATGGCAAAAGGGCATTTTCTTGCGTACAGACTTTTCTGTTTTTGGCGGCACTGGGGTTTGAACTCAGGACCTCACGCTTGCTAGGCGGGCGCTCCACCACTTGAGCCAGTCCTTCACTCTTGAATGATGGTTTGGTTAGGCCAGCAGCTTCCCTCAGCATTTTGAAAATGTTCTTCTGTCTCCTGTCCTTGTGCTGGGACAAGTGACAGGCGCTCCTTCCCCTGAAGGCGTCCATTCTTCCTGCTCCTCAGTCTTTGTGCGTGGTTATAGCTGCGGTCCCCTAAAAGCCCATGTCTTAAAGGTTTAACTCCTGCTTGGTGCTACTGCGAGGTGGCAGCGGTGCCGTGGGCATGACCATCTGGTAGAGCACCTGCTTGGCAAGCTTAAAGCCCCGAGTTCAAACCCCAGTACCAGTACCACCACCCCCAAAAAAAAGTGATTAGCAAAGGTGGCAGAAAGTTGGGGGTGTGGGACCCTCTTCTGCCTCCTTCCCCACCATGTGCCACCCAGGCACAACTGGTCATGGACCAAAACTGAGCCAAAACTGAGCCAAAACCTTTCCTCTTCACAATTTGGTTTGTGGCAGGTTATGTGTTACCGTAACAGAGAGATGACGAACACGTGTGTCCTGCTTGAACTCAATGTGCCCTTTAAATCCGAAGGCTGTGTCCTGCGATCCACAGGTGGTCTCCTTTCTGGATTCCTAACTGGGCACATTTTTAAGCCTCTTATTCTACCCTCATTTCCCCTCTCAGTGACTCCCTTGTCTTCCAATTTACAAATTCTCTCTTTAGTGGTGTCTGTTTTGTTTCAGTGATGTTCTTTGCCTCTAAAATGTCTCATTTGATGTCTTTTCTAACCTATTCTTTTTAAAACTCTTGACTTACCCTGTGCTTTCATTGCTTTTATCTCTTCGAGCATGCTAAGCCTAGCATCCTGAAGTCCCAGATCTTTTACTGCCAGCTCTTTGTGGTGAACATTCTAGCCTCATGGTGGTTCCATTCCTTTCTTTCTCGGCACCTGGAGGAGGGGAGGGTTTTCTACCCATCACCTCAGTCCCCAGTTATCTTAGGTCAAGTGTTCTGGCACAGGACAAGGAGCTGTCTCCCTAGAGACCTGAAGGGCTTGTCCTGTTGGTCCTCCGGAGTGACCCGACACCCCTGAACGGGCACAGGGGTGCGCTGCACAGTTTACAACACCTGGCTCCAGGGCGTCTTTAAAACTCATTTAACTGCTACTGTGTTCTATAAAATAAAGGCATTTTCTTTATTTAGAAAAACAGACTAAACATTCTAAGACAAAACTCCAAAGAAATGGCAACAAATGATTTCTTAAAAAGAGTTTAATTTCTTTTTTATCTGGAAAAATACAAGTTTAAAATGAAACCAACACTAACATGTCAAGTGTCTTTTTTTAATGGTATTTATTATGCTTACTTGAAATGTGACGATACAGACCTTTATAAATTTCTGAAATTAATGATCCCTACTGCAGATGAAAACAGGTTGGTTGTAACAGTGTCGATCCATTAAGTAGTCCATGTTTGCTCTGTGTGGGAAATATTTTATAGAAACAGTATAAAATCGTAGCAAACATGGTCAAGTTCTAATTCTTCCCTGGGGAGTCCACCTGCAGAGCACACCAGACAGTGCCTTTCCTGCTGGCGTCAATCGTTTCTATAGTGCAGTAGAAATGTCATTTTATGTTTTAATTTGCATTATGCAAAAAAGTGCATATTTAATGAATATGAACCATGTAAATTTGGCCATTGGCTTTGACGTATTTTTAAATTCATAAAAATATTGAGCTTCTAATAAAATAAATAAAACATTTTAATAATTGATATTAATCAACTTCAAAATTTCTTGGTATTTTATTTGCTGTCAATTTGAAACGAGAGGTCCCTTTCAGCAGTGTTCCAGAGTGAAAAGTTGCTAAGGACCGACAGATTGCCAGGAGCCGTTTCAGTGCTCACCATAATGGAGAAATTTGCTGGCGGGAACGCACTGGTCCCCTCTGCAGGCCCACGTTGACAGGCAAACCGTTCTCAGGTGCCTCCCTGGACAGCCTCTGCGCCAACCCTTGCTGGTGGTCACAGAAGGTTCCCGATGCCCTGTGAGCTGTCACAGCCTGCAGATGAGCAGGAGCCCTCTCGGGTCCCGTGCTACTCGGGAGGCGGCCGGAGGCTCCGCAGATCCAGCTCATCCAGCCTCTTCCAGTAATTGAAGTTGTCGTCAAGGTGCTGCATCAAGTCAGGCAGGTCCACGAAAGCTGGGGAGAGACAGGAAGGTGACACTGTTCGTGGCTTAGTATACTCGTTTTGTCCTCCTTTTTTCTTTGTGGTGGGGATGGAACCCAGGGCCACATGTGTACTAGGGCAGCTCTACCATGGAGCCACTTGCTCCAGAGGTAAGACTTCTAAGGACAGCATTTTAGGGACAGAGACCGAAGGGAGCCATAATGTCACATAATGCCAGAGGTATCTGGGAGGTAAACCCTGCCCTGGATCAGGGTCCCTGGTGTGGCATTTGTCTGCCCTGCAGCTCCGAGGAGGGTACAGCAATGGGATCCTTTTATTTCCCTGTCATCACCTGAAGGTCAAAGGTGAGTAAACTGCAGCCCCCAGAGCCTTGTCCAAGCCTGGAAGTGCTGGGACAGGGGACGGCCCAGAAATGCAGGTTTTCAGCACTGGCTGTGACTGCAGGTTTGACTTCCTCCTAACAGGCACAAGGATGCCTGTGTCTGGTGTAGGGCATTATGGGGACATGCAGAGAGCCCCCACCCCCCCATGGCCCCATGTGCTGGCCTCTTACCATCCCAGGCGTCAAACATTTCCGTGATGAAGTAGTCAATGAAGGAGATCTGGGATTTAGGGATGCTGCAGGTGTTTCTGTCAAAGACTGGCATGACCACGGGCAAGTCCCGCTGCTTCTCCTCGTCCGTCTGCAAGGCAGGGCACATGGGCTCCAGACTCCAGCCCTGGCTTTCACTGCCCAGAGCTCTTCTGCGGAGGGCTGGAGGGTGGAGGCCACCCCGACCGATCCACACACTCTCGACATCTGGAGGCCTCCTTGTGAAGCTGCCCTGAGTGTCTGTGGTCACCCCTCTCTGCTGCACCCCACACCGGGGGGCCCCTCCACCCCCATCACTGAGAGGGGCCTAGGGTTACTCCTCACCCATGGCTGGACCACCTTATTTGTACCTAGCGAGGTGACTGAGTTGAAATAAGATCTCCCAACAAAGAGAAACCAGGATCGTGGAGAGAACTAACAACAATCTCTCCCAAATTTCCAAAAACACTGAGCAGGGGATACTTCTTAGCTTATTCTAGGACACCAATGTCGCCATAAGAACAAAGCCACACAAAGCTGGGCGCCAGTGCCTCACGCCTGTTCAAAGTCAGCCCGGGCAAATAGTTTGTGAGACTCTATCTTGAAAAACCCTTCACAAAAAAGGGCTGACAGAGTGACTCAAGGTGAAAGCCTTGAGTTCAAGCCCCAGTACCACAAAAAAAAAGAAAAAAAAAGCCACACAAAGACAAAAAAAGTACAGTCCAATATTCCTTGTGAATAGATGTGCAAAAGTTCTGAAAGAATTCACTCCTGGAATTCAAGGATGGTTCATCTCAAAATCACCAGTAAAGCATACAGGTGGCTGTGCCACCTGCCCAGCTTCTTTTATCTCAGCAACCGAGAGACTGAGGCAGGAGGATTGAGAGTTTGAGGGCAGCTGGGACTACACAGAAAAACTGTCTCAAACAAGACCACAGGATCTAAAATGATAAATTCTGTAACGTAACAATTACCAGACATAAGCTAACGTGCACCCCAAAGTGGCTGCAGCATTTCACACCTGTCACTGACATGAAGCACAGCTGCTTTGGTGGGGTTAACGTTTTCTATTTTAACGTGGTTTTAATTTGAATTTCCCTGATGTATTTACTGGCCACTCACAGTATCTTCTTTTGTGAAAAGTCTATTAAAATATTTACTCTGCTGAGCACAATGGCTCACACCTGTAATCCCAGCTTCACAGGAGGCACAGTTAGGAGGATTGAGGTCTGAGGCTGGCTGCAAGAAAATGCAGGAGACCCTATCTGAAAAATAACTAAAGCAAAGAGGGTCAGGAGCATGGTGGAGCATTGGCCTAGTGAGTGTGAGGTCCTGAGTTCAAGCCCCAGTGCCATGAAAAATGTATTAATTTGCCTATTATCGTGGTGTCACGCTGTCTTCCCTGGGCACTGTCCTTTATCAGAAGTGACTTGTCAGCGTTTTCTGAGCTGTGTTTGAGCATAATTGCTCAACTGTGGCGTGGTCTAATTAATCACGATCTTTCTTAGGGCTCTGCTTTCTGCACTTGAGATCTCTTCCACGACACGAGGCCATTGTGCCGTGTGCCCTTGGCGCTCAGGCCCGTGACTGCCTGTAAACTGGTTCTTCTCCGCAGAAGCTGTCACTCTTTTGTGTGACGTCATCCTGTTCCCACACCTTGTGCAGAAAGCTTCCCTGCTGGCTTCAAATGTCGCTCTCCTGTTCCGGGGATGGCTTATTTTTGTGAAAGCAGTAGCTGCCTCGACTGCTCGAAGTTCTGCAGCCACAGCGTCAGGACCGCAGCATTTTGTTTCAAGCCCTTCCATTTCAGCACGAAGCCAGAAGTCAATGTCCAAACCAAACCGAAACCAAACCCCTGCGGGCCTGCCACTGCCGGGGGCCGGGTTTAACAGCAGCAGGGCCTCCTCCCTTCATCCGGGCTTCTTTAACCTTCAGCCACGCTTTGTGGTTTTCCCTGTAATGTCTGGCCATCTAATTAAACTTATTTAAGTCATTTTTGCTGCTTCTTGCTAAGATAAACAGCACTGTGGCTTTTAGTTTCACTTTTTTCTGGTCCTGGGGTCTCACTCAGGGCCTCACACTTGCTTGAGCCACACATGCCTTCAGCCCTTCGGCTCTGGTTACTTTGAGATGGGGTCTCACTTTTTGCCCAGGGCTGCTGGCCTGTGATGCTCCTGTTTTACACTTCCTGCAGTGGCTGGGATGACAGGCGTGCGTCACCACGCCCAGCTTCTTCCCACTGAGATGGGATCTCACACACTTTTTTGCCCGGGCTAAGTAACTAGGATTACAAGCATGAACCACGGTCGAGTTTCGTTTTCTGGTTCTTTGCTGGCGTATGTAACGCTTTTATAACACAATCTTTAAGTCAAAACACTTAACTTTAGTAGCTGCTTTGCACCTTCCTCAGGAATTTTTACACAAGCCCCGTCAACACAGCGCTGAGCACAAGTGGAAGCGTGGCTCCCTCGCCTCTCGCCAACCCGAGGGACCGCCACCCGCAGTGTAGCTCTGCTCTGGAGGCTCTTTTCCTCCTGGTTTGAAGGGGTGGTGAATTTTGTTACGCGCGCTCTCCACTGACAGAAGTCAGGGTGGGAAATCACGACATTCTGACTTGGTGACGATGTCCTGTTGTCTGCACAGTGTCCATCCCTACAGCCCTGGTGCGCTTTGTCAGTCGTGAGCAATGGGGTCAAGAGTGGCCTCACAGGCTGAGTGGGAGCGGGAAGGTCATCACAGGCCCCAGGAACTTGTCCACTCTGCGTGTAAAGCTGCTGGTGACTTTTTACCCTCCCGACGTAAGCGTCACCCCGACAGTCAGGCCCCTTTTGCTTCTGAGCAAGGTCATTTGTGCTTTTTCTCCTGATTAGCTACATTTACCAGTTTTGTTAATCTTGTCAAAGGATCAAACTTTTGGCCTTAATATTTTTATTTAATATTTTTCTATTTCCTCATTTTTTGCTCTTTATTCTTTCTGCTGACTTTGGGTTTACTCTCTTTTCCTAGTGTCTTGAGGTAAAATCAAAGTCACTTTCTTTTTTTCTAGCAAGAAAGTAAAATTATAAATCTTCCTTTAAGCATGGTTCTGCCCCACAATTTCGTTTTCTGGTACTGGGGATTAAACCCATGGCCTCAAGCTTGCTAGACAAGTGCTCTACCACTGGAGGTGTGCCCCCAGCCCCGCTGGTTTTTCTTTGAACTCAGACCATCCTGAGTAGCTGGGATTATAGGCATGTACTACCCAGCCCAGCACTTACCAAAAACTGACACATTTTTACTAGGACTTAATTCTCAGTATTTCCTAATTTATCTTGTTTGGCCCATGGATGACTTAGCAGTATGTGCTTTGATTCCAAGTATTTGTTATTTTGCTGGGTATCTTGCCACTAATTATTTCTGATTTAACTGCACTGTGATCACAGAACCTAGTTCATTCAGTCCTTTCCCTTCACTGAAGCTTTGTGTTGAAGCTGTGTGTTTTGCAGATACAGAAGGAAAGTGGCTGATGGTGTCCAACCGTCTGTCTTCACTGACGTTTCAATCTAGTCGTCTATCGGGTGCACGTCCACATGTGGCTATGTCCTCTGCAGAGGTGACCCTCTGCTCACTGCAGAGACTCACCTGGCCCTGTGCTGTGTCTCATGACACCTCCCTAATGTCACTTGGGCTGCTCCATTCTCACGCTGATGACCTATGTCTCCCTCCACCCCATCATTCTGAGCCACCTACCCTACGCTGAAGAGTATGGAGTGGCTTATTGTTTTTGAAGTGTTTTACTATGTAGCCCAAGTTGGCCTGGAGCTCGAGATCTTCCACCTCCCAAGTGCTGGGATTATAGGCGTGCACAACCACCCTTGGCCTGAGCATAGTGAATGCTCTTTTGGTGGGAGAGTTTAGTCCATCAGCACTTCATGGGATGCAATCTGATGACACTGTTATGGTTAATTAGAGTTATCATTTTCCTACGTGTTTTCTGTTTGCTAGTTCCCTTGTTTTTTGGTTCTTCCTTTTTTCCTTTCCTGTCTTGTTTGTATTGTTTTCATGTAGTTTTGGATTCCTTTATACTAGGTTCATTAGTTCTCAAACGACAAGGGTGTTCCAGGGACCAGGCCATGTGTCATTCACCTTTGCCTCTACTGAGGTCACTTAACACTTTTTACTGCTGCTGACGCTTCAGGCCGCGTGAGCCCTCACCGTCCCTTAGCATTTAGCTGTCCAGCTCTTACAGCTACACACGTTATACACCGTACAACGCAAAGCCAGAAATAGAGGACAAAGAAGCCTTCTGTAGTTACCCAGCCAGACACGGGTCGTACATGTGCCTTTGACTCCTTCTTGAAGGCCCAGGGTGCAGCTGTGATCACTTCCTTCAGCATTTCTTGAACTGTGCACTTACTGGTTGTGAACTGCATTCGCTTTTCCTTGTCTGAGAACGTTTGTTTACCCTGATTCTAGAAGGACACTCTCACTAAACAGAATTCTGGGTTGATGGTTTTCCCTAAAGGCCGTTTAGACATGGTATTTCAGTGGCTTCTGGCCTTCACAGTTTCTGACTGGAAGTCAGAAAACACGAGAATGATTTTTCTCATAATTTAAGGTTTTTTGTGGTACTGGAGTTTGAATTCAGGACCTTGTGCTGTGGGGCAGGTGCTCTACCACTGAGCCGCACCTCCAGCCCCTCCAGGTTCTTGCTCGTCTTTGGTTTGTGGCTGCTGAACTAGGACGTGCCTGCCTGGGTGAGTCTGTACGCACAGGTCCTCCACCAAATCTGCACACATCTTAGCCGACGTATTTTCTTTCTGTCCCCAGAGAGTATGAAGGACAGGTGACACCCTGAGTAAACTGCTCTGAGGAGAAATGTGTCAACTCTGGATCCCACCCCGCAAAAATGTCCTGCAAGAGTGAAGACCGCGCATTCTCAGAAAAGGGGAGCAGCGGGGCTCGTGATGGTAAACGGGCCGAACGCAAACGGCTCCTGGAGAGCGGAAGTCCCGGGGCTGTCCCCTCCGAGGCGCCGTCCCTGGGCTTACCTGGGAGAAGTACTCCTCGGAGATGCGGGCGGCCCACTCGAGGCAGTGGTCCAGGGCGCGGCAGGGGTTGGACACATCGGCGCACTTGATCAGCATCCGCTTGATCAGAGTCCGGCTCTCCGGGGTCCTGAGCATGGTGGCGATGGCCTCCTGGTCTTTATTCATTTCCTGGTCCATGAGCAGAGTTCAAAGCAAGCAAAACGGGTCCTCTGGGCCACGCCCTTTCTTACTGGCCTGGCCCCGTTGTGAGCACGAAAGGTTCTGGCCCGGCTCTACAGCCAGGGACAGCCTTTGGGGACACCGAGCCCGGCCTCCCACCTGACCTCCTCCCGAGCCTGGCCTCCCACTGCCCAAAGCGAGGAGTTGGCCTGGTGAGACTCCTGCAGAGCCGGAGAGAGGAGCACTGGCCTCTTCTTTTCGCTCTGCGCCTTTCTCACAGCTGCCTTTCCTCACTTGCACTATTCCGGTAAGAAATCGGCCTGCCTTTATCTTATTTACTAAAAAATAGAGTATGACCTGAAAAAAACTTCTCTGTCCTCACAACAGAGCCATTGTGTCCATGTCTCCTGCTCCTGCAGCCCAGTCCTGTGACACCTGCTTTTGGGGACTGTCAGATGCAGTGACATGCCCTAGCGTTTGGGATGCGCCAAGGACTCGGTCATTCTCTGATCTGCATTCACAGGAGGACCTGGTGGTGAACGTGGAAGGCACCACTGTGACATCTTCCACTCAGAGGTGGAGTGACCCAACCAGACTACCCAGCTGAGCCAGGATGAGAACTGAAGCGCTGCCTTCAGTCCCAGGCTCCTACCCACGGAGCCCCAGCAGTGGAGCCCCAGTCTGGGGCCAATGGCTGCTCTGGAGAATCCAGGGAACAAGAGTCCCAGAGAGAACAAGGCTGCTCAGTCCGAGTGGGCTTCCAAGGGAGCCAGGCTTGGGACGGTCACGTGCAGAAGCAGTGTAAAGGGGCCCTGCCGTCCATCACAGGTAGGCAGGTCTGCTACATTACCAATCTCAGTGACCACAGCTCAGCAGTGCCAACTCGGACACTCACTTCCTGTTATGCTGTCCCTGCTCTGACTCCAGCCTCTCAGAAGTAACACAATACTGACAACAGGGGTGAGAAACAGGACGTCCAGGTGGAGCCAAGGACTCACCTGAGCCTGGGCACGGCCCCAAACAAGATGGAGGAAACCAGGTATGCGGTATCCTTCTGTGTCATGTGCCAGCCAGGCGTGGTGGGCAGGTGAAAGTTCTTGGAAAGGCCGTGAGGTCAGGGGCAGGTGAAAGGTGAGTGGGTTCTCAACACCTTCCACCACTGAGTTACCAGGTGTGTGTGTGGGGACGACAAAGGCCACAGCCAAACACATTGCAGAAGTAAAATGGAGTTGGAATTTAGGAACTCTGACCCTAACCTGGGAGGAGAGCCATCCCTGCGTCTGAGAAATACCTCGGGACGGTGACAGGGTGGATCTGTGGGCCTCACAGAAGAAGGTTCACCAAACACAGGCTCCAGGGTACTGGTCACAGTGACTCCAGCGTAACCAGTAATACTGTGTGCCACGCCCACCTGCCCTCTCTCTGCTGAGAGGTTCATCACCCCACGTGGCAGACAGGGCAGGACACAGAACCAGGCTGGGGACTCAGATTTGCCTGGCCAGAAGTTTAATGTCACCCTTGCCAGGCAGTAGTGGACTCCATGCCTCAAATCCAGAATGAGGGGGCAACAATACTGTCACCTGTAAATCAAATCTGTGTCACCCAAAACTCAACCCCTCCCTTCCTGTGAGGACGGCTGCTGCCACCACAGCCTGTGTCCCTGGGGAGAAGAGAGACCTCAAGGGCTCTGAGTGGCCATAGGATGCTCAGGAAGAAAAGGGACTAGAGATAGCCACGGGGACGCCCTCACAGGGCTCAGGCTGCACGGGTCGGGGGTCCTCTCTGAGTAAGTCCCCCTACCTCATTTTCCTCGAGTGCTGCCAAGGGCTTGGTGACACTGTTGACAAATCTGTTGACATGCTCAAAGTGCTTTGTCATTTCTGTGGCTAAGACCATGTCGATGATACCCTGACGGAGCATGCGGTAGTCGCTCCTGTTTCAGAGAACAAATGAGAAGCTGTGACAGTTACTGAGGGAGAGCTCACAACCTCCTGGAGACGCCGTTTCCAGGGTGCGTGTCTGCTGCAGGTACAGGTGTGACACTTTAAAAGAAGGCAGACATTATGAGGACATCAGAGCAAGGGGAACCTGCACAGAATTTAAGCCAGAAGCTTCTGGGCAAGACTTCTTTCTACCCTGTCACCGCATATTGTCCTTTGACCTCCATCTTCTCTCAGAGGACTCAAGACCTGTGGTTTTAGCGCCACAGATGTGACAGCCAAGTGTGAAGCCAGATCTCTGTGAGACAACCATGGCTAACAGGGCCGTATCTGTGGTTCCAGAGGAAATGATGCACGTACAAACTAACCTGAAAAACCCCTCTTACATCCACCTCTGACACAGCAGAAGGGTGTTCTGTGAAATCAGGACACCTTTAAAAAAATTCCATGTGTTTCTTAAAGTTCAGCTGGATGTGGTGCCACACACCTGTCATTCCAGCCACACGGCAAAAGTAGGAGGGGCGTGGTTGAGGCTGGCCCAGTTAAAAATGTGAGACCCTGTCTCAAAAACAAAAGCAAAGGGTTGGGGACATGGCTCAAGTTAGCACACACAAGGCCGAATTCAAACCCCAGCACCACAAAAGGAAAAAAATCCAAATGAAAAGTTTTCCTCGACTGATAGGAATTACCAGGCCCTGGGCTAGAGACCAAGGGTGCAGTGATGAACAAAGTCACCTGACACTCCAGACCTTAGAGTTTAAGAATCTGAGTCAGGCATGGTGGCACATGTCTGTAATCTCAGCCCTGGAGGCTGAGGCAGTGAATTTGAGGCCCCTCTTGACTACAATAGCAAGATTCTGTCTCAAAATACAAAAAAAAAAAAAAAAAAAAAAATCCAATCAGACATGAAACAGATAGGATCCAACCCAAGGCCACGTGCGTACCAGGCAAGTGCTGTCACCAGGCTTTGCCCTCGGTCCCAAACAAGTACTTTTTAAACAGCGTGACACGTTTACGGAGGGATTCAGGACTGAGGGAGGGCTTCCTGAGGGGTGACGTGTACAAGGCAAGCACTGCAGGGCGAGGGGACCAGGCAGGTCTGTGAGACCTGAGTCTCCAGGAGCTCATGGCGTCAGCCTTACACTTTGTCTTCTTGAAGTGCCACAAAAAAGAACTGAGCCTTGAAAACATTACATTATGGTGATGGCCACCAAAGCCACTTCCACTTACACGAGGCGTCCAGAGCGGCGTGGACGCAGAGCGGCGGCGTGGCACTGGAAGGGCTGGGGAGGGTTCTGTGGGGCAGCGACCCCCCGGGGTCCCTCACCTCTCCATGTTCTTGAAGATGTTACACTCGTCTCTGGCGGTCAGCTGGAAGGCCAAGGCCGCGTGGTGGCTCTCCAGCACGGCGATGTCGTTGTACAGAATGGCCAGCTCGCTGCCCGCGTTGCACAGGAAGGAGTTGGTTCTCCCGGGGTGATCCACATCGTGAATGGTGGCTGCGATAAGGGCGGCCACCTCATCCATGGGATCTAAGGTCTCCTGAGGAGGAGGGAGCTGCTAAACCCGGAGCCGGCACACAGCGCTCTCGGCCCTGCTGCTCCAAGGAAGAGCGCCCCAGACTTCCCAGACGCACGCTGTGGGAGCAAGCCCAGCTTTCCTGTCTCTGATCTGTGCGCAGGGCACATGCTCTGACCCCAGGTGACCCTGGCTTCCACCAGACCATGACAAAGGGTGCTTCACCTGAGTCTGACTCACACCAACATAACCAGTACTGAGAAATAACTTTTTTTTTGGTGGGGAGTGGGAGGTACTGGGGCTTGAACTTGGGGCCTTCACCTTGAGCCACTCCACCAGCCCTTTTTTTTGTGAAGGGTTTTTTGAGATAGGGGCTTGTGAACGATGTGCCCAGGCTGGCTTCAAACCTCAATCCTCCTGATCTCTGCCTCTTGAGTAGCTAGGCTTACAGGCATGAGCCACCAGTGCCCTGTGTGAGAAATAACTTTTAAAGAAATGCATCACTTAAATTCACTGGGGATTGGTTATCAGGCTGATGTCTGAAGTTTCCCATCTGATTCAAGGCTCTCAAAAGGTAGGAGAACTGGAATTTGAACTCAGGGCTTTGCACTTGCAAAGCGGGTGCTCTACTGCTTGAACTTCACCTCAAATCCACTTTGCAGTGATTGTTTTGGAGATGAGGTCTTGAGAACCATGTGCCTGGGCTGGCCTCAAACCCTGATCCTCATGATCTCAGCCTTCCAAGTGGCTAGGTAGGATTAAAGGGCCAAAGAACTCACACATCTATCTGTCAAGAACCAGGTTTTAAAGAAACTGCTAATTTAAAATTATTTCTACGGTACTGACCTATTTAGGTTTTCTACTTCTTTTTTGAAGTAGGGTCTTGCTATGTGACATGGCTTCCCAAGTGCTGGCATTACAGGAATGTCTCACCACACACGGCTGGGTTCCTACTCCTATCAAGTTGTTTGAAAGCTTCCAATTCAATACAGATGTGTACAGTCCTTTCCATTTCAAATTCTTGTTTCTGTGTTTATTTCTCAATTAATTTTGAAATCTTGGTGACTTAAAGAACGATTTTCGATTATCATTTGCTTCCCGTGTTTTCTTTTCTTCTTTAAGAAACGAGAGAACTTAAAACTCATACCTTTAACTGTATCGTTGGCTAGATTCTCTCATTTTTGGTCTTATTTGTTCATCTAAAAATTATTCAAAAGGTTTTCTCTCTTGGAGTGGTTGACAGCTTTTATTTTAACCCTTAGATGTAAAATTCTACTTCTGTTGTGGTTAGCAAATATAACCTATAATTGAGCACCAGTGGCTCACCACCGTACTCCCAGCGACTCAGGAGGCAGAGAGCAGGAGGACTGAGGTTCAAAGAAATCCCGGGCAAATAGTTCTTGAGACCTGTCTTGAAACACCCTTCACAAAAAAGGGATCAGAAACGGTTAGTACTCTGTCTCTGCTCCCAGTTTTCGCCTAGGCACATGGGAATTCTGCAGCATTCTTCCTTCGACAGTCCACTGCTCACGTGCACTGGGTCAGCTAGGGAGGCAGGAGAAACGCCCACCGGATCTCCGGGGTCCACCTGCGTGGACATGTTCACCGTGGGGATACGCGGTGAGAAGGCAACTTGACTCCCAGGAAGCCTGCTGCCCAGGCCTGTGCCCCGTCCCACGTGGCTCGAGCACCAGCCCGCAAGGATGAGGCCTCAAGTTCAAATCCCAGTGCCAAATATGTTTGTGTATATATATATATATATATATACACACAGCCTACAAGCTCCTGCAGTTTATCAAGACACCAAGTCCTAGTATAACATCACATTTGGAAGTGCTCTATAGACAAGTGAAATTCAATAATCAATTCAATACTTTTAACTTTAAGTGGGTGGTATTGTACAGTATGGAAATGTTATTTTGATAAAAGCTTTAAATATCGTTTTAAGCTAGCTCTCTGAATTTGCACACTCCGACACAGCAGCTCACAAGCAACAGACCACAGTGAAACCTGGGTGGCCTATACTGTGCCACACAGACATCCCCCCTTGCACTTATCTTTGTCCTCCCCCTAGACTCATCCCACCTACTGTACTGGTCTTCTTTGAAAAACCAAACACAACAGAGCCAGGTTCAGGTAGGCTCTGGGGTAAAATGCTTGCCTAGTATGGCTGAGGCCGAGGGTTCAACACATCAACCCCCAAGAGTAGAAGAACTAGAAGGGACAACCAAAAGACCCACCACTGGGAGGCCTGCCCTGCAGGGAGAGGGCAGACGCAGGCGCAAGCCCTCCCTGTGCCCAAGGCATCCCAGTCCACTACACAGGACGAAATGCAACCAGGTCTGTGCCCTGCTCCTGTGTGGCTGTCCTGGGCAGAAGCTTCAGACGCCGACGTGGCTCTGTGTCTAGGGCACAAGGAGAGGGGCATGAAAAGTGGTGCGGGCCCTTACTGTGACAGCAGGGGATGGGGACCAGAAAGTAACAAGGCCAACTCCAGCTTTCAACAGGGAGTCCGGTTGGATGACAGGACTCTGGACTCCATAGACAACTCCAAATGGGAGCAGTGCTGGGGCCAAGATGATGAACTTGGGCTGAGACCCCCACTTTAGAAAGAGGCAGTGACAAGCGACTTGGCTGAAGTGCCTGTAGGTTCCAAGTGAGGCCCCCAGAAGAACAGCCCTGCCTTGCGTTTGCTGGCTTCTCCCCAGGGACCAAATCCGCTTCTTGCACTCCACGGAATGGCTATGACAAGGCTGAAAATCAACACAGCTACTCCTCCCTGCAGTGTGGTGGCTACCGCTGATGGTCACCTGGGTGTCTGTCACTGGGAGGTACCATCACTGGACTCTCCCTCCGCTCTTCACCGCTGGGCGCGAACAGGGCTCACCTTTATCCTCTCCCTGGAGAGGAAGTACGCAGTGGCGTGGAGCACGTCAGCAGAATGCGTGGAGTTGTGGTAGGGGTTGGAGGGATGGTAACTGGCTTCGATAACCTGCAGCCAGGACCTCATTGTCGACTCTGAGCAGTTTAAGAATTCACAGATCCCAAAGCGAGCAAACGTTTTGAGAGCGAGATAAACCAGAGGCCTACGGAGAGAATCACAGGACTGAAACAAAGCAAAGCAATGGCAGGGCGCCCTGAAGGTCAGAGCCTGTAACAAGCAAGACCACGCCGTGTAGCCACAGGGCCACAGGACCTGGCCGTGCCACCCTCCTGCATAGCCATGGCACAAGCCCTGGGGG
This sequence comes from Castor canadensis, assembly GCF_047511655.1. Taxonomy (NCBI): domain Eukaryota; kingdom Metazoa; phylum Chordata; class Mammalia; order Rodentia; family Castoridae; genus Castor; species Castor canadensis. The sequence continues at coordinate 42,844,074 of NC_133404.1, read as the reverse complement.
AGCCCAGGGCTGCTCCTGGTGCTGTCCCCTTTGGGGCGCCCTGCCCTCACTGATTCTGATTCCTCAACAGTATCCCTTTGCCAGGCTTGACTTGTTCCCTGTGGAACCCATCTTCTGTTTGGGCTTCCTGGACCCATGTGGTTGGTCCCACGTCAGGCAAGTGACCTCCACAATGGGGAGGCAGGTGTTACAGTCTGAAGGTCCCCTGAGAAGTCACTTGGACCCACCATCTGCCTTTGCCTTGCTGAGGTAGTGCCCAGAGGTGACCACAGGCCTCTGGCCTTAGCCCGGTCCATGTGGATTACGTCCCTAGGGCATAAACTTGGGTGCTGGGTGCCAGGGGAGCCCTTGTCCACTCTGCAGGACCCACAGAGTCCTTGTCCACTCTGCAGTGTCAAAAGAGGTAGAATGTGTGAGCTCATGGTGAGTACAGCGGGGGCTCAGTGGTGACAGCCCAGCAAAGCACACCTTTCCCGAGACCCTGTGGGTGCCCATCCTGTGTGCCAAGCCACCTCAATTAACAGCTCTTCCCCAGCAAGGCTCTGAGCTGAAGCAAAATCCTGCTCCCACTCTGTGAGTGAACCCAGATGAGGACGGTGGGGTTTTTTCAGTGTCCTTGCACCTGTCGCCAACACAACAACCAAGATCTGTGGGCAGTTCTTATCCAATGTGTGTCTCCAACACACTTGGGTTCTAGGCCCTGAGAGGCTCTCTGCTCTTACCTCAGTGTGTGACCGACAGGAGATGTTAGTGTCCTACTCCACAGAAAATCCTTTGCCGTTTGGGAAATCCCTGGCTCAGTTTCACTTCCACAAACCTGCCCTCTCCGTCATGGCCAGGCAAATTCTGCCTCGGGACCAGTGGCTCAGAGCCACCCCCTCCGCACCTCCCTGCTGCACAGTCCACACTCCTAGGGCGGCCTCTGCCACGCTGACCCGGGGGTCCAGCGCTCCATCTGGACTCACCTCTTGTGGGTGGCAGCCTCCAGTTCAAAAATATCAAAGTCCCAGTGTTCTTCGTTTTCCATGGCCTGTGCTATCCGGGAGGGGACGTCACGAAGGGAGATGACACTGCTTGAAACCCCGTGAAGGTCTGCAAGGTGACGTCACGTGAAGACAACAATCAATAGGCTTTTTAGCGCAAGTGCTCACAGGGAGGACAAGCAGTACGCCAGGGGATGGCTGCTTTGTTTTTGAGACTGTGATATGCCAAGCGACTTCTTATTGATGGGGAAAACTATTTTCATCATTTAACCTTGACTCCAGTATTAGTATTAAAAAAATTAGAAACAAAAAACTTACTTTTTGTTCCAAGAACGTGTTCATTCCCTGATAATCTTCGCAAACCATCCTGATAAAAACCAAGGAGACAAGGAAAAGTAAAGTCACAGCTGTTCCTTCCTCCTCCAGGGCAGCTGTCCCTGTCAGCCATGGCAAGGCTGCTCGGACCCAGCAGGTCTGCCCTGGGACAACCACTGTGGCGGAACCCCAGAACTCAGTCACTTGCTAGGGAGCTTGTCATTCTGATGCTGGGCTGGCCAGGCTGGAACCTAGGCTCAGGTGGGGTGGACACCAGAGAGGTGACCTCAAGAGACGCCCAGCATTCCTGCCTCACTCCAGGCCTGCTTGGTGACTTAGGGACAACTCCTTTTGCCCTCAGTCCTTCCCCATCATTTTCTTGCCACCTCCTCACCAAGTTTCCTTTTTCACCTTTTAAGTGACCTTGGTTTCCCAGGATAGCTCTCCTGGGTGCCTCCCCTCTGCTCCAGGGCACCCCACCCTCACTGTGCTCACCCCAGCCTACAGATGGAGGTAGCTCTGTCCCAGTGAGCGGTCATCACTGAGAACCTTTCCACCTTCTGGATCACTGCCTAGAACCTGATTTTTATGACACCAAGGTTACTTGAGAGAGGACGACCGAGAGGGAGGTGAATTTTATTTCTGACCAAGAGCATAGCTGAGCGTGCACTGAGGTGACCTGTGCTCCCAGCTTGGGTCTAGATGGTCCACATGGCTGTAGGTGGCACCTGGGACTCTGCAGGAGACATGTAATGACATATTCCTAAGTGCTAACTTCCTAAGAAGTCACCCCACGTGAGGGGATGTTCTGGAGGTGACACCGCAACGCCCCTGATGACTTTTTAAACACATGTCAAAGGACAAGATCTTCCTGTTTTTACTGTGGTACGTAACGTTCAGTGTAAGTTTTTTTCCCGGTGGCAGGGATGGAACCTAGGACCTGTGCACGGTGGGCAAGTGTTCTACCACTCACTACATTCCCAGCTCCAGTGTGTAACATTCATTTTTTTTTTTCTGCCCAAATTTTAAAAATCTTTTTCCTTTTCAGCACTGGGCACTTACTAGGCAGTGCTCTACCACTTGAGCCCCACCCACAGCCTTTTTTGCTTCAGTTGTTTTGAATAGGGCCTCAGTTTATTTTATACCCACGGGCTGACCTAGACCACAGTCGTTTGTGCTTCCAGCCTAGCTGGTATCACAGACACCAAGGTATGCCGCCATGACTAGCTTTTATTTGTTGAGATAGGGGATCTTTTTGCCTGGATTGGCCTCCAACCATGATCCTCCCGATCTCTACCTCTGAGTACCTAGGAGCATAGGCTTGAGCCACAATGCCTGGCTTTTGTTTTGAGACAGGGTCTCCCTGTGTAGTCCAGGCTGGCCTCAAACTCATGATCCACCTGCCCCAGCCTCCCTAGTGCTGGGTTTATGGGTGTGAGCCACTGCCTCTGGCTTTTCAAATCTTGGGGACAACTAAAAAGAATATTTAAATAAATGAATCATAAAACTCCAGGTGGCACTGGGGCAGTGTGTCAGCAGACCATCCAGAACACAGCACCCTCTCTGCTCCAAGCTGTTTCCGTGGGAGGGGGAACAGCAGAGTCCAGGCGACAGAGGGGTTCGGCCTAGACCGCGCCCTCCGTGGGATGCCCTGCTGGCCTCTGTGGCAGGCTCCCGCCAGCCGCCTGGTCACACGAACTTACGGACACCAAACCCCCAACCAGGTCCGTGGCGTGAGGATCTTCCTCCTTGGCACTGAACTGCGGTGAGTACAGCTCGGTGGTCCTCAGGATCTCCAGCACGCGGTCCAGGGCTTTGGTCACAGGCATGGGACTGCTCTCCTGGGCAGCATTGATGATGTTGATCACCTAATGACAGACAGCAGGAGGGCCAGTGTTGATTCTGCCTCCTTGCTGACTCAGATACAGCGTGCTGGCCACACCATCCCCTCAGAGAGGGAGCGCCACGCGGTTTCCTGCTGCAGGAATCCTGCTGCTTGCCAGGAAACCACCCGCTGCGAGCACAAGGGCTGGCATGTCAGGGGCACCGACCACCAACCACGTCACCTTGGTGATGGGTGCCTCGATGGTCATAGAATGTATCCTGGCCAAGGAGGAGTGTCGCCTCTGGCTGGAAGCTGTGGAGGAAGGAGGAGGAGTGAGAGTGTGAAGCCCTGGACACCTGCGGTGACACAGGGGCACCAGATCCCCCTCCCCCGGCCTCAGTGTGCTGGGCGCTTCCTTTGCATCCTCACAAGCCCTAGCCAACTCTGCTTCTTTCCGTTCCAGGAGCTGGGATGCACTGTGTCCCCATGGACTGAACTTCTGATGTCACAGCCCACAGCAAATCAAGGAGGAACAGCCTCTTTTTTGTGTGCATAACAATAAAGGCCTTCTGGTTATTCTGAGCAAAAAATGTCCTGGAAGACAATGCCACAGGCTCTTTGTTTCATACACAACAGGACCAAAAAATCCAACCCACCATCAACTGAAATACCCAGATTTCTAGTCAGATTTTTCAGGGTCCCCTCTGGGGCCTTTCCACCATACCTGGCTCATCAAGTACCTTAAGTGAGGCAGCCACTCTAAGGTGGTAAAGTTTTTGTTGCTTCTGCCAAGACCTGGTTCTTGTGAGGTAGGTCTGAGGAATGTATGGACAGAATATTCACAGAGACCTGTGGCTCTATGAATGCCCCCATCAGGCCAAACGCTACTTGCCACAGACCTTACAGGATCAGACACGGTTCCGTGGCCTAGGTGTCAGCCTCGGTTACCAGTGAAGAAACTGAGGCCTGAAGAGATGTACCATCCAAGATTAAAATGCTGTAAACTTGGGGACAACCAAACTTCTAATTCTGACTAGCACATGGCTGCCCGCTATTCATCCTATACAGCAAAATCACTGAGACAAAGCGAGTCACTATTTCATCACTGGCTAAAAGCACTTGTTCTCATTTGAAAATGCAAACAAAGTGGTTCACGTCTGCAACCCCAGCTATGTGGGAGGTGGGGATCACAGTGCAAGGCCAGGGGCAAAAGCGAAAGACCCTATCTAAAAATAAGCTAAAGCAAAAAGGGCTGGGTGTATAGCAGAGTGCCTGCCTGGCAAGTGCAGGGCCCTGGGTTCAAATCCCAGTACTGTCCACAAAAACAAAAGAACACAGAAACTTGAATAAATGGCACTACAGTGTATGTTCATGGTTTGAAAGACTCGGTATTATTGAGATTTCCAACTTCCCGCATGACTGGTTCTGTCCTCCAGAAGTGGCTTGTGCGAAAACACAGAAGCTTGATTTTTAATAGTCTCCAAGTGGAAACAACACAGATGTCCAGCACTGCGTGAATGGTTAGGCCAACTGTGGCACACTCAGAGAAGGGGAAACCACTGACAGGCTCAGCAACTGGGCGAATGTCACAAACATGATAAATGAGGGAAAGAAGGCTGGCCCAAGAGCACAGGTGAGGAGGAAAAGTTAATCTGCGTACCCCGTCTTGTACGTGAGTGGATCCTCTGTATATACTGGGATGTTCACGTGAGTGCACAGAATTGTCAAAACTCACTGAACCATCTGCATTTTATTGTAAGTAAATTGTTGCTTTAAAAAATGATTTTAAACACAGGGGTGGAGGAGAGGCTCAAGAGCACCTGCCTAGCAAGCACCAAGGCCCTGAGTTCAAACCCAGTACCACAAAAAATAAAAGAAAGTGTTTATTAAAAACACAGAAAGACCAACAGCAGTTACAGCAGTGGCAACTGTTATGGGTGGGTAGAAATGGCCTCCCCACTGCTTTGCACTGCCCCGACTGCAGAGGATCATGGGAATGGAGCAATGGCCACAATGAAGGTGACAATGGCAGCTCATGGCCGCTGGGCCTATCCAGGCACAGCTCTCATTCGACCCTCACACTCTTCATGGACAGCACAGTTATCTCTGTTTCACAGGATGGGCAACACAGGCATAGAAGTCCACTCTCAAGGTTGGGCAGGGAGTGGGGGAAGCTGGACTTGAACCAAGGTCATCCTGACTCCAGAGCCCACCCTCGTCCCTACGAGACTATGGTGTTTCTCTGGGCCATGACCCTGCCCTTGAAGCAGGGGTGGAATCCATAGTCGTCTGGTGCAAGGAACACGTGGCCTGGCGTTTGAGCCTTACAAAAGTCTGTGGGGTGCAAGGGCAGACAAGATCTCAGCTGCGGTGTCCTGAAAGGTGCCGAGTAAGTGACAACCAGCTGCCTGCTCACCTTTGGGCCTGAGATGTACACAGCATGGTGTAACACTTGCCTCCAGCTCTGCCGGCAACTTTGATGACACTAAGGAGGTCACACACCCACATGGGCTTTTTAAAAATTCTGTTTCCATTAGAATTTAAGCAATATTTCCTAAAGAGCCTCACGGTCCCCACACTGAGCAAATCCCTTTGTCAAAAAGTAAGCGCTGTGGCAAGCAGGGACAGCAGGCCAGCTGAACACAGGTGCAGTCAGGGTCACTGTTTAGACAGCCGAGGCAAACTTCCTCACTCCACAGAGGTTCAGCACAGAGCCCACTGGCACGAGCTGGGGAAGGGGACATGGTCCCTAGACAGTCCTTGCCTCTCCAGGAATGCCCGATGCATACTGCCAGGAGGTGACACTGCCAGGCAGGACAGGACCTGTGGCCCTATTTTCTCCTCCAGTCTTTGTCACTCACCTTCACTTGTTTGAGAGGCAATAGCTCTGACGTCCAGCGAGCCTTTCCTCCTGTCTTTGTACTTGCTTGTCTGATTATCTGCAGAGACAATGAAATCCGGAGTCACCTCCTCCCGGAGATGTTAACAAGTCGCAAAGGCAATCGAGCTAATTTTTTAGTCCTGGGGATCAAATCCAGAGGGCTTGTTCCGGGGTGTTGGTAAACTGTGAGGCATCCTCCATGGTGCAGGCCGTGCGGAGGGCTGTGTGCACCAGGGCCTCGGCCTCCTACAGCACCAGCAGTGTCTGGCCCGCTCTTCCCAGCAAGGCTCACTTTTTGCAGGTCTCTCTGGAGACCTTGGGGACATCAGCAGTGGTCCCAGCCATGAGAATACCTGTACAGCTTCTCCACTCCTCATCCTTGCCACATTGTTCCTGTCCAGCACTGGCCGCTTACTGTCCTCACCCCAGCTTGAACGCAGGTTTCTTCCAGGCAGGCTGCACACATGGTGGCTGTGCCCTGACTTTCGGTCGAGCTAATGAGTTTTACGTCCTTGTTCCCCAGCACCCATCCCTGAAAGGGCTATCATCACCAGAGCCTTTCTTCGTGCTTGGTCTTCCTGCCTCTTCAGGAGAGCTGGCCGAGTTTGCCTGACTCCAAATGCCAACAGACATCTCCACTGGAAGGTTCCAGGTATGTCAGATGAAATGAGATCCAATCTGAGCTCATCGTCTCTTGGTTTGAACCTGATCTCTCTCAGATCTTATCTTACGTGTACTGTGTTCATCAGTGTCACCTAGCAGCCAGGCTGGAAGTCCTGGTGTCACCCCCACTCTTCTCCCTCCCTCCCTCCCTTCTTCACAGTTCCCCACGGGGTTCCTCGATCCAGTCCCTCCAGGGCTCTTCCTAACACCTGGGCCCCTTCACTTGCCCAGTTGTAAAATCTCTCTCAACCTTCCTCTGCTGGCAGGATGACTCCCAACTGGCCTGCCTCCTCACCTGCCCTGATCCATGCTGTGTGCTGCTCCTCCACCTTGTCCTCTGCTGACCCTTTCTCTTCTAGACACCTGCCTAGCCCCATCATTGCTGCAAGGGTCCCCAGCTTCCCCAGGGTACTATGACGTACAGCATCTTCAGGTTATTTCCTTCTTCCCTCAGACATGAGCTCTATGTTCATTTCCATCCCTAAAGCCAGAATGGTCACGGTTTCCTGGTGGACCATTGTCACAACCACCATCTGTTGTCTGCAGTGAGATACAGACCGAAGTGAGTTTCAGTCAGGAGCTCCTGGGGCTGGTATAAGTGCAGGTTCAGGAGGCCAGTAGGGCAGGATGGAGAAGTCATGGGGCTTCTGCTTGGTTGGTTATTGGTTGTTTTAATTCTTTATAAAAGCCCTGTGAAGTGGGCATGGCTGTTATTTGCACTCCTTTACTACAGAAGAAGAAAGGGAGGCTCAGAAAAGCTAAATGGTAGCCTAAAAGTGGGCAGCCAGAGGATGACAGAGCGGGGCGTGGAGGCACAGTCAGTGATGCCTCCTCACTCTACAGCTGCACTGGTGCCGCACCACTGCACTCACTCAGGACCCGTGCCCACCCCTGAGCACCCACCACCCCAGGCATGCCCCTTGGCAGTATAACCAGCGTGTGCCTGAAGGGCTCAATGGCTGTTTAGCCTGGGGGCGGGGCAGGTAGAGCATTACAGGCCATGACCAGCCAAGGTCCTCAGTGACACATAGCAGACACCAGTTCTGCAGCAGAAACAGCTTACTGGAAGGAAACAGGGCAGCTGATAGCTTGGACAAGAAGGCTCGAGAGCCCATCTAGGAAAGGGTGGGACCCAATGGGATGGGCAGCATCCTCACCACCCTCGGCATGCCACAGGAGCAGCACAGCTGGAGCCACTGCTGTCACCACTTAGTAATGGGCACTGCTGGCTCTGGCAAGCTCAGGTAGAGGGTGGTGCTGTTGCCACCATGGGCAGGATGGCTTCACTTGCTGCAGTGAGACTCCAGAGAAATCTCTCATTTGACTGGCCAGGTCACCTGCTGGTCACCTGCTGCTCCACTGCTGCCTGGGTGTGGAGTAAGGGAGCCTCCAGTCACCTTCCTTACTCCCTGCAGCTCCCCTCCATCCTTGTGCCATCTGGCCTTGACTACTCTTCTCAGTTCCCTCCTCTGCGGCAGGTGGTCTCCGGGAAGCTGCCTCTGTCCCCCACTCCTCTTCCTGCCATTCTCCTCCATGGTTCCCCAGGTTTCTTCTCTCCTGTCCCACCTGGGGCTCCACCTCATCAGTTCTACCTGCCACCACTTCAAAGCTGTGTCTTTGCAGAGCGAAGCCTGATTGCTTTGCGGTGCCTGTAAGACCTGCCTTAGCATGTGCACCAGAGCCTCAAGTCACCATTCTAGGTTCAAGATTCAGCTCTGCACTTCCTGCCTCAATGTCCTTGGCAAATGATTTAGCCTGTCAGTTTTCTTGTCTGGAGAAAGGGAACGTCACCTATAAAATGCCTGCCTCCTTGGGCTACTCCAAGGGCTGTCAGATAAAGTATACGCAAAGCACCTGGCACAGTACCTTGTCCCAGCAATTGTTCAGAACAATGTTGCAAATGCTGCTGGAAGTGCCAGGACTGCCCTGGCACTGTGGAAAACATCACTAACCGTGCGGAGGGCGGAAGACCCAGTCCTCTCCCGGGAAGCGCTGGCAGCTAATACACAACCCCAGGGCACGGCGGGTGACATAAAGCAGAGAGCTCTGCACCGTCAGTCCATCCCCTAGTCTGCAAAGGCTGGAGCAGGAAGCAGCTTGTGGAGGCCATGTGTGTGAAACAAGGCAACACCAAGCCAGGGAGAAGCCCATGCAGGAACACAGATGGTGTCCAGGGTGCGGTTAGAAATAGGAGACAGGCAAGTCTGAGCGGCCCAGCTACTGCCCTGGAAGCTGCAGGTGTCAAGAGGTCCCTGTTAATTATTGTGGTGTGGCACTCAACTCTAACCCTTGAAGCACAGGTCAGGCCATAAAACCACATGCCACCTGACCCACCCTCACCTGGGTTCTAGGCCTGAGTTAACTGTTCTCTCTTCACAGGCTGAGGCCCACCCCAGGAGCCTGACAAGACGCCCACCAGCACTCAGGTCCTGCAGCCTATAAACCAGCCCGGGGCTGCCCTGGTGCTAGGCAAACAGGGTCCCACCCAGGCGCCAGGCAGGCTGTAGGTTTTCCTCCAAAAACTCAAAAGAACCCTAACAATGTGCACGGGGCATCATACCTGTTTGACTGTCGTGCTGAACCCGTTCAGGTATTTTCTCAGCCTAGAAATGAAGTTCACAAGCCATTAGTTCTAACTGCCTGTGATCTTGCTGGTGTGCCTGTGGCCCTGGGATTCTGGGGTCCTGGCCTGGGGTCCTAGGATTCTGGGGTCCCGGCCTGGGGTACTAGGGTCCTAGGGTCCTGGAGTTCTGGGGTCCTGGCCTGGGGTCCCGGGGTTCTGGGATCCTGGGGTCATGGGGTCCCAGGCTGTCCTTACCTACCTTGTTGCTGCCATTGCACACTCTGATAATGGACACATAGTGTCTAATCTTTCTGAAAGGAGAAAACCATGCGTTATCTCTCTCCTGACTCTAATTTGATGGACATGCAATTAATTTTATTATGAAAAAAGCACATCCCTTTCACAATACAGAAAATGTGTTGAGAGCATTTCTACTTTTGTGTGGGCCAAGGTCACCAATAAATGAACAAGTCTGCAAGTATCCTATAGTGTCCTGGAGAAAATGGACTTCAATAAAACCTCAAAGCTCTCCCCAGTTGTCACAATGGACAATAAAAAATAATTTGCTTTAAAAAGCATGTTGCACGATAATCAACCAAAAGGGGCTCCTGACACCTTTTCTTCTCTGCAACCCCTTACACGAGATGCTGCCCATGGTCACTCAGGAGACAGCCACGGGCCACGTGGGGTCAGCTGAGCCTGCAGGGGCGGCAAGGGTGTGGTCGGCCACCTCTGGCTCTCATTCACTCACTGTTGTCTCACTTTCCCCTTGATAATCAAATCCCTTTGTACTTGTCAAAAAAACTGGGGGAGGACATAAAAGAGCGAAAACTCAGAACAGAGCCCCTGCGGGTCAGCTTCCCAGAGGGGATCTCCAACTGTCAGCACAGCCGGTGACAAAACACGTGAGCCATGTGGTCAGCTCACAGACCTCTCCAGGCCTCACTTTCCTCATCTGTGAAATGAGGACACACAGTGCCAAACTCATAGGCTGCCTAAGGAGAAATGCTGCGGTCATCCTGGCTCCAGAAGGAGTGGTTCTGGAAGCCACCTCTCATGACTGAAGCCCGCCTGCTTCACGGTCTGCTTCTGCCATCTAATGTCACATCTCAAGCTCTTCCTCACTGGGTAACTTTCTATGGTCGTTTGTAATGCTTATTTTTACTCTTGGCTCTTCTGGAACTCATGGTCACAATTTTCCAGTTTCCCTGTTATTCCAGTTAGGTTCTAAGAAAAACCATCCAATCCACAGTCCCGTCTTATCTAAGAATCTACACAACTGTTAGTAGAACAGTTGTCCTTTAATGTGACAGGGCTTTGCAAACACAGCTACGTGACTATAGATGAAAGCATATAAATATAAAGACCCTGCCCTGCTAGTCTGTTTTCTTAGCACACAGCTTAAAAACCTGACATTCTTTTTTTTCCCTCCAGTACTGGGGCTTGAACTCAGGGCCTACACTTGAGCCACTCCATCAGCCCTTTTCTGTGAAGGGTTTTTCAAGATAGGGTCTCACTATTTTCCCGGGCTGGCTTCAAACCACAATCCTCCTGATCGCTGCCTCCTGAGTAGCTAGGATTACAGACGTGAGCTACCAGCACCTGGCTAAAAAACCTGACGTTCTGATTTAAGTATAAGTTTCTTGTGCATCCATGAAGTTTAAAGGAGACTGTCCCAAGTCTGGTAGCCCTGGGCTGCGGCAGTAAGGAATTTGTCAAAGAAACACCACCCAGGAGGGCCATTCTGGAATGACACTTGGCCTTGCTGTAAGCAGGTCTGAGGTTCAGTAGTCAAAGCAGCTTCTGCAATAAGCCAGAACATGGAGTGCCAACTGAGGCACTTCCTGCTCCACTTACCCTCCCTGTCCAATGACAGGTATTATCTTCACATTCTGTTGTACATTATCTCCGTTTTTCTTTTTGGCGTAGTAAACTCCTTGCCACTCCTATAAATGGAATGTAAACTCATTACACTTTGTGCTCACAACATACACCCAGGAACATTCTCTACTGCAGGTGCAATTCACTTACCACTGCTAAAACAATTAGGGTTAAAAACCAAAAATCCCAGTCTCAACCCCCACTGCAGGTAATCTGGCCAGAGACCTCATGTCCAAGGTCCACTTCCTCCTGGCTGCTGACTTGGGTCACATTGCCTCAGTTAAGTGGCCATGTTTTCAGCAGGCATCTGCTGGCCAGAGGAGTCCTGGGCCCAACGAATTAAGAGCCCCCTCCACCAATGCCCGTTTCTCGTCTCCTGCCCTCACCTGCTGCAGTGGAGGGTACTTGACGTCTGCCCCTGCACTTGGGACAGCAAAGCTCAGGACGGGGGCCTGGAAGCTGTTTGGTGGCCACCACCACAGTAGGCTGCCACCAGCTTCTTAGTCTGAACAGGCCCCTCTGGGATGAGGGAAGGCTTCAGTTCCTCTACAGCAGGGTGGGGACAATGCAGGACAAGAAGGAACCTCAAAGCCCAGGGCTGTGATGACATCAGTCACTCACGTCAGCCAAAGCCAGGGGGTCCTTCAAGAAAGCGGTCAGGTGAGGAGGCCGTGCAGGATAGGACTGTGGTGAGCGAGGCCTCCCCATCCCTGGGGTGATGAGGAGAGCCAGCAACGGCACTGGGCTTTACCACCATCCTCAAAGGTCCTGAATTCCCACAGGTTCTTGAACTGTGGAAATCCCCAAACCCACTACAGGACTCTGAACTCCTGGGATGCTACACAACACTCTTGACCTTCCAGAGCCCTTAGATCTCCCTAGAGCTGACCCAGGTGGAACATGGACCACCACAGAGGCTGGGCTGCAGTCTGCAGTCTCCTGTCTAGACCCCCATACAAGTTGATTCTCAAGTCTATGCCTGGGCTGTGACAACCCGCATGCAAATGCCAAGGTGACATTTTGCTTTGAGATGGCCATGGGAAAAGATCAAAAAGAAGCCAGGGTACTGCCATAAAGGCCAAGGCTAATTACCAATGCTTCCTGGCACCATTCTACAAACACTGAGCACCAAAAAAAGATGGCATCCAAATGGCAGAGACCCCAGCTCCATGCTTCACTCCCAGAGCAGGAGAGGCGCAGGCCCTACTCAGTGCAGCTGGGAGGGCAGCCCAGCCCGGAGACAGGCCTGTGTTCCAAACCAGTGAAGACTGAACAGGTTCCCCAGGCAGCAAGGTGCAGGCTGCCCTCCATATCCACAGCCCACATGATCACAGAGGTAGACAGGTCTAAGGGTTACTTCTGAATTCACTATCAAAGGTAACATAGAACATTGTGATGTCTGCACAACTATGCTAAAACCGCTGTACCCTGGACTTGAAATGAGTGAAGCATATGGTGTGAGAATTTCATCTCAATAGAGCCATTTTGTGTGTGTGTGTGTGTGTGTTTGTGTGTGTGTGAAACAGAAAAATGTAAAAGGGAATCAGGAGACCAAGCAGTCAGTACTTAGAAAACTATATTGAGGATTTCTTCTTGGGTCCTTTCTGAATATACTTGGGTGGCTGCTGGGTCCCAGGCCATAGCAGATCACGCCATAGCAGCCAAAGCTCCATCATCCACCCAAGGGAACAGGATGGTTTAGCCAGTGACGTGGCATGGGTGACAGAGTTACCAGTGGAAACAAAAAATGTCTACTTGGCATAAACCAAGTTTACTTGTCGTAAGTTTATGCAGCCTCATGTTAAGTGTTAGGCCCTGAGAGCAGTAATAGCACTGCCTTAGCACGGTGCTGACGCAAATGCTGGGTGAGGCACGTGAGTTCAGCAAAGTCCTGGTGCAGGGCGCGTCACCTGTCCTGAGGAGAGCCCCTGCATGGCAGGGAGGCCCGAGCCTCCTCTATCCAGCTGGGCTTCTATGGCTATTGATGCTGTCCCTTTTGGCACCCAATGTCTTAGGAATTAAGTCATCACCATCCAGCTGTCCTGGCCCCAGGGCCAGCATGGTGAACAATCAAAGAACACGTGGGGTTTTGTTTACTGAGTGCAGAGGGCAACTGCAGGATCTTGGCCTCTAGGCTAAGGAACCTGTTCTCCATCCTGAGGGAGTACGTGACAAAGTGGTGACTCAGTAGGACTAACAGTGCCCAGTGCAGGGTGGACTGAGTGGAGGTGGAGGATCCTGGGACAAGGAGACCTAACTGGATTCAACCACTGCCATTCCGGGGCTTAAGAGCCTTGGCCAGGTCAGGTCAGGCAGTGTGCCCTCGGAGCACTGGGCTTGATGAGGATTTGGTGCAGAACAGAGGGCAGGAGGAATCAATTCATTCCAGGGTCTAGAACAAGCAACCGTGAGTGCGGCCATCAGCAGAGGGACAGGTACTGGACGAGACACTGGGCTTTTGTTTGTGGGAGACAAGAGATCACTGTCAGACAATTTGAAGCAGGATGCTGAGGGACAAGAGCAGGGGCAAGCCAGAGTCAGGTTAACCTGGGAGGAAACAAGCAAGTTGAGCAGCAGGGGCCCCACAGAAGCTGAAGAAGATCAAATTCTGAAAAGCCTGACAGTCCTGGCTGCAGTGGACTCTGCTGCCATGGCAGGTGTCCGAGCAGCCCACCTCGTGTATGTCGGAGAACAACACAAGGGGAAAGTTTAAGATGTGTGCAACAGAGGAGACCAGGTAAGGCTGTATGACAGGGAAGTTTGGGGAACAAGAGGACACAAGGAAGCAGGAACGGGGCATCCACCCCGAGGAGCAGCGGGCAGAGGTGTGCTCATGCAAGCGTCGGCCGCACTCACTGCTTGATGGCATCAGAGCTGTTCCTTAACCCAACTTAGATTCCTCAGCACCTACAATGTGACACCTTAGTACCTGCAGCCCTGGTCCCCTGACCACTCGCTGTGTTTCCATGCTGGTCGCAACACTGTGGTTCCACAAACCACTGACCCCTCAACCTGCCTTCCTCCCCAGAGATGGGATCCTTTCCCCAGGAACCTGAGCGGCCTTACACTTGTTAAGAAGTAAGACTGAGGTCGGAGACACTGCAGTCACTGAACACCAGCCAGTCACAGAGGCGCTGACTCCTGGCTTACCTTGCCTATCCTGACGCATGAGTTTATGGTATCCAGCAAGTCGGCCTTTTTCTCGTTGGCTGGCACTTCTTCCAACTCCTTCCCCACTAACTCACCGGACTGGTACCCCATTGTCATTTCAAACGCAGGATTTGCATACTGGGAAGAGAGAAGAAAGAGCATCAAAGTGAACTGCAAGACTTGGCAAACAGTACACGCAAGGGTCTTCCAGCTCACCACTCGCCTTTGCCCCATTTTCCCCGAAAGCTCAGGAGCCTGGACCTCAGGCAGAACTCTAAAGCCACCTGGCAGGGAGAAGGCCCGGGGTGCTGCGCAGGTGGTTCTGTAGTGGAGCTGGGCTGCACAACCCAGGTGCTGCTCCCCTCCACACACTGCCCACCTCACCTACCCGAGCCTCCCTCTGCTCATCTGGGTAATGGGAGTGAAACGTTTACCTTGCCTCTTGTGTGATTCAAATGAGTAATGCATATGAAAAGCAGGCTATGAACTAGGAAGTGTTTACAGATATAATGCTTTATGGTTACGTTTTAAACAGGACTGTCAGCTGTGCCTGGGCTGATGAGGAAGATAAAAAAGCACTGAACTATTTATCAAGGTGTTTTCTTTGCTGGACCCTACTGCAAGCGCTTCACACAGACGACCCCACTTGGTCCTCAGAGGTGGCTGTTAGTATCTTTACCAATGGAGCCACAAGAACGCAGACTCAGCTGGATGAAGACACTTGCCCAAAGTTGCTCAGCCAAGGTAGACAGGAACCAAAGCCTGCAGCCTTAGCCACTAGTCAGGGTCACCAACTCCCCGGCACCAACTACTCTTTACTGAGGGAGTCACCAGCTTGATTAAAGTGAACAACTGGAGTGCCCAGCAGTACAATTGAGTGGAGCTACTTTTCAAACAGAAGGATCAGGCACAACAACTCCCTTTTGTGCTGTTATCCAAAATACAAGCCATTTTAAGTCACTTCCATCAACCCACTTTGTGACTAATGGGTGGTCTGTTACCTTACTTTTGACACTTTAGTTGTTCTCAGTAAATCTCTACAAGTTTAGCTCATCTTAGAAAACAGAAAGAAAGGTGTAGGAGAGTGAGGGAGGCTAGCACCAGTCTTCCAGGTGTGACCTGTTGAATAGCAGTCTCTTCCTGCTAAGTCAACACACAAACACACACATGCCAGTGAGAAACAGTGCACGCAAATGCGGTATTTCCATATTTTCTAGAACCACCAGTAATTATCAGCATTCTTTCTTATCCAGAAACCTTATTTTAAGTCACATATTTCACTGATGTTGTTCTTATAATCCTGCAAGGAAAACTGGTCTCCTGGATTTCAAAAAGAAAAAGAAAAACAAAATAATTGATTCAATCCTAAAAGTGAAAACAAAACAAGAAATCCAGAAGGACAAATTTAAAAAACAAACAAACCTGGATGACATGGTCCTCACTCGTAATCTCAATGGCTTCTTGGCTTTTCTCTAAAGCAGTGAATACTGAGTTACAAGCCCTTATGGGTAGGAACAAAATTAACGTAAATTAATTAATGTAAATACTATCACATCCAATATAATCCTGGGTATCACATTAGCTTATTTTTTCCCTTTTATTTATATGCGCATACAATGTCTGGGTCATTTCTCCCTTACCCCTCCGCCCCCTCCCTCCCCCCCACCCCCCTGGCTACCAGGCAGAAACTATTTTGCCCTTATC
Organism: Castor canadensis; assembly: GCF_047511655.1. Lineage (NCBI taxonomy): Eukaryota > Metazoa > Chordata > Mammalia > Rodentia > Castoridae > Castor > Castor canadensis. Next base: position 42,828,109 of record NC_133404.1, on the reverse strand, counting down.
TCTAATTTTGTTGAAGAGAGAGTATAAGCAATAATAGGAAGTCACGTTAGCTTATTTAAGTGTGGTTTTGTCTGACTTATAAAGGTTATGTACGCTCATCCAAAAAAGGAAGGAGGGATATTAAAAAGCATAAAGATGCCCTCTGCCCCCCAGCACAGGGGTCATCACTGTGCACACTGTGGTGTCTTTCAATACAGGAGGCAGTGGCTGGAATGGTAACACGCCAGTCAAGTCGCAGCTCTTCAGAAGCTGTGAGACCCTGGCAAGTGACTGATGGCCAGAGTCTCCTCTCAGGACTGAAGAGCCCTCGTGAGGACTACATGAGTGAACAGCATCGAGAATACCACACAAAGCCTGGCAAGAGAAGGCGCCAACCCTTTGTAGCTGTTATTTTAAGTTACTTGCACAAACTTGTGGTCATCTGGCTGATTGGCTTCGTCCCCCACTTTCTCACTTCACATATCCTTAGTGTGTGAAAATGTTTAAATTATGCAAGACACAAATGTTTACTGGAAAAATTGGAAAATACAAACAATAAACATGCTAGCGTATCTCTCTCCTAGACTCGTTAGGGACAGGCCGTGACAAGTGTCAGTGAGGCCCTCTCCTGCCCTGCGTGGGGGAGTGCAATCCGTGCAGCCCCCTTTCCTGGAAAACAGTCTGGAGGTGCTGCAAATGGTTAACCATAGAATCACCACATGATCCAGCTAGTCCACTCCCAGAAATGAAGATAATGTGCACACAGATCTGCTCATAGCAACGTCAGCCATGATAGTCAACAATTACAGACAACCCAGCATCCATTGCTGAAGAACAGACAAATGCAGTGCAGTGTATGCATATGATGGAATTGTAAGGACGTAAGAATGAACTCCTGATAGATGCTGAGACATGGAAGAACCCTGAAGACATTATGCTTCAGTGACAGAAGCCAGCCACAGGGGACCACACATCGTATGATTCCCTATGTTTGAATGTCTAGAGCCAGCAAGTACAGAAAGTAGAACAGTACCCCAGGGCTAGGGTAACGAAAGTGTCCTGGAATTGCAATGGGCACATACTCTATGATAAAAGTCATTAAACTGTGCATCTTAAGTAGGTGAACTGTGTGGTGTGTGAAGTGTATCTCAACAAAGCTGTTTAAAAACAAATGACAACGAAACATCTGAAGACAGCCAGGCCTGGTGGCATATGCCTATAATCCAGATACCTGGATTAGAGGACTGAGAGTTTGAGGTCAGCCCAGGTAAAGTTAGTAGGACCCTGTTTCAAAAACACGATAAAAACAAAAGGGTTGGGGCCACTGCTCACGAAGGCAGGGGAGGACTGCAGGACGGAAGCGCAAATGGAGTTGCGTTACTTCAGAGTGGGGAGCAGACAAGAGGGAGTCGAGGCTATGGAGGAGACTGACCAGTGGATTCAGTCATTCAAAAAGGTAGTAGCTTTACACTCAGAAGAGAAGAGAAGTGCCCAGGCCCCAGAGGGGCTCAGGAGGTGAGAGTGGGGTGAGGCGAGTGGTGTGGCGAGGGGTGGCCATGGACACAGGCAGGTGATGCTGTGCTCACTGCACCCGGGTCCAGGAAGAATGGTCTGAGGTCAGTTGGGTTTAGGTATGGGGAAAGACAATGACTATAGTCTTGCAATGTAGGTCACATCTATGGGACGGACCATCTTTGATGCTTGTGGTCTGTGGGATGTTGGATGTGAGTCAGTCAGCCTCCTTGGTTCTCAATTTCTGTATCTTGGTTAGAGAAGATTAGCTTTAACATCACCTCCTGCTCCAAAAGGCCCTCTCCCCTCCTCTCCCCTTCTCTCCTCTCCTCTGACAGGGTGGCAGCCGGACTCACCGTGGGAGTTCTGTGCCAACTCACACTTCCTGCTAGTGGTTCATTTGTATGAAGGACTTTTTTTCCTGTGTGTGGAACCCCATACTACTTCCTACTGACTTTTTTTTTTTTTTTTTTGCAGTGCTGGAGTTTGAACTCAAGGCCTTGTGCTTGCTAGTCACGCGTTCTACCACTTCAGCCACTCCGCCAGCCCCTCCCTACAGAATTTCCAATTCTGCTCCTCATTTCTCCGGCTGGGGCACATGGGAACAAATGATCCACTTCTCTCGTTGAGCCTTGGTAAAGGACATAGTCAGTAGTAGTGCACCCAAGGAAGAAACCGAGAGTGCCAGGGAGCTGCTGATTCGATTTTCCTTCTGTCAACCTCATACAATTGCTGCTTTTTCTGACTTGCTCCGTAAAGACCCAGGCTTCTACTAATTTCACTTAAAAAACAAATCTCTTTATCAAAAGCAAATTTTAAGCCAGGTCTGAAAGGCCAGCTACTCAGGAGGCAGAGATCAGGAGGATCGTGGTTTAAAGGCAGTCCTGGGGAAATAGTTGGAGAGACCCTATCTTGAACAAACCCATCACAAAAAAAGGGCTGGTGAAATGGCTCAAGTAGAAGAGTGCCTGCCTAGCAAGCATAAGGCCCTGAGTTCAAACCCCAGTAGCACCAAGAAACCAAACAAAAAAAACCCAAACCAAATCTCTTTATCAAGACCAAATTTTAATCCAGGCATGGTGGTGTATGTCTGAAATCCCGGCTACTTATGAGGTGGAGGGGGTTGGATCAAGAGTTCAAGGCCAGCTAGAAAGAAGTGAGACCCTATCTCAGAGACAATATACAAATGAAAAAAAGGGCTGGGGCACGGCTCAAGCGGTAGAGGCCCTGGATTCAATCTCCAGTGCTGAAGAAAAAAAAAGCAAACTATAAAATTCTTATTGTAGAGTAGAAAAAAATATCACCTATCAACGTCAAGGTTAAGTGTATGTGCATATTTAAAGTATTTTTTTCTTAGAACACAAAATTCAGTAAGTACAGTTTTGCGTTTTCTCATTCCCCATGGGCCTCACGTTTAAGTGGGAGCCTCCTCCTGTCACTGACGAACTCCAGGTCTGAAGGAGAGACATGCCAACTCACTTCCCACCCCGGCTCACAGAGGTCAGGCCCTCCTTTGTCACCCCACCCCCCAGCACTACCTGAGCTTCAGTTGGGACCGCACCTCTCCGAACTCCAGCTGCAGCAGCTCATTGTAACAGGCCATCATGCTGGGGTTTTCTACGTATCTCTGGAGACAGAAAGGGAGACTTGCGGGTATTCAAGCTGCCTGTGCTCAATTACAATGCCAGCAAAAACAATCAGAAACAAACATCCCCCATCTGGCAACTGAAAATGTAAAAACACTTCTGATCATTAATGATGAGCAGGAGATGAGGGAGAAGCAGCTATAGACTCACACACTCACACTCACACACCCAAACCCTGAACTGAGGCTCTCCTTCAGAGCCGGAAGAGCACTTTTGCTGTGTGCATATCACTGACAAGCAGAGGCTAAAATACATACAGAAGGAAATTTATCAACCCAAGTCTTATTTACATTAAGCTGACAAAGTAAATTCAGAAAGTGTTTTGTCCTCTTTAAAGGCAGACAAGCTCATGATAAGCAAAAGTACATTTGCACCCACAGCTCAGAAAGAACTCCTACTCAGGCTACAGTGCCCTACACTAACTTCCAGAGTGCCTTACACAATTATCTTCTTCCTCGAGGTACTGGCAAAAGTCGTGGATTTGCCCAGGGTCTCTTATTGCTGTGGAATTAGGTATTTTGCATAGTAATCTTTACGTAATGGAAACGCCCCACAACAAAGCCAACTGCGTAGCTCTGAGGAAATGGACCCGTTCTACCATCAAATATGGTTCTCATGCAGCCCTCTTAGAAGTCACCGTGTTCTGACACATACGGTTGCCTCTGGCTATCTCCAGGGAATTAGTTCCAGCCCTCCCCTCCATCACCCCAGGAAACCAAAAGCCAGGAAATGGCACAGCGTATATGTAACTCACCCCCTCCTTCAGATGGCCTTGTGATACCTAATACCAGGGAAATGCCATATGACAGGTGGGACGCCGACAAGAGGTGTTTACGGAATAAAGACAAGGAGGTCTGCACTGCTCAGAACAAGTGGAATTTTTTTCTGGAGTATTTTCAACTGCAGTTGGTTGAACCCGCTGTCCTGAACCATGGGTACAGAGACCTACTGCAGTTTAATTCAAATGGAAGGTTTTATGTTTACTCTCCCGTCTGCAACAAGCTCTTTGCCTTTACCTGCTCAACAAATGGATAACTGTCCTCACTGAGGAGGAAGCAGAGGCCTAGGAGGCGGAGCCTCTGCAGGCCACCGTCTACCAACCCCTGCCAGATCAATCTGGGCATGGGACCCTGAGGAAGTCCCATTTCAACAGAGATCAAGGTTTTGTGTGGGTGTATGCCTTCAAAGCTTCCCCAGCCTGCTTCCTCCCCTGTAACAAAGGAGAAGAACTGTTCTATGTACCGCACCTCAGGTCACCATGAGGACAGAGCTGGCAGGCAGTCTACCTAAACTGTGCAGGGATGTAAAGAGAGCTAGTGCCACCCCCAGGAGGAGGGCAGGACTGCTGGCCAGGGGCATGGTGGGTCCCACGCCTGCAGGCTAAAATACAGCCCTTCTGACCCCAAAGTCTGCAAAGGTCCCACCAACTGACAGAGCAGGGAGTGCTGGAGCTGCTGCCCACATGAGCCAGGACTCCCTGGAATACCTGAGAACACCCATTCATACAGGCAGCTGCTGACCAGGCCTGGGCAGGCAGCAGGGAGTGGGGACTTCTGGTCATGGCACTCACACTGCGCCAGCAGATAAGGCGTGGGGCTGTGAAGCAGCTCTGCAGCTGCTCTGCAGGTGGTGCCTTGGGATGGGCATGTCCATTTATCCATTTCAATAGATGGCCTCCCATGAACCGATTCCTCATTAAGTATAAACATTACATACCCACCAGCCTTTTTACCCCAGGTTAAAGAAAAAGACACATATGACCATGCTCACAGCGTCTTACTCCCACTGTCTCCCGCCATCTGCTCGGCTCTGAGTCTCAACAGCTCACCTGTCCTGCCTATGGGGCCCACAGGGCAGAGTGAGTAGAGTAGCCCAGGGATCCCTGGAAAGGGGCTGCCTTTCCCTCTGCTTAGACAGCAGCTCGTCTCCACTCCCCAAACCCATCCCAGAAGCAGGGCTGGGGCTACAAATCCTGTGGCCTTCCTGGCTGACTCAACTTCCCTTTCCCCAAGGCGTATCCTACCTGCTGCTAGGACTTAACCCCACCCTGTGGGCCCAGCTCAGTGGTTCTCAACCCTGCTGTGATTTAGAATTTCCTGTACCTGGAACATCAGCACCAATGTGTGGGCCTCTCCCCGGACTGTGGGGACGCCCTCAGGGAATTCTAAGGCACACTCAGCAGTGAGACACCAAACCCAACCCGAGACTTAGTCAGCAAATGCTCAACTGCCACGTCCACTTGAGTAGGCAAATCCACCAAACAGCCGACAGCCCGGAACTCGAGAGTTCTCAGGACCACGTAAGTTTTTGTGTACGCCTCAGCCCACTGCCTTCGAGCCAGGAGACCTGGGAGAACCCCCTTCTTCTGCACCGCTGCTTTGAGCAACCTGCATGCGTGCATGCGTGTGTGTTGGGGGGGGTGTACACACAGGAGGGGAGGCGATGTGTGGAGGGTGTGTAGCAGGGCCTTGTTCACCATTTCATCTTTCATCTCCTTCACCTGGAAGCTTCTGTTCTGTATGGTTGGAGTCCTTTTCTCAATCTCAATGATTTTCCTCAGAGACGGCTCTTGGGAACACGGGTCTCTGAATTTTTTGTACAGCCCTTTCTCTTGCCCTGAAGGTAATAACTTGGCTGGGAGTGTGACTGGTGGGCTTTCCAGCCCTTTCCCTGTAATCCCTCCTCGCATGAGACATCACCATTGCTGCTTTACCCAGCTGCGTGCTCCTGTTTCCCCACATTCCTTCTCTTCGCCCTTCATTTCTGCACTTCACCGTCTCCTGGGACCTGCACACTTTCTGGTTGAAGTGCATCCTTTAGAATGTCCTTGTGAGGATCTGCTAGTGTGGATTCTGCTTGCCTTTCTCTGGAAGTCTTTATTTCACCCTTGTATTGGAGAGATATGCAGGCTGGCAATAACTTTCTTTCCTTCATCACAGTGATAATGCCACCTGTCAATTCTATTTTCCACTTGCTGATGAGAAGCTGCTGTGAGCCTGTCCTTTTCAAGGTAACACTTTGTTCCTTTGGCTAATTTTTTTTTTTTGAGTTCTGAAGGTTGAACTCAGGGCCTCGCCCCTGCTAGGCAGGCCCCCTACCACTTGAGCCATTCTACCAGCCCTTTTTGCGTTGGCTATTTTTGAAACAGGGTCTTGCTTTTATGCTTGGACTGGCCTGGAACCATGGTCCTCCCTAGCTCAGCCTCCCATGTAGCTAGGATGACAGGCGTGCCTCACCGCACCCAGCCATTGCTTGAGAATCTCTACCTCACAAGTAGCTAGGATTATAGACGTGAGCCATTGCACCCGGCCTCTCTGGCAGATTTTCAGATCTCTCTCTTTGGTTCTGTTTTGTTGGCAGTTTCTTTATGGCATGTCCTCTTGTTTAGTGCACTCTCCTTGAACTTGGATCTTCCAATCTGTGGATGTTTCATCAACGTTGGAAATTCTCAGCCATTCACTCTTCAAACTTTCTCTCTGCCCTATTCTTCCTCCACTTCTCATGGACGTCCACTCTATCCTCCACATTCCTTTGCCTCTGTAGTTTATTTCCGGTCATTGTATCTCTGCTACACGCTGGATTGCTTCTAACCTACCGTCTAAGTTTAATTTTTTTCAGTTACTGTGTTTTCACTTCTCAAAATTCTGTTTGCCTCTGAGGCCAAAGTGGAAGAAGTGTCCTCTGGGAGGACATGTGTGTACTTCTGCATTGCTCAGGAGCACCGCGTGCGCTCCTCTGCAGTCATGGCTCGGGGTTGCTGGCGCACCTCCCTGTCCAGGATCAGCCTGCTGAAGTCTCTCCATCATGATTTCCAGGTCCCACTTTGTCCTTTTGAGACAGAGTCTCACTGTGCACCCCTGGCCAGGACTCTGAGACCCTGTGGCCTCTCACTCACAACCAGCTCACCAAACCCTCAGTGGCCTTTTGGTTTAGGAGAAACCAACTAATAAGAGGTGAGGGTACAGAAAAGGGAGCTCTGGTTAGGTTGCTTCATTTCCAAAATCCATCAGCTGGCTTTAAAAATTGCATGGATAGCCAGGTAACAGTGATTCAGGTAAACCCAGATACTCAGAAGGTGAAGATCAGGAAAATTGGAGTTTGACACCAGCCTGGGTAAAAAATTAGTAAGACCCCATCTCAATCAATAAGCTTGGTGTGATGGTGTGTGTCTGTCATCCCAGCTATATGGGAGACTACAGGTAGGAGGAGCACGGTCTGGGCAAAAATGTAAGACCTAATCTGAAAAATGACTAAAGCAAAAAGGGCTAGTGGTGTGGCTCAAGTGGTAGAGCGCCTGCCTAACAAGTGCGTGGCCCTGACTTCAAAACACAGTATTGCAAAAAAAAAGATTGCATGCACATATGTAAGCATTACAACACGTTCTAAGGCGGAACGTAGGGGATTTTATTATGCTTATATGACTTTAGCAGGCATAGCTTTGAGAGGCTAAGGAACTATATGTTACAGATTATCAGATTATAAAGTTAAACCAAACTGTGACACAGCTTAAGGACAATTCTTTTCTTCAAATTAATTCAAACTTTTGCATGGCATTGAGCTGAAGTAAAGCAATTCCTCCCACTGACTTAGGACGGCATAACAAAGCAGCAGTACGTACCCTCGTAAAGCCGGCAGCAATGAAGGGCCGTACAGACGGCTCCTCTCTGTCTGTCCTAGGAAAGAACACAGCAGGGTTAGCCACATCTCAGCTCCGTGTCACTCCTTCACCACTCACCATATGCCCAACGCTTTGTCACCTAGCAAGCACTTAGAGATGAGTTAGACACAGGAGTACGAAGGTGAAAACCACTTCCCCTCCCACTTTCTCATCTAGCTTTTGGGCTGGACAGTATCAGAACTTTTTTTTGAGACAGGGTCTCTCTCATGTGCTGACTTGAACTCCTGATTTAAGTGATCCTCCTGCCTAGCCTCCTGAGCACTGGACAGCAGGTGTGGGCCACTGCACCTGTTCTTTTAATACTTGAAAAACAGAGGTTACGTTAACAGCTGGAATAGAGCAGTGCCTATGTATCTACTTATGTAAAAACCTTACATTAAATTCTCTATTTTCTTCTATGGCCAGTTTATTTACTTATTTATTTTTTAAATCCCTTCTCCCCTACAGTTCAGGGAGAAAGGTGAAACGACTTCTATCTCTAAATATACACACCTAATTAGCATTTATGTGTGCACTGCCCACCTCCTTACTTATCTCCCTTTTCCCCTTACTCCAGTTTAAGGATGAAATTCCCCATTTATGTACCATTCAAATCCTCACAGCCATCTGGGGTTACCTTTGCAATTTTAGTGGGGGACCGGTTTAAGGCTTGCCTGCTTCCCAAGTGACGGGAGGTCATGATGAGAAAGCTTGGCTGGGAACAGGGCAAAGTAAAACAGGAAAGAATAAAAAGAAAAGGGCAGGCTCTGAGGGGCTCGCCTGCTGCCCAGCCGGCCTTATTCAGCCCTGCCCCCGCCCCCGTCAAGGGCAATCATTATAATGGCACCTTAATTTCAATGTGAAAAAAAAAAAGTTTACCTGCATACTACACCAACAATAACCGTGTTTTCTGAGAGTTTTGATGATCTGATAGACCTTAAAAAACAAAGAATTTTTAGATAAATATAAAAATAATTCTTAAAAATAAATAAACTTTCCCAATTTCGGCAGTACAGTGAAAGCTGGGGAGAGAAACACGGGAGAGGAAGAGATCCTTCATATGCTGGTTTCTCTGTTGCTCCTGATCCTTCTCTTTGGGGGCAAACTTGTTCGTGGCCTGTGATGACCACGCAACCAATGTCTGAACAGTCCATTCACCACAATGCAGGGCATTCCACTTGTTCTGTCTTTGCTAACCTGGGGTGTTTAGAGTGGAGAGTTTCCCTGCCCTGGGCACATAGGAGATGGCTGCAGTTTTCTGTCCCTTCCTGCTGAAGAGGAGTTCAAGTTCATATGCACTGCCACAGGCTGATGGCTGTGCAGACTGTGAAGCTGGGGGACCTCAAGGGCCAGCTCTGCACTGTACTGCAAACAGCACAAAGAGGAAGAGCCCCGAGGGGGAATGGAGGCAATCACCATCACCACTACCCCAAAGCCAGTAAGCTAATGGGACCAGGCCTTTACAAGTCTTCACACAGCCTGTTGCTGCAGAGGACAAAGCCCTCACAAGCAACACACCCTGCCACCCAACTTGGATGTCCCAGTCCCCAGAACAGCGAGAAAATAATTTCTGTTCTTCATAAATTTCCTAGTTGCAAGTTTTATGTTATAGCAGCACAAAACAAAGATGCCTTCGACTGGAGCACTGCTTCCTCAGAGGCAAGAACCATGTGCAACGCATCTACACGGCTCCAGCACTAAGTGCAGTACCCAGGACTGAGATATACGAAGTAGGGCTCCGCACTGGTAGACTTGGAAACACAGCAGACAGGACACTGGCCCTCAGGCAAGGCATCTCAGGAGCGTGAGGGCAACAAGTGCCCCAGCAGATATGCGGGTAAATCTGGTCACTGGGCAGGTCCACAACTGATGGAAACTCTTCACAGTGGTGACTAGGGTCCCAGAGGAAGGAAGGAGGCAAAGACATGCTCCGTCAGGGCTGAGGGCTCATGGACTGTATAGGTCTGCTAGAGAGAGAGCCAACCAGCTTGGGGAGGGTGTGTGAAGAGGGCTCTTGAAAAAAGTACACAGAGGGCAGACACCCTTCTAGGGATGGGAACAACCAAAATCAGAAGAACAGACTTAGGAAAGTAAGTTAGGGCTTGTCCTTGCCTGTAGAAAACTCCAATAAGACAAAGACAGTGAGGTAGAAAGGAACTAGCAAGGCAGACCTGAGCTCTGAGACTGCTGGCCAGGGCTATGATGTGACATCGGGAAAAGAATGTGCTTGAGGGACTGCATTTGTCGGGTCTGCTCTCTGGGGAGCTGGGGAGAGCGTTCTGTTGGCTCTCTCCAAGGGTCCACCTGAACCCGGCAGGAGCTTTTGCTTTCAGAGCCCTGGGCTCTGAGCCCCTTTGGTGGGGTTGGAGAGTGATCTGCAAGGATGTGCTCAGTTCAGCAAGAGAAGACACCTTTCCACAATTCCTGTTCTCAGATGTTGGAATTTACTCTGGAGAAGGGGACAGACATGTTCTAGCAACCTAAATATGGGCAAAGTTGGGCTCGACAAGAAGGACTTCAAAAACCAGGACTTCCCTGGGAACCTCAGGTCCCCAGCAGAGGCTGATGGAGGGACGTGGCACTGTGACAGAGACACTCTGACAGAGTGCACCTGACACTCTATACTTTCCAAAGCTACGTCAAGAAGACGGCCATTCTTCACTTAAAAGTTGTACAGTGGTCATTTACACGATGAGCGCTCCGGTTCACTTCAATGCTCTGAAGCGGGCTTTGTGGGTTTTTCACTGCAGAGTGTGTGTAGCGTTACTTTCTACATTTAAATACTTGACCCCACTGGTCTAAGAGCTTCTAAAAGACAAGAATTTCAGCTTATTTACTGTTGGTCTTGAAAATTCCCTTTTACAGGGGTCACTAAAAGTTTGTGGAATGAATTAACTCTACTTGCTTAGAATATTCCTGAAATGTCTAACAACAGTGCATTTTCTTCCCTTTGAAAGCAGAGCATAACTTTGTTATGTGTATTTTATCATTAATAAAAATAAACGTGGAACATGACTGACAGAGCTTCAGTTTTCTTTCATCGTGCAAGGGGAGTATGAGTTTCCAGCATATACCCGTGCAGGCTCGGGTCTGGAAGAGACTGGGGAAGAGGCCAGGCTCTCCCCTCTTAGCATCTCCTCTGAGCCTGGCCTCACTTCCTCCGCTGGCAACACCCACCAAGACTGGGTATTTATTTACATACTCAAGCATCACACAACTTACATGCTTTCTTCCCTTCTTCTGAGCAACGTCTGTCAAATGTTAGGGACAGAAGGGGACCTGGAAACCAAGTGTTCTAAGTTCACGGGCGAGGTAAGACACGCCCAGAGAAGGCAGAGTGATGCAGAACCATGCTGGTGGTGAGGGAAGACCTGAGCTAGGATGGGCCTCCCTCTGCTTTGGCCAGGGCTCTCTCATTCCTCTTGGTCCTTAATCCCTGATGGCATGTTAGGTGACCAGTCAGATGGCAAGTCCAACAATCTAGGCTGTGGTGAGATGGCTTACTGCAGAGGAGACCAAAATATTCAAGCAAGGAACACAGGGAAGTGGAAGCTGCCTGGTCTGGCTACCAGAAATGTGTGTTCCCGCCACCTAGAAACGAGTAGCGTTAAAACCACCCAGTACCCTGCCCACAGTCTCCCCACGAATCTTTTGACAAGTCTGTTACCTCCCTTTTTAACCCGTGTTATGTTTGGCTTAAATCTTTTCCATTAAAGGCAAGAGTTTCAACAAGCTTAAGATGACCATGCTGTGGACTTTTACACTGTGTCATGGGTATGTTTTTATGTACTGACTTCACATAAATGGATCCATGAACTTAAAAGTTTAATAAACGTGCATTTTACTTCCCCTTGCATCATCAGCAAAAGTAATTTTAATTGTAAAAAGCACTTTTTATGCCTGCAACCAAGAACCGTCTCTTCATATTCTGTATTATGATAAGCAAGGCACATTCGTCCAACATGGAGAGGCAATATGGAAGAAGTGAGGCCCCGGGTTCAAACCACAGTACTGCCTTAAAAGAAAGAAAAAAGGGCAAATGAGATTTTAAGTTTTTTTCAAACAATCTGGAAAATTGTTAATAATTCTTGTTGCAGTGACATGCAGATGATAGTTGTGATTAATTAAATGTGGGGTTTCATCTTAACCCTTAATGTTTACCATTCGTATTTTTTTACTGCTCTTTTGTTTTGTGGCAGTGCCAGGGCTTTTATATGTGCTAGGCCATTTTGCACTGCTTTAACCAAAGCAAAGCAGGGCAAAACAAAAGGGATAAAGATTATTCTCAGAAACAATGAGGCTCTGATGCCCTGCTCATTTTACATACAGGGACAGGAAGACTGAGCTGAAACTCCTGTGTTCCAGCTGTGTTTCTTATCAGCAGCACCACATCCAGCTCACCTGCCCGCTCACCTGCCTGGCTCACCTGCACAGTGCCTCCGCGTCCAGCCGCCGGGGGTTTCTGTGGTCAATGATGATGATGTCATGGTGTTTGTCCAGGAAGCAGGACAGCACAGTCTGTGCCTCCTTGACGACTGTGCACTTGAACCCGGCTTTCTCACATGCCCTCCAGAACCCATTACACTGGTTGTCTTCTTTGGTAAACACTAAAAGTACCTGAGTCAAACAAGCACACACACTTTAAAAGATGCGCTTAGAAATGTCATTTTTAGATAAGCCACAGAAAACTCCCAAGTGTTTAAAACAAAGACACAGATGTGAACCCAGCATCTGTCAGTGCAAATCCTTCTCTTCCACATGACTCAGAGTGCTGCCTCCTTTCTATTTTCCTTCTGCTCTTCGCCTGCAGGTGCAGGAGTCTGGACTGTACACTTACTCCATTTGCTTAAAAGCCCACTGGCACAGCCCAGCTCCACAGAGCATTTCATGTCAAACCTGGGTGAAAGCTCACAAGTATTTAACGTAGAAAGTTAGCTGGGTATGCCCACCATGGTACATTAATATTGCAGCGAGCCTACTGAACATAAGTCCTATGTAACACAGTTACATGTTTCACTCAGGATTTTATGTAATTCTTCCAACTTAAAAAATCACTTTGAATAAAGAGGGAAGGTTTGAAGTAGATCAGGGTTTTTTTTAGTTTTTGTTTTGTGGATCTGGGAGTTAAACCCAGGGTTTTGTAAATTCTAGGTGAGCACTCTATTTGTGGGTTTTTTTGAGACAGCATATTACTATGTAGTTCAGGTTGACCTCAAACTCCAGATCTTCCTGCCACTGCCTCTGGAGTGCTGGGATTACAGGCATGTACCACCATGCTTAGCTAAAATGTCACATTTCAAAGGCTGTCAGTTAAGTGACACAGGAACAGCGTCAGATGCAAGAGACAGCATCTATGTCAATGGCTGGCTGGCCTGGTGCCTGGTCTGGATCAGGCGAGGCCTGGCTCTGCTGCCTTTTTCCTATCCAGCCAGGCTCCTCAGCCAAAGTTCAGGCATTCTGCTCTGAGTCACAGCCAGACTCAGCATGAGCAAGAGCAGCTGGATGGGGATAGAGCAGCCTGTGGAACACCAACTAGAAGTGGCAGTGCCTCCTCCTCGAGGCTGACCTCCTAAGTGCAAGGAGCCACGACCACGGCCTGCCTGCAGCCTCCCACGCGTGTCCAGGTGCAAGCCCATGTTTCCACTGCTGCTGTCTCTCCCGTGCTTCGGACTAGACAAATCCTTGCCGTTTTCTACAACTGACTCAGCGACACGGACAAGTGGCTTTTCCTTTTTATTGTGGAAACCTGCAAACCTACAGAACACCTATGGGCATGAGACACTCTTCCTGTGGGGACAATGAGTGTGAGACACTCTTCCTTGAGGCTCCTCAGTTCCATCTGCTGGCCTTTGCTTTGCTTTCTCCCTACACATGCACGTGCACACACAATTCTATGCTTTTGCTTCTTTACTGCAACCGTGTGGGATGCAGACAGGTGTTTAGCCCTAAAGGAAAAGGAGCATCTCTTATGTAGCTATAAGCCCCGTTACTGTCAAGTTCAGGAACTTCAACGCAGATTCAACAACACTGCCTAAGACAAGGAGAGTTCATGTGCCTAAGTTTCACCCGCCCCTTGCAAGAACAGCAGATGTGAGCGTCACGGTGCGCCAGTACCTGAAGCTGATCCTGGTGAAATCTCATGGGGCCAAACTGCACATCCGGTACCGCAACCTGCAAGAAAGAGATTTGCTGAGAGCGAGAGAGAGAGAGAGAGAGAGGGAGAGAGAAGGGGGAGTCTTGCTTCTACTTCTCTCTCTAGTCAGCACCACAGATGCAAGTAGAATATCCACTCTAGAAAAAAGTTCCACAAAGTAAAAGAGAAATCCTTAATCTCCTTAGAACCCAGAGAAGTGGAGCAGGAGAGCAGGGCCAGCATAGCTGATGCCAGCTGTGTGCCACAGTAAGAGAATCACCCCACCTTCCTCAGCCTCAGTTCATTTGTCACAGGTCAAGTGAACTTACGATGTACAGGCTCCAAACTGCTCCCCTCCAAGCCTATTCCCATCTGTCTCCTGATGGACAAGGGACTCTTACACCCAAAATGGCTCATGAAAAACACGATCCAGCAGCCAGAACCATACCATGGGGTGTCAGTCAAAGACACCCCTGGGAAATATTGATCGTTCTTTATAAAGCAGCTTAGCAGCACTGATCAGTAAGCATTTATCCACAGAGAAGTTGACACTCACACACAACGTCACCCCAACCTCCAGGGAGCAGCAGTAACCCTACCACCGTCACAGGGCTTAGCTCAGTCTACCCACTGTGCTAAGGGCTAATGAAGACGGTGCTCTCACTAAATCCTCGTAGCAGTGGGGGAAGCTGAGGTACCAAGGATGTTATGTAAAGCCACACAGCTGGGAAGTGGCATCGCTGGGATCCCAGGCCCAGTTTGTTCAGCTCCACATTCTGTGCTGCCAACCATGGCCACTGGAAGGTTTGATGTCTGTCCTCCACACACAGGAGCCCAAAGGAGGGAGGAGGGGCCACACCCCACGAGGTAAACTCTCAGTCAGACTGGACCCCTTCCTGAGGCTTTGCATGTGTTGTAGAGTCCTCCACCCTTGCCCTCCGCGTGATGGTGTGGTTAGATCCAGAAGACTTCCCATCAGATATTCCTGGATGGCTCTCCTCAAGAAATCAGCTGCAGGAAACACAATGTCCAGCCAACTGTCCTAAGGACAACTTTGATTTGTGTAAACACAAATGTAAACAGGTCTGCCTGGTGACGAGGGAAGCCCGCATAGTCCAACTATGGGCCACTGGCTGAGTTTCTGACGTGCCTTGTAGTGATTTGTCTCTCAGAAGGCACGGGACAGTGAGGGTCACTGTTACTTCTGGCCTGAGGCTGAGGAGGATTCTTGGGACACGTGGAGGGATAAGGAAAACAGACAGCACAGTACTGAGAAGGAGAGTTGGATGCAAAGTCAGGATTTCTGAAGGAATATGATCTGAGAGGCCCAGGTCAGCCTCAAAAGACAGATCTTCGGGAAGACAGCAGAGTGAGAAACCCAGGAGTCTCTTCACCTACACAACACGCAGGGCAGAAGGTGTCTGCTGTAAGGATTTTGGGAACTCCTAAGTCTTGCAACTTCTAGAGGAAGAAGTAGACAGCAAAACTGTAGTTAATTTTAGTCAATTCCAGCTCTCAGCACAGAGCAGCCCCAGCTCAAGCCCCATCACAGCAGCTGAGCACGTGCTCCTGGAGCACACTGTGTCATAGATGCCTGTTCTCCTTATCCTTTGTGAACAAAGGATGGGTTTCACAGATGCTCCTTTCAAGAAGGGTGTCTTTCCCTAAGACAAAATGCTTTTATCTTTAAAGGCTTCTGTGATCAAAGGTGTCACTTTACCAAACATCTTCTTCCCAGGATCAGTGTCTGTGAGGTATTCATGCTTACTGCCCAGAGCACAGTAGTCACTTGGGTAAGTGACAAGGTTGGAGGGAAAGGACTACTTTTCTTACTGTCTGTTGCAGCTCAGGGAGGGAGTATGCAGCTTAAAGCAAAGAAAGTAGTGCTGTGGGATTTTAATAGTGCTTAGCTCTGACTTCCTGGCTCCCGCTTCCCATGCCTCATTTTCCTAATCCATCTTCCTCATTTCAACGTAATGAAAATCAGAAAATGCCATATACCACAGTAACAGAAGGAAGTTTTCCAGTATGATAATCTCAATTGATACAGAAAAAGCATGTGACCAAACTCTAAATGAATATGCCTTCATGACAAAGACACTCAGCAAACTAGTAATAGAAGGGAATTACCTCAACATAATCAAAGTCACACATGAAAGCCCAGAACAAACCTGGGGCCCAGTAGTGAAAGACTGAAAGCTTTTTCCTCTAAGATCAAGAACAAGAAACCTGTTTCACCACTTTTGCTCAGCATAGTACTTGACAGTCTAGCCACAGCAACTGGGCAAGAAAAATAAATGAGGCATCCAAAATGAGAAAGGAGGAGTAAATTATCTTTGTCCAAAGGTAATATAATCTTACATGCAGAAAACTCTAAGGAGTCCACAAACTGTTACAACTAATAACTGATTCCAGCAAGACAGGATACAAACCAACAACACAAAAGTAAACACATGCTAACACATGAACAAGATGAATAGGAAATCCCTTAAAAACTCCATTTAACAGGACCACAAAGAATACGATGCCTGACACAAGTAGACAGAAATACACCCCATGTTTATGGAACAGAGACTTGACATTGTTCAGATGCCAATACTACCCAAAGCAGTCTGCACACTCAGTGAATCCTTATTTTGAAAACTTCCAATGATGTTTCTTTTGCAGAAAGAGAAAAATCTATCCCAGAATTCACATGGAAATTCAAGTGTCTCAGTTATTTTTGTGTTGCTGTGATGAAATACCTGACATAAACAACTTAAAGGAGAGAAAAGTTTATTTTGGTTCACAGTTTCAGAAAGTTCAGTCCATAGCTGGTGAGCCCCATTCTCTTGGGCAGAACCTCAGAGCATGGCGACTGGAATGTGTGATGGAGGAGAGTCATTCACTTCATGGTGGATGGGAAGGGAGGGGGAAAAGAGAGAGGAGGGCAGGGATTCACCCCCAGTGACCTACTTTCTTCAGCTAGGTCCCACCTCTTAAAGTTTCCAGAACCTCCCAAAATAGCAGCACCAGCTTGGGACCAAGTTCCCAACACATGAGCCTTTGGGAAAAGGGAAACTTTATATCCAAACCATAAAATCAAAGGATCCAAAATAGCTAAACCAATCTTGAAAAAGAATAAAACTGGAAGACTCTCACTTCTTGATTACAAAACTCACTGCAAAGCTACAATAACCTGAAAATGTGACAACGGTATAGACATACAGACCAACAGAACTGAATGGAGAACCCAAAATTAATTCTTGAATATGTGGTCAAATTCTTAACAAGGTGCCAGGACCATTCAACAGGGAAAAGAATACTCTTTTTAACAAACAGTGCTGGGAAAACTGGGTATTCACCTCCAAAGAATGAACCTGGATGCTTACCTAACACCATAGTCAAAAATTAACTTAAAATGGTGTAAGACCTGAAAGATAAAAACTTTTCCAAGAACACTTGGGGCAAAGGGTTCTCAATGTGGATTTGGCAGTCATGTTTTAGCTGACAGTAACGACAAGGAAGCAAAAGAAAACGAAAGACTAATGAAACGTCATCAAAACTCAAATTTTTAGGCATCAAAAGACAGCATCAACAGAGTGAAAAGGCAACCCACAGAATGGGAGACAATTTTTCCAAATCATATATCCAATAAGGGATTAATATGCAGATCATTTAGAGAATTCCTACAACTCAACAGACAACCTTGTTCATAAACAGAGGAGAAACAGACATTTCTCCAAAGAAGATGTATGAATGGCCAGTACGCACATGAAGAGACAGTCAATGTTACCAGTCATTAAAGAAATGCAAATCAAAGCCACAATGTGACACCACCTTGCCTTCATTGGGATGGCTACTATTAAAACAAAAACCAAAAATAAGTGTTGACGATGATGTGGTAAGCATGGGCCCTTGCACACTGTTGACAGAAATACAAAATGGTGCAGCCACTGTGGAAAATGGTATGGTGATTCTGTTAATGGCGCTGGTGCAGTCTGATCAGACTTCCAAATTCTTTGTCCCATGGGGAAGAATCCATGGCAGGACACGTGGGTGTAAATGGAGTTAGGGAAGAGAAATACAAAAGGGAGCTTGGTGGGCCCAGGTGGGATCTGGAGGCCTTTCTTCCCCAGGAGCTTTCAAAATTTAGGCTAATCCATGGGAAGTGGGAACCAGGTGATTCCCATCCATAATCACTGAGGGGGAGGGGCATGGCGGTCCCTGGCCAGGTGAGGGTGGTGCCTAAGCCACGGGATGGTCAATCTGAAATGCAGTATTTTTGTGAGTCCCAAACTTTCCCTAACTCTAGCCTGCCTCAATTCCACAAAAAAAAAAAAAAAAAAAAAGAAAAAAAAAGAAAAGAAAATTTTTAAGTAGAATTACTATATGAAGCAGCAGTTCCACTCCTGGGAACATGCCCAAAACAACTGAAAGCAGCAACTGAGGCAGGTGCTTGTGCCCCTGTCTGTAGCAGAATCAGTCACAGTTGCTGAAACGCAGAGGGGGCCCAAGTGTCCAGCAACCAAGGAATGGACATGAGAAATGAGGTCCACCTGCAACGCCATGCTATTCAGCCCTTCAGAGGAAGAAAGTCTGACAAAGCTGCAACACAGGTGGACCTTGAAGCTACACAGGCCGTCACAAGAAGACAAACTCTGTGTGCGTACACTTCTACAAGGTACTTAAGGGCAGTAAAAATCAGAAACACAGTAGAAAGGGGTGGCCTGGGGCTGGGGGAGAGGGGAACTGGGAAGTCAGCGCTTATGGGGATGGAGACTTCATCTTACAAGATGGAGGGACTTTTGGAGGTGGAGGAAGAGATGATCGCACGATATGAATTTTACTTAATGGCACTGACCTAGACACCTAAGATGGTTAACGTAGCAAATTGTCATGTGTGTCGTGCCACATTTTAAAAAGTCAGGGACAGGAGGAACAAGGGAGGGAGGAAGAGAAGGAGGTATGTATTATCTTCTGAGCTGGGCTGGAGGGACCCCCTCTGCCGGGGCACTTGGCCCAGCACAGCCAATGTAAACCATAGCCTTTCTTGTGAGCACCACTTTCATGTTTCTTTTTCCTTTAACTAAGCTAAGCTGCTGGGGCCAGGCAACCTGACTCCCTAACTGAGAGCTGTTACACCCTCCCTGCTGCCCTGACTGCGCTGAGCCTGGGACGGCAGCACTGCTGCTCTGAACACTCCACCACCGCTGAGGAAGCTGCTAGGTAACCACAGCTCCTCTAGCTCCTCAAGGGCCCGGACTTTTTGCCCTCACAAGCCACAGTGAAACGCCAGGTGACCCTCCAGCCATTCCCAGTCAGGCGACAGGGGAACAATTCCCTGCTGGCCCAGCAGAAGGCCTGTGATTGGTGTAGACACAGCCCTTTGTTTGCATAAGGGATTGCCATGATTGGTGCCCACACCCTGTCACAATCCCCTGCTGGCTACACAATCAATCTGGTCACTCTGTGAGTCACCCTCCCACACTGTCCATTGGTGCTGCAATAGTAGACCTAATAAGACTTGTCTTGCCTTTTTTTTGTAGTACTGTGGTTTGAACTCAGAGCCTCATGCTTACTTGGCGAAAGCTCTACCACCTGAGTCATACACCCAATCCTTTTTGCTTTATTTTTCTGATATGGTCTTACCTTTGCCTGCCCGGGCTGGCCTCAGGCCTTAATCTTCCTAACTCTACCTCCCACATGGCTGGGATTACAGATGTGAAGCACTACACCCACCTTGTTCTCTGAACTGGCCTCGAACTACAGTTGTCCTATCTCTGCCTCCCAAGAAGCTTGCATTACAGGTGTGAGCCAATGTTCCTGGCCTCTTGCCTACTTTTGATCTTCAGCATTAGTAGAGCGAGTTGAGCTGATAACAGGAAGACAGGAGAAAAGGTAGCAGGGGTTCCAGCAGAAGAGGCAGGGCTGCTGGTGGCGGTAGTGATGGTGCATCAGTGGGGCAGCAGCAGAGCCGGTCGTGGGAACAGTGGCAGCAGCAGAAGCGACTAGGACCAGCAGAAGAGTCTCAGAGAGCTGCAACACCAGCTGCTGCCATCAAGCACTAGGGATCCCACATCTGAGGCCCGAACTGCACTTGTCACTATAGCACTAAGGCCCCAGCACCCAAGGCTACCTCGAGAACTGTCACACTAGAAGGTGTCAGCTCCTCCTGCCTGCTGCTGTCACTCACTGCTGCCAGAGGCCTGGGGTCACTAGCACTGGGAAAGCTACTCCTCGTGTGCCCTCGGGTTCCTGTCTGGAGAGAGCAAAAGGTCCCCGCCAGCTACAGTGCAGTAAGGAGGGAAGTTGAGGCACCAATAGACCAAGGTGAATGAATGATGTGTTTCTGTGCTGCTCTGATGAACAGAGTTTAAAGCAACCTCAGAACCAAAGAACAAAGGAGACAGACCTGCGCCTCAGGGAGCGTGCTGGAATGGCTCAGGGAGAAGGAAGAGAAGGGAAGGACTTGTGTTGACTTGCTGCAGTGCAGGCAGGGCACAACTTCCATCGACAAGAGGCTGCTGTGACCCCCGAGCTAGAGCAACGGCAGAGGGCCGGGGCTCTGGCCTAGGAGCTGTGCTCTTCAGCCTCTGACAGCGGGCACCAGTGCATTTTGCTATGAAAGATCAAGTAAATAAAACGAGACTTTGAGTGGAAAGAAAGGGTATTTCTGAGTATTATAGAAACGTATGGGGTTAAGGAGAATGGTTCAGTGGTTAGAACATTTGCCCAGCACGCACGAGGTCCTGGGTTCCAGCCCCAGTACTGTTATGTCTTTGGCATTCTTGGGGCAGGCCGAAGGACCTGAGGCTAACACCTTAAAACCAGACCCCGATTTATGACAGCTGGTTTCTCCCTGCCTGATTGTTTCTCGGCTTGCAAAATCTCAGGAACTTCCAGTTACTCAACTAGCCAGGCACGTCGACCTGTTCCATCTGGTGATCACAGATAATCAGAGACCAGAGACTCTCTCCCTCCCCTATGGCTTGGCCCCTCCTATAAAGCCCACTACCCATTTCCAGCCAAGCCGCCTCACTCTGAACCCAAAAGAGTGATGTCCCTGCAGTCTGGACCAATAAACCTTTCCTTTCCACACATGGCGTGGTCTTTATTCGGCAGTACCTTACATCTGGTGCCAAAACCCAGGAGAGGTTAGCAGGACGCTCCGGCCCGGGGCTGGTCCCTTGGCCTTCCTGTCCTGCCCTCTCCTGAACCCAGACTGCTGAACTGACCCCATGTGCCTCCCGACTGTGGATTTCGGACCTTACTGCCTTGCTGGCTTTCCCATCCATCATTAGCCTTTCTCTTCCACTGCTCTCCACCTGACCTATTCCTCAGGCGTGGTAAGTGTCACCCCCCCTTCGGGGCTGCCTGCTCTGCCTGGTCCGGAAGTCATAATGCTATGCCAGGTATGCCTCTCTCCACCCGCTGGGGTGCCCACCACTTAGCATGGGGACACCTGGCTAACCAGCTGGGACATTTTCTGTTGGCCGGCAACCCAGGCCGGGGACACCACCCTTGGGAACCTATCTGGGTGACAGTCCACTCTCTCTCTCTCTTGCTCTCCCTCCCTAGGGTGAGAGCTTAACAGCCCCTCCAGCTTACTTTGACCAAACAGCAACCGGTCGATTCTGCTCTCCTTGCCTGAGTCACGTAAGGGAAGCTAGATCTTGGCCTGAAGAGACACTCACCAAAGCACCTGCCTCTCTCTCTCTCTCTCTCTCTCTCTCTCCTTTCTACATTATAGGGACTTCCCATTCTACATTAGACACGTTCACTGAGATGCTTTCTCCGCACGCTCCCCCTTGGTCTCCAAGACGATATATAACCTAAGCGACTGATTTATTACTGCAACGCTGTTTGGCCTCAATACAAGCTAGATGATCATTCACAATGGCCTGAAAACGGTACTTCTGATCCTGACAATTTCTGCCATCACAATGGCAAGCAATCCGAAATTCCATTAGTCCAAGCTTTCCTTTCTCTCTGCTCTCAACCCTCCCTGCTCCAATCTTGCAACACTGTTCAAATCCTCCTTGCCACCGACAAACCCCCCTCTCAAAGTCTGTCACTCCCTCCCACTGAACTCTCGTACTTGTGATCTCATGGGCTCTGTCTGCCCACCTCCCTACTCCTCCCACTGGTCCTCTACATCAATCTCTTCTCCCACCTCATCCTCCCATGACTCAGACCCCCTTCTTCCATCTCTGCTGGCTCTCCCAAACATCCGCCACCCTATTCCCCTTCTACAGTGGTCACAACTGACCCTGAGCCATTGGCTCCTCAGGGACCAACACTGCCAGCCTTGTCCTCAGCCCCTGCTACACCTCACCCTTCTCCTCCCCACCTGCATCCCATACCCGCTTCCATACCTCCGCCCAAGCACACTCAGCCCACCTGTACCACTCCGGGAGGAGGCAGGAGCTGACGGCATTATCAGAGTTCATGTGCCCTTTTCCATGACTGACTTCTCTCAAATTGAAAAGACTTGGCTCCTTCTCTAACGACTCAGCCTCCTAAATTAAAGAATTTAAATACCTAACCCAATTCTTCTCTACTCTCATTTTATTTCCCAATCTTTCCCCGATATTCGAAGAAAACTTAAAACAGGCAGAGGGTGGCCCTCGAACCCCCTAGGGAGATCTTGTGAAAATGGCATTTAAGGTATTTATGAGGTTTGAGACCAATAAAAGGCCCAGCTCTTGACGGCTGCCCTGAGACTACCTCCTCCAACTTCGAGACAGGCTGGACAATGCACACCTCCAGGGGCCTGCTTCAAGTGCAACCAGACAGGACACTGGGCAAAACACTGCCCTTCACCTCTCCCACCAGCAGGACCCTGTCCACGATGTGGGCAGAGTGGACACCGGAGGACGACTGCCCCGCAAGGTAGGTCAGTCTCCCATTCCCACTCTCAACAGAGTAAAGTCCTCATGGACCTCGCGGCAGAAGACTGATGCGGCCCTGGGACCTCAGCCCCCTTCAAGATCACCTTGGAGGAGCCCAGGGTAACCATCCAAGTAGCAGGTAGTCCTCAATCACCAGTGGTGCTACCAGACTTCTCAGGTAAGCTTTATCCTGCACAGATCTCCATGGTGGGGGTGGATGGTCTCATCCACCAGACAAAAAAAAAGAAAAGACAGTTTTATTTAAATTTAAAATTCTTATACAAGTTACAAAGTAAACAACTGGAAAGGATATAGATAGGTATTGAATGTATTTTTGAGAAGTTGAAGGAAAAAGGAATGGTTTTTTGGATGAGAAAGGATCTGGTAAAGAAGGGTTTGTCCTAAAGATTGTTTCAAGTAGGAGAGATAAGGACAATCCATCAAAGGGTTTAGTATGTTGTATGAAGGTCTGAGTAAGTTTTAAAAGTATATAATACAAGCTTCAGTGTGTGATAAAGTTAAAGTTGACTATAATCTAAGAGTTGCCTAAAAGATTTTTAAGGTCATGCCAAACTAAAATCTAATTCTCTATATCCATAAAATAATAAGGCTATCTTAATATTATTCTGCTCTGAGTAACATCTACAAAAAAAAACTGTTATAGGGAAAGATTTTATCAAAGAAATTACTTTTGTTTTCTGTTGATCTTGTCAAGTTGTAAGTACTGCTAAATCAGAATTCATTTATATATTCGCTCATGCAAAGGTCTCTAAAGTGACCACCTTATAACTGTGTTCTGTGTTTATACTTTATCTAAATATGGTACAAACATTTACAAAGTTAAAAGTGTCAGTTTATGTAAAATGATGAGCTAAATCTCTCTTTTATCCAAAAGTGTTACATTTAACCTGCATTCTGACAGCCAGCCTCTATTTGCCTTTAAAGGTCCCACAAATGCTTCACAGCAACTGACCTAGACAGTTTTGCCACAAAGAGTTTAAAGACAGCCCTCATCTTTGTGGATAGGCCCTAACCAGCGAGTTATTAGATTGGCACTGCCCAGAGGCCACCCTTCTTCAATGTAGAGCCACAAAGCCCCTCATCTGCAGGGCAACGGAGTCCTTTTTAAAACTTTCTGGCGTCCAGGGGATACAGAGTCTCTAAGAAGAAGGCTTAATTATGCCTCCCACAGGTCACCTACCTAGGCATGATCTTAAAGGGACAGACTCAATCCTCCATTTCCCACTCCCCCATACCATAAAAACCACTTAGAGCTTTCTTGGGAGTTACAGGATTTTGCAGAATCTGGATCCCTAAATATGCACCCTTTAGCAGACACCTTTTTGTGCTCCTCCTAATATTCCCATTTGCGTCTTAAATAATGTATGGCCACCCATTTCTCTTAGAAAACTCTGCTCCTCTGGCTGACTACCTACCTTATCTTAACCTCCTCCAGGAACTTCTCAGACAGCAGGCAGACCAGATCCTGCCTCACCCCTCAGAGGGCCCTGTAACAATTTCTGTTAAACCAGGGGATCTTGTTCTCCTCAAGGATCTTTGACCCTCTCCATTGGGACCTCAGTGGACCAGCCCTCATCTGGTCATCCTCACAATGCCCACCACTGTCAAGCTCAACAGGACGCCTCCCCCCCCCCAGTGGCAGCACCTTTCAAGGATAAAACGTTGCCCACCAACTTCAGACTCTTCCATAACAACAAAGGATGAGTACTTTTGTGTACTGCTGGACCCCACGCGGCTACGCCTCTCCCGCAAACTCTCTCCCCTCTCTCCCTCTTCCTCTCCTACATAAGTTCTCAGTTCTCATCTGGCTCTCAATTTTCTGCCATAGGTGAACTTACTAACAACTGGTCTTGTCTGCAAATGAAGCCTGGGAAAAACCATCAGCCTCCGCTCCTGGGGACCCTACAAATTTCCAAATTCCAGCCAAACCACCCCCCTTTAATGATGCCCCCACTCAGCACAAAGCAGCTAGATTGATCAGCACCCATAATACCAACAAAAGGCTGGAATGTTAGGTCCCTGGCATTCTTGGGGTGTGCTGAAGGTCCTGAGGCTAGCACCAAAACCAGACCCCCTGATTTATGACCGCTTGTTTCTTCCTGCCTGATTGTTTCTCAGCTTGCAAAACAACTCAGGATCTTCCAGTTACTCAACTAGCCAGGCATATCAACCTGTTCCATCTGGTGATCACAGATAATCTGAGACCAGAGACTGTCTCCCTCCCCCATGGCTTGGCCCCTCCTATAAAGCCCACTACCCATTTTCAGTCAAGCCACCTCACTCTGAACTTGAAAAGAGTGATGGCCCTGCAGTCTGGACCAATAAACCTTTCCTTTCCACACATGGCATGGTCTTTATTCAGCAGTACCTTACAAATACCACCACCATCACCACTGCCACAAGAAAAAAAACAAAACAAAACTGGGCTCTGGTGGCTCGTGTTACCACTGGGTTTGTTTTAAGAAATAAAAGCAGCTGTAGGTTCATTCTAAAAAGATTTAGACTATGACTTTTGCGCCCTGTATAACTGTAGCAGTACCATTTGTAAATGTCATGTGCCGGCAAGGTCGTTTGCCACCCATCACTTTATTTAACCAGATTGCACTCTGGCTCACATCCTGCCTATGGGAGCTCTGCAGAGCAGAGCACCCGCACAGCCAGACATCTCACCACCGCCCCCAGTATAACCAGCACCAGGAAGCGTGATGCCACTGCCTAGTGAGCAGACATCAGTGGTGGCCCTGGAAGAGCAAATGACTTCCCCAGTGCTCTGGACAAGGGGATGAGAGTGAGAGCATGGAATGCCTGCATCCATCCATCCATCCATCCTTTGTGTGTGAAAGCCACAGTTAACCTGAACTTGCTTTAAGTCACAGTCCTCTTAACTTATTTTAACATTCATATTTAGAAGGAAATGGCCATTTACAAATCAACCGTAATAACAAAGCTTCAGTTTGATTTTCAGCTTCAAAAGCAGCTGACATTTTTAGATAATATACAAACAACAGTATATTCAAGGTTGACATCAGTAATCACAGGTAGTTGAGTTTAGTCTTGGATTTTTAAATATTTATGAATTTATTAAGATTTGTTGTTTTTATCTTTTTTTATTGTTTTATTATTCATATGTGCATACAGGCTTGGGTCATTTCTCCCCCCTTCCCCCACCCCCTCTCTTACCACCAACCCCCTCAATACCCGGCAGAAACTATTTTGCCCTTATCTCTAATTTTGTTGAAGAGAGAGTATAAGCAATAATAGGAAGGAACAAGGGTTTTTGCCGGTTGAGATAAGGATAGCTATACAGGGAGTTGACTCACATTAATTTCCTGTGCATGTGTGTTAACTTTTAGGTTAATTCTTTTTGATCTCACCTTTTCTCTAGTCCTGGTCCCCTTCTCCTATTGGCCTCAGTTGTTTTTAAGGTATCTGCTTTAGTTTCTCTGTGATTTGTTGTTTTTAAAAGATTATAGAATCAGGATATCTGATAACAGGGATATCTATTTGCATTTTAATATTTTAAAGGTTTTTTTGGGGAAACATGACTGACAGAAATATGAAACAAATTATCATGGGAAGCTTTGAGGGAGCACGTGTCAGATTTCTTTTGATGGTCATTTAGAGTGACAAAAGAGGGCAAACCCACCATGCGTCCTGCTGGAGAATGGAGCAGGAGACATGCGGAATCAATCCAGCCTGTTTTAAATCCCCCGCCTTCCTGTCTCTTGCATGTTCCCCTGGGAGAGGTGCAAAGTCACCTGGCCCTAACCTGCATCCAGCTGGAACAAGACCAGGAAACTGGCGAGGGTGTGTGTCCAGGTGACAGATCCTTACACGCAGGGGCCCTGGAGAGTCACAGAGACGTGACACACTGCACTCTGCGTAGCATCAGGGAGGGCTGTGACAGGACTGGCAGCTGTGCTGAATGAGAGGGCTGAGGAAGCTCTCTGACAGTGACAGGGAGGCGAGACCCGAATGACACCAGGCAGGGACACTGGGTGGGAGCAAGGCGGGCTACTCAGAACCAGAGGGGAAGAGGTCATGAGACACAAAACAGAGGTGGCTAAGCCAGGACAAGAAATTTGGGCTTTATTCTGAATTTCATGAAAAGCCTCAGGGTATCATACAACAAGGTTATCTGATATGACCTGATTCTTATTTTTGAAGAAAGACCCTTTGCCTGCTCGTGGAGATCAGGCTGGGGGAAAGAAGAGAGGCACATCCCAGTGAAAGGGGACAAGGATGTGCATGGGAGGCAGAGGGGTGAGGACATACTGATGAGTGGGACAGGATCCCATCTCCTGATTCCTGGACCAGAGTGCTGACATCTGACTGGATGTTACCTATCAGTGCTGTGTGGAGATTTGGGGTCCCAAGACACCCTAACAGAAGCTACTGTGGAGTTGGCCTGGCCCTTTCCACATCTACCCAGAAGATGGCGCCAGCCCTACCTACTCCCCCAGGTCCTTCTCCACGCCTGCAGTCCACGCTGCTGTCCTAGTCCCTGTTCCTCCCTCCCCTGATGCTTTTTTTCAGTCAACAAAGCAGCAAGTGTTTACTGTGAGCCTTTTCCATGACCTCTACTAAAAACCCAAACTGAGTTGCGTGCAAGGATGACACCACTCAGACGCTTTTCCCTGACCCATGGGCACAGTGTGTGGTCTCCACTGGTTATTCCAAGTGTTTAATGCAGCGTGTGGCGCTGAGACAGCCAGCAATCCTACATCTCCACAGCTAGGACTGACACCTCGGCTACAAAACTGCACTTTCCCAGCAAGCTCTTTCTCACAGAGCCATCATCTCTAATGAGAGCCGTGACTTCCTAACTTAATGCGAAACAAAGCAGAATCTAGTTCTTAAGTATCGTGTCCACATGTTTGATACAGGAGGCGTAAAAAGGTTTTCCGGAAATGCTACAATAAAATTCTCTTTGAAAGTAAAACTTATTAGTAAGAATCAACCTATAAAAACTGAGAACTGCCAACGGTAGAGTCACCAGTCCACAAGACCCTTCTTTAAATGGGTCATAGATCTGAGAATCCCCAAGCTGATGGTGGAGGCCAGGCTGGGATCTACCTCTTCCTCTGCTTCCCCCACAAAGCAGGAACCTGCTCACTTGCTCAGCGGCCATCACACTGAGAAAGGGGCTCCAGGCTGCCCCAGGGAGGGGAGACAGGCTGAGAACCCCACGCTGTTTAACTGGCCCCCTCCTCCAGAGAAACCAAATCTAGCAACAACCTGGTTTGTAAAGGGAATGCCCCAAGTACCACCCAGCGGCGAGCATCCTGTGCTAAGACGAGGCTGCTCCAGGCACATTCACGTTTGTCAATCGTGCTTATGAAACACTGCACCTCCAGATGGCCTTGCTCAGAGGCTCTGAGGTGGCCTGATAGCTTCTGGAGACGGCAGCCGGGACTTTCTGGACTAGCTGATGAACCTAAAGGAGATACGAGGGGGATAACGCTGAGAGTGACAAGCCACACAATGGATCACCCAGAAACCCTCACAGCTCCTGTAGCCAGAATCCCAGGGTTTCAGCTGACCCTTGCCCCTGCCAGACCATGTGACATGTGACAGTAAGGCCAATTTCCTCCCTTAGCTAAGCCTCACTGGCAAACAGTGACTTGCCAGTGATCTGGAAGACTGACTGAGTTTGCAGAGCTGGTTCCTGTGTGGTGTCCAGCACAGGGCAGTGCTCCACGCTGCACAGTCACTGCTGGAGGAAGGGGAGGCAAATCATCACAGAGCTGCTGTGGCTCCAGAACAGTGAAGAGACCGTGAGCAGGGAGCAGACCATGCATTGTCTCCGCTATACAGAGTTTGTGACAGAAAGCAGATTTGCACACTGAATGTCACGTGAAAGTCTGCCACAACTGCTTGTTCACAGCCTCCCTCCTGCTAACCTTGAACCTGAGCAGACCCAGCCTGGGGCTGGGGCTGTTAACTGGCCCTCAGCCTTCTTCACGAGGCTACACACACTCAGCAATCTGCCTATGGTTTTTAAAAGCAACAAAAAAAAAAAACCCCAAACACTGGTTTCTTAAAAGCTTCGTTTTGGAATGGTTTTGCTACTAATTATGTCTAATTCTAAATTTCAAGTCATCTTAGCAAAATGAGAGCAGAAACCATTTTCTTACGTCCTGATGGGAAGTGAATGCTGGGTTTCAGAGCAGACACTAGAGGAGAAGGGGGGAGTGTGGCATAACAGAGCCAGTGAGACTGGGAGAGGCCAGGTCTCTGATGAGGGGATAGGGGACTGGGAGCAAGGGTGGAGCTGAGGCCCACCTGGGGTGTCACTGCCTGCCCCTCTGTGCAGCAACAGCCTGGCCACAGGATTAGGGGACCGGAGGTCTGTAAGGGAGACACTGCTGCCCACAGCTGCTTCTTCCTAGGGATTTAAAATAACGCTCTTGACCCAAAGTTGTCTAAGTGTTTACATGTACAGGAAAAATGTATATTTATATCTCCCTCAAACTCACAGTGCTAACAAGACAATGGGCAGGAAGTCTCAAATTACAACTCAAAACGGATCAGGGGTCATAACCGCCTGAGCACTGTGGAAAGCCTGGGTATCACGGAGACGTGCAGTCAGAGCCATCTTCCATGGCTTCTCCTCCGCCTGTGGCAGTCACACCGGACAGGCACACTGCCCTCAGCCACTCAGGGCAGCCCCCATCAACTGCTTGAACAACAGCAAGTGTCCTGACATGGAAGACTCCAGACAATTTACACACAGTTGTCCAAGTTTCAGTCTGCCTTAGCAAATCCTCAGGGTTGGAGGTGACCTGTAATGCGGTGTGTGTTTCCCCATTAAAAGTAACAAGAAGTGCTGGAGGCTGAAGTTTTCACTTAAGAGCATTTGGCGTTCAGGAACCAATTGCTGAGGTTAAGCCAAAAAGTCCTGCACTTAATTACCAAACCATGGCCCAAAGTGGTGAACCTGGCCAGTTCACAGAAGGGACTTGGCGAAAATGCCACGCCCGCAGTGGGCCACAGGTGACAGCAGTGTTTGCAGGCATTTGGGTATAGCTAAGTGGGGGCAGTAATAAGGTGAGTATTAAAAACACAAAAAATGAGGTGATCTGTAACATGGTGCCATTCACATAAAGTAAATACAACACTGTGTACAAGGCAAAGATTTCTTTTTAAAAAACATAGCTACCATCTTAAGTATTTATCAATTCTTTGTGGTAAAAACCTTTAAATCCTCTCATTCAGGTCTTCTGAAATCTGCATTGTCATTAAGCAGCGTCACCATGTTGCATAGTCTCCTGTCTGGAACTTTGCACTCTGCCAAGGTCTTCCAGTTCTAATTTTCACCTCCCACCCCCTCCCCCGCCAGGCTCTCTGTTACAGTGACCTCAGTTGTCTTAGCTTCCACTTCAAGTGAGGTCACGCATTCTTCAGTCTGGATGACTTCACTTACCATGATGTTATCACAAGTGACAGATCTGCATGCCTTTTAAAGGCTGAATACTATTCCTCTGAGTATACAGACCACATTTTTTAATTCATTCGTGTGCTGGTGACTCTCAGTTGTTTCCACCTTAGCTGTAATGCACAATGCTCAATGGACGTGTGTAAACAGCTGTGTCTTTGGCCCACTAATTTCAGTTCCTGTGGCAATTCTCGCCAGAGTGCTAATTTACAATGCCTCCAACAAGGATCCACCTTTTCCTCCACATCCTGGCCAATGCCTGTACCGTTCACCTTTTTGGTACTAGCCAGTCTAAGGGGTACGAGCTCTTTGTGCTTTTAATTTGCATTTCTCTGATGAATGGAGGCACTGAGGGGTTTTGTTTTGTTCTGATGTGCTGTTGGCCAGGATCTTCTCTTGAGAAATGTCTACTCAGTTCCTTTGCCCGTTTTTAGTGGATTATCTCTTTGCTGGTTACTGAGTAGCTGAGTTCCTGGTTTATTTTGAACATGAGCTCCTGGTCTGATGTGTGAATTGCAAATATTCCCTCCCAGCCTGTGGCTGTCTCTTTACTCTGTTATTTGCTTCCTTTGCTATGCAGAGACTTTTCAATTTGATGCAATCCCATTTGTTTATTTTTACATTCACTACAGTAAACATTTCTTAACCATATACAAAAAAAAACTAACCAAAAAGAAAAAGATGGATACGTTAGATTTTAAAATTAAGAATTTCTATTCATCAAAAGACCCTAGTAAAGAAATGGAAAAAGTGAGCCCCAAATTTGGAGAAGATGTCAGCAAAACATATCAGTGGAGGAGGACTCTTAGCCACAACATATAAAGAATGCCTGAAGATCAAGAAGAAAAGCAGACAACTGTACTGGGGAGCTGTGCGCAGAGGATGCAGACGCACCAGGACTGAGAAAGGCCACTCATTCCTCTTTAACCCATTCCACTAGGAAAGATGAACTCCCCAGTCACTTCTGAGTTTACCAACTTTATAAGAATGAATGTAAGCAGGAAATCTGAATGGGTATTTTACATTTTACAAAGCACGTAAGTAAATATCACTGGTTAACATCTCTCCTAACGCAAGGAGCTCAAGAGGAAAAGGAAAAGGCAAAGGCATCAGCTAAGCTGCGGTCTGTGTCTACCAGGGGAGCAAGTTCCTTATGTGACTACAACACAGTGGGAAGCTTTGTGTCCACAGAGATTGTGACACAACTGATTGAGCCTTAAATTAGAATATTCCGATGTGAATTGAGAAATGATCTTTTGTCTCAATGAATGGTGTATTCAGAGCAAATGAAAGCTCCGCACGTCTGCTGATATCATTTCCCCCTTACTTCAGTAATAATTAATAATGAGGGCATATATACAAGTCCTAAAAAGGAATTCCTACCGCCAGAATCCCACAAGTGCCTGAAAACACAGGCAATGACTTCCTCCTATAGATGTGCAAAAACACTGACCACAAAGAGCCAATCTAAGACGCGGTGCAACCTCTCTACTGACTTTGCTCTAAGCACCTCGGCGTCATGTACATCTAAAGCCTGTCATCCTTCACCCGTTACCTCACTCCACCACATAAGCTGTCTCCTGGGGCCAAGAGGGAGGGCGTGACTATTAATCCAAAGCACAAAAACATCAGACTGTTGTGATTTACAAATACAGCACACATGAAGTCCCACAGGGGCCCCACGTTGCCCTGGCTAAGGCCCAGATGAGCCGATATGGCGTTCCAGCCTCCTGGAGTCCCTTCAGGCCAAGTTTCAACCTCCACAAAGCACTCACACCTCGGTGAGAGCCTTGGGTCTCCTGCCACAGCTCTACAGACACGCGGTTCACCCAGCCTGGCAAACTCTGACTTTCTTCCCCATCCCGAACTCCTCCTTCAGCACTGGAGCCCAGAGTGTCCCCTAGGCCTCTGGCGACCTGTGGGGGTGCAGGGCTTTTCCTGTGTCTTCATCCCAGCAACCCAGGCTTCCGCTCCTATTCACTGTCACGAGGCCAGTGCTGTCTGTAGAACAGGCCAACCACTGAATAAATGAATTCCCTGCCTTCTCCTCAGCTCTTGTTAATAGATGTCTCTCAGGAAATTTCTAAGAAAAAAGATAAAGCAAGCTCAGTCATTACAGTAAAATGCAGACTGGCTGGCTTTCCTCACAGGCTCTTCCATTACAATTCATTTGTTCTTTTCCTAATTCCACTGTGACAGTATTCCAGTGGAACGGATATTCTAGCTCATTTTCAAAAGTGTCCAAGGAAATGACGCAATCTTTAATTTTATTCCACTTGAGTATATACTCAGCTCAGCTAAACACTCAAAGTTCTGCTTGATTAGATTTTGATTTGTTGCCACTCTGGGCATTTCAGCTCCCCAGATGGACTGCTACTTTCTACCGTATTTTTTTTCAGTGTCATACAAAGTGCTTGATTTTCTTTAGAAAAACCGTTTTCCAGTTAAACTATAATGCACACTAAGGGGGAAACGGCTCTGGTTTTGAGCACGTATGACTGAATCTAAAATGAAAGCGTAATACACAAATCCAGGAAGTAGGCTCTCTGCTTCAATAAAAGACACAATTTTCTATCAAAATGTTGGGGAATTACCACATTACTTGTAGGAAAATTTGAAAGACTAGTAACAAATAAAAGCAAAAATATTTAGAAGATTAATAATGAATTCTGAATGCATATGGACAATACCTTTACAGATCAAGGTAAACTGTAACTTGGATTTCATCCTGCTGATTTAACAGTATAAGAAAATCTAAAACATGAAGTTATAATTGTTCTCAGAAAGTGAGACAAGGGCAGACCACCGCCACTCTGCAGGTAGCTGTTTTCACCTGGTACATGTCAAGCTTTCTATGAACAGGTGGCTGAAGAAAGACGGAAACACAGTCCCTGTCATTCCCAAGGACACTCACTGCAGGGCAAATCTGAGGGCCCCCAGCCCTTACCAGAGGTGTTCTGAGAAGCCGCAAGTAACAGGCGAGGACAGAAGTCTGCACACGTGGCTTTGTTTTTACACCTCTTACATAGCGTCTGCCCCACGGTGGGTATGAGTGAGCATCACTGGGGACACCCCATGTCAGAGCCGAAGGAGCCTGGGGACGTTTGACTCACCTGGTAGTGAGTGACAGTATATGAGTAAGCCTGGAGAGGGGTTCACCCCCACTGCCCATTGGAGGAGCAAGTACTCAAGACTCAATATTCCACTAAGTCAAGGGTTCGCACCTGTAACTGTAACTGGTAGACTGAATAAACAAAGCTTTTGTATGGTAACAAACAAAAACCCCCAAACGCTCTAAGTCATGCTCCTACTTTAAATCCGTTTGATGGGGCTAGTACTTCATCTTTTTTTTTTAGGGCAAGGGAGGCACATGCTCTACCACTGAGCTATACCTCTAGCCCTGGGCTTTTTTTTTTTTTTTTCTATGCAGCTCAGGCTGGCTTTGAACTTGCTATGTATGTAGCCTAGGCTGACCTCAAGCTCTAACTCCCAAATGTAACCACCATGCCCAGCTTCTGGTTTTTTTTTAAAAACACAAACTAAGAGTTTTTTTGTATTCATTTCCTGGAGTTGCTACAACAAATTATCATGAGCTGGGTGGCTTAAAACAAAAGAAAGTTATTGTCACAGGCGAGGAGAGCTGGAATCTGAAATCAAGGTAAGGAGGTTGGTTCCTTATGGAGGCTGAGAGACATACCATCTCACGCGCCCCTCCTAGCATTGGGAGGCTGCCAAAAATCCTTGCTTGTCCTTGACTTGTGACCACACCACTCAGATCTCTGCCGCGGTCACCTGAAAAGGCGGGTCTTCTCCTATGGACCCATTCTAATCCTAACCTGCGCCTGTGAGGCTGTTTTCAAGTATGATGGTGTTCAGAAGTTCTGGTGGGATGAACTTGAGGAGAGACAGCACACAGCCCGGTAGGCGCACTGTCACAAATACAGCCCAACTCCGTAACTAACGCGTCAGCTCATTTTGATTAGGTTTAAATCAGGCAGGGCTAGATCTGTTCTTGGGGTGAGAGGGAAGTGAGAGAAAAGTCGAGGGTGACTTACAGGGCCCTGCATGTTCCATTTCTTGACATGGGTGATGGTTATCTTTTGGAAGTTCATTAAATTGCACATGTATGCATCACGTATCAATTACTGTATGTCACACTTCTGAAAAGTTCACCTTGAGGAGGAAGGATGGGTCCCTGGAAGAAAGACATCTCTCCCTGCAGGGCCAGTCCCAGGGCCGAGGCCTTTGGAGAAGGACAGGGCTCCCTCCTTCCCCTCCTCCACTGCTGCCCGTTTCCAGGCAAGGAGGACTCCAGAGAGGCCAGAGGGGTTCCTGGAAGATACAAGTAGATCTGTCACTCTCGGGCCTGTTGGATCTTTCAACTTCTCTGTGGGGCATTTTGAGATTTCTGAGAGTTCCTCTGGGTCCCTCTCACTGCATCTCATTCAGTGGGCAGGGCCTCTCTCCCCACTGGCTTTGCCAAACCTCCCTCCCTTTCTACAAAGCGCAGGCCCCATCTCCTTCAGCACTGGGTGTCCTGAGCTGGAAGCCAGCTTCTGGGGAGGAACTCCCAGGATGTCTACTGAGATCCAGCATGGGCCCACAACTAAGTGTGTGCCCAGAGCCCCTCTCCAGCACTGGTGTACTACGCGGGGAGGAACAGTGACACACAAAGGTCTGAGCCTACTCGGCTCTAGGGAAGAGGCTCTGCCCGCCTGGCATGGGTGCTTCTGTCCTGCAATGAGTCTGCCATGGTCAACTACTGGGGTACTTTCCTCGATTGTTTCCTCATGGCACTTTGAGGGCCTGTAAGAAACCATCCATTCACTGCTCCGAAGTCCTGCGAGAGCTGGAGTCTGAATGGCACAAATGAAGAGCCAAGAGGAAGGAAGGGGGCGCAGTCCCTGCAGGTCAGGTGGCACTCACACAAGCAGAGGAGTGTGGACAGCCACCAGGGTCACAGGAGGCAGACCTCAAGGAAGGCAGTGAGGCTATGTGGCTTTCATGTTGGCAGGGTGACATTCGTGCTGTAAATGTTTTCAAGCCAGTTCGTCAGCAATAAAGGGGCTAAGGTGCCACATTAGGCCCATGTTTTGGTGGTGAGTTTTCGGGTTTAGATAATCAAGCTGGTAATTTGGGAAGGTGGCATTAGTGACTGCTAGACGTCACTTCAATCAGAACCCCCATGTGTGCTACTGGCTGTCGTCACACGTATACACCGCTTCCGTAAACCCAAGGATTAAATAAGGCCTTGTTCAGAGGGTGAAGCAAGAAAGCCATGAGACACACTGGTTACAGACCCAGTCTCAGGACACCAGGAAGATGACCTGTTGACATTCCAAGAGCTCCCAAATCCCAATGGAGGACTCCCTGCTCCTGTGACAGTTCTTCACAAAAGAACTTCACCAAAATCTCTGTCAGGACCATTCACAATAAACACAGCTTAGCCTTTTCTCTTTCATTTCATTCATCCATTTACTAGTTTGGGATTTTAATTTCTTCAAAGGAGAGAAGCTTAAGGACCTTACCCCTAGGGGCTCCTGCTGGCCTCCAGGGAGCCACAATAGTGGGGCTGACAATGTCCTGATGGCCTGTGACCCCCAACTCCAGTTTACATGGCTCTGAGAATACTGCTTGCTCTACAAATGACTCTGCTACCCCTTGTAGCCATTTTTGCTATTTAGCGTCTACTTCTGTCTAGTGATTACCGTCATCAGAATATAAACCTGTATTTCTTTAGACGTTGTCTGCTTAACCCTCTATGGAAAACGGTAGAATTAAAATAGTTTTAATATTCCTGCCCCATTCTCTGTTGCAGAGGGGAGTCCGCTATGCTGTACAGCTTCTTCTCTCCACTATAGCTCACCTGTCAGCCTGAGGGCCTGGCTGTGGAAACTCGTGTGGAAGCTGGGTGCTGCTTTTACCCCGTCAGATGGAGTCACACCCATCTACAGTTCTTTTGCTATCATTTTCCGGCAACCTTGGTGGACTCATGCCCGTCTGGGACGATTCCTCGATGAAAGTTTTGTGAGAACATTCTCAATTTCTTACATTTAAAAGCTCGCCTGCAGTTTGTATACTTATAAAACCTCCAGGCCACGCTTAGTTAAGTCTTTTGTCACTGTCATGTCAGTAACCTCTCAAGCTTGCTAGGCAGGCTCTCTATCACTTGAGCCATGCCACCAGCCCTTTTTTTTGTGAAGGGTTCTTTGAGATAGGGTCTCTCAAACTATTATCCCAGACTGGCTTTGAACTCTGATCCTCCTAATCTCTGCCTCCTGATTTCAGGTGTGAGCCACCAGCACTTGGCAGGACTGGCAATTTATGTGACATTTTCCTGGCACAGGGTAGATTCAAGCTTTCTCATACTACTGGAAATGTCTCTTGGTTTGTAACTTAAATTTCTGGTTTTGTCTACTGTTACCTGTTTCCTTCAGGGACTTTGTGTTTTTCCACCATATCTGCCATTAATCCTTCTAAGATACTTCTACCTCACTTTGCTCATTAACTTCCTATTTTCCATACAGTATCTCCTTACTCTAAATTGTGCCTTTGTTTCTTTAATGGCTTTTCTTTCTTCACTTTGCTTCCTGAACTCAGATCCTTTTCCTATTGGCTTGCCATCTTATCCCTTTTGTATTTCTAGGTTTTTTGTTTTTTTTTTTGTACTGGGGTTTGAACTCAGGGCCTTCACCTTGAGCCAGTCCACCAGTCCTTTTCTGTGATGGATTTTTTTTTCGAAATACGGTCTCGTGAACTATTTGCCCTAGGCTGGCTTTGAACCGCAATCCTCCTGATCTCTGCCTCTGAGTAGCTGAGATTACAGGCGTGAGCCACTGGCACCTGGCTCTGGTTTTTGATAAGACATAGACTGACACTTTTTTTAGCCTGTAAAATATTTGGTTATAACTTGCATTTGCTCAGGGTCAATGTCTATCTAGTGAGAGCTTCTTTCTTGTCCTCTTGTTTTTTCATGTTTTCTCCACCATAATTTTTCTTATGTTTGACCACTGGACCAGCTGTTTTTGGAAGATTCCCTTGGTAGCAGAGCCAGGGCCATGCTAGTCTGTCTGTTTCTGGACAGGACGGTGCGTGCATGGCAAGGAGAGTGCAGGAAGGTGTAGGAAGGTGTTCAGAGGGAAGCCCCTGCTCTTCCTGCTACTCAGGTCAGGCCTCTTCCTGCAGGGACTGCCTGGTAAGTCTTCACTCAATCCCAACTCTGAATTTTGGAATGAAGGTAGATCCAGTGAAGCTCTGACCACCGGCTTGTGTGTCTCAAAGGGAGGACTTTAGGTCTCAGTTCCAGGGTATCTGGAAAAATGTTATTTGCCAGGCTTTTCTTTGTTTTCTGGTCCTTGCTTCTCTTTTTCTGAAATCTGTAGCTCCAAGTGTCTTGTGTACTTCCTCTCCTACTCCTGCTTCAATCTTTCAAAAACTACTTGTTTTCTGGGCTTGGTGGTTCAGACATCTCCTAATTTCTTCAAAGATGGAATTTTTATGTTTCTTTTCCTTCTGGTTGCTTGGGGTAATTTCCCTGAGGAAGACGGAGAAAGACTAGATTTTTCTCCATACCATGCTCAAATATTTTTCTACTACTTTGTTTCCTCCAAAACCAAAATGGTTTTAAAATTATTTTGACTGTAAGGTAATACAGTCACTCAGAAATCCAGACAATGAAGAGGGTAGATGGGGAAACAAAGCTTTTTTACCTGAAATTGCATTTTTTAAGTATCCCTATTAACATGCAAGCATGTATCTTTTTTTCTAATACACAGAAACCATCTTCCTGTTTTTTCCCACTTAAAACTAAGTCTTTTGGAACTATAGGTCTAAATTACCATTTTTAATAGCTACATGGTATTCAAGAACTTCCTCTTAACCAAGAGCATCATGGGAACTGAGATGTTTAAACTTTAAAATAGACAGTTCCATAAAACAAAAGCCACACCCCTTAAAGATCAAAGTTTCCACATTCCAGCTTCCTCGTAAGTCAGAGAGAATGAGGGGTTTGTTCTCCAGGTTTCTAGAAATAAAATCAGCAAGCGCTGGTCTTTAAAAGCTAGGTGGCCACGGGTTCTTTTCTAAGGTTACTATCCACGACCTTTGTTCCTGCTGTAATAAATACACCACGTTTTCCTGGCTTCTCGTTTGCGAGATGGATATTATCTAAACAGCAGTCATCTGCGTCTTCCACCAAGGACGGACGATCTGTCCAGCCATTAGTGAGGGACACGGGGCTTCCACAGACGGGCGAGCCTGTGGCTGGGGTCGAGCCAGGGACTGTGTGCACACGGCCTGCGGGTTTTTGCTAGCCCGTTTCCTTAATTAGCCGAGACTTCAAGCTGTACAAACACTGACACTCAAGGCTGGCCGTAGCTGTGAAGTAAGAGGAAAAGACCTGGGGAACAACTTTGTCAAAGCAATGTCCCCTATACAAACGAACAGACTCCAGATGGCAAAGCGCCACCACGTGCCAAGGAACAAAGCTGTGAGACAGTATCACTCGCAAAGCATCTCCCGTGCTAGGGGCGGCCCGTGGCCAGGATGCACCCCCACAGAACACGCAACCCCCAGCGCAGCGAAAGGCGTCACGGGAGAGGAAGAGGCACAGTGGAGCTGGAGAAGGCTCCAGCTCACCCCTGCCAAGTGCGACTGCGGCCACTGCTAATTGCAGATGTGGCAACAGAGCCCGGGAGTGGCTCACCTGCTTGCAGGCACTGAGTATGGGGTGTGCAGCTTCGACTGAGCCTGAGTGACCCGTGGCCACACTCAGCTCCTGGACATGGGTGTCGGGGGAGGGCTTCATGTACTACACCAGCTACAGGAGCTCAGAAGTGGGTGTCGGTGATCTTCACTGAGATGGTCAGAAGACGCCAGAATCAGGTTGGGTCTGAAACAGCAGGCTGGACTAGAGCAAGCGGACAGGCAGAGAAAGGTCTGTGTGAGCAAAAGGGCAGGGGAGAAGCGTGAAGATAAGTCTAGTGGCCACATGGGTGACACCAAGCACAGATCCCTCAGTGAGCTGGTAAGGTCTGCTCTGGAATCTGGGGTCAGGGCCAGTGATACAAAGATCTGGACACCGAGTCCCACTTGGCCTCTTACCGTGCGGCTTGGGCCTTATTCTAGTTTGCCAAGAAAGAGATGCACCAGCTATGGGTTCAGCTTTAGAGAACAGAAGACATTATACATCTTACAATTTACAGTCTTTTATTATGTACAGACTTGCTACCATAAGGAGACTCAGTAGTTATCCATTGGGTTTATCTTCTTATCCGTGTAAATTAATTGTACAGTGTACTTTGAGCAGAGTCACCGCTCTGCTGGGGGCAAGCCCGTTGCCCTGTGACCAGACTCAGTGGGTCTCCATGCATTTTCACATGCTGAGATTTATGCATGTGCTGACCAGGTTCACCCCGCCCAGCATCCTTTCCTTTGCCCTCCCTACGCCTGGGCCAGGCTTAGATGTAAAACTGTCATTCAGTCATTTTTTTGGTGAGGGCTTCACACTTGCTAGGCAGGCTCTCTACCGCTTGAGCCACTCCACCAGCCCCTTTCCCTTTTGCACTGGCTTATTTTGGGGACAGGGGCTCACTTTATGCCTAGGATGCTGTGGACTGTGATCCTCATATTTGTGCTTCCTTTTGCAGCTGGGATATCAGGTATATTCCAACAAGTCCAGCCATTCATTAGTTGAGATGGGGTCTCGTGATCTTTGTGCCCAGGCTGGCCTCAAACCTTGATCCTCCTGATCTCTGCCTCTCAAGTAGCCAGGATTATAGGCCACTAAGCTGGTCTTTATAGAGCAATTTTTATACACTAAACCTACAGAGTACTGAAGTTACAGAAATGAAATGTGGTCCTATCTTCCAGAAGATAAATATAAAAGGGTAAAAAAATATAAACAATTACAACACTGTGAATGTTTAACAACAAAAACATATACAGAGTGGGACTGAAAAGTGACTAATTTGCTGCCAAGAGGTGGGGTAGAAATCACAACATTTCTCAGAGGAGTGATGCCTGCTGAGGTAAGTCGTGAAGGGAAAGTAAGTCTCGGCATTCTAGAAAAGAATGAGCATTCTTTTCTAGAAGAGCATTCTAGAAAAACATGTACAAAGGGACAGAAGAGTGCATTCACGGGG
Organism: Castor canadensis; assembly: GCF_047511655.1. Classification (NCBI taxonomy): domain Eukaryota; kingdom Metazoa; phylum Chordata; class Mammalia; order Rodentia; family Castoridae; genus Castor; species Castor canadensis. The sequence goes on along the minus strand of NC_133404.1, from coordinate 42,787,708 downwards.
CACACTCAGAAACAGCAGGTGGGGAGGCCAACCAGAAGCTTCCACAGTAGGTGAGGCGCAGAGGGACGGGTCCCATGACAGAGGGCCTTGCTCGGCAGTGAGGTGAGCACACAAGTGCCAGGCACTGGTGCCAGGCTGAAACAGCAAAACGAATTCCAGACACCTGCAGAGCTGACAGCGAGTGACTACTGCTCACTGCTCGCAGGAGGAGGAGGCCAGTGACTGTGGCTGAGGACAGGGAGGCTGAGGGGTGGATTCCGGGGAAGGCACCGAGCAGGTTCAAGGTCCTGAAGACATTCCACAAGCAGGAGATCGAGCTCAAAGTCAGAGGAGCTGCTTCAGACATCTCCAGGACTGCACAAAGGGAAGGAGCTGAAATGGTGGTGGCCTCCCCTGAGCAGAGCTACAGCTTATCTGGGAAGGGACGAGAGAGTGACAGGGCTCCATGGAAGGAGAATTCCGCTGAGTCAGCCTCTCTGGCCATTCTCCTCAGTAGCTCCTGTCCCCCACCCTCCTTTGGTGGCAGGAGAGACCACCAGATGCCCCGTCAGCCTTCTCTGAAGGACTCCATGGCACACAGAACCCTCGACTGAGGGACCTGCTGGAGGGGGAAGGGTTCTATGGAACACTTCTTCCTCCCTGCTAAATCAAGAGGGTCCCTTCTTAACTGCCTTTGTGAGTGGATGACACAGCTTCACGCCCAGCCCACACCCTTCGTCCTTCCTGGAGACTTCTCGTCTTGAAGAGAGCTTTGTGGTAATGGATGCTCTTGGTACAGCTGAAGTCTTACTTGACCCTGTCACTCTCAGATGACAGTGACAGGGTGTCCAGCTTCAAAGAAAGGTCTTGGCCAAGGATGACTATGCAAAGGAGTGACCTTCTATCTCTCAGCTTTAAGGGCTGTGTTTTACTACTGTACTTTCCCATAATTCCACTCAGCCTCCCCTACCCCTCCCTCCCTCCCTCCCTCCCTCTCTCTCTCTCTCTCTCTCTCACACACACACACACACAAATATATCAATGCAAGTAAAATGCTGTATGTTTGGAAGGGAGATGAATGCAAATGGATTTTCTAAGTACAGAAGAGAAGCTTTAGTGAAAAAAATAGTCTAAATTGTGAATGATGCTCTCAAGAAAGTTATTTAGAACAGAAGATTCAGGACAGATCTGAAGAGTCTGATGTGAATATAAGGGGTGGGGGGGCAGGGTGGGGGGGGAAGAAAAGGAAGGCAGCAAGAGTAAGAAAGAAATGCAAGTTCGACTATTGCTAACACTAATTTATTGGGAAATATCTTTTAATGGAAAGTTAGGAGCTCATGACCCAAACAGATGACACAACTGAGCAAGCAAAGAATGAGTTTCCTATTGACTTGTGAAACAGCAGGCCAGACAACACTGCAGACAGACATACAAACTGGTACATCTGTGAAGGACAATTTAGCAGTAAACCCAGCAGGCTTTAAAACACTCACGCTCGTGGACTTTGCAGGTTAAGTTACACAAACATCTCCTAAACAAAGATCAGATTTTGTACTATGTATATGATTACATATTTTTAAAAAGCAGAAAAAACTTTCAGAATTGTGGCATGAGAAAAGGTTCTATGGCCATTCACCTTGATAGCTAAACGTTGCCAGCAATTGTGTTTAATTCTATTCCTACACAATGTCCAACTATGAGGTGTTCACAGTGACACAGAATATCCCCACCTGAGTTTAGAAAGCAGGTTTCAACTGGGTCAGTGGCTCACACCTGTAATTCTAGCTACTTGGGAGGTTGAGGTTGGGAGGAATAAGGTTTGAGGCCAGCCTGGGCAAACAGTTTGTGAGACCCCCATCTCCAAAACAACCAGAGCAAAATGGATGGTGGAGTGGCTCAAGTGGTAGAATATCTGCTTTACAATCATGAAGCCCTGAGTTCAAGCCCCAGTCCCACCAAAAAAAAAAAAAAAAGATTTCAGAACAGTATGCTGTAGGAGATCATTATTTACTTTTTCAATCCACAGAAAAACGAAGGAAGGATATGCAATGACAAAACAACAACAACAACAACAACAACAAAAACAGTGAGCTAGCCACAGGTGGCTCACAACCTAGCTACTCAGAAGACAGAGATCAGGAGGATCGAGGTTCGAAGCCAGTCAAGGGAAATAGTTTGAGAGACCCTATCTCAAACAAACCATCACAAAACAGGGCTGGAGGAGTGGCTCAAGTGGCAGACTGCCTGCCTAGCAAGTGTGAGGCCCTGAGTTCAAACCCCAGTACTGTCAAAAAAACAACAACAACAAAAAACAAACCAGTGATTCTAAGTAGTGAAACACCATGATTTTTACTTTGTTTACGTTACTGGCATCTTAGTTTTCTAGAATGAACATGTATCATTTCATAGTAAAAGAATGAAATTATGTAAATCTTGTAGGGTGTACAAGCAAAAGATTTAGTCATTTTATGACACTGTTTCACAAAAATTGGTGCTGTGCCATGGGCAGCTCTGTGAGGTGACAGGGAATGTCCCCACTTGGTCACCTGTGCACTTCCTTAGAGCACAGATGGCTAAGCACTCTTGGTTATTATGTCACAGAGCCTGGACAATGAGGTCTCCGCACACTTAACTGCAAGCAGCTTCCCAGGCACAGCGCTGTCACACTGCCTCCACACTGCCTGAAAAAGAAGCGCATCCTCTCCACCTCACCTCTGCTTTGCAAAGAGCCAAAGACAGGCTACATTTTAGGGAAGCTCTGACAGCAGGTGTGGAGCCCAGCCGCAGTGACTCCATGCTCCCAGTTCAGCAGGGCTCCAGGGCGTCCTGGGTGGGCAAGGAGGGGAAGGGAGAGGGGAGGCCTTTCAATTCCGTAGCTTCTCTTTACCCCTAAGAACTGCAGAGTAATAATCTATCCATCAAAGTCCTAAGAGAGAAAATTAGGGGCTCCTAAGCCAAATCAGCTACAGACAAGCAATGTTTTAAAAAAAATCGTGTTGTCTACAGAAAGAAAAATGTGTTATGTCACAAACCGGAGTACGCACAGTACAGCTGAAACACAAGCTTCCACTCCTGCTCTTCCTACACACAGGGCCCTGTATTATTTTATATTCTGTGTTGTTTCAAAGCAAGGTTGTAGTTAGTTTTAAAAACAGCTTCGAGTGTTTTGGCCCCGCATGCACTGAGAAGTGGAGACCTGTGTCCTTCTCTGGAATCTGGGGCAGAAGCGATGCCATGTAACCTGTGAGGCAGGCTAAGCATGTGACTGACCTGTGTTCTTGGAGTGCTGGCTCTCTGGAGGGCTCCTCTAGGGAACTCTTGGGATGCAGCTGGCATGGCGTGAGAAGCGCTAGGCAAAGAGGCCACTGCAGGTACCAGGTCTTCGGCCCTACCAACCCGATCCAACCAGCCCTCAAGGTCCCCAGCCCAGCACTGAAGGAGCCTCCTGGTCACCTTGAGCCTCACTTGGCACAGCAGAATAAGCCACCCTGCGTGCTGTCCCAGGCCCTGGCCGCAGGGTCACGAGCATAGTGAATGTTTAATGCCACTAAGTGTGGGGTAGCTTAGTTCTCAGCAGCAGTAACCAGAATCACACTGAGACCCAGTGTCAGGCCCCATGGGGTTCGGAGGGCCCTGGGCAACACGGGCAGCCTGGCACTGTGTGTGGAGTTCCCACAGGTGAAGCTCTGCAATTGAGGACAGATGGGCAGGTGGGGTGGGGAAAGGCAGACTGAGAGGCTTTGCCCCAAATACGAAGATCAGCAAGAAACAGACTGAGCCCACACCCTGAAGCTGAAAGTACCTGAGTTTCAAGGCGCGTCTGGCTTCCTGGGGAAGGCCCCATGTCCCTGCGTGACAACCTGCCAAAACAGATACTTAAAGGTTCCTGTGCCCTGCACGATGTTCTTGTCTGAAAGCTGTCAGCCCTGTCTTTGGCTTCAGGTGTTCCTAACAGGTACTTCCATCTAAGAGTAAACTCAGATTATCCTGTTAGGATTGGCAGAGGCTAAGGGGGGAGGGGTGAACAAGAAGCACCTTGGTGGGCAGGGCATGCCCGGGCCTTGGATCAGAGAACATCAGTGTCACTAGGTCCTCGCAGTTCCTTTCCTTAAATGCCCCTAGTCATGCTAGTGAAGAAGGACTGGCTCTGAGGACAAGAAAGAGACTGATGACTCAGACGGCACTCCCTCAAAGAGCAGGTGACTGGAGGGACCAGCAGGAAGGGGCGAGCCTGCACCAGCAACTAGCAGGCTTCCTCTTTGCCCCTGTATTCCACCCAGGTCTCGGGTCTATGGGATGTACATCGTCCCCCACTAGCGATCCTCTCTGGACCCCCCCACTGACACACCCAGCATGCTTTACTAACGTCCTAGGTGCTTCTCGGTCTCCTCAAGCTGACAATCAAAATTCACCATCACACAGCTACTCAGGAGGCAGAGATCAGGAAGATCTCTGTTCAAGTCCAGCCTGGGCAAAAAGTTACCAAGACCCCACCTCAATAAACAAGCTGGACCTGGTGGCATGCACCTGTCACCCCAGCTACATAGAAGGGATATGTGAGAGGTGAGAGCCCCTATCTGAAAAATAACTAATGCAAGAAAGGGCTAGAGACTTTTCTACCAAACCATAGCTAACAAAATTTAAAATAATCTTGTATATCACCTGTCACCTATACCAAGTTCCTTGGCATGAGAGTACCTAAGTCCTCACAAGAAGAGTTCTACTCAGCCTCAAGGGCCAACAGGACCAGGGACCTGGACACTTCTTTAGAGAAGGAAGCATAGAGGCAGGAAGGGGACCATCCTAACCTGCTCCCCACACAAGTACTATGCTTCTGGATGTCCATAAAGAGAACGACGTTCTAATGATGCCAACACCAGAATCTATCTCTAGAACAGAGAAAGAACGTTTTCATTACAGGTCAAAGGCAATTGTCCTGAATGTAAAGGCCACCTACGCCTCAAGGTAAAAATGACCAAAGAGCAGAAACAAGCGGCAAAGACAGAATGATCAATTCCAATAATACATTAAAGATAATCTCACTAATCAAGTGAGTACATATTCAAATGATGACTTCTATCTGTGAAACTTAGCAAAGATTTTTAAGAAAAGTAATTTCAGGGGCAGCAAAAATGGGGCTGTGTAAGTGGGTGCAACAGAGGACAACCTACCACTGGGTTCCAACCTACCACTGGGTTCCAAATCCTTGTTCTACATCAGGAACTACTCTAAAGAAATCCCGAGGTGGGAATGTAAACTAGTACAACCACTCTGGAAAAATATTTGGAGGCTACTTAAAAAGCTAGACATCGATCTACCATTTGATCCAGTAATACCACTCTTGGGGATATACCCAAAAGACTGTTACTCCAGAGGCACCTGCACACCCATGTTTATTGCAGCACTATTCACAATAGCCAAGTCATGGAAACAGCCAAGATGCCCCACCACTGACGAATGGATTAAGAAAATGTGGTATCTATACACAATGGAATTTTATGCAGCCATGAAGAAGAACGAAATGTTATCATTCACTGGTAAATGGATGGAATTGGAGAACATCACTCTGAGTGAGGTTAGCCTGGCCCAAAAGACCAAAAATCGTATGTTCTCCCTCATATGTGGACATTAGATCAAGGGCAAACACAACAAGGGGATTGGACTTTGAGCACATGATAAAAGCGAGAGCACACAAGGGAGGGGTAAGATAGGTAAGACACCTAAAAAATTAGCTAGCATTTGTTGCCCTCAACACAGAGAAACTAAAGCAGATACCTTAAAAGCAACTGAGGCCAATAGGAAAAGGGGAACAGGTACTAGAGAAAAGGTTAGTTCAAGAAGAATTAACCTAGAAGGTAACACCCACGCACAGGAAATCAATGTGAGTCAATGCCCTGTATAGCTATCCTTATCTCAACCAGCAAAAACCCTTGTTCCTTCCTATTATTGCTTACACTCTCTCTCCAACAAAATTAGAAATAAGGGCAAAATAGTTTCTGCTAGGTATTGGGGGGGGAGAAGGAGGGGGCGGACTGGGTGGTAAGGGAGGGGGTGGGGGCAGGGGGGAGAAATGAACCAAGCCTTGTATGCACATATGAATAATAAAAGAAAAAGGAAAAAAAAAAAAAGAAATCCCAAGTTATAGATGTGCGTGTAGACAGTATATAATGCCAAAGACTCCATAGGACTGTTACTTGTCCCCAGTATTGAAAGACATCTGAGCGTCCAAAAGTACAAGACTGCTTAGATACAGCGGGGCTTGCCCTGAGACTGACATGCCAGACCTGGTGCTGCTTTAGGAAGGCTAGGGGCCGACTGGTTAGCACCACAGGACAAACCATCCACATGCCCAATAATGGCAGCAAGACACAGGGGTGAAGAGACGCCTGCTCATTACACCCACCACAGGCCCCATCCTGTCCTGAAGCAGAATGAGATCTGAAGAGCCCTGCTACAGTCTCTACCTCTATACCACACCCTACCACCTCTACCACAGTGGCCACCAAACCAAACAACTTCTGGTCAGCTGGCGACACCACTTCTGTACCCTACACCCCTTTCCTCCCAGCAGGATTACCCAGTAGTCCTGAGATGCCCAGCAAACCATGCTTATTTGGGTTGTGTTACAAACAGTGTTTTAAAATCTAAGAAAAACCATCTGGAGACAAGTTGAGATTTATGGAAGTAGAGTAACGCCACAGCACGCAGTTAATAAGCACAGAAGGGTTGCTAAAGACTTCACAAAGGTGTGCACCAAGGCCAGCATCCCGAAGGCTCAGCCCCATCACGCTCTCCTCAACAGGCACTCAGGAGGGTGACCCCCCACACACACCCCTGCAGTCGGGCCCTGGGACAACACACTGCGCAGAACTGTCACCCAGCCCAGGGCAGATGGTGTGGGAGCCCTGCCCCCTGCCACACGAGCCTGGAGCTGAGGGCTCAGAAGGTCCTCAGATGTCAGACCCAGAATGCCACTCTTCTAAGCCTTCAAAGTTAAAATTACACAGCAGCACACGTCTACCACGTTTTTATCACCTCACTATGTAAAGCTTTGTCCTTGTTATTAAACAGGTGAAAATAACCACTGAAATTTCACCAACTGAGAAAATAAGATATTACACAGAATCACAGCACACACCCCATCCGAGTGCCCCTCGCCCATACTCTGAAAAGCAGCAAAGTGACTAAATGAGTACTTTGACCACCTAATATTCTTTTACTGTTCCTTTTATTCATATAAAAGACTGGTAACCATGAATGGGGGGAAAAGCAGAACTTTTGTTACAAAGTTAGAAACAAGACTATTTTATATTAACACTCTACTTTCTGCATTGTATGGGAGATACTATTGAATGTAATTAGATAAAAGACTGCAATCAGTGGTCTAAAAACGGGAGGAGAAGAGGTAAGCTCATTTACAAATAATATAATGGTCTGGGAAAACCAAAAGAATTGATAGAAAAATGCTACCACAAGTCTGAGAATTTATCGGGGTTACAATAAACGTATCAGAATCAATAGGAGTAGAATTGAGCATGGGTGTTCACAACTGTAATCCCAGCTACTCAGAAGGTAAAGGTAGGTGCATCATGATCTGGGCAAAAGTACAAGAACTCACCTGAAAAACTAAAGCAAAAACGGCTGAAGGTGTGGCTCATAGATAACACGCCTGTCTAACAAGCACAAGGCCCTGAGTTCAAACCCCAGTTATCACCAAAAAAAAAAAAAAAAAAAAAAAAAAAGATATAGGATGTGTTTATTTGAAAAGGGAATTCAGTCAGAGAACACAATGGAAGAGAAAATTCTACTTATGAAAGCAAAAAGGAGTTTCTAAGTAAGTTTAGTAAGAACCTCCGAGAGCAGAGGTACAAAGACACTTCTGGTGAACAGGCAAGGCTTGAAAGAAAGGAAGGCTGTGCCACGTACATGGATAAGACACCGCTCTTTATACTGATTTGTAAGTCTAACCCAGCCCCAGGAAAATGTCTTGCATTTTCTTTTTGGAGCTGGACAAGTGGATTCTGAAGGGTGTCCATAAACACAAAAACACAGAGTAGCCAGCAGCCTGCCGGAGAAGGACACGGACACGAGGCAGTGCTGGCCTTGGCATACGAAAGCAGTAGAAAGGTCTGTCGTCAACAGGAGAGCAGTGGCCCACCACTACCCGCAGAGGCTGATGGGACAGACCAGATCACCCAGACGGGGACTCAGCTGGGTGTGGAGCCATCACCAAGGGACAGTATCAAAGCACTGATGCACAAACTGCCCTGAGCGTGATCCCACAGCCCTGTGGGAAAAGGACGGAAGTGTACAATACTGCAAATTCCAGCAGGTCGGTGATTTAAATATAAGAAGTAAAGCCACTGAGCACAAGGGCAAAGTCTTTTACAACATGACAGCAAGGGAAACTTTTCCCCTATAATTCAAACTCCAGAAACACTAAGGAAAATATTATTAAAATTAGTTAAATAAAAAATTTAATTTGCAAGACTAGTCACCTTGAAAGTAAAAAGGGAAATGAGGAATTGAAAAAAGTAGTTTGGGATCAGGTATGGTGGCTCATATCTGTAATCCCAGCTACTTGGGAGGTGGAGATCAGGAGGACTGCAGTTCAAGGCCAGCCCAGGCAAGATTCCCATCTTAACCAACGGCTGGGCAAGGTGAGGCACACCTGTCATCTCAGCCACACAGGAAGCACAAACAGGAGGATCACAGTCCAGGCTGAGCATAAAGCAAGACCCTATCTGAAAAATACCCAAAACAGAAAGGGCTGGAGGCATGGCTCAAGTGATAGAGCTCCTGCCTAGCTAGCAAGCATGAAGTCCTGAGTTCAAGTCCCAGCACCACCAAAGTGACACTCATCATCACCGTCTAGAAATAACCCCAGGTCACTTGTGTGGGCACACTGACGAGGGCACAGATGATCAACTGAGTAGAGTCCTGCTGTGCTGCCATGGTGCTCTTTGTAAGAGTGATTACGTGAATGAGACTTCCATTTCACCAAAGAATGAAGTCCTCCGTGTACAACTAGGAGTGACCTCTCACTTAAGCGAGACAAGCAGAGAGTAACAGGCCCAGTGCCACCGTTCACCTAAAAGGGACAGAAGTACATGAGCATCACCGCAGATGAAAGTGCAGGAGACGGAGACACCAAGGAGACTCACGATCCTTGGTCAAAACAGCACCTAAGAAATGACATTTGCTTGATCCCCTTAGAAGGATGCCGGGAACCAAATTACTCCTCTGCAAACTTGCAAACGAACGGCAGGAAACAAGCACTTATTCTGCCTGCTACTCAAACCCTGTCACACAGCCACCGAGGGGAGCTCCTCTTTATGACTACTCGTAGAAGCGAAGGAGAACGACAGGATATCACCGTGTACCACCACACCACCGCTAACCCGCTAACGAACTAACGGTGTGCCCCCACCCTCGCTGTGCCGGCACACTAAGGTGGAACTGGTGGACTCCATCGCACAGGGCCCTTGGCCTCGTGGATGGCTCCTCTGGGAAGCCAGCTGCCGGGCTGTGCCGACACCTGGGCAGCCTGAGAAGATGAGCACATGGAAGGAACTGGCCCTTCCCCCACCCCCAAGCCTCCCACCCTCGCTGGCCAACCATGCAAGTGTGTCACTTCAGAAGTGTGCCATCTCAGAAGTGCGCCGTCTGGCCCAGCCCAGCCCAGGGATGACTGCCGTGCAGTCAAGAGGCTGTGAGCCAGAACCACCAGGCCAGGCTGCCGACCCCCAGAAATGCGAAAACTGTTAGTTACCGCTGTAAGCAGTGAACTTGGAGTAATTTGTTATGCTACAAGGTAACGCTGTGCATCTGCTGTAAGTTCTCCGTGACAAAAGGCCGCAGAACACTAAGTCAGCTCATCACAGACGATCCTTTCAGTGCAATCCTGGGTTCCCGACAGAGCATATGGCAGGTTAAGCTGGAAGAGCAAACTAACACTCAGTCCTTTACATGCTCCACTGTCTCTTAGGAAAAAAATCACTGATCACATTAGCTCAAAAGTCCTGTAAGCTAGACCTTACCCTCTCATTTTGGAACTAGAAGGCAAAGAGCAGGAGTAAGCTGTTCAAGGGAGGCGGAGTATGGGAGCCTCTGCCCTTCCCATCTCAACTTTACAACCCACACACAGGCCCCTAGGACCCAAGTCTGTAACTCTTCTGCGTCAGTATCATCTCCCATCTGCTAAACATCGGGGTTTTCCCTTTTCTTGCAAATGAAAGAAAAGTCATTAAGTATGACCCTTATTACTAAGGCAACTAGAAATCCTAAAGACAGGGAACCCTGACAAGAGTTCAAGGCTCCAGTGAACATTCCCAGATTTCGGTGCAAATCTAGGTGGGGCTGGATGGTTACTAACATGGACTGGGTTCTCCAAAATTCCCTCCCCAACCCCACTTGTTTCCAAAGCAAAAGGAGGTGAGAATCACACAAATCAATATGGTACTATCATAATTCTTTCTTCATTCTCAGGGAATAAGAGAGGATTGTGCAATCATTTTTAAGTCACCAAAATGAATTTCTAAACACATTCTTTAGCAGAAAGCCCTGACCTACTTTTAGAGTCTAACGAGACCGAGTTCCATTCTTTCCCTAACAAAAAGTTTGAACCTTCCATTTTAGGTAACTGATACTTATTCAGTGTTTATAATCTTTTTAAAGCATTGACCAGACCATTTTACACTTTCAAGTTAACTAGATCTTGGTAGTTACCCCATTTTACAAATAAGAAAAGGCTGGAGCTATGAGACCTGCCACAAGATTCAAAAAATGGTAGGCCGGGGATGCGCTCTGGTACCGTCTGGCTCCAGACCTGTCTCTAGCCACACTACACAAGAAGGAAAACCCCTGCAAAACCATCCAGCAACTCTCAATGCAATGCCTTCTGTGAGACTCCAACAGGAAACAGGGCTAGCTGGGCGCTACTTTGGCTGACTTCTGTCCAGTTAGAATGGCACGTGAGAGTGCGCCATTTTCCTCCATCTAGCTGAAAGAGAACAACTCCAGGTCAGAGGACAAACTAGAGGAGGTTTATGACATTTGCAAGGTAGTCCAGGGGAGGGGATGGATAGGACAGCCAAGATTTCAAAGCGAAGGAAAGAGAAAGGAAATAAGGTCTCTGGAGTTGACTTCCAAGACATAGTTCTCAGGCTGGAAATAGACTTGACCTTAGGGCTGTCATGAGAAAGGGCAGAACAAATGACATCATCACATATAAACTGCTCATTGTCAGGACTGAGGCTTGTGGGCACAGAACCAGGTTAAGAGACACCGAAGAGCCAGCCTATTTGTCTGTCAGCTGGCTCTTCCTACAAGCCACTCCATCAGGCTACTAAAGTTACTACAATCTCAAAAACGTTCCAGACATCCTAGGGCTTCGACCTCATGGCTCCTCCAAGCTCACTGACTAAAAGTTGAAGTATGGAGGAAGAAAGGTCACTGCTCCCCAAGTCAGTCCCTCAGTGCATCTGCTGACCAGTGCCAACAAGCAGGCCAGGGCACTGTCCAGAGACAGGGACTGGCCTGAACCCACCCGGCTCCTGCAGATCAGAGACCAGCAGCCATCACCCACTCACACGCACATACGGAATCAGAGCAGCGGTGTCAAGAGCACATGGGACACGGAACCTGGACCCAGTCTGTGGGGCAGGGAGAGACCAACTCACCAGGGAAGGCCTCCAGAGGAGGAGCACGTCCAGTCCCTACAAACAGAACAGAGAACGACAGATGTGGAACCCTAGCTCAAGGGTAACACGTACTGAAAGGGGTTGTAATAGAAATTTTTATTGACAGTCAGCAAATAATCTAAGTGTACCGCTGGGTGAGTGACCAAAGGTGAGATCGCCTGTGCAGCCATCTCTAGGTCAAGGAACAAGGGTTCAGTAGGGCCCTGCCTAGCAAGGCAAGGCCCTGAGTTCAGATCCAGCAAAAAAAAGAAAAAAGAAAAGAAATGAGGAAGAAGAAGAAGAGAGAGAGAAAGAAAGGGAGAGAGAGAAAAAGAGAGGGAAGGAGGGCAGGGAGGGAGGGAGGGAGGGGGATTTAAAAACCTGATTTTTTTACCCTCTGCTGTACAGACATGCACACACACCCCTAAGTGTACTAATGGACACACCCTCACAACCAGAGCACACCTGTGTGGCCAGCACCCACAGCAAAGCAGCAATGTCACCAGCAGGTTAGATGCTCACTGTCCCCTGCCCCTCCTTGGCACCACTGTGCTGGCTCTGCAGGCAAGGGTCAGTTCGCCCGTTTCTGTGTTCGTGTGGCAGTCTGGCTTCCTCTCCAGTCGTCACTCCCACACCTAAGTTAACAATCCATCCGTTACGGCACACCCACCTTCTGTCCCCTTCAGATGACACATACAGGCCTTGTCTTACCTGTTCCCCTGGGCCCCTCTAGTGCTGTTACCTTTGGTGAACCCACCCCCACCCCTGCTCTCTCCCTGCCTTTTCAATAGCTACTGGACTTTCTGCAAAACAAAAAACCCTAAATCTAGATCAGTGCAGTCGTACACGCCATGCACGAGGGTGGGTCAAGCATCACTAGAAAAGTCCCCCAACCTTACAGAATGGCACCCAAAGGCACAATGTCCCCCAGAAGCCTGGTGCTTCCCATCTGTCCTCACCATTCCTCCTTGACACTCGCCACCACACTGACCAAGGAACACTACCTCAGCCTTTTCCCTCACAAAGGGCAGGGAGAGCAATTTCTTTGGGTCTCAGCTCAGAAACAATATTCCTCCTGAGCCAGCACTGGTTTTCCCATGAGGTGGAGCTGTAGGGAGGCTCAGAGCTGAAGGTGTGACCCAGTCCCCAGCAGTCATCGTGTTCCCATGGCGCACACCTCCACACACTGCTCTGATTTAACTGACTACCCAGCCTCATGTCCCCTGGCTCGGATCCCCTTCTCTGTCTATGTCTCACCCTTCTGCACTGAGGTCACCACCCTGTAATGTCTCCACACTCTGGGAGGAGGGAGTCAGGCTGGATCTCATGGTTTACCTTTGTCACCACAGGTGTGTGAGGCGTCTATGCGCGGAGCCCCAGCTGCCAGTTGTACAAACAGGGCTGGAACAACAATCCCTAAATACTCACCAGGTCATTCCCAAGTGCTGCTGGGTACCACAGCTCTCTCAAAATGTCCTTTCAGAAACACATGTGGCATTGTCCTCACATTAGAAAATGACAAAGTATTCAAACAAAACAAACTTTTAAATCCTACCCAATTATAGAAGCAACACACAGCTATATCCAGCACATTCTGCAACATTACAAATACTCTGCGTCCCTAATGATGAAAAGAAGCTTTAGAAAAGGTACAAAACAAAACAGGAAATTATGACTGTTCTGCCCGTTTTTTTAAAGACATAAAATATCATTACTCTTCCAAAGAACCACGTATCATTCAAGCCAGAGAGAAATCATGGTCTGAAGTCTAAAATATTAAGATGGTAAGGACCCCTGCTGTCATCCAGGGTTGAGGAGGCCACAGGGGAGAGCATGAATTAAGACCCGGCTTTGAGGGTTCAAGTGTCCAAAGTTCCCCGGGAATCTGGCAATGACAGCGAGTGACCTCAGGACTCAGCGGCCCAGGCTCCTGCCTTTGTCCCTGCCTGCTCCCTTTCCATTTTCTAAGGTCACCAGGATGCCTGTGGTTGCAAGTAAGAAAATCAGTCTCACGCTATTACGTGTTACAAGACTGAGGGAACTTAATGGCTCGTCCACTGCAAAGCAGCATCAGGTTCCAGTTTCAGGCCTTAGCAATGTGACTGCAGTTCCCTAAGCCTGTGCCACAGGAGTTGGCTTTGCCACATTGTGGGGGGCTGGGCAGGTGGCACGTCCCCAGCCACCCCACGCCTGCCCCTCAACTAGTAACTGGGACCCGAGGCCTTCCAGTCCCGCCTGGCACAGGAAAGGAAACAATAATGATGCTACCAAGAAGGCCGGCCGACTGTCGGGTCCCTCACACCTGCTCTTGCTCCTCCTGGGCACTCAGCTAGGTGGCATTTTCCAGCCTTTGCTCGAGCTCGGTGTGGCCATGTGACCAACACTGGGAACAATCTGACACCGACCAGCCCTGACCTGGCCCTGTGAAACCTCCCCTCCCCCCATGCTCATTCCCCTTCTGTGAGCTCTCCCTGCCCACAAGCACCAAGTGACCTTGGACCCCGGTGTTAAAGATGGCAGAGGCACAGACAGGTGGAGCCCTGGTCCCCCAGTTACCATCTAAGAAGAGGGCCAAGAACACACACTTAAAATTGCACAGTCAAGCAATTTTTCTGTAGGTTCTTCTGTCTGCTTACCACAGTTAGCCCAACCTGACAGGTAAAGAAATTAAGGCCCACAAAACTGGAGGGCTTGCCTCAAGATGCAGTGAGCTGATCAATTAGAACCCAGGATCAACAATCTTCCCACTGGACTACAAGAACAGAATTGAGGACAAGAACTATGAAAGTACTGGCCAAATGAGAAGTGAGGAGCAGGACATGAAGTACTCCAATCTTTCAGGCAGGCTACACAAACAGAAAGTCGACTGGGAAGCTCTTTCCCTGCCAAACCTTGCTGAGTCCTCATACATAACTTCTCCGAGCACAGCAAGTGCCTGCAAACTGCCTTCGGGTCGGCATAAGAAACAGATGTCATTACACAAAAGGGTAACAACAACTCTTAAGCTGAAAAGCATTTGAGGACCTGAGCTGCACCCCAGTTTAGAGAATCACTCTCCCTTCCTCTGGGGGCTGTTCCTCCCCATCCCACCTCCCCAGGTCTGGAAACTGTTGCCTGTGACAGAGGCCACCAGTGGTCCTGGGCAGGTCGGGGTTCCAGGCCAGGCCTAGCTTGGTTAGACTTTTTGTCACTGTGACCAAAATACGTGGCATAAACAACTTACAGGGAATGACATTAGCTCACAGTTTCAGAGGACTCAGGCCTTGGAAGGTCTGCCCCATGCACCTGGGCAGACGGCATCATGGTGGAGGGAGCACGTGGTAGGGGAAAATGCGTCCTTGTGGTGGACAGGAAGCAGAGCAAGAAGAGTGAGCGAGGAGCCCCTAAGGACATGCCCTCAGTGACCCACTTCCTGCAGCTAGACCCCCACCTCGAGTTTCCTTCCAGAACAGTGCCACCAGCTGAGGAGCAAGGCTGTGACACGTGAGCCTGTGGAGGTGTTTCCTATTCAAACCACAACGCTAGGACTGCTGACCTGGAGTTAAGGGAAGAGGTGCTCCACTGACAAGCTCTGAAAGGAGCCAGGGGCACCATTTCCTGCAAACAGCAAAAGCAGCCCAAGGACACCAGGGTAACACCAGTGAGGGAAGACAGAGGGGAGGCCCTGGCCTCCCCTGGCTTTGAGGTCAGCACGCTCATGTCCTTCCCTTGGTTTGGGTATGTGTGTCAGGCTATGGTGGCCCACAGGTTCCTTTTGGCCTCAGCTAGCGCATACTGGGTTGATGTCACTTGTAGTTAAAAGAATCCTGGCAACACCAGTCGGCCCCTGTGTCTATGAGGTCCGCATCCATGGACTTAACTGACCGTGGAGAGAAAATATTTGTAAAAACATGTGCAGAGTTCCGTTCCTTGTCATTATTCCCTAGACAAATACCAGCTGTTTACATAGCACTTACACTCATGAGCTAAGCCTTCTCAAGATGTCAAAGCACACAAGAGGATGTGAACTGACTGTACAATAATACTACGCCATTTTATACGAGACTTGCTCAGTTGAGGGATGATTGTAATCAGACAAAGTACCTCAAAAACCTGACTGAAATGCTTGTGACACCTCACTAGGCTCAAAAATGCAAAATCCAGACAAAGTACATTTTTGATATGATAAGAAACACGTATAGTTCCTGATCATGACTTATCTTTTGTCCTGAAACAGCTCTGGAAAAAGCCAGGTTGTGGAGGCACATGCTGTAATCCAAGCACTCACAAGGCTGAAGCAGGCAGAAGAGTTTGAGGCCAGCCTGTGCTACATACAAGATCCAGTCTCAAAAAGGAAAAAAAAAAAAAAAAGAATTTTTAAATAAACAGCGGTCAAAATAGGACTTTAAAGTGAGTATAATTAGCTGGCCATCGTGGCACGTGGATGTCATCCTAGCATTTGGGAGGTGGAGGCAGAAGGACTGAGAATTCATGGTCAGCCTGGACTGTGTAGTGAGACCACCTCAAAAATAAAAACAAAGACAAAAGAAGTGTCCTTTGTTATTCATGGCAAGCCCTTTTCACGCACCTGAGTTTATGATAGTCAGGTGATGCTGAGCAGCCCTTGGATCACCACAGGAGGGGGCCTCGTTGCCAGGAGAGGGGCTGCAAGTAGAGCCGGTGACCAATGGCCAGTGGTTTAATCAGTCGTGATTTTTGTAATACAGCTTCCATAAAATGCAAGAGTTTGTCCAACTTTACAGAGACAGGCTGCTGTGCTTGCACCTGTGTTAGCTTTCCTGTCACTGTCACAAAATGCCGGAAAAACAACCTCAGGGAAGAGGGGCTTACTGTGTGGCTCATGTTTTCAGAAGTTTCAGTCCAGGGTCAGCTGGCTCCTCTGCTTTTCGGCCTGGGGCAAGGCAGAAACATAATGGTGGAAAGACACAGAGGAAAAAGCACTCATTTCATGGTGGCCAGGAAGCAGAGAGAGACAGGAAGGGGCTGGTGACCCACTCCCCCCAGTCAGGCCCCACCACCTAGCAGTCATTCAGCTAGGAGTTCATCTATGGATTAGTCCACAGCGATCCAATCACCATGCAGCTGGGGCAAGCCTTTAACCCCTGGGGCTCAAAGCCATCAGGAGCCCTCACACCTTGCCTTGTGTCTCTCCCTCCTCTGCCCATTCAGTATCTTCTTCAGCGGATAAACCCTCCGTAAGTAAACCAGTAACAAAGAAAGAAAACCGGGTTTTCCTGGTTTTTGTGAGCCACCATAGTAAATTATCAAACCCAAGAAAGAGGTCACAAGAACCCCCAGTCTGTAAGCAAACTGGGCAGAAATTGTGGGCAACCCAGGACCTACTAACCTGCAACTGACATGTGAAGTGGGGGCGGCCTTGCTGAATGGAGCCTAACCTGCGACTCTGTTCAAGTTCCAGTTAGTGTCAGAACTGAATCGATTTGCAGGACACCCACGGGGTGCCCACAAAGAACTGGAGGATTGTTCTGTGTGAAATCCCACACACATCCAGTAGCAGAAGGGAAGTCCTGAGAACGCGGTGACTACGGAACAAATGTTCTCCTACGCCACAGTCATTAAGAACAGACTCAGGAACGAGGCCATCCCAGTTTAAACCAATGCTGCCAGGACTACCTATAAAACTCTGGAACTATTTAACCCCCCACTTGCCTAGCTTTCTTATCCTTAAACACGAACCCTTAAGGAAATGCCAAGCCCACTGACTGTCTTAAGAATTCATTATATAAGCTAAGCACTCACAACAGCGCTTTGAATGCAGTCAACAGTCAATCCAGGATTGCCTTCTTGTCACACTATCTCAGGACGGGTTGGTTTCCAGGCTAGTGGCTATGTTTTAATAAGTTTGATGTTACAAGCTAGATGAAAACAGGTGTCAAGCTGATCGCAGAAGGGCGTGCCTGCCCCACGTGCTCAGCCATGATCTCAGAGCCAACCCCAGTCACGTTCCAGCAGCCTCGACTCCTCCAGGAGTTCAGCCAGAAGCACAGCCTCCTCCTGGCCCCAGGCTCTCCATCCATTCTGGGCCATCTTCAAGTCCTTGGACCCTAGTGAAACAGCTGGGGGGCAAACGGTGTCCGAGAGCAGCCACAGACCTCCTCATCCTCTGAGTAAGTACAACCCTGACATTCACCCTATTGTCAGTCTTGACTTCTTGTTTCTATTGTCACACGGGAATGTCAAACACAAAATTCTGAGGACATTTGATCCAGACACGAAATACTTCCTCCAACAGTCACCTACTGCTTTCTTGGGGAGCTCCATTTACCAAGGTTCTTTTATTAACTCTGCTAAGAACTTCTCGGCAGAGCATCAGCAAGGAAACTGCACAGTCAAAAGTCCAGCATTTGGGGCGTGGCTCAAGGTGGAGCACCTGCCTAGCAAACGCAAGGCCCTGAGTTCAACACCCAGAACCAGCAAAAACAAACAAACTTGCTCAGAAGTCCTGGAGTCCCTGGAGTGTGTGCACTTGAGGAGTTCAGAGTGCGAGGCGCAGGGAGAAGGTGGAGAAGGGGCAGCCCCGCGCGGTTCTCTGCAGGCCAAAGTCTGAATTTGACAATCGGAGTCAGGGAGGGTGTTAAGCAGGGCAGCTGCACAATCAGGTTTGCACTGCCTTACTCTTCCTTTTCTGAACCTCTGCTCACAGGGTACAGAAGTCCTGAACCTCTGTTTGCAGGTTCTGAATACCTGGACACGTCAGCGGAAGAACAGAGTAAGTGGGAAGGAGATCATTTTACCACCCTGGGCTCATGGCAGGAGCAAAGCCCTCCCAGCCACCCCTGGGAACCTGCTGACCACAATCCAGAGGGGAGGAGCCATGGCCAGGACAAGGGCCACACTTGAGGGTATTTCCAGGACCTGGCTGCAGGACCCAGACACTGTCCTGATTGGCGGGTGCCTGCCCAGTGGAAGAAAAGCTCAACTCACAGTGGCCTGACCAGAGGCCACCCCAGCCAGCCTGTGCTTTTCTACTCCAGCGATTGCAGCATCAACAACTGGACCTGAACCGAAACCGTGTGACACCCAAGAGCTTCAGTGTGGGAGCCGAAGCCTGTCCTACACTGCAGAGACATCCTTGGCCTATAGTTTTGGCACTGACTGTTGTTTTTGGTTTACAGGCCAGAAAATGAGTGCACCCTGTTTATTTTTCCGATGTTAGTATATTCAGCAGCACGGAAAGGACTATAAGAGAGCCTCCTTCCCCGCGACCCACGGGTGAAAAGGCCCAGTATGGACAAAGAGCCAAAAGCAGCAGGAGAAGACGTCACTTGTGCAGGGTACGACAGCAGTGCTCCCTCGCCCTCTCTCACACCCACGTTTTACACACGAAGCCCTGTGGCTCACATGGGAGCTGGTGATCAGCATATGCAGGTAAGTAAGTAACAAAGCTAAAGCCAGAATTCAAACCGAAGTCTTTTTTTTTTTTTGGAGACAGGGTCCGGCTGTGTTGCCTAGGTTGGCCTCGAACTGTCAGTGCTCTTGCTTCAGAGATGCCTGATGTCGGCATCACGGGTGTGTGCCACCTGCCCAGCTCACAACACTCTGCTGCCCTCTGTGACCACATGACAGCCGTGGTATGTTCAGATGTTCACAGAGGCACTGGAGAGTCAGGGGGTGCAGCAAACACACAGTCAGAGGGAGGTAAGCTCACCTAGAAAGGGGGCCGCGGCTTCCTCATCTTCACACTGCTGACACATGCCTAGCCCCAGGATAGACACCAGCTGTGTGGCTAACGAGGGAGGAAATTCTTTATTGTGCAATAAAGAATTCATGATCTCCCATCATGAAAATTTACCCAACCCGAGCTCTGTGGAAATGGAGAGACCACCTGTCATGGAGTTTGACACTTTCTGATTCTTGGTCTGGTGAGACCAGTGTGGACAAGAGGACAGGGTTCATCAGGACTGAACACAAGGCTGGCCATCAAAGCATGGAGCTTCCTGAACCTTTTGCAAACCTGCTGACCTGCTGGCCTGGGGCTGCGGAGCCAGGCCTGCCTACTTCATCCCAAGGCAAGCCTTCCCCTCCCTCTCCTCGTTTGGAATTTCCTCCTTTAACAGCCTCTAAACCCTAGAATAACAAAAGGCCACAGCATATAGACTCGGGAGAGAAAAGGAATGAGATTTCCTATTTGTATCCAAAAATGTTAAGGCAATAAAAAAAAAAAAAAAAAAGCTGGCCAAATATCCCACGAATGACTAATGACTACTGTTCCACTGCAGGCCAACAGCAGCTCTCTGTACAAGAGCTGCAGGAGTGTGCACACACAGCTCTTTACAAGACACACAGTCAACTTGCAATAACCAAGCAACTCCCCTACTGATTCCAGGCTTGGAACACCTGGTACGACACTGGCAAACCAAGGGACAAGGGTCCACTTTGCAACCCTAACATAAGCAGCATGCAGACACCAACGCAAGCCACCACTATAAAGCGACCAGGAGTGGCCATCTCCAGTCCACTGCCATGACCAGGCAGCACAGGGGCTCGGGCACCCACGTCAGCATGGGGCTTGGCCCCCAGCTTGGCTAGCACTTGCACTGTGATCTGGACACGTGGCCCAAACACCTAGAGTTCCACTTCCTTCCCCACGAAATGAGGAAGCTGGTAAAGTAAAAGTCCTACTGAGGATCAGATCTGTCAGAAAATGCAAGGATTTCAGTAAGAAAACGCAACTTCTGAGTCAAATGTATAAATAAAGAATTTTGATCGCATGTAATGCTTTTTCTTTAGACTGTCCCAAAATGTTTTAAGGCATAACCTAAAGGCATTCTTTGTTTTCTGGCAGTACTAGGGTTTGAATTCAAGGCCTTGAACTTGCTAGGAAAGTGCTCTACCACTTGAGCCACATCTGGAGCCCTTTTTATTTTGGTTATTTTTGAGATAGAGTCTCACTTTTTTCCCCAGGCCAGCCTGGACTGGGATCCTCCCATTTATATGCCCAGAAATGGGCTAACAGGCGTGTGCCACCACACCTAGCTTACTGGTTGAGATGGGGTCTGGGGAACTTTTTGCCCAGGCTGGCCTCCAACAGTGATCCTCCTGACCGCCTCTATCCTCTGTACTAGCCAGAAGTGAGCCTCCATTCTTAACCCAGAAGTGTTTAAATAAAGACTTAAAAGTATATTCAACTTCTAAGAATAAACCCAACAATCACAGATGTGTACAAAGACATGGCCAGAAATACGTGCAGCATTAGTGTTACATAATTTTAACGACATGATAGTCAGGTACGATTTACTATTAAATTTTAAAGTCAAGATACAAAACTATAGAAGTATTTATTTAAAATTTATATTTAAACTTTTAGCTTAGGTTTGGTGCTGTAGCTCCAGCAAAGCCTTTATCTAGCATGCATGAGGTCCTGGGCTCAACCCCCCAGCACCATAAAAGAAGCTGAAGATTTCTGTGTCTGCATAAGAAGAGGGAGTGAAGGACTCACCAGCACTGACACTGTGCTGATGTAATGAAATGTTAATAAAGCCCAGTCACTAGACTGTGAGGACAGATGACTTTTCTGTCATAGAAAACTGTATTTAAATTATTACAAACTGAATTCAATAGTATGTTCTAAATTTTTTAAATTTTTTGACACAAGCAAACAGGATTTCAGGGACTCAGACTTTTCAATTTACCTGCCATGACACATCACAAGAAAAGCATGTGATTACCTCATTAATATACAAAACATGCCTGTAACTAGATTTGACATTTCTAACTTTAAAAAGCACTCACAGCAAAGACAAGACAGGTATGGTGGCACCTGTAGTACCAGCTACTCAGAAGGCTGCGGATGGAGGGTCCCTTGAGCCCAGGAGTTTGAGGCCGACCTGGGCTATACAGCAAGACCCTGTCTCAAAAGAAAAAAAAAAGGAAAGAGGGCCAGAAACTATTTCCTTTTGACAGAGCATATCAAATCCTACCTAGATACAAACCAAGAGCCAATCTCAAACCCAAAGATAGAGATGGACAAGTATCATTCAAATCAGGACGAAACAAAGATGCAGGCTGACACCACTGTTATTAACAATTTCCTGAAACTCCAAAACAATACTCAATACAGCAAAAAAAAAAAAAAAAACGGGAGAGATTTTTAGGAGTATGCTTTTAGAAAGACCCAAACTATGAGTGAGCTCATACCATAAACAGCTACCTCGGTAATCTAAAACACTATATACTTGAGGTTTATGTACTTCACAATAAAAAATTAAGATGATCTGCTAAAAACTCTAGGGGTGTTTAGAAAACATGGGTTTTTCAGCAACATCAATTTTGTTTCCCTAATTAAAATCAGAATAGTTAATGAAAAATATTCTGACCACACAGAATCATCCTAAGAAAGACATAAAATGCACAAGTGAGATAAAAGAGTAACGCATCTCCCATTCCTGCACAGGCAGAATAAATCCTTGCACTGTGGAAGCAAAAGAAGGAAGGCTGCTAGACTCAGTTTGATAAAAATCTGAAATGTCAGTCGGGCACTGGTGGCTCATACCTATAATCCCAGCAACTCAGGAGGTAGCAATCAGGAGGATCACGGTTCAAGGTCAGCCCAAGCAAACAGCTCGCAAGACCTTACCTTGAAAAAAATCTGTCACAATAAAAGGCTGGTGTGGCTCAAGTAGTAGAATGTCTGCCTAACAAGTGTGAGGCCCTGAGTTCAAACCTCATCACACCAAAAAAAAAAAAAAGACTACAATTCTTAAACCACCACACCTAATGTACAGAAGGAGACTTGAGGGAAAAGATGTGCAGAAAGCATGAGCTGGGCTGGTGCTCAAGGCAACAACAATGTTTTGCAGCTTGACAGAGGTGGATCACACGGGGTGTGTGTGTGTGTGAGTATAGGCAACACTCTGCAGACATTCATCAAACGGCAGCAAGCAGGACAGGACTGTGGAGTGAGCATGCTATCATCCTTACAGAGAGGGGGTGCTGCACCAGGAAACGAGGTAAGCACTTACAAAAAAAGAACAAGCCAGGGATCTCAAACACAAGGCCTGTGGAATCGAAAGCTCACTCGAGTAGACGTGAGGAAAGACTGGACCGAAGTCCCTGCCAGAGGACAGCACCACAGGTCACACAGAAAGGTGGACAGACAGGGGCCAGGCAGGTTCAAGTCCTCCCCCTCAGAGGATGCGAGGGGGGCAGTACTGCAAGAAGTAACGGCAATGTGTCCAGAACTAAAGAACAATATGCTGAAAGCATTTTGTAATCAGTGATGTAAAGCAGCACACAGGAATGAAGGAGTCTCAGCCCCATTTTATCAGCTGTCTCCTGATTGTGCAATTTCAGTGACTTTGCAAAGGAAATCATCCTTGCTTTTCTGAGTTTTTCAAGCTTTCTGCTGTAAGCATGGCTTTTACAATGAGGAAAGGCAAAAGACTGCTTCTATAAAGGGAGCAAAGAACTAAAGAGAAAGAGGCTTTAAACCAAACCCTCCCTAGCTCCCTCCTCGGGCATGCACCCTGTGCTATTGCAGGGAACCCATTTCTGAAGTCTGTCACCACGAACTTGGACAAGTCACTTGACCTCTTTCAATTTCTGCTTCTTCAGATCTTGGGTAGCCCACCTTCCAGGGGCTTGGGGGACATCAGGCAGATGACATACATAAATAGCACTTGGTGGGCCAGGAAGCCCTGGACAAACTGTGGCATGCTGTTACAGTCCTAAGCTGTCAAAGCCAGCCTGTGTTACTCTCCACATCCCCTTCCCTCCCAAGTCCAGACTGCCCCCTGCCTCATTCCCCCCTTCCCACACCTCTGCATGACACTGGTTAACCTGGCCACATGTTGTGCCTGAACCAGGCAACAGGATCTGAACAGTGTCCCACAGCAGCCACCTCGTCTGCCATCTTTGTAAAACATGCCCTCCTGTAAATGGAAGGCCTCTGGGGTCCTAAGATTTCCAGGGTGGACTTACAACTCCCGTCCTGGCTTTCGGGCCCCCGTCCTGCTCTGCAGAGCCAGTACCCCACTAACGCCACTGATGCTTTGTCCCAATCTTTTCGTCCCCAGGTCCTCCTAGACTTCTGGGCCAGGGCAGATCACTCCCTCCCTCCTTACCATCAGACCCATCTCCTGCCTCCTCCTAAACACTTATTCCACCCCTCAGGGTTCCCAGGTCACTTTCCAGAAAGGACCAACAGTTCCCTGAGGGCAGGCCCAGTGTGTTGCTGTGGGTATATCCTCACTGCTCACCCTGTTAGCCACTGAATCCTCTAAATCAACTTCCTTTGTCTAACTGAATTTTTTTTTTGGAGGCAGGGTTTCCCTATGTAGCCCAGGCTGTCCTCCAACTCAAGATCCTCCCTCCTTCCTCAGCCACCTGAGTGCTGGGATTATAGGTACGTACCACCACACCTGGCCTAACTGAACTTTACAGTCATTATTTGGTTTTCTCTACAGCTTTAACATTATGGGTATGTGTACATTCCTAGAAACAGTTTAGCTACCAGATGTTAAATAAATAACCACATGCTATAAATTCTTCCATATCTTCTTCCTTATGTCACCACTAAGTTTTTGCATGACCTCAGGTGATGCCTGTATGTCCGATCCATCTTTATTCATGGCGGTGCAGAATTCCTTTCCTAGAGCACATCATGTGTTCATCCACGCATCAGGTTGATGACGGACACTGGAGTTTTATGGGAAAGTTTCCAATGAAAAACAACACTGCTTGAGCAGGACAGGTTTCCAGAAAAGACGTCTAAGTGTCTACCGGTGAAACTGCTCCAAGGGTCACATGGTCACCTCTGCAAGGTAAAGACAATGCTCTTCCTGTAGTGGACAGCTGACACCTCAACCTACAGTGTCCAGGTTATTCAATTTGCCAGCTTGGCAGGTGTACGGTGCGCTCACCTGTGATTTGATTTGCATTTGCCCCAGAACAGAAGGGTGACATCTTTGCAGAGTTACTGGCCACTTGTCACGCGCCTTAGTGACACCCCTGCCCAAGTCTGGCTCCTTTCTTCTGACTGACATGCAGGAGTTCCATGCAGGAGTTAACCCTGACCTTTGCTGCAGCCCTTGTTCTCCCCTGCACTCTCTCTTACTGGGCCTTCTTTACTTTAACGTAGTCGAAATGATCAACCTTTTCTTTACAGCAAATGCTTTGTGGAACTTGCCTATTAAGTCCTTCCCTACCCAGAGATCAGGACAATATTTGGATTTCCTCTTAATAAAATGAAAACTCCGAAGGAAAGTCATTAAATAGTCAATAGCATGGGGAAAAGTACTCGAAATTATCAGCCATCAAATTAGAGTAAGCTGCCCTACCCCCACCAGAGCAGCTAAAATCGACTGCTAACACCAAGCAATGGCACAGCTGTGGTGCAAACATGTGACCACGTGGTTAGCACAAACCTAATGCTGTGCACAGCCAGGCCGGGGAAGTCAAGCAGGTTTCTGTTTTGTTTTGTGCAGTACTGGGGTTTGAACTTGGGGACTTAAGCTTGGCTAAGCAAGTGCTCTGCCACTTGGGTCACATCCTAGCCCTTGTCTTCAGGTTATTTTTTCAGATAGAGTCTTGTGGACCTGCAGTAGTCCCAAGTAGCTGGGACCACAGGCGTGACCACCACACCCAGCTCATGGATTGAGATGGGGTCTTGCTACCTTTTTTTCCCCTGGCTGGCCTCAAAACACCATACTTTCAATCTCTGCCTCCCAAGTAACTGGGATTATAGGTATGAGCCACAGCACCTGACCAACTATTTTTTTTAATTTTTATTGTTTTATTATTCATATGTGCATACAAGGCTTGGTTCATTTCTCCCCCCTGCCCCAACCCCCTCCCTTACCACCCCCTCCGCGCCCTCCCTCTCCCCCCACCCCCTCGATACCCAGCAGAAACTATTTTGCCCTTATCTCTAGTTTTGTTGAAGAGACAGTATAAGCTATAATAGGAAGGACCAAGGGTTTTTGCTGGTTGAGATAAGGACAGCTACACAGGGAGTTGACTCGCATTGATTTCCTGTGCGTGTGTGTTACCTTCTAGGTTAATTCTTCTTGATCTCACCTTTTCTCTAGTTCCTGGTCCCCTTTTCCTATTGGCCTCAGTTGCTTTTAAGGTATCTGCTTTAGTTTCTCTGTGTTGAGGGCAACAAATGCTAGCTAGTTTTTTAGGTGTCTTACCTATCCTCACCCCTCCCTTGTGTGCTCTCGCTTTTATCATGTGCTCAAAGTCCAATCCCCTTGTTGTGTTTGCCCTTGATCTAATGTCCACATATGAGGGAGAACATACGATTTTTGGTCTTTTGGGCCAGGCTAACCTCGCTCAGAATGATGTTCTCCAGTTTCATCCATTTACCAGTGAATGATAACATTTTGTTCTTCTTCATGGCTGCATAAAATTCCATTGTGTATAGATACCACATTTTCTTGATCCATTCGTCAGTAGTGGGGCATCTTGGCTGTTTCCATAACTTGGCTATTGTGAACAGTGCTGCAATAAACATGGGTGTGCAGGTGCCTCTGGAGTAACCTGTGTCACAGTCTTTTGGGTATATCCCCAAGAGTGGGATTGCTGGATCATATGGTAGATCTACGTTTAGATTTTTAAGAAGTCTCCAAATTTTTTTCCAGAGTGGTTGTACTAGTCTACATTCCCACCAACAGTGTAAGAGGGTTCCTTTTTCCCCGCATCCTCGCCAGCACCTGTTGTTGCTGGTGTTGCCAGTGATGTGACCAACTATTTTTTAAAGCTAAGGCCATACCTATCCTATGACCTAGCAATTCCACTTCTTGGGTCTTTTGTGGAGCATGTCCACAAAACAGTTTATACTGTAATACTCACAGTAGCTTTAATCTAACAGACAAATTAGAAAGTGTCCCTCAAAAGATAAGTGAGTCAGGATTTAGTCACATAACAGACTCCTACTCCACTGTGCAAGAAACAAGAACAAACCCGTGTACCAGGTAAATCTCAGAAAGACGCTGAGTGAAGAAAGACTTTCACAAAAGGACAATACATCCTCTAAGAATCTATTTATATGGATAGGCAAAAGAAATTCACGGTGGGAAAACAATCACAGCAGTGGTGCTGGTGGATGGGTAGAAACAGGGAAGGAACCCACGAGACCTGCCGGGGTGGGGTAACATCGCCCATCCCAATAGGATTTGTCACACTACTATACATTCCGTCAAAACCTGTGAACCGCACCCACGGGATCACGCCCTCCCTGCTCACCGTCAGACCCATCTCCTGCCTCCTCCTAGTTTATTAGTCTGGCATCACAGTCCAGAAAGGAAAGGGAAATAAATGCGACGCCCGTGGATGACGTGCACACTGAGCGTTCGGGGTTAGTACACTGATGGAAAGAACTGATCCTGAAGTGACCCAAAAATAAAAGCACTGATGGCGGATAGAGGGCTGGGCAGACACAATGAAGCATCGAGTTAGGAAAGGCGACTGCCAAAGGAACCCATTGATCCCTGCAAGTGACAAAACCTGGCCTTTACAAAGCACTTCCACAGCCATTGTTTCAGGTAACCTGTCACAACCAGGTTTCTGGCCTCAAGACTTGCCAAGTGTCACACCACCACCACCTGGCCGGGCCTGCGTCCCTGGTTCCTCCTGTGTTCTTTCGACACCACCTCGCTGGGAGCTGCCATAAACTCCCAATGTCTGAGGACAGCATGGGGACTGCTTTGGGCTGTCCACTCGCAGTGTAGGACGTAGGACGTGAAAGGCAGACGCAGAAGACAGAGACAAAACAAATCCAACAACCGAAGAAGTTTCCAACCCGCCCCGAACAGAAGCACTGGCCGGCGAGCCCCCAGCTCTGAGTCCCTGGAGGTCACGCTCAAAGTTCAGGGAAACCTGCAGCACCCTTCCTGCCTGTGTCTGGGCCAGCTACGTTTCGTGCTCGTAGCTGAGACCGCAGCACCCAACCTGTCACAGCGCGAGCCCACGTACGGCAGGAGACCCGGGCACATTGCTCAGCCTGAACCTGGCCAAAACTGGAGGCAAAAGCTTGCGAAAAACCCCCAGACTGATCACTGGCCAAGGGCACTCTGGCTTTTTGTCGGGACACAGGCAACACACCTGAAGTTTCTAGTCCACTTAAGCACCCGAGGCTGGGGTGCTTATCCAGGTGTTCGCTGAGTGCACACAGCACTCAGGGACTGTCATGAGGCCCCCCAGCAGCCTATCATCCAGGAGGCACTCCCCTCTCCCCCGTCACGGGACCCCTAGGCCTCCGAAGGCCATCTGGATGGTCCCCGGGCCAGCCAGGGGCTCCAGAGCCTTGAGGACGTGGCCCAGAGTCCTGCAAGGAAGGCCGCCTGCAGCCGCGGAACGGAACGGGAGCCCAGAGCCCAGGGATTCCCCGCCGCCCCACTTCAGACAGCAGAGAGGACAGAGTGGAGACAGCAAGATGGCTCTCAGGAGTTAGTGGGGCCAGGCTGCAGATGGCGGCAGCCTCCACAAACACAGGAAGGAGCCTAAGAGAGGCTAGGCCCAACTTCCTCACAGAGACGTCAAATCCTGCTAAGGCAAATTCAGGACGCCCTCGGAAACCCAGGTGACAGGAGGAAACCCAGGTGACAGGAGGAAACCCAGGTGACTGCACTCATCTGTAGCCTACAGGAGATGGAAGGAGCACGGGCCTTCAGCCAGGGCGAGCCTGACTCAGACCCTCTGGCCTGCTCTGCAGGGCAGGATAACAGGGACGAGTTTGGCTCACGGCAGAGACGACACCCACACCTGGGAAGTCTGTACCTCCACACCTCGTGTCCTCCAGGCTGAAGCCACTGACCTCGGGCAAGACCGAGAGTTTGATCAAGTCCCAAGCAACTCTCCCTCTGTTCTTTGATCTTCTGTTGTTTTAAGGTGGTTTTGTTTTGTTTGTTTTTGAAATATTCTGCCCTTTAAGGCATTCTAGGCTATTCTGAGATGTCCGCCTCACTCTGTGGTCTCACCTTATGAACGTCTCCTGCTTAGAACCCTCTCCAAATGGGCAAAGCCATCCCAGGGAAAACCAGTGTCACCAGCCTCCTGGAGGAGCACACTGTGCCAGAAGGGACCACAGGCTCCATCATAATGACCACTTCAGCAAAGAAAGGGTCAAAACTAGCCTGGGGCAGGTCTGAGCAACCCTGTGGCCAAAGAATCACACTGAAAGTAGTGGGGTGAGGACAGTTACGTCCTACGCGGTATGTATGACTCAGACCCAAAGCACTTTACGTATACAACGGAAATTCAAGAAAATGTTAAAAAAAAACAACCCACAACTTTATATCAAAGGCTGGCAAGGTAGCCAGATGCCACATGCCTAAAGGCACAAGGGCACGATGGTGGACAGGAGCAGAGTTACGACTCCTTTTCTCAGCCACACTTTCAGAGGGACACTTTCAATGGGGAGGAGGAACAAAGTCAGGTGACAGAGGAAGCTGCTCAGACAAGCGCTTGTACATGAAGAGCAGGCAACAAACTTTATTCTACAGCTGACCACATTACGGACAGTTCTGTGGAGGGAGTGGGGCTGGCAGGACAAAGGAAGAAGACTGGGAGACAGAAGGGAAGCAGGGAAAAATGAGAGCAAAGCGGATGGAGGAGGAGAGGGGACAGAGGCGGACACTGAGTGGGGGCTGGGCACTCACCCTGGCCCCTCGGGAGTGCCCAGCCCACTACTTCTGCTATCTTCATAGGCAATCGATGCTGCTCAGTGGGGTGGAGACAGATTATTCCCTGCACCTTCCACTGAACCAAATCCAAACCTAAGCCCCCGCTCTCTGGGCTCCACTTCTGCGCTGCAGGAACTAGGCAGAGCTTCCCCTTCTACAGCCTGGCCCACCCGATCCTCTAACTCAACAGATGTGCCAGGCCTGGGAACAGGCAGAGCAGCTGTGACCGCCACCTCACAGAGCCGACTGGTAACGCTGTGGCAGAGAGCACCAATCACTGGTCTCGTGCTTGGTGAGCACAGGGACACTTCTGACGCTGCCATCCCCCACACCCAAATGTTTCAAGGGCAACTGGAGTCCTGGCTAAGGAAAAGGGAAACAGTAAGAAAGAAGAAAATACTGAAATGTTACGGCTGAAGCCACGCTGATTAAGAGCTAACAAAACCGTAAGTGTCCTAACTAAACACAGCATTCATTACCTCGAACCACACAGACTCTAACTCCTGAACGAGCAAACAGCCGGGGTATGCTCAGTAATGCCCAAGTTCCTGCACGCGGCCCGGCCCAGGGCGCGCACACCCTGGACTACGTTTGGAATCATTAAGAAAGCACATGTGCTGAGTTTAGTGTCACGTACATCTCTTACACCTTGAGTACTCTCTCTCCTATCAGGAATCGGGTCTTAACATGTGACCTGCCCGAGATAAGGCCTCCAGAAAAAAGGCTCCGTCATCAAACAAGTTTGGGAAGTCCTGTACACTCTACACACCACATGGACACTCACAGGGTAGTTTCAGAAATTAAGTGCTCTGACAAGTCCTGCACAGAAGAACTAACTGAATTTAGCTTGAGTCAGTATTTCGCAAACTGATTTGACCATGGAACCCCTTACTCATGTCAATACTAACGGTCCTCAGCCTGCTCCATGCAACATGCATGGGACAGGTTATGTTGAGCACACAATGATTAATCTGACAACGCATTTATTTATCGGTCTCCAGGCACTCTAAGGAGCTCTTTACTGTAAGTGACAGGGATACAAGCCTCCCCCCACTGAAGTTCTTTTTGAAATTCACTCCCAGATAGGCTGAGTTACTGGGGTTTTATTTTGTTTTGTTTTTCCAGTGCTGGGGCTTGAACTCAGGGCCTACAGCTTGAGCCACTCCACCAGCCCTTTTTTGTGATGGGTATTTTTGAGATAGGGGCTCCAGAACTAGTTGCCCAGGCTGGCTGTGACCACGATTCCTCTTGCTCTCTGCCTCCTGAGTAGCTAGGATTACAGGCGTAAGCCACTGGCGCCAGACTGAGTTACTGCATTTTAAAGAATTCTTTAATGAACTAAAATTGGATCGTGACATGATAATATAAAGAACTCACATTGTCTGGCAATTTGATTTTGCTTAATTGCTGGAAGTTTGTCTTTGCTAACAATTTCCAGAGTGTATGTAGACCTTAACTTTGAAAGAAAAAAATACTGAGCGAAAAAAAGCTGCTAATTACCTCTGCTCTATCCAAGTACAAGAATCTGTTACTGAGCTGTGGCACCACTGTATAGAGCCTGGGAACAAGCAGCCTGGACGGGACGGTCACTTCTATGGGTGTGTTTACTTATCATCTGATTCCTTCTCTAGAAGTGCAGTGGTATCTGAAAGCCTAACTTGGAGGCTTCACAGAGTCAGAAGCCAGTTAACAGCAAAGTGGAAAGTCAGCACACACTTATTTAGCACTTACTACATGCATGCCACTGTAGGCGCTGTACTGCAGCCAAATATTTGAAATAGGAACTTGGGTACGCAGGCACCCACAGGCACTATGGACACCAGAAGAGTAGTCTGTCCCATGGGAGAAAAATCACAAGGTCCCCAGGGTGAATTTTAGGACCTTGGAGTGGCCACGCAGAGGCTCTAAGAACCCAGGCCTGTTCCTAACATGACCACTTTAGAAGTTTAGTATCAGTTACCGCAAAACAACCAACTTAGATTTGGGCAGAAAACGTGACTGCTGTGCAAATTTCCACAGTGAACGTCACCTGTGATTTTTTCTTTTTTTAACTAGTCAGGTAGGCATCATGGACACGCTTCCCGTTGATGTGGAGAGCTCTGCCTAACAGTCTTGAGCAGCACAGGTTTCTTTAAAGAAACTCTAAGGAGGAGTCCAGTTATGATACTCAGAACACAGGTGAGTTTCACTTAGGCTCTGGTAGGAGCAGGGAACACACGCAATTAGGAACAGAGAAAGACATTTCCCTTTCATCTAGAAAAATCCTGGCTGATCGGAATTAAGGCAGTAAGTAGATCAAACTACATTCTTCAACTTTGGGGGAGTCAGCCGTCCTCAGTAAGCAAGAAAGTCAAAACAAATCTGGCAACCCCCACTGGGAGCAAAGAGAGGGTTGCTATTGCACTGTCTGCAGTACACCAGGGGTGGGTGTGTGTTTTCTCTACTTTAATAAATCACAAACCAGTGCGTGAGTTTTACCTCTAAAATGCCAGATCTGAGAGCTGGAAAGCTGCTGGTTCTGTGCCTTAATGAACTTTTTTTTGAGGGGGTCCCTTTTTATCTCTCCTTTAAAAACCTTAGCAAAGACTAAGCCTAGAAACTGACAAAACAGGAGCCAGGACAACAGCGCTGGAGAAGTCACGCAACTTACAAGGCTCCAGCGAGACTAATGAACAAAAGATTAACTTTGTCCTGCCCAACGCCTCCCCCGCTCGGCCCGCGTTGCGTTGCGTTGCGTTGCGTTGCGGGCAGCATTTCCTAAAGACAGACGCTTTCCCTACACCACGCGTGGTCACTGATAACCGTGAACCCCCAAGTGCCTGTGCAATGGGGCAAGGCACCATGACGCCCCCGACTGCATTGCCGGAGCCCCCAAGAAAATGCAAAACTGCGACCGCACGCGCCGAGCTGGCAGAGGACAGCCAACCCGGGTGACACGATCCCGCGGGCCCTTCCTGCCCTGCAAATCCCCGGGAGGACTGTCCACCCCCCCCACTCTCCCACGTACACCCCAGGCACAAGCTCACCCCGACTTCACGTTTGGGGGCGCACCAGCACCCTAAGAACGGACACGGGCTCTCTGCGGGACGCCCCAGCTGCCCCCGCCCGCCCCGCGCTGCTCACCTCGGGCTCCGCGAGGCTGGCACGGCGGGACCCCGCGGTCCTCGGGGCGGAGGGGACAGTCGGTGGCGCGGAGGGGCCCGGCTCGTCCTCGGCCTCCCTGCCCCCGCCGTGGTAAACTGACCGCGTCTCGGAAATGTGGATGCTCGGGGCGCAGCCCATGCTGGCGGACGGGTGGACGGGTGGACGGACGGACGGACGGACGGCGGCGGCCGCGATCCGCTCAACAAACGGCCCGCCCGGCGCCTCGGGGCGGCCGCGGGCGCCGTGTCATCGCCGCCTGGGCGGGCGCGGGTCTCGCGTCAGGAAGCGTGGCCGCCGCTTTTATCACGCTGGGGCGGGTGGCGCGCCGCGGACGCCCCTCCGAACATGCCCTGCCCGACGCGGGCCGCCGCCTTCTCACATCGCCGCTTCCGGGGAGAGGCCCAGGGGGAGGAGACGTCCACTCGCAACCCGTGGGAGCCACGCGAAGACCCCCGGAGACTCGAGCTCCCCCCTCCCCCGCACCCCTCAACCGGACGACGGGGACGCCGCCCACGAGGAAACGCCGTGGCCTGGCGGGAGCGCGGGAACGCCCGTCCGACGGCAGCCGCGCGCGCCGGGGTGCGGACGGGAGCGCCGCGCCGTCGGGAAGCGTCGGGCGCGCAAGCGGGCGGTGGCGGTGCCGCGGCTCCGCTCCGGACTCCCGGCCGGGTCTTACGGACAGCTCGCCGCGCCCAGCCCCCAGCGGTGACCTCCAGCGGCTGCTGGCGTCAATGCAAAGCAGCTGGCCGCCCGCCGCCCGGCGCCGCCCGCCACTGAGCATGCGCGGCCGTCACCGCAGGGCGCGCGGCCGGGCTGCGCGCACCAGGGAAGGGACTGACCCAAGGACGCACAGCCACCTCTGGGCCAGGGCCACTGGAAGCGCAGGCCTCCGGGTTCCAGATCGGTTCTGCAACTTGAAACCATGGTCAGGGTCACGGCGGTGGAGCCTTGGAGCTGCCTGCCATCCATCCCCGAGGCCGGTGCGCGCCTGTAGTCCCAGCATGCGGGAGGTTAAGGCATGAGTTCGAGGCCAGCCTGGGTTACATAGCGAGACCCTGGCTCAAAAGGGGAAAAAAAAAAAAAAAAGGAGGCCGCCGGAAGGACCTCCCTGTGGGTGATGATAAGGCAATGGGGCGCCGCACTCCAAGTCCCAGATGTGACAGCCGGGGCTCCGTCCCTCTGGCCACCCGCAGGGCTGGGAAGCCACAGCTCGTAACCCGAGGGCTAGGCCGATGTCCGAGACCCCCAGGCTCCTGGCTTGCAAGTCACAGCCAGGGGCAAGGGCGTCCGCCGTGCGGGGGTGGACCCGGTGGGCCCGGACGCTGTCGCCAGCGAGCCCCGAGCCTCCCTGTGGCTGCGGCTCCTCCCCGCCGCTGAGGGCGTCCGGTGTCCATCACCACGGCGGGTCCGCAGAGACCCCGGCGCGCCGTCCACACCTTTCCTACGCGGCCGGGACCGGCTCCCGTCAAGACCCGGAGGCGGCCCGGGGCCGGAGTCCTGCTGCGGGCTGCCCGGCTCGGTGCGGGGTCCCCTCTTGGCCAAACTGGCACGACCCACGGGCACATGGCTGCATTTTCACGTTAAAGAACATTAATGTGTGTGCCTCCCTGGCCTCTGAAAGTGCCACCGCCGCCTTGAAGCTGTCCCGAAAAACAGGGAAAGATTTTTAGTGTCACCCGGTATGCCACCGAAATTATAGTGCTTTCTGCCTTCCACCTGCAATTTTAGAAAAATCTTTATTTTTTTTTTTTCTGGATCCCTATCAAGAATAACTCGTGGAGGGAGAGCGGAGATAAAGGAGCATGGTGGAAGGGGTGAATTCAAGTATGAAATATTTGACATATTGTAAGGACTTTTGTAAATGCCACAGTGTACCTCTCCCCAGCACAACAATAGCATAAAAAAGCAATCCGTGAAGAAAATGCTTTGAGATACCCAAGTGCGCTCTCGTGCTCGCGCTCTCTCTCTCTCTCTGTCTCTCTCTCTCTCTCTCTCTCTCTCTCTCTCTCTCTCTCCTCCCAACCTGTGGAGAAGTCCAGCCTTGACAACTCCAGGCAATGACCTTGCCTTGTCTCCTCTGAGGCTCTGGCAGCTCCAGCCCTCCCTGGCTGGAGTCCCTTCTTCCCCTTGGGAATCCTTGAGTCTTGTGACAATGACCGAGAGGGGGGCCTGAGGGCAGGGGACTCAGCAGAGACTAAAGGCTGCTTGTGCAATCCTGGGTTGGTCACTCACCCGCTCTGTTCCCAGGAAGCTGTGTTGACTGATTTCCTACTCTGCAATTCAGGGGCCCAGACTTAAAATCCCAGACAAAGAAAGAGACAGAAGCCAACAGGAAGGAGCAGTCATCTGCCTGTTTCTGGGGTCACAGAGAGCCCACTTTTCCTGTGGTGGGTGGGAGCAGTAGCCTAGGACACTCCAAAGAGGTCATAGTGCCAGCCACCTGACAGTAATTCCACTGCACCCGTCCTGCAGCTGTAACCTGTACCGGGAGGCCTCTGAACACTTCTCTACGCTGTGAAACTAGTTTCCACGAGCCCCAGTGACCACAGCCATAAAAGGGATGTCTCTGGGACCCTGGGGCCTGTCTCCCAGCTACTCAGGAGATGTGATCAGGAGGATCACGGTCCAGGCCACCTGGACAAAAACCATGACACTGTCACTCAAAAAATAACTAAAGCAAAAAAGGCTGAGGACTTGGCTCGAGTGGTAGAGGGTCTGCCTAGCAAGTGTGAGGCCTTGAGTTCAAATCCTAGTACAATCCAAACAAATAAAAACAACAGTGACTCTATCAGAAGTAACCCAAACTTCCCTGTGTGTGGCACCCAGTAACTGCCCCAAGACTGCCAGGAAAGGACTAACCACTAGGAGAATGCAGGGAGCTTGTGGACAACCCCGGTCCTGATGGAGGGTGGGCACCCCACCATGAGAGCTAGGGGAGCTCTAGAGTTAGCAGCTTACCACCAACACCCCAGTCCAATCCTCACGGGCCTAGGAACCCAGCAAGAGCAGCTCAGACTTGAATGTTTATCTCAGTTCTTATGCCCCAGACTCAGGCATGAGGTCAGCGGGGCTGGGAAGGGACACCAAGCAAGGGACCTCAGCTCAGTCCCCCTCCTGACGCCACAGCTGCCATGGGTTATAGGCCAGCCCATCCCCAGGAGACTCAGCTCCCTTCTCCAGGTCATTAGAGGCACAAACTGCTTTTCTAGGTTCAGAGCTGTTTCCGAACCTCTCCTACTAAAGCTGACCCCTCTCAGCCGGCTGTCCCTCCTGGCCTCACTTCCTTCTCCACCCAGGGGTCAGTCATTCAGAGCCTGTGCCACCAGCACCCAGTCCCTATGCCCCTTCTTGTCCTTCCCCATGGGCCTTGGCAAGAGGTGCCCTGAGGTCTGAACCCCAGCCCTGACCTTTCCTGGACCTTGAGCTGCCAACTTGGAGCTGCTTTTCTCCACTGCAAATCCAAGATTAATGATAATCTAAGTCACCAAGATCACATGGCTTGACTGAGGTCAGAAGCACCTGAGCCTCCCACCTTGCACTCGGCCCACTCAACATCACCCTCCTTCAGTCCCGGCCCCAGACTGCTAAAACCTCTCGGAAGACATCAGATTACCATTTCAAAATCCTGTATAATATAGTTTTTGTTTTTAATGTTGAGACAGAGCAGAAGTTCACACCTATAATCCCAGCTACTCAGGAGGTACAGATCAGGAGAATCTCAGTTTGAGGTCAGCATGAGCAAACAATTAGCAAGACCCCATCTCAACAAATAAACTAGGCATGGTGTCACATGCTTGCATCCCAGTAACATGGGAGGTGTAATAGGGAGATCACAGTCAAGGCTGGCCAGGACAAAAGCACAAGACCCTATTCAAAAAAATAACTAAAGCAAAAAAGAATGAGGTCTTGACTCAAGTGGTAGAGGGCCTGCCAAGCAAGGACAAGGCCCTGAGTTCAAATGTCAGGACTCTCCCTGTCCCCCGCCCCCAAAAAAAAAAAACCTTTGCAAGACACAGGGCTCCAGGACAGAGGTGACGATGTGGGCTTCCGCGTGTGGGATGGGGTGGGGTGTTGTGAAGAAGGTGCAGTGTGGCCACCCGTCCTGATTCGCCTGGCACTCAAGTGTTCCTCAGATGCAGGAATTTCAGCAGCAAAACTACCAGAGTCTTGGGCAAACCCACCCCAGCCCCTTTGCTTTAGTTATTTTTCAGATAGGGTCTCGTGGGTTCGCTCGGGGTGGGGGGGAGGGGTGTACAATCCTCCTACAGGATGCCTCCTGTGTCACTAGGGACACAGGCATGCACCACTGTGCTGGCCTGCTTTGTTGAGATGGGGTTTAGGCTGCCCTCAAACCTCCATTCTCCCAATCTGTGCTTCCCTATAGCTGGGATTATAGGCCTGTACCACTATGCCCAGCCCTTTGTTGCAAGGAGCCCTTCCAGCTCTGTCCACAGACTTTCTTTTGGGGCCTCTGACTCTTGCCTGGGCCACAGCAAAACAGAGAGGTACTAGAGCCAGGCTGGCTTCTCCAATTGCCTCCTTCACAACAGACCCCTTCCCTTCTTCTTCTTCCACCATCCCACTGTCAGCCTAAGGCTAAACCCAGAGCTCACACCACTCAGAAACATCCCCATTTAAATCTCCCCATAACCCTGTGGGGTTAGCCTTATTGTCCTCCCTCATTTCAGAGGGGAGACTCAAGAGAGATTAAGCAACCCGCCTTCAGTCACACAGCAGATGGCAGAAGCAAGTTACCAACTGAGGGCCTCTTGACACCAGAGCCCAACACAGCCACACCGTGTAAGAGCTTCCATGAAGATCAACCTTGGAAATGGTAAGTGAAATACAGGAGTCAGTCAAACATCATCATCAGAAAATGAAATATGATACAGCCCAGAGCAGCTGTGGCTGCCTCTCTCCCGGGATAAATGCAAAATGCAAAGCAGCCTGCTGGTTTCCAGAAGAATCTGGGCCTTGGAAATGTCAGCCGCAAGGCTCATGAATCACTCTTTTGAAAACTGCTCATCCAAGGGGACCTCCTTTGCCCCCTGGCTCCCCTCCTGACTCATGGAGTCCCTCTGCTGGTCTGCATCATCCTGTCCCAAGTCCTGGGCTCCAGCCTCCCAGATCCCATGGGAAGAATGTGGTTCTCTTCTTGGGAGTGACATGTCCTATGTCAGTATTCCCACGCCTGCTTCTAGAGGAGAGATAGTGTGTCATCTAGGTGACAGCCCCGCTGGAAAGTCAGGCAAAGATTTGTCCCCATCACCACTGTGCTCCCAGCTCTGTCCTCACGTGTGGACTCTTCAGTGAGCACTTGTTCCCTGTGGGCTCCAGGCCTGACGCTAGGACACAGTGGCCAGAGAGCCGCTGCCTTCCTGGAGCTCTGATCTGGTGCAGGAGGCAGGAATCACAGGCGTGCGACTTCACACTGGCGAGTGTGGTGACACACAGACTCTGAGTGTGTCCCAAGAGGGAATGACTCCATCTTGGACAGAGACAGAGCACCCAGGAGGGCCTCCCTGAGTGAGCCGAGATGTGACAGGATGGCTGTGTTCCATGCCCCAAATCCAGGTATCCTTTTTTTTTTTTTTGGCAGTACTGGATTCAAACTCAGGGCCTGTGCTTGTTAGGCAGGTACTCTACCACTTAAGTCACACCCCAGCCCTTTTTAGAAGATTTAGTTTATTTTTGAGGTAGGGTCTCAATCCTCCTATGCCTCCCACCAAGCTGGGATGACAGATGTGTAACACTGCACCCTGCTTCTTTGTCGAGATGGGGGTCTCACTAACTTTTGCCCAGGCTGGCCTCAAATCACAATCCTTCTGATCTCCAACTCCCAAGTAACTGGGGTTACAGGTGTGGGGCACCTCATCTGGCCTCATCCTTCTTATAACTGTACCTGATTTTCCCCAGGGAAATCAGTTACCCCTGTGTGTGGGACATTTGGAGTTTGTCACTTCCCTGGCCTCAGTGATTGGTCGAAATGGGCACATGGGCCAACCGAGAGTTAACAAGTATTGATGTCATTGGTTGAGTCCCTGATCAAGCTACACCTGAAGTTAGACCTTTGCTTGGGTTTTTCAGCTGTAATAACCAACACTTTTTGTGTTTGCCTCAGTCACTTTGGGTCTGGGTTTTTTGGTCTCTTACAACTAAAATTATCTGTACTGAAAGGAAAAGTCAGAAGAAATGAGATAGAAAAATTATATAGGAAAGAACGCTCCAGGAAGAGGTAAGAAAAAGTACGAAGACTTGAAGTGGAAGGAAGGAGCAGGGTGTTCAGAAAGTGAAAGGGGCCTGGGTGTGTGTCTGAAAGAAAGAAGGCATGGCGCCTGCTCTGTCGGGGACTCAGGAGGCTGAGGCAGGAGGATTGATCGCTGGAGCCCGGGATTGAGGCCAGCCTGGGCAACATAGGGAACATAGGGAGCCTCCACCTTCGAATCTTAGGAGAAGAGAGAGAGAGAGAAGAGGGAAGAGGGGAGCAGAGGAGCAGGGAGGGAGAGAGGAAGGAAGGAAGTAGGGTAGGAAGGAAGAGAGAGAAAAGGAAGAAGGAAGGAAAAAGGAAGAAAGAGAAAGATGGGGAGGGAAAGAGGGAGAAAGAAAGGAAAAAAGGGAGAAAGAGGGAAGGAGAGAGGGAGGGAGGGAGGGGGAAGGAAGGAAGGAAGAAAAAGAAAGAAAGAAAGGGAAGGAAATCATTTTCTGCTTCCTTGAATGAAAAAAAAAGTGATAGTAGAGCTGTTTCAGCCTCCTGGCCACCATGAAGGACAGCTGGTGACATCTGAGGACAGCAGGGTGGAAAGACAGAATGAGTCTGTGTCACGGTGTTCAACGTGTGAGCACAGAGCTCTGAGTCGGCCACTCTGGAAGCGCCCAGCATCTGACCCCTGGTCATGTGGTGTGCACGCCCTTGTCAAGCAAGTCTATTTTCACTCAGGTCCTCTGTTACTTGCAGCTGTTTGTATATCAGGCCACCAGACAAGTCCCTATCCTCACAGCTGCCATCCTGGGATTCAATTTTTCCTCCTTTCACAGAAGGAAAGTGAGGCTCAGCAAAAGGAGCATTGTCCAAGCTCACACCAAAGGGGTGGCAGGGCCAGGACCCCCAGTGTGCTGTGGTGTCTCCCTGCCCGCCCTTTGCCCAAGTGACTCTTTTGATAGGGCTGCTGCTAAGAAATGCCTCCTTTCTCACTCCTACTGCTTCTCTGAGTTGCAAGTGAGCATAAGACCAAATGAGCACACCCCAGGTCCCGACCATAGGCTAGGGGCAGGGTGCCCAGCACATACTCACCACACTTGGTGGCGACAGTGCTGCCAGTTTCCGTGGGCCACCCAGGGACTGTGATGCCAGCTGCAGCTGAGGCATGAGATCAGAGGGACGGGTTCAAAAGGCTGCTGTGCCTTCTGCGGTGCCCACACGCAGGCAGCTCATTTCCTGGCCTACTTTAGCAGGAGGCCAGATGTATAAATTCAGAATTCTCCTGGCTCACGGTCCCCACCTCTGAGATTCTCCCAGTTCACAGAGCCTGGAATTTGCCTAGAGTTAAGCAGGGGGTCTGCGGGGAGGGGAGGGGAGGAGAGGGGAGGGGAGGGGAGGGGAGGGACTCCACCCCTCTGCAGGTGCTCAGCCACCGAGCCAGCAGGGGAAGCAGGCAGAGACAGTCATATCATGACTACAAGCATTTTTCTTTCTTTTTAACTAACTTGAACTGTTTACATATGTAAAAGCCTTGCTTGTGAGGTTCAAAGTAACAGTCACCGAAAGTGTCCTCAGCCCAGGACATCTCTTTCCCTCAGTCCTTCACAAGGCTGATGGGCTGGACTTCCTCTCTGGCCTGTCAGGGGCTTTGGTTACAAGTTACAGAATCCAACACTGGATACCTTAGCCCAGGGCAAAATGAAGACTGTGAAGCCCTTTGCTCAATAATGACTAAGAATTTCCAGACAGGTATGGTGGTGCACATCTGTAATCCCAGCTACTTGGAGCCAGAGACTGGGAAGATCGCCATTTGAGGTCAGCCTGGGTAGATCGCCATTTGAGGTCAGCCTGGGTAAAAAGTTAGCAAGACCCATCTCAACTAACAAGCTGGGCTTGGTGATGCACACCTGTGTCCCCAGCTATGTGAGAGGAATAGGTTGGGAGAACTGAAGTCTAAGGAGGGTCTGTGCAAAAATGCAAGACCCTACCTGAAAAATAACTAAAGTAAAAGAGCTGGGGTTGTGGCTCAGTGATAAAGTACATGCCTGGAAGTGCCGAGGCTCAGAGTTCAAACCCCAGTACCACCAAAGGAAAAGAACCAAGGAGTAGGAGGAGGAAGAGAAGGAGAAGGAGAAGAAGAAGAACTTCCAGCCAGGTGTGGTGTGGTGGTGCACACCTGTAATCCCAGCACTTAGAAGGATGAGAAGAAGGTTCACAAATTCAAGGTCAGCCTGGGCTGCACAGACTCCGTCTGAGACAAAATGAACTTTTGGGAAGGGGTATCAAGATATCCTGGACTATGGGTAACACAATTGCACCAGGACTTCCTATCAGAAGCAGAATCCTGACTCCCAAGTTCCCTAAACGTCATTCATCTTTCGCCCCAACCTCAAGTACATCCGCACACACCCCTACCTGGGCCTCATTCCCAGGTCTGGCAGCTGCCCCACCCCCACTCATCCACAAACCCAACAATGCCTGGTGGCTCAGGTGCGCCTGGAGCTGGTCCTTCCAGGAACAGTGATGCTTTGTTAGAAACCACAGTCACCTGGGGCATGGTGCAACGCCCTGAGGTTGTGTGCGTTCCCTTCCCAAGGTGGCCTCAGAGAAGTCCCCAGAGCAACCAATCGCATCCACAGCTGTTGCTGGCGACACCTCTGATGCCCTGTCCCCTGGGGGACTGGGCTCATGCAGCCTTTCCTGGGATTGATTTATGTCTGCGTCTGGGTGAATTTTGTGCAGCTCCTGCGTGGCCGATGAAGAACTGCCTAAGGTGCTGAGGAAGAGGGACAGAGTTCTACCATCCCTCTTAGAACCGGTGGCTTTTCAGGAAGGGAATCTCTTTGCCCAGGGTTCAACGCTCCTGCTGAAACCTGTGGCCAGGTGAGGCGAAAACCTCACCAGTGCCAGCCGCTCCCTCCCTCCAGGGAGTGCCACTGAGGCACCCTAGGGAAATGTCACAACAGGCCCAAGTGGCGTAGCAATGTGACAAAGCAGGTCCCCAGCACTCCGGTGTGTGACAGTATTAACCCTGTCTCTGTGTCACTTAGGACTGGGTGCAAATGCTTGTGACAAAAACCCAAATAGCCAAAGGTTCCAGGAGTTTACATTTGTCTCAAATAAACAAAACTTAATGGAAGCCACCAGAGATCCCTCAGCACAGAAACACTCTGAGCCACCTAAAACCAACGTGCCCACATTCTTCTAGAAGTTCGTTCTTCAAGGTCCCCGGTGTGTGGTTTCCATGACACACGTCCAAGATGGTGTCCAGCACAGCCTCAAGCTAGCCAGAAGGAATGGGAGGCATTCACAGACTGCAGGGCTTTCAGTTCAAAAACGGCAAAGTCTCAGGCAAACTGGGGCAGGTTGGTCACCTAGAGAAGGCGGGGCTGTGCTGATCCAGAGGCCCCCAGAGATGTGGGAATTGTAGGGGAGAGACACAGGCTCTGTGCTCAAGGTCCACCCTCCCTGAGTGGGCCACTCGGTCACTTCATCACCTAGAATGAGGGCACAGGACCTCTCCCCACTACCTCCAGCACAAGTGACACTCTGCCCATGTCTCTCTCTCTCTCTCTCCTCTCTCTTCCTTCCTGCAGCTCTCAAAAGCCACTCTGTCCTTCTTCTCCCTCTAGGACATGGAATAGATGGAATCCAGGTTATTACAAAAGTCGGAAAGATTCACTAGCAGGAGCTTCTGGGCTCTGGCCACCAAAAATATTCAAGGCAAGGAAGAACCAAGGGGAGGAGTCCTGCTTGAAAGAGCTAGGAGAGGGGGAAAGGGACAGCAAAGAAGGACAAGTTCCTGTCTCCAAAGGCACCTGCCTCTGCTGTTGTCAGTCTCACGCACTTCTGGCTCTCTCACCAGACAGGTGACCTCACCTGGCTTGAGATGCCTCACCCAACATCTTCCCGGAGTGCTGGGACCACCTGAGACCATGTGGCATCCATCAGGTGCCATTCAGTGACACTGTCGTAATGGTCAATCCCAGAACCTCAGTGGCTCATGACCATCTTAAGCCATCTCCTGCTCACAGTCTGAGTCAGCTGGGGGTTGCTGTGGCTGTGTGTCCTGAGTTATCTCCATCCCGGCACCAGGCCGAGAGGGACCAGCCCCTTTCTGAAAACTCCCAGGCCCAGAGAGTTTTGTTTTCTTGCCCAAAGACACACAGGAATGTGAGGACGTGAGCGTGGAAGTCATCCAGAGACCTGCCTGGATCCAAAGCCCACGCTCTGACTTCCTTCCTGTTCTGCCTCCGCGTCCAACAGTGAGTGCAGTGTGCAGTTGGCACTGTTTTCTCTCAAAACCTCACTACAAAAAAGATCGAAGAAGCAAAAGATGTGGAAGCCAATGAAGATGCAGGATGGAGCAGAAACGGTAGAGCCAGGCGGTGACAGAGTCTTGGAAGGTGGCAAGCGGAGGGAGGAAGGGCAGACGGTGCTCAGGAACAGGAGGCAACTGGGCCAGAGGGGGAGCAGGGAAGGGGGTGAAAACAGGGCGCTGGGCCGCGCTCTCTGCCCGCCAAGTGGCTGCCTCACCTCGGATAGGAAACACGCTTTCTTCTTGGAGGGAGCTCAGGGGAGTGGGAGCAAGAGCTTCTGTGTCCCAAAGAGGGACCCAGGGACTTTTAGGAACCAGACCTCGGCACCACCTCCTCCCCCAGAACCCTCTCCACCCTGAGTGCACTCCTCTGCAGGAGACTGGAGACACAAGGACCCCGGAAAAGAGGGCTGTGGGGTGTTGACATCTGAGAGACACCTCCAGTGAAAGGATTTTCCCAGTCGGTCACCCCACAGTGACCCCTCCCTGCCCCCGCCCCCAAGCCTCCAGAGACTCATTCTTACGTAGGAGCAAAAGATCATTGTATGGAAGATGGAGATCAAACCCGACAAACAAGAGGAAAGGCTGCTGAGAGCTCGGGAACATGCCGTCAGACAGTCTGAAAGCACTTAACATCCCCAGAGACACAGGAAACGACATGTGGAACGGGAGACAGAGGAAAATCTAGCCATAAGTGGGCTGTTCAAGTGGTAGAGCGCCTGCCATGCGATCATGATGCCCTGGGTTCAAACCTGGATATCAAAAAAAAAAATTAACTATAGGAAAAGAACTATTAAAGTGCCAGGAAAACATTAATGTAAAAGTTGGAAGAAGCAGGGAATGGTGGCTCGTGCCTGTAATCCTAGCTACCCAGGAGGCTGACATTGAGAGGACTGCTGTTCAAGGCTAGAAGTTAGTGAGACCCCATGTCAACCAATAGCTGGACATGGTGGCCGCACCTGCCATCCCAGCTATGGTGGGGTGCATTTAACAGGAGGGTTGCAGTCCAGTC
Organism: Castor canadensis; assembly: GCF_047511655.1. Taxonomy (NCBI): domain Eukaryota; kingdom Metazoa; phylum Chordata; class Mammalia; order Rodentia; family Castoridae; genus Castor; species Castor canadensis. The sequence continues at coordinate 42,743,730 of NC_133404.1, read as the reverse complement.
TGGGCTGGGCAAAAAGCAAGACCTTATCTCAAAAATAACCAGAGCACACAGGGCTGGGGGCGTGGCTCAAGCGGTAGAGCACCTGCCTAGCAAGTTCGAGGATCTGAGTTCAAACCCCAGTACTGCAAAAAAAACCAAACCAAAACAAAATCATGTACACTCAGTACATTGATTTGAATGAAAGGAAAACAGGAAGTGGGGAGGAAGGCAGGAAATGGGGGATTCACCATAGATCACAATCTTTGAGGAGGAGGCTGGAAGACCCTCCTAGTTGAATCCGTGGGGATCTATTATTAGGAGAACAAGCGGCCCAATAAAGGAGGCTGGCAGGAGTGTGGTGGGCCGGGCGGGTAGAACCTGCCTGGGAATTTTGTTTTCAGGTCCTACCCTCCTTCAGAGGCCTCCTCCAAAGAAGGGAGAGGCTTCCAGCAGCAGCCTCACCAGGCCCTCCTGGGGTTCTGTCCTTTGCAGCCTTGGAGCCAGGAGTCAGGCTGGGGTGGGTCAGCCACAGTCCTACACAACCAGAGGAACCCATTCTTCCCTCATGGGGAGCTGCGAGCAGGCAGCAGCTGGGGCACCTGCCCCACCTGGTGGAGGAAGGGAGATTGCAGCACAGGCCGTCCTCCAGCAGCCCCCGCGGGAGTTGTGAGGCTCAGGGCTTCGCTAACTTATCCACACTGACGATCCACACGCTGCAGATTCATCTCACTCCAGATGCTCGCAGCCAGACATCTTTGATTCCCATCCTGGGCTGTTCCGTTATCTGTGGCCGTGTCATAAAACATTGTAAGACTGTGCTCACAGATTCAGCACTGGCTGGAACTTGGTTGGGACACAGTGGGCTGGCTCATCTCTGGTCCATGACTTCTGAGGCCTCGGTGGGGAAGTCTCCAATGGCGGGGAGTGGAATCACCAAGAAGCACTTCCACGTGTGCCTAGCACCAGGGCTGGGATGACAGGAAGGCCGGGTGCAGCTGGGGCTGCTGACCCAGGGTCCTTGTGATTTGGGCTTCTTCACCGAATGGCAGGGTCAGGTGATGAATTAAGAGTTCAGAGTGTCCCGGTGAGCAAGGCCAAAAGTGCCTGGCTCTCGATGACTGAGCCCCACACGCCATCACCCGCTCTGTCCTGTGTCAGTCAAGGTGGCTCTAAACCGGCTCAGATCAGGAGGGAGCAGATGTCTACCTAACCGCTGGAAAGAATGGTTTTCTTTCTTCAAGAAACAACACCCCATTTTTTTGCTAAACTGTTCCTCCTCCTCTTCCAACTCTGCTGTCCAGAAAGGAGCTGCCCTTCCATTGCCCTGTACCCAGGGATCGCCCAAGTCTACCAGAAGAGCCTGACAGCACTGACTTTCACTGCCCTCCTCTAGGCCTTACTGATTGGTCTGGAGGAGGGGATGTGACCCAGATGCACCAATCACATTCTTGAAGGTTTGCTTTCTGTCCCGCCCCCAGACCCTGCAGCCAGCTGTCAGGGAAGCAGCTGGCTTGTGAATCTGGTTTTCTGATGGCCATGGTTCCAGGCTTATGTCTCAATAGAAGGAGGTCACCATGCAGGAAGACATAACACAAACAAGCAGTCTGAGAGGACAGAGAGTCCAGGAGTCAGGAAGTCTCTGGACCCAGTTGCCTGTAGCTTTTCCTGTTCTTCCTGGTACCCGTCCTCTTCCTTCTCCTAAGCTATTTGATTTATTTTCTGTCATTTGCAGGATATTATTCAATGTATCATTCTGACTTACATACTTCTTTCACAAAAAAAGGTAAACTGTCCATAAACTCCAGTATTTTCTCTGTCATAAGGTATTGTGAGCAAACCATGTCAGTAACATAGACATGGTTTGGGTCTCTTCACAGTTTGGTCAGCTTTAAGTCACTGAGTACTCTTGAGTTCACTTGGTGGCTGTGACTATGGCGGTCACAAGTTTGTTTTTTTTTTTTAATTCCATTCCAATCTTAACTACTAATATCAATAACCTTCAGATCTCACACATCACACTTCACATGATAGACAGGTTACAGAATAGCTGGCAAAAGGCTGAGACAGATGCAAAAGATGGTATCTGTAACTGCAGATGGTCAGATAGGGAATTTACAGACCCAGCAGAGAAGCTGTTCAAATGCAGAGCTGTCCAGGTGTGGAGCCCTCGGGTGTGGGTTCAGACATTAGGCAGTTTCCAGTGGACAGTGCCAGGAAGACGGAACTGAGCTGAAGCCCCAGGGACAGAGCAACTTGTTCCTTCTCTGGTAACCTTACTATGTGACAATGTGTACCCAGGACCCAGGGAGTCTTCTTATTTATTGGCATTTTCTGTGTAGACTACCAACCAAGCCATTCTCCCAGTCCTTTTTGCCTTTTTTTTTTTGGTACTGGGACTTGAACTCACAGCCTACACCTTGAGCCACTCCACCAGCCTTTTATTTTCTTTGTGATGGGACTTTTCAAGATAGGGTCTCGCAAAGTATTTCCCTGGGCTGGCTTCAAACTGTGATCCTCCTGATCTCTGCCTCCTTAGTAGCTAGGATTACAGGCATGAACCACCAGCACCCACCTTCCTTTTCACTTTGATTATTTTTGAAATAGGGTCTCATTTTATGTTCAGTCTGACCTGCTTCCTGTATAGCTGGGATGACAGACACACACCACTCTGCCCAGCTTTTATGAGTTGGCATGGGGGTCTTGTGAACTTTCGCCCAGGCTAGCTTCAAGCCACAAATCTCCAACCTACGCCCCCCACATAGCTGGGATTACAGGCAAGTGACACCATGCCAGGCCCACCAGGTGGTCTTGATAAGGTCTGTATGTTCCATTGTGTTCTGGTGCCTCTCCTTTTATAAGTTTCAGGTGAGGGGATTTCGTCTTTTGGGGTATGATGTGTTGGTGTAAGAAAAATGATCTTTTCTATCAAAGTATATGTCACCCTCTTAGATTACTTACAATTCCTCAGGTCACCATCTTAGTGACTTGGGTCACCTGTTTAAAGAGTTCCTTTTTCCTCTGGATTCTTGTACAGCCCCATTGCCTGTGGAAATCGCCCACCAAATTGCGTGCCCTAACCCATTCTCCCAAGCCTTTTAGCCAATCGAGAAAGATGTGAACCTTTGACCTGGACAAATCCAGGTGAGGGGCAGGTACGACTGCATCAGGGACATAAGAAGCCACTATCCGCCATTTTGCACTTGAGTGTCTGCTCAGCTGGAATGAGTACATGCTTGCACCCTTTTGATAGAAAGAAACTGCCTTGTCAAGATTTTCTCTGTCTCTCGTGTGTCTGTTTTCAGCACCAGAGGGTCTTTAATTCCAACACTGGTAAGTTCTCAGGCCTGATACCTCAGTTCTGATGTGGTTTTGAGACATCCGTTTGCCTGTAATTTAATTTGATTAGCTCTCAGGTGGTAATTTGTGTGTGAATAAGTTACTTATCAGTCTGTGTATCCTGTTATGCTGGACAAATGGTGGTTGCTTACTCGTTCAAACACTGGCACTCAAAATGGAACAAAGTGATTTATAAGAGCAAGGAACAGCCTGAAGCTGTGTTCTACACAACATGGAGTAAGGGGACAGAATGCAATAGGTTATTTGCTGTGACACGCCTTGTAGGTGATAAACCCTCCAGCAGGTTGAGAGCATTATAGCTTGAGTAGTTGAAGACAATTCACTGAGTGGCAGACTTCACTGGGAGGCCTTTTGTCAACCTTGTCACCTTTGCATGGTCTTCCCACCACTCTGAGAGCAGCTGACATTGAAATGACAGTCTTCAGGCACAAACAAAGGTGCTTAGAGGAGATTAGAGCCATTTACCCTCTGGGCCCTGCTCAAGACCAGATCCCTGGCAAGTGGGATGCTTTGATGCAGCCTGCTTCTCTAATTGAGGTGATGGCCTTGAAAAGAAAAAAGAATGCTTCCTGTCAAAGGAAAAAAGAATCTTAATGAAAGAGGAACTGTCCTCATCCCTAAATGACCTTTCTTTTTTTGTCTTGGAAAAAGAAAAACAGAAGTTTTATGGGGGAAAATACGTCCTGCGGTAGTTGGAACTGAGTGACAAATGAAGCCCTCGTGGAAGCTTCGCGAGCGTCACCGCTCCCTATCTTCTGGGCACATGCAGGCATTGGATGCAAGGTAGTTAGTGGCATTTAGAGACGTCTAGGGCTGTCCACGTATGGCAGGCCGGTGAACAGCCGTGACCTGTACGTTATGCTACCCTGCCTCACCTGTAGAGAAGTAAGGCCACCTGGGAAAGCCATAAAAGGTGTGTGCATCCAGAGAAGTCAGACAGGGACGGCCGGGTCCATGTGGTCCTTCTGGGATCATTTCTTCCTTGTTCTTGTGGCTCTGAATGCAATTTGGAATGCTGGTGGGCAGGAGGGAGCAGGCTGGGGAGCTGGGAGGGGAGCCGTTCATCGGCTGCCACCTTGCTGTTCTCCAAGATGGGGTTACAGGGATCCAGTTGATTAGATAGGTCCAGATTACAGAAAGGTGCTACACAGCAGCTCAGCCCCTTTTCCACTTCCTCCCACTATGAACTGAAGCTTGAAGCTGCTCCAACCCTGCTGCTCTCACTCCACTCCATCATTCAGGCTCTCTTTTCACTTCCCCTCACTTGTGTGGCAAGAGTCTGTCTTTCTCAGGTCTCGGTGGCCAGTGGGGAGTGTGTTTTGTATTTGGATTTTGTTTCTACTTAAGGTTTCAGTGGATTGCACCAACTCCATGTTACCAGAAAACCAGCAGGGCAGGGTCCCCGGTTAATACCATTCTATTCTCTGTGTTGATCGTGAACCCCACAGGAAAGCGGCAAACCTGTCTTGTCTTCCTATCCACTGGCAGGGTGCATGCAACAGAGATCCCAGATAATGACCTAACCTAGGTAGACCTTTGTTCTCACACAAAGTCAACCCTGTCTGTTATGGGGTTGAATGTAAAGTGTCCCCCAAAAAGCCCACATGCTGCAGGCCCAGCTGGTGCCTCCAACCATCGAGAGGCGATTGCATCGTGAGGACCCTGAACTCATCGATGGATTAACCCAGTGATGGATCTGCATTTGACTGCTATGGGGAGGTGGTGGATGCTAGGAAGAAGGGGCTGGCTGGGGCACTAGCCACCTGCTTTGCAGACACAACTCACGGGGACATAGTTGCCCTCACTTGTTTGAGTATTGTTGTATATGGCTGCTTGCAAACTACTGAGGAGTTGCAACGGAGATAATGTGACTATAAAACCTAAAATATTCTTGTATCTCTCATTACGAAGAAATCTACAGCAGGGCGTAATGTAATTGGCCTGCTTGCCTCTGCTCACCCCACTGGCCAGACCACAGTCCCATGCCCACCCAGCTTCAAGGAAGGCTGGAAAAGTAGTCTTGTCCTAAGTGACCAGCTGGACCACCAGCTACTGCTCAGGGACAAGAGGGACAAGGGACAAGAGATATTGGAGGACAAGCGCTGTCTGTCCTTCTGCTAGGCAGGCCCTCTACCACACCCCCAGCCCTTTTTGCTTTAGTTTTTTTTCGAATAGGGTCTCACTTTATTTTATGCTTGGGCTGGCCTCCTAGTTACACTTTCCTCATACCGGTATAACAGGTGCACCCCACCACACCCAGCTTTTTATTGTTGAGATGGAGTGTCTAGAATTTTTTGTCCGCACTGGCCTCAAATTGTAATCCTCCCAGTCTCCACCTCCTGAGTGGCTAGGATTACGGGTATGAGCCACCGCACTGGCGGGGTGCCTCCCCTTCTCTTCCAGCAGTCACGAGTCCCCGTTGGCACTGTCACCCCAATTTGCCACTCCATGTCGCCATCAAAACTTGGTCCAAAGCAGCAATCCCCTTGCACCTCTGTGCATGGCAAATAGCCTGCAGGTGGATTAGGAACTGCAACCTGGATGGCAGGTAAGACGTCCTGATAGAAAAGGTCCCACCCAGCCCACTCCTGCCGTAGCCTGCCTCCAGTCCCCTGTGTGATCTAGGCTCGAAATTTCTCCCACGGGGCAAGTCCTCCTTGACCTCCACCTTCAACCTGCAAGCCCTCAGGTTTGAAGATTTCAGTCCCATAGCTTCTTGACACTCTTCCTTCTGGAGAAGTTTTCTCTTCTGAGTACTGTCCCCAGGCCGTATCCAGTCCAGAGCCAGTCACAGCATCTTGGTTACACCCATGAGGTCATATTCGCCACACTGGCTTCATCTTGGGCTTGCTCATGACTCATGCCCAGTCTGCAAATGAATGTATAACAACAAAAATCAGGCCTGGGGAGACGTTTGAAACTCTGCTCTGGGTTATGTGAGGAAGAACTGAAAGAACTAAGGTTCCTGGCTCAGAGAGGGAAACCGTCTTCAAACACTCAAAGGAGCTAGGCCCAATGGCTCACACCTGTAATCCTCGTTACTTGGGAGACTGAGATCTGGAGGATCAAGGTTTGAGGCCAGCCCAGGTAAATAGTGCACAAGACCCCCATCTCCAAAATAACCAGAGCAAAAGGGACTGGAGGCGTGGTTCAGGTGGCAGAGCGCCTGCTTTGCAAAGTCCTGAGTTCAAATCCCAGTTCCTCAAAACGACAAACAAAACAGTTGAAGAGCTGCACTGTGGAAAAGTGATTAGAACATTCCCGTAAGGTATATATTTGACTTTTTAAAAATAATGGTAGGAAAAAGGAACAACAAAATTTTTCAACTTTGTTGAATAGTCACATGACCACCCAGCTGCAAGGAAGGTTGAACAGCCCATAACGGCAAAACTGGGATCAAAACACTTTTTGATGCAAAAAATTTAAAAAAGAGCATTCTGCCAGGTGCCACTGGTGGCTCACGCCTATAATCCTAGCTACGCAGGAGGCAGAGACCAGGAGGATTGAGGTTCAAAGCCAGCCTGTGCAAATAGTTTGTGAGACCCTATCTTGAAAAATCCTATCATAAAAAGGGGCTGGTGGAGTGACTCAAGGTGTAGGCCCTGAGTTCAAACCCCAGTACTGGAAAAAAAAAAGCATCCTAAGAAGTAGCAGTCTCTGTTCAAAATGAAGTAGGCATACCTGGGAGGTGGTGGGCTTTTTGTCTGCGGTAGGATGTGAGCAAATGCTAAATGACCATCTGATTCCAAGCAGAGTCTGGACAAGGTCAGACTCCTCTGATTACAAAGCGTAATGGTCTCAGATTAGCTCAGGTTAAGGCAGATTTCTGCTTTCGAATGGAAGCCGGGCAGCCAGGCTGCAGGAAGGGTGGGGATGAGCTCAGCTCTCAGCCGGCCCCGCCGTGGTGACTCAGCACCCAGCTCTCCATTTCTGGGTTTTATAATTCATATTCTTTCTGGGGAAAATGAAAGACCATTGGCAAGGATCCAGACTTGGCTTCCCTGGGCCGGGCTCAGTCTCGCTCAGGCTGTGAATCACTCTTAGGAGTGGCGTCTCATGATTCCAGCGTAAAAACGTGGTGACAGGCACCGTCCTTGCTGTGGCTGTGAAATTTCTCAGAAAAGCAGGGGGTGGGGTGCACACACCCTCGAAATGATGCTGAAAGGGCCTGACAGATCCCGGGCTCGCTAGTGCTGAGTCAAAAGTAATTTCAAGCAGCTGATGTTCTTCTGATGCTTGGAAAGGGGTCAGGGCTAATGAATACGCAGCTGAATTAAATAAAGCTTCAATTGAATAAAAATAAGGAGCGGCCACCACAGGGCCACGAGAGGAGGGCTCAGGAAGGGTTCCATGTAGACCTTGGCGAGTGCCTACTGGGGCGTGCCCTGTCTAGGACAGACACTCCTGGGCTCAACTTCAAGTTAGTTGCACCTGGGTCCATGCAGGGTTTCTCCCCATGCAATTTTTTTCCCCAGTACCAGAGTTTGAACTCAGGGCCTCCTGCTTGCTAGGTAAGCACCCTACCACTTAAACATGCAAAGACAGAGGGACAGGAAGGGGCTAGGGTCCCCTCCCCATGACCTCACTTCATCCCAGTAGGCCCCACCTCTTAAAGGTTCTACCGCCTTCCAATAGCACCAAAGGTTCCTTAGTGCCTCTGGGCTGAGACATTTTTCAGGGTCTCTTTGGTGGTGGTGAGCTTGACAGTTTAGTGGCAGCCTGGGTAGACGTTTCATAGATACACCTCCGTTGGCGTTTGTTTGCTGTACCTCTCGTGTTTAGCCTGGGCCTGTGGGCTTTAAGGGAGGAAGACCACGAGGCAAAGTGCCCTTCTCAACACGGCGGTCAGGGTTCGGATTATCCGCAGGGCTTATGATGATGTCACGATGGCCACCTGGCTATGGAGGCATCGCTACTGCGAGATTCCTTCCTCACTGCCCCTCTCCATAGCATTCCTTGGAAGCCCCTCACTAAGCGTGGCCCACAGGCATGGGTGGGAGTTCTGCAGGGAGAAATTTTCATAAATTATTTGGACTTCTGCCGTTCTCTGTGCAATTTTCCTATGTTCTCTCTGATTAAAGTCAAGGTTTCCTGGGTTCCAACAGGAGTCCACCTGCCTTTCCCTGAAGAGCAAGGCAAGCCTCTGAGCAGACAGTTCTCTAAGAAAATACTTAGAAGCACAGAGCTGCCGAAAACATGGACCATGGACCAGTGTGGCCCCCATGTGCTTGTGGCTCTGTCGTTATGTTGAAGTTGAGGATAACATTCAGAAACTTTCATGGCAACAAGAAAAGCAACTTTACTGACTCAAGCAGTGAAGAATTGGAACTTGCCCAGTCAGCTCTCTGCATCTCTGGGTTCCACATCCATGGATTCAACCGACTGCAGATTGAAAATATTCTAAGAAAAAGAATTTGCAGCAGAAGGGGGCTGTTGCATCTGTAACCGAACATGTCATATTCCCCAAGCAACAGACACGACACCTAGTTCCATAGATTTACATCGTACCCGCAGTGTAATAACCTGGGGAGGGCTCCAAGCGTAAGGATGTGCAGAGGATCCATGTGAATACTAGATCATTGTATCCAGAAGGGATGTGAGCATCCGGGACTCGGGCATGTGCAGAGGATCCTGGGACCCATCCCCATTGACACCGAGGGACGGCCGCACCTCACACGCTTTATAATGATTTTCCAGTGGCTCATTTTTGTTGTAAAGTATTGGTCCCACATGGAGCGTGGAGAAGGCGGCTGTGGGAAGCTGTGTGGGCCAGATGGTGTGTGCCTTACCAGGTTCGGCTGTTCTAGCTGAGCCTTTATCTCTTCCACCTCCCCTTGTGCCCCTAGATCCCTGGATGTGTTGGGGAGGCCTGGGTGCACCAGTGGGCCAGTCTCCCAGCTGTTCCTTCCTTCCCCTGACAGCACTGCCCCATCTTGGAAGCCGGATGGTCCCTCTGTGGTCTGCCCAGGGAAGCTCTGTCTGGCTTCTCCAAGCCTGGCTGCAGCCAGCTCCCTGGATGACCACCTCAGCCCTGCCAGGGAGGCTCTGCTGTCCCCACACTGTGGCTTCCAGGTATTTCCGTGAGCACAGCCATTCAGTTCATTTTGCTGGTGGCCAGAGGACAACAGGAAGGGACAGCAGGAGGAGACAGGAGCCTGGCATTCATGAAGAGTTGTCAATATGGATTTTCACTAATATCTCCAAATTAAGTCATTCACACAGTCATGAGACTGAGCGCAATTGACTCTCAGACGCCCTACTAGGACTTCAAAACAACAAAGAAACCTTGTATGTTGATACATACACTAAATACAGAAGAACACAGAGTCTACGTGTTTCAAGAAACCTATTTATGTAAAAATATGCAATCGCAGTCACACATTTGATACAAATTAAAACGGCTTTTTAAAATATGAACTTGAGCCCAAGGTGAGAAAATGTGCAGTCATTAGCTTACAGACAACCCAATACTGCATTGTCTTCTGTGTCAAGACAGATAGCACTTAATGTACACTGTAAAGTACGGTGACATTATTTCCACTTGTAATATACAAACAGCCTCAAATAATGCCCTTGATAGGGCCAGTGGACATCTGCAGAGCCCTGCTGGGACCATCCCCTTGCTCGTCTTGAGGTCTGTTCTTGGAACCAGTGCCTTTCTCTAAGGAAGAGTCCAGTCTTTTAGTGCACTAGAGTCAAGTTCACCTCTGTTCCTCCCCCAAGCCTAGCTCAGAGCTTGGCACATAGTAGGCGGTGGGCTGGACTGAATTCCCCGCTCCCCCGCGCTCGTGTGGAAGCCCTAACTCCCGATGTGGTGGCGTTTGGAGATGGGGCCTTTGGGAGGAAATCAAGTTCAGACGATGTGATAAGGGTGGAGCTCTTAGTTCAGAGTCTATAAAAGATGCCATCAACCGGGTGGCTTACAAACAGCAGAAGCTTATTTCTGGGTTCTGGGGCTACAAGTCCAGGGGTGCCAGCCTGGCGGAGGCCTGGCAAGGACCCACTTTGGCCTTGCAGAATGACGGCTTCTCACTCTAACCTCTGGTAGTTGTTGGGTGAGGCAGCTCCCTGGAGCCCCTTCCCAGGGGCGCTGACACCATTCGTGAGGGCTCCACCCTTATGACCTAATCACCTCCCAAAGACCCCCCCTCCTGACACAATCAGCATGGGTGTACAATTTCAACATGTGAGTTTTGGGAAGACACGATTTACAATATGTAATTGTAGAACAGACAAATCACCTACACAGTCCCCGCTCCTTAATTCCTGTCTGCTTCACCCCAAAATCCCAGGCCCTCCTAGGCCAGTGGCACTTTGGATCTGTTCCTTAGCTCTGTGATGGCACCTTGAACTCCGCGGTGGTGGCTCTTGCAGCCCTGAGCTGACAGGAGTCTGAAGTCCTTGCTGGAGTGTGATGATGGATTGATTAGCAATGCCTGTCATGGCCAGGCCACAGGAGGGGTGATGGAGCATCTGTGCCAACCTGACTCAGAGGTGCCTGGCATGCAGTTAAGCCTCTGGTACCCACTGGGGCCGCCTCTAAGTGATAAGCGTCTACAGCCCCATCCTCAGAGGCTCCCCCTTCTGTGGGTGCACGATGGTAGGTGGGGGGGAGTGTGAACTTGGTGCTGTGACCAAGGAGCCCTAATTCTGGGCCTAACCCCCAGATCAGAACCTATGCAGCCCACCTTGCACACTGGGCCTGGGGAAACTGTGGTTCAACTCCACAAACCTCGATCAGCACATCCGTGGGTCCAGCACCACTCTAGGTGCCTCAGGAGAGAACAGAAGCCTTGTGAGCCCTGAGTTCAAGGAGTCTGCATTCCAGGGAACACATGACCGTGTGGTGAGTGGGCTGTCCCATGACCCAGCTGGAGGCGCTGAGGCTGACAGATGCACAGGGAAGGGGCAAGGCCATCCTGGGAGTCATCTGGGCAGCTCCCCTCAGCTGGGCATCCCCCAAAATCCCAGGGGGAGCAGGAGTAGGGCTGGGGGACGAGTGGAGCTTCAGAGAGCAAGCAAGGGCCACAGCCATGATAGAGGGAGTCAGGCCAGACCTCACTCTGCAGAGCAAAGAAGGACTCAGTCAGCCTGGGGTGGTTCCTACCGGGCAAGGCCAGTGCCCGCTGGAGCCAAAGTCCACAGCAGAGCAGAAGTGGGACTGGTCACAACGGCAGAGCCCAGTAACGGCTGCCCAGGGCTCCGTGTTCCCCCTGCATCGGGCCAGGGCCAGCCCACAGCAGGGAGGAAGCTGGAGGTGACAGGTCAGGTGAAAGCACAGAGGCCCAGTGGGCCCAGGGACAGGAGCATCACAGCTCAGTGCGGCCCACGCTGCTGGGAATAGTGAGCCTGGGCAGGAGGGAGGCAGAGAGTGGCGACACACCCCAGAAACAAAGTCGGGGACCAGACGTCAAACCTGACCTATGGAACAGAGCGCTTGGGGTGGGGAGAAAGGGCAGGGGAAGAAGGTGGGGGGAGTCACCCCACAGAGCTCCTCCAACACTAGCAGCCCAGCAGAGAGGTTAAACACCACAGATTATGGAACTGAATGCCATGGGTTCAAATCTAGCCTCCTTGTCTTTCTGACTGTGTCACTCTGGACAAGTTACTTAACCTCTCTGAGCTTCTGATTCCTCAACTAGGGACAATAATTGTACACCTCATAGGATTACTGTAAGGGCTGAGTTAAAAATGTACGAAGCGCCGAGGGCAGTGCGGGGCACACGGCGCTCCGTAAACATTTGCCAGTGTCACAATTCTGTAGGGTCAAGCAGTTTGTACGTTAACAGTATCTCCCCAGTTGTATGGCACAGCACCTTCCTTATTTACCATAAGAACCATCAAACAGGTTCTTGTGGGAAATAAAATGGGAAAACATGCCATGTCCTGTGCACATCAAGCATGGCCAGTCCACAGTAAAAACCAACAACCCCAACAAACTTTATTTAGTCCGGCATTTGCTCAACCTGGAGGGTTGTGCGCTCCTCTGCACATCTCGCCTCACGGGACAGTGTTCCACGGGACACCACTTTGGGAAGCACTCTGGGGAAGGGGGTGGGGAGGCTCTGAAAGCAGAAGAAGGGTCTCCAGGAGTCAGCGTTTGGTGGGGACTAGTGCTGGGGAAGGGAGACCAATGGGCAGGGAGAAGGAGGAGGTTTTGGGGGTGATGGCCCCCAGCAGAGGAGAAGGCTGACGTGAGCCCTCGAGGAGAGGGAAGCAGAGAAGATGTGGGGGAAGCGGGGCAGAGCTGACCCTGAGAACTCTCGTTTGGGGAGGGAGGAAGGGGGAGAACGGAGAGGGGATCAGAAGTGGGGCACATCCTTCATTTGCTTTTGTCCCCAGTCTTCTGTCCAGTCACTCCATGGCTTCTTCCTAACTGTGGGGCTGAGTCAGGTGTAAGCCCCATGACTTTCTGGAGGAGGTGCACAGGGAGGCGCAGGTGGAGAGAGATGCATTCTGGGAAGCACAGCCCCCCAAGGACGTGAAGATGACAAAGACGTTCCATCCCCGACCCCACTAAGCGCAGGCCGTGTGGTTGTAAAACCGACAGCAGGTGGCCAGCGCCTCAGGGCTGAACTCCAGGTTGGTGCTGAGAAGAAAGCAAAGCTTACAGTCGGGAGTCCAGGCCACCTCTGCTGGCCATTGCCAGACTGTGCAACCCTGGGACAGTCACTGTGTGTCTCTGGTCCACCCTCCCTCCCCAGGTCAGTCCTCAAACCTTCTGCCTCCCCTGGACACAGCAGCAGCAGCCATAACCTTCCTACCCCACACCCTGGAGCCAAAGGCATCCTGGCACTTGGATCTCCTGCTCCATGCCGGTGGGCGCCCCACAGCCCCGGGCCCAGGCCCCCAGCTCACCTCTGGAAGGCCTGGCGGCAGCACTGGTACACCTCAAAGCTGCTGCTGTCCAGGGTGCTGTTCAGGAGGGGTCCACAGTCCACCTGCGCCCCCCTGGGCACGTAGAGGATCCCTGGGGAGGGAAGGCAGCGGGTGGGCAGGACCCCAGCACCTGGACCAGGGCCAGCCGAATGTCAGGGCCGTGTCTCTGGGCTGCACTCACCTGCCACACAGGCATTCACCAGGGACACGCAGGCCCCCGTGAGGAGCGCACGCAGCACCACCTGGGAGAAGTCCCTCCTTCGCTGGGGGGCCAGAGAGGCTGCAGGGACACCACGGTGTTCGGGCTCAGGGAGCAGGGTGTCTCCCCACATCCCTGGTACAGCTCATCTGCCTGCCCTCCTGCTCTGGGTGCTCAGAGGACAGGTGTCACCTCCCCACAGAGCACGGAGTCTTCCCTGGCCTGGCTTGAGGGCCGTGGGCAGTGCCACCTCAGCCCCACACACCCACAATGGCAGGTTCAGGAGAACATGAGCTTGGGGACCCACAGCCCATTCCTGGCTGAGAGACTTCCCCTCTGCAAGACCCTGTTTCCTTTTCTGTAAAATGGGTTCATTCCACCACCAGCCAGGGCAACTTGAATGGTAGATGCTGTTTGCTCTCAGCTGAGAGCAGGGCAGAGAGGCAGAGGTCACCCTGGGAACTCACATTTGGGAAGGTAGGAAAAGAGGCAAAAGAAAGGGGACTAGGGAAGGCCAGGCATGGTGGTTCACACCTGTAGTCCCAGCTATGCAGGAGGTGTAGGTAGAAAAATCACCTACCAAAAGTAGGTGCAAAAATGCAAGAGGCTACCTGAAAAATAACTAAAGCAAAAAAGGGCTGGTGCATGGCTAAAGTGGTGGAGTGCCTGCTAAGGCCCCAAGTTCAAATCCCAGTACTGTTGAAACAAAATGGGGGCAGACAGAGGGACCAAGAGTGGAAGGTGCCCTTCATTTACTTATGCCCCCCAACTCTGCTCACTCTCTCATCACCCCTTCCCAACTGTGGGACAGAGGTAGGTCGAGGCTCTGTGGCTTCCCAGAGGACAGCCTGGAGAGGGGCCAGCCCCAGAACAAAAATTGTGGAATTCTAGGGCTGGGAGGAAACTCCATGACCGTGGTGTCTGGGCTTGCCTTAGACACATGGGACAACTCAGGCTTGTGGTCCCCAGCACATTCGGGTCCCTGATTCTCCTGGAGGCTGGGGAAGCTCCTGGGGGACTCACTCAGGCCTCCCAGCATGATCCCAATGGAACTGAAGTTGGCGAATCCACAGAGGGCAAAGGTCGTGAGGACTTCTGCTCTGACCTGGAAATACAGATGACAGATGAGGAGAGGGTACCTGGCCTTCACTGCTTCCTGGGTGACCTTGACCTTGGAGACAGTGCTGCCCCTTCCCTGTAACTCAGCTCAGACTTCAAGAACCTCTCTCGTCTGTCCTTCAGCCCCCTCATCTTCATCCCAGTCTCTTGGGGTGTGATTTAGGCTGGCTCAGTCCTCTCCCTTAGGCCCTCCTAAACTCCGTGTAACGCTCTCAGGCTGAATGCCCTGTTAGGATGCTGTCGGGCTGAGCGTGGAGGGAGTGTGGCCTCCTGGAAAGAGGCCACCTGTGACCAGCTGGAGCAAGTCGGTAGCATCTTTGAGCTTCTGCTTCTCTGTCTAGAGAAATTAGGACAGGGAACACAAGTGCTAGTATTTTGGGACGATTAGTACTTGCCTGGCAGAGAAATACCAGGCATGCCGTAGGGACTTAAACGAGGTAGTTCTTAAAAAAGAATTTGCTGGCGGAGTGGCTCAAGTGGTAGAGCGCCTGCCTAGCAACCGAAGGCCCTGGGTTCAAACCTCAGTCCACCAAAAAAAAGAAAGAAAGAATTGGTTTAGAGCAGTATCTCTCACCATATGTAAAATTACTCCAGCTCAATGAAACATAAATATCCTCAGCATAAAATGATAGAAGAGCTAGAATGATAACAGTTAGAGCTGCAAGGCGGTTATTGCTACCATTTTAGAGAGAGCTAAACTGAGGCTCAGAGAGGAAGGTCACGCAGCAAGGAGGGAGCCGGGGCAGAATTTGAACTTGGTTCTGGCTGACTGCAAAGCTCCTGGTCGTAAGTCCTTTGCCATGTTGTTTAAGGAATTTTAAACTGTCACTGCTACATTAGATCAAAGGCAAACACAACAAGGGGATTGGACTTTGATCACATGATAAAAGCGAGAGCACACAAGGGAGGGGTGAGGATAGGTAAGACACCTAAAAAACTAGCTAGCATTTGTTGCCCTCAACACAGAGAAACTAAAGCAGATACCTTAAAAGCAACTGAGGCCAATAGGAAAAGGGGACCAGGAACTAGAGAAAAGGTTAGATCAAAAAGAATTAACCTAGAAGGTAACACACACGCACAGGAAATCAATGTGAGTCAATGCCCTGTATAGCTATCCTTATCTCAACCAGCAAAACCCCTTGTTCCTTCCTATTATTGCTTATACTCTCTCTACAACAAAATTAGAAATAAGGGCAAAATAGCTTCTGCTGGGTATTGAGGGGGTGGGGGGAGAGGGAGGGGGCGGAGTGGGTGGTAAGGGAGGGGGTGGGGGCAGGGGGGAGAAATGACCCAAGCCTTGTATGCACATATGAATAATAAAACAATAATAAATAAATAAATAAATAAAAATAAACTGTCACCACTTGAATGTGACCTGGCCGTCTACCACAGGCCACGTGCTTGAGTGCTTGGCCCCCAGTTTTTGGTGGTATCTGGGAGGTTGTGGAAACTGTAGGGGGGGGTCTGGGGGGAGGAGGCAGGTCACTGGGGGGGCTGCCTTGAGGGGTAAGCCCTGCCCCCGTTCCTTCTCACTCTCTGCTTCCTATCTCCCATGATGCAAGCCGCCCTGCCCACCTTCCCCACCAGGAAACTCTGAGCCCACATCAGGCTTTCCTCCTTCACATTGTGGGGTCATGGAGGCCAAAGTAACCAACACAGATTCTTACCCAATAGCCACGTACAAAAGTAATAGAAAAAAATCACAGAGGAAAAGATTTGATATAAAATCTGTGTTGAAAAACAAATTCCTGTACACAAAATGAAGGGGGGGGGCAGGAAGAAAAGACGAGGAAATCTATAGAAAACAGAAAAGGAGTAATGTCTTTATAATGTAAAGGATTTATACAAATATTGTGGGAAAAAATATTAAGGTACCTTTGCCCCTGCCAGCCCAACTGAACTTTTTTTTTCTTTTCCTGTTTTTTTTTTCCTCTTTTTTTCTTTGAGACAGGGTTTCACTATTCCAGCCCAGGCTGGCCTCGAACATGTGATCTTTCTGCCTCTGCCTCCTGGGTGCTGGGATTACAGCTATGCACCACCATGCCCAGCCTGGATGATCCTTTTAAAATGGGAATCTCCAGTGACTTCCTAGTACTTTTTGCCTGTGCCACCATCTTACGGCTACCACCTGCTCTAGGTAAGTCCACCACTCAGTTCTGTAACAAACCATGAGTGCTTTTCAACCACAGGGCTGTTGCCCAGGCCTCCTCCTTTCTCTGGAATGTTCTTCCAGCCTCTCCTAGCTGCTCCCTTCTCCTTCCTCCAAGTCTTGGCCTAAATGTCACATCTCAAGGAGGCTTTTTCTGACCAGTCCAGCCAAGAAGACCTCTCCTTTTGTTTTTATTTCATACATCTTACTACAAACTGTGCCCATCACTCCATTCTTCTCTTTCTTACGCGTGGCCTGTGTCTCTCGGTCAACGTAAGTCCCACGAGACCAGAGACCACAGCCGTGGAACCTCTCTTTATCTGTGGTGCCTACAGAGTGCCTGGCACCTTCGTGGTCTCTGTGAACCCTGGCCGGAGGAATTAAGTCCATAAAACAGAGGCCATGAGGAAGCTTTCCCCTGATGACCTCTGGGGCAGGGGTGAGACCAGAGAGAGGAAAACGCCTACATCTTACTCCACACAAACTTGCTTTGTAAAGGAAAGAGTATGACCTTAAAAATAATTGAGAAGGTAAGAAGCATTTTCTATCAAAGTTCCAATCCCCTCAAGGAATGCAAGACAACACAGCAAGCTACCCTTTGCCATCCAAGCCACGGAACTTGTTTTCAAATACAGGCTCCCAGTGGTTGCAGGTATGCCCAAGGCACAGCTGGTGGCAAGGGCAGGGGTCATGACCCTTTAGGAGCCTCTTATTCCACAGGCCACATCTGGGGACGCTCCTGAGGAAGTGACCCAAGGGGCAGGAAAGTTCTGTGCACAAAGACGCTCATCTGAACACTGTGTGACACACACGGCCACATGACAGAGCCGATCCACGTGGCCCGATGACAGAGGGTTGGCTAGATATGTCAGAATACATTGAACAAAAGTGAAGTTGGTAGCTGGAGGAGTGGCTCAAGTGGTAGAGCGCCTGCCTAGCAAGTGTGAAGCCCTGAGCTCAAATCCCAGTAACATCAAAAAAAAAAAGTGATGATGGTGGTCTAGGGGTATAGTTCAGTGCAAGCTTGTGCTTAGCATGTCTTGAGACCCTGAGTTCAATCCCTAGCACTGCCAAGAAACAAAAAGTCGCAGCAGGTGTGCTGGGGCACTCCTGCAATCCCAGTACTCAGGACGCTGAGGCAGGAAGGTCAAGAGTTCGAGGTTAGCCTGGGCTACCTAGAGAAAACCTGTCTCAAACAAACAAAAAGATGCACATGTCATAATAGAACAAGAAAACAACAAAAAAAAAACCCCAAACCTGGCCTGCTTAGCAAGCATGAAGCCCTATGTTCAAACCCCAATATCATCACCAAGAAAAAAAAAAATCTAGCTACAATACACCTGGGTGCTATAATAACAACTATGTAAATTCTTTCAAAAAGAAAATAAATAAAACAATAGCTGTTTATTTTAGGATGGTGACATGATAGGCAATAATTTCATTCTTGATAATGTGACCAGAGCCAGGCTTTAATCCCAGCTGCTTGGGAGGCTGAGATGGGGAGGATCACGGTTTGAGGCCAGCCCAGGCAAATAGTTCATGAGACCCCATCTCCAAAATAACCAGAGCAAAGTGGGCTGGAGGTGTGGGTGCAGTGGTAGAGCGCCTGCTTTGCAAATGTGAAGTCCTGAGTTCAAATCCCAGTCCCCCAAAATTATTAACAATCTGCGTAGAGTGTGTGTTCTCTTAGAAAAGCTAATTTTGTAGCACTTTCACAGTCTTTTAGAAGAAATTCTAACAGGAACAGCCAAGTTCCCAAGCGGAAGCCAGCACACTAGGGAGTGGGCAGTGCTCCTCACTGGTTCCCTCTGGGAGCACCCTGGATGCTCCCTGCTTTCCTGTGGGGTGGACATGGCAGGCATTCCCCTCTGCTTAACAGAGAAGAGGCTGACCCCAGGCCACAGCCAACAGTGGCCCATCTCAGCCTCCGCCTTGTCTCAAGCGATGCTCTCCCCACCCTGCAGCCCCCAGGGGCCTAGAGGAAGGAGCAGCAGAGCCCTGAGCCATCTGCCTCCCAGGACAGTAGGGCCACTGCCACCTCAGGGCATCCATCTCAGCTAGGCCCAGGGAACCTGAGAAGTTTCTGCCAGGGGCCCTTAGGGCTGTGTCACCCCCTGCCCAGGGAAGGGACTGGACACTCACGGAGATCCACTGCTTCTTGGTGCCGACCCATTCCTCAGCCCCTGCCAGGCGGCGCTGCTTGTACTGGGAGAGTTCCTGGTAGGCCACAAACTCATTCAGAAACAGCTTGATGCCCAGCAGCTCGGCCACCACGGGGCAGTCCTCCCAGGCCACGCCCATCAGGAAGGCCACCGGTCGCAGGATATAGGAGCAGATGAGCTGAGGGCACACAAGGCAATGGAGGCCAGGGTGAAAGCCTGGGTACCCCACCATCCCCACCCTCCCATCTTCACCACTTCTCCCCCATCTCACCATCTTCCATCCCCCACCCCTCATCTCTACCTTTCCACCTCCATCCCACCATCCCCACCCCCATCCCCACCACCTTCCCCCGGCCCCACCATCCTCCACCCTTTACTCCTCATCCCCACCCTCCCACTCCTATCCTCTCCACCCCCCCCCCTCCATCCCACCTTCCCCGCCCCAGAACCACACCTGGAAGCTGAGCTCCTGCACATCTACCATGCTGCCCAGCCAGGACAGGGCGGCGTTGATGAAGGCTAGCACAGCCAGGAATGCGACCAGGTTAGCAGCAATGTTGGCTACGACCTTCACTGAGAGAGCAGCCCCGCTGCTGGCTGCTTCTACCAGGTTCCGGGAGTCTCTGTTAATAGGACGAACAGGTCAGGTCATTACTGGACTGTCCCCGCAAACAGCAGGGGTCCACACAGGGAGGAGCTTGAACAGCATTTCAGAATCTGAGGTCCTTGCTTTCCCTCTGAGCCACCGAGAGAACGGAGCTCATGGAAGCACTGGGGAAGGGACCCAGGTTTCCAGACTGTGCCAACAACACAGGGCCATTTGTCACATGTGGACATGACCACTTGAGAGAAAGCTGGTCTGAACTGAATGGTGCTGAGTGCAAAACACACCCCCAATTGAGGAATTTAGGAAGGAGGGAGGGAGGGAAGGAGAGAAAGGCAGAAGGGGGCGGGGAGGGGAGAGGAGAGGAGAGAGAAGGGGAGGGAAGGAGAAGGAGAGAGAGAGAGAAGGAGAGAAAGAAAGAGGGAGAGAGAGAAGGGGAGGGAAGGAGAAGGAGAGAGGAGAGAGAGAAGGAGAGAGGCGGGGGGAGAGAGAGACAACAAACCAGGCATGGTGGCGTGTGCCTGTCATCTCAGGTGTGCGGGAGGCGCGGGTAGGAGAATGGTGACCCAGGCCAGCCTAGGCAAAAACTGAGGACCCTACCTGAAAAATAACTAAAGCAGAGAGGGCAAGGGGTGCGGCTCGAGTGGTAGAGTTGCCTATCTGGCAAATGTGAGATCCTGAGTTCAAACCCCAGGTTTGGGGGAGGCCCTGCCTCCCTCCAAAAACATGTTTTTGGATAGGTTATGTTAAGTAAAATACTTTATTAAAATCATGACTATTAGAAAGTGTAAAACGGTAGTGTGGCCCACAGTCTGTCTCCACAGGACAGCACTGCTCCAGAGCCCTGGGGGTTTGGGGTTGGAGTTACCCAAGTGTCTCGAGCACACTGGTCCAAAGTGCTGCCTTTCCAGCCATTTAAAGATGAAATGTCACTGGGCGCTGATGGCTCACACCTGCAACCCTTGAGAGTCTGAGATTGGGAGGATAGCACTTTGAGGCCAGCCTGGGCAAATAGTTCTCAGACCCCATCTCCAAAATAACCAGAGCAAAAAGGAATGGAGGTGTGGCTCAAGCGGTAGAGCGCCTGCTTTGCAAGTGAGAATCCCTGAGTTCAAACCCCAGTCCACCAAAGGGAAAACTATTTAAATGTTCCATTAGTTACTGGGGCTGAGAAGACCATAACAAAAGCAGGTGGAAGGCTGGCCCCCATGTGTCAGAATGCGACTGCCACCTGGTGGTGAGAGCTCAGGCACACAGAGAAGGTGGCCTGGAGCCTTTATCTGACTCAACACCAATACCCATACCAGGCCACTCGCCCACACCTGGGCCACACTTAACCAGTCCGCTGTTTCCTGCTGCTGGGGATTAAGAGGTGGGAACAGAGTCAGTGTTTTCATGAGTGAAGCCACAACCCAGAAGGTGGACCTGGGAAGCAGTAGGAGGTCAGGGTAAGGGTCCCCTCTGCCCCTGCCCCCACACCCTACCCCTTGTCCCTTTCATGGGCCTCCAGCTGTGCTCACCCGTAGCTCAGCTTCACTCCTTGCCCGTTCCTGAACTTGGACTCCTCCACCTCAGGGTAGACCAGCTTGGAGAGGGCTAAGGCACAAGGGGCAGCCATCACGGAGGCAGCAATTAGAGAGGCCGCATCGATCTGTGAGAGTGAGAGAGGGCTGTGGGGTGACTGCCCCAAGGAAACGTGTGGGACCATGGAGTGCGGCCCAGGGCAGCAGGGGCACATGTGTGTGCTTCATGTATACACACTAGCATGTATTCATTGTCATTCCAGCTGTCACAGTCATTAACAGGACCTCATATGTCTTCCCAGTGCTTCTATGTGTTGGATAGGGCAAGGATTGTCACCCCACTTTACAGATAAGAAAACTGAGGCCCCGAAGGAGTCAATATGACTCGCCCAAAATAAAAGAAGAGAAGGAATTAAAACTCATCACTGTTTTTGGCTCCAAGTTCAAGGTTCTAACTTCCCTTCTAAGGGTGTCTCTCTTTGTCCCATTATCTGCCTTAGCTGAGGTTCTCTATAAACTGAGGGATTTGTGATGGTTTCAGAACCAGTTCTGGAACTTGAGCAGGGATCCATCAAAGAAGTGGCCACATTCCACCCCGGTGTCCCTCACACCCTGGAATGGGGATAGAACCCCTGCATAGGGTCCTTCTTTGAATGCTTGCAGTGACAGGGACAATGCTTCACCCCCACTCCTGTGATTAGGGAATCTTTCTCAGGAAATGTGCCCTCTAAGCAGACTCCAAGACGTGGCTCTGCCACTGGGAGCCACACTGGAAAAGCCATTCTCAGCAAGATGGCGGAGCTGCGTCAGCCCTCTGGCCTCCCTCCCTGAACTTAATCCTCCCCATGACCCAAAGCCCTGGCTTCTCTGTGCTTTTCTACAGAGAGGATGACCCGCTCTTTCCCACAGCTGTGCTACTTACCACATGGCGGAATTAGAACCAACATGAACTTGTAACAATGGGAGCCCAGCTAAGCACTGTAAGGCTGCCATGGAAAACTGTCGTCGTTCTCGAGTCCTCACGATAATGGAGAAAAACACCCACAAAATTACATATAGGCCAGAACCACAATGACAGGGAAAGACAGTGTCCAGAGCTATGTTTAAAAAGAAGACTGGAGAGAAAAACTCCAAAACGTCAACACACTGGCCGTCTCTGGCAATTTCCTTCTTTCCTTCTGCTTTTTGGTGTCTTTCAAAATGTTCACAAAATAATGTCATTTTTATAAACAGAAAAGTACAACATTTCTCTCCTTAACATTTGTAATAAGCCAACGGCAGTTCTTAAATTGTATTTTTATTTATTTATTGGGTTTTTTTGAGACAGGATCTCACTATGTAGCTGTCCTCAAACTCTGGATCTTCCTGTCTCAGCCTCTCAAAGTGCTGGGATTACAGGGGTGCACCACCACACCTGGCTTTCATTCTTAAGTTGTAAATAAAAAGGAAGAGAAGGAGGGAGGGAGGTTTAAGATACATGCTTAGGCTAATAAAAACAGAGGGCCAAAGAAGGCATGTGACATATTGTTGTCATGAAGGAAGGTCAGGAACCAGGCCTGAACACCCATACTCTGAAGCCCAGGCTGGCCTCTGACCAGTTTCGAGGCTTAGCAGTTTCGAGAGCTGGGGACTTCCTCTGGTCCTCTCTCTTTCGAGAGAGACTGAGAAAAAAGAGCTGCATGTGGAGGACACCTGCGGATGCGGGCGAGTGACACCCAGGGCTTTGGAACAAGGGACAAGACCTAGACTGGCATTGCCCAGTACAAATATAATGTCAGCCACACTTCAAAACATAACAAGAGGTGAGCCAGGCACAGAGACTCCTGCCTGTAAACCCAGCTACTCAGGATTTGAGGATCAGGAGGCCAGGTCTGAGGCCAGCCCAGGTAAAAAGTGAGCAAGACCCCATCTCAACCAGCAAACTCGGCATGGTGGTGTGCACCTGGGTCCCAGCTACTACTCAGGTGGCATAGAGAAAGATCATGGTCTGAGGCTCCAGGCAAAAACAAGAGACCTAGAATAGAAGGCCCAGACATAAATCCACCCAGCTATAGCCATGTGTTTCCGACAAAGGCGCCCAAAACACATGTTGGGGAAAAGGCAGCCTCTTCAACAAATGGTGCTGGGAAAACTGACATCCACATGCAGAAGACTGAAATTAGATCCCTGACTTTCACCCACTTTGTACTAATATCAATTCAAAGCCTTAACGTAAGGCTGAAACTCTGAAACCACTGCAGGAAAGGGCAGGGAATATGCTGGAACACACAGGCATAGGCGACGATGACTCCCTCAACAGAACTCCAGTGGCTCAGCAACTGAGAGAAAGGATTGACAAATGGGACCACATGAAACTAAAAAGCTTCTGCACAGCAAAGGAACCAGTCACCAGACTGAAGAGGCATTCCGCAGAATGGAAGAAAATCTTTGCCAGTTATACATCTGACAAGGGATTAATATCCAGAATTTGCAGGGAGCTCAGAAAACTAAACTCCCAGAGAATCAACAACCCAATGAAGAAATGGGCAAATGAACTGAACAGAGCTTTTCCAAAGGAAGTAGTCCAAGTGGCCAAAAAAACACATGAAGAAAGGTTCAACATCCCCGGCCATAAAGGAAATGGAAATCAAAACCATTTGATCCCACCTCACTCCTGGCAGAATGGCTATAATCTAGAACACAAACAAGCCGGTGTGCCTGTAATCCCAGCTACTCAGGAGGCAGAGATCAGGAGGATCACGGTTCAAAGCCAGCCCAGACAAATAGTTCACAAGACCCTATCTTGAAAAAACCCTTCACAAAAAAGGGCTGGCAGAGTGGCTCAAGGTGTAGGCCCTGAGTTCAAGCCCCAGTACCACAAAGGAAAAAGAAAAAAACAACAAATGTTGGCGAGGATGCTGGGAAAAAGGAACCGTGTGCACTGCTGGTGGGAATGTAAATTAGTGCAACCACTCTGGAAAGCAGTATGGAGGCTCGTCAGAAAACTAAAAGGAACTGCCATATGATCCAGCAATTCCACTCCTAGGGTAACCCGAACAGCATACGTCGAGTTACAATAAAGACACCCGCACACCCGTGTTTGTTGTAGTGTTACTCACAATAGCCAAGCTACGGAAACAGCCCCGACGCCCTGAAACTGACGGATGGCTTAAGAAAATGTGGTGTTCACACACGATGAAGTGTTATTCGGCCACACAGAGGACGGGGAATTTTTCCATTCACAGGCAAATGGATGGAACCGGAGGTCATCATGTTAATTGAAGTTAACCAGGCTCAGAAAGTCAAGTCACATGTTTTCTCTCATATGTGGAAGACAGATCCAAAAGACAAACGTACACAAATACAAACGTAACCACATGCACACATAGGGAACGTGTTAGCAATCGTGGGGCTGTCGAGGGGATGAAGAGAGGAAAAGAGAATGGAGTGAGTAATAGTGAAACCCACTGCACCTGTGTAGGATGACAGCACAACGAAACGCACTGAGAGCTGCTGAATCATGGGGTGGTGGAAGCGGAAGGAAGAGCAATGGGTTAATCTGAGTTCAAACCCCAGTACCACCAAAAAGAAAGAAGGAAAGATGTGAAATTACTTTTTAATCGCGTATTTTAATTAACCGATATATTCAAAATGTTTTCTTTCCATCCATCTGATGAATATAAACTTACTAATTCAATACTTTAATTTTGTCTCTGTCGTTTCACAGAACATCTCACTGCAGACTGACCTCATCTCAAGTGCTCAGCAGCCATGTGTGGACCGCGTACCTGGTAATCACCAGTCCAGAGCTATCCAGGTACCAGCAGCAGGAGGCGTGGGCAAAGGGAGCGTGGGACAAAGGGGAAGGACTTAAGAGTCTGGGAGTGCAAGCTGGGCATTATGAGGTACACCTGTAATCACAGCACCCTGGGGGTTGAGGCAGGAGGAGGATGGTGAGTTTGAGGCCAGCCTGGGCTACATAGCAAGACCCTGTCTCAAAAAAAAAAAAAAGAAAGAAAGAAAAAGAAGCTGTGAGGTTGGAGGAGAGAGCAAGAGGGACTGTTCTGGAGTTCAGGGGCAGAGCCAGAGTTGAGGAGTGGACTGGGAGAGGGAGTTAAAGGGCAGCACCAAGAGGAGAAGGCGGTAGAAGGATGCCCAGCTGGAGCAGTGGCAGCTGCAGCGGCAGCTGAGAGCCAGGTGGGGGCAGAAGAGAGCTTCTCGGGGTCAGGAGTAAGAGGCCAAGCCAGTGGTCAGGGCAGAGTAGAGGGGAG
The DNA here is from genome assembly GCF_047511655.1 of Castor canadensis. Taxonomy (NCBI): domain Eukaryota; kingdom Metazoa; phylum Chordata; class Mammalia; order Rodentia; family Castoridae; genus Castor; species Castor canadensis. Next base: position 42,718,509 of record NC_133404.1, on the reverse strand, counting down.
GAAGGTGGCAGGTGCACCCTGGCCAGCTGTGCTGTAGCCTGGACTTCCAAACCAGAGGCTCTGGGCCCTGGCTGTATCTGTGCATGCTGCAGAGCTAGAGGGAAGGGGGCACCCAGTCTCTGGCCGCCATAGGCTGCCCTGCCCAGGTGGATCTGGTCTCTGAACTGAGACGGGGAGGAAGTGGGCTGAGTGTTAAGTCACTGTGTCAGAGGAGAGAGCTCCTCCAGTACGGGTCCCCAACTTAACAATGACTCAGGTGAATGGTGTTTGACTTAACAGTGTGAAGGTGATTTGAATCCACAGGCCAGCCATGGGGACAGCAGCAGTGGGCTGCAAATCCATGTGAGCTGTCACAGGGCCAGCCCAGCCCAGGCGGTCAGTGCACTGTGCAGCTTAGAGAAGGTTAGGTGTATTACAGGCATTTTAAACTTACGATGGATTTGGGTGGGGGGAGAATGTTGTCCATTGTAAGTGGAGGAGCGCTAGTATTTAAGTTTTTTTTTTCCCCCCGGCTGATGCTGTTGGGGTTTGAACTCAGGGCCTCTCGCTTGCTAGCCACTCCTCCTCCTGTAGTTAAGTTCTGAGCAGTGACAAGAGGTCCCAGCAACACTAGGAAGAAGACCAGGGAGGTTCTTAGAACCGGCTGTGAGGCCCAGGTGAGGTCAAGGTATACAAAGGCCCTAAGTCCTGAAAATGGCCTGGTATCCCCTCCCCAATATTTCACCCTAAAAAAAAGTTTAAAGAACAAAGTTTGGGATTTATGTTTTTCAAGTGTCAAATTCCTTCCCTCAAAAAAAACATTGATGCCAGGTGCCGGTGGCTCACTCCTATAATCCTAGCTACTCAGGAGGCAGAGCTCAGGAGGATCACGGTTCAAAGCCAGCCCGGGTAAATAGTTCACAAGACCCTATCTCAAAAACTCCCATCACAAAATGGGCTGGCAGAGTGGCTCAAGGTGTAGACACTGAGTTCAAACCCCAGTACTGCAAAAAAAATTTAAAAAAACCACTGGTAGTGGTGAACCCTTCCTAGGCCGTGGTGTGACAGGATATCCACAAGTGACAGTCTCTAGAATTCTGAACAGAGGTGCTAGGTCGGACAAAGCCCAGCAGGCCTGTGGAGGGGAGCTGAGCTCACAGGTGTGGTCCGTAGTCCTGAGTGAAGGATGGAGCAAGAGGAGGCCAGCTGATCTTTCACCACCCGAGGACAGGGATAAGAGACCGCGGGACCAGAGAATGGGACACCACGGGCCATCGTGCTGTCCCTCTCCTGTGCACACACAGCACCAGTGGAGCCTGGGGGCAGGCGGAGGCCGGTCAAGGCCGAGAGGCACTAGGAGCTCCCTCTCTCCAGGGGCTGAGTGGCGCTGCACTGTGCAGATAAAGTCTCTCAACTCACGCCACCGTTGGACAGTTGGGTTGTTTCCAGTTTTATTACTATTATAAATTTGAAAGGTTGAAATTTTGAATATTTGTGAAACTTTTTTTTTTCAGACAGGGTAGCCTAAAACTCACTATGTAGCACAGATTGGCCTTGAACTCAAAAACCTCCTGCCTCAGCCTCCTGAGTGCTGTGTGCCAAAATACCTGGCCCTTGTGAGACTATTCCTACATCAAAATATTCCTCACCAGATCAGGAGATTTTAAATGGACTGACAGATGTGTTCTATAAAGTTCATACCAATTATACCGCCCCCCGAGAGAATGAGACCCCCACACCTTTGCCAGTTAGAGGCACATAATATGCGCATAATGTTAAAAAAACATAAGGTATTGCTTTAATTTCTTTGACCATCAGTGAGCTCGAGTATCTTTTTATAATTTATTAACTGTTTTCTCCTGGTCCATACTTTTTAAGCGCAGATGCTCCCTGACTTGCGATGGGGCGGCATTCTGATAAATCAATCGTTAATTAAAAATAGTACAAGTCGAAAATGTGTGTTTAATTCACCTACGCCGCTGAACACCCTAGCTTCGCCACACAGAACACTGCAGAGCACCGACTGCTTCCTGGGGATCTTGTGGCTGACTGGGTGCTGTGGGTCGCTGCCGCTGTCCGGGATCCAGACAGCATGGTCTGAAATCCCAGCTACTCGGGAGGCAGAGATGGGAGGATGGAGGTCTGAGGCTGCAGGGCAAAAGCACTCGCCTAGCAAGTGGGAGGCCCTGAGTTCAATCCCCAGGACTGAGGAGGGGAGCAATGGAGGGGGGAAGGGGAGGGAGCGGCACGGAGAGAAAGGGGAGGGAGAAAGAGAGAAAGGAGAGAGGAGAAGGGAGGCGAGAGAGACAGAGAGAGGAGAAGAGAACAGTACTCCCTATATCTAGCCAGGAAAAGGTCAAAACTCAAAATTCAAAGTGTTATTTCTACTGAATGTGTGTCACTTTCATACCATCATAAATTCAAAACTTTTAAGTCTAACCATGGTAACTCAGGGACTATCTGTAGTGATATTTTTATTAGCTCTGCCTAATTTTTCCTTTGTGCTTCTGAATCTTATATCATGATCAGAGTGTTACAAGAAAAAAGTAAGTTACAGAAAACTACTGGTAGGATTTTCTCATCTTTTATATAAAGAAGGAAATCAGGCATGGTAGCAATCCCAACACTTGGGAGGCTGAGGCAGGAGGAGCTCAAGTTCGAGGCCAGCCTCGGCTCCATAGCAAGCAAAACCCTGTCTCAGAACAAAACAAAACAAAAACAACAGTAACAATGAAACAACAACAAAAAAGCAAATATGTGAGCTTTCAAGTATAGAGACTTAAATGACTTCCTTTCCTCAGAAGGATCTGGAATGACATATTTTAAGTCAGTGACTCTCAAATGGGCTAGCATCAGAATCCTCCGGAAGGCTTGTTACAACAAGAATGCTGGGCCCACTCCCAGGGTGTGATTCAGCTGCTTTGAAGTGGGCCCAAGAACTTGCATTTTTTTGGCGGTACTGGGGTTTGAACTCAGGGCCTTGCGCTTGCTGGGCAGGTGCTCTATCTGAACCACACCTCCAGCAAGAACTTGCATTTCTCACAAGTTCTCAGGTGATGCTCCTGGTGCTGGTCCTTGGACCACACTTTGAGAACCATTGTTCAAAACTTTACTCACTTCCATACAACCAAGACACTCTTTGATAGTAAAAGAAAGAAATAGATCTTTGAGGATTTGCTGTGAAAGCACAAATAGGTAGGAGGTATTTTTGGATGCAAAGCGTTAATACCACACTCTGTAGCAGATACCCGGATGCATTTGAAGATTTGTCTGCCTGCTGGGCTGCAGTGTTACAACTGGTTCAAGGGCCAAGTTCACAGCCCTGGAATTTGACCTATGCATGCTTTGCACCAGGTCAGTGACTCAAGCAACAATTCAGGAGCCAAGGATGACCTGAGCCCAAGAGCATGTATGGAGGTGTGTGGGGTGGAGTGGGGGAGCAGGACAGCTGTCCAGAGACAGTGGCAGGTGGGGGGAAGGAATATGGAGAAATGAACATGAGTTTTAGAGTCAGAAACATCTGGGCTCAGATCCCAACTGAGGCATTCTTTATTCTCCGACCTCATTTGGGAAGTGGGTTCCTTAAGACATCTAGCACCTTGCCTGGTATAGTAAATGAAGCACTGGAATCTTTGTCCCCAATGGCCGTGTGAGAAGACAAAGCAATTGTCCCACCCACCAGGTCTGCTCACCCAGCCTGGCAGCCAAGCTCCCAGCCCGACCCAAGGGAGAGCATCCCGGGCTGCTCTAGCTAGAAAGCATGCAGGGCTCCCACAATGCCGGGTTTCAGGGCCTTGGCATGGCTCAGCAGAGGGACGGCTCCACCTACCCCAAAGGAGATGTAGGCACCCAGCAGGCTGCCAGCGATGGTGGCATAGCCTCCAGTCATGACAACATGGACTTCAGAAAGTGTCATATCTGCCAAGTAGGGCCGGATCAGTAGAGGAGCCTCGGTCTGCAAGTGGAAGTTGGTAGACAGGTTGAGCTTGGGTAGTAGAGCGCTCCCCAACTTCACTCCCCACCCACTGGGAATGGTGGTCCCTGTGAGTGCTGGGGGGACCCAGGGGAAGAGATAGCACAGTGGGGTGACTGCTGCAGTCCCCACCTGGCTGAGTCTCTCAGCACCTCAGGGTCTGACACCTCTGCTGAGGGGCCCTGGGCCTCCCTCTCAGTTTGAAAATGCTCCCCCAGGTTGACTGCCTGCGGGGCATGTGCCAGGCCTACTGGGCACCTCACCCTCACCACCCACAGCCTTCAGAGACAGAGCTGTCATCCCATTCCCCAGAAGAGCCAACAGAGGCTCAGAGAGGTTCTGAGAACGACCACTGCTCCCACCAAGGGACAGGAGCAGGTGCAACTCCAGGCCTGAGGGCAGGGGTTGCCACAAAGAAAGGAGCAGGGGCATTGGATGGTGCTTGCCCCAGGGCACATGGGGAAACTGGAGCCACTCCTCATTCCTCAGTACACAGTCACCAAGCACCTGCTGTGCCAGGTACTGTTCTGCAGGATGGGGTCACAGGGGTAAACAAAAACTCCTCCCCTGGGAGCAGTGACAGGAGGAAGGAGGTGGAGAATCTGCAAAGAGCAGATGGTGATAAAAGCTGTGAAGGCTCTCAGATGTGGAATTCAGCAATATTGTGAAACACAGGTCACACGAAGCGGGGTTGCTCACGAGAGGGGGAGGGTAAAAGAGGGAAACTGAGAAGCTGAATATGGGTGATATACTCTGTACAAGAATGAATATAGAAATCTGAACCGACTGAAACCACCATAAGAAAGGGACTAAGGTAGAATGAAGACAACTAGAGGGATGAACCAATTGGGGTATAATACATACATACATGGAAATATCACAAGGAAACTCCCTGTGTAGCTACCTTTATCTCAAGCAAAAATGTCATGTTTTTTTTTTTTTAATCTTTTCTCTTCTGCAAAGTCAAAGAACAGGAGGTCAGAACAGGTCCTGCCCAGGGAGGAGGGGTGGCATCAGTGGGAGGGGGGAGGTGGCGGGGAAAGGGTGTGGGAGGGTGAATATGAGGCAAAAAATGTGTACACATGTATACAAATGCAAAAGTGACACCTGTTGAAACCGTTCCAGGAATAAGGGGAGGAGGGATAAAGGAGAGAGGTGGAGGGGGTGACTTCAATATGGTGTATTTGATATATTGTAAGAACTTGTGTAAATGCCACATGCACCCCACCCAGCACAATAAAGGGGGGGAAAGCTGTGAAGACATGGGATAGAGAAGCCTCATGGTTGGGGTACTTAAAGGGGGGCAATGAGCAAAGGCCTCCCTAGGAGGAGTAAGGGGGAGGGCTGCGGTCAGCTGAGACCGAAGGAGCCAAATGTACAGGTGGGAGCACAGCATTCCAGACCAAACCAACAGTAAGGTCCTGGGCAGGAATGGGTGGGCCAGTTGGAGAAACGCTGGGGGAGGGGGCAGAGCGTGCATGGGGTTGCTGGGAGGGCGGCAGAGGAAGGGAGGACGGCTGTCTTTCTGTCTGGAGCACTCAGAGAGATGTTCCCAGTTACTGAGAAGAGAGGCCGGAGTGGGGAGGCTGTAATGAGGACTGAATTCAGATCCTGTCTGTTAGGACTTAGGGCATCACGTCTGAGCAGTCCTTAAGATTCCAACAGAAGGGTCACAGGACAGGTTGGATGTGTCAGTCCAGAGTTCAGAAGACAGCTCAGGGCTCCAGAGGGGGACAAGGGAGACATTTAAATAATTTAAAGCCATGGGCTGCTGTGCTCCATTTGGGGATGTGGGGGGCAGACCCACCACGATTACGGGTTGAAATGCTGCTGCCATCCTAGAAGGATCCCTGTGCCCTCCCCTTGAGGGAAATCAGGCAGAAACCCAGGGGCTCCAGGACAGCTTGACTAACAACTTGTCCAAGTTGACCTGCCCTGGGAGCCTTTTATGTCACCCAGTGTCACATATGTGACCACAGTTCCTATTTTCTCAGCAGAAACATGGACTATTAAAATGACAGCTTTTGTATTTTGGGGTCCTCTTCCTATTAGGCCTCATTTCGAACATCTTAAGTTATTTGGGGGACACTTATCTGAGAGCACAGCTATCTTAATTGCTGAAATCAAACAAAAAAAAAACTTTTGAAACCAACATACCGTACCACAGCAAAACAAGACAGGAAGATCCCCAAATATTCCTAAACTATCCAATAAAATGTGGCATCGTTTGACAAGCGGGCAGGACAGACGTGGAGCAGAACTTCCGAGTCTCCCATCAAGAGGGTCAGGCCTGAAGGGACTCAGGACTCACAGAGCCTTCACAGTCACAGTTACCTTGGTAACTGTTTTAGTGTCAGAAAGAAAGACGCAAAGACAAACTAATGCAACGGAGTGGACCCTGGCCAGGAAGAACACCTGGATCCTGAGCTTGGCTTATCCTTGGGACACCCTGGCCATATTATTCCCATGCCCCCAGCCTCAGTTTCCCCCTGTAGGATCTGTGAGTCTCTAAGCTGATGAGGACAGCTTAGGGCTAGAGTGGTGGCAGGAGACAGAGGTCTTCTGTGGCCTGACCCAGGCATGGCATGCAGCCCCCACTGGAGCATCCCTAGGGTGGCAGTGTTTGGTGACCTGGGGAGAAGGTTCCAATGGCTCTTCCTGGGCTTACGCGGAGCTCCAGGGGCTGGAGACCCCTGCTGTCTCTGGAGAAGACATGGCACCCACCTGACTCACAAAGATGTTTCCTGCCACACTCAAAGTCTCCGTGGCTGTGGTGCCCATGGTGACCTGCATCAACCAGGCAATCTGGAAGGAAGCCCAGGGTCGGAGAGAGTCAGGGTATAAGGCGTTGCGGTCCTCCAACTCCCGGCCCAGCAGGGATCCTAATGTAGTTTGAATATCCTTCCCAAAACTCGTGTTGAAATTTGATTTCCAAGGGCTGGGTGCTGTGGCTCACACCTAATAAACTCTTACTTATAAATTACCCAGCCTGTGGCATTCTGTTCCAGCACCAGAAAGCAGACAAAGATCCCTCACCTACATTTCTTCCAAAGGCCTGCTTATCTTCTCCTCCACACCACCATTGCAGGACGCTGACCACGTCCCAAGGCCACCCATTCCGTATGAGGGCGCCTCCAGCCACTAAGGCAGAGCCCCTGAAATGTGTGGCCTCGGTGCAAAACAGATTCCCTGGGCAAATGTGTTTGAGAATGGCTGCGTGTGCGCTTGGCGATTGCCGGTACACATTCGCTCAGGAAAGGGCTAAGTGACACAAGTTTACGTTTGGTTAGCCTTGGGTCTAGCCTGGTTTCCCCGTTATCCCACCAGGTGTGCTCACTAACGTGCTAGAAGAAGGCTTTGGGAAACACTGTCAGAAAAGCCCTTTCCTTCAATCAAGATGAAATCTGCCTTCTCAAAATTTCTCTCCACTGCTGCTATCCCCCAGGTCACCTCCTCTCTTCTCTCTCTCTCTCTCTCTCTCTCTCTCTCTCTCTCTCTCTCTCTCTAGCTTACCTGCCCCTCACTTCCCCTTGTCCCCCATCATTCCTCACTCTTCCAACCACACCAAGGAGGGTGTAGTTTCGAGCCCTTTCACTTTCTTGCTCCCAACTCTCTTTGTCTGAACCCACGACTATGACTGAAACCACTTTCCAGATCCAGGGACAATCACCTCCCTCATACTAGCAGTGTGTGCTCTTAACCACAAGTTGGGGCTGGGGGAGTGGTCAAGAGGCAGAGCACTGGCCTAGCATTTGCAAGGCCCTGGGTTCCTCCCCAGTGCCACAAAACAAACACGCAAACATCAAACAGTTGTGTCGGCACTCCTGGAGGGCCACTTGTGCTGATTTATTGAGTGTCGTCAACTAAAATCAATGGCGTCCGATGCTGTCCTCTATCCTGGCTGTAATTCAGCAGATGTAGTTATAACATAGCACGGGATATTACATCAGCTATGTCTGGCCTATGTGGCCCTCTGTTACAATCTCTCAAGGTCTTTTTGGTATATTATTTTTCCCTGAACACCTCAGTTTACCTTCCCTCACAGAGTCCACATTGGATTTTGGTTCTATTTGTCTTTAGTGTCATGACAAGAGATCTTGTAAAAGGCTATTTTGACAGCAGTAGATTCTGGAAGAATATGGACTGTGGGAGCAGGGGATTCTGGGAGGGTACAGACATTAGGAGCAAGGGATTCTGGAAGAATGTGGATTGTAGGTGTGAGAGAGTCTGAAAAGGTATGGACCTTGGGAGCAAGGAATTCTGGGACTATGGAAGCAGGGGATTCTGGGAAGGTTGGACCCTGAGGCCAAGGGACCTGGGATCTGGTGACCAGGAGAGCTGCCATGGGCACTGGGAACTTACCTTTAGGATCACCCACTGCATGAGGCCCACGTGGTAGAGAATTGACATGACGCAGCTGAAGAAAACAATGATGGGCAACACCTGTGGGGACAGAGCGCAGGGGACCCTGCTCAGAGGCAGCCAGGGGCAGGTATGAGGCAGAGCCCAGGCACCCCAGGTGGCCCAGTTGGTCCATGGTTCACCTGTCTGGAGACCTGGCAGGTGCAGGAAGTTCCCAGGTGTGCGATGTGGGGCCTCTCTGGAGGCTCCTCTGCCGTCTCAGTACTGACCATTTGTCTACCTACTCCCACGTCCACAGACAGCTGTGCTGTGCGGGGAGTGGGGCCTGAAGGCTTGTTACCACCTGCCTCTCTGTCTCTACATAGGATCAAATGTCCCCTTACTGTGTCATGAAGGTTAAAGGTGCTGTTCAGGCCTGGCACCTTGCACAGTGTCCTCTCCTCCATGGGTAATGACTCTAGCTTTAGCTTTCAGCCTGAGAGAAAGGCCCCTCATCGTTTGGGCACCCACGTACCCCCAGTGCCAACAAGCTTGCATGACACTCATCCCGGACCTGCAAATGGCACCTTGTCCTGTCATCCCATCTCCTACGGCCAGCTTGTGTCCTGTCACCCCATTCTTACTGCCAGCTCCTCATGCTGTCACCACCCTCTCCTTCTGCCAAACTTACATGTCATCTACAGAGTTTAAAAACCTGTGGCACAGCCACACAATGGTGTGCTAGAAGCCAGAAGTCAGGCAAGAGGAACGAGGATTCTCTCTATGGGGACGTGTGTGATAATTCCAAGACAGGCTGTTGAACGAGCAAAGGGGTGTGCTGTGCTATTCTGCAGATCGCATTGTGTGTGGGCAGAGACGTCACTAGAAGGACATGCGGTGACCAGCGATGGCAGGTGCCTTGGGGAGCTGAGGTGGAGTGGGTGCTTCAGGGACTGAGGCTGAACAACATCAGCTTTTCCCTTGTGCCCTGCTGCATTGTGGGGATGTTTGCTTTGCCCATGTGCAATCCTCCCCAGGGTCTTAAAGAGAGCAGTTTTAGCAGTACGCAAAATTGGTAGTCCATGAGAAAGTTCTTAGGTTAAAAAGTGGGAAACTGGGATATTAAACATAAAAGGACCCGGAAGGCCGAGCTCCCAACACAGTCAAAGGACTTGCTTCTGAGCACCGAGGCTGTGGGAATTTGGGGTTATTTTTTTCTCCTTTCTGAATTCCCCATTTTTTCTATAATTTTCCATAATAGGTGAACATTTCTCAAAAGGAAAGGGGCAAACCCAGAGAAGAGGTCCGGGGGGTTACAGGGAGGTCATCGATTCGGTTTTGAACTTGACAGCCTTGAGGTGCCCGTGGAATTGGGATGGGAGGAGGAGGGAGAGCAGCTGGATTGAAGGATTGGGAGCTGAGTGGGGCGATCCTGATCAGGCGTCAGTGTGGGTGTTGTCCATAAGAAGTTCAAGGCGAAGGGAAAGGGTGCACATGAGTCACAGAGAGTGGCTGGGGTGAGCAGAGAGAGGACAGGGCCCTGGGGTCAGCATGGCAGCAAGGCAAAAGGAGGAGGAGCCCCGGGGAACTGAAGGTGTCCTGAGGTTGGCCAAGAGAGGGTGTTGCGCAGAGCTTTGGTCAGGTAAGGCCTGAGACAGACCCTTGGCATGCAGCAATTTCTCCTGGAGACAAATGTGAGGCGGTGTCAGAGGAGGGGTGGGGACAGAGGCTGGATGATAGCCAAGCAAAGAGGGAAGGGACGAAGGGTCCAGAGACAGAGAGCACAGGCAGTCCTTGTACCGGGAGTGGCACAGCGGGAGAGACTGAGATAGGCACAGGTTGCTTCTGTGTTTGCAGAACTGAGAGTTGAGCAAGATCACTCAGGCTAGTGTTCAAAATGATTCAGGATTTTGGGAGGGCCCCTAGGACAGCCCCAGGTGGCTCAGAGTGCTGATAAGAAGTAACTCCTGCTCAGGAGTTCCCCTCACCCTTCCTGGACCAAGCACAGGCTTTCTCTGGACTGGCTGTCCTCCACATCTGTCACCAATGTCACCGCAGCTGGGGCGGGGGGAATAACCTGAATACAGGCACTGGCTCCAGAAAGTCTCCTCCTGCCCTGTGATCCTCACGGCCTGGGGCTGGAAGCCCCCCACCCACCCACAGCACGGGAAGATGACGTCATTCTGCCAGGAGCCAGAGTGCAGAGGCTCACGTAGGGTCCACACAGCCCAGCCCATGCGCTCAGTCATGCGCGGGAGGCTGGCAGGCTGCAGAGACGGCTTAAGGCAGGCGGACGTGCAGGCAGCAGGGCCTGGCTGCAGAGTTGCACCAGGAGACATTTGCTGTCTGCAAGATGGGGATTTGGGGTGGAAGGGAAGCTGTGCTTGGATTAAGTGGGGACAGTCGAGGTTGGGAAGGGAAGCTGAAGAGAGGTTACCTGTGATTTTTAAGATGGGAGAGTTAATACTAGAAATGTTCCTGTGGTCAATATGACCTTGTCAACCCAGGAAATATCTTGGGGCCTGCAGTGCATGGGGTGACAGAACAGGGCAGGCAGTGCAGGGCAGTGCTGCTGTGGAAGGAAGAAGGAAGTGTCATTCAGTCCTACTATGTGCCTGCTATGAAATCCTGCTATGTGCAAGGTACCCTGAAATTTGTGCTCAAGCCAGGCACCGGTGGCTCACGCCTGTAATCCCAGCTACTCAGGAAGCAGAGATCAGGAGGATTGCGGTTCAAAGCCAGCCCAGGCAAATAGTTCCACAAGACCCTATCTTGAAAAAAGCCCTTCACAGTTGGTAGAGTGACTCAAGATGTAGGTTCTGAGTTCAAGCCCCAGAACCACAAAAAAAAAACAAAACGAAAACTTGTGCTCACTAATATGGCCCCTTAATCACCGAATAGCACCTTTCAGTCCTTACCTTATTTGATCTTTGTGTGAGTACAAAGTTTGGCACTGTTGACGGCTGGGGGTCAGAGTCTGCCTCAGGCAGATACCCCAAAACTCTGGGGAGATAAAACTACTCTCCTTCACCCTAAGGTCTCCCCGGGGAGCATCTGAGCAGTGCTTTTGAGCTTAGCAGGTAGACACAAGCTCCACAGGCTGGAGGATCACGAAAGGGTGACGCAGGAGGTCGGCCATGACAAGGATGGGGACACAGGAGCTGGGGGAAGGGGTAGAAAGTTACTAGAAGGGAGGGGAGGGCGGGAGGTGTATGTGACCAATCAAGTCAGTCCAGCCAGGAAGAGGCCACCACGTCTGCTGGACTCCAGGCCCAGGGCAGGCAGGAGGCTGTAGCCATCCAGGGAAAGACTCTACTTCCTGGAGGAGGGGTCAGCTGGACCTCAGCCTGGCAGGAAACGCCTGCGTTGTGAAAGTCTGGAAGCTCAGGGAGGACTTCCCCAGGCTGACCTTGGCTGGAGACCTTGAACTTGAGCCATGTGACTCACAGAAAGAACAGAGGAAAACTCATCCAGCTGAGCAGCACCCAGCACCGCAGCCCCACCTGGAGGGCAAGTGCCACGCTTGGAAAGTGAGCATGTGTGCCTGCGTGTGTGTGTGTGTGTGTGTGTGTGTGTGTGTGTGTGTGTGTGAGAGAGAGAGAGAGAGAGAGAGACAGCCAGACAGGTGATCCAGATGGGGTATCTGTGAATTACATCTTGTGATTAGTGACTCTTGTGAGAGAGGGAACTCCTGGCCAGGGAGCGTTTGCCTTCAGTCTTCCTGGCATTGCTAAGGATGCACTGCGTGACACACTAACCATGAATTTGTCCAGAGGACTCAACTTCCCAGGGGCCAGGAAATTGCTAGTGTTTGATTATGAAATGCTCAGCCTGGTTAATGATAACCCTCCTCTCTCCTTACTTCTCTCTCTAACTGGATATCACTCCTCCGAGTCTTTTGCTACCACAGATGCATTCTTCTTTTTCCTTCCTTCCTTCCTTCGGCAGTTCTGGGATTTGAGTCCTGGGCTTGCCAGGCAGGTGCTCTTCAAATGTGTTTTCAGAGGATCTCTACTGTCATCAAGGTGCTTTTTGGTTTGTAAGTGAACCTTGGTGGTAGCTTAAGACAGGAGGAAGGAGACCTTGCTCGGTCTAGCCCCACCCTGCCATGCTGGGTGCCAGTGGTGGCTCCCTGCTCCTCTCCAGGCCTTGGTGGGACCCTCTGTAATACAAAGCCACAGAAACCCTCCTTGCATTAACAGTCAAGGGCCTGGAGGTCTTCAGAGGTGACTTAGAGGGATGCAAGTTTCAGGCAGTGTACATTCGTCCACAGTGAGAGGAAATGACTGGCACTAGCAGGGGAACAAAGGTAGCCAGACGCAGCCCAGGGATGCTCTCAGCCTTGCAATGGAAGAGAAGGGAGGAGCTCTGGGTCCTCCACCCCCTGCTTTTGCTAAAAAAGCTGTCATTTCTTTGGAGAAACCATCCTCTTCCACTCAGCCTAGGGGCTCCAAGCTTCAGTTCAGGCTTACACTGTACAAGAAGAGCCCACTCTGGGCTTCTCTCTCTCTCTTTTAATCTCTTTCTTGCTCTCTTCCTTCCTTCTCACAAGGTTTCTAAGTTGCATAGAGATAAGCCTACTGTTTGCTACCACATCAAGAGAGCCTGCTCAAGACTCAATAAAGCTAATACTGAGAAATCAAGAGCAGGACATGAATGAGACAGATCCCAGGTGATGTGCACCTGGATCCAGCGGAACCTGAAGGCTCTGAGCATCCCAGTCCCCTCCTTAGGTCATTTTGAGTTGTCTTTCTGTCACTTAAAAACTGACTGACTCGGGAAATAAGCCCCTGGTCAGGAAGTACGGCCTAGACCTCCAAATGTGGCCCCAAATTTTGGCTGGGAGAAAAGATCAAAGGGCCTATGCCATCTGTCACCTAAGACCTAATCCTTTAATAGAGCCCAAACACCCACTTGGAACACAAGGGCTCTGAGGATGTCACTTAATCACCGTGTGAGGGGACAATGACAGAGGGCACTCCATTTTGGAAGAGAGAGGCACTTTACAAGCAGACATCTAAAGAGGTGTGGGAAACAACAGGCTTCTCAGAGAAATAGCAAACCCCTTACCAAAATAACAAAATGCAGCTGCACAGTGGCAGGGCCCCAAGGCCAGGACGAGTTGGGCAAAGTTCCAAGGCCAGGAGGAGCTGACCAGACCCTCCTGGAATGTCCAGGTCAATAAGGAGAAGGACAGACAGGTGGTTGGATTTAATGAGAAGCTGGTCAGGCGCCAACCAATCACAAATGTAGTTTCAAGGTAGAATAGCTGGACCTAAGCCAGACAGAGCCCTGTGTCACCTCCTGGACGTCAGGCATTGTTTGGCTTAGCTCTTTCGCTAAGTCCCACCTGTCAGGCAGCTTTGCTGTCCTTTCAATAAACTTTGTGCTCGTTTTACTCTTAACTCCTGGTCCGGCATCTTCAATCGTTGACTATGCCAGGACACGAACTCAGGATCCAGTATCAACAGAACCTACAGGGAGTTTTCTGCCTTGTTTTCCAGAACAAGAACAGAACAGGGTCACCAGTACCTGCCTCCCCCTGGAAATTCCCTTCAAACCGTGCATTCTAAGGATTGCTCCCTCCAACCCGAGCGCCCCCTCCTCATCACCCTGGCTTCAGCACAAGGCCCCAGGTGCTCCACTGGCCTCACGTCCAGTGATGGTCACACGATTCAAGCAGACCAACCCAAAGCCTGCCCCGGGACTCCTCTACTGTGGGCTGCAGAGGGGAGATGCCCCTGTCTGCGGGACTCACTGGAAGAATGAACATGCAGTGTGGTCGGGGACCGGGGAATCCGGTAGGAGGGATGAAGCTACATGGCAGGACAGACAGACAGGGGGGCTGGGGCTGAGAGTCTGGTGGCCCTGGGCTCCTAGCTTGTGAACCAGGAAGTTGCTGTGCCCTTTCCTACGTTTAGAGGGAGTTGCAAAAGGGTTCTGCCACCTGGCTAGTCCCGAGGTATTCTGTTTCTTAAAAACCAGGGAAAAGCAAACGACCTAAGGCCCAGGGTGCTTTGTCACCACTGGCTGGGGAAAGGGCTCTGATATCAGGGCACAGAGGACAATGAGCAGAAGCTCTGGGCCTGGCTGTAACTCAACTCCAGCCCTCATTAGTTTTGTGATCATGGTGTGCGGTCAGGTCAGGAAACAGCCACTCTGACCCTCGGGCTCCTCCTGTCACAGGGGCTGATTGTATTTCCTTAGAGGCTGGTGAGAGGCCGAGGTGAGGTCTGGCGTGTGACTTCCCTCCCTTTCCCTCTCTGTATCTTTTCTTATCTTCCACTAGGTCTCAGGATTAGAGGGGGACAAAGTGGCTTATCTTGGCCTTAAATTTTGCTTCAAAGCCTGTGGGTAGCTGTTGGCCTTTCAGGGTTGGGAAGCTCTGGGCCCTGCTGGGGAGGTTGAGGAAAGGAGTGCTCAGTCCTGGTGTTGGGCCACTCAGTCACAGCGACATGGCGGCCCAGCCAGGACAGGCTGGCTCTGCAGGAGACTTATGAAGCAGGACATCCCCAGCAGGTACAGAGGGACTTCCCAGAGGCACGAGAGAACTGTCGTTTATTTACCTCATTCATACAGCAGAGAGCAGAGCCCCTGGGTTGGGTGAGGGATAAAGATGAGTAAGACCCAAGCCTGGTCCTCAAATGGCTAAATGCCACCACAACTTGTGTGTGCAGGTGTCTCTGTCCTCCTCTTACCCTGCCTCTCCTCGTGACCTCTCCCGGATTGATTATGGATTAGCAGACAACCTCCTTGCTGGTCCCCTCCTAGCACCCTGTGACATGATCATCAGCAGATCGAGTCAAAACTCTCTGGTTAAAACTCTCCAATGCTGAGGCTGGAAGATCACAAGTTAGAGGCTAGGCTGGGCTACATAGCAAGACCATGTCTCAAAACAAACAAAATAAAACTCCCAGATGCTTTAGTCTGGCACTTAAGACCTTCAAGACAGAGCTGCAGCAAATTTGCAGACTGTCCCCTGACATGTTCTGCCTTTCCCTGCTTTTCTGCTATCAGACTGAACCGAGTCTGTACATTGGGCACCAGCAACCCCCCGACACTGGGTTCTTACCTAGCCATTTCATCTTCCTGCCCCTAGCATTTTATGTCCCAATCTTCTGTGATCTGGAGGAGCTCCTTGGAGCTCCATATCAAATGTCACCTCCTTGGGGAGTTTCCTCACTGTCTCTAGTTAGTTATGAGCCTCCCCTCTCCACCAAGCTCCAAGCACTGACTTTGTGTCTGTCTTACTGCACTTGAACCCAGTGCCTCTGGGAGGTGGAGCTGCAGTGTTCTGTGTTTGCTGTTTAACGCTGAGAAGCCTCCCTGAAGCAGGTTTTTACTGCTCTTCCCCAAACTTGGGTCAGCCCCTGCTTGGTTATACCCAAAGGTAATGAATGGTGGCAGGGGCCCTCTGGGGACTGACCCAGGCTGCCCTTCTGGTGTCCTCGGCATATAGAACTGGTCTCAGCAAACCTTCCCAGTGCAAGAAGACTCCTGAGAAGATAGGAAGCCAGCCCCTGCCTTCTTGTCCTCCCAGGGCTTTGGGCTGGTGGAGTGGCTCAAGTGATAGAGTGCCTGCCTAGCAAGTGTGAGGCCCTGAGTTCAAACCCCAGTGCCACCAAAAAAAAAATCCAAGGGCTGACATTCCTGCAGAGTCTGCTGTCTCCCCCCAGACATAGAGGTCCCAAGGAAGCCATGAGAGATCAGAGTTCAGGGCTGGGCAGGATGTCTAGACTGCATCTAGCCCAACACCAGGCCAGGAGCCCATGGTCAAGTCCATGCTTAGGCTGGAGCCTCCTGGGTCCCAAAGCCCCAGCAGATGCTCAGAACAGTGGGAGGAGTAATGCTAAGAAGAACTGTCTGGAACCTAGCATACGGCCTGTACAGCCCTGCCATGGGATAGTGGGCCAGGATACACCAGGTGGGCTGCAGTGAACTCCCTGCGTGGTCCTGTGGCATGGGTGCAGAAAACTGGGGTCAGGTACTGGGTGAGCAGGGCCCCAGGTGTCATTCTGTCTCTGTCTGGCATTTGGAAGTAGAGCGTAAGCCTGGAGCGAGCCTTGGGATCACTGGACAGTGTGGGTATGAGGAGGCAGAGGAGGACGCTGTTAGAGTCTGTCCTCACCGAGGCATCTCTGGGCTGGAACAGGTAATCGGAGAGAAGAAATCCAAGCCCAGTTCTACAAGAAGCAGCTGAGTGTTTCCCACCAGAAGTGCCCTGTGCTCAGACTGCCCAGTTTTAAGTTGGGGCCAGGTCTCTGCCATCCGATGACAGGATCTTCGAAACAGAATTGTGCCTTTGAGTTCAATGTCCCCAATAATATTTTGTGTGGCTGAAAATGTACAGTAAATTTTGTTGGAAGAAAGAGGGGAGAAGAGAGGGGAGGGAGGGGAAGAGGGAGCTCTAGCTTGCAGCAGGACTGACAGGTAGTGTTCCTGGCCCAGGTGGGCTGCGAGGGACTTGGAAGAGGACCACCCCCAGTCGGTCATTATCCTCTCTAGGCCCAGAACCCCTGCAGCAAGTCAGGAGCTAAGGTCTCAGCAGGAGCCACCATGTGGCCCCCACTCCTTGTCCTCAGCCTCTGGCTAGTCTATCATGTGAAGTTTCATCTTTAAGGAAAAGAATGCACAAATAGCTTACTTTTCTGCATATGCAGAGAGTGGCACAAACATGTCACCAGGTGAGCACATTGTGGGGCTCCTCCCAGTATCCCGAGTCTCCCAGGAATCAGCAGGGATCTCAGCCCCTCCCTTCAGCCTGGCCCTGCCTTGATGACCTGGGCTCCCCACCTTGCTGGAGGCCTGGCTGTAGCTGCCAGCTGCTCTTGACCAAGAGTCAACTGACCTGAAAGGCAAAGACATCCTTGACCAGAGCTTCCCCAAACACGAAGATGGAGCCGGCCTCTGTGTAGCTCAGGAAGACCTGGGAGGACAAAGAACAAAAAAACCCGGAGTGAGTGAGGAAGGGAAAAGGCAGGAGAGGGGATGCTGAGGACACAGGCACTCCTGGCCTCAGGTGGGCTGGCCCTGGGACACTGGCCTCCTGGTCCCCACCAAGGCAGGATGGCCCAGCAACATAAATCAGAGCACTAGTCATGGGCTCCTGAGAAGAGACAGCCTTTGGTCTGATTTACAGAAATGCTCTGAGATGAGAGTCATTAGGACAATGGGGAAGAGACAGCAGAGGAAGCAAGGCTCTGACCCACATGGGGGGCTGTCACAGGTATGCCTTTTGCTCCTGCTCAGTCCCCGACGAGCCTGTCCCCATCCCAGCTCACTTCTCCAGGAGATCTGTGTTCCGGCCCTGAGCTGGCATTGTGACATCAGGGACAAGTCATTTCTCTTGTCCAGGCCTCAATGTTCCTCTCTATAAAATGGGGCCATGACCAGAGTGCTACCTCTCAGCCTTCCTCTCCACAACACCCAGGCAGGTGTGGTCAGCAAAGGACCCGCTCCACCCCACACAGCACTGGACGGGGAGGTACGGAGAGGCTGCGCTGTGTCCTCCATCATTTGTATCAGAACAGCAGGTCATGATGGCTGCACGACAATGTGCGTGAAACTTAACGATAGTCAAAATGGCAGACTTTATGTAATGTAAATTTTACAACATTAAAAAATGGAATTTAAGAGCAGTATTTCTAAACAGACACGTACAAGTAAACCACTTGCAGTTTCTCTTTTAGCTTTTTTTTTTTTTCCAATACTGAGGTTTGAACTCAGGGCCTTCATCTTGAGCCACTCCACTATCCCTTTTTTGTGATGGGTTTTTTCGAGATAGGTTCTCATGAACTATTTGTTCAGGCTGGCTTTGAACTGGGATCCTCCTGATCTCTGCCTCCTGAGTAGCTGCGATTACAGCTGTGAGCCACCAGCGCCTGGCTATTTTAACTATTATAAATTCCCAGGCATTGACGGTTGCTGTGGGCCACTTGCCCTGTTACCCTAAGAACCTCCCTGTCTGGGACTCTCTTCCAAATCTTCCATAGTCAGACTCTGAAGTGACCCCTCTGTCCCTTGGACCAGAGGTTCCAGCCTGAGAGAAGCAGCAGCTGTGCCAGCCCCGGGCTGACCCCTCAGTTGGGGTCCCAGTCCTCCCCTGCCCTCCGGGTCCCAAGCCTTCTCTATGGCCTCCCCAACCATCTTCCCCCGACCAAGTGGTATCTCCCACTCCCTAGCAAGCTGAGGGGCTTGGGGGAACCAGGCCCCACGTACACACCTGGATCTGGTCGCCCAGCCACTGGAATGCAATGAATCCTGGTTCTGTCCTGATGACGAACAGTCCAAGCACAAACTGTAGGGCGAGGCCCCAGGACACAGCCCTCCAGGACACCTGCCACCAGATAAAAAGGTCCTGGTGAGCTCAGCTCAGCTCAGCTCCCTGGGGATCCACAGAGAATGGAGTGGGGCTGAGGGCAGAGCGTGCAGGGAGCTGGAGGATGGCGAGATTTTTGCCTGCCTGTAACCTCAGGCAGCCGGCTGCCCAGTCACACGTCCCTTGAGGTTCAGAACCGGCTGTGCTCTTGGCAGCAGGAGTTGGGTAAGAGTCTCACCAGGACCTGTGTGCAACCTGCCCAGCCCTGTGTGTGTGCCTGGGTCACAGCTTCAGGAGGTGATTGTCTGCCTGGCCAGGCCCACCTCAGCATGTCAACCCCAGCCACCTGGACCCTTCCTGCTGCCCTCCAGGAACAGGACTGCACTCCCTGGGAGGCCTGCCCTGCAGCAGACAGCTGGATTCCCTAGGGATGTCACTGTCTCTCTCTGCCTTACCCACGTCTCCCAAGCTCAGGTGACCACCAGCCCCAGGGAGGCAGCTGTGACCTGGGGAGGAAGAGCTACCAGTGAAACAGAGAGGGCTCCTGGTCTGGTTGCTAAGCCTCAGAGACACAGAGGGGATCCCTGCTTCCTGCCCGGCCGGCAGGGCCTTGCTAAGGGACGAGTGGGCTCTTCTGGGCATGACAGTCACCAGAGGGCTTGTGGAAATGAGGTGGCTGGCTCAGTAGGGCTGGAAGGGGCCTAGGAACCAGCATTTCTAACAATTTCCATGGTGACGCTGATGCTACTGGTTGGGGAAGCAGACTTTGGGAACTGCTATTTCAGGCTAATGATTCCAGAAAACCCTTGGCTCCTCAGATATACTCCAGGCTCATATCCCGTATTTTCTGGGGTGGGAGATAGGTCCTGAGCCCACAAGTCCAAGGACCAGGCTTGCCCTGTCCAAAAGACATGTCCCCAAGGAAATAAATACCCCAGTGACCTCCCCAGCAGGTCTCCAGGTGGAGCCCACTGCTTTCTAGGGAGTTTGAGGGCTTCTGCAAAGAAAGGTGACTTCCCACTTGGGGTCCCTAGTCCCTGATATCTCTCACCAGCTTCACAGGGAGCCTGGCCCAAGGCACAGAGCCTCGAGGGCTCTCCCAGCAGGAGGTTCTGTGTCCCACTCCAGCTCCAACCCAGGGATAAAACAGGGAGCATTGACTGACATCCAGCCTGGACAACTAAACACTCACAGCGCGGTGATGCTTGGAGCAGGCAAAGAGGAGGGTGATGAACACACAGATCCCCCCAAAGGATACCAGCTGCTCAGGCCGCTGAGCGGTGTCCAGAGACAGCCACAAGACCAGGCCTAGGACAGCAGCGAGGGCCAGAACTCTGCGGGAGAGAGGCAGAAAGCCATCGCCTTCAGCATCGCGCGCACACACACACCCACCCACACCCCCAGACCCTTCTCCATACTTTAGGCAGAGCCTAGAGTTGGAAAAGACGCTCTTCCTGGCCCTCTGTGATTCCAGGTGCAATTCCCTCCCATCCCTTTGAGAGGTTCTTTCCTCAGATGAAATCACTGATCAGGGCTCAGCTCCACAGTTTTCCCTCCGAGCAGCTCTTCCCAACTCTGGTGCTGTGCAGTGTGCCGTCACTCCAGAAAGCCCAAGTGCTAAGGCCAAAGGCATCCACGAAGTACTGCTAATTCTGCAGACATGCAGGATGCAAGAGGAGTGGAGGCAGGGCTTCCTCTGCCCAGAGTTCAAAGCCAGGGGGCCCAGCAAAGACCTGCTGTAGGGGTGAGACTGCCCCCGAGATTCCAGAATGTCAGAGCCTTCTGCATGGGAAAGCCTGAGGACCAGTGAGCAACTCCAGCCCAGGAGAACAGACGTGTGGACTGCACACAGCAAGACCGTGGGTGGGTTGTCCAAGACATTGGGAGCCCAAGCACCCCAGTGTGTCCAGGAGGTGGCACATGGAGTGAAAAATTGTTCTGGGTCTGAAGAGTTGGTGGCATGCCTTCTCGGACCTCAAATTTGCCTCGCACGGCCCTGTTATTCTGTCTTCCTGCCTCTCTCTCTCTCCCTTTTGAACTATGAATGCTTCCCCTGGGCCTGTCTATCCCTGGAGAGCTGAAAGTGTACCTTGAGTCTCAGATGAGACTTTTGAGTTGAGGTTGGACTGGGGGCTATTGGCTCAGAATGATTATATTTTGTATATACCAAGGGTGTGAACTTTGGGGGTGCCAGGCAGAATGCTACAGTTCGAATGTGGTTTATTCCCACCAAAACTCATGTTGAAGAGTTGCTGGAGATGGTGACTCACACCTGTAATCCCAGCCAAGGGGAAGACATAGGTAGGGGATCACAGTCTGTGCTGGCCAAAGCAAAGCGTGATAAGCTGTCTGAAAAAATAACTAAAGTAAAAAAGAGCTGAGGACATGGCTCAATGGTAGAGCACCTCTCAGCGAGCACCAGGCCCTGAGTTCAAACGCAAGTACCATGAAAAAAACCAAAACACCTCGTGTTGACATTTAATTGCAACTGAGGCAGTGTTGAGAGAGGCAGAGCCTTTGAGAAGTGATCAGGTCGTTGGGAGAGATGAATGCCTTCCTTGAAGGAAGGACGGGCTTGCTTCCCGAGAGAGGGTTGCTGGGAACCAAGGCTGCTCTCCTGCTCCATCTCTTCCACACACATGGGCGGCTGGCCCTCTGTTTTCCTCCGTGAGGGGAAGCAGTTCAAAGCCCTCACCAGAAGCCGAGCAGAGGCCAACACCATGTTCTTGGACTTCCCAGTCTTCAGAGCTCTGAACTAAACAAACCTCTATTCTTCATAAATCTCCCAGTCCGTAGCGTTTAGTTATAGCAACAGAAAATAGGTTAAGTCGGGATCTGACGCTCTCTTCCCTACCTCTCTCTCCTATCTGACAGCATCTCCGTGGTTCCAGAGCTCCATGGAATCTAGTTTGAAAGTCAAGGGATCCCATCCCAAACTGCTGTCCAGATATATGGCCATCTACATTAGAATCCCAGAATCCTCTGGGGCTGATTAAAAATATCAGTCCCTACCCGGCCCCCAATCTAGCCTGCTGAACCTGACCCAGGGGGACCCTGGCTGCTGTGTGCTTAGCCTCGCACCAGGCGACCTGATAAGAGGCTCTGAGATGTCCCCTCCTCCCTGCACTGGAGGGAAACGGTCAGAGTCCTGTTTCAGCTGTCAGTCACCTGTCATAACAGCCAGATGAGACCTGGCAAAACACCACACAGGTGCTGCCTTTGAAGTCACTCAGCAACTCCTGCTCTGGGCTATAGGGCGGGTGGTGTTCTCCAGGGCACAGGAGCCCTCAGCGGGCCGGGCCAAGGCCCTCCTCCTCCAGCCCTGCCCGGGCTGTGAGCTCAACTCACCTCTTACACCAGAGGTTCAGGCGGGACCGGCCCCGGAGCCTCACACACCTCAGCCTTGGCCCCAGAAGCCTCTTCAGCAGGCCATGGGCCAGGAAGACGAGGGCCACACAGGTCAGCACAAAGAGTGCCAGCGCCCTCTGGAAATCCAGGAGGCAGGCGATGAGCAGGAAGGCCGCGTACGCTGGGGGATGGACACAGAGAAGTCAGTGTCAACCATGGCAAGGTCAATCCAGGCCCAGCAGCCCTCCCACTAGTGCCGCCTCACTCCACGCAGAGCACTGGGGACAGGAAGGTCACCCACGCTCTCTGAGGCTCGCTGTCCTCATCTGGAAATGGGAGCGTCATCCTTACTGTGACCAAAGGTTGTTAAGTGGTTGCAGGGGTGGGGGGAGTCAACCATCTAGTGTTTGCCTAGACCTGAGGCCTGGGCTCAGTCCTGAAGAGTTAGCTGGCAGAAGGTGTGTGAAGGGACTTTGCAAACCACAAAGTGCTGCCCGAACATGAGGGAGAGAAGAGAGAGGAGACCAGAGGTAAGACAGCCACCAGGAACCCATGGAGCACAGGCTGTGGTCTAGGGCCATGGGACCACACTAGGTCCCATGGAGGATGGGGCTGAACAAGTCAGTGACTTGGTGAGGGAGGTCACCCGTGTGTGCTGAGATGTTAGTGAATGACCACTTTCTTCCTGCAGTTTCTGTTTCTCCCTTTGCCTTTCTCTCCTGTGAGTGGCTGAGCCCAATCGATGCAAGCTAGGCCAATCGAGACCTCCCTGGT
The DNA here is from genome assembly GCF_047511655.1 of Castor canadensis. Lineage (NCBI taxonomy): Eukaryota > Metazoa > Chordata > Mammalia > Rodentia > Castoridae > Castor > Castor canadensis. The sequence goes on along the minus strand of NC_133404.1, from coordinate 42,695,776 downwards.
TCTTTGGCTGGACCCTTGGACAACAGGTATCTTCTTCTTCTATGACTGGGGACACGCGGCCATCCATGTTAGTCTGATCTGAGGCTAGAGCCCTCTTTACACCTGTGGAGAAAACCTCTCCATGCTGAGGAAGCCATTGCCATAGCTCAGGTGTGAGGTACTGAGGCACAAGTGTCAGTCTTCTCTCATGCCTGCCCCACAAAGCACATGAAGGGTCTCGTCGTGGAAGATAGGGTACAATAAAGCCAGAGGAAGTCACAACCACCCACGTACGGAGAGAGTCAAGGTCGGCCACAGCAAGGGACAATTTAATGATTGAGATTGAGTTCCTGCAAGCCAAGCCAAGGGTCCTGAGCAAGTATATCCCATCACAAACACCTGTGCATCTCAACCCTCACCACCTCCCACCACAACGCGTCTCTCTGAAGCGCTGTCTACACTTGCTGTCTACACCGCCTCTCCTCCCACTCACTCCAATCCTGCTTTTGTCCTCTGTCCTAAGTCCCCAGGCTCCTAATCCATGGACACTGCCAGCACTTGTCCCTCTGGCCTTCTGCAGAGTTGTTCTGGATTTCTCCCTCCTGCCTGACAGCCCCTTCTATGTGGCTGGCCTCAGGAAACTTCCTGTCCCCCAGATGGCCTGGAAGTGGAACCTCCCAGGAGACGTCCAGGTCTTTCCCTCCACCCGTGTTCCCCAGCTCTGTGGAGGGCACCACCCCATCGTCCAAGGAGGAACTCGAGGCAGCCTTGACCCCAGGTCTCTTTTCTCCTGTGCACCCAGTCAGAGGTGCACCAGTTCTGCTGCTGTTCTTCTGCTCTAGCCCTGTTCTCCTTCACCACTTGCTCTCAGCGTCTCCTTCCTCCTTCCCCACCCATCCCTTCCAGGGTTCCACCTTGGGAATGTCCAGGTGGCATTCCCAAGCCATCAGTGGCTGACTCTGGACTTGAGAGTAAAATCCACATCCCCGAGCACACCCGGTCCCCATCTGTTGGCCTTCCATCTACAAACTTTACCCTCCAGCCACACCAGCCCACACCCTGCCGGTCCTCACCTTTGCTCCTCTCCTCCTCTACGCGCCATGTTTCTCACCCCTTATTGCCCTGCTCCACCCATGAACCCCAAAGGCACCTTCCCTTGGAAATCCTCCCTGATGCCCCCCCCCACCCGCTGGGTGCTCCCCTGGCTTGCTGCATTGTATGGGTGATTAGTGGCCCACCTTGCTGCTGAGGGGGCAACTGGTCTGGCTTGTTCCTGGCCTGAAGCTGGCCCTGAGCTTGGGTAAGGGATGGCTCTGTCCTGAAATGTGGAGATGGGAGACTGTCCTGGGTAGAGTAGGTCCCCGGCTCACCAGTACAAAGCAGTCCTATGCAGATCCATCGGAACAGCTGGGCATGGTCCTTGCAGAAACTTCTTGCTCTTAGGGCCGGCTGCAGGCTCCTCAGGGGGAGAGGGCCAAAGGGTTCACAAGTAGCTCCCTGACTCCCACCCTGCTGGGAGTCCTCTATACCTCCAGGTAGAGGCCACCTGGTTTGTCCCCAGTACAATGTGATGGGGACAAGCCAGGTGCTGACCTTGACATTCCACAGAGCTGGAAAGCAACCCCAGCTCAGGACAAACTGAGGCATGGTCTGTATAGCTGGGCCTTCAGCACCTGGAGCAGCTCCTACAGGCCCCACTTCCCCCGGGAAGACACCCTGCTTCCTTAACTGACAAGGAAGAGTCTCATCTTCCTATCCTGTTTCTGTGTGTGCACCTGCCCCCAGAGCAAGGTGGAAAGTGTCCCAGCTTTGCATTGCCCCCTTGGGATAGGGACACTGATCTGAGTCCTCAGTGCCTGTTCCAGACGGAGGATGGGAGAAGTAGCCTAGCCTGGCCCACCTCCACTGCCTGGGAGGCCCAGAGCCAATGCAGGTCCTTGCTGGTACCGAGTCACCTCTGGGGACCTGCGGACTGAGCACCAGCAGATAGAGGGACCCCTCCCCAACTGCCACCCTCATCCTTCATGCTCTGCTCGCCTCAGGATCTGACCAGAGAGGACTTGGGTTCCAGGCTCACACCAGACGCTCTGGGCTGCTCCCTTTCCCTCCGTGTGAAGTGAGAGGCCTGGGGTATAAGAGTTTTAAACTGAGCTTTGGGGGGAGGTCCCCCAGGTGCCCCAGAGACTGAATGGGGTAGAAAGACTGGCCTGGCTGGGCCGACTAATGTCAGCCAGAGCAGCCCGTAGTCCGTATCAGGGTTCCTGCTGGGATATTTTCTTCTGGCTGCTTGTAAGCCCGTGGGGCACCATGGACGGCCTGGCTCACCTCTCTGGCAGAGGACAGCACAGCAAACTTGCCTGGGAATGCTGGCTGAGGCCTCGGCTCCTCCCTTCAACAACGGTGCACAGGGCACCCACACCTGCCAGGAAGCCAGGCTCCCACCCTGTCCCCAGGCCAGCCCGTGTCTCTCACAGAGATCACTTACCATCCAGAGAAAAGCTTCCGGCCTGGCTTGCTCCAGCTGCCCCCACCCTCTGTGGGGCTCAAATCACTGCCCGGGAGGCAGCCTTCCTCCTAAAGCCAGCAGGGAGCTATCAGGGAAGCCATCCCGCCCAAGGGACAGCTCCAGCTCCCACTGGCACCTCATGAGTGGGCCGAGGTGGGACTCCGACTTTAGCCCAGGCTAGGACTACAGGGTTACTTAATTAACTCCTGCAGAGCCTACTGTGTGCCCTGAGTCTGGCAAAGTTGGGACTTTGCTAGGGCTAGCTGGAGGCTGAGAAGAAACCTGTAAGGAAAGTCCTCTGCGGGGCCACCTCCTCGCGGGACTCAGGACACTGTTTTCCCCATAGCCATGGTGTCCTTTGCGTGTGAGGGGGAGAATATTCTTGCAGGTGACACTGTGTAAGGTGGCCCGGGAGCACAGGGCAGTGCAGCTGTCAGAAGTTGGGAGGGTAGAGATGGCAAAGCAGTAAGCTCCTCAAAGGCCGAGGATTCCTCAGCGACCTGTCCTCTGACACCTGGCTTCTCATCTTTCAGATCAAGCGTTCCTTCCTCACTCACTGGGACCTTTGCTGACCTTTCAGGGTAGGACAGGCGACAGTGGCACAGGGTAGGTGCTCAGGAAATGTTTAAGGACTGGAGTAAAGGAGGCTGCTTTTTGTTGGGGAGGCCGACACATCAGAGGTTCCCTGGCCGTATGAGCAGAGGCCGGGAGGAGGAAGCAGAGACGGTGGTGTGAGGGAAGACAGTGGACACAGGGGTTTCCCACCACTATCACCACCACCACCGCGGGCTTGGCTCAAGCCAAGGAGACCCAGGAGGCCAAGACACAGCTGGGGAAGGGGACAGACCATGCTTTCCAAAAACTCAGCTCCCATGTTCTCTAGGCCATGGGCCTCGGGTGTGAGAGAGATGGACTGCCTTCGGCTTGGCGTGTCATCCGCCATGTGCCAGACCTTCCAGCTGAAAGAGAAACAGAGGGAGGATCCAGAGCTGAAGGAGGCCACTTGAGGCCAGGTGAGGGGCCTGAGACAAGAGGAGGGAAAGGGGAGAGGGTGGGCGGTGGGGGAGCAGGTGCCTGGTGGCACCAGAGCCATGCCTGGGGACTGTGTGTGGCACCCCAGACCTCACTCTTCCCTGTGCCCTGGGCCGCAGTCTGGCTCCCCAGCACGTGGAGACAACCTTCCTGCCCTCACTTCGGAACTTGTGCGAGGAAAGTCTTTGAAAGCTCCAGCTCCAGGCAGGAAGAGCACATTGTGCTCACTTCACAAGGAGGGAAAGAAAGGACTTGTGCCCGGACCTGAAGAGAGGCCCTAGCTTTTATCACTCCCTAGAGCAGGTCAAAATCACTGCCATTAGGTGAAGTAGTCATCATACCATACTTTCCCAGGCATTAAAGATGGGGTCACAACATATTCAACACATTATTCTGGTCCCTGGATCCAACCATACCTGAAACCTCCCCTATCCCTGGACTTTTCCATCCCAAAAGCCAATGTACTTCCTTTTTGCTGAAGCTGTTTATAGACTATGGTTCATCTGTAAATAAAAGTCCTAGGGCTGGGACTGTGCTTAAGTGGTACAGCACCTGCCCAGCAAACATGAAGCCCTGAGTTCAAATCCCAGTACCATCAAAATTTAAAAAATAGGAGTTCTAAGCTGAGCATGGTGGTGCACACTTGTAATCCCAGCACTTGGGAGGCTGAGGCAAGGGCTCTAAGTTCAAGGCCAGCCTGGGCTACATATAAACAAAACCAAACAAACAAAAAGGAGTCCTAACTAAGATCCCCTTCCCCATTCCTGCTCCCCCTGTTTCCCTTGCCTTGGGGAGCACCCTGCTCTACCCAAACACCAGCTGGGTAAGCTGACATCCCCAGACACAGAGCACATGTGCACACACGGACAGGTGCAGGACGGACACACGGAGCGCCATGCACAGGCACGGCCTGGGAACATCGTGCTACCTGTGCACACGAGCACACAGCTGCTGAGGGGCAGCTACCTACTCACATATTTCTGGTGAACAGGTGGCTCTCGGAGAGACGGAAGTGCAGGTTTCTGTGGGGACACTCTGGGTCCAGCCGGCTTGCTCTTTGGCCTGTCTTGTCATTTCAGCAGAAATTCCTGGGCAGAGTCCAGAGTTGGAGTAGGTTGGGCCTTCCCAGAGCCCAGGGCCACAGCTGGGGACAGGGACCCCCAACACTGTCACATGGACAAAGGAATGGGGGGAGCAGGACCACTGCAGCTCCTGCCCTCCATCTGCTGCCTTCCAGAGGTGCCTTCCTTCCACCCCCCTGTTCCCAAGCTGACCTCTTCCTGGCCACCTTCTCCAGGAAGCCGTCTTTGCTATCCTTGCAGCCTCCCCTTCTCCGCTTTGCTCTGGCCCCCTTTCATTTAGTCCTTATTTTGCATCTAGGTCTCCTTTTCTCACTGGATCAGTAATTATTGTAACAGCCACCCAGTGTCCTAAGCTGGAAGGCAGCAAGCAGTGCGACTGTCACAGACAGATGAAGTGTTTCAGGTCTAAGCATCAATGCAGGCACTAAAACAAGACAAAATGGCACCGTTTCCCCTTCATTTCAAGTTTTTGGTTTTTTTTTAACTAAACACCTAAGCAACGGTGTGCAAAGCCAAGGGACAAACGCCTTAGTTTCTCAGTCCTCCAACTAAACATTAAACTCACCTGACAGAGTTGACATCACCTCTTTAATAATTAATTGCACTGCCGCTGGGCAAGGTGGCACATGCCTGTAATCCCAGCACTCAGCAGGTGGAGGTGGGAGATCACAGGTTTGAGGCCAGCCTGGGCAAGACCCTGTCTCAACAAGAAAAAGAAAAAAATGAATGGTTCTCACTCCAGACAAAATCTTTTATGATTCAAAAAACTGATAACACAGGGGATGGGGGTGGGGGGCTATGTCTGGTTTTTGGGGAAAGAAGAAGCATGGAGGGCGGAGGTGCCCTTCTCTCTGAAAATGTTCCTCTTCATCAGTCTCTCTGATTACCAGAGCACCACACATGCGTCATTAAACATGGAAACGTGACAAAAGCACGCAGGACACAGGAAGTTAAATCCCAGTGTCCTCTGGGATGACCACTGCTGAGTCCACTGCGCGTTCTCCGTGTCCCCGCTGTCTGCTGTTTCATATTATTCATTTTACAATGGGGGCCCATACTACTCAGCATTTTAAAAATTCGCTTTTTCCAGCAGGGATCTACACACTCTGTCCGGGCTATGTGGCCCCTTCGTTGTGAATTAGATGTTTGCCAGGCTTGGTGGCACAGGATGGTCATCCAGGACTTGGGGGATGACAGTCCTGTGATAACATCATCATTTCTTTCATTTGAAAAGCCCATTTCCTGTCCAGGCACAGTGGTGCGTAACTGCAATCTCAGCTACTCCAGAGGCAGAGATCAGGAGCATCGAGGTTCGAGGCCAACTGGGGTAGCAAGGCCTCCATCTCAACAAACAAGCCAGGGGTGGTGATGCATGTCTATGATCCCAGCTATGTGGGAGAAGGATGGTGATCTGAGGCTAGTCCTGAACAAAAACGTGAGCGCCTATCTGAAAAATTGCTAAAGAGAAAGGGCTGGGGGCACGGTTTAAGTGGTAGAGCACCTGCCAAACACCTGCCCTGAATTCAAATCCCAGTAAAGAAAGAAAAATGGGTTCCCTACCACAGTAGAAACGTCTGATGGTAAGTTCGGATGACGTTGAGCAAGATACAGACTGGGAAACAGCCTGTCACCCACGACAGACGCTCTGTGGGAGGGCTATGCCGTCTGAAGCATGGCGCCGTTCAGCAGCGCTGCAACCACCCCGGGGCTCCAGGGGAAGGCGTGTTCCAATGCTTGGCATGGCTGGCCAAAGATCCCATGCAGCCTGGCTGGTCCTTCCTACACGTCGGGAGAAGCTGGGCACGAGTGGCCACCGTCCAACTCCAGATGGAAGCCCAATCTCGGCCACAACGGAGAGAGTAAGGCCACCTGGTCCCAGACACCCTCGAGGGTTCGAGGCCACAGGCAGGGGGACTTTTACCCGAGCAGCTCAGAGATCTCCGTTTGCAAATACGTAACGGGTTGCCGCTCTGCACGGGACATGTCCTGGTTCTGCTCCTCCGCCTCCCTCTCCCACTCTTTCCGCGTGGGAGACTTGCTCAATGGTGGTGCACAAACCAAGGGACGCCATCGCTCACCCCGCCTGTTGGGGGGTCCGGGATGATGTCCCCAGCTTGCCGGGCTCTCTCCTCTGCGTGCACCATTTTCCTCAGTCGCTGGGGGCCTATACGTTTGGGCCTCCATCAGGGTCTCCCTGATGGCTGAGACCCTGCACTGAGTCACCGTTAACAAGCTGATTAGTTCTATGGGCAAAAATAATTCTTCCATGCTCTCCCTGTCGTGGCCATCACAAAGCCATGAGGAGGACCTTAGTCCTCCTGGGGAGACAATTTCCCTAAAGCCAGCAGTGTCCATACTGACCTGTCAGCAAGTAAGTCACGACAAGTCAAATACGATTGTCAGGAAGAACAAAAGAGACACCTCCGAGTGTCATCCTCTAACGCTCAGATGTTGGAATTTTCAAGCGTCTCCCTCCGCCCAGCTGGCATTCCTAGAGCTGAAGGTAGGACCCACCTCCACCCCTGTCCTACTGTCACTAGGACCAACTGCTCCCTGAGAGCCTGCCAGGATCCCCTGCCTCACTCAGAAGCACCCTCGCCACCTCGCCATGCTGCAGAAGCAAGTGTCCTCACTCCGCTCCCTGCGTCCCCAGGGCTGCCCGCCTCCCCCAGGGAACGAGCTGGAAAGCTGGTGTTCAGGGTGGATTGGGCAGAGATCTTGGCTGGCGACCCTCCGCCTGGAATGCAGGAAACAGTAGGACTCCTCCTGCTGGGAGGAGGAGGGCCAGGTGTGAGGGAGCCCTGAGACGGTCAGTCCTATGGTTCCAGGAGATGGTGACAATGGGCTCGCCTGCGCACTTGGCAGGTGACAGGCTCTGTGCTGAGATCTTCAGCTGAACTGTCTTAATGAACCCTCGCTCCTGATGACCCAGCCAGGTAGGAACAGGCCACCATTTTCCCTACCTGCTCTCTGGGAAGGTGTGGGGGCGGGGAACAGCTACCCCAAGGAAGCAACTATTGAGAAGTCAGACAGCCTGGGGCAGAGCCAGGGGTCACGCTGCGTGCTTGTCTGTGGGAGGTCCACTCCACGTTACCATCTCGCCTGCTACACGCGGGCAGGATGGATTCTGGGCCCAAACTTGAACCTATCACTGTTCTCTGGTCACACTCTGTGCTAACAGGGACGCAGTGTCTCTAAGTGACTTCCTAAGTGAGACCAGTCCAGGGCTGACTAACTGGACATTCAAACGTCCAAAAACTCAACTGCTCCAAGAACATACAGTGCCCTGATGGTCCCAGTGTGGCAGGATGCCGGATGGGTCTGGGGCACATTTGTCGCCTGAGATGGTTGTCTCTTGGCAGGCAGGGAGTGAGGGACGCAGAGAGGGACAAGAATAAGAAGCAAGAATATCCTACAGTGAGTCAGACGGCACACTCTGTGTGCAGCTAGTCTCTCCTCGGGCCCAGCTTCTCGTGTCCTCTCCTCCGCCAGTCACAAACCAGCGACGGGAGAAGGAGGCACTGCCTCCGAGGGAGGTGGCTTCAGGGCAATGCTTCTGAGAAGGGCAGCTGTCAGCACTTAACCTGCTGCTCACAGAAAAGTGGCCTGGGCCGGCAGCAGAGGCCACCGCAGGCCAGGCCAGCTGCTTCTGTTGGCTCCCAGGCTAATGGAAGCAGGTGTGGGTCCCGTGGCACAGGCCATGACCAAGCACAGTCTCCTTTGCCTCCAGGGGTCCCCAGGAGGACGTGGGTTTGCCCACAAGCCTTTTTCCAACAAGAAGAATCTTTTTTATTTTTGGCAGTACTGGGGTTCGAACTCAGTGCCTCATGGTTGCGTGGCAGGGGCTCCTTGAGCCCTGCCCCAGCCCTTCCAATGAGAAACTATCAGGGCTTTGGTGGAACCCACAAGGTTTAGTGCCAAACCAGAGCATTTATTGGTCAGAACTGTCAGCTGGACTGGTAGAGTAGCTCAAGGGGTAAGAGAGCCTGCCTACCAAGCATGAAGCCCTGAGTTCAAACCCCAGTGCCGCCAAAACAAACAAACAACAACAACAAAAAAAACAAGAGAGAGAGAGAACTGTCTGTTAGCTGGTTGGCTTCGAGGGGACTTGTCCACACTGGCCTGGACACACGACTAAAGATGAGCCAGTGGAGGAGTGATTGACTGGACCATGACCTCAGCCCAGAAATCCATGCAGTCCTGTTCTGTTGGGATGCTGCTCAACCAGGGATGCACCTCACTTCCAAGGTGGGGGTCTTCATTGTGGGGGGCGCGTCCCCTGAGGCCATCGGCCCGGTGGCTGCTACTCACGCAAGCCCTTGGGAAATAAATTAAGAGCCATCTCTGAACTCCATTGGTTCTGAGGTGAGGGGCCAGAGCCTCTGGTACCAGTAGGGGCACCTCCTGCCCAGAGGGAGCTGCAACTGTGACCCCAGAGCCTCCTGAAGTCAGTCGGTCCTGTGCACCAGGCTCAATCCCTCAGGTCAACAACGGAGCCCAGATTAGCCCTGATCCAGTGGGATGGGAGCCATTCCAACGGGTCTGAACAGAAGGGCGCCTCCGTTGGCCTCAGTCCAAATACATGAGCAGCAAAGGAAGTGTGACAGAAGCTCACTGCTGGGCAGTCTTGGGGACCAAAGCCATTTTGCCCTACCTCCACCCCAGACAGTTATGAAGGAGCATTCTTGTTTTTCCACTTCTGGTTGTAATCTCGACAAATAAAATAGATGATGGATGAGTGGATGGAAGACCAGATAGATAGGTGACAGATGGATAGATAGATGATAGACAGATGCATGGATGCATGGATGGATGGATGGATAGATGGATTGATAGATAATAGATAGAATATAAATCTAGACTGTGTCTTTTTTTCACTTTGGACATTGTCTATTGACTGCTGCACACGAAGAAGATTTAGCTCTCTGATGTTGACAGTTCGGTTGGTATTTTAGTTCTTCTACACACAGTGCCGTAGGTGACATCACTCACTGGTCCCCTGGGGCTGGTGGGGCACAGATGAGAGCTGGAGGAGCCTTGGTTTCAAGGATCCTATGGCTGCCATGCCAACTTGGATGGACCCGTGTGGATGTCCTGCTGCCTGCAGGCTTCTTCCGGAGGCAGAAAGGGCCCGGTCTTGTTTGAGGCCACTGTCATTTGGAGGCCTCTGCTATTTCCAGTTGTAGTTGACCCTAACCAACGCCCATGCTGCTCGTGGGACTCAAGCCGATGTCCTCCCACCCCGGCCCTGCCTCCTTGATCCTCACATTGCAACGCCGCGGTCTCTGATCCACCCGGGTTCTCATCCCACCCTCCAAACAGTTCTGTCGTGTCACCCCAGTGCCACCTCCCGCACCTCATGTTTGCCACATCTTTTAATTACACCAGTTCCAGTGATCCTCTGAGTCTGTGTAACACTCCCCACCATGTTCACACAGTGACAGCCCTCCCTCCTCCTCCCTCCTCCTCCCTCCTCCTCCCTCCTTCCTCCCTCCTCCTCCCTCCTCCTCCCTCCTCCTCCCTCCTTCCTCCCTCCTCCTCCCTCCTCCTCCCTCCTCCTCCCTCCTTCCTCCCTCGTCCTCCCTCCTCCTCCCTCCTCCTCCCTCCTCCTCCCTCATTCCTCCCTCCTTCCTCCCTCCTCCTCCCTCATTCCTCCCTCCTTCCTCCCTCCTCCTCCCTCCTCCTCCCTCTTCCTCCCTCCTTCCTCCCTCCTCCTCCCTCCTCCTCCCTTCTCCTCCCTCCTTCTCCCTCCTCCCTCCTCCTCCCTCCTTCTCCCTCCCTATCTCTCTCCTTCCCTCTTCCCTTCATCCCTTTCTTCCTTTCTTTCTTCCTTCCTTCATCTCTTTTTCTTTCTTTTTTTCCTTCCTTCTGTCCTGCCTTCCTTTTTTGGTGGTGTGCTGGGAGTTGAACTCAGGGCCTCAAACTTGCTAGGCAGGCTCTCTCACTTGAGTCCCACACCCCAGTCCTTTTTGCTTTGGGTATTTTTGAGATGGGGTCTAGCTTCCTGCCTCGACCCCTCCTGTTCATGCTTCCCACATAGCTGGGATGAGCGGCATGTGTCACCATACCCAGCCAACTCCAGATCTCCATCTCCTGAGTAGGAATTACAGACTTGAGCCTCTGTTTCCGGCCCTAACTAACATCTCAGCTCAGATATCAAGCCCTGAGAGGCTCCTAAGACCCCCAACCAAAACTGGGTTCCACTCCTGCTGATATTCTGCTTCTAGCACTTCATGCTTGATACATTTGCAGTCCTTTGTTTACTGGTGTGTTTTTATTATTATTTTTGGGAGGCAGTCCTGGGGTCTGAACACAGGGCCTCACGCTTGTTAGGTAGGCGCTCTATAACTTGAGCCACTCCGCCAGCCCTTTTTTGTGATGGATTTTTTTAAAGATAGGATCTCTCAAACTATTTGCCCAGGCTGGCTTTGAACTGCGATCCTCCTGATTTCTGCCTCCTGAGTAGCCGGGATTACAGGTACGCATCACAGTGCCCGGCCACTGGTGTGTTTTTAACATTTGTGTCTCTCACTAGACCGTAAACTGCATGAGGCAGAAGTGTCTGTCTTGTGTTCTGTTATGAACACAGTACTTATAACCCTACCACATGGTGTATGCACTCCAGAAATATTAGGAAAAGCGTTGAAACAGTCAGCCATTCACTTCAGAGAGGTTAAGCAACAAGCCAGAATTTGTACAGCTGAGAAAAGTGTTTGAACTGTGGCTTGTCTGACTTGTTCTCTGCTCACCAAACCTGCTGGTCATTTGGCTTCCCTTGAGTTCAGAAGAAGAAGGGGGGAATTTACTTGTCAGGTGAATATGTCCGTTCTCCTGGATGGATCCCTTTGTCATTGAAAATAAGCAAGGGAGGTTTTCAGTGTGCAAGTTCCATTTCCTGTAAGTTAAGCAGAATGAGGCAGTCTCCAACCAAACTGTGACCCTGGCCGGTGTGACGGCCTCTCCATGGTGATGACCTTGCACAAAGAGCTGCCTTTCTCTCAATTTCCAGTCGTTGCCTCTGGGATGCAGAATGAGCGAGGACTCTCCTACTTATCCCTCTGTTCTAACGATTTTTCTAGTAACACACCCGCCTCCTTTTGGGGTGTGGGAAGGCGTGGGAAGTCACCGTCCTCTGTCTCAGAGAACCCGAGCTGCCGGCCTCAGGCAGACAGGTGAGCTGAGCTAAGATTTTCTTCCTGGAGTGGGGACACATGGGAACCAAAAGCTGAGGGTGACTGTCATCGAGTTCCTCAGGCCAAAGTCCTCCGAGCTGCCCTGGTCCCGTCGTCCCTATGCTTGTCATTCTGTGCGTCCTTCAGGTCCGTGAGCTGCCCTGGTGTCCTTCGGTAACTCTAGTTCTTACCTAAGTCGGAGCCAGTTTCCGTCACTGTCACGAGGGACGTAACTGACACAGACGTTCCCCCTAGAGAAGACGGTCGGGGACCCGGATGGGCTCCCCCTTCCCCAGGAAATGAGGGTTCTCTTCTGGAACCTGCTGTGAAGGTGAACTAGGGCGGAGAGCACTGGAGCTGTGCTCAGATTCCGGGACAGGAAGGTAGCAGCCTTTGGATGTCATCGGATACCTCGTAGAGCCAAGGATGACGGTTCAAATCTTACCGCAAGGCATGGAAAGAAGCTCGGACCTTACAGTTACTGTGTAGAAGTTCACTTACAGCTTGGAGACACTGAGTTTGCTTAAAAGTAAAACATCTTGTTCTGCAAAATTGCTGCGTTCACCACTGGTTGAATTCACAACCTCACCCAGTCTTGGAAATACCTGGGAGGATCCAGAGGTCATGGGGACCCTGACCACCACCCTGCAGGAACATTGCCTTTCTGACCTCCTCTACTAAGAAAGTCACACCTCTCTCTTGCAGGGGAAAGCAAAGCTCTTCCCCTGCCCTCCCTCCTAAAGGCCGGCATCTGCGATCAGCATGGCCCAGGGGTGAGGAGCAGAAACCCAGGAGGAAACAGAACAGTTACACTCGGATTGCCAAGAAAACCCAGGGGACTGGAGGCTTGGCTCAATGGTAGAGCACCTACCTAGCAAGCACAAGGTCCTGAGTTCAAACCCCAGTACAGTCCAAAAAGTAAAGGCAAGAGACATTTATGGAAACTCATTCAACACTTTTTGACCAAAATCAGTAGAACACAACTTCAGTCGAGCTGTAGGCACTGATGTGTTTGCTCAGCAGAGGGTCCACCCGCATGCAGAAGCTAGTTACACAAGTCTGGACCGACTGTGGACCTAGGCTAGATAATACCAAAGGACCAGAAAGCTGAGTACACAGCGGTGTGCACTGTCGCCCCAGCTACTTCAGGGTGAGGTGGGAGGATTTTTTTTTTTTTTTGGTGGTACTGGGGTTTGAACTCAGGGCCTGATGCTTGCAAAACAGGAGCTCTACCCCGGCCCAGTCACACCCCCCCAACCTTTCTTGCTTTAGTTTTTGAACAGGGTCTTCACTTTTTGCCCGAGTTCACCTGGATCTTGATCTTCCTACCTATGCCTCCTGTCTCAAGATGGAGTCTTGGCAACTTTTTGCTCAGGCTTGGCTTGAACCAGGATCTTCCTGATCTCAGTCTCCCAGACAGCTGGGATTACAGGCGTGAGCCACCACACCCAACCAGAAGGATCTCATGAGCCCAGGAGTTTGGAGCCAACCTGGGAAACAGTGAGATCCCCCACTCAAGTGGCACAGTCTCTGCCTAACAAGTATGAGAGCTTGAGTTCAAACCCCAGTACCATCAAAAAATAATAAGACCAAAAATCCAAAAAAGCAGGAATTCAAAGATATCAGGAGACAAAAATGCTTTATTGGGTCCCTGGCATGCTTCCAGCCCACCCACCCTCTTGCTGTGTGCTGGCGGGGCCCAGAAGATGGGCTCCCTTCTGGCCTGAGAAATAAACAGATGAGCAAGGCTTTGCTGCTCTGAGGCTTTCCTCTTGGGGCCTCAAATCAGGTTGGAAGAGCTACTGTGGAAATAAACCCCCTGACCGCAGAGTGGATGGGCAGAGGGGACAAGGTTGGGTGATCACTGCAGTGGGCGTGGGCAGGGAAACCAGACCTTCAGCTGTGGTTTACCAGTCACTGGGTCCCAGGAAGAAGAAAGCCGGACAGCCTCCGAGGTCACCTAGGAATTACAGCAGCCAAAGAGCTCTGGTTGGGCCAACAGGTCTGTCCCAAGATGCCAAGGTAAAGTGGTCGTGTCATACCTGGCTTCCAGACCTTAGCTGGAGAGGACGTGAAATACCCTCCTATCTGTTTGAAGGAAAACCTTACGTGGACACTCGGAAGCGCAGTGACCCTTTCCTTCCGGCCTTCCCAAAGAGGCCTGTGTCCATTTATCTGTTTGCTAGAGAAAGGTCGGGTAAGGCACGTGTGAGTCGGAGGCTGGTGGCACAGGACTTGAAAATGCAAATGTCCTCTTGAGAAGGCTCTGGGGGGTGGAGCGGGGTGTTGAGGTCAGAGCATTTCCTTCACAAGGTGGGCTGAACTCCTCACCGCTAAGGTCCAATTCCGATTTGGACATCTCACTCCAAACCGATTACTGAGTGACTTAGGACGCTGCCAGGTTTGGAGTGGGCCTACAGCGAGGGAAAGCCTTTGTACCACTGGGTCTGCCATGGGTCACGTGACCTGCAGACCCACTGGTGCTTGAGCGTCCATCTGTACATCATGGAGCCACCTGGAGCCTATGGCAGAGCTTGTGGTGTGTCCTGACAAGAAAAATGTGGTAGGGGAGTCAGGGTTTGGGACCAAATGATGGTCTGGTAGGTGAGTAACTGTCACCCTTTTGAGAAACGCCTCTGGCCACCACTAGGTCTGGCTTGGCTGTGGCTCAGCCATGAAGTGCTGCTATCTGACCTGCTAGCCATAAAGACAAGTGTCACCAGGTGGACACGGCTGCTGCAGGCAGATCTCCCAAGGCACAGGCAGTGTGTGGGTGACTTCCTTGCTTTCCTACCCCGCCCCCTCCCCCAAGACAGAGCAGTGGCTTGTCTTGATCAGGACGGCCCTTGTTCTGGGTTTGGACAAGCTCTCCTTACCCATCAGTGAGTCATCAAATGTCACATCCCCACATGTGGCACTCAGTGTAAGGACACACGTTACAGCAGAAGTAAAGTAGTGGGTTGGCGCATAGGACGTTCACTCGTCCCGTCAGGTTGCCACAGACCAGAGCAGTGGCCTACAGTGTGGCCTTGGAAACGCAGCTGTGGCACCAGAACCACCACCTCAAGAGGTTGGCGCAGGCCTGCAGGAGGAAGCATGAGCTTTGACTGACACCCGACCTGGTGCTGACTCTCCTGGGCTGGGAGGCAGTGTGCACACGCGGGGTCCACATCTCAGAGCTTTTCTCAGACCTGAGGTTTTTGGCCCCAAGGAAGACACATATCCTTGTGATGACACGGTAATGATTCAACTGAACCGGAGGCTGAGGTGGCCACCTGCCTGTCCAGGCTCCCAATACCCGAGTGGAAGATGACAGGAGCACATGGGCACAGCTGGGATGATGAACCCTATAGAGAAAATGTGGTGCAGCTGCATGGCAAGGGACAGGACAAGAGCTGGCCTGGGGACTCCTGGAGTGCCTGCTGGTGCTGCCATGCCCGGGGGTAAAGTGCCTGTGCCACAGGCCGGTGCCAGGGACGCTGGACTTCAGAACTGAACTCCAACAGGCCAGAAAGCCCTCCTCGCAAACACCGGTTTCTCACCAGCTGTAGGCTCACCCGGGCTCCCTTTCTTGCTGGGTTGTATTTGGTTGAATTTAGTTAATTTTACCAGCTGATCCACAGGGTGCGGAATTTCAAAGTGGGATTGTGACAAAACTGAAAGGGGACAATTACTGGACTTTGGAGAATAGTAGCCGTGCCATTGCTCCTGAATTTAGCAGCTAAACTTGACCTTGAATTCCTTAAGCAGAGAGGAATTTTGTTCTGGTTGAATGCCAGAGTCCTAAAACACCAGATGGAAGGACCCTGTGGGGGTGGGGGGTGTGCACGGGGGGTGGTGTGTGTGTGGTGTGTGTTTGTGTGTTGTGTGAGAATTTCTTCTGCCCACCAAAACCTTCCTACTCCTCTACTCCCCATCCTTCTTCTGGTCAGAATCCCCATCTCTTGGGAACCTGCCCCTCCCGACTCTGAGGTCCTAAGAGCCAGGCCTGGGAAGAGCAGCAGCCCTGGGCCTCCCTGGCTCCGCCCTCCCCAAGCCTAAATGTTCTTTTCTCTTTTCATCTTTGGTTCTGCGAGCCGCCCCAACATCTTCCCATGATCGCTCTTTCTTGTTAGTCCAAGTTAATTTCCGTTGCTCAAAATCCACGCATCCTAAAAGACGGGCAGCCTCTCCTGCGTCCGCCTGTAACATCTTTGCCCCTACAACTGCCAGCCCAGGGCCTGGTACAAAGTAAGTGCTCAGTATTTGTCTGCTGAATGAATAAATAACCCAGCTCCCATGTCAGCAAAGTAACCCAGATCTGCAGACTGGGAGAATTGGAGGTACACTGAGGCGAGAGGCGGAGGTGGGGAGTCACCTGAGCAAAAGGAGGTAGAGAAGTCAGACATCAGAACAGAACAGAAGGGGACACACGAGGCGAGGGGAAGCGGAAAGGACAGCGTCCCTTCCCTCCTGAGGGGCAGCAGCTCCCGTGCTGGTCTTGCTGTGGTGGAGATGACCAGAGGCACAGGGAGCTGCCCGGAGCCCTGAGCTCTGCTCTTCCTTTCTGGATTCCTTCCTTCGTGTTCTTCTTCCTAATGAAGGACCAATTCCAAAGGCATTGAGTACCAGACCCCTGCTGAGGCGGCGGGGAGAGCCATCAGCCCAGTTGTGCAAGTCGTAGGGACTGCCTCGCGGTGGCCACAGAAGACACAGACTGAACTTCAGGCGAGGAGTCAAAATGTGGCCTGCTGTTTTCAGTGGGTCCAGGGTGACAGGACGCCACATGGAGCCTGTTTGAGAAGAGGGACCTTGACTCTGTAACCACATCATGAGGGCAAGCAGGACGCACAGTTGCTGCCTTTATTGCATTCCAGGGGGAGCGGCTAGCTCCAGACCTACCCTGTCCCATGTCTCAAGTGATGCTGAGGAAGGACCCAGCGGGCTGAGCCAGCACAGCAGCTCCTGGGGCCCAGAGCTGAGCCCCGGGATCAAGAGCTAAAGGTGGGAAGCAGACAGAGAGACCCCCTCCACACAGGCATGTGAATGGGTTGTGACCTTCCTAGAACTCTGATGAGGGACAGTCACAGCCCTCCATCCCTTTGGGGGTGGGATGATGCACAGCGTGATCACACTCTTCTCGGTGTGCACACAAGTTCCCTCCACGTCAGCGCTCTCCTGTTGCTACAGCTGCTCACACGCCCTCATGCCAGCAATTTGCTCTTGAGCAAAGAAGCTGGGAGAAGTAGGGGGAGTCACTGGGGTGGAGGGAGAGGCCAGAGGGTCTGTTCCTCACTTGGGTATTGGCCAGCATGGCACAGGGTCAGGGCTAGGGGAGCCTCAGACAAAGGAACAAGCAAGAGCTGGTGAAGGGCAGGCAGCAGGCTGCAACTGGGCTGAAGCCTGGGGTTGGGGTGGGGGGGCTTGGTGCAAAGAAGCTTGGGAAGGGGTGAGTGAGTGCTAGAGTGACGGGGCAGGGAGAGCAGGAACACACATCACCAAAGACCATTGCACAAGAATAGTGTAGGTTCTGGAAGGGTCCCTGAGCCCCATCTGGGCTCAGGACAGGTTAGTTAGTGTCAGGATACGCTGGGCAGAGTGAGGCTAAGTACCTGGAAGAAGATACCCTGAGAGTTGCAAGGCTGACCCAGCAAAGGATGCCCAGAACCCTGAGGACAGGGAGAGATTGGGACAGGGGGTGGGGTGCAGAACGCATGCAGAGGACTCAGGGGAGCCTCCAGCAGTGGCGAGTGTAAACTTCAATGAGTGCCTGGGTCCCAGGCACTTGGAGGTGGGGCCCACGTCAGGCCGGGAAGCCCTGGGTGACGGTGGCACCAGGAGAGGCCAGTGGGCTGTGTGCCATGCCCAAAGCTGTCCGATGAGGACCTGACTGAGAAGGGGGTCAGAGGTCCCCAAGAGGCACCTCCTTGAGCACATTCTCCAGTTACTTCTGTATCAGGAACTTCTCCATTTGGTTCAAGCTGCTTCCTGGTTGGTCTGCTGCTGGGTGGAGGCCCCCAGCCTCCTATTGGGGCTACCGCATGCCCTGGGTTTTGGAGCCCCCATCTTGGGTGGGAGGCTGTCCCAATAACTGGGCGGTGACTGCCTCTGAGGCCTGAGAGGTGGCCTTGGAGCTTGGAGCACTCTTCCGGGTGCCCTGAGGACTGGGGATGCCTTTCTTCTGGGGTTGAGGACTCAACTGGGAGCCCTTCCTGCCAGCAGACGGACTCTTGGAACCCTTGGCCTTCGCCTGGGGGTGGGCAGCCTCAGGGCCCTTGAGTGGCTTTAGGCTCAGCATCTCACAGTAGGTGTTGCACTGGTGGGAGGAGGCGAACTGGTCCAGCAGGGGAGGGAGGCAGCTCTCCTTGAGGCCTTGGTACCTGTAGCCAAACAGAAGAGTTGAGAGGGTCCTAACCAGAGTGAAAGGCCTTTGGAGGCTGACTTGGGATGGCTGTCATCAGGGTGTCATGCCAAGATACACCCTACCCTATGCTGCTACCTCAGGTGGCAGTGTCCCAAACCTCAGGTGCTTTGTTTTGCTTATTTGCAGTACTGGGATTTGAACTGAGGGCCTCAATGCTTCCTAGGCAGGTGCTCTACCACTTGAGCCAAACCTGTTTTAACACTTGTTCCCTAGACCCTGACGCTGGCTTGCCTTTATATAGAAATTGGCCAGGCATGGTGGCTCACACCTATAATCCTAGCTACTCAGGAGGCAGAGATCAGGAGGATCGCAGTTCAAAGCCAGCCCAGGCTTTGAACTGTCTCAAAAAAGAAAAAAACTCTTTGCAAAAAAGGGCTGGTGGAGTGGCTCAAGGTTTAGACCCTAGAAAAGAAAGTGATGCAGACCCCAGACAGCAGTCTAAGCACAGAGCGAGCTGGTGAGCAGTCTCAGGTGAGAAGGAAGCAGAGGAGTCCATTGAGGACCCAGAACTGCAGTGTATTCAGGAACCATACAGCTGGACCCTACAGCGGCCAGTCCAGACCTGGGAGCAGAGCCATGGGGGTGGTGACCAATGGACACCACGGTGTTAGCACATCCCATGGTGTGATTGGGACCGTGTGGCTCCAGGCCCAGCCCCTCGGGGATGGGGAACCCAAAGGGATTCAAATATCTGACACCCTAAGAAGACTTTTGGAGGACATTCTGACCCGAGGGACTACTCACCCTCTCAGTTTGGTAGCGATCTGCACATCAGTCATCTTCCAGTCAACCCCTAAAAAGACAGAAAGTCAGCTGACTGCAGCCTGGCCAGGTTCTGGCCAGGTGTCTCTAGACATCACCAGAGACAGGAACTTCCCAGGATTCAGTGCAGGTGCGTCTTCAGGCACCCTCAGCACCATCCCCACTGCCTCTCACACACGTGCATCACTCATAGTTCATAACAGTCCCAGTTTTCTGGGGGACAACATAGGCTCAGGGGTCAAAGAACTTGGGCATGTCAGATTTACTCATTCATTCAATAACTGAGCACTGCCTCTGTGCAATGGTCATCGTGAGTCAGAGTAAATGCCCGGTGTTTCTGAGTTCTGGAACCCAGACTCTCAGCTATGCAAGTCTGTCTGTAGTGGACCAGACTTGGCCACAAACTGGACCAGCCTCTGGCTTTGGATTAAAACTTTCTCCTTTCTCTTAACAGAGTCATCGTCTACCCAGGAAAGGGAGACGATGGGACTGAGGGTAAATCCGGCGTGGCCCAGCAGAACGACAGCCCTGGGGAAGACTGGCTTCCATGCTTCTCACAGAGGCAGCAGGCTGATGCTCCAAGAAGCCAGGGTCGTGGTCTGGGTTAGGACAGCCTTGGAAAAGCAGAGCCCGGCAAATGGTGACAGAACAAAAAATGTCCCGCCCTGGTCAGGCCACCCGAGCACTTGAGCATTAGTGTGTCATGTTCCTTCCCCATTTGCAGCTGTCAGGCATTGAGGACCATCATGGGATGGAGAACCAGTGTGGGCTGTAGAATCAGACAAGAAAGCTATTCGTGCCAGGGTGGAGGACAGGTTGGAAGGTTAGAGTGAAAATCCATTTTAAGGAAGTTTTAGAATGGCAGTGTAGGTCTTGAATTAGATCCCATGTCCTTTCAGTTTTTGTTTCTGGTAATACTGGGTTTAAACTCAGGGCCTGTGCTTGAGTCACATCTTTAGTTGTTTTGCTTTACTTATTTTTTTGATAGGGTCTCACATTTTTGCTCGGGTTGGCCTGGACTGAGGTCCCCCTACCTATGCTCCTGTGGAGCTGGGATGATAGGCGTGTGCCATTGGTGTCCAGTCTCCTTTTTCATTTGAAGAGGGCCTGAACTGTGCTCCCTTAAAGGTAACTACAGTTAAGATGGGCTACATTAGGATTTAAGGCTTTGCATTAGGATTGCATGCAAAGTGGTCCCTGTCCAGTCTACACAATGAGGTCACTGTGAAAAGCAAAGATGAATTAGTATGAAAGTGTCTGGAAAGCCACCAGACATGCACAGTGGCTCTGCCTCCTCTGCATGCTGTCACGCCCATGCACTGTGTGTCCTCACCCGCTCCTACCTGCCAAGTCTGTGACAAGGAAGCTGCCATTTGTCCACTGATAGAGCCAGTGCTGGAAGGTCTGGCATTTCTGCACGGCCTCAGAGCTGCTCGATGCTGGCGGAGCCCCAGCACAGCCCCACTCCCGGGAACAGTAAGACTCCAGCGGCTTGCCCAGGTCCTCCTCCAGGGTAGCATATGGGATATTGTTTGCAGGCCGGTAGATCAGATAGAGGGGGATGATCCTAAACACAGTTGTGCCCCGCGGTAAGCAGGACGTGTGGTCCTGACGAACGCACCTCCCTCCAGCCCCGTCCTATCCAAGGATCTCAAGGAAGGGCCTTCCAGAATGAATTCTCAGCTCTGAGCCTGCAGGATAGCAAGGATGGGCAGTGCCACCCTTCGCTCAGGAAAGGAGGGGAGGCTATTCACTTCAGAGTCTTGCCCCTTTTCTGTGGTCAGAAGGACTAAAATCAAATCGTGCCATGGCCCCAGCAGACTGTGCAGAGTGAGGGCAGAGGCCAGCTGTGTCAAACGGAAAGGACATTTCTAGAAGGATTCAGCCAGATGTGGTTCTGCACCCGTCAGAGACAGATGGGCAAGAGTCAAGTCAGAGATGAAGTCTCAAAATGGAAACGATTACCTGACCCAGTGTGCCCACCTCAGAAGGACCTGACCAGTCTTCTGAGCTGGACCCAAAGCCTGCTGTGCCCTGCTGTTAGCCAAATCTGGGCTAACGGTGAGGGGCAGGAGGGAGTGAGGGGAGACTCAAGGCCAGACAGACCTTTGTAAGGCAGAAAGTGAATCTTGAGGACGTTACTTCTTAGACCTTGTGGGACCATGGAGCTGAGCATGGGGTAGCTGGAGGCCTGTCTGTACCTGGCCAGAGCTTGTGATGCAAGGCAGGCTGGGAAAGGGCTGCCTGCAGAAACCCCGGGCAAGAGCTGTGCCCACTGCATCCCTCCCACACCCTCTGCACCCCTCCCTGCACCCCTCCCTGTGCCCACTGCATCCTCCCTGCACCATTGCACCCCTCCCTGTGTCCACTGTCCCCCTCAAATACCCACTGCACCCCTCCCTGCACCCCTCCCCATCCACTTACTCAGGCACCTCCCCAAAGCCAGGTGCTGCCCGGGCTTCGGCCGCGAAGATTTTGCAGTACTCCCGGCTCATGTTTTGAATCTTGCACCCCTGTGGTCAAAGACCAAAGCTTTTCAGCAAAGATGCCAGCACTTCTCTGGCTGCCTAGCTCTCAGTGGCAGGCCACCTGCTGCGGGACTCTGGGAGGGCTCCAGTCCCCAGGAGGGGCAAGTCCCTTCTGCTCCCTTCTCTGTCCCCATCTTTGAATAACAAGGGGTCGTGGGCTTCTTTTCGAATTGCAGTTTTCACAGTGATTTCTGGACTGGGTTTCCCGGAGCCTTTAGGCCAGGTGGCAGTGCTCTGTGGGGGGCCCCCTCCATAACCCTCTCCTTTATCTGACATGTAAATAAGGCTGTTGTGAGAGTCTGGTTTGAAGCAGGGGAAAAGGTTTCTGCTGTAGAAAGCACAGTTTGAAAACTAGGTTCCAAATGGTTTCGGTGCATTAAAGTTCTCTGAGGCCAAGGGTCTGGGTTCTGGGCCACCTCTCAGCCTCCTCTCTTCCAAGTGCATCCTTGGAGCCGAGGAGGCTGAGACTGAGGTGGCTTCTGCCTCCATTAGGACCCAGGCTGGGGAAGGGAAGGAGGTGAGAGAGAAGAGCGAGGGGGCAGGAGGAACGGATGTAATACCTGGATGGTGACGTCGTAGTTTCTGCCCAGGAGAGAAGTCTCACTGCTGGGACCAAACACAAGCAGGCTGGACACCTTGATGACGCATGTGCGGCCCGATTCGAAGATGGGCTCCAGCCCGTAGATGACCTTGGCCTGCGAGGCCTTCCGAAGGCCACACCCGTGTCCACCTCCTCGAAGTTCCTCACTCACCAGCCGCCCAAAGAGCTTGTCCCCCCAGCAGCCAGAGTCAGCCAGCCCCTTCGCAAACACCATGGGGGTCATTTCAATCTCCTCTCCAACTGGGGGAGAAACAGGAGAAATGGGGAAGCTCCAAGCTCCTGCCTGGCCCACACTCTCCCATCCCGCTGCAGCCACTGTCCATCCAGGACCATTCTTGGGGTGTACACTGAGTGCCCTGCCAGACTGTAAGCTGCTTGGGGCAGAACCTATCTGAATGAAGCCCTGTCATTTCACAGGGCTCCTGGAGTACCAGGTGCCCAGCAGTGCCCAGTGAAGGGAGGGGTTTTCTGTGGCAGGAGCAGTCAGTATAGAATACTGGAATTACCTTGTTCTAGATTTAAGTGTTTTGAGCAAATAAATTAATGACTCCATCTCTACTAACACATGTCATGAAACAAAAGGTTTGCAGGATCAATCGATCCAGTAGCTGTAAGCACCCTGATGACTGCTAAAAAGAAACCAGAAAGAAATGGTTGATTCCAGAGGTCAGCAGGAAGTGTATAGGATGCCTCTGAAGCATTTTGTAAAACCAGAAAACAAGGAAGTTATTAAAAACTATTGGAGACGTGTCAAAAGAATGCAGGAGTCTGGGTGTGGTGCATGTCTCTAATCCCAGCTGCTTGGGAGGCAGAAGTAGGAGGATGGAGGTCTAAGACCAGCCCTGAGCAAAAATGAGGCCCTATCTAAAAAATAAACTAACAACAAAAACGGCCAAGCAAGGTGGCTCATGCCTATAATCCTAGCTTTTAAAAGAGAGATCAGGAGGATTGTAGTTTAAGGCCTGCCTGGCAAAGAGTTCTCAAGACCCCCATCTCAACCAATAGCTGGGCACGGAGGTGTACACCTGTCATCCCAGCAATGTGGGAAGCCTAAGTAGGGAGGACCAAGGTCCAGGCTAGCCCACCATAAATGTGAGGTCCTACTGGAAAAATTACTTAGGCAAAAAAGAGCTGGAGGTGTGGCTCAAGCAGTAGAGCACCTGCTTAGCAAGTACAAGGCTCTGGGTTCAAACCTCAGTACCGCCAAAAAAAACAAAAAGAAAAGAAAAAGACTCAGGAGCCAACTGGAAGACTCTCTTTTTAGACAAAGATGACAAAATCTCAGCCACAAAGAGAAAAATGACTGCAGTAGAGTACACACGTCAAACATGTTAAAGGTCCATCAGCTCATAGTGGGGACTCAGAAAAACACGATTCCCCAGACAAAAGAGACAGAGCTCACTGGTGCCTTCAGAGGATGCTGGAGCGCAAACTCGTTGGTCTGGAATCTAGTCAGTACAGGGAAAAAACAATAGTTGTCCTTATTTTCTGTTGGGTAACCAAACAATCTTTATTGCTTGTTTTATTGAGACAGGGTCTTACTATGTAGAGCAGGCTGGCCTTGAACTCACGATCCTCCTATCTCTGCCTCTTGGGTGCAGGGATTACAGGCAGGAGCCACCATGCCCAACCTGTGAACTATTCTTGCCAAAAAAAATTCACAGTTGAACTTGACCAAGCCTCTCAGTCTAATTATCAATTCAGAGGAAGCATGCGTATAGAAAAACACGGTAAATAGGGACTTAAGTGACTTCAACGATGAAACGGGAAGGAGAGAAAACAATCGTGGGGGAGGGGGTGAAGACGATGAGACTTCAGAGACATTGCCAGTGGCACAAGAGGCTCCTGACTCGGTGGGGGAAATCTGCCGGGTTACGTGGAGGCATTGCAGAATCGCTGTTGTTTCGGGTGTGGGTTTAGAGCTGATGTAGATTAAATTTCGTGTGATGGCTGAGCAAAGGGCACCAGTTGGATGGGGTGAAGGAAGAATGGATGAACGCTGTCTCTCCATCCCTGGGGCCTTCACACGCCCAGCCTCTGGGCGTGTCCCCCAGGGGCAGGACAGACCCTTCCCTGACACTGGAGCCTTTGACATGCTTGTCAGACTTTGGGGGTGCCTCCCCATCGCTGGGGAGCTGTGGAACCAGGCACTCAGGAGGCTGCAGTGGGGTGGAGAACCTGCCCTCTCGGTGTGAATCCCGTGCAGGAGGCCAGAGTGGTTCAACAGCTGTGCCTAAGACCGCCCTGGAGCCCAGTCCTGCCCTTGGCCAAGGGCTCTTATGGGGGCAGAGCCTAGAGCTAAATCGTCTCCTTGTCAAGGGCCCCCCCTTAGCCACCTCTTCCCCCCAACCTTCTACCACGCCAGTGCTCCCCTGTCCCAGCCTATCCTGGGAGAAAAAAGGTAGCTGTGCGGACAGTCTGAGGTCCTTGCAAAAGTGCTCCCTGCAGAGGGCCAGGGAAGGGTGAAGAGCTGCCCTCCTTCCCCGGGAACAACGTACCTTGGCCTTCTTCCCTGGAGATGAATCCAGACAACACTACGTGAGAGAAAGAAGAGGAAGCAGCTGCCTTGGGCCGATGTGCCCATTGCAAGTGCCACCTCTGCCCAGAGACCCCGGCCAGCAGAGAGAGACCCCACAGCGGGGCACACTCACCCTCGGGGCTGAGGCAGAAGTCAGTGGAGGCCGAGCCATGCTCATTGTGGATGGTGCACCGATACACGCCACAGTCCACGGGGGACGCCTGCACAATGGCCAAGGCCGCCGGCCCCTCGTCCCCTGCACTGCAGAGAACGGAAACCCTTTGCGTAATGCCCGTTATGTGATGGGGGCGGCCGACCCCACTCTCGGAAGAGCTGCTGTGAACCCAGGCCCCGGGAGCCGTGGGGAGGTGGGGAGAACGTCTGTGGTCAAGAACTGGCCCTTGATCGCAACCGTGACCCTGAGAGCTGTGTGACTTTGGGCAAGTGACTTAAGGCCTCTGAGCCTCAGTTTTCTCACCTGTGTTCTGGGATACTTGGATCTCTTTTCCTCACGGGATTGTTGTGAGGATTAAGTGAGGTGACAGTGTGCCCGACATGATCATTGTCACGAGGGAGCCAGGTCAGGTGGCGGTGGCACGCGGGTAGGTGGCTTACCTCCTGCCCACTTCGCCCACTGGGTGTCGATCCTTGGCCCACGTCAAGACCGAGTCACTGAGAACGTTGAAAAACTGGCACCACAGCTTCAGGCTCCCGGAGGCATCAGGAAACTGCTCCACCCTGATCTTTCGGATCACCTGTGGGGCTGCAGGAAGGGGGCCCAGGTAGGAGGGAGAAGCTGCATTCCCGCCATCTTGGCCCTCTCTGGCCATCCCCTAGCTCCCTGTGTGCTCTCAGGAAACAGGCTGGGAGAAAGCAGGATTCAAGTCCCCAGACAAACCAGTACTTCAGAGCCCTAGCAGCCTTCACCTGACCCGCACGGCCCCACCCCACCTCATCCCAGGCCAGGCGGGGCCTCCCAACTGAGGACACCATGACGATCAGGAGAGGCCCCTCAGCCAGGCACCAGTGGTGCATGCCTGTAATCCCAGCTACTCAGGAGGCAGAGATCAGGAGGATCACAGTTCGACGCCAGCCCAGGCAAATAGTTCACGAGACTCTATCTAAGAAAACCCATCATAAAAAGAGGGCTGGTGGAGTGGCTCAAGGTGGAGGCCTTGAGTTCAAACCCAAGTACTGCAAAAAAGAAAATACGCAACACAAAACGGGGCTGGAGGAGTGGCTCAAGTGGTAGAGTGCCTGCTTAGAAAGTACCACACACAAAAAAAAGGCCCTTCACTTTGCATTTTATGACCCTAACCTGTGTTTTAATCCACCCCCCCACACACACACACATTCTTCTTGGTCTGTAAATGGGGATGAAGGTGACAGTAAGGGTAAAGAGGAGGAGGAGCTAGGATGCCCTGTGTTAAGCCCCTGACTCATCAAACCCACACAATGTCACTAGGTATTATGGCTTTTTTGTGGGGAGGCAGAGGCCCCTCCCCTCCCCCCCACACACAAGAGCCAGGCCTCTAGCCGGTAACCAGCAAATCCCTAGCAGAGGCAAGGGTAAGCTGGGTGGCTCTGTGAGCTCCCTGGCAGCCCTCCCCACCCCGTGCTCACCTTTGAGCAGGTCTTTGGCTTTCCTGGGCTTGGCCAGAGCTTCCTGTTTGCCTTCATCCAGGGCAGGCTCTGTGTCCACACTGCTGGCCTTGGGGCTGGGGCTCAGATCTGCAGCCGGCTCCTCCTCTGCCCGAGGCACCTCCAGCATGCCTGCCTTTCTCACCTGGGTAGGAGAGCGTCGTTCCCTGCCTGGGGTACCTGGGGACCCAGGTGCCAGACTCCTCCTGGATCCCCGAGGAGAAACCGAGGGGCTCTCCCTGTCTTCAGACTTGGGGACCTCTCCATCTGCTGTGGCTTTGACCTTGGGGAGAAATCTCTTCCTTCGAGCCCCCAGAGCCAGTTCCTCTGGTGTAGCTGCAGGGAGGTCTGTCAGAGCCTCTCCTGAGCCTCCCCCATCTTGGCAGGGCTCCTGGGTCCTGCTCTCTTCAGCCTGTCCACCCACTTCCCCCAGTGACCCAGGGCCAGGCCCTTCAAGGACCACCTCCCCTTCCCCAGAACCAAATCCTTCTGAGGCCAGCCCAGGGTCCTCCTCGCCCACCACAATGGCTGGGATGGAGAGGGGGCTGGGGCCGGGGCCCCGGGAGCCCTGGGCAGCAGCTAGGGCCTGGCGTCCAGCCTGCACCTCCCGGTCCAGGAGGCCGGTGAGGCGGCGGGTGGTGCAGGGGCTCAGCAGCAGGCTCTCTGCACTCTGCACCAGATGGTTGTTCTCCACACGCTCCAAAATGCGCCTTGATGTCCGGGGGCTCAGCCCTGCCACTTCCACGGTGGGGGCCAGCGTGGAGGAGGATGCGAGGGCCTCCGGCCCTGCCTCACTGGTATCCGTGCTGGATAGCTTCAGCAACAGAAGCAAGTAGTTCTTCAGGGAGTCTATGAGGCCAGGGTCACAGCTCCGGGGACCTGGGGACCTCCCCTCCACATCTGGCTCCTTGGCACAGGCCCCCTCACTGCTGGCGGCCGTGGTTTCTGATGGGTGACTCTGGGTAGGGGACCCTGGCCCCAGGTGTAGTGTGGGGGCAGAACTCAGCAAGGCCTGGTCCCCAGAGGGCAGGAAGGCACCTGCACTCATGTGCTGAGAAGCTGGGGTGCTGTGTAGCCCCTCCTGTGGGCTATTGGGCAGGTCAGTCCTAGGATGAGCAGGCATGGTGAACTCCTCCTGGTTCAGGCCAGCTGGAGGACCGCCACCCAGATCCACACACAGCTCTTTCCTTGGCTGCTCTTCCCTGGTGCACTGGAACACGGTGTCCTCCAGCTTGGCCTTGACTGGGCCTGACCACTCTGGTCCTTGACATCTCTCTCCTCCCACCCGCTCCAAGCTCCCTTGGGGACACAGCTGTACAGGGCATGTGAGGCTGCCTGGAAGGGGACACAGTACAGTGTCCTCATAGTTTCTGGAGGCTGTGACTGCTGGCTCCTCAGATCTGAGCATGAAGCCAGGTTTTTCTGGGACATGAGCTGCTTCTGGGGTCTGAGGGGACCTGAGAGGCTCTGAAGGTTGGAGCTCAGGGGCTCTGGCCAGTGAACTGAGGCCCATCACAGGCTGTTGCTCTGACTGGCCTTTCACAGCTGTGGGAATGCTGCCTTCTGACGGTGTCCCTCTCTCTTCCTGTACCCTTGTGTCTCTTGTGTCATCTTCCTGTGCCTTCCTGTCTTCTCTCTTCTGCTCACCTGCCTGTGTCCTTCCTCCCTGTGTCTCCACCCTTCTGGGTGTCACTACATCCATCTGTGAACTGTCTGACTGTGACCTCTCACTTTCCTGCATCACCACGTCCACTTGCACCTTCCTATCTGCCTGTGACCTCTGGGCTGCATGTGCTCCGTCTCCCTGAGTCCTGCCTTCCATCTGCATCTTCCCGTCCGTCTGCATAGTCTTGCCTCTAGTTCTCCCATCCTCCTGAGTCTCTGTATCCATGGGCTCCAATGCACCTGGACTTCCAGAGCTGCTTCCCGCAGGTGTGGGAGGAGCTGCTGTCGCCTGGGACTCCAGGACCTGAGGACAGGTGGACAAAAGCAATGACATTGGAATCTCTCCAATAGAGAACTGGTCCGCATAAGATTTTTCACGACAAATAATATTAGTACCATTTGTCTTTCCCCTTCCCTCCTAAATTCTCAGAGACTGAGGGCCCAATCGCGGCTCCGAGGACAGAGGGGTTAACAAGGATGAACAACCGAATAACTGATAAGGCTCCCAATCCTTGAATGAACGTCGTAGAGCCTGGAGCAGTGGTTTTGGGGAACAGGAGGAAAAGCCAGGAGCTTATCAGGAGTAGGACAGGGCAGTACGGGCACCACAGTCTCTTTCTACTGAAGCCCAGATCCATGGCCGATGCTCAGATTTCACCATCTCTCAATGTGTGGTTGAGAAGCCTTTAGTCCCATTTCCTGGGGAGCAGGACTCCTGCTATACTAAAATAAATCCTTGTAAAACTTCAAAACAACAACAACAACAAAATACTTGGTAGAATTCCCTAGTAAAACCATCTGGCCCTAAAGATTACTTTTTTTTTTTTTTGGAAGATTTTTTTATTACAAATTCACTTTCTTAAACACTTAAAAGATTATCCAAGTTACCTATTTCATTTTTGCGTGAGTTTTGACAGTTTGTGGTTTTAAAGAATTGGTGTAAGGATGGGGGGTTGTGGCTCAAGGAGTAGAGCGTCTGCCTAGCAAGCACAAGGCCCTGAGTTCAAACCCCAATACCTCCCAAGAAAATTAAATTAATATATAAAGAATGGGTCTATTTCAACTAAGCAGTTGAATTTATGTGCCGCTTTTCATAGTAGTCTTTCATGGCCCTTTTAACCAACTAAGCAATAGAGCCACCTTCACGGCCCTGTTAGTGCTCACAGGGTCTGTCTGTAGTGACATCTGTTTGTTTGGTTTGTTTTTGTTTTTTTGGTGGCACTGGGGTTTAAACTCAGGGCTTTGCGCTTGCTAGGTAGGAAGGAGCTCTGCCACTTGAACCAAGCCTCCAGGCCACCCTCTTGCATCCTTAATACTGGCATTTTGTGTCTTTTTTTATGAGTTTTGTTGTTGTTGTTATTGTCTGTTTTGTGATACTGGGGATCAAACCCAGGGCCTTGCCCACACTAGGCAATCCTTACAAGTCTTGCTTGAAGTGTATCAATATTAAAATAACCAGTTTGGGGTTTATTTTCTCCACCATTTTCCTGTCTTCAAAGCCATGGCTTTCTGTTATTTTCTTTATTCCCTCCTTGCTGCTTGTTTTGGGTTTGTCTTGCTTTCTGTTCTATCTTACTCTGGTCAGGGCTTAGGTAATTGATTTTAGACTTCCCTTCTTTTCTAATATAAGTTTTTGTGTGTGTGGTCCTAGGGTTTTGAACTTAGGGCCTTAGACTTGCCTGGCAGGCACTCTACCACTTGAGCCATGCCCCCAGCCCTTTGGTTTTACTTATTTTTCTGATGGGGTCTCTGTTAGTGGCACACACCTATAGTCCCAGCTACTTGGGAGGAAGAGATAGGAGTTTGTGGTCTGAGGCCAGCCTCAGGCAAACATGAGACCCTAGCTGAAAACATGGCAAAAATAGAGGGCTGAGGTGAGGCCCAAATGGTAGAGTGCCTGCCAAGCAAGTGCAAGACCCTGAGTTCAAAACCCAGTACGAAAAGAAAAAAAAAGTGTTTCAGTACTGTCTCCTTCCCCAAGCTGCCTGCTGCTCCTTCCCTTCCAAAGCTGACAGATTGCTGCACCAGGCGTTCCGCCGAAGTTTTTAGCTGCATTTATCTGGGGCGTACAGGGTGGGTTTGAGAACTGAAACTACCACTAACTATAGTAACTAGCTCAGTAGTGGTGATTGCATTTTTGAGTCCTGGAATTTTAGTTGGGGTTCTGTTTTTTTAGCAGTACTGGGATTTGAACTTGGGGCCTCACTATGAACTCAGCTCCTTTACCATGTAGGGAGCTCTACAACTTGAGCCACACTCCCAGCCCTTTTTGCTTTAGTTATTTTTCAAATAGGGTCTGGTGTTTATTCCCAGGCTAACCTGGACTGGGATCCTCCTATTTATGCCTCTTGCATAGCAGGACGACAGGCGTGTGTCACTGCACTCAGCTTTTTATCAACTGAGATAGGGTTTCACAAACTTTCTTGCCTGGGATGGCTTCAAACTGGGATCCTCCCAATCGCCACCTCCTGAATAGATGGGATTACAGGCATGAGCCACCGTCACCCGGCTCTTTCTCTTTCTGTCTCTACCCTGACCCTATGTAATGTTACAATTTAAGGACTTGGGTGAGCTGCCAGGTGCTAGTGACTAGGAATATGTCACCAGCTAGTGAAGAGGCAGAGCCCTCCCATCCCCACACCATCCCCTGGATCTGGACAGACAGGGCACCCCCCCCCCCATGGCGCCACACTCTGGAGCTGAGGCAGAGCTCAGGGTACCGCAGGAACATTTAGCCCTTGAGGTCCCGTGGGTCAGTGTCTACCCATTGAGCTCCTGCCGGTGAGATCCTTCTGCCCAGGGAAAGAGCTGCCTGAACCGCATGGCCGGGCAGGAGCGGAGGACCTCTGGATATTCTTAACCACAATTCCAGCATCTGTCTGTTCCTCAGCCACTCCCAGAGGAAAGCCTAACTCAGGCTTCCAAAGACACCTCATATTTCCAGGAAGGAAAGTCAAGACAGAGTAGGAGGCACTGGTGTCATTTTTCAGAAGCAGAAACCCTTACAGTGCCTAACCCTAATAAGAAACAGGCTAGGAAGAAAGCAACTGAATACAAAAAGAGGAGCCAACAGGCCAGGCATGGTGGTGCATGTCTGTAATCCCAGCATTCTGGAGGGTGAGATAGAAGAGTTGAGAGCTCATGACCAGCCTGGGCTATGCAGCGAGACCCTGTCTCAAAAGTGAACATACAAGCGGGCTGGCAGAGTGGCTCAAGGGGTAGAGCATCTGTGGCCCTGAGTTCAAGCCCCAGTACAGCAAAAAAATAAAAAAAAAAAAAAGAAAGATCACACAAACAAAAATCAAGCTAGAAACTGGTAAAATACAATACATCCCCAAAAATAGCAGATTCAGTTAAAAGTTAAATGGAATAAACAACAGAAATTCAAAAAGATACAGAAATGGTTAAAAATTCAGGGCATCTTCACATAGCCATTAAAGATATAATCGCAAAGATTTTTTAGGCCAGGTGCTTGAGGCTCACACCTATGATCCTAGCTACATGGGAGGCTGATATTGGGAGGGAGAATTGCAATTCGAGGCAAGAGACTCCATCTCCAAAATAACCACAGCAAAACAGACTGGAGGAGTGGCTCAAGCAGTACAGGGCCTACTCTGCAAGTGCGAAGCCCTGAGTTAAAACCCCAAACCCACCAAAAAAAAAGAGAGAAAATTTTTAGAAACCATGCAGAAATGCTCATGAAATAATGAAAACTAGATCAGAGTAACAGTGAACACTAAATTTTAAAGATAAATAATAATAAAAAGGCATGTCCACATAAGAAAGGTGGGAGACACACCCCGGTTTCTCACTGGCTCTCAGTGGATGGTACAGCTTTACTTTTCCATTTGGATTCTCAGAGTTTTCCCCTTATTTTCTAACATAACTGTGTGTTCTTCTTATAATCAGAAAAAATAAAAGATCTGGCTGGCAGAGTGGCTCAAGGGATAGAGGACCTGCCTAGCAAGTGTGAGGCCCTGAGTTCAAATCCCAGTACTGCCAAATATAAAATAAAATATCTGGTAGGATAAGAATTCACCCACTAAAAAAGCAACAGTTTAAATTTTACATATATGGTAAGTGCATCTTTCACATGTTTATGTCAAAAAAAATTTTTTGTTTTGCCCCTGGGCAGTGGGGTTTTTCAGGAGTCTTAGCACCAACACCGCCCCAGCCCTGCCCACCTCTGGGAGGGGTGAGGCTGGCGCTCCACTGCGGCCCCGCCAGGAGGCTGCGGCCATGCTGGCGTGGGTTCCCATCCCTGGAGGCAGAGAAGCCAGATTTTCACACAGACTTGGCAACCGACCTGGTCACTTCCTAAATGAGCTCCCTAGAGGCCTGCGAGGCCATCCCTCCGGAAAGGCTGCTGTCCTGCCTGAGGGCTGTCAGGCATTGTCACCTATTCCAATGCCCTTGGGTCACTGCACACTTACCACACCAGTGGTCAGCATGGCCTGCGCCCACGCACAGGGGACAGAAGCCTGAGTGGGGCCCAGAGCTGGGCTTGGGGTTGAATTTGCCCCACTCCAAGTCCCTCTGAACCACTGTTCCCACATGCTGACCTCAACACCTGCGGAAATGAAACCATGTCCCTGTCACCTTGAACCTGGGCTCTCCTTCCCCTCTGTAAACACTCTCTCCTTGGGAAAGCCAGTCCTGCTCTCCATGGGGCACCCTCCTCCCCACCCAGGTGTCCCTGTGTGTGCGTCTCTTGGCTGTTCCAAGAACCCAGCTGCCCTCAGCCCACGTGCCTGGGAAGCACAGCTTCCCCAAGTTCCTGCCTCCTCCACCCCTAGAAACAGACTCCTGCTGGTGCCTGCCAAAATCAGAGGTTTCTCCCCTTAGCATTGCCAGAACTGGCAAAAAGAACAGGACCCCAAGAAGACTGGAGTTTCAGATTAAGCAACCAACAATTTCTTGGTACAAATAGGTCCCATCTCTCTTAGCCACCCAACCCCTCCTCTTAAACCTCAAAAGAAAGACTGTCTCCTGTTGCCCTAAATCCCTGGGAAATCCTGCCTCTCTCTGCCCCTGAACCTGGAATGGCAGACCGTCCTCTCATGCTCTCAGTCTGCACCTCAAGCAACCTGTGCTGACGTCCTCTCCCTCCACCTTCGACGAGAGCACCCCACTGTCCTGTCTCCATCCCTGCTCCCCAAAAACAGTGACACTCGTGCTCCCAAGTAAAAGGGTTTGTCTCTGTTTCCCACCACAGTAATAGTTCACCACTGCCATTTGCTTAGTTTTTTGTTCTGTTTGTCCCCAGCCCTTTTTGCTTCAGGTATTTTTCAGACAGGGTCTCAAGTTTTCCTTTGACTGCAATCCTCCTACCTCTGTCTCCAGCCCAGCTGGAATACAGGTGTGTACCACCATGGATGGCTAGTTTGTTGAGATAGGGTCTCACTAACTTTTTGCCAAGGCTGGCCTCAAACCATGATCCTCCTGATCTGTACCTCCCAAGTAAGCTGAGAATACAGAAATAACCCATTTATTCGGCTCTTGGTGTGCACCCTAATTCTTTCAAGAGCTCTATGGAGCAGGTATTAAAGATAAGTTTATGACTTGCCTAAAATCACACTTTGTTAAGGGTACAAAGATTGGCATATAGGTACACCTGCCTCTAAAACTTTAGATAAACCCAGATTAGCTAGCATTTCCTGGACACTCCAGCTTTTTTTTTTTTCAGACAGGGTCTTGTACTATGCAGCCCAGGCTGGCCTCAAACTCGAGACCCTACTGCCTCAGCCTCCTGAGTGCTAGAATTACGATACTATTTTTTAAAAAGTTAAAAATTCCAATGAAGTCCGGTTGAGACCTGCTGCACTGTGCTGCTCACATGCCTGCCACCTGGAGACAGGCCCCACGGGGGCCATGACTGTGGTCCCCTGCTCCTGGCTGGCACCCCATCCCCTCCGCACCTCCTTCTATAAATAGCCCTCAGCTCCCTGGCTGCCAAGCTGTTACAGCAAGAGTTTCCATGAGGTCAGCTTCCCAGAGCGGCCTACAAGCACCCAACACCCATGCTCACCTCTCCTGGGGTCCTGGGGTCTGCTCGCCCCTGCCAGGCGCTGTCCCGGTTACTGTGCCTCCGGCGGGCAGGAGGAGTTGGCACCTGGACAGAGGCCTGAGACGGGGCCTTCCCTAGGCTCTGGGCCCCACGTTCTGGAGCTTGACTCAAGGAAGAGATGGTGGTGGGCTCCCCTTTGGGCTTCGGAGGGGCAAACCTCTTCCTGTTGAAAGGCTTAATTGGCTGGGGGCCCAAGGAGGGCATGAGCTGGTCAGGGGCAGGAGGCACCCCCTCGCCTCCAGCCTCGACGGGCCCCTTGGTTGAGGGGCTCTGTGCAGGTGCCCTGGCCCTTGGGGGCAGGGACTCATCCTCCCGCTGCGGCCTGGCTGCCTGGGTGCTCTCCACGTACATGTCCTTCAGGGAGAAATGGACCTTGGGGTCTGAGTCTGGGCCGGAGGCTGGGGCTGAGGCATGGGTGGCAGCGGGGACACCCTGGGTCTTGTCTTGCGTGTCCACGGCAGATGCTGGCTTCCTGGGACTCTCTGTTCTTGAAGCCCCAGGCCCCCGTGCTGCCCTGCCTCTGGGCTGGGCCTGGATCTGCTGTGTGTCCCCAGGCTCTTGTGTCCCACGGGAATCAGGCTTGTCTGGACTGGGGACACAGTTTTCTGAGGAGCGCTGGCTTCGGGCTGCCTTTTCTAACTCTGGCTTCCGCACACCTGGCTTAGCTTCTTCATCTTTCCTTTTCTTCTTTGCCCCAGATTCCTTTTGGGGGGCCCTCTGAGGCCCCAGCTCCATGGCCTCACAGATGTATGTCAGCAAGCCGTGCTCCCCGTCCTCTCCATTCTCGGGAGCAGCCTCCCCATTGGTGGGTGCCTCTCCAGGAGCAAAACTGTTGATCAGACCCAAACCTGGGTGCTGGGCAGCCTCCGTCTCCCCTTCCTGCCAAGCAGCCTCGGTCCCCTCCTCGGCCTCCCTAGCCGGGATTAAGGGCACCGGCACCTGGGCCCCGCTCAGCCGCCGCTTGCGCTGGAAGCGGTCGGGGCTGAGCTTGCGCCTCGGGTCGGGCTCCCCCGCAGCCTCCTTCCCCTGCTTCCAGCTCTGCTCGATCTCCCGCATCTTGGCTGCAGCCTTACGCTTCAACTTGGCGAACCAGCGCTGGTGGATCTTGTACTCCGTCATGGTGCCCACCTCCAGCACCCCCGAGCAGGACACAATGCCCTTGGTGTTGCGAGCAGAGGCCTGGTAAATGGCAGCATCTTCTTCGCGACACCTGAAGGAAGGAGCACCAGAGCCTTTCAAAGCCAAGCACACCCCCGCCCCATCCAAGTCCTGCCTGGTCCCCATCCCACCTTAGATGTCACTGCGTCCTCCGTTACACTTGAGGAAACTGAGGCACAGGAGGGTGGCAGCTGACCAAGGTTCACGCTGTCCCGGGAGGGATTAGATGTAGGGCTCAGAAGAGCTCCCTTCAGAAGCAGGTGACCAGCACGGCCGCTTGTGAAGTAATGGTGACACGGTTGCTTTTTTTGGCAGCCGACCTCATGGAAAATGCTTCCGTGTGTCAGGACCTACTGGGTTGCACTCAGCTCAAGGCTGTCGGGAGTACTCACTCCCAGCCTGGCCTAAGGAGGCCCCGGATGCCGGCAGGGAGGCAGCTCCCCAGGTGGTCAGCTCGGCAGCAGAACCCTGGCCTCTCACTGCAGATGGTACCCTGCATCTCCACCCAGCGGCTCCATGTCTGGGGACAGGGAGCAGAACAGGCCTCTCCCTCACCTGTACAGCTGCAGGGTGTGACGCTTGCCCTGATGAGTGATCTCATATTTTGGCAAGCCACAGTAGCGGTCCAGTTCTATGTCGTCCTTGTACCAGGTCACCTCTGGCTCCGGGTATCCTGGGAAGGAAGAGGGTTGGGTTACAGTAAGGTGAGTTCCAAAACAGAGCGAAGAGTCCTAGGCTTTCCCAGAGCACCTAAAAAGACGACAGGACCACCTTTCCCAGGCCCCTGGGTGGCTTGGCTTATTTCCAGAAACTAGAACCTGTCACAGTGCGACACATTTCCCCTTCCAGCTGGAAGGAAAATAGGGAGGAGAAATAGGGAAGTGAAGAATTTGCGCCAATTGTTGACTGGCAGTAACAAGTGTCCTTTTTACAGTGGCCACTCTGCGCGCCCAACTGTAGTAAGGCGTCCTCCTCAAACCCCATCCTGCACCCCTGCCAGGAGCCTGTCTTCTTCGTCTCAAGGTCCTAGCCGTACTACGTGACAACACAGCTAAAATGTCCATCTGTCCATCCATCCGTTCACTCAGGATCCATCTATTCAGCCATTCATACCTACCACCTACCCAACCATTTCAGGGAGTCCAACTGAAGTATCTATTCAGCCCCTCTTCTCAGGGGACGCCCAGCCCAACCATGAGGAAGGCCTGTGACAGCTACTGTCACAGACATGTCCCTGGCCTCCCTGGCACAGCTGAATGGCCACAAATGGGCACTAACGCAGTCCACCTGGCTAGGGAATTAGGACCACGAGCCAGCTTTTACCATCGGGTCTGGAAACCTCGTTTCGAAGGGGCAGACAGCTCTTTCCACGGCACGGACTGAGCAGTGACAGATTAAGAAGCAAAACTGAGGCTCAGGACTGAGTTGGAGCTGCGAGGCAGATGCTTCCGGTCCTTGCCTGAGCTCAGCTACATCCTCTGGTCCGTTCCATGAGGAGCCCCTCCAGCCTTTCCAACAAGGTCTTTCATTTCCTGAGCTGACTCCACCTGACTCACATCACTTGCTAGAAGTCAAGTGCACTCAAGCAAGTAAGCCCAGCTCAGGGGTCGGGGACCTGCTGGACGGTAGCCATTAGACCTGCCCACCAGGGAGCAGTGCGCCTGGCATCGTGCCTGTGGGAAACCTCACTCCCGTCCACAGCCATCCCTCACTGCATCCTGTCCCTCTCCAACAAGTGTCATCAAACTTTTCCCCTTTTTTACTCCATTCCCATCAGCACACAAGTCTGCTGCACTGCTGCCCTTCCTTAAAAAGACCCTCCTTTGGCTTCACACCCTCCTCCAGCTCCTGCCCATTTCTCTGCTCAGTTCTCCACAGAAAAAGTTCTTTATGCTGAGGCTGAGGCAGGAAGAAGACAAGTTTGAAGCTAGCCTAGATTACACAGTAAGACCCTGTCTCAAAAAAAAAGACCAGGTGCAGTTGCTCATGTCTGTAATCCCAGCTACTCAGAAGGTGGAAATTGGGAGGATTGTGGTTTGAGGCCAGCCTGCAAACAGTTAGTGAGACCCCATCTCAACCAATCAGCAAGGCATGGTGGCTCACACCTGTGACCCCAGCTACACAGGAAGCATAGGTAGGAAGACAACCATCTCCTTCAGGTTCAGGCAAAAACGGGAGACCCTATCTGAAAAATAACTCAGGCAAAAGGGGCGGGGGAGGGGCAAGGCTCAAGCAGTAGAGCAACTGCTTAGAAAGCATGAGGCCCTGAGTTCAAAC
The DNA here is from genome assembly GCF_047511655.1 of Castor canadensis. NCBI lineage: Eukaryota > Metazoa > Chordata > Mammalia > Rodentia > Castoridae > Castor > Castor canadensis. The sequence goes on along the minus strand of NC_133404.1, from coordinate 42,658,385 downwards.
TCCAGCATCACCAAAAATGAAAAAGCAAGAAAAATTATTTAGACGAGTCATTTGTCTTTACTCACTATCTTTATTTCCTCTCCCCTACCAGACTTTCGCACCCACCGCTGCCCCAGAATTGCCCTTGTCATGGTCACCTGTGACTTGTACACTGCTGAACCTGGTGGTCAGTTCTTACGTCTCATCTACCCAGTCAGTGAGTAATAAGGACCCCACTTCCTGAAGCCTTTTGCTCCCCTCCTTCTGGCCACTTACTAATCCCTTTCATGGTCCCCGGACTCAGGGCTCAGAACCAGTTTCCATTCTAACTCACAACCCGGTGATCGAATCCTGTCCTGTGTGCTCACAGCTCCTGGATTCCCATCTCCAGCCAGACCTCCCCTGTGAACTGACTGAGTGTCATGTCTGCACTTGAAGGTCTAACAGCCAGCAAACCCAGCAGGTCCCAAGCCTGACTCCTAGTCCTCTTCGAGCCTGTCCCTTGGTTCCCGCCAACCTGGAGGGGACCCTTCAGCCCTTTTGCTTTCTCACACCACTCCATCAACAGCGAGAATGGTCCTCCCTTCCACTCGCACTTGGATTTCTGTGATAATCTTCCCTGTCCTCGATGCATCCATCTGTCTCTCTTCCACCCATTCTTGGCACAAAAGCCGGAGTGGATCTTCTGCTCAAAACGCCCCAAAAGCTCCCATCTCACTTGGGCCTCACAAACTGGGCCCTATTACCATATTGGCCTCATTTCCTGTCTCTCTTCCTCCCTCCCTGCAACCCAGCCACAGTCCTGCTGCCTCACCTCCAACACACCATGGGTCTCCGTTCCTAAGTCACCTCAAAGAGGCCTCCCCCCCACCCAGGGCGAAACACCAGCTCTCTCTCCTGGACACTTCTGATTGCTCCTGAAAGCTTATTTTCTTCCTAGGACACATTGCTGCCTGACGCAAGTCTGTTAGTTCATCTGCATCTCTGTCCTGTCCCGTCCGCCCCACCCCCACTGTGGAGTGTCACCTCTGCGAGGGCAGGGACTTATCTGTGCGGTTCACTGCTGTGTCCCCAGTTCCTAGAATAGTGCCTGGTATGGAAGCAATGCTCATTAAATATTTATAGAAGAATACACAGCAATTTGCAGAGAGAGAGAGCTCAGGGGGCAGAGGAGGGGCCATCACCTCAGCTGGGGACGTGGGGGAGGCCTTTGCAGTGAGTGGCACTGGACTGGACTTAAAGGAGGAGCAGAATTTCAGAAAATGGGGGTTCTGTACCCCCTGCTCTAGCACCCCTGCCCTCCCCACTAATCACAACTTCCTGTCTGCCTGTCCTGCTGGACTCAGGTCCCCTGTGGACAGGAGTCAGCGTGCCCACTGCTACATCTCTGCCACCTCACACAGTAGTTACTTAATAAAGACCTGCGGATGGCAAACAAGTGAGAGGATGAGTGAACAAACAAGGGTGGACGGGAAGGGCACGGCTGCCAAACGAGCTGCCTCTGTGCGGTGTGAGGGAAAACAAGGGCATGCTGGGAAATGTGAGCAGGGGCAGGGGTGAGGGAGGCTGCAGCTGGTTGGGCCAGGAACAGCTCTGGGCAGCCCTGGCTGTAAAGTGAGCCCCATGTTTCCACTTTGAGCTAAATCCCTGGTTACATCACTGTGCCTGTGGCCAGGGCCAGCACAGGTGTCCTCACTGCCCTGCAGGGTGACCTCATCCCTGCAAGCGCCCAGCTCAGGGCCTCCCTGCCCCATGATGTACCCAGGACGGCCTTGGCCTTCAGGGCATCTGAGTTCAGGTAGGCTGGGGTGAAGGGACAGGGGTGGGGCAAGGAGAGGGAATGGAGTTGACTGCATAGGCCAAGGCCTGGTCCCCCGACATGCAAACTACATTTGAAAACACAAAAGCAGGAGGGTGTGTGCCCATGCGTATGTGTGCGCGCGCGTGCGTGCGCACACTTGGCTCTGGCCAGGAGCTCCGGGTGGTACTTGAACCTGTAGCCTTCCCTCTGCCCCTTCACACCTCATGGTCTCTGTTTTGCAGCCAGCAGGCTTGACTGGAGAGCCCAGCGCACAGGAACTCGTCCCAACCATTCCTGGCTTGGAGAAACTCAGGAGGAGAGGGAGCAGGGCAGGGGGGGAAAGAGAGGGAGAAGATGAAGAAGAAAAAGGAGGAGCAAGAGGAGGAGAACTGAAAATTTGGGGTAGAAGAACTTTCAAACACAGAATTGCATTTGACCTCAGAACAACCCTGAGCAAAAGCATGCTGGCATCTGCTGAGGACATGCTGTGTGCGAGACTGAGCGAACACTTGTCGTGTGTTACTCATCTAAGGTTGCAGGAGTCCTCCAGGGACACACTGTGACGGGCCTACAGTTTAAGGAAGAGGAAATCAAGGCTCCTGCCCGATGAGGTCACCAAGCTCCTAAGTAGAACCCCAAGCCCTCTGCAATAACCCGGCAGGTGTCATCCCTCCACAAAAGGACAATGAGGTGCAGAGGAGCTGAGTAACACTCGGAGTGTCATGGGTGGCACGTGACATAGCCCAAGGTTTCCTTTCCCTTTCTCCAGTGTGCTTTCCAGTTGGGGTTCTGAGGTTGATGTAGGAGTTTTTGCTCCCAGAAGTTACCACATTAGACTTACTCCTCTAAAAAAAGATTCCTGCAGGAACTCAGTCCTTTCTACGGGCTCAGTCCCTTGGTCCACCCTGCTAGTGCTAGTGCTTCGTCCCCCACCCCAGCACCCGTATGGGCACACACCCAGCAACACAGAGTGCACGACAGAGTGCACTTTCAGGGATGGACAAACTCGAGGAGGACAGTAGCTCTTGAGCTGAGGGGCCAGCCAAGGCCCTGGTCCACCCACCTGCCCACTAAGTGGGAGGAGCCCTGGGCAATGCATCCCTTCTCCACGCTGGCAAGGACCCCCAGCCGGGTCCCTAACCTGGACTAGGTTCTGACCACCAGGAAGGCATCACCTGTGCCTGGCAGGGCCCTGGTGCCAGGGCTGATGTATCCCAGCTTTGTTTAGGGAATGCTGGTGGCAGGACACAGGAGGAGAGGCACGTGCCGTCTCCACAGTATCCAACAGGGCCAGCCACCACCTCTCCAGGCTGGGGACGCCCAGTTTCTAGTCCTGTTTCCTTAGTTCTTGGAGCCCTCCGCGTCCCCTCTCCCTGCCCTGCCCCCCTTCCACACTGTCCACATTTCCTCCTCACTAGTTGGCATCTCAGAAAACGTGCTCCTAATCTGTGACACAAGCTCAGGTAACCTGTGGGGCTGAGGGAAGGCGGGGCAGGAACAAGCATGGACTAAGGTGTGGCCACAGAGACACAGGCCCTGGAAGTCACTCGGTGTCACGTGGTAAGGGCTCCTGAACAGTAGCCACAGACATCGTGAGGCCTGGACGTACAGGTTTGCTGTTCTGCGTTGGGCTTGAAACAGGAAAACCTTTTTCCCGCAATGACACTGGGAGGATTCATCAAAGTGTCCTACGATCTTATGTGACTGACCCCTCCAAGTCTCTCAGTAGTTGATGGCTTCAAAGGACAGCTGCTGTGACTGCAGTGCCTGAGCCACAGCTGAGACACACGGTGTGGAAAGAGGAGACGCTGCTGCTTTTGTCACCGACACCATCAGGACCACCCTGGTCACCTGGCACATTCTTAGCACAGCCCCGAGAGGCATGGCGTGTCAGGGTGTGCCCGGTCCTGGCTGACAGAGAGGTGTGTGGACAGGACAGTGTGCCATGGAGGTGGAGCGCTGGAGATCACCTGCCAGAGGCCAGCCTCGCAGCTGGACCAGTGACAAGGAGGAGGGTGTGCCAAGCCAAGATGGCAGAATGGACGAGCCATCTATGAGCACAGCCTCCACTGAACCAAAACACAAAACCAGAAGGATGGAGAGGCCAGGCAAGGGCAGGCAGAGACGGACTTAGCACACTCACGACAGCTCGGCCCTACGCCAGCAGAGGGGAGCACGGAGAAGCCCTCCAGGACGCGAGGCTGGCAGCCAGGTGCCTCTGGCACTGGGGCGGAAGGGGAGGGAGGAAAGGTCACAAGGGACTTACAGAATAGATGCTGGCAATGGTGGTCCACCTGTAGTCCTAGCTCTCCGGCCGAGGCTGGAGGATCCTGAGGTCAAGGCCAGCCTGGGCTGTAGAGTTTTTTGACTGTCTCAAAAAAACAAAACCAAACCAGCTGATCTCTGGGCTCCGTAAGCTACTGCTGCATGGCCCCGCAGGGCTGCCTCCTCCCTCTGGCCAAGACGGAGCTGGTCAACTGGGAAGGTAAACCTTTGCTTGTTAACTGAAGAAAGCAGTGGCTGAGCGCCACCAGCATGGGAAACAGAAAACTGTAAAGACCACGCATTATAAAACACGTCCATGCTGCTGAGAGCACACCCAACACTCTAGCTGCACAACTCCCAGGAAGCCTCTCTCTAGGAACCCAGCCAGTCCAGGAAGGAGCTAGAGAAGTGCCACTGGCAGTTTCCAACCTGACTACCCAGGTCCCCCTAGAGTGACCATCCAAGTCTTCAGACCTATCCTGCTTGCTCGGGACTTTCAGTCAGCTTTTTAGTCTCGTTCTTCCTTCTCCTCCTTCCTTCTTTTTCCCCTTTCTCCTCCTCCTCCCCTTCTTCTCTTCCTCATTCTTTCTTTTCTCTTTTCTCCTTCTCCCCTTCCCTTCTTCCCTTCCTCCCTCCCTTCCTTTCTTCCTTTTCTTCCCCCTTTCTCCTCCTCCTCCCCTCCTTGTCTTCCTCTTTCTTTTCTCCTTCTCTTCCTTCTTTCCTTCCTTCTCTTCCTTCCTTGCTTCTCTCCCTCCCTCCCTTCCTCCCTCCCTCCCTCCCTCCTTCCCTCTCTCCTTCCTTCCTTTTCTTTTCTTAGGCTCTCTCTATGTAGCCCAGCTTGGCCTCAAACTCAGTCCTCCTGCCTCAGCCCCCAGAATGCTGGGATTACAGACATGTGCCACCATGCCTAGCTTAGTTTCCTAATCATTACTTGACAGCCAAAGATTCCAAGAAGCTTAATCTTCTTGTAATTGAAGATTAATGACAAAATAAAATCAAACAGAAAAAAAGCAAACTGATAGAAATACACTATGCAAGAAAAAAGAAGCCTTCAGAAAACTATCACTAGTGCTCAGGAGCTAAAGAAATCACACTTGTGAAAAGGCAGGGAGCTGTGAAGACGATGAGAGAGCCCTAGGAGTTACAATTTTACTGGAAGAACTGAAAGACAAAACTGCAGACGCCTCCCAGGAGGTAGAGGAAAAAAGAGAAATGATGGAAAGGAGAAGAAAATAAGAGGTGTAGGTGTGGTGGGGCACTCCTGTAATCCCAGTACTTAGGAAACTGAAGTGGGAGAATCACATCTTTGATGCTATCCTGGGCTACCTAGTGAGTTCCTGTCTCAAAAAGAAAAAAAAAAATTCCAAATTTCTCAGAATTAAAAGCTCTCAGTTTCTGACTAAAAACATCTGATCATGCCCCAGGATGAAGAAAGTCACATCAAAATGCAGTGGCAAGAAATATCAGTGCGCTCTTAGAAGCTTCCAGAGGGAAAAGTCAGATGCAAAGGTTAGGACCGAACTGTCTTCTCACTCAGAAGCCTGGAAGCAAAAACCAGAGCAATGCCTTCAAAATTCTGAAGGAAATTATTTTCAACTTAGCAACTTGGCATTCTATACCCAGCAAAACTGCCCACCAAGTGGAAAGCAGACACGGCAAGTCTAACATTGACTCCTGGGTGCTCGTTCTGGAAAGCTCCCAAAACAAGAATGTAAGTCAAAGAGCAGAGAAGTGTTCAGTACTAAAGATCTATCACCAGAGGGAGAGGAAGAGAGACGCCAGGGAGACAGTTGTGTGTGACACAGGGAGCAAAGTCACACTGGAGTGCACGGACTTCAAGGGGAGACAGGCCCAGAGCTTGCCCCACAATGTCCTCCGCTGGCTGTTGTCAGGACCTGACAAAAGTCCTGGAGGCAGTGCCTCAAGAAAGCAAGAAGAAAAGCCAAGAAAAGGAAGAGAGCTGGAGGAGTGGCTCAAGAGATAGAGAGCCACCTAGCAAGTGTGAAACTCTTGAGTTCAAATCCCAGTGCCACCAAAAAAAAAAAGGAAGAAAAAGGACATGCGATCCAGGAGGGTGAATCAAACCTAGGAGAAAGGAGAAAGGTGAAGGGAATATCTAGGATAAGAGCTGCTTATCAGGCTAGGGCTTTTATTAGTTCAGGTAGAAGAAGAATCGAGTCCTCTAGAGGAATGTCTCTAAGGAAAGTGACAGCTGAGGGCACTGACCTGGAGAACACTATGTTAAGAGGCTAAAGAAAGCTTAAGGAAAGTTAGCAGCTGGGCATGGTGGTACATGCCTGTAATCCCAGCTACTTGTGAGGCAACGTCAGGAGGATCGCTTGAACCCAGGAGTTCCAGATGTTTCTCTCCTCACACACACAAATCAGCAGTACCAAAAACTAAAGAAATGAGGCCTGGAGGTATGGTTCAAGTGGCAGAGCACCTGCTCACTACTGGAAAAAACAAAAAAAAAAAAGAAGGCAAGAGCAAAAAGTGAAGAAAATAACCTTCGGGAAAACAGAAGAAATATACTCGAACACAGCCCGAGTGTAACACAGCGTGCTAACCGTGTGATCACATCACACATAGTACACGTCCTGCAGCAAACACAGGGCTACTGCATACCACTGTATATACGACTTAATTCTACACTGTTCCTTTGTGAACAATTTCATGTAGCCATCACGGGCAAACAGTAAGCGCTTGTTTGCTTGCTTGCTTTTGGTCCTGGATGTGGAGCCCAGAGCCCCGCAGGTGCTAAGCAAGGACTGTGCCACTGAGTCACACACACCCTGTCCCAGTAAATACTGACTTAAGCCAAAATTATGATGGAGAAGCCAAGTGGAGAAAAAGCGAGAGAATGTCGGTACAAGAGCGTGAATTCCTCACCGACCATCACAGAGAACCTGCAAAAGCGCAGCCTCAGAGGCAAGGAGCCACCGTTCCTCAGCAGGAGGGAAGGTGGATGGGCAGGCGACATGGCTGCAAGTGGACAGCAGAGCCGGGAAGACCGCGAGTAGAGAGGTGAGCGGCTGGGTTTGCATTAATGCCTTTTAGTATAATCTGAAGTCTTAAACTACGTGCCTGTGTTGATTTGATGAATTAAAATTCAATTTTCCTTAAAAAGAAGAATTAAGGACAATCTAAATAGAGAAAATGCAAGAAAGTATGCAGAGAGGAAAGCACTGGGTTTTTCTAGGAAGCCACTGGTGCCACAGACACAGGAGAGGTGGGTGGAGATACTGCAAGGCAGAAGCAGAAGGTCCTCCTCCCAGTCACGCAGACTGGTGCAGGTCACCTAACAGCTGCCAGCTCCCCCTCTGCAAAACTGGACTAACAATTGCACTTACGTCACAGGGTCGCCTAAGTTTCAACCACAAACAGACAAAGCCGTGAAATGCACCCTGCTGGACCAAGGCAAAGCACCGGGGCGTGGCTCAAGTGGCAGAGCTTTCTAGCACGTCCAAGGCCCTGAGTTCAAAGGTAAGGGATGCAGGGTGCCTCGGCCTCCCTCTGGCAGGTCATTCTCAGCCTGGCATCGGAGGGTTCTGGGTGGGGGGACAGCTGTCCATGGAGACCCAATTCCAGAGAAGCTATGCAGCTGGGTAGGGTAGACGAATCCCCAGAGCCAGGGTGTCACAGCTGGTGACACCCCTGCCCTTGACTAACCAAAAATGGGTTCTAGAGGAAGCGGGGACCTGGGACCCTTGAACAGGTGGCTGTGCAGCTGGGTGGGGTAGGCAGGCACCTATGGGGGTGGGTGTCTTGCAGGCCTTGGGGCAGGTCAGGGTGGCACACAGGGACTGTGCAGAGCTATTGCATGGGACGGGAATCAGCTTCCCAGCATGCCCAGCTTGCATCCTTCCTGTCCCTGAGGTGTCACCCCATCTGCTATTCAACCCAAAGGCTGCTTCAAGTCCCACCATGGAGCCCAGCGACATGCCAGTGACTGTAGCCATTCCTAATGCCTGCCTGGTGCTCACTACAGGCCAGGCAAATTCCAGATGCTCCGTGTGCATTCCTTCACTCATCTCACCGCGCTATGGTGCTCGCACGATTATCTGCACTTTAGACAGGAGGCAGCAGAAAGGTTGTACGAACTGCTCTCCGTCACCTGCTGGAAAGGAGCTGGGACAGGATTCCCAGCCAGGCAGCCTGCCTCCGGGACTGTACTGTCACCACACATCACTGCCTTTCATGCTTGACCTTCCCAAGCCACAGACCGTTCATCTGTAAAATGGAATGCTTAGCTGGGCACCACGCCTCACGCCTGTAATCCTAGCTACTGACGAGGCAGAGATCAGGAGGCTCGAGGTTCAAAGCCAGCCCCAGCAAATAGTTCATGAGACCCTATCTCTAAAAAAAACCCATCATAAAAAAAGGGCTGGTGTGGCTCAAAGGTGAAGGCCCTGAGTTCAAACCCCAGTACAGGAAAAAAAAAAAAAAAAGGAACATTGGGGAGGTGGCCTGGAAGATCAATTCAGCAGTCACGTGAGCACTGAGGGAAGCCGGTTGTGAAAGAGAACAGCAGGGTGGATTTGTGACTCCAAAAGAGGAGAAATGGATGCCCACCCGCACAGGGAAGTTAAACTGAAGCACAGTTTTAGACACAGCCCCCCCACCCCACCTCACCCGCCCCGGACCCTGCTCTGTACAGAGGTCCTGACGTGGAGCCCACAGATGGCCACATTACCTGTGACGATGCACGTGAACCTGGCGTCACTGTCCTCGGACACAGCCCGGGACTTGAGTGTGGTCTCGAATAGCGGCTGTGTCTCCTCCGTTAGCTGAGCAATGATGGAGCAGAAGGTACTCCTAGAGGAGGCAAAGAGCTGTTCAGAGCAGCCCTCCCCACGGGGCCCCCTGCAGCCTGGCCTCGCCTCATCTGAGCCCAGAGCCCCGCACCCGGGCAAGTCCTTCTTCAAGGGAGTCTGGGCCTCGCAGCCAGGGACGGGGGAGGGATGTACCAACGGGTTGAACGGGACCTTGACCCAGCAGGCTCCTGAGCATGCCAGACTACTGACTCAGGTGTCCCCACACATATCTTAAGGGGGCCTGGCTCACCCTCCACCTTTCATCTCCAGGGAAGCTGGTGCATGGGGGGAGACACACACCTGAGGCCTCAGAGGGGGGCCCCAGCATAACAGAGCCCCATTCATGCCAAGGAGGGAAAAGCCAGACAACCCTCAAGGATTCAGGGGTCCTGAGAGCACAAGAGCCCCTGCTAGAGCTGGGCTCAGAGGAGAAGCTGCGTTTGTGAGCACAGACGCCTAGTGCGCAAAGACTGAGCTGCCCAACGCCGGGGCCCAGACCCAAAAGTGGACGTTAATTCATGGGGTATCAGAAAAGAGACACTCAGAGGAATTCTGATCCCAAACAGGGCTACAGACCAGCCCTGGAGAGCCAGCTGTGGCTTCCCCGCTATATTGGTGGTTACCACACGATGACGTGAAAACGGGCTGGCAGCTCCAGGACCAACCAGCAGGACTGCCACGCCACAAACAAATGACTCCTGCAAAAGCCAGGACTCTCAGTTCCCTTGTGACAGTCCATCCAGAGTTCAGGAGCTTCTGTGGGCCATCCCGAACTCACCAACTCTCCTTAGGGCCCACAGTTCACTCCTTCCTGAGCACAGGAAGCAAAGCACCTGTGCCAAACCCTGGCAATGGGCCAGCAGGGGGACAGAGCGGTCCCAGGTGTGAAGCATAACCACATAGCCAGGTTGTGGGGTGCACAAGCCGTGCCCAGCCCTCTCCCCACTCCCTGGGCACACACCCTTTGTGAGCAGCAGGGAAGACTGTGACGGGGGAAAGTGAACAGAAGCAGGAAGAACTGTGGAGAAAGACAAGTTCAAAGTTGCCTTTCTGTGGGTTTCAGAGGAAAGGGTCACACTCAAGGGCAACGCTCATCTGTCCATGGAGTGAGCGTCCGCCCGTGTGCAAGCCCCACACACTTTGTAGGGAGGAGCTCCATGGATCTCTTCGGTGAGATTTATTCTGGCCTTGAATTTGGGGAGAAAGTTTCCATCCCAGGAAGAACGTCTGGGGTGAAGAGAGACTTCTGGATTGATGGGGGCCTGGCTGTGGCTTCTGCACAGGAATGCAGGTGCTGAGGGATTCAGGGAGTCACCAGGTGTCCTCCCCTTGAGGTGGAGCCTCTCTCACACCTGAGCCCTGGGCTGGGCCTGCAGGTGGACCCATTCGCTAACACTGCCTGCAACACCCAGTCTTTGAGAACCACCTTGTCCAAAAAGCTTCTTTTCCTTCCCTTCTAAGTCACTCAGCAACAGATTGTCCTTTGAGACACAGGCTGTCACCTCCCTCAACACTCAGGAAATGTAACATCTGAAAGTGCTTCTTCCTCTCTTTTTTTTTTTTTTTTTTTTGCAGCTAGGATCTCCCTGAGCTGCCCAGGCTGACCTAGAAGTTGTGATTGTCCTGCCTCAGCCTTCAGAGCAGCTGGCTGAATTACGGGCTTGAAAATATTCCTTGCTGCTACGGTACTAGTGAGAACCTCTGACTTTGGGGAAAACCAAGTCTCAACCACACTTTCTAGAAACTTCCAGGCCAAGCACAAACCAACTTCTATGATTCCACAACTAATTCAAAACATCCATAACTCGTGTCCTCCCTACCTAATTTGGATCCTTGTTGCCACAGCTTTCTGTCCCTGTCTTCCAACCACCCAGATGTGGGATGGACTCCAGGTGTGCCCCTTCCGGTCCCCTAGGAAGCACATCTGGAGTCCAGGCACACCTGGAAAAGGTCTTTCCAACCCTGACCCCTCCGAGCCCTTCCAACCCCATGGGGTATCATGGACCAATCGTGAACCAGAACTGCTGGTTTTCGTGGTGGTCAAAGGAACCTAACCTCGCCATTCGATTTGGGGCTCCCCTTGCTTTGAGTGAACTCCCCGTGTCTCTTCAGCACTTCTACACCCCACTTTGAATTAGTTGGAGTATCTTCGTCTCTTCCACCTGTAGCCTCCCAGAAGGAAGTTTCCTTGCTGCTCAGCCCATGCCTGTGGCAGGAGCTAAGCACGCCTGTAGACGTGACCAGCGAGCTAGAAACCAGCCAGTTATTTGAAAACCTTCCTCTGTGTGAAGAAGAAACTGTAGTCCACTCTCCCCAAATCTACCAGAATCTGGGACAGGACCCAGGTGGTGGGACATAGCCAGGACATGTTCCCACTTTGATGGTGACAGTCAGTTCAGCCAGGGCTAGAGAGCTGTTCCCAGCCTGGGAGGCAAGAGGACAGTCTTTCAGCCAGCAAACCTTGACCACGGGCTGCCGAGCCCTCGCCCTGGTTCCACAGCAGACCCAGAGGACAAGCTAATGCAGGAGGTCAGGTCCCCTGATCTCACAGCAATGAGTCTGCGGGGGTGGAGAGCAGTCAAAGGCAAGGAAAGTTCAGAGGACCAAAAGTTCAACTTAAGGAATGACAGAAACGAAAGGAAAAGGCCATAGTCACGATTACAAGATGGATGGACAGGTGTCCACTGAATGCGTGAACACCTAGGAGGGGGAAGAGGTGAGACACAGGGCTGGTGGCTCCTGTTCTGTTGCCATGGTGTCCATTCCAAGGCCACAGAGATGTCACTGCAGGCATCTCAGGCCCCTCTCAAATGGCCCATGCAAGCATCAACTCTGGTCCCTGTGACACCCATGCTTACATGCTCCCCCGCCACCCGCCAGCCCTCCCCACCCCATGCAGGCTGATTAGTGCACGAGCAGTCACCCAGTGGCCCCTCGAGGCCCAGACCCAAGAGAAAGCAGTCAGAGAAATGTAATCCAAGGTGCGTTTACCTTCCAGGGCTGGGGTGAGGCAGCCGGCTGCTTGATAAGCTAAGCAAGAAACAGCAAATGGAACCGTTAGGCCGGAAAGCAAGGAGGAGGAGGAGGAGGAGGTGAGATCAACAGTCACAAAGTATTAATCGGCCACCATCTGGGGCTCAGAGGCCTTTCTATTAAAAGGGACCAGCTGTCTTGGTTGGCCTGCTCCAGTGAGCAAGTGGCCTTACCACCGGACACCCATGTATCTGAAAACCAAGAACTCATTAACCCAGGGAATTGGTTAGGCAGAAGGAGGCGTCTGGGGGCTGTGTTTTGAGAAGGATGTGCCTTGGGCACTTGGGTCTCTGTCCCCAAGAGGGAGACTTACACACACCAGCCTGGGGGCAACTCCCGCTTCAACTCTCAGCCTTTGGGGAAAAGAAACAACAGGCATTCCTGGAAATCCCCTGACAGGGGCTGACAGGGCACAGGTGGCCTGGACAACACCCATCATTAATATGTTAAGTTTGGTTAAAGAGCAAGGCAGACCAGCTGGAGAGGGAAGAGGAGGAGAGAAAAGCAGTTAATTTGGCAGGGGCAGCCGCTGGCTCCCTCAGACTAGAGTTGGGGATCAGCCCTGCCGCTAACCAGGACCTACTTAGTCCACCAGGGAGTGAGGATTCACACAGGCTGTCCCTTGGTGGGGCCCTTTGGGATTTCCTAACACCACGATCTCTAATGGGGCCATAGACCTCAGCTCTTTGTGTGATGGCAGGGGCACCCTACACACACTCCCCTGCTTCAGCTCTACCTACCCTGAGCAAAGCTCTCCTTCCTTCATCAGTGGCCCAGTCTGCTCAGTGCCACTGCTGATCTGTATCTCTGGCTGCCAGAAAGCTCGGAGATTCTGTTCCTTTATCACCACAAAACCAAAGTGTCCTTTCCCCAAGTCTGCCTTCCCTTCCAATGCTCCTTGGTTTGTGGACAGGATCTCCCAAACTCCTCAGCTCAGAACCTGCCATCTTGGACTCCTCCTTCTCCACCACCCTCAAATCCAGTTGGTCAACAGTTCTCCGCTTGTCTTTCTCCCTTTCTCGCTCTGATCTGGACTCCCATGGCTCCATATTTCACCACTGTATGGACTACCTTCCTCCTTAACCCCTTCTGCCCCACCCAGCATTTAAGACCCTCTCTGATCTGTGCACAGCCACACTACAACCACAGGTCTCTCTACCTTCCCAACACTGCAGCCACCCCGTCCCTAAGTGTCTTTAAGTGGCAATGACCCAATCAAGGCCTTTACTTCTTTCCTTCCTTCTGCTCAGCTAAATCCTGCCCACCCAGCCTTCAAATCTAGCTTTTTGTAGCTTCTGTGACCCATAGCGAAGTGCTGGGTATACCAATCCCTGTTTATAAACGAAGAGAAAGAGAGAGGGGGAGGAGAGGAGGGAGAGGGAGAGAGGAAGAAGGGAGGGGGACAGAGGAAGAAGCGAGAGGGGAAAGCACTTGGCAGACAGGAAGGGTCCTGCCCCGCCAGAGTGAGCTGCTGCTGCTCAAGAAAAGACAGGAAGAGAGAGGCGCAGGCGCCCAGCTGAAGGCCCTCCTCCAGCCCTCAGGGGCAGCTGTGCTCCTGGCCCCACTGTCCTACTTTCTCCTAGGCCTCATCCTTACATGGCAGTCAGGTCGGAAAGCATCCTGGGCTGCTGGAGGCATCTTGTTTGTCTTCAGAAGACAGAAGACCTGTGGGGCCCTACTCACTGGACCAGAGTGAGGCCCCGGGTCTGACCTGGGCAGGGGAGTTCCCCATTTACTGCCTCTGAAGGGGTCAGAAGTAGAGGCATCAAATGTTGAAGCAGGAAGTCTTTAAAGAGTTTTTCATAAGTTGGGCATGGTGGTGCGTGCCTGTAATCCCTGCACTCAGGAAACTGAGGTAGGAGAAGCACAAGATTGAGAGTTCTTCATGTAACAGTCATTTTGTGAATTCATGGCTGAGGAAGGAAAGATCTCCTCCTAAAATTCCGTAGACAGTTCTGGCATGATGCCTCAGTTTCCCTAAAAACCCCAGACAACCTGCCTGGCCCGAGCAGAACAACAGAGGTTGTTTCAACGCTGTCTGTAGCATCATCAGAGTTGTGCTCTTCTCAGCTCACCTAGACCAGGGCCTCCATGAAATGAGGGGTCAGGAGTGTCCACGAAATCTAGTTAGTTGCAGCTGCTTCCACTTAACTGTGGTCCCTTAACCTCCTGTAGCTTACTCACACCCCACCTCCTACAGGGGTGAGGGTTATGTGATTAAGAGGCTGCCCCTATCTGTGCCTCTGGCCTCCGTGAGCACTGCAAATGTCCTTGAACTAATAATGGACTGGAAGCCCCACCGAGGGCCATGGGGCAGGAGGAGGTGCGTTGTGCCTGTGGACACAGTTTTCGGACCCTAGACCCAGGCTTCTGGGCACAAGTTCCCAGGGGTCCCGTGACAAATATGTCTCAAGAGCTCTGTGACAGATTTGTGTAAAAGTTCCCAAATGAATGGGGATAGAACTTGCCTCTCAATCAGCCCTGGGATAGTCAGGGCTCAGCGGGCAAGGTCCGCAGGGGACCCTCTTCCTCCCTCGTCTCCTGGGCCCTCTCCCCGGCCCCACAGGGAGGCAGGCTGCCTCCTCCAACCCAAGTCAGACCTCGCCAGAGAACTGGGAATGGCGCCCCCTTCTCCCAGTGCAGGGCCGAATTCACACCCTGCTGTGATTGGTCAAAAGTGCTTGTCCCTTGGAACTTTGGGGGAACTGTGGCCAGCTGGCAGGAAGTGAAAAAAACAACGGGACAAAACACAGTCCGAACTCCAAGACTAGAAAACCCTCTCCCTCACTACTCCTGTCCCACGCTTCCAAAAATTTAACAAGAAGAGACTGTTTAAAAGTGTCCCCGCTGAGGCCCAAAGGGGACCCAAGCCAGAATGTCTCTCCCACCTCTACCTCTGCCTCCCTGGCTGTGAGTCCATGAGATGTGTGAGGAAAATGTCTAACGCAGAATTGCTCTGCTGGGGGGCAGCCCTGTGTCCACTCTCCAGTCTCGTTTCTGACAGTTCGGATCCTACGCCCTCCATCCCACCTGCTTCTGAAGCCACCTGCCTTCTCTTCCTCCATTGCTACTCTCTCCAAGAAGGACCCCGCCTCCTTTTTCTTCTTGTTGACAAAGGACAGACACAGGAGGCAAAGCCCAGACAAGCAACTGTGACAAGAGTAAGACAAGTGTGAGGCTTCAGGAAGTCAGCTTTACTAAGACCTAAAATAAATGTCCACGTTTCATTGCAGTGTTCCCCAAGTACCAGTACTTAGTTCTCCTAAGTACTTGTTGTAAGGTTTTTTTTTTTTCCTGGCAGCCCGAGGCCTTGTTGAGTCTGACTCAGTCACTAACACCAGCCCTCAGCTCTGCTCCAGACATGTGACACCATTTGACGAGTTTTATGCAGAAACAGGTTCCGGTTACATTTGAACTTTTCCAACTCCAAGGTCAACAGGACTCAGCCAATCCATGAGGAAGTGTCTAGGACTTTTCCTGAATGTCCTTGGTATCTGTTTTTGTGCTCTTTTTTGTGAGCAGAGAACAAGAGGTCTGTAGACAGTGACTCAGAGGACTAGCTGTTTTCTGTATAACGCACACCGAGCCAAATTCTGGGGCTAAGAAATAACACCTATCCTAATAACCAAACTGTCACATTTCCCTTTGGAAAACAGGCTCAAAAGTGGTGGGAAACTGAGCTGCCCAGAGAGGGCAGGAAGTGTCAGTAACCATGGCGATAATGTGTCCTTGTGTGTCTGTCTGTACGTTTGAGGGCCGGCATGCTTGTCTGTTGTCTAGGTGTCCTTATATCTGTGGGTAGCCTGGCTCCTAACACAAAGCCTGCACATGTCTTGGAAGGTCTGTGAAGGGCTCGTTGGTTCCACCCATCCCTTGGCATCTCAGCCCCTACCCCACCCCCAAAACTGGGCAGGGCAATTGGCTCCCTGGAGCTCCAAGCCCTCAATTCTGGCACCCCAGATAGGGCCAAACCAGCACCTGATGGCCACCCCCAACCTCACCAGCCCAGACACACACAGATCCTGGGACCACTAATGCCCAGAGGAGGCACCTGCATTTGTCACACGGCTTATTTCTTCCTGATGAATGTCTCCCACCGGCAGCTAGGCGGTCCCCCATTTGTGCCCTCCTTGGTCCCCTCCCTCCCCCTGTTGCAGCTGGAGGAATTTCAGCCATTCTGCCTTCCTTATCACTAACTCTGGAATCCAGTCCAGGGAGTAGCTGGTATGGGGTGGGGGAGATAAGGAAAGCCTTGGGGTGGGGGCCCTGCCAAATCTCCCCCAATAGGGCCTTTCTTCTCTGTGGGCCTCCCCTTGCCAGAGGCCCACAGGCCTTGAGGGGTCAGGAGGAGCCACCAAGAGCCATGAAGGCCACCCCCCCACCCCATTCCCTTGGCCTGGCATGTCCGCTCGGGCCTTGGGGTGCAAGCCACACCCGGGCCTCCAGGTCCCATCCGATGGCCTTGTCGTCTGAGCCACCGAGGGCCTCGGGTGCCACTCACCTGGTCTCCGGCCGCACACTGAGCAGGTAGCTGCGACTGGCTGGGCTGGGGGTCCACACTGGCCCGTCCTCCTCGCCGTCACCCCCTGTCCCTGCCCGTGTGCCCAGGCCCCAGCCCTGGCCCAGGGCCCTGCGCGACCCCATGGCGCCTCCAGCCCACTCCAGGCCCCGCTCCTGCCTGCCTGCCTGCCTGCCTGCCTGCCTGCCTGCCTGCCTGCCTGCGGCTGTCGGGCGCCCCTATTTATAGCCCCAGCCGGTCACCTGCTGCTGTCCCTCCCCCGCTGGCCAGGCCCTGCCTGAGGGGCTGGCTCCTCATCAACATGGTCCTGCTGTCTGCAGCTGCGCCCCTTCCAGGTTCCCAGGAGCCCACCTGCTTCCCTGCAGGGCTCCCAGGACAGGCCCCAGGGAACCGGGAGCTTGGGAGGTGACAGTGAGCTGACCCCCTTCCCAGAGGCAGCCCCCTACTGACCTTCACCTGGCCAGCCCTGAGATAAACCCATTAGTGACCTCATTGATAGTATATCTTATGCTCCCCACCTCCCTCCAGTAACTGGCATAGATTAGGGGCTCAATAAATACTTCTAGAATGATCCAGCCTTCTCCTCCCTTCAGCATTCATTTTCCAGTGCCGGAGGGGGAAGTGGACTGAATCCTAAGGCCCAGAAAAGTAATTAAATCATTCAACAATTTCCAGAGCAAGGTGCTAGGCACTGCCTAAGACCTGGAGCTCCACACTGGGAAGGACCACAGCCTCTCCATCCTTCCTTGTCCTAGATCCCTGACTGCATCCAGAAAGTACTTGGACCCAGGTGCTGGGTCTCTGTTCTCCAAGCTGCAGGCACCCGCATCCCCACTCCTTTTGGAGGTGGCTTTCCCCCACTGTGTGGTTCCAATAGCAACGTGGTTCCTGAATCATCCCAAACCTGGCCTCAGCCCACAAGCCTCCAACTCAAGCTCAGCTATTCCTGGTCCCCCATCTTGATCACAGAGTCAAGCTATGCCAACTAAAGTTCTCGGGCAAAACATGAACTAGAACTGGGAAAGCAAGCCGGCAGCAGAGAGGCAGAAAGTGCTATGTGGTGAAGCTGGAATTTTCAGCAGCCATGTTTCATGTGGTGTGGAGGAGGTCAGCCCACAGTGGCACACACAGAAACAGAGGTGAGGTCCTTAAGGTCCTCAAAGCCTTCAGGTGCCGTGTCACCACCATCCCTGAGCTTTGTCTCTGGCCTTCCTGCAGATGGACTGCTTAGATTTCCTTGGAATCTGTATACTAAAAAAGTTCTCCCTTTGCTCAAGGTACTTCAAATTAGGCTTCGGCGGTAGACGAGTCCTAAGCATTTCCCCCAGTGGGTGCAAATCCCTCTCCTGATCACCTGTCCCCGGTCATTCTTGATCCTGGGTCTCTCTGGAGGTTATTTTCAGTCATCTTCAGTGCCATCCTTCAAATATATGACAATCCACTTGAAGTTTTGGCTCACCCCTTTGTCAGTCTAGGGCATATTGCTAGAAGCAGGGGTCACATGATCCACAAGAAGCTTACAGTCTAGCAAGGGAGACCGGGATATGAGCGAGATACAATGCAGGGTAAAACACACAATTACAGCCAGGCACCATGGCCCACGCCTGTAATTCTAGCTATTCAGGCAAATAGTTCGTGAGACCCTAACTTAGAAAAACCCATCACAAAAAAGGGATGGCTGTCAGAGCAGCTCAAGAGGTAAGAGCGCCGGTATAGCAAGCAGGCCCTGAGTTCAAACTCCAGTGCTGAGAGCAAAACAAAACAATTACAGAACTATGCATAGGGGAGCATAAAGAGAAAAGAGTGGCTAGCCCAGTCTGGGGCTTTAGTTATCAGGACAGTTTTGCAAGGAAATAAAGCTTGAGAGGGATTTTGAAAATAGGTGCTCACCAAGTAGACTGTCAAGCATGGAGGGCAGGGGGCACAGAATATTCCAGAATGAAGGAAGAGTGAACGTATGAAAGTATGCCGTCATTCAAGTGTGAGGACCTGGACAAGTGGAGAGCGAGGGCCAGGCACGGACCACAGCCTGACAGCCTTGCCTAGCACACTGGGGGCCAGACCCGCCTTCTAGGCCGCTTCTCATAGGACGGTGTGTTTAACGCAGCTAGTTACCCTGTGAATTTCTTTGGGAAAATGTGTCCCTGCAGAGCTTAGAACAGGGCAGCCTGCAACTAAACGAGCATCTCTCTGAGTCTGGGCATCACACTAGATTTGACTCCTGAGCCTGTGAGTGTCACCATGAACCAGTGCTCATCTAAGTCACCCTCACTCCTCCCCACCAAGTCTTTTTAGGCCAAGAGCTGGTGATGTCTCCTCTGAGTTCATAATCCAGCCAGAGAAGGGACACGTAAAGGGCTGTCTAACAAGGACTAGGTTAGAAGCCTGGAGACCAGTCCTATTCCACTGAGCAGCTGTGTGACCTTGGGCACATGGCTCGCCACCCCTCACTTTAGTTTTCTCCTTTGTAAGGTGTGTATGGGGTAATTCTCTTCACGATTCTGAAGGCCAATGCTGTTTGTTCAGCAAGAGCTTTTTGTTTTTGTTTGGTTAGGTTTTTGTTTGCTTGCTTGATCTTTTCAGACAAGGTCTCGCTGCCCTCCAACTCACTAACCTCCAGCCTCAGCCTCTGGAGCGCTGGGATTACAGCCACGATTCACCACACCTAGCTCTTCAGCAAGTTTTTATTAAGTACTAACTACTCCATGCCAGGGTTCGTGCCAGGTACTGAGGGTACAGAAATGAAAGTGTTATCGTCTCTTCCCTCTAGAACCCCTCAAGCCTGAAGAAAAGATAGAAAGATTAAGGCGATCACCATAATCCTCTGCTGGAGGCTTGGACACAGAGCTGGAAGAGCCCAGGCGAGCATGTGTTCAGGTTCTGGATTAGGAGACAACATGGTACAAGGCAGCCAGAGTTTGCCATTAAATCTGTGTGGTGATAAAGCAGTTAGTGATGCTAGGATCCCTTCTGCCAGCTGTTGGGAACTTCCTGGGACCCTAGAGCATAAACAGGGTGCTTGCAGCAGGAAAATCTTGGGCACAGTGAAGTCTCCCAGGATGCTCTGACCCAGCTACCTCAGCCTCTCACCGAGGTCTGGATGGATTTGAACCTGGATGGTATCTTGACTTAGTTCTATCTTTTCCCCCTTCCTACTCAGCTCTCTCTTCCAATACTAAAATGATTCAAGGGGGACAACCCATCTTCCCTTGAAGCAGTGACTAAGACATATATTGCCAATACTTACCCCAATACTTAGCAGCTGCCAGGACACCACTCCACATTCCTACCCGTCCCGCAGAGCACCTCTGTGTGGTGGGCTGGGCCCCCCCATTCTCCTGGCCTCTCTGATGTCTGTCAATCCTCTGGTAGCAGGTCCCTTGACCTTGTCCTCTCCACCCCCTCTTCCCTTTAGTAACCCAGTCAAATGCCCACCACTGGAACCTTGTCACCAGGATGTCCTTCACCTCCAAAATGTCTCTTTCTACCTCTCAAGCTTGCCCTTGACTTTAGGGCAGCTCTAGACTTCAACTCCCCCCCCAGTCTCCACCCACTTGCCTTCCTTCCACCCCATCTGCACTTACTCATGGACACAGTGCAGAGAGGACAGAAACTTCAACTACTCTCTTTGGGAATCTCACTGCTCTTGCTCCTCGACCTTCTACTGAGTGGACCTTGCTGTCCCTAACCTGGAATCTGGCCGTGGGCCACTTCTTGCTCCAGAGGGACCAATAGTTCCAAACAAGATTCCAACCTCCCCTTCACCATCCTCACTTCCAATGGTCAGCTGTTCTTTCAAAACACAGGGAACAGGGCCGGGGTGCAGCTCACATGGTAGAGCACCTGTCTTGTAACCATGCAGCCCTGAGTTCAAACTCCAGTACCACAAAAAAAAAAAAGGCAAAAGTGAGGCCTCGGGCAAGAATGTCAACTTTAGCACACCAACCTCTGCTTCAAAGTATATGATTGCTCCCTTCCAAAGCTGGCAAAGTTGTGGCCTTCTCCCCTGCCTGGCCTTCTTCCCCAGAGCCTGTGAAGATGATC
Source organism: Castor canadensis (assembly GCF_047511655.1). NCBI lineage: Eukaryota > Metazoa > Chordata > Mammalia > Rodentia > Castoridae > Castor > Castor canadensis. The sequence continues at coordinate 42,637,930 of NC_133404.1, read as the reverse complement.
AAATGTCTACTTTTCTCTGAGCTAGCCACCCTTCCCTTCACTACCAAGGTTCTCACAGTCCTCAGGGAACTAGTCCCTTTATCAAGCAGTACTGGGTTAGCAGAACTGGGTTTTCTAGAAAGTGAAGACCTTGGCTCCTGAACAAGACAGAAGCAATCCAGTGGTTAGAGCTGAAACACAGGACAGATCCAACAAGCTCAACAATGGTGGTTGAATGCCAGTCCCTGAGGGTTACTGAGAGCTCCTAGGGGCCAGATTTAGTCCCCTGGCCTAGTGAGGGCAACAGGGAAGAACATGTGGCTACAGCTGTGTGTTGGGGATGGAGACAGGGCTCTGGGTCCAATAAGGAAGGAACTTGGCCTTCCTGCCACTGCAGCTTGTTGCACGGATGTCTCCAGGGAGGGGGACGTGCGTCTCTGACAGGCAACCCGTTTCACTCTTCCTTTTATTGTGAGTCACAGACGTCTAACTCCTCTCTGGAGTAACAGCCCTGTGAGTGTGGAAACACAGACCATGAAATATCTCTTTCCTTGCTGGAACATCAAGTTCTTCCGGTGTCTCCTTGCATGAAACAGCACTGAGTCTCGTGTCAGACAGGACGCTCCTTTCTGGACACATTCATTTTGCCAGTGTCCACCGTGAACAGCTGCATTCCACACGTGAGCTTCTGAGGGCAAAATGGAGTCCAGTTCTCATCGACTTCACTCTGGCCTGTAGGCTTGCCAGATCTTATTTTGCTTTTTTGGCATTCCTGTGGACTTATGCCAAGGTGGCCTTTTCCACAAGCTGTGCCATAGGACTGGGGTCAGAGGTCAGTGGAGGGTTTCCTAATGCAGCATCATCAGCTTTCATTCTGGTCTTCAAAACTCCCCAGTCCTGTGGCCCACCTCAGTGAGCTGACTTCACTGAGGAAACGTTTAAGAAAACGCCTGTGCGCCCTTTCCAGCTTCCTCTGAATGTGAGGTCTCAGCTCTGAGCTCAACAAAGCCTAAATCTCACGAGAACCCACAGCCCTGCACTGTAGGCCACCCTTCCTGTGGCCAATCTGATCTGCAGTGGTCAGACCTCCCTCCAAGAGCTGCCACAGCTTAGGCAGCTGAATCTGTTCCAAGAAGGTGGGGACCTCCAGGTCTCGCTGCACTGGAATGAGGCAGTCACTCTGGCATGCTGGTACCCAGGGATGGAGATGTGGCCACAGCTGTGCTTGGGTAAGTGGACAGCAATGAAAGGATTCCTTGCAACAGGAAGCCAGTCTTGATCCTGGCTTGATTGCAAGTAGAATTTGGGGTCCAAGGGTAGAACTTCCCCAGCCAGGTATCCTCCCCAGCCACCTGCTCCGATTCCACGCCAGACTGCCACAAATCTAGAGGGTGTGACTGTGGTGGTGTCAGGGGGCAGCAATTAGTCAGCTGCACCCAGAACATCAGTTTATTTTCAACTAAACCTAGAAAAAGCCCCTCCCAGCTCAGGCATCTCCTTGCAGGGCGAACCAGGCCTTTTCCTCGCCTTCCAGTCTTTTTCTATGGAACTTTTCTTGTCTTGGCACTCCTTTTCCTCCACAGCTGTATCTTCTCATTCTTTTAAAACTTTGAACAGCTGCCACTATTACTGCTCACAAGGGATGCCACCGACAATCAAGCCATCACTTCCAACACTGTTCTAAAAGAGACATGCACTGTTTCCAGGCTTAAACTCTTCTGCCTGCTGCCACTCCGTTTTGTTTTGTTTTTGGGTGGGGGGAGTGTGGATTGCATGCTGGGGACTGAGCTCAAGACCTTGAGCATGCTAGGCAAATGCTCTATCATTGATCCACACCCCCAAGCCCTTCCACGGCTTTCTGTCCCTTTTCCTGCCACCATCTCCCTGCTCTCCACCCAACCTCCTTTTCCAAAGCCCTCCTCAGAACCAGTCTAAGAAACCTCCCCAGGCAAAGAGCTTCTGAGAAAGCAGTGTCTACTCTCCTCCTCAGACGTCAGACATATTCAGTCCTGTCTGTGCACAATGGATTTAAGGGGGAAATGCTGAGCAAATTGATCTAAGGTCTAGAAAACCCCAGAGGAAAACAGAGGCTGTTTACAGTGTGCCTGGCCGTAATTGAAAGGGAGGCCTGGCAACAAAGGGCTTCCTAGTTGAATGCCCAGGAGACAGAAGAGCTATTTAATGGCCCCCTTCAAAGTCAGGAACATTGCCATCCCGTTTTCACAGAGCACAGAGGCGAAGGTGGTGGGCTTCAAGTGTAGAAGGGCTGGTGGATCTGAACAGGTGCTGTCTGTGATACCATGTCTGCCTTGAAGTCAGCTGGAGCTACAGCCCATCTCCACTGTCACCCGAACACTCACTGTGAGGGGCTCTTCCCTGCTAGGACTGGTGCAGATGACTTTATTACATCCTTTTGTGATCCATTTTCCATAGAAATCAATCAATATTTGACATGCACTTTAAAAAAATTTAAATTTGAAAATGATAAAAAAAAAAAAAGAGTATTTTTTAAAGGCCAACACATGATATACTGAACTAGCTCAAGAAGTCATTCAGACACAGGTCCCTAATGTACAGATGGATTTGAAGACTCTTGGGAATTATCAATAGACAGACTTGGAAAGTCTCAACAAAAGGTCAAAGAAATAGTCATAAAAACAGCCAGAACCTGCCAGGTGCCGGTGGCTCACACCTGTAATTCTAGCTATTCAAGAGGCAGAGATCAGGAGGATCGTAGTTCGAAGCCAGCCTGGGCAAGTAGTTGGTGAGACACTATCTTGAAAAAACCCATCACAAAAAAAGGGCTGGTGGAATGGCTCAAGATGGAGGCCCTGAATTCAAACACCAGTTGCGAAAGAAAAACAAAGCTAGAACTCTGTCTGAAAAAGCATAGATCTGATGCAAATGGAAACACAAATAAATGCAAGTAAAAGTGATATTGCTTGAAGAGGAAAGGGGGGTCTTTTTCATTTTTGTGTATATGTAGGCCAAAAGTAAGTAAATATGCAAAAAGAAAATACAGTAAGAACTCTTGCCTTGGGTCCTATTTTGGCCTGAACAAATATAGGATAGACAGTCTTGACAAGCGAAGATACCCAGAGACATAAACAAACCCCCAGCATTTGAGAAAGAACTAAGGCCAAAAGGCTTTGTGAAGCAGAGATTGGAGCCTAGGGTTTCTGATTTCCAGTCAACTGGCTTTCTCTGTACTCACACTGCCAGTGAGATTACCCAAGGCAAAAGAGTTTCTGGCATGGTGTGCACTCCTACAATCCCAGCACTTAGAAGAAGCTGAGGTATCAAAGTCCAGCCTGGGCTGCATAGTGAAACCTTGCCTCAAAAACAACAGTGAAGGAAGGAAGGAAGGGAGGGAGGGAGGGAGAGAAAGAAAGAGGGAGAGAGAGAAGAAGGGAAGGAAGAGAAATAATTCTACAGAGGCAAAAAGCTATATGCTCAGCCTTCTTCATTTTACTGATGGAAATCTAAATGCTAAACAGGAAATGGCTAGGAAAATTATGTTCACCTGACATAATAAAAGTGATTATAATTATTAGAAATGATTTAAAGTTAAGTAGAAACATGCTCACGAGCTAAGAAAGCAGGATGAGGGGTCAGAGAGCCAGGGTAGTGTTAGTTACACTGGAGCGTGAATCGCAGCTCTGCCCTCGCTAGCTTTGTGGGTTAGGGAAATCATTTCAACTCTGAACCTCGTTTTTCTTTGGTGGTACTGGGGTTTGAACTGAGGGCTTTGCACTTGGTAGGCAGGTGTCTCCCACTTGAGCCACATCTCCAGCTCTGAACCTCAATTTTACTGTCTCTGAAAGAGTGATAGTAGCATCTATCTTACAGGATAGTTATGAGGCTTTTAAGAAAATGAATGTGAAAAGAATGTCTATTACTCTTTGCATTAAAAATAGATACAAGTTGGGTGTGGTGGTGCACACCTGTAATCCAGTACGCAGGAGGCTGAGACAGGACGACTGAGAGTTAAAGGCCAGCCTGGGCTACACAGTGAAAACTCATAGCATAAAAAAAAAAAAAAAAAAAAAAAGTTGAAATATGAATAGGAATGTTCAATGTTAACCCATTAACCATTGTTATTATCCCAATTACGCCATGAATTCAACTGTGAATGTGCAGAACAAGGGCTGGAACGTGCCATGGTGAGATGATGAGGTTCTAAATGTGTGTTTTAAATTCTCCATAACAGCTGGGAGAGGGGCTCAAGTGGTAGAGCGCCTGCCTAGCAAGCATGATGCCCTGAGTTCACAACCTAGTACTGCCAAAATAAATGAATAAGTAAAATTAATTTTCCCTAATAATGTCACATCATTTTCCAAAAATGAAAGGCATTTGAAATGGGGACCTGGAAAAAAGAAAGAAAAAAAAAAAAAAAACCTAACTTGGGAGCTGGGTTTCTCCTGTGGCCCATGGCATCCTGAACCCCTTGGAAAAAGACAAGAAGACAATGTTTGAGAGCCTAGAAGGCCCTGTCTTGATCAGGTCAGCCCCTGACTTAGATCAGATCTGTTTGTTCACACACACACTCATTCGCTCATCCATACTCTTGGAACCAAAAGAGCTATGCTACCAACTTTCAAAGAATTACAGTGAACCAGCGTATGAGTCTGGAACAGTCTCCAAAATACTATGCAAGTGAAAAAAGCAAACTTCAGAACACTGGATAGAATGCTACTGTTTGTATTAAAAATAATATATAAATATACATTATTTATAAACTTGTAATGCATAGAATTGCCCTGAAAGGATACACGAGATACAGACAACAGTGATTAACTCTGGAGAGGGGCTGGAGGCTAGCCTCCACAGGGAAGTTAGTTTTTATTGTATATTCTTTTGTACTGTCCAGTAGCTTATCATGTCTACGTATTAATTTTTAAAACCAAACCAAAAATAAAAGAAATTTCTGGGTGCAGAGCAGGCAGTGGTGGACAGGAGAGAGGTTCCTTGCTCTCGGGGAAGGCAAAGGGGGAATGTGTTGAACCACACGGTGAAGTGTTTCAAAAACCAGACTGTTTACATAAGGGGAAGGTTCTTTCTGACAATTAGCTCGTCGGAACTCAGCGTTTCATCTTACAGAGAGAAAGCACTTGGAGAATAAGTTCCAGTCATTTGTCAAGCCTCAGCTTATATTAAATGGTAGTTTCTACAGCGAAGGGATCTTATCTGCCTAACTCGATCAGCTGAGCGTTCACGGCAGCAAGCCTTCTCTGCTGATGACAAATGAGAGCATGGCCATTAAAAAACTTTGTGAAAAAGATCACCAGATACTGGACTCCGAGGTAACCACATGTGCCCTAAGTCTGGGATGGTTTAAGCCTGGGATGGTTAGGTAGCCTTTTCTGGACAGTCCTTTACTTTTCAAATGGCAAAGTAAATCTCATTGAGAAAGAACACTGAGTGTGCTTTGGGATGTCACATCCGGTGAACCTGCAGGGCTCTCCTTGGGGTAACAAGGCACGGATGGACTCCAACAAGGACCTGATGCTTGTGGGACACTCCAACCGTTTGGGAAGTAGTGAAGTGGATTGTTGAATGGCTGCAGACCCGACCGGCTGACAGCTAGCCCCAGCAGCCTTGGTCACTAAGGCAGCACAGTGGTAGACAGGTTTGACTCAGCACCACCATCACAGGGGCTAACACATTTAACCTCTCTCTGCCTCAGTTTTCTTCTCCGTAAAATGGGGGACAACTTGAGATCTTTGTGAGGATTAAATGAGGGAGCCACCAAGAAGCACTACACTGAGCATACACTGTCATCACTATTACTAAGTAATGGACAGGTGTGCCAGGCCACTTAACTGATAATCAGCATCCAGGTGTGAACAGATGAGGTCTGCTCCACTCTCCAAGCCCTGAAGTCAAGTATGGAACCCTCACATCCGTGAGCTCCCAAAGCCTGGGGGGGAGGGGGGTGCGAAACTGGGTGGGATTACTGGCTCTATTTTGAGGGAGGTATCCATGAGGCCAGGGGGCGGTTCAGAGCCAGGCTATGGCCCAGGCTTCACTCCCACCCCACCCCGAGGAAGGAGAGGAATGTCTGGCATCAGGACCTCTGCTACCTATGCCCTCACTGCCATGGTTTCTGAGTGGGTAGAAATTCGGCCATCATTTTCAGGCCTGTCTACCAGCCTCCTCAACAACCTGCTCTTAGGAGAGGAGATACACCCTGGCTCCTTGCAATTGGAATTAGGAAAGGGACTTGCTTGGGCTTTGCAGGCAACTAGAGAGAGGCCCAACGCACTCTCACCACCAGCTGAGGAAGTGGGAAGGTGGCAGCCTTGCCAGGAAGACCCATCATTAAAATGGTAGACAGGCAGTTTCTCCAAAACCAGGGCAGACACCAACCTTTCCACCGCCACTAGCTTTTCACTAAAAATATGGCGTTTGATAGAGGGGAAAAAAAACTCAGTATTTTTTCAATTGTTAAAAGGTCAGACATTATTTATCTGATTTAATTCATAATTGATATTCATGCGCCCCCCCCCCCCCCCCCGCCCCAGGAAGATCACCACTAAGAACCCAGCAGGCACCCACTTCCCTGTGCGGCATGAGATCCTGCTGGGCCCAGCCTCAGCCACTCTGGTCAGAGGACACAGAATACCTGCCTACAGCCTGTCCCTGGACTTGGGGTGGCCCTCCTTTCACCTCCCTATCCCAATTCTTCCATATCTGAGTTCAATGTGGCAGTGACAACACCAAGTCTCTGAACACTGACAAAATTACAGAACTGCTCCCCTCCACCCTCACCAATAAATCATGCTCGTAGGTTGATAACCTACCAGAAAACTGACAGGCCTTAAAATCAAGGCCACAGCGCCAAGGGAGACCTTGGAGGTGGCACGTGACAGGTATTAAGACTCTCCCTCTGCTTCTTCCAGAGACCTGAGAAGTCTGGGACTCCTGGTTTCCTAACTACAGGGTCCAGAACCCAGAGAGGACCTTGCTTGGACATGAGGAAGCCCTGTTCTCTTTCCAAGATGGGAAACAAGGGAGGGCCGAAGCAGGGAAGGGCCTGGCTCCCCTGAAGAGGAATACAAGAGCCTACCTGCGTGGTAAGAAGATTTTTTTATTTGAAATATAGTCTGAGCAACATGAGTGTAGCCGAGAGGAGGAGGGGCTGGCCTGCCTGGGACAGGAGCCTCTCTAATGGCACAGGAACTAGAATACAAATATCCCAATGTCTGTGTGCCCAAACCCCACTTGTCAGGGAGGCAAGACAGCAGCAGAGCAGAGACCCACCCACAGCTCCTTCTGAAGGAGGTCAGACTCTTGGCCCCTGCCTGGGGGGACCTCCTACTGTCCCCAGTTCCAAAAGGAGGTGTGCAGAAGATTCTCCCACCCACAGAGACATGAACAGCCAGTGTGACAATTACTTCTCAAGACTGTTTTTGAGGAAAAGAATTGGAGAAGACAGGAGGCAAGGGCAAGGTGACCAAAGGCCCTCACCAAGCCAGGCTGGGCCAAGCTCCCTCAGAGGGAGTGTCAGCACCCTTCGTCCCGTCCTTCTCAGGCTCTGAAGGCAGGAAGGAGAGCTGGTGTCTGCAGGCACACAGAGCTCAGAGGTGTCCCCTGGCTGAAGGCAGCAAGCGGGAACCCAGAAGAGCACAGTTGCTGAGGGGCTTCAAGCTGAGGTGACAGCATTGGGTGGGCCACATAAGTAGGCTGGGGTTGGAAGGACACAGACGAGAGTTGGGGTACCAAGAAGCAGCACAAAGCCATAAATAACAAGCAAATTCAGAGCTGTGCGGGTCCTGGGCAGCCCCACACTTCCTGGGGCTGGAGGACACCAGAACCTGCAGCTCAGGGCAGACACCGCTCAGGGCACAGCGGTCTCCCGCACACTGGGGCCCAGCCTTGTTTCCCACAGTCTGCACAGCAGGTGGAGGTGCTGCAGCCCCGCCCTGGCAGCACACTCTGCGAAGCCTCCAGTCACACCTGAGAGGACAGCACATGGCTGTCCTGGTCCTGAGGCGCCTGCGCTCCACTGTGAGCATCTTGGGCACCGTCTTCCTCCAGGGCCAGGCCCAGTGATCCCCTCACCTCTGGGTCAGCTAACAAAGGCTCGTCAGCACATCCTTCCAGTCCATTCTCCCTAGTTTCCATGGCCACCTCCTCCCCAGAGCCCTCCTCCGGATCTGCTGCCTCCACCTTCACCTCCACTATCTCCTCGTCGTCGTCCTCCTCCTGGTCTCTCACTTTGTGAACAATGAAGAGGTGGCGGCTGAGGGAGCTGGCTGAAGTGTAGCACAAGCCACAGAGCAGACACTGGGCTGTGGAGCTGTCCACCTGATGCTGAGGTATGTGGCTCTGAAACTCGAGCCCTGAGTCTGTGGCAAAGCTACATTTCGCACACTGAAAAAGGGACTTGTGCCTTTTGGTGGAAGGGACAGCCGCGCCAGTGCTGGTGCCTGGAGCCTCCTCTGCTCCGCTGACTGGTCTTTTCAGATGGTTCACCTGAAAGCAGAGACAGCATGAGCAGAAACCAGGCTGAGGCCTGCACGTGAGCCGTGCAGCCAAAGCCCAAAGAAGGCACTGCTCAGTCAGGGTTTGGTTTGTTTCAGTTCTTTTGTTTTGTTTTTTGGTTTTGGGGTTTTTTTGGTTTTCCTTTTCCTCTTTTTTAAGACAGGGTCTCCCTAATTAGCCCAGGCTGGCCTGGAACTTGAGATCCTCTTGTCTCTTTCTGGCTCCCAACTGCTGGAACTACAGATATGTACTACCACAGCCAGCAAGTTCTTGCTTTTTAATGTAACATATTCATGGAGCACAGCATCCCAAATACATGGCAAGAACAGAGAGCAGATCAAGTCCTTCCTACCTCACTCCCAGGTGGTTCGCCGAAGATCACCACACACTACCTGGGTTTTGAGTTCTTCCAAGAAACATCTTTGTCCTCTATAAAATGAGCGCATGTTATGCACAGTGTTTTTCTACTGAGAGACATGGAGCTGTCTCCATGAGGGCACAAACAGTGGCTTTATTCACCTACCGGCAGCACATTGACCCATTGACCCATCGTGGGGCAATGGCCCCATGGGAGACATTTAGTTGAGTTCCACCTTTGTTCCTGCGTAGAGCTGCAGCAAACAGCCTGGAACACACTTCCTTATGACCAAGGTCAAAACTCTCTACAGACAAGTCCTAGAAGCAGAACTGCTGGCTCAGAGGGCATGTGCATTTTGGGAAGGGGAGAACATACACTTTTCTCATGGACAGATGTTGCTAAAACAAAAAAATTAATTGACACTCCACCTACTAGGCATGAAACTTCTGCCAGCTAGCACCACTGAATAGCCAAGAAAGTTTCAAGAACACCCTCCAGCTGCCACTGGTGGCTCACACCTATAATCCTAGCTATGCAGAAGGCAAAGATTAGGAGGATCACCGTTCAAAGTCAGCTCAGGACAAATAGTTCTTGAGACCCTATCTCAGAAATACCCATAACAAAAAAGGGTTGACAGAGTGGGTCAAGTGGTCAGAGCACCTGCCTAGCAAGTGTGAGGCCCTGAGTTCAAACCCCATGCTGCCAAAAGAAAACTCAAAAAAACAAACAAACAAGAAAACACCCTCGAACTCCAGGCATCTCTCTGAGCTTCACAGACATGCCTGACTCCTGGGTGGAGCACATGCAGTCAGGAAAGATCAGGTTGTCCCAGGAATCCACCAGAAGTGGAATGAGGTCAAAGGGCAAGAGGCCTTTCCCACAATTTGTGGGCAGTCAGGGGACTTGGCCCAGATCATGGCCCCATCTGCCCCTGCCTCACAGGATCGCTGAAAGACAGAACAGGTTACAGCGACAGGGGAACAACAGTGACAAAGGGTGAACAGGCTGCCTCCTGGGTCCTGGTCTCTGTCCTCTACTTATGTGGTACACTGACATGGGACTACAGTAACCACATCGAGCAGCTGTCGTTCTGCTTGCTCCATAGCCACAACTACCCACGGGCTCCCCTGAGCCTCTGAACGTCTCTTTAGCCCCAGGCCTCACTGAACAGGCAGCCCACACTCACCTGAGAGGAATGTCTGCCAGGAGGTCTGACTTTGGATGACTGGCTCAAGTCAGGGCTTCTGATGCCATGCATAAGGCTGATGTGGCTCTCCAGGAGGGAGGGCCGAGGGAAGCTGGGGCTGTCCTCGGTACAGTACCTGCAGGAGCACAGCGGAGAGGGGAAGGGCTCTACACAAACATCACAGCAAGCAGGCAGACAGCTGCATCCTCGGCTGCCACTGGTGGCTCACACCTATAATCCTAGCTGTCAGGTGGCAAGGAATGACACCTGGCCCTCAGCCACGATCTCATTCCCCGATGTCACTGCCCAGAGCCCCACCGCAAGGCTATCGGTCAGGGTAAGGGGTAGAGTATGTCCTGGAGCAGGGCAGCTGGTCACTGGAGGGGCACAAGCACATCACCACCACTCCTCTTAAACCTTGGGGCCCCTCACCACCACGCGAGCCCAGAGCTGGAGAGTGAGATGAGGGGGAGCTCAGGAGCTACCAGGTGCTGGAGGCAGGTTTCTGACTGAGCCACAGTCCCTCCTGATCTCATAGCAGAGAAAGCCTCAGTGGTGTCACAAACAGCATCTTGTGGACCCCGGCTCCCCCTCCCAATCGGGACTCACCCACACGTGTACACCTTCTTCACTGTGTCATGGTTGTTACGGATGTGCTTGCGCAGGCTGCTGGGGGTGTGGAAGGACTGCTCACACTGCCGACACGGGTACCGCTTCAGTGTCTAAGGGAGGAGGTCACAGGTCACAGAGCACTGGATCCCTGAGATAGTTTCCAGGGGCCTCTTTCTTCTCAGATGCCCCCAAAAGCCTAAGACATGTGGGTCCCACCCTGCCCAAAGCACCAGGAAGCCTGGGGACCAGCCACATAAAGGGGTCCTAACCTCACAGGACTGAAGCCCAGAGAGCCCAGGTCACTGTACTGGGACCGCATGGCTGTGCTCACCCGTCCGTGGTTCTTTTTCATGTGGGACACATAGCTCTCCCGATCAGGAACCCACTCCTGGCACTCCTGGCAGGTCCAGCCCGTGCTCCTCAGCCGGGGCCTGGCTTCCCCCCGGCGGTGGGCTTCTGGTCGGCCCCAGCGGCCAGAGGGCAGGGAGCTGCCTGGAGCAGCCACACTCATGACTGGGGGCTCAGCGGGAGCTCGAGAGCCAGGGCGGCTGGATGTCGTGTCTGCTGCAGACTGGAGGCTTGACAGCTCGTCCACATTTCGAGGAACACCGTGGGTGCTCTGGGAATGGGGAGAGCAATTACTGACTGGGCGAGGGGAAAGATGCAGAGTCAGAACCTGACCTAGGGCACGGGCCCTCCCTGCTTCCTCCCCAGGCACCCACCTTGACATGCTGCATGAGCTCAGGCTTCTGCAGGAACAGGAGCGGGCACTCAGGGCACTTGAAGATGCCAGCCTGTGTCCTGCTGGCATTCTGGTAGAAGTGCTGCTGAAGGTGCCGCTTCTTGTTGAAGACCATTTCACAGGAGCACTTGTAGATGAGCCTGCGAGAGCCCGAGTGTAAGGGACCACCGGGCCGAGCTTTGGGGATCCTCTCCCTGCAGCCCAGCATGAGTCCTCCCCTGACTGGCTCCCGGCTCATGCACACACCACCCAGGCTCTGCTCCCTGCCCCAAGGCCTGGTGGCCCTGGAGCTGCACTCACTGGGTGGGCTTGTGGGGCTGGGTGGGGTGCTGGGCAGTGCTGTGCTCTGCAGTGCTGCTGGCGGTCTTGAAGGCCATGGGGCAGCATGCACACTTGTGGAAAACCTGGCAGTGCCGCTCCTGGATATGGCTTTTCAGCAAGGCCAAGGTCAGGTGGACGACACCACAGTGGATGCACCTGGACAACAAGGGGGGGCAGTCAGACCGAGGTGGTGCTGGAAGAGGAGGAGGAACAGTGCCATCTCAGGGAGACCCTCTCCGTCCTCCAGAGGGAGACCCTTCCCCTCTGTGCAGGATGTCAGGAGCGCCTTGCTACCATGCAGAGCGGATGCTCAGGGCCCCTCAAGCCAAGGCCACGCCTGGTAGAGAAGGGGAAAAACACCGGTTCTCCCCCGCTGGCGGGAGAGAAGAGGAAGAAGGGTCCATTTGCAATGTGCCAAGCTGCTGAAGCCAACACCTCTCCCTGCCTGAGAGGAGAGGCTGGCACTGAGAAAGGGGTGCAGCCGCTAACACGGACATGGCCAGGGAAGGCACCGTGCTCACCGCATGCCACGACACTAAAGCTAACAAGCGATGGAGCCCAGGGGAGTGTGGTGGTAGGCTGAGGACGATGTGGTCTGAGCTGCACTGCCTGTGGCTGCTTAAAGCAAAGCAATCTCAGCTGCCCTGACCCCACTCCAACTGCTCAGCAGCCACGTGTGGCTGGGTTGTTCTGGATGTCACAACTCTAAAATAGTGTGTCAGCTCCTTGGAGCACGCTTTCCTTTCCTTTGTGTTTTGAGACATGGTCTCACTATGTAGCCCAGGTTGGCCTCAAACTCCCAATCCTCCTACTTCAGCCTCCCAAGTGCTGGGATTACAGCACTTGTCATTTTTGTTTGGCAGAGCTATATCTTCACAATGCATAAATAAATGTAATATGGGATTATTTTAAATCATTCCTCTGAAATTGAGGCCATGTGAACTTTTATTTCAACCACAAAACATCACTATTAATACTGCCTTTCTAGCCAGGCACCAGTGGCTCATGCCTGTAATCCTAGCTACTCAGGAGGCAGCAATCAGAAGCATCGCAGTTCGAACCCAGCCCGGGGAAACAGTTCCTGAAACCCTATCTAAAAAAACCCATCACAAAAAATGGCTGGCAGAGTTGCTCAAGTGATAGAGCACCTGCCTAGCAAGAGTGAGGCCCTAAATTCAAACCTCAGTATTCCCCAAAAAAATCCCTATGAGCTACTATTTTTTTGAGGAGGTAATGACCAGAGTTTGGGCTCAGGGCCTCATGCTTGTAAAGCAGGTGCTCTACCACTTGAACCACACCTCCAGTCTACTTTGTTCTGGTTATTTTGGAGATAGGGTCTCGAGAACTATTTGTCTAGGCAGGCCTCAAACCATAATCTTCCTGATCTCTGCCTCCCAAGTAGCTAGGATTACAGGAGTGAGCCACCAGCACCTGGCTTACAAGCTACTTACTTTCTTTTCACTGCTGCTAAACAGTAGTGAAACTCAAGGCCCTGATTCAATGTCTGGAGCCAATCAACCAAATAATCAAAAAAACTGTGAAAGCAGCTTCCACACTACAAGGTGTTATCAGAAGGAAAAAAATCTGATTTTCCAAATTCATCCAAGCAGTCAAATACACAAGGTGTGCATAAAGCATCTCTTTCTCATCCCAAGTGGCTTTGTTTATTTATTTATTTCCCGCAGAAACACCTCGAGTGCCACTCGAGATGCCGTCTCTGTCTGCAGTGGATGCTCTTTGAGGACCTCATGGAAGCAAGGACACATGGGGCAGAAGAGCATGACAAGAGGAGCGGGACCCAGCAAGTGGACAGCACAGCCCATGACGATGTGTAGAGAAAGAGACCAGCCTCGCAACTCCACCTCTGGCCAGGTTTTGGTTTGTTTGCTTCTTGTTTGTTTTTTGTTTTGTTTTATTTTGTTTTTGAGCAGGGTCTCATTATGTAGCCCAGGCTGGCCTGGAACTCACAATCCTCCTGCTTCAGAATCCAAAGTGCTGGAACTATAGACACGCACCACCACACCTGGCCCTATGGCCACATTTTTTCTCAAAGAGAAAACAGAAATATAGAGTCATATGTTGTGAAATATGTAAAGTTTTAGAACAAACAGTGTCTAATCATTAATTTCACTAGTGATCTGCAGGAGGCCAAGGCAGGATTGTGAGTTCAAGGCCAGTCTGGACTACACAGTGAGCTCCTGACTCAGTAACAAATGCTAGCAAGGATGCAGAGGTAAAGGCCTACATGCACTGCTGACAGCAATGTTAAAACGGTTGCAGTCACTTTGAAAAACAGTCAGCTCCTCAAAAACTTAAACAGAGAGTTTTGATTTGACTTAATGATTCCACTCCTATGTATAGACTCCAAAGAAAGGAAAATACATCCACACAAGAACTGGTACCCATATGCTCCCTAACAGGAGGAAGCTGGAAACAACCCAAATATCCATCAACTGACAATTGCATAAGCAAAATATAATCTGTACGTGTAAGGGAGTACCATTCAGCCACGAAAAGGAATGAAATGCTGATTTATGTCATGACATGGGTGAATCGTGGAAACACTGTGCTAAGAGCATGCACTATGTGATTCCATTTACATAAGGACCAAGAGAGAAGTTTGTGAGACAGAAAGTAAATGCCTGGTTGCTAAGGGATGGGGAGGGATGGAGGTTGGGGTTTCTTCTGGGATGAGAAAATGCTCTGACATCATTTGTGGTGACAATACAGCTCATGTGAATACCATAAAAACCACTGAGTCGTATACAGTACTCAAAGTTGGGTGAATTGTATTGCATGAAAAGTGTAAAAAACAGAAAACAAAATAAAAAACCCCCCCAGACATTAATGGTTAAGGATCATAACAAAGACTTTGCTGGTGTGTTGACCTTTGAGTCCAGGCACAGGTCACTCACTGAGGGTTTTAAGTGTCATTTCCTTCAGTCATCCTTCTGGTGGCATCACATTTTTATCTGGCATTCCTTACAAAAAGGCTTGGTAAGTTCACTTGCTTTTGAGACACTGTGTTTCTGTTTACTCTTACAGAAGAAATTAAAACAAAACATTGCCTTAAAAACAAAATAAAGAACAGCCAGGCATGGCGCCGCACATCTGTAATCCAGCACTCAGAAGGCTGAAGCAGGAGGATCCCAAGTGTGAGGCCAGCCTGGGTTGGATAGAGAGTGAAAGCCTCTCAAAAAAAAAAAAAAAAAAAAAAAAAAACAAACTTAAAAGAATCCATCCTTGAGAATTTCTTGGATTTCAGATTCAAAAATGGGCTGGGGGTGTAGCTCGGTGGGGGAGTTTCTGCCCAGCCGGTGTGAGGCCCTAGGTTCCCTCCCTAGCACTGCATGCATAAATAAATAAATAAGACTCAAAGATGACTAGTTCAGTATTGACCACCTTGCTACTGATTGGACGTGATCTTAGAATAAGCAGCATTCACTTAAGTCGTAGTTACAGAGGTCTTTCAGTGATACAGGATGCTATAAAACACATGCTCAAGTGTTTGCTTTGGTGATAGTCACAGAGCACCGTTCTGCAGCATGGTGGCAAGAGCTCTGTGTGACCCTGACTGTGTGTAATGTGTCTCTCTGTCCTCTGTAGCATGCACACACAAAACAACCAACTTAACCTCCATTCAGAAATATTTATAGCGAGTCGGACACCCAGAAGCCCTTACTAGGCCACCCCCTTCCTTACTCCCAACATGAAAGCTATCGTTCGTTGTCTACCTGATACCTCTCCCCCTCCACCCTGCTCAAGTCCACCCTCCCTCCATCTGCAGGCTAAGCCCGGAAGTCTGTCTTATCTGCATCACCACACCTGCCCCTCAGGTCTCCCTACCACACAGACACACCTGGGCCACTTTCCCAGAATGCTCTTTCTAGAACAGACCAGTCAGACGCTCCCCTGCTGCAGACCATTCTGTAGCTCCTCGATATCCACCAGATAAAGTCCAGACGTTTGCAGGGCACACAGGTGCTGCGTGGCCGGACCTCTGCCCCTCCCCAGGCTTGTTCCCATCACTCCCCAGTGCATCCTGACCAACTGCACAACTGCTTATCATTCTGGCAACGCCCTGAGTCTGCTGCTCTCCTGCCTGCACTCTTGCCACATCCGCTCTCCCCTTTCTTCTGCCTGAAAACCTCCTACTGCCTTCTGGAAACCATTCCACTCCTGTGAGACTCAGAATTCTGAGTTATAGTTACCAGACTGAAGCCCCCTGAAGGGTGAGAGATGTAATCTTTTCTCTTCTCTTTTTGTGAGGTTGGATCTTGCTATGCAGCCCAGGGTAACCTCAAACTCAAGATCAATCCTCCCACCTCAGCCTTCTGAGTGCTGGGATTACAGGCGTGCTCACTATATCTGGCTAAGAGCTGTGTCTTAATCACCTTTGTATTCTGCATGTCTGGCTCAGTGCTCACGACAATAAGGACCCACAAAAAAAGATCAAATGAATTAAATAAAAATGTTCTGAAATTCCAAAGCCTGACTAAATTTCATCAAAATTAACTTTGAGAAGTGAAAATGATAAAGCAGGAGCTTCTCCCTGGGTTTTTGCCCTCACTTTCACCTTTTTCCTGGAAATGACTTCTTGCTCATAAATGCTCAACACGATGGAGGAGATTCAGTTTATAGTAAGAGTCGTCTTTCTGGTTTTACTACCAGCCTGGCCTTTTTCCAGCCTCAAGTTTTATTTCTTTCTCACAAAATGAAGACAGTCAAGTTTGGTGTCTTACAGCCCATTTATTTGTTTGTTTATTTACTTTTTGTGGTACTGGTGCTTGAACTCAGGGCCCCAATGCTTGCTAGACAGGTGGTCTAACACTGGAGTCACTCTACCAGTTTACAGCCTCTTTTGTTAATGAAAACTTAGGACATTTTGAAGTAAAATTATAGAAACAGTACTTTAAATTTATGTTTGTGCCAAACATAACTTTGTGAACAAATTAAATTTATATACTTTTGTTCATCTTGTTTTGTTTCGTTTGAGGCAGGGTCTTGGGGTCTTGCTATGTAATCAGGCTGACCTGGAACTTATGATCCTCCACCTCCCAAGTGCTAGGATGACAGGCATGTGCCACCATAACCCATAAAATTAAATATTGAAAAAAAATTAAACAAGCCAGGCATGGTAGTGCATACCTGCAATCCCAGCACTCAGGAGGTTGAGGCAGGACAAACGCAAACAAGTTTGAGGCTAGCCTAGGCTACACAGTGAGATCCTGTCTCAAAAAAACAAGGTAGGGGATGCATAAAAATAGAGTGCTATGTTCTGATCTCCCTTCAAAACTACTTGATATGTAATTTCTCTTGCTTTTCCTGCCATCTGTAAAATAAAAAGTCTATCTACATACCAATCAGTATCCCTGTCCTACTGATCTTAGTAAAGACCAAATCTCAGCTAGGCATGGCGGCACATGCCTTTAATCCCAGAAAATCAGGAGGTGGAGGTATGAGCATCCTGGGCCAGCCCGGGAACATCAGGGTGAGACCCTATCCAAAAACCAAGCTAAAAAGAGGAAAGACTGGGGGCGTGGCTCAAGTGGAAGACCACTTGCCTGGTAAGGCCGAGGCCCTGAGTTCAAACACCAGAACCACAAAAAGACCACAAAAGACCAAATCACAGTATCAAGTTCTGGCTGAGGGAAAGGACCAGCCACTGGGCAATTCCAGAACAGTGAGCCAGGCAGCACCCACCTGTAGCCCACCTTGCGGGCATAGTGCAGGCAATTCTCCTTCACGTGGGTCTGGAAGTAGGCAGAGCGGCAGAGGACACCACACTCCGGGCAGCAGTAGGGGGACTTGTGTGCGTGAATTCGCTGGTGTGCACAGAAACTGCACTGGTTGGGCAGTAGCATCTGGCACACCTGACAGACCTAGGAGAGAATGAGAAAGCCAGTCACGCGGGTGCCCCAGGCGCCACACTGGGGCTTCCCGGCACAGCTGCCTGGCTCTCCTAGGACACGGTCCACACAGCTTCCCTACCATTCTCATTTCTGACTCCTGAAGGACCCTTGACACCCCTGGCCTCCTTACAAGGGTCGATACCCACACGCTAACCTTAGAGCCACACTAACGGTCTTCCTTGTGCACCTCTAGGACGGCGACAACTTCTTCCTTCCCGTGGGCAGAATCCAGACAATCCAGAGGGACAGCAACACACGGGCTGGTGCTGCATCCTGGAGAGGCCTCTCCCACCTCCACAGTGAAAAGGGGACACTTCTGCTGCTCACTGGGGGGCCACAAACCCGGGGTCAGAGGAGGTGCTCAAAGGGACAATTATTAGCAAAGACAGGAAAAAACCTCTGCTTTAGCCAGAAAATCCAGCATGAAGCTGGGAGCAGTGGCACACACCTGCAACCCCAGCACTTGAGAGGCTGAGGTGGGAGAACTGAGTTCAAGGTCAGCCTAGTATACAGTGAGATCCTGTTGAAGGAAAGGGAAGAAGGGAGGGAAGGAAGGAGGGAGGGAGACTATCAGCTTAAGAATCAGTGTCATGGTTCTCCTTTCCTCCTTTTGAAAACACACATTTCCTGGTTCTGACCACTAAGAAGGAAACACTAAAAGGTGGCCGGAAGCTTACCTTGTACCCAGATTGTGGCCTCTAAATACCAAGCCCCACTAAAAGGAGAAATGGTTGACATGCTTAGCAAAGAAGTGTCCAGGACATCTTGTTGGGACTGAAAACCAGGAAGCGTCTCAAGCACTGGTGAGTTCACGTTAAAAGGACACAGGAGCCAGCATGCAGGGCGCTCGCTGACCAAGGCAGGGTAACTTGAGCACCGAAAAATGTAACTGAACAAAGAAATAGACTGAATACACGAAAGCCGGTGAGTTCATTTTCATAGCAAAACTAAACTAAGAGCGCCCATGAGGATGGGTATTGTGAAAAAAATCAGACAGCGGAGGTGTTGTGAGGCGATGAGGAAACAGGTGTTCCTCAGCACTGCTGGGTCCTCAGAAATTAAACAGCCATCTCTAGGTAGTCACCCAAAGGACCAGCGTCCCAAAGAGATGCTGACATGCCGATGCTTGCACAAGCATTATTCACACTAGCAAAAACATGGAAGAAACCCACGTACCTGAGAGCAATGTCGTGTGTGTGCATGCGTGCACATGCATGTGTGCGTACACGCACATACAGTGGAACATAATTCATCTTTTGCTTTGAGGGGGAGGGCTGAGACAAGGTCTCATTATGCAGCCCAGGCTTGTCTTGAACTCCATATTTCTTGCCTCAGCCTCCCAAGTGCTGGGATTACAGCTGTAACCACCACACCTGGTTCAGCCTTGTAACAGAAGGAAATTCTGACACGTGCTACAATGTGGACAGACCTTAAGGACATGTTAGGCAAGATAAGCCAGCCACCAAAAGACAAATACTGCAGGAGTGCACTCATGGGGTGCCTAGAAGAATCAAATCCACAGAGGCAGAAAAGAGAATGGTGACTGCCAGGGGTGGGGAGAGGGGGAAAATGGGGAGCTGAGACGCACTATGGAGATGGGCTGTACAACGTAAATACACCTCCCATCACTGAGCTGTGCGTGAGATGGAAACTTGACGCTGTGTATTTTACCATAGTTTTAAAAATGATAGAAGAGAGACTCCTAGAACACTCTTAGCTTGTCAGGGCATGAACTCACTTCTCTGAAAACTTCATTAAAGGAAACAAATTAACTCTCCCATTTTTCAACATAAACTATATTTCAGAGTAACAGAAAGGCCTCCTGGAAGAGGAAAAGGTATTTATACAGAATTCCAGCTTACGTGATTAAAAATAAAACTAGAAAAACACATGTTGCAGCTCCTCTCACCATGATTGTTGATGGACAGTGAAATCACTGGGTAAAAGCAAGCACCTCCACTCACCAATCAAGTCAGCGCCAGTATCAGTGAGAGCAGCAGGTGCTTTGTATCTCTTAAGTCACCCAACCGGAAGAAAAGTGCATCCTCAACCCAGACCCAATCTGGTAGGTATTGCTAAATTCTAGTCTACAGACAAAATATGGTGTATGGAGGGAAAAAATACTTGCATGAGAAATCAGTTAAACCAGAGTTGTCCTGAAAAATTCTGAGGACCCAGGACCCCGTGTCAACGGCATGAAGACTATGGTGGGCTAGGCTGGGGCAATGTGCTGTTGTAGGGCGCCAGTGGCTCACATCTGTAATCCCAGCTACTCAAGAGGCAGAGATCAAGAGGATCAAGGTTCGAAGCCAGCCCCAGGCAAATAGTTTGAGAGATTCTATCTCAAAAAACAGCTTCACAAAAAAAGAGCTGGTGGAGTGGCTCAAGATTTAGGACCTGAGTTTAAGCCCCAGAAAAAAAAAAAAAAAAATGCTACTCAGGAAGATAGTGGTTTGAAGCCAGCCTGGGCAAAGAGTTCACGAAACTCTATCTCAAAAAAACCCATCACAAAAAAAAAAAAAGGGCTGACAGAGTGGCTCAAGTGGTAGAGCACCTGCCTAGCAAGTGTGAGGCCCTGAGTTCAAACTCTAGTGCTGCCAAAAATAAAAAAATACAAAAGAAGAAGAAATACAACCGTAATATAAGCCATGTTTAGGCACTGATTCAACAAAGCGGCCAGGTTGGGAGTACAGCTCAGAGGTAAAATGCTTGCCTGTCATGCTCAAGGGCCTGGGTTTGATCCCCAGCGCCAAAAATAAAATTAATAAAAAAATAAAATTATAAACAAAATAAGCCAGGTATAGTGGGAAATCCCTGTAATTCCAGCATTTGGGGGGCTGAGGCAGGAAGATCACAAGTTTGAGACCATGGACTACACAGCAAGACCTGCTTCAAAAAGAAAAAACAAGTCTCAACTATAAAAAAAATTTTTGACATAATTGAGAAAATTTGAATGTGGACATACTAGGCAGTATTAAGGAATTGCCATTAATTTTATGGGAGTGACAACAACATAGCTAGCAATATAGACTAGATTCAATTCAGTTTCCCTTTTGAGAGATGCTGTTCCAACAAGGTGACCTGGAGCCCAAAGGGAGGAGGAGAGCCTTCAGTAGGAGGCAAATCCGGTCAGGGCAGACCTCCAAGAGGAAGACGGAGTCCCAGACACGGCTAATACAGAGCCTCACCCCAGCTCACCTAGGCAGCCCCTGCCCCGGACATGGAGCCTGAAGCTTGGGTACTGTCACGGGAAACCCAACACAACAGCTTTCGAGCCTGGGTCTTGATCCCTGGCAGGAGATTTTGTGAGGGACTCAAGCTATGCCAGAGAAGCCAACAGACTCCCAAGGTGCTCTTCAATCCTGTCTGGGGAGAGCTACACAGGGAAGATGGAGGATAAGGGTGCCAGCCTGGGATCCTATAGCCCTACTTCAACACATTTTAGAAGATGGGTAAGAAGCAGTGGGAAAAACCATAGACCCAGGCATCGGACCTCCACTGCCAAGGTCATTGTCACAAGACTCAGGAAAAAGGATTCCTGGCCCAACTCAAGCATTCCTGGCAGCTAGAACACTGAAGCCCCTAGGAAGGGGCCGGGGATCATACCTGACTCATCAGAAGGCACAGGAGACGGAGAGGTGGTGGACATGAGAAGCCACAAAGGGAGCTACAGCATCCCCTGGCTGCTTTGGGGCTGAGTCCTCTGCAGAAACCCTGCAGACCTACCAGGCTAGACCTGCTGCCTGCACCCTAGCACTGCAGTGGTCACCCCCACACCCAACACCTCAAAGGCCTTTGCTCCCTATGGCTGGAGCGCCCTCACCACCCTTGCCGTCCCAACCACTCCTCAGCCTGCACCCACTATGCATCAGTCCCTGAGTACTGGTGCACCTGGGTTCACAGACTGCTCTAGCCCCCATCTTAGTCTGTCACACACTGCTGCTGCTTGGTGGTGGCCGCTGCCTCTGCTGAGTCACTGTGAGCTCCTGGAGGAAGGGGTGACTTCCTCCTGCCTGCTAGTACTCAGCAGCACAGAACCGCCAGTAAAGCGGCTTATGGGAAACTCGATAAGCTCAACAGCCACCAGCAGCAGCACAGGCCCCAGGTATACTGGCTTAGGGAGGCTGGATGACAGGATGGGCTTGGCTGTGTGATGAAGAGAACCCTTTTTGGAGGCATGTCTGGAAGCCTCCTATTTTTTTTTTAAATGGAGTCTTGCTACATAGCCCAGGCTGGCCTGGAACTCGTGATCCTTCTGCCTTAGCCTCCCTAGTGCTGGGATTACAGCCATGCTGGCTGGCATGCCGTCTTCCTCCTTGGTGGGCCCACTAATGCAGACAGTCAGACATAGAGGGTGCCAAAGGGCATTCTCAGCGCCGAGCGGCTTCTTAGAAAGCCACTCGTCAACCAGAACCTCGAGTCGGAACAAGCAGATAAGCCCAACTGCTTTCCTGGAGCTCTGAGAGCATGGATGAAAGGAGGCCCCCAAGGCCTCTGCCGGGGTCCATATGTCCATCTACTCTCCTTCCTTCCACCTCAGCCCTGCCTCTCCTTTCTCAAGTACCCACAAAGGGACCACAAAAAATGTTCTGTGCCCACTATGGGGCAGAACAACTTTCTAAAGACAGTTCTTAGAAGACCAGACTAAGACATGGGGCAGTGATTCTCACCTCTGTCCCCATGGTCTTTGGGCTGAGGCCAAAACCATGCTGACACCTGCTAGAAACCAGAAAGAGACCATCCAGCAGAGACCTGTCCCAGGCCGGATCACAGGCCTCACAGTCACTGGAAGGGGAGCCGAGTGGAACACGAGGCACGTCCATAAATACACTTGCTAAATCTTTTTGAGACAGGGTCTCACTGTGTAGTCCAGGTGCGCTCCTCCTCCCTTAGCCTCCTGAGTGCTTGGATTACAGGCTGCACCACCACACCTGGCTGTACTTGCTAAATCTTCAGGGTCTCCCCATGGCATGGGTGACCCATCTTTCCAAGCACTATACACTACCGGCCACTAACCATCGAGCAGGAGTCTGCTTCTAAGACTCCCGAGATTCCACCACTGCTCACTCCCAAGTCAACAGGCTCTTCTCTCCGAGCCCAGGAGAGCCCGTGGGAGCCCGTGGGAGCCAGGGCCTGACGCTCATCAGTGATAGCCTGCTTACCAGCCCCTCCGCTTCCTCCGCCGTCCTCTGGAAATGTGCAGCCAGGACCATGTAGTCCCTCATCTGCTTGTGACATTCAGGACATTTGGTTCCGTACCGGATGAGCCTCACAGGGTCCGGGTAAAGCGGCAAGGCTGGTAGGGAAGAGCTGGCACTGCCCGGGGCAGGGCTGGCTTTGGGGGAGGAGGAGGAGGAGGCCGGGGCTGCTGGTGCTGTGGAGTTTACAGGCGCTGAGGCGAACATCTGGTCCGCAGCAATGGGCTTCACGAGCAGTTGTGAGCACTGCATGACCAGCCCCTTGCTTTTGTGGTCACGGGCGTGCCGGAGCAGGCTGCACTTGTTGAAGAAGAGCAGCGTCTTGGAGCACAGCGTGCACAGCACCTCGATGTGGACGCTCCGCCGGCCATAGTGCTGGCTCAGGCTCTTCTCTAAGGCAAAGGCGTCCCCGCACTCCAGGCAGCAGTACCCACTGGCCGGCACATGGATCTTGCTGTCCGCAGGCGGGCTGAGATTTGGCGCATACAGGGGCACGGGGTTGGAGCTGTGGAGGACCTTGTTGAAGACCTCCACAATCAGAGGGGCAGCTTTTTTCACCTGGTGGACCAGGGGCACTGACATTTGAGTGGGTTGCGGCTGGCCCCGTCTCTGTGCAGAAGACTTGGCCGTCACAGATGCAGCAACGCTGTGGGGGACCAGGTTCAGGTTGGCCAGGTGCACAGCTTTGGGCAGGAGATTTGCAGGGGCCGCAGCTGAGGCCTGCACTGCCGCGCCCTGTTGCTTCTTGCCTGTCTGTGAGCCTGGGGCAGCCCCCTTTGCCCGGGGCCCAGAGCGGCGGCAGGGAGACGAAGAGTCACTGGCCTTTGTTATACTCTCATCCCCATTCCTGTCACCCTGGGGACTCCCTGAATTTGTGCCTGCCTCTGGAAAGTGCTCCTCCACAGTCAGGGCCATGCCCTCCTCCGCCGGTGCCTCACTTGGAGCCTCGCCAATGGCGCTCCCCCCAGGTGACCCAGTAGGGGACTTGCTCGGATCATCAGGGTCTGGCAGGATCCTTGTAACGGTGCGTTTGATTTCCCCTGATGACGTCTTAATGGTTTTGATTCTGACTTTGGGAATGGCTGGCGGGGAGCTGGCAGCCACAGAAGGGGAGCCTTTGCTGCTGCTGTCACTACAGATGCTCCGAGGGCTGTCTGATGGTTTCATACTCTTCCTAGTGGCCTCTAGAGGGCTCCGGGGACTCTTTGGTGACTTGGGCATTTTGGGGCTGCCTTTAGAACCCTCTTTAGTAGACCCTGAGGGATCCTTTGTATGGCCAGGCTGATCCTCCTTGGTGACACTGGCCACCCTTTTGGCCTGTAGGGCCACCAAGGCTGCCACACAAGAGGATAGCTTGGAATGAGCTGGCTTAAGCCGCTGCCTTGGGGGGACTGAGGAGCAGGTGCCAAGCTCCAGGGCAAGCTTCTTGGGCTCTCCAATACTGTTGCTGGAGTGGCTGTTGAATTCCAGAGCTTCCCCAAAGAATCGACTGGAGGAATCCAGGTCTTTGTGAGGCTCTGCTGGCTTCTGCCCACCCCGCTCCTGTGCCTGTGGGCTCTCCAAGGGCAGGGGCTCTGGCTTGGGTTCTTTCTTACAAAAGTGATCAAACATGTGTAGCTCAGGAACTGGAAACTTGGACAGTGCCTCCAGGACTGGGCCCCCAATGGCCCCGCACCCAGGTGCAGGTGGGAAATAGCTGTCCGAGTGCTTGGGCTTTATCCCAAACCCGTTATCTTTGATGGGATCCTCGGATTCAGGGCTGGAGATTGGACTGAACTGGTTGAAGGTGGGTAGTGGCTCGGACTTGGGAGGCTCCAGCTTGCCAGGGAAGCTCCTGGCACCATCTCCATTCATGAAGGTGGAGTCAAACTTCCCACAGCTGTGGGGTTCTGGAGGCAATGCTGAGCCCCGGAACCCATTGTGCAGAAGGCTAGGAGCAGCGTGGTCCTTCTCTGCCTCAAATGACTCCTGGCGGCTGGTGTTCTTGACAATGACACTCACGGCCGGCAGGTCTGGGGCTGATCCCGAGTGAGACAAGGACACACTCTCATCCATACACAGGCCCTGAGGCTTAAGGGGACTCTCACTCTCCTCACTGGGGGTCTGGATGGCCTCCTTGGCATCAAGGCTAGTGGGGTCTGGGATGTCAAAAGCGGCCAGCAAGTCATCAAAATCTGGGGTCTTCATGTCCCCCATGGCTGGATGCTAGCAAGGGCTGCAACAGAAACAGAGAACAGGATGAGTGACCACACAGAACCACTGCACATCCATCACACTGACACACACGCAGCTAGCACACCATGCAGAAGCCCATGTCTGTGACAGGGAGTCACATTCCTCAGTTTTACCCTAGGAGGTTTTCTAAACTGCTGGAAGGCAGGGAAGGGGGAGGCGTGCATGTAGTGACAAGCTCTCTCAGTACCTGGAGACTCCTGGCTGGTTGTAGGAAGACTCCTACTGCAGTCTCCCAGTGCAGTCACTCGGCAATCGTGTACACTGGCAAACAGCTGACCTCTCAGCCTTTTCTAAACAAGGAGTGCTCAACACTTCCTTCCTTTATGAACCTCTGAGCCTCTGATTCATACGAGACCTGACTTCAGATCATCTTCTAAGTATTTTTTTTCTCTATTCAGCAAATACACTTGATTCCTTGATTTTTTTAACTGGTTGGTGAATGGACCATTACACCTGAGAGCAGGGGGACTCTCAAGGTGTCACATAATTAGCAAGTGGCCAGGTGATAGTTTTAAGGAAGGCTAAGTTCTATTTTAACTTAATGTACTGTTTCCTTCATGGCCTGAGGAAGAGAGCTACAGAACTATTGGGACAGGAAACCCAGGCCCAGAAAGTCTCAGTAACGCTCCACTTCGACAAAGCATGAACTTGGCCAGCTCAGCCCTGCCAAGGTGGACAGAAAGCTCCATGGCCTCCCTTGCCCAGCCTTCACCCACATCTGTTCCAACACCTCTGGGCTCCCCGCTAGCACACTTCTTACATCACATTTATGCTAGCAGACTAAAGGTAGTTCGATTGCTACACAGCACCGAGTGAGTGGAACCCCACTCCTAGAAATTACCTAGGAACAAACACATCCAAAAGCACAACCCAAAGTTGTAATTCTACAGCATTAGCAAAACAGCACAAAGGTGAGGCCCCAGAGTTAGGTTCCCAATACTGGGAAAATAAAAACAACAACAAAAAGGAAGTCTGTCATCCTAGCTACTGAGGAGGCAGAGATCAGGAGGATCATCGTTCAAAGCCAGCCCTGAACAAATAGTTCATGAGACCCTATCTCTAAAATCCCAACACAAAAATAGGCTGGCAGAGTGGCTCAAGTGGTAGAGCACCTGCCTAGCAAGTGTGGTGAGTTCAAACGCCAGTACCACCAAAAAAATAAAAACTAAAAATAAAGCCCATCACCAAAAAAAAAAAAAAAAAAAACACTTTTTTGGGGGGTGGGGGGGTTAATAAATTGCTTTTGTAATTTTTAAAATGGAAAAAAAAAAAACTAAAAGCACTCTGAACCTTAGAGAAACAGGTAGTATGCCAGAGACGTAGCTCTTACCACCCCATGGGATCAATAAGTTTGCAGGTTTAGTTTCTTACCACCCCTCCTCACGCCAAATCCCCAACAAAGCACATCTGCCTGCCTGGACGCTCTCACAGAAGATGCAAAACGTTCCTCTCACTGAGGAGGTGCCTAATCAGGGTGGGTAATAATAAAGTGAACTACCAATTATCTAAACAGGGGTCAATAGAGAGACCCCCTGCCACAAGGTACAGTTTGAAGTAGTGAAGTCCAAACAGGAACACATGACATCACTCAGCACAGGTGCCCATGGCCAAGTGAACTCCTGTGCAGGGCACAACACTGAGTGAACGCTGTGTGGGACTGCCTTAAAAGCAGTTCTCTTGCCTCCCTCCTTCCTTCCTTTCTTTCAAATGTCTAGGAAAAAAGACTGAAGGACGGAACAAGTCAAATGGTGGTGGCTCATGCCTGCAATCCCAGCTACTTGGAGGCTGAGACTGGGAGGATCTCAGTTCGAGGCCAGCCCAGGCAAACAGTCTGTGAGACCTCCATCTCCAAAATAACCAGAGCAAAATGGACTGGAGGTGTGGCTCAAGGAGTAGAGTACCTGCTTTGCCAGTGCAAAGCCCTGAGTTCAAACCCCAGTCACACCGGAAAAAAAAAGAACAGGGCATATTGGTCCTTTTAAGGAGCTTCGAAAAGCAGGTGGGAGAGGAACAGCAGTAGCTGGGGGAGTGTGAGGGTCAGCTGGGAGCCTGGCACAGGGAGATTACAGAACAAAGTGGCACTCTCCTCACAGAAGCATTTCAGCGGCTGAGAGTGGTCCTGCGTAAAGGTTCTTTCGGTAGAACACTGTGGAACAGCAAGAAAAACCTGCAAAGGATTTTCAGCACCAAAGCTGGAGTCTTTAAAAGCCAGAAGTCTTATTTCTGGTAAGGCAATCCAAAGTCACTGACAACTGACAACAGCGAGTAAAGGACTCACCATACTTTTTGAATCTTGCTCTTTGAATCTTACTCTAAGATGCATAGCACATTGTTTACAAGTAGGAAACAGAAGTCAGTGAAAATGTACTCTGTTATAAAAGTGAAATAAGTTGGGTGTGGTGGTGCATGCCTGTAATCACAGCACTTGGGAGGGTGAGGCAGAAGAACTACAAGCAAGTTTGAGGCTAGCCTGGGCTACATAGTGCCTCAAAAAAGAACAAAAAAAGGTCAGGTATGGAGGCTCGTGCCTGTAATCCCAGCTATTCAGGAGGAAGAGATCAGAAGGATCTCGGTTCAAAGGCAACCCCGGCAAATAGTTCACAAGACCGTATCTCGAAAAACCCCAACACAAAAAAAGCGCTGGCAGAGTGGCTCAAGTGATAAGAGTGCCTGCGTAGCAAGCATGAGGCCCTGAGTTCAAACCCCAGTACTGCCAAAAGTAAAATAAAATAAAATGAATATAAATTCCCATTGTTTGTTTCAGGATTTACTAATTAGCCCAGGAAATTTTACCAAATACTTAAGTAAACACGACTGGGTGGGAGAAAGAAAGATCTTAATTTGAAGGGGCTCATGGAGGCCAGCCAGCCTGTTAGGTTCTTTGAGGGGTAAAAACAATTTGACTTTTTATGATTATGGCAGAACTAGTAGGCAGAAAGAATTTCTACAGATTTTAAGTACCAAAATTCTACCAAAAAACAAAACCAAAACAATGAGTTGCACAGAGCTGGAGTGGATGCTAGTGTGTGTGTACACTCGTGTGACTGTTGTAGGAGGGGCTATGGACAGTGGGGTTTTTAACCCACTGACCAGCTCTGCACTGGAGCCTGGCGCTTTAGAAATGATGGTGCATCCCACCCCACAAGTGACCTGCTCTAGCTCAGATCTTGAGCTAGATGTGTTAGAAGCTTGGTGGCCAGTCATGGATGGCTTTATTGGGGGGTGGGGTAGTGGAAGGAAGTCAGATGTGCCCTGGAGGGGCTGTTGGGATGGCAGCTGCTCCCCTTTCTCACTCTTTTGCTTTCCAGCTCCATGAGGTGAGCGGGCTGCTCCACTATGTACTCCCCACCATGACACGCTGTCTCTCCACAGCCCAAAGCAACACACGCTCTCAAGGACTAGCCACTGGAAACACCACTACCAAGTAAGGGTCATGAACAAGAATTTTAAATATGGCCCACAGACTCGGAACGCTTGGGGAAGCAATCAGCTGGTGGCAGGGAGCTGGGCCTACAGCTTTATGAAGGGAGGGGCATATCTGTCTCTTCATCACTGCATTCCGCATTAGGCACTCAACAAATGTCTGCTGAAGCCATAAAATAAAACCTTCAAGTTTGCAAATGGCCTTAAGGCTGCTCCAGAACAAAATGCGGAGCTAAAAGACACCAAGAGGCTCATAAACAGGACTACGGCAATGAGAGCAGACGTAAAGGGGTATCAGGAAGAGCAATTCCACCAGACCTTTGGAATCACAGTTCTGAGCTAGCCAGTCCTAAGAGGCCTGTGTTTCAGGGTGGACAGTTCCTTACGATATGTTGCTTGTTTCATTATGAAAGGCCCACAAAGGACACCAGGAGCAAATGAAAACTCGCCATTCTGTCCTTCAAAACTATTCTGTGGGAGAGTACCTGCCTGCTAAGCATGAAGCCCTGAGTTCAAACCCCAGTACCGGCGGGGGGGGGGGGGGGGGGCGGGCGGGCGGGGAACCTCACTCTGTGTTCACAGCTACATGTGCCATGCAGTTTCAGTTCCCCACATCTTAAGAAAGACACACCATAAGAAAAATGAAAAAAAAAAATAAATAAATAAAACAACTAATATTTCAAAAAAAAAAAAAAAGAAAGACACACCAGAGCTGGAAGAAATCTGAGAAACGAGACTGAGGCCACAAAGCAGATGGGCTCTTCCTAGAGACTGCAACTATTTCATGCTGGACAGACAAAGGTTTAGGGAGGAGCCTAACTAAAGTATAGGTTTGTCATCAAACTCCAAAATATCAGGGAGGAGAGAATAAGTAGTGCTGAATTTAAAATAAAAGATGCAGACAAATAAAAGGTGACTTCCCTCACTAGTCAAGAAGATGCACTTAGGTTGTTGTGTGGGGGCTGGGTGTGGCTCAGCGGTAAAGCACTTGCCTAGCATGTGCACGATCCTTGGTTCCATCCCTAGCACTGCAAAAATAGACATAAATAAATATATCACATGCATACAAATGCAGTAACATCTGCATATTCAAATCTAGAAAAAAAAAGAAAGGCTCTGAACTAAGAACCTATGAGCTTCTACTTCCCTCAGCATCGATGCCTTCAAATTTCAAGTGACCCTGAAGCTGACTATCTGCTTTCCTTAACAGGCTAAATTTGGTAATGGCAGATTATTAAGAGGGAAGTCACAGGACGTGGAGAAGGCATGGAGAGAGCGGCATTTGCTCTGTTCTGTTCATAAGACGGTGACCATGAGAACACTGGATTGCAGGATGACACACCGGAGTTTTCTTAAATTTAACGTGTTTGTTGAAAGGTCTGGTAAGAAGGACGGAAGACACAACCTGTGAGGGACACTTCCTCTGTCCCCACAGGACAACTGTGGCTCACACACTGACATCATCTATAGTCAGTGATTGTTTACAGCGGGTAAGAATTTTTAGCTGGGTGCCTGGTGGCTCACACCTGCAAATCCTAGCTACTCAGGAGGCAGAGATCAGGAGGATTGCGGTTCGAAGCCACCCCAGACAAATAATTTGCGAGACCCTATCTTGAAAAACCCTTCACAAAAAACGGGCTGATGGAGTGGTTCAAGGTGTAGACTTGAGTTCAAGCCCCAGTACCACAAAAAAAAAGGGAAAATGAAAGTTACCCTCAATTATCTATTTCAGAAAAAGGAACATCCCAGGGACAACAGAGCAAAAGAATAAGTCAAGCTGAGGGATCCTGGGATGCCAAGGGGGAGAAGGGAGGGAGAGTGGTATGGAAGGAGAGGGAGAGGAGGAGGGAGTTACTCAGCTGAAGTGGAGACCAGAAGGAAGCACTGTGGAGTTGGGTGCCAGGTAAAGAAAGTCCTTTTGTCCCTGGAATGGAAGCTAGTTACGGGGCAGGACAGAACGAGCAGACACGCTGGACAGTATGCTGTGTCAGCCCAGGCTCAGCAGGAATGTCCATCAGACATTGCTTCCATGGTGGCACTGGAAGGAGCTCAGAAACGTGGACTGAATCAAAGGAAACAGGAGCAAACCAAAAGAAAAGTACGGCTACTCACAGGATGGCCAGTGGGGGTACAGAGAGGTCAAGGCCAGTGGGGGTACAGAGAGGTCAAGGCCAGTGGGGGTACAGAGAGGTCAAGGCCAGTGGGGGTACAGAGAGGTCAAGGCCAGCGAGCTGGAGTAACTTAATGAGACCCTGTCTCAAAACAGGGAGAAAAAGGGCTGGGGTGTAGTTCAGGGTAGAGCGCTTGCCCAGCATATGCAAGGTCCTTGGTTCAATCCCCAGTATCACAAAAAAGAAAAATAAAAACAATGCAAAAAACCAAACCAAAGCAAATCCCCTGTTTCTTCCCTAGCATAGGAATGGTAGAGTTGAAATGAGGAATTGTGAACCACAGAAACCAGCTTTCTCCTCCATGCTGTCCTAAATACTGTGTGAAGCCCTTGGGTAGGCCTTGATTTGCTATGTAAAAAAGTAAGGACCTGTGAGCCCTTGTGGACTGCCAGAGCTGGCTGAGTGCATGTGGAAGTACCACACTTCTACACAACCTTAACTCCTAAGGTGGACTAGCAGACACCTAGTGCACATGTATCACAGTTTCCAAAACACCTATGAATGCCTGCTTTAGGCCACGTGATGCAAGTCACAGATGTTCTGAGCCAATGCTTCATTCCAGGAGACACCTGGTGTGCAAGCCATCAGCAGAAAGTGGCCCAGAGGCCCTCGGCAGTGCGTGGGAAACAGCCGCCCCAGTGAACCCCGTGGAGCAACAAGACTTTTCAGTTGTCGCTTCCTGTCCAGTTTGGCTCCTCCAATGCACATGCTGCCAGAATGGTTGCTGTGAAACAGGCTTTGGGTCAGAGGCACCCCTGCTCAAAACCCCACCATCTTCAAAGAGCTCAAACTGCTTGGCCTCACAGGGAGCTCCAGCCTGATCTGGTCTCGGATCTCCAGTCACTTTCCAGGGCACCAATTCTAACCATACTGGTGGCTCTCAAACTTTCTCACACCTCCGAATCAGGGCCAGCTGCTTCCCAGACTAGAGAATACCTGACAGCCTAGCCCACCCTGGCTGCAAGCACTAATCTGCCTGACCACTCCTCACCCCAGCATAGTTCTGGTCCCTTTCCTCTGGATGTCTTCTCTAAGTACTGTAACACCAGTCCTCTGTTTCCCTTCTCATTCTTCCCCATTTTCCCTGAAACCTGGAACTCCCTTCTTCTATGCAGCATTTCCCACCAGGGCTGGAATCCTAAGTTTTCTCATCAGTCTGAGCCTCTCCAAAGCTGGGCTTATGCCCTTCCCTGCTACTTCCAGGACCTAAATGGCTCCAGGAGGCAGAGGAGCTGTCACTCTCCCTCTACTCCCAGAACCATCCCTTCAATATCTCTCAAAACCCCTGGCTAAGACACCTGTCCTTGTCTTTCTCCTCCCCTGGCATGCCTTTCACACCCCAAGCTAAGGTCTCATTTCCCAAGAACAGAATTCTATGACAGGCATTCCAACAAAACTCACAGGACCTCAGAAATGACCTGTTCCAATGGCTTCCAAATGCCTGTGTGTCAACCGCTGCGGGCCTAACTGCAAAAGAATACCATGGGATAACTGAAGTACAGGTGCCCAGGCCCTAGCCACAGAAATTCTATTCTATTCTAATCTAGGGTTCAAATCTTCCCTGTTGTTTCTGATGCAATGGTCTAGTCTGACCTCTTCATTTCACACATGAAGAACTGGGGCTGAGAGAGAAGCTGGCCCATCAGTTACCAAATGCCAAGGCTTCCAGCTGGTGTTTACGGAGGCCACAGGATGAAGCCAGACCCTCTGCAGTGTCCCTACACCAGCCCCTGAAAACAGCCCAGGGCGCCATGAAGGCTCATCAAGGCATTCCTACAGAAGTCATCTTCCTTTGCTCCCCCTTACCTACTTGTTCTTCCTCACGCCAGCGTGCCTACCTCTTCTACTGTAATTCCAGTAAAATGCTCGTGCATCGGCTGTTCTGTAAGCCCCTCGATATGCACTCACTGAGTCATTAATTGGCATTCGTCTATTTGGTTCTTACTTGGATGTCTAGCTGACATGTCACCCCTAGTGTACCTAACAGCTAATGTGACTCCCTCTTATGATCATCTCTCTTTCACTAAGTGATACCTCCATCTCTTTCCTCATGCCCTTCATCCAATCCACAATACACACTGCCAACTAGACCTTCAAGTCATATCCAGACCCAGACCTCTCTCACTGCTCTCCCGCACTCCCTCTGAAGCTGCCACTGGTCTCCTGGCTCCTATCCTTGCCTAGACAGTCATTCTCAACACAGCAGCCAACTGCTTTTTCGAAATTGGAAGTCAGCTCACGGCCTTCCTCCCCTCACAACCTCCAACCCCAAGGAAGATCCAGTCTTTCCTGCAGCCTGTTAGACCTCACTGCTAAACTTGCCTCCCATGTATCTCTTTCTTACCTAGTCTGTCATGGCCTGTGGAAGCTTCCTTTCCATTCCTCAAGCACACTAGCCCTGCTCCTGCTTCAGAACCTGTGCATTCGCTACTCCCTCCTGCCTGCCAGGAGTAGTGGTGCACGCCTGCAATCCCAGCAATTGGGTGGCTGAAGCAAGAGAATCATGGGTTATACATGAGATGGGAAGGAAAGGGGAGGGGGAAGGGGAAGGGGAAGGGGAAGGAGGGAGAGCGAGAGGAAGGAAAAGGAGGGGAAGTTCTTGCCCTAGATCCCTGTGCATCTCTTCCATGGCCTGCCAGCCTCTAATCCTGTGCCCCTGGACACATGTCATCAGGACTCTGTGAGCTTGTCTGCACAGAGCTAAGGCAGCTCCCAGATGGTCGCAGATGTCCAGGCAAGTTTGGTACCAGTTACATATCTGGCAAAGATGCAACAGCTTTGTGTTTAGCTTTTAAAACTTCAACTTTTTTTTTTTTTTTTTTGGTGGGGGGTGCTGGAGAGTGAACCCAGGACCGGATGGCTGCTTAACACCCTCTCTGTACCCCGAGTTCCTAAAACTTCGTATAAATAGAGCAATCTTCAGGAGCAACAGGACCTGGCTGGTGGGAGGGGAGCTACCAAGTAGCCCTAGTTGATGAATCCAGGGCCTCTGCAGGACCAATTGAATCTAAATATTTTATCAGTGGAAAATACCTTCTGGCCAAGGTCCCCCTGATAAGAACGTCTGTCTCAAAGGTGGGGTCAGTGTGGTGCCCATGGAGAGAGAAGGCTAGCTCTGAGAACCACAGGCAAGAGAAGAGCCCAGGTGGGCCTGAGTCTTAAGAAAAAGGGTACAACTCTGTGAACACACTACAGCCCACTGAATTATGTGCTTTAAATATACTTCATGGCATGAGTTACACTGCAACAAAGCTGCACATTAAAGAAAGAGGGACAGACCTGGAGGGATTGGGGAGTGTGCAGGACTCTAAAGCCGACTGGGACACAGAAACCAGGGACAGGCAGCAGAGTTTACAGAGCTGAGAACCTAGATAAACCTGACACTCTGTAATCTGTACACCTTTCATGTTCTCTTACTTGCAAAGAGACCTTGGCACTACCTGGGTACTCCTCTGTGAGCCCAGGATGCACGAACCTGAAAGGAAGGGACAGGAGTCCTCTTGCTCACACACATCTTGGGGAATTACTCCCACTTTTGGTAGTGGGAAGCAAGATCCCACTAGCCTCCGACCGGCTGGGAGTAAGACCTCTGCCCCTAGAAGAGAGTGGCCATTTGATCTCTCCTTCCCCATCTCCGGTACCCATGGGTTCGGGGTTCTGAACCTACCACCAGTTTCATCTACCACAAGCAAATGACAGTCCCAAACATTCAAAATGGATGCAAGGAGCATGGCTCAGATGACCACAGGCATCAGGAGCTGGTGGGACAGGAGGCTGCGAGGACCTGCCCTCCTTCTCCCAGGAGCTCTGCTCTTTCCCCTTCTCTCACCCACCTGAGACACACACAGGTCCCTCAGCTCACAGCAGGGCTGGGAAAGGAACCTGCTAGCAAGTTGAGAAAATGTCAAAAGTGACGTAACGCACCTAGCCTACTGGTATGGCTTGAATGCCACCTCCACAACCCACGTGGAGACTTAATGACCACGGGGCAGTGCTGCAATTGTGAATGTGTTGACGAAGGCAGGATCGAGCTCCTGATCAAATGGGTGAGTTTGGCCAGATTTTCTCTGTCCCACACACATGCCCACTAACCCTCCTATGCAGCAAGAAGACCCTCACCAGATGCAGCCCCTCACCTTGGACTTCCTGGCTTCTAGAACCATGAGCCAAATAAACTACTGTTTATAAATGACTTGGCTGGCAGTTTTCTGTTGCAGCAGCAGAGCACAGATTATGTGACAGAGCATCGTAGCTTAGCAACTCAGGACCTCAAGGAGTATGGGTGGCTCATCCCTGTGGTCTCACAGCTGACTGGGAGCTATGGCTCACTCTCACTGCGCAGCAACAAACCAATATGAACAGCCATGGAAAAGATCAAAATTCGGAATCAAAAGTACAGTCTCCACTGAATGCACATCACTTTTGCTCCATTCTCAAGTCAAACCAGAAGCTGGAAACCATCTGTACTCTTCTTTTTCTTCTCCTCTCTCCCCCACACCTTCCTCTGTGGTGACCTTGCTCGTTCACTGTCACTCTTACTTTCTCCCTGATTCCCTTCTTCCTCCCCCTACTCTCCAGAGATGTGGGTGACCTCTTTCACAATGACTGCTCAGCCCTAAGGGCAATCAACCTTCTTCAGAAAAGCAAGCCTCCAACCAAGGCAGCCTCTCACTAACAACCCAGCATGGCAACAGACCCAGTTTCCAGCAAAGCATTTGAGTGTCCGCCCACCGTTATGTGTCCCTGCCGACCTAAGGGAACGCTGAGGATCATGTGTCCATAGTGATTTGTCATCGCTTTCCATCATCAGACAAAATGGAACAGTAAGAGCCCTTATCTTAGCTACACGTGGTGGTGCACATCTGTAGTCCCAGCTGTTCAGACGCTGAGATGGGAAGATCCTTTGAGCCCAGGAGTTCAAAGCCAGCCTGGGCAACATAGCAAGACTCTGTCTCAATTAAAAAAAAAAAAGTGAGGGCTGCAGGAGTGGCTCAAGTGGTAGTGTGCCTGCCTAGCAAGCGCAAGGCCATTCAAACCCTAGTGTAGCCAAAAAAAAAGGAGAGAGAAAGAGAAACGGAGCCCTCAACTTTCTTATCTTTTACTTTCTTATCTTTTTAAGACATACCATGAAGCACTTATGATAAGATGATGTGATATATGGAATTTACCTGAAAATAGTACAGGATGAACAGACATGTTCAAACCCCAATACTAAAAAAAAAATAAAGTAACAAATATCAGTGAGACCAGGAGAAAACGGAATCCCTGTGTTGCTGGCGAGACTATTCGACAGTGCAGCCACTGTGGGAAACAGTGTGGCAGCTCCTCAAAACTTGGACACAGAATAGCACACAATCCAGCAATCCTGCCCATTCCCTGGGTGTAGAATCACAGCACTAAAAGCAGGGTCTTGGGATATCTGAGCACCTGTGTTTACAGCAGCACTATTCACAATGCCCAAAAGGTGGAAGCAACCCAAATTTCTATCACTGGATGAGCAAATAAAATGCAGAATATACATAAATGGAATTAACTCAGCCTTAAAAAGAAAAGGGATGGTGATGCAGTCAGTGACAGAGCACTTGCCTCACGTGTGGGAAGCCCTGGGGTCAATCCCAGCACTGCAAAAAATAAACAGTGAGGAATTTCTGAAACATAGTGTACAACATGGAAGAACCTGAAGACACTATGCAAGTGATGCAAGCCAGATGTAAAGAGACAAATGCCAAATGAATGCACTTACATGACATTCCTGGAAGAGGCAAATTCACAGACAGAAAGCAGAACATGGGCTGGTGGAGTGGCTCAAGTGGTAGAGCACCTGCCTGTCAAGCGTGAGGCCCTGAGTTCAAACCTCAGTGCCACCAAAAGAAAAAAAAAATGTGCATCTTGGTGTCATGTATACACCACTATAATATAAGGGGCCGGTGGCTCACACTTGTAATCCCAGCTACTCAGGCGGCAGAGATCAGGAGGATCACAGTTCAAAGTCAGCCCAGGCAAATTGTTTGTGAGACGCTATCTTGAAAAACCCTTCACAGAACAGGGCTGATGGAGTGGCTCAAGGTGTAGGCCCTGAGTTTAAGCCCCAGAACCGCAAAAAAAAAAAGCAGAATGGTGGTTTGTGGACAGGTTGTGGGCAAGGAGCTGGGACCGTCCGGTTCTGGAAATGGGGTGGTGGCTAACACTGTGAATGTACTAAGTGCCACCAAACGACACATTTAAAAATGATGAATTTTGTGCTGTGCCTTTTACCACCCACACACAACAAAACCAACCCAAGGAGCAGGAAGCTTGCTGTGTCCAGACAGCTCTTCCAGGCCAGCAGGGGACAGCACGGACAGCGTACCTTCACAAGGCTCTCAAACCAAAGGCGTGGGGAGCGTTGCTGGGGAGCAGAGCTGCGGAGAAAGAAAAAGCTACCTAGGCACATGGTCTAGTGTCCAAACTCCACCTACGGAAAGAAGAAAACAAGATGCTTTTAAAGCAAGCAAAGCATTTAAGAAACACAATAATCATCCCAGTGCAGGTATGACCCTGAGAAAACCCTCCATCCTGAAACTCCACACAGGCCCTGGAGGCAGTTAAAGATAATTCCCAGCCTCCACTTGTTCCCTTCACCTCTGGTGATATGGCGGTTCAGAGCACGAGTTTACCAGCTACGAGCAAGGGTTTGTACCTGTGTGTCTGCTTCACCCTGTGCACAATGGGGCTGTTACAGAGATTCTGTGAGTTAATGTTTGTAAATCTCTTACCACACCGCCTTTCACACAGCATGCACACGAGTGTGTGGCCACCAAGCTCAGTGGCCAGTCAACTTTCCTTCAAGCCCTCCAGACTGCTGAGGGGAAGCCTGCACAGCACAGGGGCCTCGGAGGGCAGCTGGCACACCCAAGGGCTCCTCCTCCAGAGCTGGAAGCAGCATGCCAGGGAGCAGGAACAAGATGGGGGCAGGTGATCCGGGAAAGTCACAGGAAGGGGACAGGACCATGGGCAAGCACTGGACAACCAATGCAAAGAAGGAAAAAGTGGGAGAAGCTGGCAGAGCCCTTCTTTACAAGTAGGCAAGTTCTCAAGTGTGGCTGGACTTGAGCGCCACCTTGGCCACCATGGAAACTTCGTGTGCATGGTCGTTACCCCACGATGGAGACATGGTTGGCCAGTTTCAGAAACGTCAGCTAATATTCCATCAAGCACGTGTACTCGTGAATGAGAATGAAAGGCCTCACCCCTAAGCTTCTAGCTCTGCTCCTTCTCATTCTAACCCTGTGTTCCCCACCCATCTTCATCTTTGGCTGAACTTTGACAGACCAGCATTTAAGTCTGGATTCTAAGTAGAGATTGGTCAAAATAAGTGTAAAAATTTAGAAGGAATGGGAAGGAATCAGCTGTCCCAATTTCATAGATGGGAAATAGGGACAATTTTTCTGAAGTTTTCCCTTTGTACTTTTCTTATTTGGATTTTCACATTTCTTTTATTTTTTCTCTTTTTTTGAGACAGGGTCTTACTATGTTGTCCAGGCTGGCCTTGAACTCACAATCTTTCTGGCATTTCAAAACATAAGCTAACAACACTGTAAAGTCTACATGAGGACAAAAGGCCTGTCATCAAT
Organism: Castor canadensis; assembly: GCF_047511655.1. Taxonomy (NCBI): domain Eukaryota; kingdom Metazoa; phylum Chordata; class Mammalia; order Rodentia; family Castoridae; genus Castor; species Castor canadensis. Next base: position 42,599,693 of record NC_133404.1, on the reverse strand, counting down.
GGTAAGTCCTGAGATGTGCCATGAGTGTACCTGGTCACTTACACCAGGCTGGCCTCAGAGCCATCAGCCATGGGCTTCTGTTGGGTTACCCAGACAGTCTCTGGGGTGGTGAGGGGCTACCAACCCTGAGCATCAGGAGTTACCAGCCCAGGCTGGCTGCTGCTCCGAGTCACCAGAACCTCAGGAGTCACATACAGGAGCTTCACTGCACAAGGAACTTACTGAGGGAACACTCCTGCCTGCCTCAAAGGACCAAGATGCCCTGGCACGCTGAGCTCTAAACGGGGAGGGGGAGGTGAGTCTCGTATTTCTCATTTCCCAGCATGTTCATCTCCCAGGTACTGCTAGCTGTGGCACAGATTTTCCTTCAGTTTGGTATTGAGACATTCACTATAGCCCTTGCCATAATTATGACACACTTTAGAGTGCTGTAAGACCAGGATCAGAAAACACTGTCCTAACACAACATTCCAGATTAGAGACTTTTCAACACCAGAAATTGGAAAGTCCACCAGAAACCATTAGGTGTAAACTGCTCACTCCACAAACAGGTAAACTGAGGTCCAGGCAGGTACGGTGATTACATTAGAAAAGCACACTCCTGTTGTCCCTCCTGCCTTAGTTCTCCCAGCACAGGGCCCAAGCTTCCTCACAGTTAACCACTGTGAGGGGTGGGGGTGCTTATTTAACCCTGAAGCCAGTGATCCTCAGCCCTAAATGCACTGGATACACCTGGGGAGCAGGCCGAATGTGTGAACGCCCAAGCCGTTTAATCCAGAGTCTCGGGTGGCCTCAGGGCTAATACCTCTCTCCTCCTGGCTTTTGAGTGCATTCAGTGACTCCAGCACCGCAGGCTTCTAAATTTGCTTCTCTCCATCTTGACTTCTCTTCCCTCAGACACTTGCATGGCCCACTCTCTTACTCCCTTCAGATCTCTGCTCAAATGTCTTTTTGTCAGATTTCTCTATTTATTTTATTTTTGAGATGGGATCTCCTGGTGTTGTCCATGCTGGTCTCAAACTTGCCATCCTCCTGCCTCACCCTCCTGAGTAGCTGGGATTACAGGCATGACCACTGCACTGGGCTTGACTTTTCTATTTAAAATAGAAAATCTGGCCAGGCACTGGTGGTTCACACCTGTAATCCTAGCTCCTCTGGAGGCAGAGAGGCAGAGATCAGGAGGATTACAGTTTGAAGCCAGCCCCAGGCAAATAATTTGGGAGACCCTATCTCAAAAATACCCAACACAAAACAGGGCTGGTGGAGTGATTCAAGTGGTAGAGCACCTGCCTAGCAAGTATGAAGCCCTGAGTTCAAACCCCATGCCACCAAAAAAAAAAACCAAATAACCTGCCAAGCATGGTAGTGCACATGTGTATGGGCTGCAAAGTAATACCCTCAAACAACAAAACAAAACAAACAAAAGCTGCATCCCAAGACTGGAGCAATAGCTCAGCAGCACAGCATCTGCCTGGCTTGCATAAGGCCAGGATTCAATCTCTAGCACTATAAAAATAAAATAAAATAAAGCCGGGCACAGTGGCTCACCTGTAATCCTAGCTACTTGGGAGGTTGAGATCAAGAGGATTGTGATTTGAAGCCAGCCCAGGCAAACAGTTCCTGAGACCTCATCTCCAAAATAACCAGAGCAAAATGAGCTGGAGGTGTGCCTCAAGTGGTAGAGAGCCTGCTTTGTGAGCACAAAGCCCTGAATTCAAACCCCAGTCCACCAAAAAATATAAATAAGACAATTATTTGCCTAGAAAATCTGCCTCCCTACCAAGCCCTCACCCTCCACAGCACCTCTCAGCTTTAATATGTTCCTTGTTTATTATCTACAAACCCAGTCACTATGAGGAAATTTTTTTATTTTGTTCCCTGTTATATTCCCAGTGCCTACAGGAGTGCCTGGTACATAGAAGGCCCTCACACATTTACTACAGAAAGTAATGAAGACATCAGAAACACCAATCCCAACACATAACTGCTTACTAGGCATGGTGGGGTGTGCCTATAATCCCAGCAGGAATATTGCAAGCCTGGGCTATATAGTGTCAAAAAAAAAAAAAGGCTAGAAGCCCATGAAACAGAAACCATTCAGACATATGTATTTCCAGTCAATTAATCCAACACAAATGGGCTTGTGAATCAAAGACAATTTGTCCTGAGAAGGAGATAAAACCATGGACACAGAAAAGGAAGCTGAAAGAAGACAACTGAACAAGTGGGTTTCAGAGACACTATTCTCGAATAGACCCAGAAGGGTGGGCTGGAGGAGTGGCTCAAGGGGTAAGAGTGCCTGCATAGCAAGCGTGAGGCCCTGAGTTCAAACCCCAGTGCCACAAAAAAAAAAAAAAAAAAAAAAATGTATATTCAGAAGGAAGCCTGAAAGCAAGGGCCCCTCTCTGGGGTCACTCTAAGATGCAGATCCAGGGGGGCAAGGATGCTCACCACCCAACTGTCCCACTGAGGACGCCTTTGTCTTTTATCAGTTCCACTTATTCCTCACCTGCTTCCAAAACTCACTTGAACCCACTGAGGAGTTTAAGGTGGGGCACTGAAAGCCTTTGTCAAGGCAGCCACAGAGCAGTTGAGGGTGTCCTGCCATTACAAGTCTCACTGACACCACCTGTTCACTTCCAGACCTGCCAACCTGTCTGGGTAGCTCATCCCTCTCTACCTCTGGACTGGAAGCCAAATTGCTTTCTGGTTTCATTCAGGGAGAACTTCTGAGGGCAAAGTTCATCTCACACGCTTCCTTCATGTGCTCTGCTGGGGCAGGGGTTGGGGCTGGGGCTGGGCCAGAGCAGATTGCTGATCAGTGATGGCAAAAATCCCCTGCAGGATTTTAAGTATCAGAAAACATTCTTACACTGGGCATGGTGGTGAACTCCTATGATCCCTGCCCTAGGGAGGCTCAGCCAAGAGGAGTTCAAGACCAGCATGGGCTACACAAGGAGATCCTGTCTCAAAAAAAAAAAAAAAAAAAAAAATCTAAGAAAACAGCTTGGTGCTGGTGGCTCATGTGTGTACTCCTAGCTACTCAGGAGGCAGAGATCAGGAGGATCACTGTTCGAGGACAGCCCAGGCAAATAGTTTTCGAGACTCTATCTCAAAAAACCCATCACAAAAAAGGGCTGGTGGAGTGGCTCAAGGTGTGGGCCTCGAGTTCAAACCCCAGTACCACAAAAAACAAACAAACAAAAAAACAGTAGCATTAATCACACATCTAATTATCTTTTAGGCCCAAGACTTACAGCCTTAGTGAAGAATTAGTGAAGCAGTTTTTACAACCTCAGCCAGTTCAATGCAGAGCTAGAGGTCTGTCTAACAAGACCAAGACTGAGAGCAGAGAGTAACCCTTCCACACCCAGGAGGGTCTGAATGGCTGCCTTCTCCTCTGGAAATGCCAGAGTTCTGCTTCAGCTGTGTTCCAGACCATGGGGTGCCCAGAAACGGGCTGCAGTTACAATGGATGCAAACCCTCGAAACTCCTCCCTCTAGTCTCACTCTGCCCTTGGGCTTGCTAAAAGAACACCTTCAGCTTCAGAGAGTGAACTGGCAGAAGGAGGAAAAGGCTGTAAACTGCAGTAAACCAGGGGTGTAACAGTGAAGCCACAGCCACTCACTGGCCCCCACTCTGCTCCAGAGTGCCAAAGGGCAGTAGAGGTAAAATGTTCCAACAATCAGACTGCAAGGAGGAAGGAGCAGTCCCCACATCACCCTCAGGACAGGCTTAGCCCCCAAAAGGGTGAAATCCAGGGCTGTATGTGAGGCTTACCATGGCGCCCCCTCACTTTACAGTGCTGCCAGTGTTAACATCAAGACCTCTTGCGTCTCCACAGTCCACAGGAGGCAGCCCAGGGCCAGACCAGAAAAGGAGGGATTTCATTAGAAGCTTCCCTAAAGAAAGCACCCCACCAGGCCAGTCATGGGAGGCTGAAGCTGAATTTGAAGCCAGCCTAAGCAACACAGTGAGACCCTGTCTCAACATAAATTAAATATGAGGCCAGCCCAGGCAAGAAAGTTTACAAAAATAATGAAAGCAAACAGGGCTAGGGGTGTGGCTCAAGTGGTAGAGCACCTGCCTGACAACTGCAAGGCCCTGAGTTCAAACCACAATACCACATGAATAAATAAAGAGCTAGCCCAACAAATGAAGCTAGAAGCCAAGTCACACTCCTCATCAGAGGTGCAGCACTCTGAACCCAGGACCACCCTGTCAGAGATGAGCTGACTCCAACGCAGATCTAACAAAGGGATCCTCCCCTGACAGAGGCCTGGGAGGGGCAGCCAACTCCAACATCACTCCTCCACAGTTGCAGACGTCTGAGTTTTACTTTACTTTGTCTCTGAAATGAAAACAGACTTGCTGGGTGTCTGCTCATTTACATAAAGATGAGATATAAAACTTTACAAAACCCAAATAATAGGAAGAAAGTACAAACAATACAGTAAACCGCCCCCCCAACCTGTCACTCAGCAGTCAGGGGATCTTTCGGTGAACTCTGTTCTGAGAGCAGAAGTAGGTCTGTGCTGAGTGAGACCTGGTGCAGTCCTGCATTCTCTAGATGAGCCTATGAGTTTGTTTTGATGGAAAACCCTTAATACTACCTCTGGACTACTAAAAGAAAAAAAGACTCTGTTAAAAAAAAAAAATTCAGCTAGGTGCCAGTGGGTCACGCCTGTAATCCTAGTTACTCAAGAGGCAGAGAGCAGGAGGATTTTGTTTTGAAGCCAGCCTGGACCCTATCTGGAAAAAAACCCATCACAAAAAAGGGCTGGTGGAGTGGCTCAAGGTGTAGGCCCTGAGTTCAAACCCCAGTACTGCAAAATAAAATAAAATTTTAGCCAGGCAAAATGGCTCATGTTTGTAATCCTTGCTACTCAGGAGGTAAAGATCGGAGAGATCTCAAGCTCAAGGTAAAAAGTTCTCAACCAATAAAAGCTGGATGCAGTGGTACATGCCTGCAATGCCAGCTACTCAGTTAAGTACAAAAAGGTAGATCGTGATCCAGGCCAACCTGGGCATAGACGCAAGACTCTATTCAAAAAATAACCAAAGCCAAAAAGAACTGGGCATGTGACTCAAGAGGTAGAGCACTTACCTAGCAAGCACAAGGTCCTTAGTTCAAACCCAAGTACTGCCAAAAAAATAAAATATAACAAAATAAAGTAAAAAAATAAGCCAGGTACTGTGGCTCACACCTGTAATCTTGGCTGTTTGGGAGGCTGAGACGGAAAAGATCAATCCACATTTAAGGCCAGCCTGTGTAAAAAGAATAGTTCACAAGACCCCGTCTCCAAAATCACCAGAGCAAAATAGACTGGAGGTGTGGCTCAAGTGGTTGAGTGTCTGTTTTGCAAGTGTGAAGCACTGAGCTCAAACCCCAGTCCTACAAAAAAAAAAAAAAAAAAGAAAGAAAGAAAGAAGAAAAAGTAATAAAATAAATAAAATTTATTTTTTTTTATTTATTTTTTTTTTTGCTGGCACTGGGGTTTGAACTCCAGGGCCTCATGCTTGTTAGGCAGGCACTACTACCACCTGAGCCACTCCACCAGTCCTTTTCTTGTGGTGGTTTTTTTTTTTTTTTTTTTTCTTGAGATAGGGTCTCTCACTATTTGCTTGGGGCTAGTTTCAAACAGTGATCTTCCTGATATCTGCCTCCTGAGTAGCTAGGATTATAGGAGTGAGACACCAGCCCTGAGCCCAAGCCCACTTTTAAGCTTCAGAATCTCCAACAGGGCTGCAATAACCCTGGAGCTCTTGAGGACAGATATAAGCCAAGGTCACACAGTCCCCCATGTCCCCCCCCCCCCAAAAAAAAAACACTCATTAATGACCAGGAGTCAGACAGGTCCTTTCTTCACTCAACTTGGTGGCAGTCCTTCCGCAATCAATCACACTAATGACATAACATCCTTTTTTCCCACCCCAGTCCGTTGGTGAGAGCAAGGGGGCCACCATTACCTCGATATGCCACCCTCAGAATCTGAAGAGATAGTAAGGGACTTAACCAAAGTCACACACTGAACAGAGGACAACCCAAACTTTGATGGCACCAAACTTCAAAGGTGTTCATTAACTTTTCTTGGAGCAATGAAACAGATCAGATAGGTTCTTTCCACATGTGCTTCCGGGCTGTCAAGTGAAAGCAAAAGGCTGGCTGAAAACACTTCTCCAATGTAATTAGCTAATGGATGTCACATCCTGTACCCATGGAGCAAGCAAAGGGAAGGGCACTGAGCCAGATGCCCACAGCAGACCAGGCTGATTTGGGGGTGTGCCATGCTCTGCCTCATGGACAGCAACTCTCTCCTTCCTATGCAGGACTTTCTCTTTCTGTAAGAAAAGAAAAAGTTCAAGCAAACACCCATGAAAAACTAAGGATGGAGATTAAGTATAAAACAAACACCAAAAGGCTGGGGATGTAGTTCAATGGCAGAGGGCTTGTCTGGCACACGCAAGGCTCTGGATTCCAAAGCCAGCACCACAAAACAAAACAACAAAATTCAAAATATTGAAATGTTGGCAGTAGTTCTAGATAAAGGATTTAGTAGGGAGTTTTATTTCCTTTGTATACCTATCTGTATTTCCTACGTTTTCTACGAGTATTTCTTCTATAATTATTTTTAGAGTTTCAAAAGAAAAATAATCCACAATCTGGGTTAACCTATCAGGATTTTTTTTTCACTAAAGAATAAAAGGACTTCTGAACTCTGGAGGGTCTACCACTATTTCCAGCATGGCAGGAGCAGAAAAAAGTACAAAGCTCCTGGGATTTCAGTCCAATGGAGAGCTCACCCTTGACCCTGCTGAGCTGAGGACACAAATTATCACTTTCTACCTCTAATAAACAGGGAAGTGCAACTCGAAGCCACCCTCTCTTCAAGTGCCACCAAAATCTCTGCTCCACGAGTTCAGACCTCTGCTCACGGAAGGACTTTCAGAGTATCTGCCCTCTCCATTGCTGGGCCACAAAAAACTACCCACACCACTTCGTCTGCACACCTTCTCCATTAGCCGGGTCCAGGGAGCCTCCTTCCATATTTTACTTCTAGAAAAATCATGCTTCCTCCTCCTCCAGTTTCACAAGCACAGGATTCCACCTGAATCAATCGTCTGCCACTGCGTAACTACCAGCTATAGTGGCTAGTTAATGTTGAGGGAAAGGGCTCATTTTCATGCAACCTGAGGAAAACAACCGGAAATCAAAACCCAGAGTTTGGGAGTATGTCCTAGCCCCAGCAAGAAGGGGCGCGGGGGACATGCAAGTGCCAGAGACAGAAACATCTGTCATTCTGTAGCTTCATTTTTGATGGTCAGTTAATATCCCAAGTTTATTCATCGGTCTCTTCCAAGTCTGGTTAGTGAGTCAGTCTCCCTGAAGACAGTCAGTTGAGGGCCTGCAAAACTGAATTTCTGGTCTCCTAAGCTCAGAGCCAGATCCCAAGGTACAGCAATCCCCCAGAAGTAAAGCTGCCCAGGAGGATCATCGCCACTACAACTGCACCCCCACGGTGGAGTGCATCTGCTACATCTAGCTCTCTGGTACCTCCACGTGGCGGACTTTAAAATCCAACCCCCACCTGTCTGTCATGGGCCCAACTCTGCCTTCCAGCCATTCTCGACAAAGGGTCTCTCAGAGCTGCATGCCTTCACGCTTTACTTTACTCAATCTTACTTGCCTGAAGAACTCCTATTGCTCCTCCAAAGCCCAGTTCAAGAGTCACCTCCTCTCTGAAGCTTTCTTTGCATTCCTAGGCATTTCCTTCTTACTTTTCCCAACAGCTCTTTAACCACAGAGATATTAGAGAATATAAGTATACATTGTAGCCCATCTTTTGCAATATTTGACCTCTCCTGAATACTTTGAGCTCCTAGAGGAAAAAAAACAAAAACAAAAAACAAACCTCATTTTGTTTCCAGAAGTTTTTATCAAAGCATTGGAAAACAGCATTAAACTATTAAGAGTAAGAGAGAGACAAAAAGATTAGTTAGTTACTTAGTTACACAAAGTTCAAGAACTGAATCATCAGGTTGGCAGAGTGGCTCAAGTGTTAAGAGTGCCTGCCTAGCAAGCATGAGGCCCTGAGTTCAAACCCCAATACAACAAAAAAGAATTGAATCATCTACATCTAATCTCAGCCAATGGCTGCAATATGGCCGGAAAGTAGCATGAATATCGTTAAAATCTGAATTATGGCAACAAACATTTGAAATAAGTACTAAACTGTTGACAGAACTTACCTTGACCTGCACAATAACCCTGTGAGGTTTTGTCTGCAGTTAAGAGGGGGAAACTGAGGTACAAGAGAGGTTAAACAATTCATGATGTCACATTGGTAAGTAGCAGAAGCTAAAGGTCAATTTCTGTGGTTTGCATGAGGAGCCACAGAGCTCCAGATCAGGCAAAGTTGGGTTTGAGTCCAGGCTGTGTCACAAATGTGACTGAGTAAGTCATCTATCCTCTCTGGGCTTGTTCCCTTGTAAAATGGGTACGACCTCTTTCTCCTGGAGTGTGCACAGGACTAAGGTAAATTAAAATTGGTCCTCCTGCCCAGCAGGCACTCTAGAAATGCTCGTTTTTCTCCTCCACTCTCCTCTCCTTCCCTTCCTAAAAGCTCAGTAAAGCCACGTCTCCCTGGACTGCTGGAGGCTTTTCCAGACAGGTCAGGTAGTTAAGTTAGGCCACTCACCACAGAAACCCTTGCCTCACCCCCCTTATCTCAAAGTACATCCCGCATGGGGGCCAGAGAGCTTTTAAAATGTAAATATTCCTAATTACCCTGGAGACACAATCCCAACTCAGGACAGAAAGCATCCCCCCAACCCTCTCTAGACACTCCCCTCTCCCTCTCCTTTTCCTCCTCCAGCCCCCACAGGCCTCTTTCACTTCCTCCAGCTTGCCAAGTTCTCTACTGTTCCACACACGGTTAACTCTTAACCCTCCTTTGGTCGTGGCCCAAACGTCACTTTCTCAGGGAAGCCTTCCCTGAGCCTCAACTCAAGTCAACCTCTTACTCCTGTCTTCATCTTTCTCCTCTTTCGTTGTGTACTTGCCACAGTCTGAAATTATTAGTTTACCACTCCCTATAAAGATTATCCCAACAGCACCTTCTGAGGCTGGGGGCAGAGCTCAACGGTAGCAGGCTGGCAGAGCAAATGTGAGGCACAGTAGAGACAAACAAACAACAACTACAACAACAAAATCAAAGACACCTTCTTAGGACCCTTCCCAGGTCACGCTAAGGTGAACTTAGCACCCACTGAGTAGCTATAATTCCAGCACTCAGGTCTGGAGTTCCAGGCCACCTGGGCCACGGTGGGGGGGGGGTGTCTGTGGGGGGGGGAAGGGAGAGAGAGGGGGAGAGAGAGGAAGAGGGAGGGGAGGGGGGGAAGAGAGAGAGAGGAGAGAGAGAGAGAGAGAGAGAGAGAGAGAGAGAGAAAGAAAGTAAACCACCTACCCTGGTGCCTCAGAGTCTCCTTCCTTGATTTGTAGCCTACTATATTATATTTTTTACTGTACCATATTTTATTACTCCTTATCTTCCCACATACACACTAGAATAAAAACTCCACAAGGGCAGTTATTTTTGCTGGCTTTGTTCACTGCACCTAAAACACAGCTCATACCTGCTAACAAATCTTTGCTATTCGATGGATTCTCTTTATTATTCATTACTGGGTTTTCCCATTAGGCTAAGAGCTCCCAAAGTAAAACGTGGTGCCTTTCTGGTTTACCACCTAGCCTCAGAACCTGGCCCAGTCATGGGCACATAGTAAGTGCTCAGTAAAAACTTACAGCAGTCCCAGTCCCGGGGTAGGGGGGAGAGGCTGAGGCAGGAGGAGCCCTTGGGCCCAGGCCTGCACAACACGGCAAGGCCACAACCACCAGTGAAAACACTGGAACACGGTAAGAAGAGGTGCAGTGACACACCAGGCTGTCCCCCTCCTGCCACTGAGACATGCACCTGCCAGGTTTAGGAAACAGACCCCTGAAGTCCCCCGGAGCACCGCCCCCCAGGCCAGGCACCTATGGGGCGTCCACAGCCTGTGCACTCCGCACCCGCTACCCCTGCGCCCAGCGCCCTGCAGGCCCTGGGGGAGGAAACCGGGCTGCGGGCAGCGGCAACCCTGCCCCAAAGACCGCCCTCCTCCCCCTACCCCGCCACCAAGCCAGGTCCTCACTGCCAGTCCCATCTGGGCTGGTGCTGCATGTCAGACATGCCGCACTCCAACCAGGACTTTCAACGCTCCCTCTGGCCTACTCCAAAACACAAAAAAACAAAGTTCAAATCCCCGAACGGCCCCTCGGATGTCAAGCGCGGCCGGCGACCCTAAGGGCAGGCGGCCCCCTTCCCCCACCCCGCAGAGGCTGGTCCGAGGCCAGGAGGCCATCTGTCCTCCCGGGGGTCACACGGCCCTTCCCCAGCTCCCCAGGTTGGCAGGCCGAGCCCGCCTCCCGCGCCCCGCGCCCCGCGCCCCGCGCCCCGCGCGCCGCGCCCGGCCGGGTCCCCGAGGACCGCGGACCCCGGGGCCGAGCGGGTACCTGCGGCTGCGGGCGGAGGGCGAGGCGCCGCTCGGGTCGGCCCGGGACGGGACGGGAGGGGACGGCGCGCGGCGCGGGCTGACAGGGCGCCGGCGGGGACACGGCGGCGCCGTTATCCGCGCCCGCCGGGGGGCCGCGTGTCGCGCGGGGAGCGGCGGCCGGGGGCGGGGTGGGTGGCGCCGCGGCCCGCCAGGCGGCGGTCGGGGGAAGCGGGGCCGCCGGGGCTGCAGGGCCGGGCCATGGCGCCGCCTCCGCGCTGGGTTCGGCCTGCAGCCCGTGTGGGGCGGTCCGACGGCGGCTCGGTCGGCTCGGGTGGCGGAGGGGAGGGGGGGGCGACACTTGCCTGACGGCGGTGGCGGCGGCGGTGGCGGCGGCTGCAGGCCCCAGGCTCGGCCGCGCGCGTCCCCAGCGCCGGCTGCGGGAGCCACAACATGGCGACGGCGGTGGCGGGCGGGGCTGCGGCTCCGGGGGCGGAGCGGGGGCGGGAGCCGGGCTGGCGGCGGGACCTGGCAGGGGCCGCGGACGGGGACGGGGACGGGGATGGAGGGGAAGGGGGGGTGGGGACGGGAGAAGGCGACTCGGACCTGGGCACCGGCCAGGGCGGTGGCGGCGGCGGCGGCGCTGGCGGCGGGGCCTGGGCCTCCCGCCCGAGGCGGGGTGGGGACGGCGCCGCGCGGGGCTGCACCGCGACCCCACCGGACACCCCGCCGCCCGGGCCTCGGGTCCGGGACGCGCCGAGGCCGCCCACTAGGGGGCCGCCAGCCGCCTCCCGAGCCGGGCCGCCGTCCCCCGGGTCGAGGCGCTCGGGGGAACGACGCGGGGCTTCGCGGGCTGGGCCGCCGCCACCCGCACAGGTTTGGCCTCCGGGGTGACCGAGGGCCGCGAGCTGCGTCGCACCTGGAACCTGGACCCGGCGGGGAGGGCGGGCGTGGATCCCGCGACTGGCCCGGAGCACCGGCCGCTGACCGCGGGGAACCAGGAAGGAGGCGACGCTTTGCCAGAACCAGAAGGGCGGCCACTAACATTGAGCTGGGCGAGCTGGGCGCTTGGGTAAGGAGCGTGCGGTGAGGAGGCAATGGAGGGCGCAAAGGGTGAAGATGCTCTGCACCAGGCTGGCAGGGGGAGCGAGATGGAGCAGGCCTCTAGCTCAAGGAGCATAAGGGCAAGACAGGGGTTTGGGGTTTCGTTTTACGGCCCCCCCCCCCCGCCATGTGAAGGAGAAACCTCGAATAAAGGAGCTGAGGGGACATGGAATCATTAATGGTGCAAGATTCCAGGAAAGGGAAGGAGGGAGGAAGACCAAGGGCACTTCGTCCTACGAGATTTAAAGGATGCATAAAGATAGAAATGTTTTGCCAGTGTGGTGGTGCATGTGTGTAATTCCAGCAGTGGGGAGGCTGAGGCAGAAGGATCACCATTTCACAGCCAGCCTGGGCTACACAGGGAAACCCTGTATCAAAAACAAGGCCCGACTCAGTGGCTCCAGCTTGTAATCCTGGCTACTTGAGAGGCAGAGATCAGTAGGATCACCACTAGAGGCCAAAAAGTTTGCAAGGTCCCATCTCAGCGAGTGGCTGGGTGAGGTGGCATGTGCCTGTTATCCCAGCTATGAGGACAGGCACAAATAGGATCATAGTCCATGCTGGCCCAGGCAAAAAGCGAGATACTATCTCAAAAACAACCCCCACAAAAAGGGCTGGGGAATGGCTCAGGTGGTAGAGCACCTGCCTAGCAAGCCTGAGGCCCTTACCTCCAGGAACTTACTTTTTTCCTAATTTTCTCTGACCCCAAAATGCTCCATTGTATTCTCTCAGGAAATGAGAGAGTACCCTGAATGTCTGAATGTCACCCCATTTATACTCCCCCCCAAATACTGTACCCCTACCTGTGAATAAGCACAATGCACAATGTGTATGTGACTGTTAGACTGGAGTGTATTTGTAGCCACTAAAAATTATGTTGGAGAAAAAGATTTACTGACATAGGAAATACTTGTAATTAAAACACTAGCGGAGTGGCTCAGGTGATAAGAGTGCCTACATTGCAAATGAGAAGCCCTCAGTTCAAACTCCAGACCCACCAAAAAAAAAAGAAGCAGCAGCACATTACAGGGGCTTTTATTTTCTCCTGTGACTTCTGTATTTTCTTTTACAGGGCATTTATATTTCTTTTGGAAGCAGGGAAACTGACATTTTTAACTAGATTTTGTTACTGTTTTTTGAGACAAGGTCTCACTGTGTAGCCTAAGTGGGCCAGGAACACTCTGTGTAACCCAGGCTGGCCTCAAACTCACCATCCTCCTCCCTCAGCCTCCATATTCCTGGAATTACAGGCTTGTGCTACCACACTTAGCTTTAAAGTATTTTAGAGGAGGGTACTTTTTAAAAGATACTAATGAAGCTCAAAAGTTGAAGATACTAGGATTCAGGAAAGGAAATTGGGAGTGGGTCTTTAGCAAGCAGAGCTGGATGAGATCATCCCAGACAGAAGGAACAGTACAAAGACCAGAGGGGCAAATGGACCAGGTGCCCAGGGAAAACCAAGAACGCTGTTCTGCTGGAGCACACGATTCATGTAGAAAAAGAGTTAGGGAACTCACCTGGAAAGGCAAGGTAGGGCTAATCCAAAAACAGTCTGAATGCAAACTGAAATTTGCAGGTCAGGAGGAGTCACTGGAGCTTGCACAGTGCAGGTGATGAATTTTGAGGCAGATTTTCCTATAACCTCTTACTCAGTGAAATTGTATGTCTCAGCCCTCAGTCCCAATATTTGGGCATTTGACTGACTCAGGACAGTGAAGTAGGGACAACAGTCATTGAATCCAGCTGTTCACAGAGTGACAATTGCTTCTCTGGTTATTACCACAACTTTTGCTCATAGACAAAGACAGAGTTATGTAGAGAGAACAAATTAGCAAAGAATGAAAACAAAAAGACAAAGAAATATGCACTTAAAACCAGGGGTCAGAAAGTTCTTTTGGTTGTGCTCCTCTGTGTATTTCTTACACACAAGACAAAAGTTTCTTGATGTGTATTATCTTTATGTTATACAATGCATGCTGATATTTTTCAGCTTTATTATGTCTTTTTTAAACGCGAATCAGGAGTTGTCACATTGATTCTGTTACTACTGGGTCACAACATACCTTAAAGGATAATGAAAGAAACCAAACTATTCCCTGCTATCTTTGCAGTTCTCATTGTGGACACTTCTATAACCATGACCTTAAGCTTGCCATGTTTACATGTCCCAGAAATCAACACAACAGACAAGATTCCCAGGATCAGTAAGGAGAGAAGTGGTAGAAGGGTTAGCAGGAGCCATATTTGGGTTCCTCTTCACTTCTCAGTAAATATTTCCCAATAGCAGGTCTATAAATATTTTGTTCTTTGCCCAGCTTGAGATACGGATTGAACTTCAAACAAGGCAAACTGTAAACCAAAAACAACTTTTCATTTGAATGAAGAAAATCATGGACTGAAAAGGAGAAGCAATGTGTCTTGATTGTGGCAGTTGTCTTATCTGTGACAACACCTAGGAGCAATCTCATCCAACACTTTGGGAACATTAGAGGGCATTGAATATAATCCCTTATAAATTTGGAACCAATGAGAAGATTAAAATATCAACTTTATTACCAATAAAGCTGAAGAATGTGAATCAGATGGTGACAATGGCTTTCTAATACCCTTCCCTTGAAGAGTTCCAACCTCCATGCAGTGGTCTAGCACTAACCCCATCTAATAAGAAAAGGGCAGGCTGCTCCAAATCCAGCCATTAGGTAAGTCACTCCAGGAAGAATCAGGACAAATTCCCCCCTTCAGCCTTTCCATAGAAACAAAAGGATTATCTGGGCGTGGTGCAGCACATCCCTAATCCCAGCTACTCAAGAGGCAGAGGTGGGAAGATCAGTCTGGGCAAAGTTAGAGAGACCCTATCTCAAAACCAAAAGTACTGGGAACATGGCTCAGGTGATAGAGCACCAGGTGTGAGACCCCAGATTTAATCCCCAGTTCCACAAAAACAACAACAACAACAACAACAAAAGACCTTTGTTTGGTGCCTAACTCAAGTAGTAGGAAAAGACTTGAGTTTTTCAGGAGTGACTCACTAGTCCAGAGCGTTTGGCAGCCATGGCAGTAGTGGCATGTTTGATTGGAGGGGATGGAAGCATTGATTCGAGTCTACTGACAGGAAGGCAGTTAATGCTCATAGAGGGCCTGACCAGCTGTGCGTGGGTGGATCCTAACAATCTGCTTTAGGAGTGCTGTGAGGCTTCAGGATGGTGCCAGGCTCTATGCTGGGCCCTGAAGAAACTTGGCTCGTTGGAGAAGGGGAAATGGGCACATAAGCAACATGAAAAGGTGGATGAGGAAGGAAGGAAGTTCGGAAGCAAATCAGTTCCTGTGCCTTGTCTCTACCCCTCCCCTCAGAATCACCATCTCCTATCCCACTTAGCTGAAAATGGCTTCAACTTACTTTGGTTTGGGTTTTAGTTTTGTTTTGTTGTCTTGACACAGGGTCTCATCATGTAGCCCAGACTGACCTTAGACTCTCAATCCTCCTGCCCCAGCCTCCCAATTCTTTTTTTAATAGTGAAAATGATAATAAAGTTTATTAGAACCAATTGTTTCCTCTCTCTCCCTCTCTCTACTTCTCCCCCTCTCTCCCTCCCTCCCAGAGTCTCATGCATAATAGACAGGTGTTCTACCATTGAGCTATACCCTCAGCCCCACTGTTACTTTAAACGGCTTAGGGCTGGTACGGGCATCAAAGAAGGTCACATGGTAAGGTCACCTTCTACACTGACAAAACACATTGCACATAGGCCCTTCCCAGGCAGTGAGATGATGCAGCTGTACACTCAGAGACAGCTGTGGCAGTGCACATGTCGGCGATCCTTTTAAGAAGGAATTTCACAGTACTCTGAAGAGCCTTAATAGGGAGATGACTGCCTTTGACTCATCAGTACCACTCCTGGAAACTTTTCCTTAAGAAATAATCCTCCCTAAAAGAGAGGCCATGTGCACAGTATTTACTACAATCTTATTTGTGATGGCGAGAAGTTGGACACATAGTAGCGGTTAAGTAACCGATGGTGCTCAGCTGTGTAACTGCACACTAAGTACACAGATAAAGGGAACAGACTTGCAAACCATTTGATTACATATTAATTTGAAAAGGATACAATTGGCTAGAGTGTACTAAGCACCACTGACTGTAAACTTAAAAGGACCAGTTCTGTGAATCATAGCTCATTATTCTTAAAAAGATACAATTGTGTATTTTCCCTTTTGTATGACCCAAGAGCAGCAGGAACCAGACCTCTCCAAGTGTATAACTGAAGAGAGTTAATGAGGGGACAGTGGCAAAGGTATGGATAGGGTTGAGGGAAGCCAACAGGAATAGGGGAGGGCCCTGGGTCTAGTTCTGCTGGGAGGCCATCATCAACCATCAGCATAAGGGCCAAGGACATGGGACAGCTACCGGTGCTGTAGGAGAGGAGGACCAGCAGGAGCTGGGGAGCACCCTACCTCTTTCTCTCAGCAGTCCTGCAGTACCTCCCACTGCCCACTGGCTGACCCCAACAGTATGCCTAAGGACAAGTGGGCCCGGATGACACCATTCTTCAAGGTCAGCCTTGAACTAAAGATCAGAGTAAGGAGGGTGGAGAGTCGTCAGGAGGGGCAAAGGCAGAATAGCCAACCGATGAGTGATTATCTCAATGTGAGGACAGGGGCTCCAAGGGTAGCTCTGGGGTAAAAGCACTGAAGAGAGAAAAACTGCCTACGCACGTGGCCAAGAACCTGAAGGAAACCTAGAAAACCAAGTTAACTACAGATAAAAAAAAGCAACCAAAAAAACCACAGGTACCCGGGAGCAGGTGGGACAGGTAGAGGGGCAGAGTTAGCTCACGCTGGGACAAGGGTGAAGGCCAAAGTGGGGCCCTTTTTCTTTTTCATGATGCTATTGATTGGAGTCTGGCCCAGGGAAGAGATTAATCAGAGATGTGTATGAATGAAATTCCTCCTTTGTGCTTTTAGCTTACATTTCTTCTTCATAACTAAACTTCATACACTGAACCAACAATTATTTGGTACCTATCCTGTGCCAGTAACTGCCAGGTCCTGGGGGTAGAGAAAGAAACAGAATTGACCTCCTTACTGTGTAGTTTACATCCTGGTGGGGGTGGACAGAGAACAGATAAGTATATATGTCAAGTGGTGATAAAGTGCTATAGAGAAAAGCACAGCAAAGCAGAGACATCAAATCCTGCCCATCCCACTGCCTCTTAGAAACCCCTTGATTTAAATAAAGCACACACTCACCTGAGTGCCTGAGGAAAGTGGGCCATGGGTGTCTCTCACCTGGACTCAGACCACAGCATCCAAATCAATCTTTCTGCTCCCGGCTTCCTGCAACCAGTCCTCTGCTCTAGTGTGAGACTCTTCCTGAAACCAATCATCTCAGTACCCTGCTTAAAACTCTCCTGCTTCCTGTCTAAGATATAGAATAACAGCTACCCTGCTTATCACAGTCCCTTTCTCCTCTCCTGGATCCATCCTGGTCCTGCCTCTACCTCCCTCATTCTCCTTTCACAGCACTAATTGGCAACTCTCTACTTACTCCTCCACGCCCCTAGACTGTCACCCACAACTGTACTCCAGCTTCCCTCCCTTCACAAAGGATCTTTCAGAGCCCTCTTGTGTGATGAGTGCATTTTACAGGTGCCTATACATGCATTTATCATATTACATAATCTTATTTCTTGGACTTAAGGCATGTAGAATTGGGTTAATGTAACACAGGGGTCAGGATGGTTTATCCATTGATCCACGTGTGGCCTCTTTTTTTGAGGGGGAGGGGTGTTGCTGGGGACGAAACCCAGGACCTCACACAGCTCTGGGTAGCCTTTTGTTACTTATCACACAGTCTAAAAACTAGAATCCATAACTGACCCATGTCCCACTAATCCAGTGCTCAATTTCTGATTACTGCCAGGGATGTAACTCAGTGGTAGAGTGCTCTTGCCTAGCACATGCAAGGCCCCAAGTTCAAGCTCCAGAACTTAGGGGAGCAATCTTATATTTATCATTTTCTTGATCTTAAAAGTATTTTTATTTAGAAATATTTTATGAAAAATAAAAAAGTTAATAGAAGAAGTTAAGAGGCTAAGGTAAATGAATCATGAGTCGGAGGCCAGCCTGGTGTACAAAGCAAGACCCTAAACAAAATAAATAATTTTCTAAATTGCTCTAGTTTTCCACAAAGCTGAAGTTAAAAGTTCTTGCTTTGAAAAAGCAATTTGAAGGATCAAGTGGTAGAGCCACTGCCAGCACGTGCAAAAATATCTAGTCATACTTTTTGCTTTTTTGACCATTTTTTTAAATTGACACTTTTTTTTTTTTTGTGGTATGGGGTTTGAACTCAGGGTTTATATCTTGAGCCACTCCACCAGTCCTTTTTTATTTTTTGGTTTTTTTTCCTTTTATTCATATATGCATACAATGTTTACCAGTCATTTTTTGTGAAGGGATTTTTTTTCAAGATAGGGCCTGGGCTGGCTTCAAACAGTGATCCTCCTGATCATCGTATGAGCCATCAGTGCCTGGCGACACATACAAATGTTACTTATTTCTGGGGTTCCTTGAGGTGTCTCCATACATGTGTACATGGGTTTTTGCCATTTTTATTTTCTTTCCCCAGCACCAGGGATCAAACCCAGGGCTTTGTGCCTGTTGGGTAATGCTCTACCCCTGAGCCCAGCCCTCCATTTTTCTATTAATTTCCACAGTTTCTTTAATAATCCTGTCATTTATTTTTGGAATTTAGGTATCAAGAGGTTTTTTTTTTTTATAATTTTCAAAAGTGCACATATGTATTTACATATGCATATTAGTTTACGTATATACTCCCCAAACATATAGTGTGAACTTTAGCTTTTTTCAATTAAAAAGGTATCATTTGACTGGAGACATGGCTCAAGCAGTAGAGCACCTGCCTCACAATCGTAAAGCTCTGAGTTCCAGCTCCAGTCCCACCCAAAGAAAAAAGTTATCATGGCACACACACCACCCCAGGACTGTTTTTCACTGTCTCAGGCTTGTGGCGGGCAGCTGAGCTTATTCTTTGTGGCTATGCAGGTCTGCTCAATGTGTGACTATGCTCACATCAGCTTGTCCCATGCAACATGGGCTGTCAGTGCCCTGACCTCTTCCCCTAGACCCAACTGTGACTTCAGCCAAATACGTGCGGGCTGGCCTCAGGGGACCCCTTCCACAGACAGTTCCCACTGCAAGTGCTAGGCCTTGGGGCTCTCCAATTTCTGCTCCGGAGCCTTCCTAGTGGTCACAAGAGTGCACTCAGCCCTCTCACAGGCACAGCTTGGGAATAGAGCTAATGCAACCTTCAGTCCCAGGGGATGGAAGTCTTCTATCCTTCCAATGGACAATCCCAGGAGACATCCTATACACTTTTCAGAAGTCTCCATGGAATCACACCCCACACTTTTCTTACAGCCCTGCCTCCCTGTGTCCTCCCTGCCACACCTGCTGTCCTCCTCACCATCACTTCTCAAATATACAACCTGGCCAAGTCTATCTCAGGCTCTGCTTTTGGGGACCCAAATGAATACAACCAACTCCCTGATAGCACTTAGGTTGTTGCAGTGTCGGGTATTGTGAACATATTACTAAGAATATTCGTGTAAACCATGTATATAAAAGTGCAAGGGGTCCTTCTGGTGTGCTCATATAGGAATTGAATTGCTGGTCATGTGAATGTTTAACTTTATAAAATAATTCTAAACTGTTTACAAAGTTTACTAAATCACTGATGATGGATCGGTTGACTCCTCTAAAGTTGTCAGATGGCAGGAGGGGGAAATCTGAGGCAAAGATAGAGGACCTCCTTGTGAGCTACAAGAAGGAGTCGAAGGTGGGTGCAGGTGCTGACTCTGAGGTACCCATAGGCACCAGTGGAGGGGGAGGGGAGGAGGGAGGGAAAGTTATGACGTGATTTCAAAGAGAGAAGAGGAAAGGATCAGAGTGTCAGACACTGATTTGCCTGGCTGGTAAGGGACCTGTTGGTCCTGGGAGCCATGGGAGGAAAAAAGCATGCCAGAAAAGAGGCTGTGAATCTGGATGTGGTGGCAGGAGGAGCATGAGTTCAAGGCCACCTGGGCTATCACAGTGGTGAAGATAGGGATTGCAACTGCCTGGCAATAAAGACTGAAGTAGTGTCTTGGTGGCTACCATCAGGGCAGATGACCCAGAACAGAGAAGAAAAGAGAGGAAGAAAAGCAACGCAGTAAGCCATATGCCACCCAAGAACCCTGTTGCTGAAATGAAGGAGAAGTAAGACATTAACCAGAGAGGGTTCTGAGTCAAGTGAGGTGTGTTTTCTTTCTAAAGGTCAAGAAAACAGCAATTACAGATGCTGGCAGAAGTGGGACAAGATGGCCTGCTGGGGTACTACACCCACTTAACAAGGCAGTGAACGGCAACTCTGAACCAGATTGCCCACACGACCATGTTACCTTCAGAGAATGCTACTAAAGAGGATGTAAATCCCTGTCCAGAATCACACTGCTAGTAAATGGCAAACGCAGGATTGTAACCCAAGTCATGAGTCCAAAGCACCCAGGCTGACCTAGCCCTATACCAGAGATAAGCAGTGTTCTTGTATCAGGCTGAGGAAGGAGGGACTGTTGGGAAGAAACTCAATGCTTATGACTCACATTTATTTACTGTTTAGAATCAGTCTCCTTCCTGCTCACATATACAAGCAATATGGACTTTTAAAGCTGACCTGCTTGAGAATTTCACGTTACACAGAAGGAAATTCAGACAGAAGGACCAGGCCGACCTTTCTGTAGTCAGAGAATGAAGTGGACATGATCAAGAAAGTTCCAGCTGAAGATTCAGAGCACTCATGTGGCCCCCGAGTCACCCAGCCTTTGGGCCAATGTCTGTCATAACACAGTTTGCACATATTAACTTGGTTATCGTGATTATTAGGGTTGTGAGATTATTTCTCACCCATCAACATTTTCTGCTGACTTCAAAATACCTGCCTAAAGAACAGACCTTTATGAATTTATTTATTGGCAGGACTGGGGTTTGAACTCAAGGCCTCACACTTGCTACATAGATGCTCTGCACTTGAGCCACACCCCTCAGTCCTTTTTTGCTTTAGTTTGTTTTTACATAGGGTCTCTTGCTTTTGCCCAAGCTGGCCTCAAACCTCAATCCTCCCATCTCCACCTCCCAAGTAGCTGGGATTACAGATGTATACCTCCACACCTAGCCTTAGGCCTCATTTATTTTTGACAAACTCCTGCATGCAACAAATGCAGAGGAAAAACCAACCCAAACCAGAAGGCAAAGGAAACTGCAATGTCATGATCAGGTCACAGGCTAAAACCAGAGAGAAAAAAACCTAGGCGCTGTGCTAAGCAAACTGGGCAAACAGGACCCAAGGTCCTGGACATGGGGACAGATCCTGTTGCTATCGATACGCCCAAACCCCAAAGGTCATAGCAAAAGTAGCTGAGAAAATGCCAGAGCTCCAGGGTATCCAGTAGGTCAGGAAAGGCCTGAAAAAGCAGATTTAAGCAAAAAAGGAAGTGGCCGCCTGACCCAGCTTGCAAATTAACCTCCACACCCAACCCACCCACTTCTCTGGAGGTCCCGTTCATCACCACGTACTTAGAGCCGGTCTTGATGAGAGCCAGGTGTGCAATTTAAGGTTTTCTGGTAGCCACATTGAACATGGAGACGGAAACAAGTGACATTACTATTATTGTTATTATTATTATTATTGGCAGTACTGAGGTCTTGAATTCAGGACCTTGAGTTTTCTAGGCAGATGCTCTATCACTTGAGCCATGCCCCCAGCTCTTTTCTGCTTTTGTTATTTTTCAGATAGGGTCTCAAGCTTTTTGCCTGGTGCTAACCTTAAATTTTGATCCTTCCACCTACACCTCTAGAGTAGCTGGGATTACAGCAGTGAGCCACCACATCTGACCCAAGTGAAATTAATTTAAAAAATTACTGTAGCTTGATATATCAAAAGTATTATAATCACCACCACCCCCCAAAAAAATAAATGAAAGTATTATCATTCCTTCTTGTAATTAATACAATGGGCAGTTTACCTTCTTTTTTCATTATAAATCTTCAAGGTCTTTCTCAATTTGAAGTAGCTCCAGTTTGGGAGTCACGTGACTAGTGGCTCTTGTATTGGACAGCTCAATCTAGAAAACCAGACTTAACATTTCTCCTGAGAGTACTTCACTGTTCTTTTTTCTTTCTCTTTTCTTTCTTCCTTCCTTTCTTTTTAAATTTTTTATTCATTTATTCACATGTGCATACATTATTTGAGCCATTCCTCCCCCGCCCCTCACCCCCTCTCTACTGTCCCACCCCCCTTCCTTCCTTTCTTTTACAATTTTTTCATTGTTTAAAGTACATTTTTTAAAACTGGGCTCCAGTGGCTCCCACCTGTAATCTCAGCTGCGTGGGAGGCTGAGATCAAGAGGATTGAGAAGCCAGCCTGGGCAAATAGTTTGCGAGACCCCATCTCCAAAATAACCAGGGCAAAATGGACTGCAGGTGTGGATTAAGCAGCTTTGCAAACATGAAGCCCTATATGTATATACTTCCTTATTTTATTTCTGAAACAGGGTCTTGCTGTTTTGCCCGGGCTAGCCTTGGGTCTCAAGTGATCCTCCTGCCTTAGCCTCCTAAGTAGCTAGGACTACAGGCCTGGTGGATCTTACTTTGATTAATCCATCCTCTGTGGTGCTGGGGATTCAAACCCAAAGCCTTGCACATGACAGACAAAGCGCTCTCACTGAACTACAAACCAGCCCTCTTCCTTCCTTCCTTTCTTTTTTATGGGGGGTGGTATGGGATTTGAACACAAAGCCTTGCACTTGCTAGGCAAGTGTTCTACCACTTGAGCCCTGCCCCCGGCTGCTCTGTTTTGCTTTCGTTATTTTTAAAATAGGGTCTCACTTTTATACCCAAGCCTGCCTGGACTGCGATGCTCCTATTTATGTTACCCTGGATAGCTGGGATGACAGGTGTAAGCCACCAACCCAGCCTTCTTTCTTTCAACATGTTGAATTGGAAAGGAAGTGAGAGAAACCCCCATGTTTTGAGAGTTACTAGTTTGAGCCTTTAAATGTTACAGGCACATCTTTCCCAGCCAATTTTGCTTCTGTCTCTGAAAGATGGCAATTTTTGTTTTTCTGGGGTGTTTTGTTTTGTTTTGTTTTTCTTTTTTGGTGAGACTGGGTTTGAACTCTGGGCTTGCACTTGCAAAGCAGGTGCTCTCTGCTTGAATCACACCTTTAGTCTGTTTTGCTTTGTTTATTATGGAGTTGGGGGCGGGTCTCAAGAACTATTTGCCCAAGCTGGCCTTGAACCATGCTCCTCCTCATGTCAGACTCCCAAATAGCTGGGATTAAACTCATGAGCTGCTGGTGCCTGGCTGTTTTTCTGTTTTAAAGTCCCTGATGGACTGGGAATGTGACTCAAATGATAGAGCCCTTGCTGAACATGCATGAGGACTGGAAAAAAATTCCCTGGTGCACAGACTCTTTGGGGACAATAAAAAGGTGGGGAATGTGACACATATGCATGCTATCAGACATCCATTCCCTCTAGTAATTTATGACAGTAAATAAGTATCAGCTATGGGTCAGAGACCCTGACTAGGGCTATCCGTATGCAAATGTTACCTGGCTTGTGAAACCTACAATTTAGCAGCAAAGCCAGATAAATAATTACAATAAAACATGGCCAAGTGCTGTGATAGGGCTAAGAAGCTCCCTGGGAGAATAACTTAACCCACTTGGGGAGGTAAGGGAAGGCTTGGGCGTGCGAGTGGAGAGAACAGTGTCAAAACTGAAACCTGAGGACTGAGTAGGGGTGACTAAGGAAAGGGGAGGAGAGAGGGCTGGTGAATGTCACCAGCAGCAGCTGGAAGGAAGGTCCAGGAGCCCTCAGCTGCTTAGCATGGCTGGCACATCCGGGGGGAAGGTGCGGCTGGGATGTGCATTGTCTTTGGGCAGTACTGTGCGTGGTGAGAGCTGGAAGGCAGGATGTTGACAAATCTGGAATGCACAGGCCCAGAACAGGAAGTTCTCCACCCCAAAACATTCCCTCACAAGTCCTGTCCAGGTTCACCAGTTACAGAATTAAACACGTTACAAGTTTTTCTTTAGAAAAGCATGAATCCCTGGAATAGTGGTTACTCTTTTTTCAGGCTATGTCTGACCTTGAAGCCTTATTTTAGATTCAGAAAATTGAACATGATCAAAGTCCCATGTCATAAGAGACACATAAGAGTACACATAAGGCCATGAATGCTGGCATACAGCTGTAATCCCAGCACTTGGGAAGCTGAAGCTTCAAGAGGACTGTGAGTTCAGAGCCAGTATGGGCTACATGGTGAGACCCTGTCTCAAAAAAAAAAAAACAAATTAATAAAATTTAGAAGTTAAAAGTACAAATAAAATACAGGCATGGAATAGTGACAAATAACTGCTCAGCCAAGGTCTGGGCAAACTTCACATAGGGTATGACACTTAAATAGGGTCTGCATGGGAGGACAGTCTTATAATGGTAACCATACTAGTTGCTATAAGTAGTAACATACTATTTATAATAGTAACCATAATAGTCAGGCACTACTCTAGTGGTTTTTATTCATTAGCTCACTTAACGCTCATTTTTAAAAACCTAGACACCATAATCCCTGCTTATAGGTGAAGAAACAGAGGCACAGGGAGATAAAGTGACTTGTCCTGAGCACTTGTAAGATGACTCCAGAGCTCATTTCATTGACCCTTATGCCATATCCCGGGGCTGTAGGTGACCAGGTATGTCTGGATTGTAGGATAGAGTTGGCAAAGTGCCTCTGAGATCAAACCAATGAAGGAGGCAGAGGCCAAACACTGCAGTTTTCACCATAAGCACACTGAAGACGGCTCGTGGTAGGCTTTAGGTATGTTAAGTTTTCATTACCGAGTGTATACGTAAATGATGGCTATTGACTGTACCTTTGAATGTGCACTGCGAGAACATTACATTCACATGCAGATTTACACTGGTCCCATTTCCACAGTGACTCATTACTTCATCAGAATCCATGGGATCCCTTAACCATCAAGAGGAAAATCAGGAGCCAGCCCCACATTAGATCTAGGAATTGAAAAGCAGTTGAAGGGACAGGGTGTGGCTCAGTGGTAAAGGGCTTGCCTAGTGTGCATGAGCTCTGGGTTCCAGCCCCAGCGCCAAAACTCCATACATTCATAAACTCTTAAAAAGGAGAAGAAAAGGCAGCTCAGCTCCCGAGAGGGCCCAACGTGTAAGTCCCAGTTGACAGGGGCTGGGGTTGTCCGTACTCTTGGCCTCTACCTATAGGGCTTCCACATTCACAACAGGGCTCTTTCCTCTCTAAGAGCTCATAAAACAAAAACCAAGGCCCCTTCTTTTAGCCAGAGAAGTGTAGACAGGAAGGAATCACATATCCCCACCCTCCACCATCACATGTACACAATCCAACCCAGAAGGCTGGCGCCTCCTCCTCCCAGCTGCCCTTGCAGCTGTCTGGGCACTCCACAAATCTTCCAGAGAGACTTTGAGTGGCTCCATTAATCTCTCTGTACAGAAAGTGCCTTTGATTTGGGGGAGTGAGCTTTCTTCCTGACACCTTATGCTAACTGCAGGGTTGCTGCATTTTTTAATAAATGATTTCACAGCCCAAGTTGGTAAGCAGAATGTTCTGCAGCCCCCTGACCTGACCTTAGGAGGGTAAGTCCTCCCAGAAAACGTGGATAGATCCTTTGGGGATATGGTGACAGGGAAGAGCTGGGGCGGGGGGGTGGGGAGGGAGTCCAGTTTGACTCTGGCACCAGCTTGCTGTGATATGCCCGGGCCACTTCCTTTCCTGGGGGGACTTAGGGGGTCTTCATCCTAAATCTTTCTCCTGTGCATCTTCCTTCATTGAGAAGGTCAGAGGGAAACTGCTGAGATAACAGCTGTTTGTTTACTTATTTTTAGTTTAAGGGATGGAACCTAGGGCCTCACACATACCAAGCATGCACTCTACCACTGAGCTATACTCATACCTGAGATTAAAGTTGTTTTCAACAGGGTTGGAGGAGTGGTTAAAGTGGTAGAGTGCCTGCCTAGCAAGCACACAGCCCTGAGTTCAAATTCCAGTACCACAAAGGAAAAAAAAAAGTTATTTTGAATAGAGTTTTTAAAGAAAAGTCAGGCCAGACAGGGTGGCATGCATCTGTAGTCTCAGCACTCAGGAAGCTGAGCAGGAAGATCTCAAGTTCAAGGCCAGCCTGGGTTACATAGCAAGACCCTGTCTCCAAAAGAGTCAGTTTGATATCTGCTGGTAGACATTGACACGTACGATCCTACTTCGTTCTCAAATGATGTAAATTTTTTATTTTGAGACAGTCTCGCTGTGTACCCTAGGCTGGCCTGGAACTCAATCCTCTTGCCTTCACCTCCCAAGTGTTAGAATTACAGGTCTATGCCACAAAGCCTGGCAGTGAACCCTCCTGCATTTCCACTTTACACAGAAGGATAAACTGATTGGCTCTTGGCTCAAAATTGACCTGTGTTTCAAAGCCAAGTGCATGGGACTTACTTAACCTATGAGCAGGCAATAGGCTATCTCTGAAGGAAAACCCAAGGCATGCCATTGTGACTGACAGGTCCAAAAGACCTGCATGCTGGGAAGCTTGCATCCCAGTCAGCTGAGAAAGCAGCATGTCAGAGCTCTGCATTTGGAAGATGTAGTTCCTTGGGCTTTTTCTGGTCTGGGATCATCTGTCCTAAATGTCTGAATTCTTACTAAGGGACACCATATCTACCATGGCACAACAGGAAACCTCATTTAGCCTTCCTAGGGCCTCCTGCTTTGTACTAACTCCCAGTTCCTCCCTAATGCATTCTTCTCCTCCCAATTATTTCTTTTCTTTTTGTGGTACTGGGGCTTGAACTCAGGGCCCAATGCTTGGTAGGCAGGTGCTCTACCACTTGAACCAATCTGCCAGCTCTGCTTCTGTGTTGGGTATTTTCAAGATAGGGTCTTGCTAATTTTTGCCTGGGCTGGGTTTGAACCCAGATCCTCCTGGTTTTTGGCCTCCCAAGTCGCTAGGATTACAGACATGAGCCACCAGTGCCCAGTCTCAGCAGTGTGTTTTGAGAGTGTTTACTCTAGGTCAAATACTGGAAGTAAAAAGTAAGTAACAAGGCCTTTACCTCTAGGAAGCTCAGAGTCCAGTTGAGGGCAACAGATACATAATTAGAGGCTGAGTTTGTGGACAGCAGAGTGGTGTGAGGGCTTCCCAGAGGAGGTGATGCATGAGCTGAATTTGAAAGGATGGAAGAATACTGAATATGGGGTGGGATGGGCTTCCCAAGGGGAGGAAAGGAAGCAGCTTCTACAAAACCGAGAATGTGCAGGCTGGGCAGATGCAGGGCTCAACCCTGTAATCCTAGCTACCCGGGAGGTGGAGTGGGGAGGATTGTGGTTTGAGATCAGCCCAGGCAAAAATGCTCATGATAAAAATGTTTTATCTCAACCAATAAAAGCTGGGCATGGTGGTGCATGCCAGTCATTGAAGCCACATGGGAAATGTAAATAGGAGGATTGCAGTCCATGCTGGCCTAGGCCTAAAGCAAGACCCTGTCTCAAAAATACTTAAAGCAAACAGAGCTGAGGCTGTGACTCAAGTGGCAGATTCCTACACAGCAAGCACAAGGCCTTGAATTCAAACCCCAGTACTGCCAAAGAAAAACAAAGTGAAGGGGTGCAGCACTCAAGCAACTACAGACTCTGTTTTTTCCTTTTTGCGGTACTGGGGTTTGAACTCAGGGCCTACATCTTGAGTCACTTCACCAGCCCCTTTTGGTGTTTTGTTTTGTTTTGTTTTGTTTTTCCAAGATAGGGTCTCTCAGAACAATTTGCATGGGCTGGCTTCAACTAGTGATCCTCCTGAGCTCTGCCTCCTGAGTAGCCAGGATTACAGGAGTGAGCCACTGGCACCTGGCAGAACCACAGACTCTTAAGCATAAGAGAAATGAGATGGCCAGAGAGGCAGGCAGCTTATGATAAAGAATTTGGCCTTACCCTGAAAGTCATGGAACCTAGGGAAAGATTTCACACAAGAAAGGAACACTATGGATAAATCACTGTGGCTTCAGTGTGAATAGCTCGGGAGCAAGATTGCAGCGAGTAGACAGATTCACGCAGTTATCATAGCGTGAACCAAGGTAGTGATATCAGAGATGGAGGAAGTGGACATTAAGAAAGTAGGCTAGCAGCTGGGTGTTGTAGCATACTTTAATCTAGCACTCAGGAGGCTGAGGCAGAAAGACTGTGAGTCTGAGTCCAGCCTGGGCTATATACTGAGATTTTGTCTCAAAAAACAAAACAACACTGTTAACAACAAAGCCCAGAAAGTAAACTAACAGGACTTGGCCACTAAGTGAATTTGAGAGGAGAGCAAGAGAAGACTCACCGATGGTAATCAGGTTTCTTATGTTTATGCTTCATGGAGACTTGGAAAATAGGAAGAACAGGTCTTTTATGGGGAAGCAGTGGGGATGGGAAGGTGTGACACTTGGGACGTGGAGTTTGAGGTGTCTGCTGGACACACAAGTGGAGATGTCCAGAAGCAGTTAGTAAAAGGTCTTATAGCCAGGAGACCACGGCCATAGGCACTGAGAGTTAAGTGAAGCCACAGGAACAGGTAAGATCAGCCAGAGCCTGCATGCAGGGTGAGAAGTCACTGCAGGATCACACCACTGGCACAGCAGGCTGAAGAGCCATGGTGGAGACCGAGAATGGTCAGCCAGAGAGGTGGAAGGTGACTGGAGAGGGGGACCTGACGGCCCCTCGGGGGACCTCAAGTAGCTGTTTTACAATTTCAGCAATGGAATGGGGTGGAGACCAGCTTTCAGTGAATTAAAGAAGGGTGCACTGAGAGGACGAGGCGGGATGACCCTATATCAAAACTCAAACCAAAGAAAGATGTAGATAATGGTTAAGTGGGTATGTGTATTTATTAAAATTCAGTGGAACATGTGCTTATCATTTGTGCATTTTACCATATGTAAACAATATTAATAAAGTACCCAGCTTAAAAATTTTCTAAGAGAGATTTCAACATGATCATGAGCTGGAGAGAAGGGAAGGATGAGAGTCCGAGGGAGAGGAGGAACAAGTGGGAACCAGGCTCCTATGGAATGGAAGTGCTAAGCCTTGGCAGGTAGAAAGCTTGACTTCAGACAGGAGGCAGTCTGTCTGTCACAGACGAATGGGGAGACAGGAATATTTATGGAGACTGGTAAGTTGGGAAGGGGAAGGCAGGAAGTTGAAGCCACTTCCATTTAATCCTTTCTTTCCCCTGTAAAGCTGGACCCCATGTTTGTATATAAATTCTTTGAGACTTCTCCCTCAAAAAATGGAACTTAATCCGTCCCCTTTCTTTAACTCTGTGCTGGACTGGCTTCTAATGAGGAGAACGTGGAGGACTGATGGCGTTGCTCCCATGCTTACGGTTTTGCTTTGCTTCAGATGAAGTTTCATTATGTTGGACTCAAGTGATCCTCCTGCCTCAGCTTCTCAAGTGGCTGGGACTACAGTCATGTACCACTGCTCCTGGCACATGATTAGGTTTCAAAGGCTGTGACTTTTGTCTTGATAGGATAACCAACTATCCTGGTTTACCTGGGACTGATGAGTTTCCTGAGCTGTGCAACTGGAACCTTCAATGCAAAACCTGGGAAAGCTCGGGACAAATCCCAATGAGACAAGGACCGCAAGAGGACAAAGGTAAATATACTCTGGGGCCTTAACCTGTTACCCATTAAAAAAGCACAGGATGTGCTTTTTTGTCCCCATCTTTGTACTCTTTCAACAGCTTTGTCTTAAAACACCAGACAAGGCCACAGGCCAGGATGCTTACAGATTAGGAGCCCTGTGTTGGTCGGTTTTTCATCACTGCGACAACCAAGAGAAACAATTTAAAAGGAGGGAAGCTTTATGTTGGCTCACAGTTTCAGAGGTTTCAGTCCATGGTCGGCTGGCTCCATTGTTCCTGGCTCCATGGCAGAGGGCATGCTTGTTACATGGAAGCCAGAAAACAAAAAGAGCTAGGGACCAAAAGGGCTTGTGGACAAGGTACATCTTTCCAGGGACACCCCCAGTGACCTCCTTCCTCCAACTGGGCCGCTCCTCCTACTTCCCATCACCCAATACAGCCACCATGTTATCAATCCATCAGGGCATTAGTTCATCAATGACGTCAGAGCCCTCAGGATCCAATCACCTCTCAATGACTGGATTTTAGTCACCAGTTGGGGACCAAAGCCTTCAACACATGAACCTTTTGGAGGGGTCACTTACATAAAACCCATAATAAGCCTCCTATGACTATACCAGGTAAAACTAGCAGGGTGTAAGGTGGTCACACAAATGACCTCTACTAGATCCCAAATCCCTCAAGGTTAGGAGTAAACATAGATAAGGGGAATTGTTACTTAGGAAAAGCCTCATTCCATAAAATGCCCTTGGTAACCCACAGAATAAACACAGATGTCAATCTGTCGGAGCAAAATCACAACATTTGCTCTTGGTTAATTTAAAAACCACCACTTTTGCTGGGCATTTGGTGGCTGCAGCAGGAGGTTCTTTAGTTCAAGGCCAGCCTGAGCTACATAGTGAGTTCAAGGCTAGCTGGACTGGGCAACATGTCCTTATTTTCCCATTAGCTTTACTACAGATAGGACCTCTGCAGTGTGGGTTACGATAGCAGTTGCCTAGGTTACTGCTATGGTTTGCACAGGAAGTGCCCCCCCAAAGGCTCGTGTTGGAAGCTTTGTCCTCAGTGCAGTATGTTCACAGGCAGGACCCTGAGAATTACAGGATCACAAGGGCTCTGACCTAATGGATTAATCCATTAACTAATGGATTAACGTAGGTCACAGGCATGCCACTGGAGGGTGTGGCTTGTCCCCGCCTTCCCCATTCTCTGCCTGCTGTCCACCTTAAGGTGAGCTGCTTTGCTCCACCACCTGCTACGTGCTGTGTGGTTCACTCTGCATAAGCCAAGAAGCAATGGAACCGAGGTACCAGACTGAAACCAAATAAACCTTTCTGCCCTTCAATTGTTTATCTTGGCTGTTTTGTCACAGCAATGAAAAACTAGCAGAAACTTGAAGGCCACTTTTTCTGAAAATACCGACTTCAGTTGGGCCTACAGATGTGTGATGGATGACTGAAATGGGATAAAAAGGCTTTGTATCTCTGTCTTCATAACATGTCTGTCCCTTTGCTGCCTTAGCCTTTGGGCGAGATTCTATACAGTTCTGCATGCAGACATGTTGATCATTTAAAAAAATATTTTGCTAGGTGTGGTGATGAATGCCTGCAATCCCAGTGCTGAGGAGGCTAAGGCAGGAGGATTTCAAGTTTGAGGCCAGCCTGACCTACATAGAGAATTCCAGCCCAGCCTGGACAACCACCTGAAATCCTGCCTCAAAAATAAAAGAGGTGTGGTGGGCACATTTGTAATCCCAGGTACTTGGGAGATGGAGGCAGGAAGATCCAAAGTTAAAAGCCTGACCAAGTAAAGTTATCGAGACCCTATCATCTCAAAAACAAAATATAAAAAAAATCCCCTGGGGGAATAGTTCAAGTGGTAGAGAACTTGCCTACCATGTGCAAAGCCCTGGGTTCAATCTCAGCCCCTCAAAAAATAAATTTCTGTTCAAGGCTTAATACAAGGTTAACTTGGTCTGTTGCCCATTGGAGTTGGCCTGTTTCTTCTACCCCACCCTTGTGCTTTTCTCCAATACCAGCACTGAAAGTCCTCAGCTCTATCATAAGGCCCAGACCAAACCAGGCCAGGACATTTTTGGAAGATCACGACATCCACGGCAGGAGGACCTTAGCAGTTACTTGGTTGAGTCTACTGGCTGTTAGCCTGCAAACCTCAGTCAAGGTCAGGATGTTTGCACACAAGGAAGAAAACATCCCTTGAATTTGTGCCCATGACCAATGGAACATTATCAGATTTGCCTGCCCCAATCAATAAAAAACTTGCCTCTTCCTTTGCTCAGGGACAGTGCCAGCTCCCTTCCGCTGGTGAGCTGATGTTCTAATAAAGAAGTCTTGCCTATCTTGTTCCTGACATTTGGCTCACTCATTTTTATTGCTTCTGTGTAAAAAGACCCCACTCTGGTATCAAGGACAAGTAGGTCACCCTAGTCTTGGGTCTTTCTTGGGTCATTTGCTCTAGTAGAAGCCAGCTGTTATGTTGCAAGTTGTCTGATAGAGAGGCCCACAGATGAGAAACTGAGGAAAGACCAGTTTGGTCAACTGCCAACCAGGAAATGCTGCTTTAATCCAATAGCCCAGGAAGAACTAAAAACTACTCACAATTGTATAAGTGGAGCAGCTCCTCCCCCACACAGGCCTTCAGCCCTCAGGACAGCTTGACTATAACTTCAGGAGACATCAAGCCCAAACCATCCAGCTAGGCTGATCCCAACCATATTATGGACAGAAACTGTTAGATAGCGTTTATTACTTTAAGTTGCTAAGTTTTGGGGGTAATAACAAATTAGGTAACTAATTCAGAATATCATTAAAAATGAGGGGCATAGTGAGATGGTTTCCAAGATCTAGCCCAGCTGGAGAACTTTCTGCAGCAGTTCTAGGCAACCTTTTTTAAATTTTCTCTTTCTAGATAACTCTAAACAGTGTGCTCCTCCACACTCCACACTTGCTGTGCAGTGGCCTTTTTTTTTTTTTTTTGCTTATTTCCAACAGCATTTTTTGGTAAAGGAATTTTGCCAAAAGATTATTTAGCTCTCCTACCAAGCATTCATCATTAACACCATCACTGGCTTTAAGACCTTGGCAGGAATGTGACCTGTCACTATTTTGACAAGGAAAAATGATTTTAAAGGAGAGCTTTAATGACACTGTAATCTTTAGAAAGAAATATCGCAAATGCTACATGAGCAAGCATTATCCTGTGATTTTTACCCCCCTAGAAAAATCAAATTGTACTAAATTGGCTATGGAGCTTTTCTAGTTTTTTTGTGGTACTGGGGCTTGAACTCAGGGCCTTCACCTTGAGCCACTCCACCAGCCCTTTTTTGTGATGGATTTTTTTCGAGATAGGCTCTTGAGAACTATCTGCCTAGGGCTGGCTTCAAATCGCAATCCTCCTGATCTCTGCCTCTTGAGTAGCTAGGATTACAGGAGTGAGCCACTGCACTGGACTTTTTTTTTTTTTTAAATGGCCCTAAAGCTTCCTTGGCTTTATGCCACTCTTTTCTTTTCTCTCTTCTTATCTTCCCTTCTTTTCTCTTTCCCTCCTGAGCCTCATGCCTCAGCCTCCTGAGTACTTGGGACTACAGAGCAAACAGGTCACCAGCTTACTAAAACTTGCTTCCCAGAAGCTTATCATATTCCCTATTAGTTTTTTTTTCAGCTGTTCACCAGAAAACATCACACCTGGATCACGCAGCCAAGTACAGTCACATTCATCCTGTGTATTTATTTGTATTGGATTTTTGGTCAATGTTTCACTTATAACTTTTTTTCTAAGTTTAAAAGTACAGCTCAACATCCTGACTTAATTAACTTTCAAACAATTAGATTGAGTTCCTGATCCATTTTTGTAAGTTGAGAATAAAATGTAACAAATTTCAAATTTAGCAAATAAGTAATATCACATAAATGAGTGAAACAACACGTTGGTTTAACTCCAGTCTATTAAATTATAAAAAGCCAATATAACTTAAAAGTTTTTTTTTTTTTTTTTTTTTTTGTGGTTCTGGGGTTTGAACTCAGCACCTCATGCTTGCTGGGCAGGTGTTCTACCACTTGAGCCATGCTCCCAGGCCTGTTGTTTTTTTGAGACAATGTATTACTATGTAGACCAGGTTGGCCTGAAACTCAAAATCCTTCTGATCTCTGTCTCCCACATTGCTAGGCTCACAGGCGTGAGCCATGTGTCAGCCCCAGCAATTTTTTTTTTTTTGTGACTAGCTTAGTTCACATAATAAAATGCCCTCAAGTTTCATCCACATATTCCATTATGTGTATATGCTTTTGTTTATTCATTCATCTATCCACAGTATTTAGTTTACTTCCACCTTTTGACTAATAAAAACAGTATCAACATGAACATGGATGTACAAATCTAAGACCTGGCTTTCAATTCTCCAGACTACAAACCCAGAAGTGGAACTGCCGGATTGCTTTCTTTGTTTTGAGTTTGAGATGGTTCTTACTATGCTGCCCAGGCTGGCCCTGAACTCCTGGGCTCAAGCAATCCTCCTGCCTCATCTTCCCAAGTAGCTGGGACTACAGGCATGTGACACCACACACAGCCCAGTTACCTTGTTTTAGTCATTTACAGTGAGAATACACTCATGTATTATTTGTATAATTTAAAATATACAAAGTCAGGCATGATGGTGCATACTTGTCATCCAAGCACGTGGGGGTGGTGGTGAGGCAGCAGGATTTCAAGTTCGAAGCCAGCCTGGGCTACACAGCAAGTTCCAGGATAGATTGAACTGTATAGTGAGACCCTGTCTCAACTCCCATTCCCCCACCCCAGAAAAAGAAATATACAGAGGAATTAAAAAAAATTATCCTTCAGAAGGTGGGTTATGGGAGTCTAGGTTTCAGATGTAGAGCAGCACCTGGATGTAGCCATGAGTGGAAATTGTGTATATCCAACAAGTGACGTTTCAGGTTGGCCTGTCTCCTCACTGGCCAAAGAGCACCTGCAAGCCAGACTAGACTGCTTCCTTCATGTAAGGATAGGATTGGGAAAAGAAAGTGAATTATTCAAATATGTTCCTGCCTCTGTACTTTGTGCCTAAATTCTCCTTACTCCGTATATGCTTCTGTCTGCTAAATTTACCTACTCAGTGCACTTTACTCATATTTCAAATATGTTCTCCCCTATGAGACTCTTTTTAAGCTCCCCATGAAGCTCCCAACTAAGCTGACTTCTTCCACGTCTGCAGATCCCCAAGGTTGGTGCTTTCTGTAAAACTCTTCACCATACAGGAGGTGTACTGCAGCTCACACCCACTTAAATGGTTGTTGACGCTCACCTTTACATGGAATTCAAATTACCAACGTAGATCGAAGGCCCTACCAGCCCGAATTGAGAGTAGCACCCATCTTCCGACATTTATTAACAGGTAATTATTAAGTATCTACTTCACGCCTAGCGCTGTTACAGAAACCGGAATAGAAGATGGACAAGAATCCTGCCCTGAGGCAGTTTACAATGCATTTTCTTTCTTAGGATTTTCTTCCTAATGTGGAGAGATCAAGAATTCATTTCCCAACTCCACAAGTCTGGAGTGCCGAGGGGCAGCAGCTCGAGATTACACACACATACACAGATTTTAAATTCAGTAAGTACTGCATTCCTCATATAGGGCAGGCTGTGTGTACCCCGTTGGGAATTTCCCAGTGAACAAGAAAGACACCAATGGTTTCTTTTGCTTTGTCATCACAGCTTTTTGTTATAATTCACATGGCATGCAATTCACCGATTTAAAGTGTGTAATTCCACGGTTTTCAGCCTATTCACAGCGTTGCACAACTATCGTTAGGAAAGGAACTCCATGGCCATCACCAGTCACTCCCTACTTCCCCAAGGTTAAACAAACGATGCTTATGGAGAGAGGAGACCCCAGGCAGCAAGAAGAGCGCCAGGCACGTCGCGGTGCCAGAAGGCAGAGCTCAAGAAGAGAGCCCAGGGAGCCGGGGTCAAGGCTGGGTGAGGGGCTTCCGGCCACTCGCATCGTGGGCGCTCCTATCACAGGTGCCCAGTACACTGTACACTCCCGGGAGCTTCAGGGCCTCCAAAGTCTCCAATACCTGCCACCCTTGCGCGACAAGCACCTGTGGAAAACGCCTCGGTTGCCAGCTTTCCGTAGCGCGGGATCGTGGCGGGATCAACCCGCGAGCAAACGGCAAGCGACACCCAGCGCCACCCCCAGGCCCACGCCAAGCCGCTTCGGACCGCCGGGGCCAGAGAGACTGCTCCGGATTGGTCAGACGCGCACGAGAGCCCGCCTTCCGGAAGTTGCGTGCCTACGTAACCCCGGATCACCGCCTCCGAGACGGCGGCGGGGCGGAGCACGGGAGGCGGGCTCTGCTCGGTTCTGGGATAGGGGCGAGCAGGAGCAGCAAAGCACTCGATGGCGAGTTCAGGCCCCGGGCTGGTCTAGAAGGGTCACGCTAGTCTGCTTTCCGCAGCGGGGAGGGCGCGGAGAGAGAAGGGGAAAACGCCAGCTTCCGCCCCGCCCCGGAAGCGGAAGTGCAGCTGCCGCGGGTCCTGTCCAGTGTGAGCCCGGCCCGTGCGCCAGCCGTTCCGCCCCGTGATCCTATCGCCCCTTTCTCCTGCCGGTGTCCCGCTCGCCGGTCCCGCCATGCTATCTCTAGACTTTCTGGACGATGTGCGGCGGATGAACAAGAGGCAGGTGAGGTTGGTCCCCACTGTATCCTCGGGGTCCCCTTGTCCCCTCGACGCTGCCATTGCAGGGTCCGGCGGACCTTTGGCCGCGTTGTGAGGGTCTGCGTGGTCTGACGCCCGGGTCGTCCGGTTTCTTCGCCGCCCCCTACGCTTGCTCGCCAGATGGTTTGGGGGTCCGCCCTGGGCGCAGCGGGGATAATGGCTCCGGGCAAGGCAGAGAGCAATGGCAACGGCAGGGCGCCTGCTGTTTTAGAGGGACGAAGTTTAGCAGTCCACTGCTACTCCGTCCCCTGGGGCTCCGGGAAAGGCGACTGCAGACCGCACACCGCACGAAAGCCCGTGTTCTGCGTCCATCGCAACCCCTCCGGCCCCGCCGGGCCCCAGCGGGCAGCAGCCACTTTGACTGAGCTCGGAGTGGAAGCAGTCACTGTTCATGTCCTCGGTCCACTTAGCACCAAGAGGGTGCTCTTGAGGTCTGGGTCCCATTCGGGGCGCAGAGATCTTAGAAGGTAGGTTTCCTGATTTTGACTTTAAGCCCTACTTTGTCTCCATCTTCTAGGACCCAGGACAAAGGGTACTGAGAACACGTTGACACGTTGTAGTTCTCTAATCATTACAAAAGGTTTCGCCTTTTTGTTTTCTGTACTCATTGTGTCTGGAGCATACTTTGCCTTTTGCCTTTTCTTTTTTTCCTTTTTTACAGTGTTTAGCTCTGAAGAATGCTCACTATTAAAGGTTGTTTTTTTTTTTCTTAGACTTGGATTTTGCACTGTTTGCCGTTTAGGGGAGTAGGTGCACAGCTCCCTTCCTGTCCCCCTTACTGTCCTTCAGGCCTTAGCTTTGTGTCACCTTCGTGTCTTAGACACACCGACAAAATTGTGAGAGGTTCCAGCCAGGAAACCAGGAACTGCTTCCTGGAGGAACTAGCATTTAAGCTGGGTTTCAGAAGGCCTTCCCCTTTCTGTGTGTGTGGTACTGGGGTTTGAACTCGCTGGGCAGGCGCTCACCACTTGAGCCACACCACCAGCCCTTTTTGCTTTAGTCATTTTTCAGACGGCCTCGTGCTTGTGCATGAGGCTGGTCTCAGTCCTCAGTCCCTCTACCTTCTATCTCCTGTTTGCCTTGAATTACAGGTGTGTACCACTACATCCAGCTGTTTGAATGACAGTTTTGTTTTTTTTTTTTTTGCTGCTGAGAATTAAACCCAGGATCTGGCAGATGCTAAGCACTTGCTACTACTGAGTTGCCATTCCCAGCCTTGAAAGACCTTGTTTTTACCACTTTATTTATTTACTGAGACAGGAGGATCTCACTGTGTAGCCCTTGAAGTGAAAACTTCTTGCCTTAGCCTCCTTGGTCCTGGGATTGCAGGCCATGCCACACTTCACCAAGTGACAATGATCTCATTTTTAAAGTCCCTCCCCCTTTGGCAGTGTCAAGAATCGAACCCAGGACTTTGTGCACCATAGGTGAGCACCTGTACCACTGAGCTACAGCCCCAAGCTCAAAGACTTACTAATAGCATTTTTGCAGGTTGGTTAGCATTTTGATAATTCAAGATGAGAAAGGAAGAGCGTTCATTTGCAGATCTGCTTTGTGAAAGATTCTCAGGCTATAGAGATGTACAGGCTCACTTCCTGCCCACAGAGTTCACCAGTCTAAAAGAGAAACAGGAAAATGTCAGTTATTACAGAACAATGTGATAAATATGCTAACAAAATTATAGACAGAGGAAGAGGAACGTGGTGATGAGAGGAGGCCACCCTGCCCTGGTGTTTCTTTGATATGGACGGACTAGATAGAATCATTGCATACAGGACATTCAGGAGTAGTGGAAGTTCAGACGATAAAATTTCTCCCACAACCTCTCCAAGGTTGTTAGGAGTGGATGGGAGGAACTGGATAGCAGGGGTTGAGGTGAGGGAGAGTTGTGAGAAGTGACAGTGACTGTAGATACTGAAAGCTTATCAGAGGGAAATGAATTTTGGTTATGTTCCCTAAGTTTGTGATCATTGACTCAAGTTTTCTATTTATGCTAATTATGTGTTACACAGGTACCAAATGCCTGATTATTTTGAGTTTAATTTTTTTCTTCTTGTTATGTTTTTTTTTTCTTTTTTTTGTGGTGTTGAGGATCAAACCCAGGTCCTTGCCCACAGCAAATAGGCAAGCACTCTACTACTGAGCTGCATTCCTAGCCCTTGTTTTCTTAAGACAGGGTCTCACTATCTCAGATTGGCCTCAAACTCACGGTCTTCCTGCCTTGTCTCCAGAGTGCTGAGATTACAGGCATGTACCATCATGTGACAGGAGGAATACTTTAATAAATAAGCTCTACCACCATTAAAGATGTACCATTTTACAGTTATGTGAGTATACTCATCCATCACAGTCAGAATACAGGACATCTCTGTCGCCTGTAGGACCCTTTGTGCCCTTAGCAGTTCATCTCTCCTCAGCTCCAGGCATCCACTCATTTGCTTATTGTCAGAGGCTTGCATTTTTTATAATGGGTTATAGAGTATGTGCTAAGTTTTTTTTTTTTTTCTTTTCTTTTTCCTGAAATGTTAAGGGTAGGTGAGAAAAGGTCTATATTAGATTTTTAAAAGGTGAATGCATTTATAAAGACTTATTTCTTTAGAAAATGACTTTAAAAACTTTTAAAACATGCAAACTAGTGTGTACTTGTAGCTTGTATACTTGGTGATTTGAAGAGTTCTTATCATTGAAACATCTATATATTCTTTTCATACTTAATGTTTACAACAAAATTGTAAACTGGGCAGTTTCTCCAAAACTAAATTGGGAGCCTCAGAGGAGAAAACTGCTTTGTCACATTCATATAAATCTTTATATATAATTGCTCAGAGCTTCTGAGTTATACCTGTTTTTTAACCCCTTCCATCTAACGTTGCTTTATCCACTCTGTGCCTCTCAAGAATGATTTTTTAAAAATTTTTATTTTATTCATATGTGCATATGTGCTAAGTTTTAATTGATACTTTCCTCTATATAATTTTTAAGATTAGTTTTAGATTCACAGCAAAATTGAGAGGAAAGTACAGAATTTTCCATGTACCCTCTGCCCAGACATATGCATGCCCTCCTCCATTGTCACTATCCTACTAGAGTGGTGCATTTGCCACAGTTGATAATTCAGGATGGACACATCACAGCCACACAAAATCCATCGTTTAAGGTTCACTATTGATGTTGATGCTCTGTGGGTTTGGACAAATGTATAATGACATGAGGCCACCATGATAGCACCATGGAAAATCTAAAAGTCCTCTGTGCTTTGCTTATTCATGGGTACCACGCCCAAACCCTATCAACCACTCCTCTGCTCATTGTCTGTGTAGTTAGGGCTTTTCTGGAATGTTGGATGGTTGAAATCATATGGTATTCAGCCTTTTCAGATGGCTCCTTTCACTTAGTGATATGCATTTAAGGTCCCCCCCATGACTTTTCATGCCTTGATAGCTCATTTTCAGTGCTGAGTAATATTCTATTTTCTGGATGTATCAGACTTTGTCCACTCATGTTTGTTGCTTCCAAGCTTTGGCAGTTGTGAATCAGGCTGCCATAAGTGTCTGTGTTCAGGTTTTTGTGTGAACCTAAGTTTTCAACTCCTAGTTAAATACCATAGAGTGGGATTGGGATTACTGGATCAGGTGGTAAGAGTACACTTAGTTTGGTGAGAAATGCCCAATTTCTTCCAGAGTGGCTGTACTCTCTTGAATTCCCATCAGCAATGAAAGTTAATTCTCAGGTACTGGTGTTGTCAGTGTTCAGGATTGATTTTTGTTTGCGTTTTGAGATAGGGTCACACTCAGACTCTGATCCTTCTGCCTCAGCCTCCTGAGCGCTGGTACTATAGACTTGCACCACCATACCCAGCTAATTAACTGATTTTTAATAACATCCCTTGTATTCTTTCTGAGTCTTTGAGGATTGTCAGACTTTTGGTGATCTCTAGCTATTAACAATTACTATTTTCTCTTTTCCTCTTGAGTCTTCTTTTTTCCCCTTTGTTTTACTGTAACAGTTACACAGTAATCCACGAAGCCTGGATTTGTATTTGCCTACTTCCGTGGTGCAAATACTTCCAGAATGACCAGTTTTGTGCTACTCACTTGACGTCACTGTATTAGGAAGTAACAAGCAGTAGCACACAAGTATAATTTCCACCTTACAGGCAAAACAGTAGGTTTGGTGGTCCATACTTAAAGTCCCAGAGGAACTACAGGGGCAGAGGATCACATGCTGAGGTCAGCTGGGGCAAAGCATCAGACCTGTCTGAACGAACAATAAACTAAAAGCCAAAAGGGATGGGCTGATGACTCTTGTGTTAGAGCACTTGCCTAGCAGCACAAGACCCTGAGTTCAAAACCCAGTATAGAAAACAGAAAACTACAAACCCCCTCCCAAGAAGTAAAACAAAATGAAAAACAAAAAACCCTCAAGGACATGATGATAGTAAACTAGTGAAATTAGAAGTGGTAAATCTGGGTTGTTTGTTATACCTGCTTTTAATATAATGTAATTGTACTTATTTTTTTTTTTTTTTTTGCCATGCTGTGGATCAAACCCAGGGCCTTGTGTATACTAAGCATATACTTTGCCACTGAATCACATATCCTGCTCCTGGTATTTATTTATTTATTTATTTATTTGGTTTGAACTGAGGGATTTGAGCTTGCAAAGCAGGCACTGTACTGCTTGAGCTATGCCTCTAGTACATTTTGCTCTGATTATTTTGGAGCAAGAACTATTTCCCCAGGCTGGCCTCAAACTTTGCTCCTCCTGATCTCAGCCTCCCAGGTAACTAGGATTATAGACCCAAGTCACCAGTGCCCAGGTACTCTGAGAGTTTTTTTGTTTTGTTTTGTTTTCCATGGTACTGGGGCTTGAACTCAGGGCCTTCACCTTGAGCCACTCCACAAGCCCTATTTTTGTGAAGGGTTTTTTGAGATAGGGTCTCACTAACTATTTGCCCAGGTTGGCTTTGAATGGCGATCCTCCTGATCTCTGCCTCCTGGGTAGGTAGAATTACAGGCATGAGCCCTGGTGCCTGGCTCTGAGACTTTGTGATGCATGCTGAGGTTGCTTTTGAATACAGAAGAGCCTATTCAAAGTTCTCTTTCGTTTTAAAAATTAATTTCAATTTATAAGAGCTGAAATTAATTAATTTTACTAGAGATTGAAACCAGAGTTTTGTTCATGCTAGGCCTGCTTTCTGCCACAGAGCTATATCCCCAGCTCAAAAAAGCTGAAATTTAAAAGCTATGTTCTTAAGGGCTGGGTATGGTCCTTGCCTAGTGTGCAAGAGGCCTTGGGTTCCATCCCTAGCACTGCAAACCGCCCTCCTCTTGAGAAAAACTAAAGTTCTTACAGTTTTAAAATCACTTTGCAAATTTTATCCTGAAGTATAGCAAAATTTAAGTCATTTGAAGAGCCTTTGGATATTTAATGTATAAGCTTAAACATCTTAAAAACATTAAATTTTATACATGTAAAAATTCCTTTTGAAGAATTTTAATTATTTACCAAACATCTTAAAGTACTTATATAATCTTTATAAATGTGAGGATTGTTCTCTTA
Organism: Castor canadensis; assembly: GCF_047511655.1. Taxonomy (NCBI): domain Eukaryota; kingdom Metazoa; phylum Chordata; class Mammalia; order Rodentia; family Castoridae; genus Castor; species Castor canadensis. The sequence continues at coordinate 42,557,975 of NC_133404.1, read as the reverse complement.
AAATGTTCTTACACTGTATAACTACTCTGATTAAATCATAGCTCTAAAACGACCGATTGAGGGGTTAGGGATGCAGCTCAGTGATAGAACTCATGCTTAGTATGCCTGAAGCCCAGCACCAAAACTAGATGCAAATAAATACAAGTACTTATGTAATATATACAGATTCTTAACACAGAAATATTAAAACTGTACATAATTTCCCTAAATGTTTCCTGTTTATTTATTTATTAATTTCTTGTTGAGCCAGGGTCTTGCTACATAGCACAGGCTGACCTGAAACTTGAAATATCTTTCTGTCTGTTTCCTGAGTGTTAGGATTGCAGGTATGTGCCACCATGCCTTGCAAAAAATTTCATTTTTAATTATAAATCTTATTGGAGTGAAAGATAATTTTACTTACTAAGAATAACCCAAGAATGTCATGTCAGATTATTTTTCTTCACGCGTGATTTTTGGAACTTTTTTTTTTTTTTTTTTTTTAAGATATGGTCTCACTTTGTTGCTTAGACTGATCTCACACTCTAGTACTCATGTGTCCAGCTTGTGTTTGAGATTTCTTAATGACTGGCTGATATTGGCCAGGGTGTGACTACACCCATGTCTGAGGCCTCATGGGACTAACCTAACTCATAAAAGTTCCTTAGCACCTTACTAGGTCAATTACATTACTTGATTGAATTTTCTCTTTTTTATTGGTAGCATTGGGGTTTGAACTCAGGACCTCGTGCTTGCTAGGCACGTGCTCTGTCAGCCTTTTTTTGTATTGGATATTATTGAGAGAGGATTTCGAAAACTATTTGCCTGGGCTGGCTTCATTCAAACCTTGATCCTCCTGATCCTAGGATCCTTCTGAGTAGCTAGGATTATAGGCGTGAACCACTGTGCCTGGCTTGAAATTTCTGTTTCTTTAGACTTGAATTATCTGTGTCTTTCTGCCTAAATGAAAAGTCCTGAAGACTTGATAAAATTCATCTTTTGTTTGTATTTTCTTGTCTCTTAGAATCACCCAACTTTTAATGAGTATTGCAGTGATGTCTGATTGAACTCAGAATATCTTTGATAACTTTTAGTTGCTGTTTTTAATGAATTAGTCCTTTTGTTTGGTTTTTTGTTTTGTGGGACGGGGGTTTGAACTCAGGGCTTCATGCTTGCAAAGCAAGTGCTGTATTGCTTGAACCATGCCTCCAGTCCTTTTGTTTTGTTGAGACAGGGTTCTCCCTATATAGCATAAGCTAGTGTTGGCCTTGACCTTGTGATCCTCCTGCATCTGCCTCCTGAGTCCTGGGATTAGGCGCATGTATCACTGTGCCCAGTTTATAAGGCTGACTCCAGTGGTTTTGTTTTTGTTTTTGTTTTTGTTTTTTGGCAGTACTGGGGATCGAACCCAGGGCCTTGTACATGCTACCACTGAGCATTCTACCACTGAGCTGTATCCCCAGCCCTTAACATTCCTTAATGAATTGCCAAGTTTCAGTGTAGAAGTGCTAACATCAGTTTGTGTTACATACACAAGGAAATCATAAGTAAAATTTTGCTTTGAGCTGCACTTATATCCACAGACATATACTTCTTCAGCATCCAGAAATCATTCTCTGTCCTTTGTAACTGGTAAGTCAACCCTAGTCAGGGTTGAAGACATTTTTTTCCCCTGCTGTTCTCTCCATGAACATCAGCATAAGCAGGATCATTCATTCTCACAACCGATGGTATCGGCCCACAGCAAGAGATGAGCTCCACTTCCTAGAAATTGTGTTATCCCCCAACTTTTCCCCAGAAGGGCTGTCTTCTGGCTTCAAGGAAGGACACTAGAATCCAAACCTAGAAGGTGTCTACAGGACAGAAAGCTTTGTCTGAAAAACATGGTTTAGCAGTCAGCGTGTAGTCTGGGAAGAACCACTGAGGAATCAAGGACTTATTATAGGAATAAGACCTTTCACAATTGTGGGAGAGGTTGGATAAATAAAAGAGTTTAAAAGTAGGAGTTAGAGAGTTACAGATAGAATAGTCACTGCCACGTGTAGTGGCACAAACTTGTAATCCCATTGTTCAGGAGTCTGGGTCAAGAGGATTGTGAGTTTGAGTCCAACCTCAGCTAAATAGACCCTGTCTCAAAAAAACCAAACAAACAAAAAAACAGTCAGTAACCAGCTCTTCTGCAACACCTATCATAATCCATGTCTAAGTCTTCAGTTTCCAGGGGACAGAGAATCTGACTCCACATCTGGCTGTGGATGGGCTCACAAAGGGGAGCAGAGAGAGCCTCTGAGGCTGTTGCTTATGTATGTAGTCTCTGTTAGTTAGAGGAGCTGTACATAGGGCTGGGGAAGGTCTGCCAGCCCCTTCCTGTCTCTCCCTCGCTGTCTCTAATCATAGGGCTCTTTGGCATAGTCACAGCTGCTTCACTTTCACCTGCCAAATCTTTGGCAGATTTTGCTTTTTGGAGCTGCTCTAGTTTACACCTTGGTAACTTGACATCTAGTCACATGCGTTCTGACCATGTGACTAGATGTGACCACATAAAGACAAAGCAAAGTTATGTTTCTAATTCATATGATGTAACTGCCCTTCGTTTCTGCAAGGGTTGCATGGCATAGCTCTTTTTTTTTCTTCCTCTGCCTGCTTACGAACCTAAATCAGTCATAGTTTCTTGCCAGGAGGGATGGCTCAGCCCTTCGTTACTGATGGGTTGATGTGGTAAGCAGCTAACCTGATCCTCTCTACCCTGATTTTTCCAGGAGCCTAAGAGGGACCCCCACCCTCGGTGCTCCCGTTACACCATGCTTCTCACCCTGTAACAGCACTCCACTTCCCCTCTGGTGGTCAGGGTCAGCCACCCTAGCCAATCAGTAGCCCCACCTTTGCACTTTTGATTCACTGGCACAAGGAGCCCAAAGTGACCGCGCAGCAATCCTAACTTCCAGTTTAACAGAGTCATTCTGTTTCCTGGTGGATATCCGAATCAGCGGAAGCCAAAGCAGTGGAATAGGAGGCAGAGATCTCACTAGCCGACCATTAGTGATAATAGTGAGAGGAGCCACTCCCATTGCTGGTGAGTCCTAGCTGCAGAAAGAGTACATGGCAGCCAGGCAAGGTAGCACATGCCTTGATTCCAGCACTCGGGAATTAAGGCTGAAGGGTGAAAAGTTCCAGGCAGCCTGGGCTATATAGAGAGGTCCTCTCAAAACCAAACAACCCACACCAGTGGCCACACCTGTAATCCCACTTACTTGGGAGGCTAAGATTTAGGCCAGCCTGGGCAAATAATTTTCAAGACCTCCATCTCCAAAATAACCAGAGCAAAATGGACTGGAGGCGTGGCTCAAGCTGTAGAGAGCTTGCTTTGCAAGCACAAAGCCCTGAATTCAAACCCCAGACCCACCAAAAAGAAAATTAAAAAAAAAAAAAGAAAAAAACTACACAGTATATGGGTTTCTGATTCAGAGCATATAATTGCTACTTGAGAATGTTAGTTGTTACCCTGAGTACCATAACTTTATCCTCAAAAGATATTTGTATCCCTCAGGTGATAAACTCTACAGAAATTGAACAGGGAAAATTTATACTAAAAAATTAAGTAGCCAGATGTGTTGGCTCATGCCTGTAATCCAGCTACTTGGGAGAGAGTTTGGGGCCAGCCTAAACTACTTACTGCAACCCTTTCTCAAAATTTAAAAAAAGAAATGTGTTGTTGCTCAGTCATAGAGCCCAGCACTGCAAAAGCAATAACAACAAAACAAGGTTGACCAGTAAAAGATGCTTGACTACTGGAAGGGGTAAAAAGAGGAGTCTTGGGGACCCAGAAGCAGCAAAATAGCTATTGCCCTCTAGGATGAGGGAGAGTGAATCAGGAAGGAGCCTGACACTCAGACCTTTGAGAGGACGATGGTATCACAGGAGTAACAGCCCACTGTGCCATGGCCTTTGCCAGAGTGGGGAGCTGGAGCTGGTCCATAGCTGCAGTGTACTGGGAGGCTGAGTAATTTGCAGGCTGTAATGGGTCCTGAGCTGAGTGCTGCCAGGCCTTCTGCACAGACATCCACTGGAAACAGGAGAATCCCTTGCTCCTTTTGCCACCTTGCACTGGCCTTTCTTAATAAGACCTGATTTCATGAAGCCAGGGGGCAAAGGGACTCAGCTTGAGCAACAAGGAAGGCTGGATTGGAGTTGAGAGAAAGTGTTGATCACTGCCTTGTCATTGCACCATTATTTCTCAAGGCGAGGGGAAACATACGGCCAGCGAATTCCAGGACCCTGTGCCACTTACGTGCTTTCCTTGCCATAAGATAAGTTCTCTGGTCAAAAGCAATTTGTTTGGGCTACCATAAGGCAGTCCATGAGGTCATGGATCATGGTTTTGACAGAAGTACTGAGGACAAGAATGCCTGCCCACAGGAGTGTTTGTTTTTGACAGATTAGGCACTCTGCACTGCCACTTAGACCAGGAGTCCTCTGGGCAGGAAACGGACTGGGGAAAGAGGTGACTGACAGCTGCAGGAACAGGGCATTTGGTCCACCTGATTACTCAGATTTTCTGCTGAGGCAATTCAGTGAGCACTTAGAGAACACAGGTATCTTCACTTCTAGATACCTGTTTGGAGAATCTGTTCATACTTCCTGCGGTGACAGGCGTGTACCACCATGCCCAGCTTTTTACTGGGGAGATGGGGTCTTGTTCAGTGTTTGCCTGAGCTGGCCTTGAACCACTATCCTCTTGAGCACCTCCCACATAACTAGATTTTAGGTGTGAGCCACTGTGCCAAGCCCTGGTTTTTTTTGTTTTTTTTTTTTAGGATAAGCCTTTACAGTTGTAAAATTCCCTTGTGCATGTCAACTTTGTATGCTATACCCCCAAGCCTAAGTTCTTAAAAATGAAACCTGTCTCACTGTTATTGATGATATGCCTGCTTAAGGATTTCTTTAAATTATCCTTTAAGGTCCACCCTGGGATTGTCAGTGACTTTCTTGGACCCCAGTAACACACTGTGTCTTCTGGACTTCAGGTTTTCCAGTGCTATCAGGTTTACTTGTAGTTGTTCCCAGTGTATTTGCCTCTTAATATCCTAGCTTCCAGTCACTCCCTTCCTGTGAGTTAGGAGAATGGTGATGAGATCAATGGTTCTCCTGGTTTAGGGTCTTTTTTTTTGGCTGTACCAGGGTTTGCTAGGTACAAGTGGTGCGTGCTAGGCAGGTGCTGCACCACTTGAGTCACACCACTAGCCCTTTTCACTCCGGTTATTTTGGAGATGGGGTCTCTTTTTACTCTGGTTATTTTGGAGATAGTCTCTTTTTGCCCAGACTGGCCTGGACTGTGATCCTCCTGTTTTAATCTTCCCGCCATCACTGGGATGACAGGTGTGCACCACCATGCCCAGCTTTTTCCCTTTGAGATGGGGTCTTGCCAACGTTTTTTGCCCAGGCTGGCCTTTGACTATGATCCTCCCCACCTTAGCTTCCCAAGTAGCTAGGATTACAGTCCTGAGCTGCCAGCGCCTGGTTTGGGGTCTTAAGTGAAATTTAAGACTTCCACCCGCTACTATTTTGTGCTCTAAGACATACTTTAGCTTACCTGGTCACTACCATCAGCTTGGAGTTGCTGAAAGTCTAATTTGTATGAAAATATTCCATATTTTGGACTTCGTACGGTTTCTTGCAAGAGTAGGAAGCATAATGGTGTATTTGATAACTGAAGTAGGTATGTATGGAGGTCTAATTTCCATACTGTAGTCTGTTAACTTAGAGTACTTAAAAATCACTACCAGCTTACATTTTGCTGAATTTTCTGTCCTAGGTTTTTCTTAAATTCTTGTCCTGTATTACGTAGAGTGGATTATATAAAGTGTCCTGTGGATTTCTTGTCTAGGACTTTTGGGGAGAGTCCACACATTATTTCCTAAAGGTGAAATCCCCACCCATACCTTCCAAGAGCTCTGACCCATGGTTTCTCTTTTCCTTGGCTTTAACAACATCCTTTGCTGGTTCACTGTGAACATCGGGAACACACTCCTCAAGGTTTCCTAGAAAACCTCACAGGGTTCTGCAGTGCTGGGGTCATTGCCTGCACATGGCACGCTGTTTTCTTATGGTTAGCTTGATGTGGCATGAGGTTAGGTCGCTGCCACTTTGTTTCTGCCACTACTGGACGGGACAGTGTGCATTTGCACACAGCGACAAAGAAAGCGGGAACTGGAGAGGCAGGTGCTGACTTCTCAGGAAGATGGCTGGCAGGAAAGGAGGGGAGGAAAGGAAGGAAGGAGAAAATGATGCTTTACAGACTTGCTCAGAATATTTGTTTCCCGTGAGTAGTGTGCTTCTGTCTGGTTTGGGCCCAGACTGACTCAGCGGGGAACAAACCAGTTACACATGGCCAGGGACCTTCAGCCTTTCTCTGTAATGAGAGGGATGGTCTTGATTAGGTAACGTTCACAGTAATGATTCTGCAGTAAACAGTACTGCGTGTCTGAGGAAGAGGAGGAGGGTAAAGAGGAGTAGGGGTGCGTTCCTGCATAGACAGGAAATTGCATATTCCTAAGTTGCTCGTTTTCTTTAAAGAGAGTTAGTTACTGGGCTGCTGATGTAGCTCAGTGGTGGAGACTTGCCCTGCGTATGCAAGGCCTTGGGTTTTTACCCCAGCACTACAAAGAAAGATCCTGGAGTCCCTGGAGTCTGGGACAGGAGTTCAAAGGGCAGCCTGAGCAACATAACTAGACCCTGTCTCAAAACAAAGCTGTTGTCATACTCAGTATCTCCTAGGTGACTGCTCTCGTGCTCCTGCCTTTCTGCAAATGCAAGTTTTCCTCAGTAAAACAGAGTTGAATTGTTTGGTGTGTGGCTATATTTACTTCTATTTAGTGTTGATTTTATGTTTTGCTGAAGTCTTAGCATATTTGATTGTGGAATACTGCCCCTGACTCTGCCATATGTATATATGGTACATCAGGTATTATGTTTTCAGAATCTGGCTGATTCTGAGTTATAAGATACATCTTACCCTCCCTGGGTTTTTTTTCTTTGGCACTGGGGCTTGAACCAGGGCCTACACCTTGAGCCACTCTACCAGCCTTTTTTTTGTGATGGGGTTTTTTTTCAAGATAAGATCTCACGAACTGTTTGCCCAGGCTGGCTTTGAACTGGGATCCTCCTGATCTCTGCCTCCTGAGTAGCTTTTGTTACAGGTGCGAGCCACCAGCACCCAGATTCCAAGGGTTTCTTTATTTGCTTGCTTTGGTGCTTTAAGACAGGGTTTTGCTATGTATCCCATGCTGGCCTCAAACTTTCCTTCCTCCTGCCTCAGCCTCCTGAGTGGTAGGATTACAGGTGTGTCCTACCATGCCCAGCCTAGAAGCCAGCATCTTGAAAAGATTATTTAGGAGGCCTGAGTCAGGTAGTTGCTGCTCTTCCTGGCCATAGTTGTACAGCTCTGAGTGCATCGCTTAGCTTCTTTGTATGTTGTTACCTGTAGACATGAGTATCAGGCTGGGCTTCAGACTGCCGTCCATATGCTTGCTATGCCTCCTCACTCAGAGATAGCAAATATTTCCAAATGGCCTTAGAAAATACCCTTTTTGTTTTTTCTGGTGGTTTGAACTCAGAGGGTTAGAACTCAGGTCCTCTTGAGCCATGCCCTCAGCCCTTTTGGCTTTAATTTTCCCAGCAGGGTCTCACTTTTGCCTGGGGCTGGTCTCAGACCAAGATCCTTCTACCTTCACCTTCCACATAGCTGGGATTGCAGGTGTGTTGTACCACTCCCGACTTGTTTTGTTTTGTAGTACTGGAGTTTGTACTCAGGGCTTACACCTTGAGCACATCCACCAGCCCTTTTTTCTGTATGATGGGTTTTTTCAAGATAGGGTCTTGTGAACACTTTACCTGAGCTGGCTTCCAACTGAGATCCTTCTGACTTCTGCCTCCTGAATAGCCATGATTACAGAGGTGAGCCATTGGCCCCCCGGCAACAAAATGGTTTTTGTTTTGTTTTGTTTTTGGCAGTACTAGAGTTTGAACTCAGGGTCTCGTACTTGCTAAGCAGATACTCTACCATTTGAACAATACATCTAGTCCTAAATTTTTTTAATGTGCAGGAAAAACAGGTTAATTATAGGGAAAGAATATAAAATAGTATAAAAGAGCTGACTGTCACTATAATTTTTTTTGTCGTTCACCATACATTTTGGACATCATCTATTAACTACCTGTTATAAAACAAGAGAAAAGAGTTTTTAAGCTGGGGAGCCTATGGCTCACACCTGTAATCCTAGCAACTCGGGAGGCTGAGATTGGGAGGACCAAGTTTCAAGGGTAGCCCAGGCCAGTAGTTCTCAAGAAGCCATCTCCAAAATAACCAGAGCAAAATGGACTGGAAGTGTGGTTCAGGTGGTAGAGCGCCTGCCAACAAGCTGGAGGCCCTGAGTTCAAACTCCAGTCCCACAGAAAAGGGGTGGGGAGGGAGAGGGAGAAAAAAAGTTTTTAGAAGCATGGGGGTAAATACCAGAAGAAACAGCTACAAGAAATGAAATCGTTTGCTGTGGGTGGCCTGCTTTTTGTTACACATATCTCTTGTGTTTTCATTTGTGTGTGTGTGTGTGTGTGTGTCGATAATAGGAAGTAGAAAAGTTGATTTATAAAAGACAATAGGAAACATGGATAAGCAAAATTAAGTGACAGGTGCCTCGTATCACATCCTAGATCTAACCTCCGGCATGTTGCTTGTTTTATTTGGTTTGTTTGATTGTAGCTTCTATCTCTTTAAAGAAGAAGTTGAACCCGCAATGCAGTGAGCACCTGTAGCTCCACTCAGGTTCAGTAGTTAATGACGGTTTGCCACTGTTTGCTCACCATATTTGTGTGCACGTTTATACATTGTTTCTGAATCATTTGAAAATGAATTGCAGATTCATCTGTAATCTGAATTCAGAATGCCCCGACAATCTGGAACGTTTTTCTTCCCAAGCATTTTGGGCAAGGGGTGCTCAGCCGGTGTGACAGACAGTTCAACCCTAACTACAACTGCTACTCACCTGCCTCTCCTAGAGATGTGGGCGGTGGTCTACATCAGCATACCAGTGCCACACCGGGAGGTCAGCATTAACTCCCTAGTGTCATTTAACATTCAAATTATATTTGCGTTTTTCCAGCTGACCCCAGCATGTCTTTGTGGTTTGTTGTTGTTGAGCTGGTGGCATTTTTTTGGTGGTTGTTTGGTTGGTTTTGTTATTTTTGAGAGACAGGATCTCACTATGGTCTAGGCCCAGCTGGCCTGGAATTCACTGTGTAGCCCAGGCTGGCCTTAAACCCAGTCCTCCTGCCTCAGCCTCTGGCATGTGCCACACACCTGGCTCAATGTCTTTTATACTTGGGACTCTTTCTTATGCTTCTTGGTGTTGAACTGAGATCCAATCAGTTTCTATGCTGCATTCAGTCGTTGTGTCTCTATCCTTTCTAGAATTACCTCCCACCTTTTTCCATGACTTTAAGTTAGCACAAAGGAGCTTATATTTTATGTATTTTTGCAACTTTTGGGTTTGTGCTTTACGTCCTGGATTTGGGGTACCCATGTGACAGTTGCATCTAAGGTTCCCCACAGCCTGGTGCTGATGTGCCTTTCCACATTTCCCCTGGCGCTCTGTAGGCCGTCCTCCACTCCTGGAACCGCTGGCCTCCGTGGCAGCCGGCCATCCTCTGCTTTTACCCATCTTCCACCCTGGCCCAGCACACTGGGCTATTTTGTTCCTCACTTGAAACACCTCTCTGGTGTTGGATCCACTTATCAAAGCCATGAAACTAGACTTTGTGGCTTAGTGGATGGACATCTAGTAGGACAGAAAGCTGGCTTTCAAGTCTGCACTGAGGACTGGTAACTCAGGACTGTGATAAAGCCTTCCAAGAGGAGTGTCCCAGGCTTAAACCAGGGTGGGAGTAAGTGTTCGTGACGAACCTGTGGCTATAGGGGAGACGGATGTGGAAAGTCAGCTATTAGAGGGCTTCAGAAGCAGAGGAACGCTCCTGTCTGCTGTGTGCAGAATTGAATGAAGCTCAGTGAGATGACTTAGGTGAGGGGCTCTGAAGATACTCTGTCGTCATTTAGCTGTGACTGGGCTTTCAGCAAACACAAGGGAGTGGGGTATTTCGGGTTAGAGGAGGGATGTTCTGGGAGGTTGGTTTAATTATTACAGGATTTTAGAGAATTTCCCAGTAGTGCTGTGAGGAACCTTAAATTGCTACTCCTCTGTGTGGGGATAAGGGTGGGTCTGATCGCCTCTGTTTTCTTACAGCTCTATTATCAGGTCCTGAATTTTGGCATGATCGTGTCCTCGGCCCTCATGATCTGGAAGGGGTTGATGGTAGTCACTGGAAGTGAAAGTCCAATTGTGGTGGTGCTCAGGTAACATTTATGTTTTCTTTTCAAGGCATGGACTTGGAGGGTATTGCTTAGGAAAAAAATGAGACACTGAATAACTGGCATTTCAGTCCCTTAGGAAGTATTTCCCACAAGAGGACGTGGGAGAAATTGGGAGAGATTTTCACCTGGCTAGGCACGCCTGTTCAGAACCCCGAGGGCCATGGCCTTTGCACAAAAAAGTTCCTGTGGAGCTTGTACTTCACTTTCCTGAAATGCTTCTGTCTTAGCTCCTTCACTTTGGTACAGGAAGCTGACAATGAGTTGTTTGTTGGCTAGATTGTAGGTTCCTGCACAAATGAGTTCCTCTGAAGCATGTTCTCTTAGGGTCAGTACAGAAGCATCACTGATTGTTCTGTATTTTCTGTTGACCTTTAAATATCACTTCTAAACTAGAGAACTTTGTAGGTATTGATACCATCTCTTTAATACTGAACAGTACTAATATAGAGACAAATAGTCACTGAATATTTTTCCTCAACCTTCTTCCTTCCATGTCTTTGCACTCATGCTCTTAGTGATTTTTAAATCTAATTTGGTAACTCATTTTTGGAGAATTATCTCTTTGTTATTTAACTGAATCATAGTTCTCTCTTTGAGTTTAATTTTGTAACTATTTCAAATCCCTTCTGGAGATGATAGAGTAGGAACATAAAACAAATAGGATTATAATATAACATACTCTAGAGTCTAAATGATAGCATTTACTCCTTTTTTAAACACTTTGTTGAGGTAGATTGACAAAAGTAGTACATGTTTAATCTGTACGACTTGACAGATTGGAATAAGTGCCTATCTGAAACTGTCACCAGTCAGCACCATAAATACACCTGTCACCCTGGCACATTCCTCAGTTTCCCTCCTCCTCCTTCTCCTCCTCCTCGTTTTTGTAATGAGGACATGTAGTTTCACTGTTAAAACCCACTTTTTCATTGTCATGCTAATATATTTTGAGCTCAAACAAGGGTTTGGAGGCCTTAGGTCTCTGGTTTCTTGCTGACTTTTTTTTTTTTTAGTAAAAGTAATAATAAAGTTTATTAGTGGAACAAGGGGGGAGAAAAGAGAGACAGAAGCATTTCTGTTTCCCATGCAGGAAATAGGAGCAATGATTCCTCTTGCTTACACTTTACTTGTACTTTGATTCTGCCTTTGGACCGTTATTTGGTGGGTAGTGTATTTGTATACTAAGCTTTTTGATTGCCAGTCTGAGATGAGAAAAGAAATGAAGACCAATTATATTGGACAAGAATTCTGGTTGAGACCAGAAAGAGGAGCCTTCATGAGAAAGGCAACTTACATGATTGCGTACCACATAGGTACCTGGCTAGGATTTCATCCACCTTTAAGAAATACCATTTCATCTGGAGCTAACTATGCCTCAGATGGCCCATGCTGCCTGGGGAAGCCTTTAGAGGAAAGATAAACACTTTCAGGTTTTTTTTTTTTTTCCTGTTTACAGAGCAGAAACCCATTAGGAAATAATAGTGTGTTTTTCTTGGGGATGTAACTCAGTGGTAGAGCTTTTGCTAGCCTACACAAGGCCCTGGGTCCCATGCCCATTACTGTAAATAAATAAATAAATAAATAATCAGTCAATCCAGAATATTAGCTTTGTTTTCGTTTTTCTTTTTTGAGTCAGTGTCGCTGTATAGCCTGGCTGACCTCAGACTTTGCAACAATACTCCTTCCTGTGCCTCCCAAGTGCTAGCATTGTAGTACATATTGCCACGTCATGTCTGGCTTAACCTTTTTTTTTTTAATGTAACTTAAAATTTATTTTCCAGGGCTGGTAGAGTGGCTCAAGTGGTAATGCACCTGCCTAGCAGTTGTTGGCCCTGAGTTCAAACAACATTACTGCCAAGAACAAAATTAAAAATTTTAAAATAGAGCTCTCAAATGATCTAGCAATCCCGCTACGAGGTATGTAGCCAAGGAAAGTGAAATCAGTATGTTGAGGAGACGAGTGCCCCATGTTCATTGCACCACTGTTCACAGCAGGCAAGAAAAGAAAACAGCTGTGTGTCTATCACCTAATGAGTGGACAAAGAAATACAGCATCCGTGCTCGATAGAATCCTAGTCAGCCATAAAAAAGGATGAATTGTCACTGGCAATGTGGATGGAACTGGCTGGTCATTGTGTTACATGAATAAGTCAGGCACAGAAAGACAAATGCTGCATGCCCTCACTCTTAAGTCTGAAACAGCTGATCAGATAGAAGTTGAGAGTAGGGTGCTGGTCACCAGAGGCTCAGGGCAAAAGGGAAGTGGGGAGGAATGGGAAAAGGCCTGTGGGTTCTAAGTTGCAGCTAGGAGGGTTGACTGGGTCATGATCATGGGCTGGGGCTGTATATTTCAGAAAATCAAGGAGAAAGGATTTTGAATGTTTTTATTCTGAAAGATTATGAATGGTTTGAAGAGGTAGATATGGTAACACTACATAGTGCATGCCATTTACACATCACTTGGTACCCATAAATATGCACAGTTTTAATGCTTCATTTAAAAAATAAAGTGTACCATGATTGATATATTAAGTTTAAAGTATAATTTAATCAGATAATAGTAAGGCTTACTAGAGGTTTATTTAATGTCTGAAGTTTTCCTTGGTTTACTTCTTTAATGGTCCTCTTAGACTGGGGTGTATAGCTCAGTGGCAGAGTGGTTACCTAGCATGCAGGGGTCCCTGGTTCAACTCCCACCACTGTATGTATATATATACACATATAGTGTGGGTGTGTGTGTGTGTGGGTGAGTATGCATAATATTAATAGTTTTAAATGATCTCACTACATAGTTTTATTTATTTATTTATTTTTGGTGGCACTGGGGTTTGAACTCAAGCCTCATGCTTACTAGGCAGGCCCTCTACCACTCGAGCCACTCCACCAGCCAGTTTTCTGTATTGTCATTGCCATGTATATCTGAATTTCTAAGTTGTTTCTTTTCTTATCAGCTTTCTTTTCTAAAGTCTAGACTCTCGTTTTCACATTGTACTGGACATGTCCATCTGCACGTTGACCTGGCACTTGATACTCTTCGTGATAAAAATAAATTCATTCCTTTTCTCAGAAGCTCTCCTACTTCTGCGATTTTCATCATTATCTGCCCTGTTACTGTTGTTATTATCATCATTTTAGGTCTAGATTTCACATATGAGCAAAATGTGTACTTGGCTTTTTGAGCTTGGCTTCTTTCGCTTTACACAGTGATAGGAATCATTCTTACTGTCCTTTTTTAAAATTTTTGTATAATGATAGTCCAAGGGGGTTTCATTGTATTGCCATAGATATGTGCAGTGTGTTTTGAACAATTCACCCATATACTCCTTTAACCCCTTCCTCCTCCCTACCTTTCTCAAACAACTTTGGTATATTTCATTGTGTTTCTTCACACACACACACACACACACACACACACACAATGTACTTCAATCCTCTTTGTCCCCTCCCTCCTCCTGCCGGTTCTGCCCCTCCTCCACAGTCTTCCTTTTACACTCATGCCCTGTTACTGTTAATATTTTCATCATTTTAGGTCTAGATTCCACGTATAAGCAAAACATGTATTTGGCTTTTTAGCTTGGTGTCTTTTGCTCTCTACATTGATGATGGTCATTCTTGATTACTCTCTACCACATCTAATTGGCCACCAAATTTGCCACTTCCCTCTCTCCAGTCCACCTTTTGTAGCTGTTCTCCCTGCTACTGTTCTATTTCAGGCCCTTGTCATTTCCTGCCTGTGCTGTTGTGGTGATCTTCAGAGAAATGCTTTTATAATCAGAAAAAAAGTTAATATATTTTCATTATATGAAATGTTGAAAACACACAAACAAATCTAGATGAAACCATGACTTGTAATTCTGAGATGTAATCACTGTTAACATTTCAGACTTGTGTGGACTTTTTTACATAACTGAGATAATTCTGTATGTGCATCCTTTTCTCTATTTTCCTCTTTATCATTTGCCTGTGTCCCTCTTCACAAGAATTTTAAATTAATACTTTTAATCGCAACTGAGTATTCATTTGTAACAATCAGGTATTCAGTTGCAGTAATAACCTGCACCACTGTCTTTGAGTCTGTCTTCTCATCTTTTCTTGGATGTCCATTAATTCAGCAGATATTTGAATGTCTTCTACATACTCTATAACTTTTGAAGTGATCTTTCTTCAAGTAAAGGTTTAGTTGAAGAAAAGGTGTCACTGATTTAAAAAGTGACTCAGAGTAATAACTTCTGTAATGTTTTCACCAAACACATAGTCCATCTTCTTTTTGAACACCTTTGGAAACAGCGAGCTCACTGCCCTGTAAGGCACTGTAACACAGCTTTAGGAATAAATTCATATGGAAAATCCTATTTCCAGTGGTTTCCGGTCTTGTTTGGGTTTTTTGTTGTTGTTATTGTTTGGTTTTTTTTTTTTTGGGAGGCAAGAGCTTGCTATATGTGAGCCCTGACTGGCCTCGGCCAATCCAGTGCAGGGATTACAAGTATGTACCACCATGTCCAGCTCATCCCTGGGGATGTTTAAGAAGTGATGCTGCCTTCTGTTCCCAGACACGCTGATGACCTGGCATGAGCCTCTTTTGAAAGAGTCACTTACTGATGACAGCGGTTCCCCTCGCGTGGAGGGAGGGGCTAGAGGCCTCAGGCAGCCATGAGCCTACTTTGATGTCATTCCTGTTCTCAATTTTGTTTCCTGATTATCTGTTTTCTTCTTATTAAAGCTATTGTAATGGAAAGCTGGAACTTTTTTCCCTCAGGTTTTCTTTTCTTTTTTTTTTTAATGTGAAATGTAAAATGAATTCAACCTTTGTAATCATCGGGCAAGTTAAATACACAGCATCTGCTGGGCAGGTTCAAGCCAGGCCCATGGCATCTCATCAGGGTTTCTTGCTGTACTGATTTACTTACAACATCTCCATTGAAAGCTGGAGCTTGAGTTCCTGAAAATGTGCTGATAGACCACTTCTTCATAGAAAAAAAGGGTTCAAATTTGAACTGTCACACATAGCTGGTGGAAATGCAAGAGGCTACAGCCAGTTTAGGAAAAAGTTTGGCAGTTTCTTAGAATTTTAAACATAAAATACCATGTGACCCAGCAGTCTGACTCCAAAGTATATACCCAAGAGAACTGAAAAGTTATATTCAGACAAGGCCTGTAGAAGAGGAGAGAAAGATGGTAAGTTAGTACAAATATCTTCAGTGTTGTAGTCCTTTTCAGAACTGGTGTAGGGCAGAGGAGGTGAAAGGTAACACTGTGGAAGTTTGCCTGAGTTTTCACCACAGAATTGAATTCTTTCCTCATTCCTAAAATTCTTAGGCACAAAGCTCTGCTCCACTGGCCTTTAACTTCTTTTTTCTCTCTTTTTAATTTTTTATTAGGGTATATTCATTCTACAGGGAGGGGATTAGACTTCTACTGAACATTATGTACATTGCCCCCATCCTCTCTCCTCATCCTCTCCACATTTCTTTGTCTTTAAACATGAATAAAAAGTAAATTGATGGCTCCAGTGTTATCTCTGTGGCTGAGGGTTTGGTTTGATGAGCTGTTTTCCTCTGCAGTGTGCTGAGTCGTAAGGTCATCTTGGTCTGTCTGTATAAATGGCAGAAGATCCAGTTCTCATTTGAATATGTTTAGTATTTTCAGTTGAAGCGAGAATAAGGGCAGTGTTTTTAAAGTTCACTCTTTACATTCTGTTTGTCATTTGAAATTTGAAAAGGTTAAGGAATTAGTAACACTGCCCTTTTCAAGACCTAAAGTAATGCTTGACGTGGATCTGGTTAGGGAAGGCTAATATCTAAAAGAAATCTATTATTTGTCTAGGGAATATGTTTTGAGAATAATACTCATTTATGGCCATGTAGTTATGGCGTTGAGAACACCACAGAAGTGGTATTTTTGATCACTCTATTGAATGTCTAATTTCGAAAGTCAGTTTAATCTGGTGATGTTCTGTTCTTTCCGTTCCAGTGGCAGCATGGAGCCTGCGTTTCATAGAGGAGATCTTCTCTTTCTGACAAACCGAGTTGAAGATCCCATACGAGTGGGAGAAATTGTTGTTTTCAGGATAGAAGGAAGAGAGATTCCTATAGTTCACCGAGTCTTGAAGATTCATGAGAAGTATATGTTAATTATGTTCTCCATTTAGAAATATTCTTGTTTCAGTGTTTGCAGCATTCATTTAATAGCATAAAGATTGTGAAAGAGGGAGCTGGTGGAGTGGCTCAAGTGGCAGAGCACCTGCCTAGCAAGAGTGAGGCCCTGAGTTCAAACCCCAGTGCTGCCAAAATAAATAAATAAATTGATAACAAAAAACAAGGTTGTGGAAGAATGAGAGGCCCTAGGCCTCCCCAGTCCACTTTTTGAATGACTGAAGGTTCGGTGAACATTTGGGAAGCTGCAAATATTTATTCATTTATTTCCCTGAATATTTTTCCAGATTTTTTTTTCATTCTTTTCTACTTTACTACCAGTTAGTAAGCCTATAACTCCTAAAAAACATGATTTAAAGATTGATCCTAAATGGATTCTTCTGATATAGAAGATAGAATAACATAGCTCACATCTTAAGACAGAGAGAGAGAAGAAACTATAAAACAGTCTGAGGGACATTTGAAATAAGAATAAATTTATCATTTTTATTTTTTGGTGCTGGGAATCAAACCCAGGGCCTCAAGCATGCTGGGTAAGTGCTCTCCACCTGAGCTATGTCCCTAGGCCTGAATTTACCAACTTTTAAAATTCACAATAAAATTTCTGAAGTCTGAAGTTCCTTTCTTCTAAATACAGAGTCTTATGTTTTAGAATCAGAAGGGCCATATGTAAAAACCTTAACATCACCTCAGGGTGGAAGTGAGGCACAACAACGAGCAAAGCTTTCAGCTCTTGAGAGTCAGTTTCCTAGCTGTGAGTGTAGAGAGCGTGGGAAGATGAATGGCAAGATCTCTGTTCAGCTGCGTAGTCCTTGCCCTTCCCTTTCATAGCTGTAGTATTCATATGAAGGAAGATCTCCCCAAGGGAAGAAAAGAAAGAAATTAAAAAGGGAGGTGTCCTAAAGGACACACTGAGAGGAAGTGTGATAGGCTCGAATGTGAGGAAGCCCTAAACAAATACCATTCTTATAACATAGTTTATTTTCTCCACTTGAAAAGAGAGGGGCCACTCACCTGTAATGCCAGCTGCTCGGGAGGTGGGGGCAGGAGGGTCAGGAGTTCCAGGCCAGTATGGGCTACGTAGTGAGACCCTGTCTCAAAAAGTAAGGAGAGAGAGCTGTCAACCACTGATGAGGGCATGACTGCTTTTATTTTTTGCTTACCAGATTTCAGTATTTACTTTGGAAGATTATTTAAAACGATAATCCATTTTTGACTGGGAAGGAATAACCTTTAAAAGTTTGGAGATTTATTTGGGGATAATAGAGGATTATTTCACACAGATGGCGTTTTCCAGATTCTCAGAGAGGGTTTGTATTACCCATTTCTGTCGATGCTATGAGCAAAACGAAGCCAAAACTCAGACCTGTCTGCGTTTATCAGGGAAAATGACGTCAAGCCCAGGCCCCGCTTTGGCCGCAGGAGTTCTCCACTTTAAGGCATGATCTTCAGACCTGAGTGAGCTCTGTGGACTTGACTTTAAAACAGTTCTTCTTGCTTCACTGCCAGTTCATTGACAGATAATACGCTGAGTATTATTATTAAATTTTTGAGTATAGACTCAAAAATTTTAGAGATGATTTTCAGCAGAATTCTGAAGATTGGAAGGTGTGTGGTACTTGTAATCTGGAGGTTTTGGTATTTTGTTTTAGGTAAACTCTTGGGAAACCTTCACGCTGTAGGCCCGGCTGGCTAGGTAACAGACTGTTCTTCAGAAATTTTCTGCTTCCTTTTTTTCTTTTGGGGAGATTGAAATACCTCGTTGAAATTACTTTCTTTTTTTTTTTTCCTTTTCTTGGTGCTGGAATTACAATTTGATTGAATAGTATTAACATTGTTCTTAAATAAGAAGCCAAATGATAACTAAATGTATGTGTTTCGTAAGTTCAGTCTTCAGGAGATATTGTAATTTGATAATATTAAATCCTGGCATGTCATCAAGTATTCGCCAGGAGAAATTTGTCACTAGTCCTTAGCTTTTTTCCCTCGAAGACAGGTAAATTATCCTGCCGACATTTGACTTTTGGGTCTGGGTTGGTTTTTTTGTTTGTTTGTTTGTTTGTTTTTTATGATTATTTCTTCCCCTCTAATGTCACAATATTGTGATGTATTAAATTGTAAATGCTTTGAGCTTCTTAGAGGTAAATATTACATTTTTTGCCCCTGTGCTAGCAAGGCAGAAGTTCTATAGAAATGTGTAAACAGGCATAGTCAGTATTTTGAGCCTATGAGTTGGGAGGTGATGGAGTAGGTATGACTAGGTCTAACCAGAGTATTTGACCCACCATTGAGTAGATGGAGATGTGTCCTTTTTTTAAAAAGGGAAGTCAAGTCTTTGGGAACACCTGAACCTAGAGCAACGGCATTCCTCCCTTCTTTCGTGTTTCTCCCTTCCCTTTCCCCGAGCAGTTTCCCATCTCCTGTTTTCTCTGTCCTCATTCTGGTTTTACTTTTCTGCATCTGTGGGGTTGGTGCATTTTCCTTGTTGTGTTGACCCATCCTTCCTACTGTTCCTGGCTTTCACTGGAAGCTGTCCCCTTTGACCCTCTAGGGTTTTTCAGACACTCTTCACTGACTGAGTTGTCAGCCCTCGGTTACTTTTCTCTGTATACATTAGCGTTTTTTTAACTGGAGTCTCATTTTTAATGTGCCTTTTGCACTTAGCTATCTTTGGTTTGCAACACCTCCCAATTTAGTTTTATCTGCAGATTTAGCGTCTAGGGAGCCAGTTTCTGACTTAGAATCAAAGTGGATATTACACAGTAGAAATCTGAGGCTAATTCTTTGTTCTCATATGGTGGAAAACCTAAAGACTGGTAAACCTAAGGCTGGTCTTTATTAGCTATGAAATGTACTTTGCCTTCAGCTAAATTGTAAAATAGTAGAATTCTCATCATTATTTGAATCAAATCAATAACTTTCTGAAGAAGTGAGACATTTTCTATAAATCTTGGCATATTTAAAGAATTGATATGCTTTTCGTTTTAAAACTATTTTTCATAATAAAGTAATGTTTGTTGGAGGAAAAATAAGATAAGCTATAGAAAGTCATGGGTAGCCACTGTTTATATTTTGATCTGTGTTATTTTAGATTTATTGAATACCTTTCTTTTTGTTTTTATTTTATATTCTGGATTTAGAGATTTTTTAGTATGCACAGAAGAGTATAATGACCCCCATGTGTCTTCCACCTATCCCAGTAATGTGGTTAACGTGTGGCCAAGTCCGTCTACACTTTCACCTCTCCTCCTGTTTTCTATTGAGTCAAATCTTAGGCATCACGTCATATGATAATGACATTACATTTCTATAAACATAACCACTAGGCTTTTATAAAGCATCGCTAATTAGCACAGCTACACTAAAAGTCCTTAGCAATTCCTTAGTATCATTAAGTTTCCAGTTATGTCATAAATTTTTTAATCATTTGTTTGAACCCAGATCCAAATAAGGTCTTTGGCTGCAGGTGTTGGTCTGGCTTTCTAGACTCCTTTCATCTGAACGCTCCCTGTGCAGCAATCCTTGCTCCTTGCAGCATGTCGCTTGAAGACCTGGGTCTGTGGCCTCCATAGCCTGCTTTTTACTAACTATCCTGTAGGGTCACTTAATGTGTTCCTTTGCTCTTCATTTTTCCACAAGTTTGTTTGGTTGTATATCTTAGTATAAAAATGAGATTACTGCATATGCTGTTTTGTGATCTTGTCTACACTTAGAATTTGTATGAGCTAGTGTCATGAAATACTCTTATGCAAGGCTGGCAGAGTGGCTCAAGTGGTAGAGCACCTGCCTACCAAGCATGAGCCCTGAGTTCAAACCCCAGTGCCATTAAAAAAAAAATTTTTCTACAATATTGTTCTTAATGCTTCCGTAGTATTTTAAGTCTTTAGCATTGGATTTTTGGTTTGTTTTACTCTTTGTGTAAACAGCACAGCTGAGAGCACCTTCTTTGGCAATTAAAGAATGAGTACTAGGAGTGGCAATTGCCACTCCAGTATCACAGGAGGTCTGGTTTATCAATGCTTCCAGATGCCACAGGGCATTTGATGATGAGCTTTCTTTACTCCTTCCAGGCAAAATGGCCACATCAAGTTTCTGACCAAAGGAGATAACAATGCTGTTGATGACCGAGGCCTCTATAAACAAGGGCAGCACTGGCTAGAGAAGAAGGATGTCGTGGGGAGAGCCAGGGGGTAAGTCCAGGGGAGCACACGGAGCTTTGCGTACACTCTTACAGTAATGTTGTCTGTGCACAGCTGAACACATTGGCTTGGTCCAAGTCTCCTTTCTGTATTTGAAAAGTGTGCTTCTTCAAATTCATCTATGTCCTCAGCCTTACTACTCCACAGAAGGAGCAGGGACACACAAAGAGCAGCATATTGGTGATGGGGCAGTGAATCGGGTATGACTGCTTAAACATTCATTTGCTTATTCACTTCACTTGAGATGTTGCTCGGCACGTTCCAGATGCTTCCATGTCCGTGCTGGGCTGGGCAGGGCAGTGGGGATCCACAGTGGTATTCATTTTCCTTCACTGAACTTAATTTCTTAAGAATTTACTGCGTCAGCAACTTATAAATGTTCATCTAGGTTAATTTTGTCATGCTAATTTATTCCATACTGTTTTATTTCTAGTCTTGAAGCTGATGAGGTCAAATGAAATCTAAAAATTATATTAAGCCTGTTTATTTCAGATATTATCATGAGAAGAGATCAGTGGAGAACAGGAATTGTAAGTTACTGGTGTAAGGAAGTATGGAATTATTGCTACCTTACTGTTTTAACAGTATTAACAGTAACTCACCTTTACTGGCATTCACTGTATGCAGAGACTCATCGTAAGTGTTTTATAAGTCACCTCATTTTAACCTCCCATTCTACAGATGAGGAAACAGACAAGTTGTGTCACACTGATGGTGACAGTAAGTGGCCAGCAGCCCCAGGGCATACCTTGTGAACCAGCACCGCAGATTACTACGTAACACTTCCCTAGAGGGTAGTGCTGGTTCTCACTGTGGATACACTCTGTGCACCCTTGCACTGAACAGAGGACGTGCAGTTACTAAGCGAAGGTGCCCTTGGTTATAGGGTGGTATGAGCTTGGGTTGGGTTAGAACAAGCACCATTGTGCTTTGTTTTGTCCCCCACAGAGTGGGGGGGGGAGTGCATGCACACACATGTCCTACTTCAGGGGAATTTCATTTTGTTTCCTGTGGTGAAGCTTAACAACCCACATTGGGTCGTCTGTGCTTCTGAGAGATAGTTGTCACTGTCTCCCTCAGTTCCTAGGATGGGTTACTCAAACTCATCAACCCTTTGAATCTTGTTGATTCTCCTGTAGCAGTAAGGGAATACCAGTCGTCCCCAGAAGCTCAGGTCTCTACTGTCCTTTACCTCCGAAGTATTTGCTGTTAATCTTGATGTATGGACATAGGATGCAGATACTACTATATACATGCATAAAAACGGTCACACTGCTTTATTACCCCCTTTCTCTCCAAGTGTTCGTAATATACTTAGAAATCACTGAGTTTGTCATCATTTGCAAAGTCCCTGTTACTCCACTACATGAGTGGATCATATTCTTATTGATCAGTCTCCTACCATTAACTATGCTGTTTCTAGGTTTTGCAATTTGTGGGTTTTTTTTTTTTTTTCTTTTTGTGGTACTGGGGTTTGAACTCCGGGCCTCATCCTTACTAGGTAGGCGCTCTACCACCTGAGCCACTCTACCAGTCCTTTTTTGTAGGTATTTTTGAGATAGGTCTCCTGAACTATTTGCTGGGGTTGGCTTTGAACTGTGATCCTGATCTCTGCCTCCTAAGTTGCTCGGATTACAGGCGTGAACCACTGGCACCTAACTTGTTTTGTTTTTTTTTTAAATGGGGTCTGACTTTGTACCCAGGCTGGTCTTGAACTCCTAGTCTCAAGTGATCCTCCTACCTCAGCCTCCCAAGTAGCTATAGAACCATAGGCCTGCACCACTGCGGCTGACTTGTTTCTAGTTGTTTATTGTCAACATTGTTATGATAGATGGTACATATATCTCTGTGCCTTTGCCCAGTCTTCACAGTCAATTCCAAGAAATGGAATTACTGGGTGAAATAATGCATATTTTAAGACTTCTGTACCCCTATCAGGATGACAGCACGCCTTCATATGGGTTTGATCCCTGAGTGTTTGTTATACCTGTGTGCTCACTCTGCCCTTTGTTGGGTAAAAGATGTATCATTCTACAAAGGGTTGGAAGAGGTAGGCTTTTGCTCAAGTAGCTAGTGTTTCTGAAGAATTTTTGAAAAAATCTCAAAGTATATGTAATTCTATTTCTAAAATCCTAACTTTAAGCCAGGCATGGTGGCTCAAGCAGGAGGATTGTGAGTTGGAAGCCAGCCTGTGCTACATAGCAAGACCCTGTCTCAAAATTAGTCCCAACTTTGAAAACGTAGACCTTTTGCCAACTTTTAATAAAAACAAAAGTAATAGTCTGATACTTTCTGAATTAGTTGCCCTTCTGTGAGATGTGAACATCAGGAAGGCAGAACCTCAACTGCAAATTCACTTGGCAGTGGTTTCCCACCACTCACCTTGATGTGAACGCAAACCTATCACCTCCTTCTGTGGAGATTGTGTTTATAAAACACTGGGCTGATATTTCAAGTCACGCTGGACCCAAGTGTGACTTGAGGCTAGAGCTTTCCTGCAGGCAAGTCTGTGATCGTGGCTCAAACATCTTTAGGCATTTTGAAAAAATGTTTTGTTTTTTGACCCACTGCACACTGTGACCTGGGACTCTAAATCAAAATTGCTTTTTTTTTAAATCATTTTTACATGTACTTATATGTGTATACATTATTTGGGCCTCCTCCCCTGCAAATTGCTTTTCCTTTTACACATTTTGTTAAGTTAAAGTTCACATGTGTTGAGATATAAAATTTACCATTGTAAAGTATACAACTCAGTGTTTTAGCATTCGTAAGTTTGGGCAACCATCACCAATGTCTGATTCCAGAGCATTTCCATCACCCCCAAAATAATGCTCGTGTCATTAGCAGTCACTCCCCATCTCTGTTTGCTGTCGCTTGGGGCAACCACTGATCCACTTTGTGTCTCTGTGGATCAGCCTGTTCTGATGTTTCCTATAAGCACACTCATATAATTTGTGTCCTTTTGTGTCTGGCTTCTTTCATCTATCCTAATTTTCAGGGTTCATCTTGTGGCATGTAATAAAAACAATTTTAGAAAATGAAACTAATACCGAACCAATGAAGTATTTAATAGGGGTGGGTCTTTTTAAATTCAGGAAGTTGAAAAACGAGAGTCAAAGAATAGAGAGCAATAGGAGAAAAAGTCTGGCAGAAGCGGGAGGAACAGAAATACCAGCAATGCAAGGAATAAAACTACGGAAGTGAAGAACTAGAAGTGCAAAGCTTGAAGTGCAGCACAAACAAGTGTTAAGGAAATGAAAATGGGAATTGGCTTGATTGGTTTAGCAAGTACTGTTTCAGGAGTTGAAATATTACATTGTGCCCCATTGAAATGTGCAAGTGGTACATGTTAATAAAAAATATGGCTGGCATGGCAGGGCACTATAATCTCAACTACTTGGGAGTCTGAGGCAAGAAGATCTCGAGTTTGAGGCCAGCCTGGACAGCATGGTGAGACCCTGTCTTAGTAAATCAATAATAAATTAGAAAACATAAAGAAGGAGCAAAATAACTGAACTTTCTTGGCCAAAATTAGTTTTTTGGGTTGGGAGAGGAGGGTCTTTTTGTTTTTGTTGTTGTTTTTTTCAGACAGGGTCTAACTATGTAGTCCAGGCTGGTCTTGAATTCGTGATCTTACTGCTTCTGCCTCCCAAGTGCTGGAATTGTAGGCATGTACCACCATACCCAGCTGTGAAGTCAGTTTTATGAATCAGACTTTTAAAATGTACTCTTTACAAATTTGAAGCAAGTCATTCTAGAAACAGTTACCCTTTTTGGGTCATTGCATAGTCTCTTACTAAGTTGGCTGTGTAAGTCCAAACTTCCTAAATAAAGATCCTTTTTGACATCTGATAAAATATGTTGGGGGGAGGAATGTCTTAATTTTTGTTGTATAGTAGTATAGTTTATTTACTGTTTGGTTGGTCTTTTTTTTTTTTTTTACTTTGGGCCTCCCAAGTAGCTAGGATTATAGGTGTGAGCCACCATTGTCCAACTTGTTTGGTCTTTTACTAATCTCTGTTCATTTTTTTCTTCCCCCTAAGCATCAGCTGATGAGGCTGTTTTCTTAGCAGCGTTTTTTTTTTGTTGTTGTTGTTGTTGTTGTTTTTAAGGTAGGGTCTTGATATGTAGTCCAGGCTGACCTCGAACCCTTGAACTTGGGATCCTCCTACTTCATCTTCCTGAGTAGCTGGGATTGCAGGTGTACAACACTTGCTACCATAGACCCAAGAACTCCTGGAAAAATGTATTTAACCAAGTCTGCCTTCTTTCTGGATACTAACTTGACATCAGCTGGTAACATCACTTTGTGGGTGGCATTTATTTTATTTAAAATAAAACTCGTTCCATTTACTAGCAGCTGTGTTTCAACATCAGAATTCATCTGAGCAGAATGGGAGATGCAGCTGATTTGAGTTCAAGATGACTAATGAGAGCAGCATTGTGCACTTGGTTGTCGCTCTGCTGTCTGTGGAGGGGAGGCATGGACTGAGTAATTAAATCTTTGGTTTGGCTTTGGACTGCCTCGTCCTTTGTGGCCAGCCTTAGATTTTGTTTAGGTCATTCCTGAAGGTGAGATTGCTTTCACCTCACCTGTAGTGGTCCAGGAAAAGTAAACCTCACCGATGTGTCCGTGGGTTACCCATGAGCAGACTGTGGGAGCCAGTGCTGGGGTACTTTGGGCACACATGCCGTTGATTGCATGGAGTAGCAAAGAAAGTCTCCACCTGAATGAATGGCTGCTGATTAAGCCTTAGATCAGAATTAGCAGCTTGATGCTTTCATGGAGGGCAAAGGTGCTTTTATAGCCCTCTCTGCATTTTACTGCGGGGCATTCGCCATTGTGTTCTTCACGGCAGTGATTCACCCTCACTGAAAGTGGTTGCTTTTATCAAGTGTTAAGA
This sequence comes from Castor canadensis, assembly GCF_047511655.1. Taxonomy (NCBI): domain Eukaryota; kingdom Metazoa; phylum Chordata; class Mammalia; order Rodentia; family Castoridae; genus Castor; species Castor canadensis. The sequence continues at coordinate 42,532,318 of NC_133404.1, read as the reverse complement.
ATGGCAAACAGGGCTGGTGGCCTCAAGTTGTGGAGCTTCAGCTTAGGAAGCGTGAAGCCCTGAGTTCAAGCCCCAGTACCACCCCCCCCCAAGAACTGTTACTGCATTAAAAAGGAAAAAAATGTGTATATATTAAACATTTAGAAAAACCTCTGTCCACCTGCCCAGAGCTTAGCAGTGCCATTTTGGTAGTGACAGTCATTTTTAGCTCTTAGAGGACCCAGGACTTGAGGCTAAAGCATGGTCCCTAGGAGGTGATACCGTTTGCCACCACACAGCTGTGTCATGACCTCACTAGAACTATGCTTCTGGCAGGAGTGTCACTTCCTTCCTTTTCCAGGGATCTACAGAAAATTCAAGAATGAGTTTTTAACAAGCTGTCCAAGACATTCTGACAAAGGAGCTCTAAGTTTGAAGAAACATCCTCATGTGGAAAGGGGTTTGGGGGTGGTTGAGGGACAATTCTGGTCACACTGTCAGAAGGGAGAAGGACAGGAAGGGTGAAGACAGGAGATGGGAAGTAAGGGGAGTTCTTAAAAGGAAGTGCATCAGAGACACAGTGTCTGTTCTTGAAGCTTGCCTCAGGCTTGACGTTGGGGTTGTTACATAGGAGGTGGGAGGTGCACGGGATAAAGGTGCAGAGGTTGTGGGTGCCCTGAATAAAACTACAGGGCTATTGTGACACATGCAAAGGCCAGCCTGCACTTGGCCCACCCCCTTCTCTGTCACAGGCTCTGACTTACCACAGTGTCAGCCAGTCTACTCTGGAGCCCAGCAGTGGAAAGTTGTGTGTTTGCTCACCACCTGTTCTTCCCATACCCATGTCACTCTGCTAATTTTCTTGCCCTGCCCTGAATTACTGTGATGTTGAGTGTTTTGTTTAGAGGGTAGATTTGAAGCCTGGAAAAAATCAGACATTTCCCCAAGACAGTGAAAGAAGAGGCTCAGACAGTCAAATGTTCACTCAGGCAGTATGGGGCTGAGGGTGTTGCTCAGTGTAGAGGTTTTGCCTAACATGGGTGAGGCCCTACGTGTGATGCCTAGCACCATCAGAAAAGTCAAATCAGTATTTACTGGGAGCCCTAGTGCCAAGGGACTGTGTTGGCAGAGGAGAACAAGATTGGCGTTCATGTCACCCTCAGCGTCTGCTGTCTGGGAAGGCAAGTTCTTTATAGTTATTTGCACAACTAATTAACTAAAATTGTGATACAGCCCTCAAAAGAAATACATCATGTGCCGTAAGGTTTCTAACAGGTGGCTTGGCCTGGCTTGAGAGGACGGAATTTTAGGAGCAAAAGTTAAAAACGGCTAGTGAATAAAAAGGTGCAGCAGCCCTAGATACAGGTGGAGAAAGATTTGTGCACTACAGAGCCAAAGAGGGGCTTCGTGGGCAAGTGCGTGGCATCAGCGGTGAATGCTGCGGAAATGGGGAGAAGGGGAGGCTGAGATCCGTTTGCTGCATTTGGTGATTAAACCTGTGCTAGAAAAGTTTCAGGTGGTTAAGAATGAGAGTGTGGTGAAATCCTAAGCATGTAGTTGAGCTCATGCACACACTTCGCGGCCTCTTAACATGGGGACCTTGGCAATGTCCTCCTGTGTTTGCCTTGTCTCTTTGATTAGTTGGCAGCTCCACAAAGGCTCTGAGGCCACACCTAGCCCCAGCACTGAGCCACGGAGGCCAGTCGTCACCAACCAGAGATTTAAGACCTCTGATCTGGCACTGGCTCTTCCGCACAAACCCTTGTGCCCTTGCCATGCTGTCTGCTTCCTCTTCTGTAAGATGGTGATAATCCTAATTTCCCTGTCATGGGCTATTGAAAGGAACAAATAGGGTAATGTCCATAAATGGCTCTGTGAGCTGAAAAGCAGCACTCCACAGGAGATGGCGACAGCGCTCAGTAAGTGGGAAATGCTGGAGTGACCAGTGTTGTCTTTGTTGTTTCAGATTTGTCCCTTATATTGGAATTGTGACGATCCTCATGAATGATTATCCTAAATTTAAGGTGAGAGCTTGCGCTGTACGGTTCGCTCAGAGTGAAGGGTGCAGCCTAGCATGCGTGAGGCCCTGGATTCCACCCCCAGCACTGTATCCACTCCAACTCCTAAAAAAGAAGTGACATGATCATGGCTGAAGGCTAGGTGGTGGTAGAGCACGGGGTTCATCCCCCCAAAATTGATCTTTTGCTTAAGTTTGGAAACTGTTAAATAGAATATAGTTAAAGCACGAAAGAATTGCTGGATAGCTCAGTAAATTATGGTCGCAAGGGCCAGTTTATTAATTAACTCTGAGGACTTAGGAACTGTCAAAAGCTTCTCTGACTTGTGCTTGCTTCTGTGTTGTGTTTTCTAGTATGCGGTACTCTTTTTGCTGGGTTTATTCGTGCTGGTCCATCGTGAGTAAGAAGGCTACCTTGCTGTTCCTGGGAAGACGTGTACTTTTTGTTACTGAATGTTTGGAGTAGATTCTGGTCTGCGATGGTGGAATGGAGGACACACGTTGGCGCTTATTGGTAGCACTGGTTTGCATTAGTTTATGTTTCCACACCAGAATCCGTGTGGGCGGGAGCATGTGCACTGCGGAGTGCACTTAAGGGGACTTTGAGTCGCAGGGTTTCATACGTTGTCATTGTCACACTTTCACATTTTTGTACATCAGTGGATTTTTTATATTAAAAGGTTGAGCCAAAGCCCCCAGTGTTTGTATTTTGAAGCCAAGCTTCTCCTCTCAAGTGCCTACAAAGTCCTGTGAGTGACAGCGCCGCTCTTCCGCTCCTCCTTCTGATGGGAGTGGCGCATAGGAAGGTGGTTGGAAGTCTTGACTTTTCAAAATTTTAAATAAAAGACTTTGCACATTGAACCCCTCATCCCTGAATTGTGTTTGTTGGAAAAGCTCCTGAAATTTGCCTGCCTTGGCTGATTCGTAGTACCCCTCGTGGCGGGGGGAAGTGTGGAGGAGTGGTATATAGGCTCTGGAGGCAGTCCTCCAGCTAAGAAAGTTGCCCTAATACCGACAACTGTTTTTTGTGTTTGTTTTGTTTTTGTGAAGCAAAAGTAGCCATTGACGTTCATAGGAAGTCTCTTAGTCATAAAATTGATTGTTCACTGGGACGTGACTCAGATGTGTATGAGCCCACTAGTGTTGCTGAGAGGCTCAGAAAGTCTCACTTGGCTGTAAACACTCACGACACAACACGGTACACCTGAGACATCCTCAGCCTGTTTCCCTACCAGGGCGGTGCGTGTCAGCATCTAGAGGAGGCAGGGACCTGGTGCCCAAGGGCAAACTCTCCTGGTCCTTAAACTCTAATTTGCCTGAACCTATTCTTTTGCTTTTCTGTAAGGCAGACAGACTTAAGCAGAGTTTAAAGTAGTGACTACAAAGCCCGCTGTAGTATTTCTGTATTTCTGTGTGAGAAATAGGGAGTGAGGGTAAGCCAATAATGGCGTAAGTGCAGAGGGCTCTGCACTCTGCTTTTTCTCTTTAGCATGACACTCAAAGAAAGCAGGTGTTTGGCGGGGAGGCGGGTGGGGACGACTACACAATCAGGGCCTGTTTGCTCCACTGAGGTGGAAGCCGGTCGGTGCCGTGGCACTGACGGGAAGAACAGAGCCGTCCTCATCCATCGGCGGTCTCTACAGAGCATGAAACTTGCAGATCACTGCTGAAGAAAGGTTCTTGAGCCTGTCTGTGAGGCTTCCCTAGTATCTGTATTTTCTCACCATCCAGGAGAGTGCAGCCCCTGTGTGGTATGGCAGAATGCTGCTGTACTTCTTTTCTTTGCTCCTGGTCACCTCTGCAGGGTAGGGTTGGTTTCCCTGCTCAGTTAACAGTGCGCTGGCTTTTTTTTTTTTTTTTTTTTCCCAGTACTGGGGCTTTGAACCTGGGCCTTGTGCACTCTAGGCAGGCACTCTACATTTTGAGAAAAGCCCCCATCCCTGTTGTTTTTGACATAGGGTCTTGCTAACCACTCAGACTGGCCTTGACTCACAATCTTTCAACCTCTGCCTCCCACGGAGCTGGGATTACAGGCATGCCCCACCACACCCAGCCATGGCTGCACTTTTGTACCAGCCTTCCTATGGCTACTCTGGGGGAGACATAGTGTGTTCTGCCAGCCAAAATTGGGGTCTCAGGATCTCTGAGCCTATCTTGTAACCTGAATGTAAACGTCGTTGTCCTTGTGTCTTCAACTCCCTGGTTTCTCTTTCTCTGCACTGATCGGAAGGAAGACCATACTCTCCTCACGTGCATGTTTTCATTCCCACTTTTGGAAAACTATTTTTTCTCTCCTTTGCTAGATGCTCCTGTTGCAAGCAAAGGCTAAATTTCTCTGAAAAAGTAATCAAAGTATTTAAAACATTTCAATCACTTTATTAGCCAAAAATAAAAGAGATTATTTTGGTGGAGAAGTATTACGCCCTCAGCTTTCATATTACCTAGTGCAGCACTAAAACATAAGGCGCAGGGCCTTGTGCTTGCTAGGCAAACACTCAACCACTGAGCTACATCCCCAGCCCAGCCGCCCTGTCTTTAGAGGTGTTTGCAGCCTGACGCTGATGAAATTGTGGATGTGGCCTCAGTGTCCTCTAGTGGACGTCAGCTCCTCTGCTGCAGGGGCTCCATTTTAGAGACACTGTACTAACTTGGTAGCATAAGCCACGTGTATTACTTGTTCAGTGCATCGTAATGCAGGTCAGCATTGAGGTGAGCTGCTGTTCTGGAGCAGAGCATATGAGTCACTAAAGTTACTTGTACTTGGCTGTTGTTTAGTAAGTACATTCCCTTGGTCTTACCACATTCGAATCTGAAGACTTCAGCTCTGTGTGGTTCCGTTTAGGCAGCAGTGTACCTTTCCAGACTTTTTAAATGTTAATCCTTTGTGTTTGCCCTTGGGCTCTTACTGTGTCCTCTCTATTGGGAGCAGTATCAGTGCTTGGCTCTTTATTTAGGGAATCAGTCTTCTCAGAGAGTCTGTGCTCTTGAGAGGTTGTGTGTGTTTCTTAAAATTTGCATAGTGTTTTACCGTGATGTGTTGGGAATGCTACTTCAGCATTTGAGGGCACCCTCCAATGACAGTGTCAGGCTTCTGAGATGATCCAGCTGATTCTAGCTGGTTAGATGGATGGTCTGTCTTCCTCAAGATGCTCTCAGTCTGGGGCTGGCATAGTGGCTCAAGCTTTAGAGCTCTTGCTAGTAAGCATGAGGCCCTGCGTTCAGACCCCAGTACCACCAAAAAAAAAAAAAAAGAATTAAACTTTGATTCAGGGAGTCCAAATGGAAGAATTTGTACTCAGGACTTAATAGTAGGCAAGTAAGTAAAACAGCATCAGATACTTTGATCAAAGCCCTCAGCCTCACAACTTAGTTAAGCCCAAAAAGACAGAGTGCTGTATGGAATTCTTTTCTTACACCCGGTCAAGAGTTGAGGTGGATGTGCTAGCATTTTGGTTCATCAAACAACTTAGATATAAGAGGCACACTGCCAGGGCTGGCCTTGTGTCGACTCCATGGTCTGTGCTACCAGCAGGTGACCTCTTCCTCCTGTAATGGACTTCAGACTTTAAGTCTGAACACAGCTACTAATGTTGAGTATTAGAATGTGCAAGGTGGTCTGCTAAGTACTTGAGAATTCATAGCAAATGAAGTTCAATCCCCAGTACCACAAAAAATACCAAAACCCTCTTTTAACTTTCTCTTACTTAATAAACCTCAGGATGGGGGCGTGCTCAAGTGGTAGGGCGACTGCTTAGCACATATGAGGCTGAGTTCCAAACCCAAGAACTGCCAAAAATATATTAAAACATAAACCTCTAAATAGCCTCTGCAACAGAGAAAGCAGGAGAGGTTGAAGAGTTTGCCCGTGCACAGCAGAGGCCTGCTGTTACCACATCCTAACCCTGTCTCTCTACCTTTGTAAAACCTCAACTGCAAAGTCCATAGGAATTCACACACTGTAGGTTTTTCCTCTTAGGACTTGCTCAGATTAAAAAAAAAGAAAATAGATTCCCCACCAGATTGCCCAAGCATTTAGAAAATTTTTACATTGTTTACTTCAGTTACAGAAATGTCCCCTGACATACATGAACTTTACACACAAGTAGTTATGAATGCTACCCGGGGCTTCTTTTTTTTTTTTTTTTTTAATTTAATTCTAGCAGTACTGGGGGTTGAACTCAAGGCTTTGTGCCTGCTGCTAGGCAGGCTCTCTGCCACTTGAGCCACTCTGCAGGCCCTCACTTTGATTTTTATAGCTTCCCTGAGCACTTGCACTGGTTTGCCGAGCAGCAGCTTCCTAGCTTTCTGAGCTGTGAACCCTGACTTTGTTAGAGGAAGCTTGGCTCAAGTTTAAGCCAACCTGTCAGAGCAGAAGCCAAGGTCATAGGGTTCCCTGCAGGAAAGAAATGAAACTCAAAATGCAGTGTCTTTCCACACCCCTGGAGAAATTAAAACCCAACTTGGTGTTGAAACAGGATGGAAACCCAGGAGTGGAGTGGGTATGGTTTAGGGAGACCCGGATCTGCTGTCACAGCTTTGGGGCCTGAGGCAGTGCCCTAACAGACCTGAAGCCTGACTGCTGTAAAATGGGCAAGTGACTCAGGTGGAGCCTGTCTGCACCAACCACATGAGGGGTGAGAAACTTAACAAGGAGGTTCCTTCAAGCACTCACTGAATACCAATTCCCAATGATTTCCACGTCCATGGACTCGGAGGAGAAAGGACGGAGTGTGATGGGTGCAGAGGAGAGGGAGGAGGTCGAAAAGGGAATTGGTTATTCTGGGAAGTGATAGGAGCTATAGCTGCACACCCCGGCTGAGCTGTGACATGAGAGCAGAGAGGTGTAAATGCTACTGCTAGGGATGAGAAGCAACAGACTGGGGGGGAGCCAGGTCCAGAAGTGGACCGCGCTGTCCTGTGTCATGCTCCCAAAGCTCTACCTGGCAGCGCTTGCCTTCTTGAATGGAGCTCCATAGGCTACGAGACCTCATTCAGCTGGAACTGCACAGAGCAAGGACAGCAGGCACGGGGGAGTAGGCTCCAGTCACAACACTGTCCTGCCTTCCAGGGAGGGTCCAGGGCTTTTTTTTTTTTTGCCTGAGAAGACAAGCTTCTGGGAGCCGGGAATTTCTCTTCCGTCCTGTGCCCCTTGTAGTGCTCAGAGTGTTGGTGTGCAGTAACCCTTAAGCAAAGATAAATGGGTTGTCCAGGAACGCAGTGAGTCCCGCTTATCAAGTGATGCCACCGATCCAAAAGTTCTTTCCAAGTCAGGACGGCTCCTTAGGAGGACGCAGTGCTGGGTGTGAGGGGGCAGGTCCTGTAAGTTGCTGCTACCTGCCACAAAGTCATGTTGCTGAAAATACGTAAAATTGCACGTGTAAGGCGAGGTGGCCGTTTCCATTCTATACTTGAGACCAGTGAGATTCAGCGAGGTCAAACAGCCCTGGGCTTGTCCTGTGCGCCTTCCCAGCTCTGGCCTGCTGCCCTGCGCTGAGCCAGGTCCCCTGCTCCGGTGGCTCCTTGTCTCACCCCTGGGAATAGCGGTGTGTGCCGTCTGAGAGAGGGCAGTGCCTGGCGCTGGGCACAGTAAAGCGCAGTGATGCTCAGAGGGCTGAAGTCGCTACTTGGAAAGCTTTGTGGGAACGGCTTTGCGGTACCCTAGTCCTACAGGGTGGGTTTCGGGTGGAGACCCCTGGGGAGGGGTGGGGGCCTCGGCGGCTGTGGACCGGAATTGGTAGGAGGGTCCGGAGGGCGGGGCGGGGCGCGGCGCCCAGCTCCTCCCATGGCCCCGCCCCCTACAAACCCCGCCCCTGCGCGGGTTTAAAAGGAGGAAGGCGGGTGGCGAGCCCAGCCGTGCGGCACAGCCATGACCCGGCGGGCGGGGGGCGCACGGTTGCTCGGTGGCCTCCTGCTCTTCCTGCTGCTCGCTGCTGGCGTCGCCCCTCTCAGCTGGGATCTCCCCGAACCCCGCAGCCGAACCAGCAAGATTCGAGTGCACCCGCGGGGCAACCTTTGGGCCACCGGTAAGTTGGGGGACCCCAGTAAGCGCCCCTCAACCCTGCTCCTCAGTCCTCTGGCCGCTCCTAGTGACCCAACACGTGGACACTCATCTAACTCAATAGATGGGGAGCTGGAGACCCCAACAGTCAGTGACTGGACTCAACAGGTCTAGGCAGAGCTGGGGCTGCATCCTAGATGTGACCGCCAGGTACCCCTCCCTTAGGCAAGACGGCAAATCTAGCCTCTGCTGTCTTCTTTCTGCAAACCCCTTGCCTGTCCTTTCCTGACCCTCATCAAGCAGACAGCGCCACTGGCAGAGCGCCTACCTACTCCCCGGCTGCGCCCCCCCTTCTCCCAGCTGTGTGTCCCCCACCTATTCAGAAGAAGCTGAGGCAGCAAGCTTTGCCTCCACCAGGACGTGTTTGTGGCTCCTTGGTGAGGCGGAAGGTCCCCAGTCTTCCTTTCATGAGAACTGACAGGTGGGAGAGGTGGCGAACTTTCCCACTGGGAAGGGTCCTTGCTTCCTGACTTCCATCTGCCTTGGCACCTCCTTTCCAGGTCACTTTATGGGCAAGAAGAGTCTGGAGCCCCTCAGCCTATCCCCTTTGGGGACAGCGCCCCACACCTCCCTGAGGGACCAGAGACTGCAGCTGAGTCATGATCTGCTCAAGATTCTCCTGCTAAAGAAAGCTCTAGGCATGAGCCTCAGCGACCCAGCACCCAACCCCCAGGTGAGCCAGACCCCCCCACCCCAATGCTAGGAGATTCTGAGCCAGGGCTGCCCTGGAGCCAGTATGAAACAATTACCACCCAGTTGGGTCTAGGGTGTGACTACCCAGCCAGGGCATAATGGATATGGATCCCAGAAAACCAGGGTTCCAGGCTGGTCCTGTGTTCCAGGGCTCAAAGAAAGAAAGCTGACCTTCCCATCAGACCCTATAGACCAAGAAGTAGGGAAACACGTTCCCCTCACCGCCATCAAGTCTAAGTCACAAACTGGGATTTTCTTGCCCCTTTCAGGAGAACCTTTCTCACTTAGTCCACACAGCTTTGTCCCACCCTCAGAGATCGGACTGAGTGCTCTTTCCATTCTCTCATCTGCCTCGTAACCAATGACAGGATTCAACTTCAGCACTCCTCAGCTCCGGAGGATCATTCTTTCATGGGCTTTCCTGTGACTTGTGGAATTATTTAGCAACGTCCCTAGTTTCTCAACCAGACGCACCTTCTGTCTCCTCACCAAGCTGTGATAACCAAAATTGCCTCCAAGCCAGGTGTGGTGGTACACATCTGTAGCCCAGTTACTTGGGAGTCTAAGGTAGGAGAATGGCGGAAGCCCAGGAGTTCAAGGCCAGCCTGGGCAACATAGTGAGACCCTGTCTCTAAGAACAAAATGCCTTTAGATATCACCAAATGTCAAGATGGAAGGGCAGGTGGACCCAGATCACTCCTGGTTGTAAACCCCTGACCTATGGAGTTCAAGGCCTGCTTTAGCTGGAGCCAAGCCAGCCTTATGTGTCTAGCTTGGTTGGGCAGCTCTTCCATTCCCTGCTATCCTTGTTGCACTCCACCCTCTCCTCTGCCCACTGGTGAGCAGAAAGCAGTGTGATGTGGAATGTGGCACAGTGGATCAGGGTCCTGACCAGTTACCTGGGTTACCTTAGCCTCATCTTCTTCATCCATAAAATGGCAAAAACAGGCCCATCTCCCATTAAGTGAGACCATTTATTATTAGTAGTATTTACTTATTTATTTATTTTGGCAGTGCTGGGAATGGAACTCAGTGTCTTGCATCTCTATCACTTAAGCCATGGCCCAAATCTTTTTTTTTTCTTTTTTCTGGCAGTACTGGGGGTTGAACCCAGGGCCTCACAATTGCTAGGCAAGCACTCTACCACTTGAGCTATGCCTCTAGCCTCCTTTTGTCTTTTTAAAACAGGGTCTTCTGTTTTTGCCCAGCTGATCCTCCTACCTCTACTTCCTGAGAGGCTGGGATTACAGGCATTGTTCCATCATCCCTGGCTTGTTTTTGAGATAACTTTACCCAGGCTGGCTTTGAACCTCCATCCACCTATCTCTGCCTCCCGAATAGCTGGGATTATAGGTGTTCATCACTGTCCCTATCTAAAAGAGACCATTTATGTCACATGCTCAGTGGCACTGGGTACAGGGAAAGCCCTCAGTAAAGGGAGCTCTTACCATTCTGTGAGCTCTACCACCTGTTACTGACTCACTTTCATATCACTGTGCTTAGTATACAGTGTGTACATGTTGAGGGGCATTCCCTAGAGAAGATTCAACTCCAGTCCCAGTCAACATCTCTGACTTCCTGATGCACAGAACTCCTACCCCCTTAGGACCTCAAATGCACGGGCTGGGAGTTGGACTGGTTGAGTGTAAAGGGAGGGCAGTATCACCTCTGAGGCCATTGATTGTGAAACAGACCAACTAGAGAATCTCAGATGAAGCAGCACCTTCCCGTGGGAAGAGGGGATGGCTGCAGAGTGAGGACTGGGTCCGAGCTTGGGGCAGGGGAGTGACACACTTATCTAGTGCCTGGCCTTACCTGTACTTGACTTCTGTGATGTCCTTTTATTGTCAAGACTACCCTGGGGAATCAGGGCTGTATTCTGAGAAAACTACTGCTCCAACACCTCCCGGGCATTTCAGGGACAAAGGTGATCAGCTAGGGGCCTGCCCCTGCCCACCCTGTGGACACCCATCCTTAGGAGTGGTGGCATGCCCCTATCACATGCCCCTCCCCAGTCAATTCTATTGTATTGTCCTTCAGGGCAGGAGGCTGCTTGTGCAGATACTGCAGAAGTGATGTCAGTAACGGGACAAACACGACAACGCGCTTAGGTGGTGCTCACCAGAGAAGTTGCTGAATGGAACCCTAGTAGTGGCCCCATCTGAATGGAACTCCTGAGCTCCATTGCTGTGATTTCTTTCCGGTTGGGTCTCGGGAATACTGCGGATGCAGAAACAAATAATGTTCCTACTTCTTCGCAGTGTGAATAAAACCCTGCTCTTTACATAGTGTCTGGGCCTCTCCTTCCAGCCGCGTCCAGGGGAGGGAGAGGGCGCTGGAGGGCCGGGAGGATGTTCGCCTAGGCACCAGCCTGGGCCTCTTACTCCTCTGCCTGCTGCGTGCCAGGCGCGGCTCCTGCTGTCCGCTGCCACCCGCTCTCTCAGGCCAGTGCCTGTCTCCTGGCGGGAGAGCCGGGCACGCGGGCATGGACACCGCGCATGCAGACCCTGGACGCCAGTAGGGTTGCCAGTTAGCAAGTGGAAATAAAGGCCGCCCGGTTAGATTCGAAGTCCAGACAAGCAACATTGCTTTCGTAGGAGCGGTCCTAAAACTTGCATGGATACATTCATACAAAGTTTTGTTCATCGCTTGTCTGAAATTCCAAGCTAGCCGGCTGGTTCCGTAGTGCAGCTGGCTTTGGGGCACCGACACCCTTCTCCGGGCTGCAAACCCCTGGTCCTAAAACAGGAGGGTATTTGGTCGCTCCGGGGAGTCCCTGACTTGACGTCACTTTTCCGGGAGAACCCGGGACACAACCCCACCAGCGCGCAGAGCAGCGGGGCGCTGAGCCCGCGGCCACCACTAGGTTCCGCCCTCTGGGGCCACGCCCACTTCTCGCGAGAAGACCGCACCTGCGCCGGGAGACTCGGGGGGCGGAAGTTAAGTACCGGAAGTGACGGTTACTATGGATCCCGCGGAGGACTGGCTGGTGGAATCCCTGCGCTTGTAAATGGGATTAGGACGGGATATGAGGGGGAGATGACGGGGGTGGGGGCGCGGAGCATGCGGGGACCCCGAGCCTCGGCCTTCTCTCGAGGGGTGTTCGACGCCCGTGCGCACGTCTTGTGATTAGAGCCCCGCTAGTGGAAGGTGAGCGCACGAGTGACCAGTTACTTGGCGCCAGCCCCACGTTCAGGCGGGACACAGCTTCTCTCGTTGAGTTCTCACTGCAGTTTTGAGGGGCAATCAGCTTGGGGCAGCCTGCCAGCTCCGCAGATGAGAACCAGGGCTCAGGGACCCGTGACTGGCCAGGTCCCAGACACCCAGGGCCTAAAATGCGAAACTAGACTCGGTCCCAAGCCTGCCCGGCTCTAACCATCGGGCCACCGCTGCCATCTCAGTCCTTTGTCGGCTATACGGCGCCGTGCACCGTGTGAGTTTTGTGTCCCTATCGTTCAGGTACCAGGATTTCCATGCCTTTGACCTCGCAGGAGCCACTCGTGTCCTTGAATGGGTTGGTGACAAAGGTAATGCTTGGCCCTAAAGGAAATGAGAACCCACTCCTCAGGCTGGGACCCATGCCGCTCTTTTGGGAGCCTCATCAGCACTTACATTCCTCTTATCCCTTGATACAGGGCTGCGCACCGATGGGGAAGGAATTTATCCTTGCTTTGGGGAATTTGGCAGGAGTTTCTAGATCTAGCCATGGTCCACAGTCTTTCTAACAGTTTGTCACAGCTACTTCTTTTCTTCAGGAGTCTTTGTTGCTGGCTATGAAAGCCTGAAAAAGAATGAAATTCTTCATCTGATACTACCTCTCAGACTTTCCGTAAAGGAAAACCAGGTAACTTGAAATACACATGCGGGGTATAGGTGTCGACTTTTATTTGTTTATTAAACATTTACAGAGCTCCTGTTACCTACCAGGTATTGTCCTAGAAGGACAGAGACAAGTCTTGAGTCTGTCCTTATAGTCTAATAGAGAGAGGCAAATATGCATAGACGTTATTGCAGTAGAATGTCACAAGGGGCTTACAAGGGGTCTGCTACAGGAAGAGGTAAATTTTACATTATGAAAAATAAATTTAGTCCAGACCCCAGTGGCTCATACCTGTAATACTAGCTATTCAGTAGGTAGAGATCAGGAGGATTGTGGTTCGAAACCAGCCTGGGCAAACAGTTCCCAAGATCCTATCTGAAGAGTAACCAACACAAACAAGGACTGGCAGAGTGACTCAAGTGGTAGAGCACCTGCCTAGCTGTTGTGAGGCCCTAAGTTCAAACCCTAGTACCTTCTCCCCCATCCCTGGGAAAAAAAAAAAAATTTAGGGAGGCACAAGAGAGAGAGGGTGGCTGAAGCCATTGGAAGTGTTAAGAGCTCCGAGGCTGGATGTGTTGTGTATAAGGATTAAGAGGAGATAGCTAAGGACAGAACTTCAGAGAACACATTTAAGGGGTGGGTAACGGAAGATGATCCCAGGAGAAAGTCTTTGAAAGACAAGTCTTTGAAGTAAGAGAGGTTTAAGAAAAGATAAGAAGAGGGTTGGTAGAATGGCTCAAGTGGTAGAGCACCTGCCTAGCGTCCATCCCCCTGGGCAGTGGAGACCTTGTGTGCAAGCAGCGTCTCATGAGGCAGGCCCTGCAGAGAACCGTTTGTCAGCAGCACAGTGGCTTCATGGCCTCCTGCCAAGCCACGTTCTGCCTTGAGTTCCTCTGGTATGTTCCTTTGAAGAGTCAGCTCTATCTGATTGGCCACTTCTTTGTATTTTAGGGCTTATTCCCGGAAAGAGATTTTAAAGTGCGCCATGGGGGATTCTCAGACAGATCTGTCTTTGATCTAAAACATGTGCCAGATACCAGGTATGGACAGCTCTGGGCCCAGACCTTCCATTCAGGCTGGGATGGCTGGAAATGACCAACCAGTGGTATCCTGTCCCAGTACTGCCACCCCACCCCGAGCACGTGGACATGTGTGGATGTGCACTTACGTGTGCGCACGAACTTAGTTTGTGTACAGAGAAACCAGTGGCCTTGTGTGTTTTGAGTCACTGGGGTTGGTCCAGGGGCTAAATGCAGGAGAGGACTCTTCCTTTCCCAGTGAGCTGATGGTACACTGTGGTCAGGAGAGCTTTCTCTGGGCCAGGGTTCTGTGTTCTGATCTGTCCTCCCTGCCTGGTCTCCATCCTGTAGTGTGGTTTCCTTGGAAGAATCCCAACCTGATTGGGCTGGAGGAGGGGACTGGTGGGGTGTGTGGGCAAGCTCCCTGCTGTCTACACCAAGATTTTGTGTCTATCCGGAACAGGTTGCTAGTGACCAGTGGACTTCCAGGGTGCTACCTGCAGGTGTGGCAGATCGCAGAAGACAGTGGTGAGTAGATTTCACTTGGTGTTTTTTTGCATTACTGGAGTTTGAACTCAGGCCTTTGCACTTGCTAGGCAGGTGCTCTACCACATCAGACACATCCCCAGCCAGTTTTGCTGTAGATATTTTTCAAATAAGGTCTCACACTTTTGCATGTGGCCAGCCTTAGATGTCAGTCCTCCTGCCTCCACCTACCACATAGGAGGGATTGCAGCATGCACCACCATGTCTGGCTTGTTAGTTGGGATAAGATCTTGCCAACTTTTGACCTCCATGGCCTCAAACCTCAATCTCCCAACCCATCCTCCCTCGAAGCTGGGGTTATAGGCATTGTGCTAGTCCTGGGGTATATAAGAAATTTTTTGTTTGTTTGTTTGAGACAGGTCCTTCTGCCTCAGCCTCCCAGCTGCTGAGATTACAGGTGTACCCCACTATACCCTGTGAAGTGTATCACTATAAGTCAGTTTTAGAACATTTTATCACTGCCGTGAGTCCATGCCCATTTGCACACCCTGCCCTCGGCTACCTCGTCCACTTTCTCTATAATAGATTTACCTTTGCTGGACAACAACTGCAGGTGGACTGATGTATACACTCTCTTGTGTCTGGCTTCTTTCTCTTAGCATAGTGCTTTTTTTTTTTTTTTTGGCAGTACTGGGGTTTAAACTCAGGGACTCATGCTTCCTAGGCCGGTGCTCTACCACTTGAGCCACTCCACCAGGCCTGTTTTGTGTTAGTTATTTTCAAGATAGGTGTCTCGAACTGTTTGGCCAGGTTGGCTTTGAACCGTGATCCTCCTGATCTCTGCCTTCTGAGTAGCCAGGATTACAGGCATAGCCACCAGTGCCTGGCTAGCATAATGCTTTTGAAGTCCATGCATCGTAGCATGTGTCAGTAATGTGCCCCTCTTTATGACACACGCTTAGAGTCCCACTGGACAGATGTACCATTCACCAGGTGATGGTCCAGTTTTTTGGTATTTTTTTGTTTTCTTTGTAGCACTGGGTTTTGAACTCAGGGCCTCACGCCTGACACTTTTACTGCCAGAGTCACTTTGCCAGCCCAAAAATCACTTTATTATAATTACTTTTTTGCAGCACTGGGGTTTAAACTCGGCCTTACACTTGCTAGGCAGGTGTTCTTACTGCTTGAGCCACTCCACCAGCCCTGATGGTCCCTGTTTTTACTATCATGAACAGTGCTACTCAGCACATGAGTATATGTCCTTGTGTGAACACGTGTTTCCATTTCTCCTGGGTAGACAGCGAAGAACGGGGTTGCTGGGTCATGTGGTAAATTTATGTTTGATTTTTTTTTAAGGAAACTGAAAATTTTCCAACATGGCTTCATTTACGTTCCCATCAGCAATGGATGAGGATTCCTGTTTTTCCCTTCCTCACTAGCATTTATTATTGTGTGTGTGTGCGTGCATGTGGGTGTGGATTGAACCCAGGGCCTCATGCGTGCTAGGCGGGTGTCACCCCCAGTCCTGCCTTTTTTATGCAAGCCATTCTA
Source organism: Castor canadensis (assembly GCF_047511655.1). Taxonomy (NCBI): domain Eukaryota; kingdom Metazoa; phylum Chordata; class Mammalia; order Rodentia; family Castoridae; genus Castor; species Castor canadensis. The sequence goes on along the minus strand of NC_133404.1, from coordinate 42,516,695 downwards.
GTGGATGTGGTGATGTATGTCATTGTGGTTTTCATTTGTGTTTTACAAATGACTAATTACGTGGGCATCTTTCTTGTGTTCATTGGCCATTTGTATGTTTGGTGAAGTGCCTCATAAGACCTAGCACCTATGTTTTTAATTGGGTTATTGGTCTTTAATGAGTTGTAAATGTTCTTTGTATATACTGGATACAAGTTCTTCACTAGATATGGTTTATTAATGTTTTCTCTCGGTTTGTTGCTTGTTCTTTCATCTTCTTAGTGATGTCCTTTGAAGCATAAAACTTTTAAATTTTGACCAAGTCCAGTTTGTCCAGTTTTTCTCTTAGAGACTGAGCTTTTGGTATTCTGTCCGAGAAACCTTTACCTAACTCAGGTGTTTTCCTTCCAGAAGTTTTTTACAGCTGCAACACTTGAGTGTATGATCCATTTGAGTGAATTTTTGTGTGTGACGTGGGATAAGGGTCTGAATTAGACTTTTTTGCATGTGGATGTTTACTTGTCTAAACTCCTCCTTTCTCTGTTGATTTGCCTGGGCACCTGTGCTGAAAATAAGGGTTTAACTCTGGGCCCGGTCTGTCCCATGTGTCGATCTGTCTATCCTTATGCTAGTAGCTTACAGTTGTTTTTATCTTTTCCCCAAAATAAGCTGGGTGGGGCAGCAAGGGCTGAAAGATGAGAGAGAAAGGAGTCTTGGTGGCCGTGTGGAGGCAAGGCAGGTGCTCTTGTGCTGATGGTGCAGGGGACCAGGCGTGACATAGATCCCGTAGCTGCAGGCCTGTGGGAGTTAATAGGCCAAGAGGGCTTGCTGTGACACCCACAGGAGTGTCGAGTCAGATAAAGTCGTCTTCTCCAGATACTAATGCAGCATATTTCAGAGTTTAGGAAAGACCTGCCAACTATTTTTCTAGAAGCCTAAGAGGGCAATGCTTTCTTGGTGAATTTTCTAAGGCCCAGGAATCTACACATAGCCCTGGTGTCTCAGAAACCTGATTCTGTGAATATATCTAGCCCAAATCTAATCTGTTCACAGGAACAGAGTGTTCACTAGACTCACAGGCTGTGTAGGTACTAGAATTCGGTTTTATTACTTTATAATGAAAAAATAAGTACCATGAAAAGTGGAATGTTCCAGGTCCTTATAACTAGCTTATTCTTTGCTTATAACAGCTCTGGCCCGTGGTAGGTAGCTCAGTGGTAAAGGTAGCCCAGTGGTAAAGCCCTGGGTTTGATCCTCAGCACCCGTCTCCCTCTTCCCCCCACCCCAAAAATGCTGTGGCCCAAACAAAACCTGACTGAAGAATGTGCTGAGAAGGAGGACTCCCTCAGAGGTCTGCCAACTCCTGCTGCCCTGGCTCTCCGTGCTGTCCACACTGCTGGGGCTGGAAGCCAGAGTTGGATGGCTACAGTATCTAAGGGTCCTGGCTGCTGCCACTTGGAACTTAAATATTCCAACTGTAGATGTAGCCCTGCTCACAGCCCAGCATTTTCTTTGCCTCTGTGGGGCTGAGTAGCTTCTGCTCCTGGCACCACTATCAATAGGCCTGTCACCACATTCGCTCAGGGCTGCAGGTTCTGACTCTTGAAAGTGTCTCTGCTCGATGCCTTCTGTGCTGGCTTCATTTCAGAGACAGTGCTTTGTCTACTTTCAAGACCTTGCAGGTCCTTTGCTGTGGCTTTTGCCTTGACTTTGTACCACTTTGCCTTTTCATTGGGGGCCTGGCTTGGTGAATTTGGTGTGAATTTTCTGGGCAGAGAGGAAACTTGATTTTTCTTTATTTTTTTATTTTATTTTATTTTATTTATTTTTTTGGCAGTGCTTGGGATGGAACCCAGGGCCCGCTGTGTGCCAAGCAAGACTGTACCACTGAGCCACACCCCAGCCTCTACTGAACTTTTGAAAAAGATCTTTTCCTTCCTCCCTACAGACAGATCACATCTGAGAACCCTGCTGGCTCATAGTGGCAGATCTGGGAGAATCCAGACTCCTCTGAGGCTGTGGAAGGGAAGGAGGGGCGGCTGAAGTGTGGCCCAGGAGAGTCAGGCAGCCTCCTCAGTGTTCCCTAGAGACAAGGGGTGACCCTGGCACTCGCCTTTTGACTGCCCAAAACCCTGCAGCACCCGTGGAGGGAGGAATTAGGCTCAGGAATTCTGGATTACGTGCATTTAGAGCCCTGGGCACTGGGAGAGTGCTTGGCGTCCTCTGGCCTGAACTGTGGGGGGTCTTGAGGACTTCGCTGCCCCTGGCCTGCTGAGCAATCTGTGGCCTCCCATCTACTGTCCGTCATCGTCTTGACAGGTCCTGTCCTCAGAATCCAAGCAGGCTGCAGCAGAATCAAACCAGCCTGATTTGACTTGAGGCCATTTTGTGTAAAACATGGCCCTTCTTGTTTGCAATTTACATTGATGTTGGCCTCCGTTCGCCAGGTGTTAGCAGGTCGCTTGAGGTCGTGGACATGTCTCTGAAGAAATCATAGCTCACAAGCCCTGTACCTGTCACTTTTCACGAAGGTGGGTGACATCGGCAGTGTTCATTCCCTTCCTCTTCCTGTTCTCTACTGACAAGAAAACGCCAGCCCTGGTTGTGGAGGACTAAGATGGCAGCAGCCATCCCCTCCCATTTGCAAAAACAGTTCTTGAGACAAGTTGTCAAGAAACCAAAGTGATTCTGGCAGTTTCAAATCTGCAGATACGACCTCAACCTCGTCTTGCCACCTGTCGGTCGGCTCCCTTCCCTCTGTGACCGTCTACATTTCCAGGTCCTTACCACAGATGGCTTCAAGCTCTTGTCATCAAGTCTGCACTTCAGCCGAATGTTTTCTCCTTTTCCCCAGATGTCCTCAAAGCCGTCAGCACCATTGCTGTGGATGAGGATGGGTGTCTCTGGCCCAGGGTAGCCATCTTTCCCTCCACGGCCCCCGGAGTCCTTCACGGTGTGCGGCTCAGTGACCTGAAGATTGCAGACCTAGAATCCCAGAAGATCACGTACTGCTCAGGTACTGCCCAGCCTAGCTCAGTTCAGGCTTCTGTGCCAGACACTGGAGGGACATGGGGCACAGAGACAAGCCCGGGCCTCAGATGTCTTCCATCACGGGATGGGTGGGGAGAGGCAGCCCAGGAACCAGTGCCACCCAGGTGGCCAACGATGGTGATGAGTGGAGGGGAGACATGAGTCATCCTGGGATTGCTGGAGCCAGCCAACCCTGCCAAGAGCTGGGCCTGTCTGCCTCCAGCAGTTTTTTCTTTGCCCTGGGCCTTCCAGGTGTCAGTGACAGGGAGGAGCTGAGTAGCCTGCAGGTCCTGGATGCAGACACCTTTGCTTTCTGCTGCACCTCTGGCCGGCTGGGCCTCGTTGATACCCGCCAGAAGTGGGCATCCGTGGAGAATCTCAGCCCCAGCCCTGGGTCTGCTGGAGGGAGATGGTGTGCAGAAGTTAAGGACAGGGGCCAAGGTACTGGACCCTGCATCGCCAGCCTTGGCTCAGATGGGCAGCTCCGTCTTCTTGACCCCCGGAATCTCTGTCATCCCGTGAGCTCAGTCCAGTGCCTGGTGCCAACACCCAGCCCCAACCCAGAGCTGCTGCATGTGACCTGGGCCCCAGGCCTGGACAACTGCTTGGCCATTTCAGGTACTGCTGAGCAGGGCTATGGATCTGCTGTTCCTTCTCTCTCCAGAGAAGGATGGAGTGCTAGGGAGGAGCCCACAACCCACAGTAAATTTAGCTCCAGGCCAGGCGCTGGTGGCTCACGCCTGTAATCCTAGCTACTCAGGAGACAGAGATCAGGAGGATCACTGTTTCCAAGCAAGTCAGGGCAAATAGTTCACCAAATCCTATCTTGAAAAACCCAACACAGAATAGGACTGGCAGAGTGGCTCAAGTGGTCGGGTGCTTGCCTAGCAAGTTCAAACCTCAATGCCACCAAAAAAAAAAAAAAATCTGGCACCTGGCCATACCCGTCCACACGTTGGTGGCAGCCTCTTCAGTCTCAGGGGTGCAGGTCTCAGGTTGGTGGAGAGCCCTGCAGATGTGGGACAGCTGTGAGGCTGCACTGGAAGAGGTGACAGGTCTCAGGGACACTTCTCAGCCTGCTCGAGTTTGAGATGTAGCAAGCCAGCTAGCGCCCAGGCCCGTGGGCTGGTGCAGTCCAGTTGCGTAGGAATATTACCTAGAGCGTCCGCAAGCCAGCGGGCAGGATCTGCCGAGACTAGGGGCAGGAGTCTAAAGAGTAACTGAGCGTCAGGGAAGGAAGTGGGGGAACCCAGAAAGAGCAGAGAAGTCCCCCATGGCGGTGCAGGACTGGAAGACAGCAGGGTGGGGTGAGAGGTGTGGCTCCCGTGGTCAGGGGCAGGCGGACTTTGTTCCAAAGGCTCTTGCTTCTCCCATCAAGGAGGAAACAGGGCCATCTGCTGAGAGGGCCGCAGAGGTGGAAGGACTAGAATTTGGGGCAAGTTGAGGTTTGGGAAGGTCTTTGAAGCTTCCCTTTCCCCTGGGAAGATGATCGTGCCTGCTTCACCTGCTTGTAAGGGTTAAGAAGCCCGTGTCTTAGACGAGCCTGGGCCTGACACGTAATAGGTGGACCACAGGTGCTCATGGCGACTACCCAGGGACTCCCCAGGGCCTCCTTGGGCAGATGGTACACTCCCTTTGTTGGCCCGTCTTGTGACTGAAGAAGTCGTCCTCAGCCTGTTGGGTCCACAGAGCAAATCAGCAATAGTTCTAGGGATTTCACATCAGTCTCTCTTCTCTGTCCTTCCTCAGGTTTTGATGGCACAGTCCAGGTCTATGATGTCACGTCTTGGGATGGAAAGGGGAGCCAAGCAGAGCCTCTGTTCACTCACAGAGGCCACATCTTCCTAGATGGAAATGAGATGGACACTGCTCCTCTGGTCACCACCCATACCTGGCACCCCTGCAAACCCAGGACTTTGTTATCAGCAGCAAGCGATGCCTCTGTCCATGTGTGGGACTGGGTGGACCTCCGTGCCACCTGCTGACACCAGCACCCTCCACCCTGGCCTCTGGAGGAACAGCTGCTCGAGTGGAGAGGACACTGATGCAAGACTTAGAGACCCTAGTCGGTGCTCCCAGTGTGTGGCCTCAGGCAAGTCAGCAGCCTTTCTTGGCCCCAGTTTTATCTTTTTTTTTTTTTTGTTTAATTTGTTTGTTTGAGATGGTCTCCAGAGCCTCCTGCCTCAGCTTCCCATGTGCTGGGATTATAGGCGGGTACACCACACCTGACTGACCTCTATTTTCTTTTCTTTTTTTGGTGGGTCTGGAGTTTGAATGCAAGGCTACACACTTGTAAAGCAGGTGTTCTACTGCTTGAGCCAGACCACCAGTCCATTTTGCCCTGATTATTTTGGAAATAATAATGACTCAGAAGAGCTCATGAATGCAAATGTGTTGTGTGGACCTCTTTATAGAAAAAAATGTGTAAGAGCCAATTAACACGAAAGGGAGTCAGCCCAGTGACAAGGAGCAGTTAAGGCAGGATTGTGACATCTTTGCCAATCAAAGTGCCTGGTGTTAAAAGGTTTTCCCTTTGAACAGCTGACAGGGGCCATGATGCTTAGGGCAGAGGAAGGAGAGGAGTGTCAGGTTCCTTGTCCCGGCTGGCACCACACCTGGTCCAGCTGAGCCACAGGGAATATGCGCAGCCTACTATATGGCAGTTACATTTTCCTAGTCTTGCCCTATTACAGATAGCCTGCTGAACACCTTGGCACCATGAGCAGTGTTTGAGGATAAATTTCCAAAACCCAGCTCACTGGGGCAGAGGATATATGGCTTTTAGGTTTGTAAACACTGCCAAGGGGCCTTCCGTACAGGTTGTGCCATTTTCTGTTTCCACCAACAGCGATGTTCTGCCTCTGTCCCTGTCCACGCTAACAAAGTGTTCAGTGGCCCTGTGGCCCTTGCCAGTCTAATAAATGGAAGCTCAGTGCCTGTAGCTTTAGTTTGTATTTCTTTTATAGGTGAGGCTAGGGCTCTTCATGTACATAAAACTTGGGGCAATTTTTTTTGGTGGTACTGGGGTTTGAACTCAGAGCCTCACACTTGGTTGGCTGGCAATCCACTTGAGTCACTCTGTCAGCCCTTTTTGTATTGGGTATTTTGAGATAGAATATCACAAGCTGTTTGCCTGTGCTGGCCTCCAACCACGATCCTCCCGATCTCTGCCTTCCAGGTGGCTACAGTGGCTAGTGTAACAGAGCCACAAGTAGCTGACTGGGGCAAATATTTCTAAAAGGATACTAGCCAGGGTGGGAAAACAGGTGCTGTGACCCAGCAGCACTGCAGCCAAGACAGATGTCCTCACACAGGCCGCACTTGGCACTGCTTGCTGCTTCCTACGCCTGCGGGGAGCGGGGGAGCCGGGGAGCAGACAAGGGAGGGACGTCTCCCCGTTAGGTAACTTCTCACTGTAGCTCTAAAGGATTTAAGGAATTTGGTGTATGAAATTTACTTGATTACTGGTCACCAGTGCTTTGATTTGGGATAATTTCATTTTATTTTATTTCGTGGTGCTGGGGATGGAACCCAGCGTTTCACACACCCTACACGAGTGCCATACTGCCGTACCACTGGGCTACACCCTGTCCCTGATTGGTTTTGAAACAGCACTGCTGAGACGCAGTTCACATGCTGTATCACTTACAGGGCACAGTGCTATGGCTTTGCAGATAGTGACGGCGGGGTGTTGGTTCCCCATGCTTCTAGCCCTAGTTACTCAGGAGGCAGACTAGAGGAGGACTGACGTTCAAGGCCAGGCCAAACAGTTCCAGAGACCCCATCTCAAAAAAAGGCTAGAGGATGGCTTGTGTGGTAGAGTGCCTGCCTAGCAAGCGTAAGGCCCTGAGTTCAAATCCCATACTGCCCCCCCCCAAAAAGATATATATACATATATAACAAAGTATTCGCTATTTTAACCACTTTTCTCCATCGTAACCTTTTTCAGTGCACCGTTCACTGGCATTGATTACCTTCACAGCGCGGTACAACCGTCACCCCAAACAGAGTCTAAGCCCGTGGGCCTGGTGTGCTGATGTCAGCTGGTTTCTTACACGTGGTTTATTCCCAGCTCTTGGTCTCGTTAGAAGGCCAGCAGCCCGATGAGTAAGGGGTCTGTCCTGTGACCTCATCTCACCTTAATCTCCAACACAGTCACTTTGGGGATTGGAGTTTCAACATGGATCTGGGGAAGGGGTGTACAGTTCACTCCACTTGGGAAATGGGGTCCCACTATGTTGCCCAGGCTGTTGTCGAACTTGTGAGCTCAAATGATCCTTCCTGTCCCACCCCCTCTTGCTTCCTGAGTAGCTGGGACTACATGCATGCTTGACCGTGCCCAGCTCAGAAATGAATTTTTTTATTACTTAATTTAACAGTGAAGTTCATAGAATGTTAGATTTTGGAGACATTTAGAGTTTTCAATTTGAAGATGTGATCATTCTGTTTTCTCAGTAATTTCCGCCTCCTGAGAGCTCATTCTGTAGCTCTCCCCAACTCTATTCAGTGACATCCCATTGCTAGCTTGAAATTGGCCATGGTAGGAATAATTACAGCTCAGAAGGTGGCAAGTGTCACAAGGCAGAGCTCTGTTCTGCTCCTGAGACCTGGCTCGACAGCAACGCCGCTGCCTGAGCTGTAATATTACAAGTTAAAGCAGAAGTGAGTCATTCAGAAAGTAGAATAGATGCGTGAATGTAAAAGCTGCTTTGCTTTGCTGAAAAATGCTGTCAAAATGTGTCAGTCGTGGTCTACCCAGGAAGACTGAACCACACCTGGTAATTTCACCCAGGGAGTTTAACGATGAGCTACTGGAAGAGGAAGTGAGGCAAGGTGAGGCAGCAGTGATAAGCAAATGCAGAGGTCACTGCCGTACAGGGACAAAGGAGTCAGAGGTGGCCCCTGTGGGAGCTGGGGTATCCCAAAAGTGCCAGGTCCACAAAGAGCCGATGACTGCGGGAAGTACAAACAGGAGACATCTGGACTTCAGACAAAACAGCAGGGGACGGACTGAAGACAATAGAGGAATGACAGGTACCACATTCTAACCTCAACAGTTCGGAAAAGGAAAAATGTGAATAAACAAAGAACAGGCCAGGGCCACTGCGCACACCTATAATCCAAAAATTGGGAGACAAGCAGGAGGGTCACGAGCTACAGCACAGCCTGGGCTACCTACAAGATGGCGTCTTAACAAAAAGGAAAAAAGGTTGTGAGATTAGTTTGCACAATTATATGCTAATTTGGAAATTTATTATAAAATTATTGTATGTAGAAAATCTGAACCATCCAGTACTTGAAAGTGGAACTCATCCAAGGAATAATGAAAAGCTGGCAATGCAGCTCCGTGGCAAAGGGCACACCCAGCACCATCAATAAAAAAGTATTCAGGGTGAGACTGTTGTGAAAAATTTGGGGGGGACAAGGTCGCACTATGGCAGCCAAGGCTGGTCTCCATCCTCCTTAGCCTCCCAAGTACTGGGATTACAGGCATATACGACCACACCCAGCTTCAAACTTCTAAAGAGTAACAAATTCCCGTGTTTACAGAGATTTATTTTTCTTTAAATCTGGAAAGCTAACCAACTCATTTTATGAAGGTGCTATAATCAGAATACCAGAAGGTGGTCAAGAAAGTGTGGTGCTCCCCGCCACCTCATTCAAGCTCAGTCACAGATGGTAGGTGGTAGCCCTCAACCCTATCAGCCCCATTCTTCCTTCCATAGCCAGTATTTTGCACACCCCTTACTATCCTGAGATAAAACTTTGTGAGGAATATTGATTGCAAAATATTCACTGGAAAGTACAAGGGGCTAAAACAAGCGTGTGTTTCTCTAAGTAAAGTCCATCCTGTACAGATGTCATAGCAAGAGCAGGAAAGGAACCCAGGCACAGCTGGTGACATGCTTGTCTAGCAAGCTCACGGCCTGGTTCCAGCCTCAGCCCTGCAAAACCCTGGGAATGCCCCGTGCACGCCCACAGGTGCTGCATGAGTGACTCCCACCTGGGGTCCGTGCATGGCTCTTCAGGCTGGTAACTGTGAGCCTCTGAACAAGACAATATACTGTTTTCTGGCATTTTTGAAAGTCATGTTTCCGGAAATTGCAGGTATGTAAAACTATGCAAAGCTTTTCTTGGGTGTATGTAGAAAAGTAGATCATGTGACAAAATGGGTTTTCCCTACACCAGTGGTTCCTCAGGTTGCTGTGCATCACAGATCACCTGGAAGGCCTGCGGGTTTTTTGAGACAGGGTCTCAGTAGGTAGCGCAGGCTGCTTGAGCCTTTCAACTGCTGGGATTATAGGTATGTGCACTGAAGCCTGGCATAGACTATTTGAAACACAGACTGCTGGGCTCCTCTCATGGACGTTCTGAAGAGGTTGGTGTCAGGATTCAGTGAGAGGAGCAGAACCTCCAGAGAACAGTTCACACACGCACACACTGTGAAATTTGGTGCGAGAGCTGGCCACATGGTCTTAGGGACAACACTGGCTGCTGCTTCCCATCTGAGGCTGAGCTCAAGGCAGGGTTGACAGCTGGGAAGGGCCATGGCAGTACAGTGGGGAGAGCAGGGGTCAGCTGTGTCCAGTTGTGCCCCTTCATCAGGGAGCAGTGCTGCTCTGGCCGGGGAGTTGGAGAAACTGAAGGAGCATCACGGGCAGGCGGAGCATCAGCAGCCTCTGCCTGTAAATGGACCCAGAAGTGACTTCTCAGGACTGGTTCTGCCAGCCAAGTCACCACCTTCTAAGGCCACCGCAGCGTTGGAGAGGAGCCCACAAATTTGCACATTGAATCAATCCCAGGTGGAGATGCACCTGCTGGTGGTCTGTGGTCATCCTGAGAGTCACTGTCCCCCCATAAGCAGGACATCTCTATGCAGAGCCATCTCCAAACTGCACTAACTGCCCCCAACTTTCTGACAAACTCCACACCCCCCTCCCCAATGTCTAAAATCTACACATTCCACAAGAAGCTCCCGGGGTTCTCAGCAGTTCTGGGAGGGTGCACCAGCGCACCTGACAGGAACCAAAGATGACCAGCCACTCACATGGCCACCAGCACACGATCCAGGCCAGCTGAGCGGTGACTGCTGTGCTGACCCCCAAAACTCCAGGTGATGTCACAGAAGATTCAGCAGCATCCTTGAGGAGGCAAGAGGGGTACCTGCAGGGGTGGAAAAGGAGGGTGACCCAGTGGGGACAGATCTTCACAAGGATGTTCTAGAACAGAACGTGGAGGTAAAGACAGCTACCACCAGGGAAGGGCCCTGGGAGTGACGGATTTTTTTTTTTTTTGGTGCTGGTGGTACAGGAGTTTGAACTCAAGGCCTTGTGCTTGCTTAGGCAGGCACTCTACCACTTGAGTGACACCACTAGCCCAAGAGATATCCTTAAAGGCCAAACCTCTAGGGGCTCACCCAAATCCCTTCTTGGCACTGCCTCCCCTTCACACAGCCTTCTAAGGAGACAGGTTAGGGCTGGGGACATGGCTCAAGTATAGAGAGCACCTATCTAGCAAGCGCAAGCCCCTGAGTTCAAAACCCCAGTATCGCCAAAAAAAAAAGGAAGACAGGTTAGCCAGCTCACCTGACCACAGCTGGTTGGACCAGGGACACCATCCATTCACTGGGATGTGGGGTTAAGAGTTGGAGTCAGTGACAGGGCCTCAGCACCATGTGTAAGGCTGGGTTCCTGGGCAGCGGGAACAGGTCTGTGGAAGGAGCCAGGCCACCAAGATTGAAGAGAAAAGCAGAGGCAAGGAGGAGAGTAGCAGCAGAGACAGGCACAGAGAGTGGCTCAGTAAAGGTGGGAGAATGAAAAACAAGCAGCCCCCAGAGGGCTCTGCACTGGTTGTGAGGTCAGGGAGGGAAGTAGGTGCTCTCCATGGCCATGGGAAGAGGTGACCTGAGTACATGTCACATGCCAGGGTGTGAGATACAGGGCTATATAAAATACAGCCCTGCTGGCAGGGGAGTTGGGGAGCAGGTGGGGAGGGAAGGGGTGCTATGTTTTGGGAGCCTGGGTGATACCCACCGCTGCTTGGTTGGAGTCCAGTGTGAGTAAGGAAGGTGACAGCTGGGGTGTACTGTGCCTTCAAGCAGAGGGAGCAGCATAGGAAAAAAATAGTGGGAAAGGCCCAGCCCCGACTGGGCAGCAAGGGAGCTGGAACCACAACAGAGAAACCGGGCTGTGGCCAGCCAGGGTTGCTCGGCCCGCTGGGCCAAGGGGTTGCTCCTGCGGTTCCCTGAAGGCCATGGGAGAGGGCAACAAGGTGGAGGCTGGGGTTGCCCAGACTTCACTAGGCAGGAGGAGCAAACGTGACAGTGTGTCCACATACACGCTCCCTTGTGTTCTGGATGCATTTGACATGAAGCGTAACAAAACCAGTCAGCAAACAAGTTCAGCTCTTCTCTACCCTGCCGGGAAATGACAAAATGGTGTGTGTGCCCTACAGGAGGTGCTGAAAGTGGGCACAGTCCTAGACACAGAGTAGGAGGTGGTTCCAGGGCAGGGGAGAGAATGGGGAGTTCCTGGCTACGAGCAGAATTCTAGTGTGGGCATAAGAAGTCCTGGGGTAAGGGACAGCTCAGCGGTGGTGATGGCCGCACAAGAGCTGGATGAACTTAACAGCTATGACGTGGCTGCTTGGAAAGTGTGACGACAGTGACCGTCTACCAAACATGTTTTACGGTTTTTAAGGCAAAGTTGCCAGGGCCCTGCGCTCCAGAGCCTCTCCTCCTCCCCTCCAGCTGTGCCCCTCGGTGGGTGAGAAGCCCACAGGAACACAAGTGTGCACCCACATTGCACCCAGTTTGCACTCCTCTTCCAGACCATTTTCCAGGCGCGCAGGACCCCCAGTCCCCAATGGAATGGCCACGCTGCTTCCAGGCCTGCACAGCCTGGCCAGTCCTGCCCTCCCGGGGCAGGACGTGAGGCTCGTGTGCGCTCTAGGCCTGGAAGGAGGCCGAGGGCTGCCTGTGTGTGGGGAGTGTGGACAGAGCTTGGGCGCACAGCTGGGATCGCCACACACTTGCAGGAGCTCTTCCAGGTCTGGCGGGGCACAGGAAGCGAAGGCAGGAGAACATGGGGCGTTTGCTCCTGGGCCACCATGTTCCGTCATGAAACTCTGTAGGTGAAGAGTCCAAAATTCTAAATTCAAAACCTGCTAATGGCTTCCCACTCTCTAGGTCGGCGAGAATAAACACCAGAGGACAGAAGTGTGGTGGGAAAGTGGAGAAGCTCTCATCCACCACCCTGGAATGGAAGGCAGCCGGCAGTTCTGCGAAAGGTGGGACAGACACACATTCATCTCTCTGAGACTGGACACAAATCTACACAAAAACCGTACGTGAACCACCAAGCAGCGTCATTTGCAACAGCCAAAAAGTGGAAAGCCAGCTGTCCGTTAGACGGTGGACGAGAACATGGGGCACAGAGGTGGTGTGGCCCGCAGAAGGGAGGACTGGCCTTGGTTCGAGGACAGCTAGCTGTTCCACCCAGCAGCGTTCCACCCAGAGCAGCAGTGGGAGGCCGTGTCTCTTGGGCTTTTAGCAGCATCTTGTCCTGACTCTGTCCCCTACCCAGTGGGCCATGGAGGGGACTTGCATGAGTGACGCTAACTGCACGCTCAGTCACTTACTGACCTTTGAGCTCGTGTGCGAGTCAGGAGCTGCAATGCCCAGGGAGCCTGCACAGTTGGGACGGGGGCAGAACACGGAGTACGACCCCTGAGCAGAGCCTGAATCCCAGCCTGCACTGAGGCCCCCTCTATAAAATGGCCTGATCAGAGTTCGGGCTCATGGAGTGACAGACGCTTAACTGAGGCTGGGCCTGCCACCCTGGAAATACTTACATCTGCTGTTTATTTGCTTAGCAGTGCTGGGGGTGGAAGCAAGTGTGCCTCCCCCACACGCAGCCCCACTCCAGTTCCTGACTGCTGGAGCGGTCCTGTTGGAGGGACAGCAGAGAAGGCAGAAGAGCCTCAGGCACAGGAGGAAGCTGAGTGGGAGCCCTGTCACACTCACTGCCAGCAGTTGCAATTCGCGTCACAGCCTCAGATTTGCAGACATCAGCCTCATATGTCTCTGCCCCGGAGCCTACAGTCTAATGACAAACTTGACCTAAAAAATTAATGAAGCAAAGCAAAACCAAAAACAAACCCTTTGACCACTGTCAGGACTCACTTGGGCTAGCTCTAAAATCTGACTCCAGCGTTTGCTGCTAGCTGGACAGGAAAATGAGGACCCTCACTGTTGCTGAGTTTCTTCAACAAACTGCAGTGCATAAGCTGATTAAATGTGTCATTGATTGCAACTTTGTAATAACCTAAGTGAATTTCATAGGTTCCCAAATGAAGCTTTATCTTTTTCTTAAAGAGGAAGGTTTGACTCACCACAGCCATTTCCATCTGGAGAGGTTTCAAAAGCCACCACAGCTCACTGGTCTAATTCAGACACTTCAAAGCCATGGCTGAGTTTGTATTGAATTAAAAGTCAGTCTCCAGGGTTTGCTCATCTAAGTAACGTGGTGGACAAAAAGGTAACTCAAGTCTGTGCGTGTGTGAGATCTGGGGATCAAACCCAGAGCCTTGAGCATGCAAACTAGGCAAGCGTCCTGCCACTGAGCCACCTCCGCAGCCCTCAGACCAGTTCTGGGCAGGATAGTGGTTAGTACAGCTTCGGATGAAAATTAGGACAGGAAAAAATCACATCGAGTGGGACCCACTAAGAAGCACCACCTCCACGTGACTACTGTACAGTCAAGTCACTGCTGGAAGAGTCCTGTCCAGAAGTCACGGCAGAAGACGTTTAAGCTGCTCCAACATGCCTTTCTCTAAGGATTGTACGGTGCTGCTGAGACACGGTCCCCAGCCTAATTTTCTCATCACTAAGGGGAACACGTGACAGCACTGCACAGCTATCACACCTGAACCTTCTTGTTCCACTCCAAAGAAGCATGATGGTAAAAATTTCCAAAAGGGAATCTTGTTATTTCTAATCTTTTTATAATGCAGAGCTACTTCAGGTATTCATACGATGAATTTCCACCTAACAATTTCTCCCTAAAAGGTGAAGTAAGGCCAGGTGCAGTGGCTCATGTCTGTAATCCCAGCTACTTGGGAAGTAGAGATCAGAAAGATTGCAGTTTGAGGCCAGCCTTTCCAAAAAGCTAACAAGACACCAAAAGAAAAAAAAAATACAAAAAGTTAACAAGACCGTCTCAACCAATGAGCCAGGCATGGTGACGCATATCTGTAATCCCATCTACACAGGAGGCATAGGTCAGAAGGTCAAGGTCTGAGGCTCATTCCTGATAAAAACATGAGCTCCTCACTGAAAAAAAAATAATTAAAAGGAGAGGGCTAGGGGCATGACTCAAAGCAGTACAGTGCCTGCCTAGCAAGCATGAGGCCAGGATTTCAAAGCCCAGTACCACCAACACAGAGAGAGAGAGAGAGAGAAAGGATTTAAAACAATCCAACATTCTAAGAAATTCGAAGCTCAAATTTCTAGATACCTCTTTGAAAACTGAAACAATAGGCTCTTATTTTAATATTATTATGTTTTGGCAGTACTGGGGCTTGAACTCAGGGAGGCAGGCACTCTATCACTTGAGCCATTCCACCAGCTCCTGACAACCGGCTCTCTGACAAGTCTCCCCATGGCAGCAAACTGACGCCCTTTAAGGGATCCTCTTTGGAAAGCAGAGCCAGCAGAGCCAAGCCTCACAAATAAGGCAGCACTGAGCCCTTCCCACGTGCAGGACGCCAGCCACCGGCGTGCGGGGGACAATAAAATCCACAGCCCATCAAGGGACGCCCTTTGACAGACATCCCTTTGGACAGGTTTCTCTGTGCCTTTTAAAAAGCCTTATTATCATTTTGTAAACCTAGTCAGGCTGTGGAGCCAGGCACAGTGGAGGCTTCTGGAAAGCAGCGGGAAGGGAGCTGAAAAGTCAAGGGGGTCTGTCTGAAAAGAGAGGCGTGGTCTGCCCATTTCCAGGCCCCCTCGTTCTCTCCTCCGAGTCCATGCAGACTCTGCAGGCCCCTGGCGCTGCCCGCGGCCTCCCACAGGACGAGGAGACCCCAGGCCGGAGACGAGAGCCAGGCCCGGCAGACGCAGGCGACGTGAGGTCCCCCACGGGACTTGACGCAGGGTTCGCAGTTGCTGCTCCGGCCAGGTTTGCAGGCATTTCACTATTCTCGCGCACAGCTAAACAAGTCCTGCACTTGTTTTTAGGGTGCGGCTCGACAGCGGCCCCCGCTGGCCACTTAGAGAACTGCCATCATTCCATTTAGGCTGGATAACAGAATTGCTAGTTTTGTACACCAAAATGGAATCTCACCGTTCAACTTCCTACGTAAGCCAGAGACGGAGAGGAGCCTGTGCTGTTTTCCTCCTTCCTTTCATTCCACCCAGGCCCCCAGCGCTCCGGGCAGTGCCGCCCACGTTCAGGGCAGGACTTTCTCTCCGGACACCCTAACAGCCACTCCCTCCCTAGCGGGGGTTTCCTAATCTCCTAGGCGCTTCTCAATCCAATCCAGTTGAAGTCAAGATTAACCATCACACCTTGGGACAAAGCGCCTGTGCAATGCCTAAATCAGGAGGAGGAGGGACAACAGAGACTTAGAAGAAACGAAAAAGTGAGTTCTCTGTGTTGTGTTGTGTTTGTGGTACTGAAGTTGAATTCAAGGCACTCAAAGCCACACCTCCAGCCTCTTTTTGGTTTTTAAATGTAATAAAGGGACAGGAGGAGGGAGCAGGAGACGAAGGAAGAACTAGGCTAACATGCACTGACCACTCAACACTGTCACACAGCCAGTGCAGGGCATAGGTGGGATTTGAACTCAGGGCTGTCTGATTCTGCAGCTTTTGGGTTTGGTTTCTTTCCCTACTATACAGTCCCTTAGCCATGTGAGCCAGATCCAGATAGAGAATGAAGGAAATAACCAGCATACAAGCAAATTGGTATAATCTGTCAATTTCAGGGGCAAGAGAACAATTTTAACACAGCTCCTCACCACCACAGCCTGTGCCTCTGCCTCCTATATGTAAGGAGATTTGGGTGACCTTGTGCATGCTGGTGAAATTTTCAGACCTAATGTGTAAAGTCACTGGACTCCCTGCTAGGTAAAATTCTTTGGGAATTTCTGAGGACTGAGAGAGTTGGTGCAGAGAGTCCCAGTCTGGTAGCAAAAGATGACCTAAGTAAGAGAAAAGTCTGAGCTGGGTGCCAGTGGCTCACGCCTGTATCCTAGCTACTCAGGAGACAGAGATCAGGAGGATCACGATTCAAAGCTAGTCCAGACAAATAGTTCATGAGATCCAATCTTGACAAAACCCTTCACACAAAAGGGCTGGTGGAGTGGCTCAAGGTGTAGGCCTTGAGTTCTAATCCCAGTTCCACAAATAAAAAAGGAAGAAAGAAAAGTCTGGCTTATGTGGGAGCTGTTGTGGTGCCTCGTCACCACTGGGCTGCTCTGCCAAGGATGGTGCAGGGCTGGGGAGAGAAAGGAGCAAGAATGAGTGTGTGTTCCCAAATCCTCTTAGAGGACCAGCCCCTCAGTTCAGAAAAGGAAGAGTCTTCCTTCTCTGACTCATATCTGCTTTGTCCTGGCAAAGCAGGCCTGACAAAAAAAAGAAAAGAAACGTTTCTATGATGAAAGCTTTAGGTTTTTCCCTGCCATCTCCATCCAGTGTTTTATGATTCTGTTTTTCAGTTTGGGTGATGTACTTGAAGTGTCTGAATGAGTTTGAAGACATTTACCTATTTTAAGGATTACTGTACTTGAATTTAAGCCTGCCTTGTGCCTTTTCCACCACCCAGGACGCAATTTGTCCCCACTCATCACCTATGGCACCAGTAGTCTCCCACTCACAGCAGCAGAGGTGCTGCAGGCTCTCCTCTGTTGTTTTACAAAACATGCCACCTGCAGTCCTCCTTCCCTTTGAGGTGCTTAGCTAGGCCCTTCCACTCACAGGCCAGCCTCAGTTCACACGCTGTATTTTCCAGTGACAGCAGCTGCATTCCCTACCCCCCATTCTGCACTTCTGCCTTCCCTGCCCACCCACAGAACGTCCTTCCTCCTCCTACCTGCTGCTGCTCACGCTCCCTGGAAGGACTGGAGCTCTGCTCTGGGGCCATGGCGCAACTGTTCCTCTGGTTCTGGCTGCCAGCTCTTTACCACTACCTCACACACACATGGACTCTGTCTGTGCTTGCTTTGGATGGATGTTTATGGAACTAAGCACTTCTGCAGGAACTAGAACTTAAACATTTCCAAGGCACAAAGAAGCAAAGCGGTCAGTATTATGCAAATGTCTGCAGAGGCAAAGCAGAGAGTGGGGAAGACCTCAGAGACAAAGCCCGGAACCTATAATAAGAAAGACAGAAAGGTGGGTGAGGAAATACATTAGATGGGCTTGTTCATCATCTAGTGTGTTCAGTAGACGCAGAAAGAATACACAGGACATTTCCCATAATTCCTTGCAGATTGGTTTTTGGAACCCGGGCCCTTACTCAAAAAGAGAGCTGGCATACGCGCTCCTCCTTGGTCACAGAGCAACTCTTTATGGCAGGGACCAACACTCAGAGCAGCCAGGGCAGTCCGCTGTCAGAAGAGTCAAGTCTGCCCTGGTGCCTGTGGGGAGTGGCTCTGTCCCCCGGGAAGCAGCTGGGGAAGGCTGGTAGGAGGGGTCGGGGTTGGTGGTCTGGTTAGGAGCAGGGAGCCTGCGCCTTACTTCTAAGGCTGAGACGCCAGTTCTCTGCGGGAGAAAGGCTGGGCTCATGGAGGTGCGTGGTCACTTGCCACTGGTCTCAACTACAGGGCGTCGCGAAGTGAAGGTCCAGGACAAGTCTAGAGCGTCCCACGAGGCGTCCCAGCACCCTGGAGAGCAGCACCCATGGAGGCGCCCCTAAACCGAGCCTCAGGGGCGCCGACCACGGACCGCCCTGGCTCTGGCCGTTTGCGGGCCTCTCCGCACGCCGGCGAGCTCTAGGGAGGTCGTCTAGGGCCTGACCATGCGGGCTCACGGGTGTCCCGGGAGAGGAAAGCAAAGGGAAATTATGGCTTCCACTGCCCCAACGCTGGAGCCATCAGGGCCCGGGACCTGCAAAGGCACACGGGTGGCGTGTGGCGGGGACATGCACTGGACAAGCCCTTTCACCGTGCACTGGGTGACAGGCCCCGCGCCGCCTTCCCTGCAAGCTTTTGGGGGACCCAGTCTCCCCGCCAAGCCGCGCCATCCGGCGGGGCGGCTCAGGCCCGACGTGACGGCCCCTCCTGTGCCCACGGGCGACTCGGCCCCGTGGCACTTTCTCCACACAACGGAGACACAACGTCCCCACAGGACACTCAACGTCCCCACAGGCCACTCGAACCCAGAAGCCAGACCCGAAACTCCGCAATTCGGAAGCCCACTGAACCCCGGAACCGGAAACCCAAGCCGCAGGAGGACTCAGTAAACTACATTTCCCAGAGGCCTCTAAGGTCAGGTGGACAGCACCGTTGGCCAATAAGATTTGAGAATGTCTCAGCCGCCAGTTTCAGGCGCATCGTTGTGGAGGGGCGGGACTTCCGTGCCGGCGCCGCTGAAGGGGCTGAGGAGGTCCTGCGTCCCGCCCTGCGCCGCGCTGATGGCGCCGAGCGACACGGCGCTTTACCCGGCGTCTTCGCCTAGGGCTGAGGCAGCTGCTTGTCCCTACTGCACAGGCGAAGGGGTTCCAGTTCGCCTCTTCCGCACACACACTGTTTGACGCTTATTCAGTCAACAGCCAGTTGCGGGGCATCCGCTTTGGGTCCTGCGGGGTCAGAAAAGCGAAACGGCCTCTCCTCTGCGGGGAGGCTGCGCTGCTGCAGCAGCCATGTGGCCCCAGGGCGGGGTGCTGCACACGGGCGAGCTCAGAGTAACGGGAGATGCTGCAGAGGGGCTGGGGGCTCCGGGAGAGGGGAAGAAGCCATTTTCTTTAGCACTCATCTTAGGGCCGGGCATGGTGGAGCGCGGTTATAATCCCAGCACTCTGGAGGCAGAGGCAGGAAAGTCAGGAGTTGGGCTGCATAGGGAGATCCGGCCTCAGCTTTTTATCTTTCTTAATCTAGGGCTTTCTTTGGTGTTGGGGCCCAAACCCAGGGCCTCATGCGTGCTGAGCACGTGCTCTGTCGCTGGGCCGCCCCGTCCCTCAGTTGCTCTTGTCGTAGGAAGCGCGGTGTGTGGAGAGGTGGGGAGGACAGAAGGCCAGGCTCCTCCAGAGAGCCGGTTGTGAGGCTGGGCCATGGCTTCCTCTCTGCCCTTAGGAACAGGCATTCTGTAATGATGTGCTGCTGTCGTGAACAACTGTAATCCCAGCTACTCCGGAGGCAGAGATCCAGAGGGTCAAGGTTCGAGATCAGCCTGGGCAAAAAATTAGCAAGACCCCGATCTGAACCAATAAAAGCTCGGCAAGGTGGCCCGCGCCTGCCATCCCAGCTACATGGAAAGCATAAGTAGGAGGATGGTGTCCAAGTCAGCCAGGGCATAAATGTGAGCCCCTGTCTCGAAAATAACAAAAGCAGGGCTGGGATGTAGCTCGGTGGCAGAGCACTTGCCTAGCATGTGTGAGGCCCTAGGTTCGATTCCAGCACCAAGAAAGAAAAGACACAAAAAAATAATAATAACCAAAGCAAATAAAGGCTGAGAGAGTGAGTGGCTCAAGTGGTAGGGTGCCGGCCTAGCAGGTGCAAGGCCTGGAGGTTAGACCCCAACTGCAACCAAAAAAGAAAGGTTAACATCAAACTCAGGCCAGCCCTTGACTGCACCCTACTAGCTTCCAGAACCACTCTCCAGACCAGCCCAGAAGTTCCCCAGAGCTGCCTCGGGACCCACAGGGCGGGGCAAAGGCCTAAGTGAGAAGAGGGTTTGGGCTCTCGTCCCCCAGACACGGAGCACCTTTAACATGGCGCACACAGCCTGGAGTGAGACCCTTCACGGCGTGGCAGGCCTGTGACCGGGACAGAACATTCTGAGTCGGACACGTGGAGTGGACAGCAGCAGTGGTCCAAGGACAGGGGTCCTGGGACCACAACCTCTGCTCAGATGCCAGAGGCATGAGCTCCAACTGCACCCACACAGGCAGGAAGTCACAAGCAACCGTTTTCTCAAAGTCTCCACTTCCTCTGTGGCTTCCGGCCAATTCTGTCAAGAGGGTGAATAAAGGAAAGACTAGTATTTTGCCCAAAGATCTGAGAAAGCTTAACAGAACTCTTCATGTGGAAGTCTCCAGGGTCATCTGTGACACACTGAGTGGAACAGAGCTGCTGGGCCACGGGGGAACTCCCTGGTGACAAGCTAGGGTCCCTCTGCAGGGAGGGACCATGTGCTCATGTGGACGGTCCTGCGGCCAACTAGGGAGAAGACTAAATGCTGTGGCTACCAGGTTTTTATTTGACCCTATTAGATATTTCAAATGGCTTCAAGAAACACAGTGGAGGTAAGAGACTTCAGGAGCAGTGACTGAGCGGCTCGAGCAGGGCAAGTCACCAAACCTCTGCAGAGTGCAGCCTCCCTAGCGCACAGGGCTGGTGTCAGGGTCAAGTGTGCGATGCGTGAACTGCTGTTTCTACCGTAAGCTGTTACGGTTTGTTGCAAAGGGTAAATGCAACCCCGAAGGAAATTCCGCGGGGAAAGCTCATCTCCTTGTGAGTTGCCTCAGACTGTGAAACCTCTAGGAAGAGCGAAGTGTGTAGTGACACAAACTTGCACAGAACCAGGTCCATCCCGCTCCCGCACTGAACCTGCTACACCTCAAACTTGAGGACAGGCAGGAGAGAGACCAGGCACGCACTGGGAGGGGAAGCGCAAAGCTGTACTCCTCAGTTGCTGCTTGATCTGGGCGCTGGTTACACAGTGTAGGCAGTGTGTGAAAATTCAGTCAGCTGTACACTTTTGTGCATTTCTCTGCCATGTTACAGTAAAATGTTGAAAATGAGGGAACTGTCTCAGGATAGAGTTACACTGATATACCAATTAAAGGGTAAATATAGTATCTTGCTGGCGTGATGGTGCATCCCTGTAATCCCAGCTACGTGAGGCATAGCAGGAGGATCTTCAGGTCTGAGGCTGAACTGGGAAAACAGCACAGGCCCCTATCTGAAAAAGTAACTAAAGCAAAAGGGCTGGAGTATGGGTCAAATGGTAGGGTGGCCCTGAGTTTACACCCCAGTGCCGCCAAGAACTACATTAATTAATTTAAATAAAATCTCAGAGGCTTCACTGCTTGTGCAGATGGGGGGTGGAGGGCCAGACAGAACTACAGACTCGGCCAGAATAAGGAAGAGGCATGAGTTCCTGCTGGGTTTTGATTAAATGCTACATTTCAAACTAAGTTATTTCATTAGCACACCAGTCGGTTGGGTGTTTTTTTGGGGGGAGAGGTTGTTGTTTTGTTTGGCTTTTTGAGTCAGGGTCTCATTAATTAGCTCAGACTGGCCTTGAACTCTCAATCCTCCTGCCTCAGCCTCCTGAGTGCTGGGATTACAGGCTGGTTTTCATACATGTCTTCATGTGTGAAAGTTGTATGTGTGCATACTTGAGAGAGCAAGGAAGTTAAAATTCTTACCAAAGGAATACAGGACCAAGCCTATTTTCCAGGCTCCATCTCCTCTTGCGTTTATGTGTATCTGTAAGAACCAGCTGGCAGATGTTACTGTGTTCCTGTCACCTACACTCAGCTAAAGGTAGAGCTTAGCTCAGGACAGGCATGGACATAAAACACAGACAGAAGTGGGGTGACGGTCTCTTCGGTAATAAAATGCTGTGTCTTGGGCTGACTTGAGCCACTCCGCCAGCCCAAGTCCAGGTTTTGAACATGTCAGGAGCCAGGTGTGGCAGCACACACCTATAATCTCAGCACTTAGGAGGCTGAGGCAGGAGGATTACGAGTTTGAGGCCAGCTGGGATATATAGCAAGACTCAAAAACCAAACAAAACAAAAAAATAAGAAAAAAAGAAGGAAAAAAAGACCAACTCAGGAAGAGAATGGGACAGTGCTTTATTGGACTATATTCAGCATCCATCTAAGAAAAAAGGTCCCCACGTGTGGGAGGCGGCAGCTTCACATTTTCCAGAAACATCCTGTTTCCGTTCTCCCCTTCTCCCTCATAACAAGCCCTTTCACCTGCTGTCATTCCCTGTAGCCACTGTGTCGAGACTCAGGACCCCAAGAAGAAAGCCCTGGACAGCTAAAATCAAACATGAATCTAGTTCAAGCCCAACTCTCTCCAAGAATTTTGATGTTCTCAAAATTGACACTTTCTTAAATAATGCTCTTAACATACAAACGCTACTGGACAGAATTCTAGACCTGCATACATAAAATAGAACATATAAGAGCAGAGAGAAAAACAAGTGCACAGAGTGACTCAGAAACGATCACACAGCATGAAGGCCTGCTCACCCTCGCTGAGACAGAACCACCCCACCACAGGTAGGCAGCGGGGGTCCCAGACTCACACACCAACACAAATCCACGTGAGAACAAGTGTGCTCCCCAGGCGGCCCACACAGCACAGGACAGTAAGCAGACTGCAGCAAACACGCGAATCTCCCAGCTTACACCTGTCCCAGTGGCCCCGTCAGTCTTATCATGGAAGAGGCACTGGGCACACTTCCTCGTGCCCTGTGGTCCTGACACTTCTGCAACAGACAGCTGCTTTGCTTTCACTTGGTGACTCAGACCTGGAGAAGGCCCATCACCTTGATCTGAAATCAAAGCCCAAGATACTAAAGCCAGAAAAAGTGAGGTCTGTCATGGGTAGGTGGCCCTGGAATGCTAGCAGCTTGGCATAAAGGCACCTTAGCCTAACAAACAGATGTCTAGTATTTTTCTGAGGATTCAGTCCCCCCCAGCCCCACCCAGGTCACAGGCCACAATGCCTTCCACTCCACATAGAGACACATATCCATGTTTTACCAAAGGGGAAACTGAGGCACAGCAAAATCAGGAGAGAGAGAGATGCAAACAGAATCATGAGATGCAACAGGAAAAAGACCTAATGTTATTCCAGAGCTTCTTGAACCGCGTGGGGCTTGACTCCCACCAAGACGACAGCACATCCTTGAAATGCAGATGCCAGGGTATGGTTCTCAGAAAAACTACGAAAGAGCATTTGGGGGGACTCTTTCAAGGGACGTGTGGCATCTCCTGTCCGGGCTCAGTTCCCTCCCTTGCCCTCGTTGCACGTCAATAAGGCTTCTCTTTCAGGTGGGTTCTCTGGTGAGTGATGAAGTTGGAGCTGTTGCTGAAGCCTTTCCCACACTCGGGACACTTGTAGGGCTTCTCGCCTGTGTGCGTCCGCTGGTGGATGATGAGAACCGAGTTCCAGCTGAAGCCTTTCCCACACTCGGGGCACCTGTAGGGCTTGTCGCCCAGGTGCGCTCTCTGGTGCATAAGGAGGATGGAGGCCCGGCTGAAGCCCTTGCCGCACATGGGGCACTTGTAGGGCCTCTCGCCCGTGTGCGTCCGCTGGTGCACCACCAGCTGCGAGCGCTGGCCGAAGCTCTTCCCGCAGTCGGGGCACCGGTGCGGCCTCTCGCCCGTGTGCGTGCGCCGGTGCTTCAGGAGGTTGGAGCTCCAGCTGAAGCTCTCGCCGCACGTCAGGCACTCGTAGGGCTTCTCGCCCGTGTGCGTGCCCTGGTGCGCGATGAGGCTGGAGCTCTGGCTGAAGCTCTTCCCGCACAGCCCGCACTTGTAGGGCTTCTCCGCCATGTGGGTCCTGCGGTGCGTGGCCAGGTTGGAGCTGCGGCTGAAGCTCTTCCCACACTCGCCGCACTGGTACGGCTTCTCGCCCGTGTGCGTCCGGCGGTGCGTGATGAGGGCCGAGCTCTGGCTGAAGCTCTGCCCGCAGTCGCCGCACTGGTACGGCCTCTCGCCGGTGTGGACCCGCTGGTGTCTGATGAGGTTGGAGTTGTAGCTGAAGCTCTCGCCGCACTCCTTGCACTCGTACGGCTTCTCCCCGGTGTGGATGCCCTGGTGCGTGTTGAGGCTCGAGCGGTTGCCGAAGCTCTTCCCGCACTCGGGGCACGCGTAGGGCTTCTCGCCCGTGTGCGTGCGCTGGTGAGCGATGAGGTTGGGGCTGCGGCTGAAGCTCTTCCCGCACTCGGCGCACTGGAACGGCCTCTCGCCCGTGTGGATCCGCCGGTGGGTGACGAGGTTGGCGCTGCGGCTGAAGCTCTTGCCGCAGTCCCTGCACTTGTAGGGCTTCTCGCCCGTGTGCGTCGTCTGGTGCCGACTGAAGTTGGAGCCGTCACTGAAGCTCTTGCCACACTCCCCACACCTGTAGTGCTTCTCCCCGGTGTGCGTCCGCTCGTGCGTGACGAGGTGGGACTTGCGGCTGAAGGTTTTCCCACACTGGAGACACTCGTAAGGCTTCTCACCCAGGTAGGTGCCCTGAAGGCCGATGAGCTGGCCAACTCCCCCGCCCTGGGATGTCAGCGCCCCACGTTCCTCACCTGGGCCGTTCCCCCGGGGTCCCCCAGAGCCGCAGTCTCTCTCAGTGTCGCTCTCCCCGTCAGACTGCTGCCCGCCTCTCCCTCGCAGCAACTTGTGTGACTCGACATCCCCAAACATGTCTTCATTAGCGTTCTCCTCATTTTCACTCTGGATCTCAAAATCTGAAACAAGGAAGAGAAACAATGTCCATGTCCATTTATCATGCTGACAAAGGAACCCACGGGGAAAGTGGGAAACCGAACTTCTAGTGACGATAAAGAGGCTGAAAACCCTCAAAACTTTCAAAAAGCAGGCCTAGGACTGCTGTGTAAGCCCCTGGTTGAATGCCTACAGGAGAAAAAGTAAAAAGTTAAAAAAAGAAAAAAAGAAACCCAGAGCTGGGGTGTGGCTCAGGTGGCAGAGCATCTGCCTAACAAGCACAGGGCTCTGAGTTCAAACTCCAGTACCACCTAAAAAATAAACTCAGGTCTGTTTCTGTTTAGTGCTAGGCCACGTGTCTTTGTGTCACTCACCCTATTTGGGTTCCACATCTCTGTCTATTCTGCACTGGGAAATGAGATCAGGCAGGAATTTGAAAACCCTAATTAAAAGACAGTGACAAAGTACCCAGGGATCCTCACCATGGTGTCTTTGTGTCAGTCACCCTACTTGGGTTCCACATCTCTGTCTATTCTGCACTGGGAAATGAGATCAGGCAGGAATTTGAAAACCCTAATTAAAAGACAGTGACAAAGTACCCAGGGATCCTCACCATGGTGTCTTTGTGTCAGTCACCCTACTTGGGTTCCACATCTCTGTCTATTCTGCACTGGGAAATGAGATCAGGCAGGAATTTGAAAACCCTAATTAAAAGACAGTGACAAAGTACCCAGGGACCCTCACCATGGTGTCTGGTGCTTAGTAAGTGTTCAATTAAATTTGACAAATGGGTGAACGAGGCTTTTTAAATTGGCATCACAGAAATGTCCTTATAGCTCAGTCTCCTTTCAAGAGAAGCTTATGCAATAATCCCTTGCATTTAACTGCATCTGATTCTGTACGCATTTAACATTTAAACAAGACACAGACAGGATGACAGAGCCTTAGTCTATGCAGACACGGCTGGAACGAGTGTGCAGCTCAAGGAGCCCTGAATTTGTCTGCTTGGTGGTACAGAGTTTCCATCCTCTGGAACGTAAGTCCTCCGCTCCCCAAGACGCAGAGGATGCTGGAGAAGAGATCGTTAGGAAGGCTCGCTGGAAAAATTCAGCTCCATCCTGAGACACGAGGCGCAAATCTGCCCCGGGACAAAGCTCGACAGGAAACGGCTATGCACCTGTGCCACACTGGTCCCACCCCCACGGAAGCGGTGTGGGTTTAAGCGGTGTGGGTTTAATGGCCCTCGCTGACACTGAGGCACACCCAAAGAAGTACATGCCATTACAAGTCAATGGCTGTCAGGAACACCGATGTCACCAGGAAGTCGTTGGCTATATTGTTTATGACACAAAACGTCCCTTGATGAGACTGAAAGGGGGCATTTCCTTCTTACCTCAATACCCAAAGAACTCATTCTTTTGAGCAATGGATTTGCATTCACTGCTGACTGCAGTGGGAGCTACCGCTTTGCCTTGCCTGCCTGGAAGCTCAAAACAAGAACACTGGATGTTTTATAATACAGCATGCACTTGGTAAATCTCCATTTCAAGTTTTTCTCTCATTATTTTCTTTTTAACTATAATTTCCTTATGTCCTATTTCTATAAAATATCTCTAATTTTTATAATTCTGTATAAAGAAACAAACTGATAATTTTATTGATATAAATAGCCCAATTATTCCTAAGACCCAACATCATACCTCCAGAAAAAGAAGGGAAGACAATTAGTAAAATAATTTCACAAAGTCTTGGTGACATTTCCATTAATAAGGCTAATAAATGGTTGATTTAATGTTAGATGTTCAATTCAGTGACCGTTAGTTTATATGTGCAAATTATATGACTCACTTTCGTCAATGTAAGACCATGTTTAGCGGCTGGGGCTCAGCTCAGTGGCAGGGTGTGTGGTTAACAAATGTAAGACCCTACTTGGCTCAAGCCCCAGCACCAAAACAAATGAGTAAAAATACAGCTGCTGGTAATCCACAGGATCATAACGACTGCCCTCCGTGCCACTCCCTGGAGCTCCAGGGCAAGACACGGGCACCAGCACAGGCCAGGACTTCTGTGTTTCCAACTTCCCACCAAATTCTGAGCACAGAGTTCCACTCTCATGTCTCTGCCACAAGGGATGACGGGACAAGGCCCCAGATCATTTTCAGCAAACTTACATGACCGAGAACATTTGGGGTGATGGCTTTTAGTCACTGTTCCCTTCAAATGAGTGACATTAGCTAATGAGGTTTTTCACTACTTTAAAATCAGAACTGGCAAGTTTGGTCTGCGCTCAGAAGCAACAGGGAGAAAAGTAAAAACTTGACCTTCATTTCCAGGGCCGCTAGAAGATACAATCTTAGACACAAAAACACAACAGGGCTTCCAGAAATAGCAGGCACTGGGAGAAGGGGCATGGAAGGGAGCAGGGTGGGAGGCAGAGGGCCCATCTCAGAAAGCTTAGGCAGGACGCACCGCTGCAGGTTGGGGACTCACCTCCCGTGCCACAGTGCACTCAGGAACGGGGATGAGCAGGGCTGCCATGTGGTTCAGAGAAGCAAAGAGGTGGAACTACAACCAGAGTCACACAGCTGGGCCACGTGAGCAGAGAAGAGAGCCTCTGCCTCAGCCACACCCATCAGGGGACTTGCTAGGACTGACAAGGTGACCATTTTCCACTCACAAAAACAGGGAGATGAAGGAAGTGCCTCCAGGGAGGGATGAAATGTGAGCAGAAGGACTTGGGGACGAGGGAAGCTCACCCAGGGAAATGGAGACAAGCGGGAAGGCAGTCAGGCGACTTGCAAAGAGGAAAGGACCAAAGTGACCTGGGGCATATGCTGCAGTCACAAGCGTGCATCGCCAGCCTAGAACAAATACTTTTTTTTTTTTTTTTTTTTTTGGTGGGACTGGGGGGCTGAACTCAGGGCTTCACACTTGCAAAGCAGGCACTTTACCACTTGTGACACTCCTCCAGTCCATTTTACTCTGGTTATTTTGGAGATGTTATCTTGCAAACTGTTTGCCTACAGCTGGCCTCAAACCTTGATCCTTCCTATCTCAGCCTCCCAAGTAGCTAGGAGTCACTGGCATCCAGCCCAAATTCTTAAAGATATAATCCACAGGAGCTGGAGGTAGCATGGACTTAGAATGCATGAGGCCCTGGGTTCCACCCCCAGCACCACAAAGGAGGGAGGGAGGGAAAGAAGGAAACCAGGGGATAGGGAGAAAAGGAACTGTCAGCTGTTAAACACTATGAAATCTCTCGCTGGGGGTGCAGCTTGGAGGAAGAGCACCTGCCTAGCATACAGCGGACCCTGGGTTCCATCCCCAGCACCACAAAGGAAAAAAATATGAAATCTCAATTATTAAAACCTTAACAGACAATCTGACAGAAAAGAAAACTCCAGAAATAGACTCAATAAGCACTTGAATTGTTAGAACATTCAATTAAAAGCCTGAGCAGCTGGGAGCTGGTGGCTCATGCCTGCAATCCCAGTTACTCAGGAGGCAGAAATCAGTATGATCCTGGTTTGAAGCCTGTCCAGGGAAATAGTTCACTATACCCTATCTTGAAAAACCCCATCACAACAGAGGACTGATGGAGTGACTCAGGTGTAGATCCTGAGTTCAAGCCCCTGGGGGGTCGAAAGGCCTGGAGGCTGAGGATAGCTCAGTGGTGAGGGCATGTGCTTTGCATGCATGAGGCCTAGGCTCCATCCTCGGTACACATAAGTAAACCAAGCAAGCACGGTACACCAGGCAGGAAAGCTCAAGTCTCATCTATATTAGGACAGATCCTAAATGGAACCAAGATCTAAATATAAAAGAAAGAAATAACAGAACCGAGCTAGGCTTGAACCATGAGAGCTTGTCTTTGAAATGAGAGTCTTTAAACGTGGGGCTGTCTTCTATCACCGCATTACACACACACTTCAAAGCAGAGTCCAGTCCCAGTGCCCCACTTCTGCTGCATGCAGAAGGCCCAGCCCACCCTTCCTTACGCAGACACAGAGCAGGAGGGGCACAGAGCGTTCCAGGGAAAACCATTTACCTGCTGTCACTGGGAAGAACAGAGCTGTCCTTCAAGGGCAGAAAAGAGCAGCCCTGCCGGTGATCTGCCTTCACATGACCTCCAAACAGAAGTCACTGAATGGCAGGAAGGGCTGGCATGGAAACTGAGGGTGCAGCCCAAAGTGGAGGACCGAGAGCAGGCGACTCCTGCCTCATTCGTTAAGTTAATAAAGAAATTAAGGAATAAAACTCAGAACCTGGTTTTGGTCAGATACGTAGTATTTCCACTAACATAAGCTGAGATGGGAGGAGAGGATGGACTGGAAACCCTTTTGAAAACAAGGAACTAGCAGCACCGGTGGTTCACGCCTATAATTCTAGCTACTCAGGAGGCAGAGACCAGGAGGATAGTGGTTCAAAGCCAGCCCAGGCAAACAGTTCACAAGATCCTATCTCAAAATTACCCATCACGAAAAAGGGCTGGTGGAGTGACTGAAGCACACACTAGGCTAAATTCAGGTTTTAGCAGGTGTAGGCTTGGAAGCACACATGGTTCTTCTCCCTGTGCACTGCTGGTGGGAATGTAAAATGGTACAGCCACTGTGGAAAAGTGTGGCAGGTCCTAAGAAATTCAAACAGAACTACCAACAATCCAGCCATTCCACTCTGGGGGTTATGCCCCAAAAGCCGACAGCCAGGACTTGAACAGACACTGTGCATCCAGGTTCATGTAGTCACGACAGCCCAGGGCGGAACAACCCAGATGTCCATCAGAGGATCCGTGGATGGCAAAATGTGGGTGACTCATTACTCAGCTTTAGAAGGGATGAGAAGCTGAGGGTGTAGCTCAGTGCTAGAGCACTTGCTGGCATGCTGAGGCTCTAGGCTCGATTCCCAGCACTGAAAAAGAAGAAATGTGAAAAAGGAAGGAAATTCTGACTCATGTGCTTTAACCCTGAGGACGCTGTGCCAGGTGAACTAAGCCAGACACGAAGACACAAACACCGTCTGGATCTTCTTACACAAAGTACCTAGGGTTGTTAAAATCATGAAGACAGAACCTGGCCCTGTACCCCCGGCACCTGGGAGGCCGAAGTGTGTATGTGTGCGTGGGATCACTTGAGCCCAGCAGTTCAAGGCCACCCTAGGCAACACAGCAAGACCCCCACCTCTTTTTAGAAAATCATAAAGACAAAAAATAGAAGGTAGTAGCCAGAGGCCAGGGGAGGGAGGAACAGAGCTTTTGTTTCGTGGTACAGCGTCTCAGGGTGAGAAGATGGACACTGGTGAGGGCTGCACAGGAACGTGAGCTGTGAGCACTTAAGGCCACTGAGCTATCCACTGAAAATGGCCAAAGTGGTCAGTGTCTTGTGTATTTTACTGCAACACAAACAATACGTAGCTCCCATAGCAATTACGTATTACCGAATTTAAAATAGCTGATGCAATACTTACTAGAAAAATTCTCAAACTTGGGTGGGGGTGAGGCATTGTTTTTCTTTTTTTGTGTGTGGTGTTGGGGATCAAACCCAGGGCCTCCTGTATGCAGAGTGAATGCTCCACCACTCAGGCCCCTGAAATTATTATTATTTGGTAGGAACGGGGTTTAAACTCAGGGCTGCGTGCTTGCACAGCAGGCGCTTTACGGCTCAGGCCACACCGCCAGTCCATTTTGCTCTGGTTATTTTGGAGATGGGTCTCACAAACTATTTGCCCAGGCTGGCCTCGAACTGCGATCCTCCTGATCTCAGCCTCCCACGTATTCACAGATGTGTTACCAGCGCCCAGCAATTTTTAAAATTATGTAAAAATGCTCAGAGAATTCTCAGAAACACCAATTTCTTGAGAGTTTAAAACGCAAAAGCAGCAGTATCTCGCTTAAATGGTATTTTCCGCATCATTGACAAGGGGACTGTCTTTTCACACAGCTCTAACCCCCATTCACGTGCTCTCCTTTCACTCTGCCTGGCTGACTGTGGAGCGCTCACTCTTGCAGATCCAGGGTTCGGGCCCTCATCTGATCCGCTTCACACCCCGCAAGTATTTCCATCAGGCTGTGCCTGGCCTTTTACCTTTGTTCCCACTGTCCTCTTTCACAGAAAAGACTCTGCTTCTGTTTTCATGAGTCTAGTCTATGTTTTGTTTTGTTGTCTGAGGGTTTTAAAATTTATTATTTACTTATTTTGCAGAACTGGGGATTAAACCCAGAGTCTTGGGCATGCAAGGCAAACACTCAACCACTGAGCTATGTCCCCAGCCCTGTTTGTTTGTTTCTGGACAGGATCTGGAACTTGCTGTTGGCCCAGGTTGGCCTCCTCCTGAGCGCTGGAATTAAAGAGGTACACCACCATGCTTGGCTCTCCAATCTAGCTTTGATGATTTCCGGAATGTTTCTGAAGTCCTTCCCTGCCCCAAGATTATAAAAATATCCCTTGTACGTCATTTCAGCTCTTGTATGGGACATAGGTCCATGATCTACCTGGAATTTCTTTGAAGTTGCATCGTAGGGATACAATTTTAGTATTTTCAAAAACCATTCACTGCACAGTTCTTGAACAGCCACTCTCACCTTACCAGCAGGAAAAAGCCGCCACCGTGGCTTGGTGGAAAGCCATGGGTCTTGTACCTCCCGCCACCCCACCCCAGGTGCTCAGCGCATTCCTGCAGCTGTTCACAGGGCCTTGGGCATTTCCTGCCTGGCTGGCTGTAGGCCTCTGGCTTCTCTCCCATGATAGAAGGCATATCAGAAAGAGAATGAGGGAAACTGAGGCCCACAGGGTGAACCTGCATTTGCTGTACAGCACCCCCCCCATCCTGTTTCACTTTCCAAGGTTTCAGTTACTGCGCCAAAAATATGAAATGAAAACTCCAGAGCTAAATGAATCAAGAGCTTTAAATAAGTTTTTATTACAATGTGCTGTTACAATTGCTCTACTTTAAATACTGGTGTCAACCTCTCACTGTGCCTGATTTATAAACTAAACTTTCTCATAGGTAAAAAAATGTGGTCTGTGTAGGGTTTGGTGCTCTCTGGTTTCAGGCACCACTGGGGGTTTTGGAATGAGTCTCCTGTGGGCACAGGTGATTTCTGTGGCTTATTTATAACAATAAATAAATTGGTCCACACTGAAGTGCTTTAAAGCCCGTCCAAAGCTCTGACTGCGACATGCCACTGTGCTCGAGCTCCTAAAGTGACTCTGGAACAGCTTATGTCCAAACTAGGCTCTCGAGTCTACATGAGCTCTCCTCCCTGAGGCTTCTGGCAAGCCTGGCATTGTTTTACCTGTTGGAAGACTGACTGCTGATAAAAACAGTGATGAAGCTGGGCGCAATGGCTTGCACCTGTAATCCCAGGTACTAGGAGGTGGACAGCAAGAGGATTGTGATTTCAGGCTGGCACAGGCAAAAAGAAATTCAAAAGACCCCATCTCAACCAATGTGTGAGTGCAATGGTACATACCTAGCTAGCATCCCAGCTACTCGGGGAAGCACAAATAGGAGGACGGCAGGTCCAGGTCAGACCAAACCTAAAGCAAGATCCTATCTGAAAAATAACCAACTTTACAAAAAGGGTTGGCAGAATGGTGCAGGAACCTGCCTTGCAAGGGTCCTCACCCTGAGTTCAAACCCAGTACTGCCAAGTAGTGCCAACACAAAACAAGCAAAATCCCCTGTCCCAGTAGCTACTGAAGAGATGCTGCTTGAAGACACTGAGTGTGCAGCTCAGACCCCAGTGCAGCCGGGGACAAGAGTGGGTCTGAAGTTGGTGGCCTCTCTTCCACTCTAGGCTGGGGTAGACAACAAAAACTTCAAAGTCACAGGCAGCAGCCAGAGATCTCATTGGTAGGCTGTGCTTCTGCGAGGCAGGATGAGAGGCAGCCAGGGATGGTAACGGGGCCTGGGACCAGGCTTTGGTAGAAGAGCTTTACAGCAGTGGCTCTGAAACTGCTGCAAATACAGCTGCCTGTGAACTCTCACCTGGGGAGCCCCGTGCCCAAGGACTGGGGTATCACTCGGTATGAGAATGTATGTTTAGCATGGGAAGATCCTGGGTTCAATCTCCATCACTACAAAGTCCCTTGCCTGGGCCACACCCCTCACCAATTAAAGCAAAAACCCCAGGGTGGGCTCCAGGTCCTCCGTGACTTCAGTGTGCCACCAAGTCTGAAAGCCAGACATCTAAGGCACTGGTTCACAAACAAGTTCAAATCAGGATCGCCTGAAGGTTTCTTATCCCCGGAGGGTTCTTACTCAGTGGTTCTGGGTGGGATTTGCATTTTTACCATTGCCAACAATGCTGATAGACACTCACTGCGCCAGTGGTCAGAGAACTTTTTGTTTTGTTTTTGTTTCAGACGGGGTCTCACTATGTAGCTCAGACTGGCCTTGAACTCATGGTCCTCTTGCCTTAACCTCTCAAGTGCTGGGATTGCAGGTGTGCACCTGCAGGCATGGTCAGAGGATTTACGTATCAGGAATTTATCAGTTTTAGGCTCATAATTTCTCCCGAGACATCGTCAACTTATTCTGGGTAATGGGCTCCCATTGGATGGGCTGTATCTGTTGAGACAGGGTCCTTTTGCCCTGACAATGCGACCTTACTGGTCTGGGCTACATGGGGGTGCCCCTGTGGCAGGGGTTGGCTGGTCTCCTGGCCCTTACACACCTTTCTCTACTTACTTCATCAGACAGCTGATGAACGCAGGTATGACAGCAGTTCGGGGACAGTGACTGTTTTCTGACCCATACAGTGTGACTGATGACTTCTGGCCCCAGGCTTATGGCATGAGGCACGTCATATGGTGTGACTGCCTCCTACTGGGATGTGAGACGTTCTGATGATTTACAAGGACAACTTTTTTATGGGGGTGCTGGGGCTTGAACCCAGGGCTTCACATATGTTGGGCAAATGCTCCATCACTGAGCTACTTCTCCATCCCAGGAACAGATTTTAAACTCAGGATTGCCCAAATCATTCAGAAAAAAATGTCAGTAATCTGTAACCAGCAAGAGGTAACTGCTAGGCTTGGCATAAGAGGTCTTTCAACAGGCCTGCAGTGGGCCAGAAACACAGGGCCAGGCAGGGATGCCATGTTCGATGTCATCCAACCCCAAGGCCATGTCACTGGAGATGTGGTCTCCATCCACAGGAACAGTGTTGACCCCTGAGGTTTGCTCGTCCAGCTCTCCAGTTCCATTTTCTGTCAGGGGTTGCATAAACTATTGCCACTTTTAATTGGAGTTAAAAGACACTTTAGCCGGGTGCCGTGGTGTACATCTTCAATCCTAACTACTCAGGAGGCAGAGATCAGGAGGATCGTGGTTCGAAGCCAGCCTGGGCAAATAGTTCTCAAGACCCTATCTCAATAAAACCCTTCACAAAAAAGGGCTGGTGGAGTGGCTCAAGGTGTAGGCTATGAGTTCAAACCCCAGTACCACAAAAAAAAAAAAAACAAAACTTTAAATGTGAGCCCTCTCCAGGCGCTCCCTGGAGTCAAACATTAAACAAGCTATGTAACCACACTGCCCTGTGCTGGGTATACACGTCCAAGGTCCGAGCTGGACAAACAGACTAGACGTCAAGCGCACTCCAGGTGAGCAAATGTTTGAGAAGGAACGTGCAGGAGTTCCTGGGCACAACCACAAGGAAAGTGGAGATCTGTTCAGCCACTGAGCACCACCCCAAAGGCAGTACTCAGGGGTTAACAACCCTCTTCTGGGAGCTCCCCATGGCAGATGACCGTGACAGAAGGGCATAGCCTCTGCTGCAAACCAGGTGGCAAAGGTGTCGTCATCACCTCAGACCCCTACTCAACCTCTGTACTACAAACCCCCCCCAGGGGCTTCTCCTCAACCCCAAACCTCTGTGGTATCTGAGAGAAGATCCCCTCAAACTTGCCGCTTCCATTGGGAGACAAATAAAGAAAAGTGTGAAATAGGATAAGAGGCTTTGTTTAATTCAGAGAATAAGTTATTAGGGGGGAGTGTGGCTCAGTGGTACAGTGCTTGCCTAGCATGTTCAAGGCCCTGGGTTTGATCTCCAAAACCCCTCCCCCCTAAAAAAAATTACTTTTCAAGTAATTCAGATAGTTCACTTCAAATAAAACAGGATCTTCCAAATAGAAGCAAACACACCTGAGTTTGAATCCTGGCTCTGCCACTTGACAGCTGTGTGACCTCACTGAGCTTCCATTTCCTGTCTGCAGAGTGACAGTCCCACCTCACAGGGCTCTTAGTGAGCCAGGCAGAGAAGGCGCCCAGGGCACGGCTGGGTCACAGTGGGTCCTATGTCATCCCTTTCTCTCGAGGACAGCTTTACTCGTCTCTCAGTCTTTGGCAGTTGTCACAACCTCTGCCCCAAACCACCTTTCCTCTTCCCTTCCCTTCCTAGTCTTTAAGACCTCCACTGAGATGACACTGAGTTACTCACTTGTCCTAATTTCATTAGTATCTTCTCCTTCCAACACCACTGGGGGCTGTCACTTAGTGTCACACAAATGATGAAATGCTAGAACACAGGCCATGTCCTCACACACCTAAGTTCAAATCGTGGTTTTTGCCTCCTACTAGCTGCATGACTTTAAGAAACAGTCACCTGTCGGTGGTTCACACCTGTAATCCTAGGTACTCAGGAGGCAAAGATCAGGAGGATCAAGCTCGAGGCCAGCCGGGCAAATGGTTCTCAAGACCCCGTCTTGAAAATACCCAACACAAGAAAAGGCTGGTGGAGTGGCTCAAGAGGCAGAGCGCCTGCCTAGCAAGCATGAGGCCCTGAGTTCAAACCCCAGTACCACAAAAAAAATATAAAATAAAAAATAAAAAAATAAACAGTCCCTGGTGACAATAATCCCACTTATTAATCAACGTGGCAAAGTTTATACGTTTTGCATATCAGAGGCTAAGCACACCCCCTGGCCTGCAGGTAGAAGGTGATCAAAGCTAGCTCTTGCTACTACTGGTTCTTCCTCACGTGTTCACTGTTGTCCCCTGCTGACCGCATTTCTGCAGACCCAATAATAAGGTGGCTTCCAGGCTGCTCTCCAGCCTCTGCCCCTCCCCACTCCACATCCTGTTGTCAAGTTTAGCTTCCTCCCCTGCCCTGGGCCCCTAATTTAAGGACCTGCTAAGGTTAACGACATTTGTCCAAACCTCCAACCACCCTTCCCCCAGACTCTTACCACTTCCTACAGACACGCCTTCCTGTGCAACCAGCCTGCCTTCCTCACTGTCACATTAAGAAACACCGTGCGGGTCCCCCTGCTTCCCAGCCTGGGCTCAGCACAGCGTCCTCCCGCCCTGTGACTTGCCAGATTCAACTCTACTGCTGGCAGTTCATGTGCTACGCACAGCCCTCTCTGACCCGACCTGTCCTCTCACACGTCTTTCTCTGAATTTCTGCAGTTCTTGTCAGCACAAAAGCAGTCACAGTCCATGGGTCCTGAAACTGCCCTAGGGATGCAGCAGATCTGAAGTACACATGTGGTGATCAAGTGAGCCCACTTTACAAGTGAAGGCTGAACGGAGACAGAGGACTTCAACAGTCCCAGGCTCCCAGATCTAACTGGTAACACAGGAGACAAATGCAGTAACCACTGCAAAGAGCTTGCTTGGAATTATTCTTTTATGGGTCTAGAAGGACTGTATACCACAGAAAGTCCTGTGTGATTGGCTGCTTTACTTTTCATTTATCATAGTTTCATAAAAATAATCACTTTGGCCTGGTGCCAGTGGCTCACGCCTGTAATCCCAGCTACTAAGCAGGCAGAGATCAGGAGGATCGAGGTTCAAAACCAGCCCAGGCAACGAGTTCCTCAAGACTCTATCTCAAAAAAACCCTTCACAAAAAAGGGCTGGTGGGATGGCTCAAGGTGTAGACCCTGAGTTTAAGCCCCAGCACTGCACATATACACAGAAATCATAATAATAATCACTTTGAAAACAGTTGGATTTTTTCTTCCTAATTGCTGGAACTGTTTGAATGTTTGTTGCACAAACAAGCGAACAAGCCAAGGAGGGGTTTCGGAGGTATCAAGCCCGTCCCACAGCGTGTACCGCTTAAAAAAGAAAAAATGGTTTTTGCAGTGCTGGGGATGGAAGCCAGGGCCTCATGCATGCCAGGCAAGTGCTGTACTCTGTACCACATCCCAGCCCACCTGGTAATCTCTCCCAACTTCTCAATCATCCAAATGCACACGAGTAAAAGGCTGGGCTTTCTATGCAGATGTGGCTCAAGAACGGTGCCCAGAGCCCCTCCAACGCTGAAATTCTGGAACTACCTCGGCACACAGTGAGGGCATTACAAGGGCGAGGACCTCTGACTGTCACAGACGCGCAGCACAGGGAGGGGGGGTGCCGCCCCGGACACCATCCTCCCGGCCCTGGGAGAGTGTCCCCACTGCCCTGTGGGGACGCTGCATCTTACCACTGTCCCGCAGGGTCTGGGTCAAGTCCTCCACCAGGGCCACTGCCTCCTCGCTGCCTTCGGGACGATGCTCCTGCAGCCAGGCCTGAATTTCCCTGGGCAGCGTGGTCAACATCTGCTCCCTTGAGTGCACCTCCGGCCTCAGCCAGCGTCGACAGAGTTCTCGCAGGCGGCCAAGTGCACCCTGTGGTCCCCCAGATGCGACCTCCTCCTGGGGGCCGCCCTTGCCAACACTCTGGGGAAAAGGCTCAGACTCAGGGCCGTCTTCCTGCAGTACCGCTTCTTGCACCCACGAGTCATCCTCCAGGATCACAGTGGTGACCTCCGCCCGTTCCTCTTCCTCTTGAGGCACCTGCACCAAAGGACTGAGAGGAGTGGTCACTGCTGGCACCTCTGCAGCCATCATCGACCTCCCTGGGGTGATGACCACTCAGGCATCAAACTTTGAACCTTGGTCTTCTCCAGCTGGCCTCTCTGGAAAGGCACCTCTCTCCTCAAATCTCAACAAGAAGTCCTGCTGACAAACAAGACAGCCAGAATCAGTAAAACTGACCAAAACCATCTAACACACAACAGCTGGGGTCAGGCCACCACACGATCCTGACATCCACAAGCCATCAGAAGTCTCCTGTCCCTCTGTCAAAAGAAGAATGCCTTATTCCTGAAAGCATTATCTCTCTCTGACAAGAGAAGTTAAAAGTACCACAAGCACACACACACACACACACAAACACACCACTGTTCTTTCCAAAAGACCAAAGAACGAGTCTCAGAAATGCAACGTTTTTCAGGGCCAGGGATGCAGCCCAGTGGGTAGAGCACTTGCCTGACACCTGCCTGCCCTGGATTTGTTACCTAGGAGAGGAAGAGAGTGAGGCGGGACAAAGACAGGGAGGGGGAGAGAGAGAGAAAGAGAGAACGAAGAAATGCAATGTTCAAAAAAAAAAAAAGACTAACTTATCCTGCTCTAAATTCACATTTGCTGCAGAGTGAGTGACCCTGACCTAACTTACAACTTAGTCACTCAACCTCAGTGACCACCTAATAAACAAATAAAGCTCATCCTTCATATCTTACGGGGACATCGTGAGGATTAGCAATGGATCAGATGTCAGGGCACTCTGAGTGTCACTGGAAGGAAGGCAGTATCTCAAATGCTGTTCCATAGTTTATTTATTTATTTATTTATTTATTTTAATTCACATGTGCATACAATGTTTGGGTCATTTCTCCCCCCTTCCCCCACACCTTTTCCATATTTTAAAGTGCAATCACCCATCAGTGTCCTAAGGGGATTGGTTCCTAGAACCCCTACAGATTCCAAAATCTGTGGCAGCTCAATCCTTTATATAAAATGGTGACACATTTTCACTTAACACACACATCCTCACATGCTTTGACTAGCTGCTAGATCATATAATACCTAAAACAAGTACTATGTAAATAGTTATTATACTGTATTTTTAAAGAATGACGAAAAAAAGGTCTATACACATTCAGTATAGATACAATTTTTTAAAAATATTTCTGATTCCAATACAGAAGGCCAACTATAGGAAGTTTTGAAAACATTCCTGTCTGAGCCAACCTTGGCGCTCAGGAACTATCCTGAAAAGTAACCATCTTTGCAAGGAGAAATTTATTTGCAAAGATACACAATTACAGAATTGTTTCCAATTGCAAAAGGCTGAGCTCTTAAAAATCTAGCAGCAGAAGAATTAAAAAGTATTGTAGCACACAGTTATGTGCAGCAGAATGTGTTAAGAAGTGTCGTAACATAGTAACGGCTACCTCTGGTGGGGTACTGTGTGAGAAGGGACTCAAAGCAACCTCATGGAGTGCTGGCAAGGGTCTGTATTTTGATTTCCCAATAGCTGCAGGAGAGCATGTGTATGTTTTTTTTTTTAATTTTTCTTTCGTGGTGCTGGGGATTGAACCCAGGGCCTCAAACATGCAAGGGCAAGTACTCCACACGGAGCTACACCCTCAATCCAATATTTTACAAAATTATACTGTCAACGATGATTAATCAAAAATAATTTCAGACAATCCTAATAAGAAAACAATGCATAAAAATGCAAAAAAAAAAAAATCAGCAAACAGAAACACCATATACAGTAAGACTTCAATTTCCTTTAAAAAGACCTGGACCTGGATGTAGCAGGCGCTGGTGGCTCACGCCTGTAATCCCAGCTACTCACAAGGCAGGATCAGGAGGATCACGGTTCAAAGCCAGCCCAGGCAAATAGTTCGAGAGACCCTGTCTTGAAAAAACCCTTCACAAAAAAGGGCTGGTGGAGTGGCTCGAGGTGAAGGCCCTGAGTTCAAATCCCATAACACACACACACACACACAAACCTGGATGCGAACTCTACCAAATATTCAGAGCGGTAGGATCACAAACGATTTCAATTCACGATTACAAAAGCAATGACACAGTGTTTTTAAAAACCGGCCCCGCCTCGTAAAGACCCAGACAACTGCCCCGAAAGGGGGCAGGAGACAGGAAAAGCTAGGGTCAGAATCGCAACAGCAATGCAGGCCAGGCGGCGGTAAAGCGAGGCTGAGGACGCGTCGCTTGACCGAGGTGACCGAGGTGACCCCAGGCGTCACGGTCCCACTCGGGAGCCGGGAAACCCGCGCCTGGACGGTAACTCGCCGCCGGGTCAGACACGCCCCCGTGGAGCCTCAGTTTCCCCGTCTGCACCAGCAGGAGGCTGCGCGGGACGGCGCCGCGCGGGGACGAGGTCCCGGCGGGTGCCCCGAGCCGCGCGCCAAAGTCCGAGCGAGCGCCGGGGCCCCGCCGCCCCCGCCGCCGGCTGCAGGCCCGGGCCTCGCCCGCCTGGCGCAGCTTTCCGCCGCCCGGCGGCCCCGGCTCACCTCTCCCGACGCCAGGTGCCGCTCCGGCCGCCGCTCCGGCCGCCGCTCCGCGCGCAAAAGTGCCCGGGGCTCGGCCCGCCCTCCCGAGTCACCCGGACTCAAGCCCGTGGGGCACCGAGAACAATGGACGGGCGAGGCCCGCCTACCAACCGCGCTCATTGGCTACCGAGGAACGCCCCTGGAAACTCTGCTCGGTGATTGGTGGAGACAGCGCTCGGCTGGTCGGCAGGAGGGCGTGTGGGCCCGAAGCATTGTGGGAGATGTAGTCCACCCAGATACGACCCGGACGCGGGTCACGGAGAGGAGTTTGGGGTTGATAGCTTGGAGCCAGATGCAGAGAAACCCCACGCACTGGCCGTCAGTACCGCAGTGCAGGCCAAAGGTGTCTCCTCTAAGGCCTGCGTGTAGAAAGTTGGATGGGAGAACCTGAAAGTCCTTTGCAGCTGAGAACTGTGTGCAAGAGAGATGGCTGAACCCTCGATGCGCAGCAGCTGAGGAATCTGCGCAGGTCAAGGCCCTTGCCGTGCAAAATGGACCTAGGCCCCTGCACCGGCCCTCTGTTTGCCCACGTGGTTTCCTGCGTGTGGAGGAAAGCCCCGCTCTCCTGGCCTGGGACGTCCCCCATCCCGCCGGGCCTCCTCCAGGGAGCCCGCTGGGTCTTCACCTCCCTAGGCAGACACCGCCCCAGCACACCTGTCGGATGGTTGCACCTTAGTTCTCCTCCCAGGATTGCTTGCTTGTTCATCTCAGCACTGGGGGTTTGGCTTCTGTCCTGGTGTTCTGCAGAAACGCTGCCCCAACACAGGATGAAACTGGGGTGAGGGAGGGGGAGAAACTACCTGGGGACCCGTGGGAAATCTCAGGAGGGGAGGAAGGGCCCCCATGCTCTGCCATAGAGCAAGCGTGTGCAGAGCGGTTTCTGGAGACCCACAACCAAATGACCACATTTGTAGGGTGATGTTTGCTGGTGACTTTTATCTCGTTTTCTGTGAACTGGTGGCTCACGTCCTTTTCCCGTTTTTAAGTTGAGTTTATTCGTGAGAGTTCTTTGTGGAGTAAGAGAATTCGCCTTTAGTAACAGCAGTTACTGCTTTTCTCAGCTTGCGTATGGTGGTTTATTAAACACAGAAGCTTGAGTGTTCCTGAGGTCGGTCTTGTGTTACGGATTCAGGGTTTGGGGTTAGAAAGTCCTCTGCATTACTCCAAAGATCATTTGAAATTCAGCTGATTTAATTACTTATTTAATCCTTAATTGATCCAACAGAAAGCAGTGTACAGCCGTGTTCCTGGGTGTGGGATTGAGTCCTATCCCCAAGCTAAAACTTCGACCCCATCTTAATTTATTCCCTGAACTGACCTCATGCTAACAGCGCCATCTTCAGGCCAGCCTGAGACGTCAGCCGGGCTTCATCTTCCACGGCCTGCAGACCTAGAGAGAGGCACGTGAGAAAAATGACTGATGGTGACCTTGTGTTAACAAAGATTTGTTTTTCCACTTGTCTGTCCTTGCTGGGAGTGGAAATTCACACAAAAGGGAAAAGACTGGAGGGGATTGGTCTCTGACCCCATCTCAAGTCAACTGTTGGCCACAAGAACTGGCACTAACTTGTCACAAGAGAGTCCTAGGGCTGATTCTCTGGGAGGCTGGTCCTGGCCAATGTCACCTCTCCCAGGTGAGACAGAGACCAGTCCATAGCCTGTTTGGCACTATTGTGAAGGTCCCTGCTACCCAAGCCAATCCCTGCAGCCATTGTGAGACAGCAGGGCGGACCTAGAAACACAACCGAGTTCATGGGCTCGCTCCTGGCCAAGCCACCGGGGAGGGAAAGGCTCGGTTCTACCAAGGAGCGTTCCTGCTGAAAAGGTTCAGAGAACTTCTCTGGCTGATTTAAGCAAAAGGGACTTAAGGAGTAACCGTCAGAGCTCTCAGGTAGGAACTGAAGGGCCAAGCTTGAGAACAGATGAAAACAACACAGCAATAACGTCTTAGCAGAGACAATCCAACCTGCCCATCCCATCAGCCTGGTGATGCTATGGCCGTTCGTGACTCCTGCCTTCCTCACTCAGCTCCCCCAGGACAGGGAAAGAGCATTTGGGCCTGGCACCGGCGGCCTAGCTACTCAGGAGGCAGAGATCAGGATGCTCTTAGTTCAAAGCCAGCCCAAGGAATAATTAGCAAGACCCTGTCTTGAAAAAACCCATCACAAACAAGGGCTGGTGGAGTGGCTCAAGGTGCAGGCCCTGAGTTCAAACCCCAGTACTGCAAAACAAAAGTAGCTTCCAGACAAGTTTCCAGAGCAGCTTGTCCAACTACAGGGCTGCTCCAAAGCCTCTCCTGTCACAAATATGGAACCCATAATTGTGACACTTACGGAGCCATGTGGCCTGGGAAGCTGAAACCTCCTCAGGAATTGTTCAGTGCCAAGAATGGTTCCCTTAATCGGCTTTTGTTATTGTGTATTTGATTTGGCTCATGCGTGCACACGCGCGCACACACACACACACACGCACACACAACTTGAATTGTTTTAAATAATAAAACCATTGCACTCAGACATCAGAAAGAAAAATAAAGATAAATTTGCATAGACAAAATTTAAAAGGGCTGGCGGAGTGGCTCAAGTGGTAGAGCCCCTGCCTAGCAAGCGTGAGGCCCTGAGTTCAAACCCCAATGCTGCCATATAAATAAATAAACTGAACAAAATTTGAAATGTTTGCACAGCATAAAAGGTCATAAGTGGGATGGGGTGTAGCTCAGTGGTAGAGCACTTGCCTAGCGTGGTGAGGCCCTGGGTTCAATCCCCAGCACTGCCACACAAAGAAAAAAATGGGAGG
The DNA here is from genome assembly GCF_047511655.1 of Castor canadensis. Lineage (NCBI taxonomy): Eukaryota > Metazoa > Chordata > Mammalia > Rodentia > Castoridae > Castor > Castor canadensis. Next base: position 42,473,918 of record NC_133404.1, on the reverse strand, counting down.
GGGAAGATCGTCAAAGAAGTCAACAGACAAATGACAAGTGGGGGAAGAATTGTCACACGTGTGACAAGGGCCAATTCTAATTATGGTGGGTTTGTAAGAACATAAGAAAGACCAACAACTGAACAGAAAAATGGACAAAGGGGAAAAGGTCACAAAGAAAGGCTTAGCCTCACAAGTAATCTCTGGGATTTTTAGGGGGCCTTGGGGGCTTTTTCGGGGAATAGTTTTTGTTCTTTGTTTGTTGGGGGTGGTTGGTGGAGAAGGTGGGCAATAATTCACTAGTAATTATTTTTTCTCTTTTTTGTGACAGGATCTCACTATGCAGCCCACACTGGCCCCAAACTCTGTCCCCCAACCTCAGTCTTCAGAGTGCTGGGATTATATGCATGCACCACCATGCCCCACTTCTACTAGAAATTTTAAAATGAAAATCAAACAAATATTCGTCCTAAAGTATTGGATCTAGACAAAAATTTCAAAGTGTGATAATACACAGTAGGGTGGACAGGAAAAGAATGCGCTCTCATACTCTTGGTGGTAGTATAAACTGGTGCCATTATTTTGAAGGGAAATCTAGTAATTCAATAGCCAGGAATATACCTTACAAATAAAATCATAAAAATATGCTTATATAGCTGGGTGTGGTGGTGCATGCCTGTAATCCCAGTTACTTGGAAGTTGCACCAGTACCAGAAGACAGACAGACAGATAGATAGATATAGGCTGATTTATGTAAGAATTTATTTTACTTATTACGGTGATGCTGGGGTTTGAACTTAGGGCTTCATGCTTGCTGGGCAGGTGCTCTATCACCTGAGCCACTCTGCCAGCCCCTGCAAGAATGTTTATTAGCACAGTACTTAATAGAAAAAAAATTTTTTTGCAGTACTGGGGTTTGAACTCAGGACCTACACCTTGAGCCACTCCACCAGCCCTGTTTTGTGATAGGGTTTTTTCAGATAGGGTCTCGTAAACTATTTGCCCAGGCTGGCTTTGAACTACGGTCCTCCTGATCTCTGCCCCCTGAGTAGCTAGGATTAGAGGCGTGCAGCTCCGGGCCCAACTAGAAATAATTTAGATGCTTATAGATGGAGACCTAGATAAAAATTTTTGGGCCCTCTTTACCCCAAAATTCTATTTCGCTTTTTTTTTTTTTTTTTTTGGTGGTACTGAGGTTGTTTTGGTGCCACCATGCCTGATCCTTCTATTGAAAATGAGGTGAAAGGCCCAGAAGCACACACCCAGCACTCAGGAGGCAGAATCAAAAAGATCAGAGGTTCAAGGCCACCTGATATAGTTCAGGCCACATAGTGAGACCCCATCTTGAAAAAATAAACAAAAAAAAAATCCATATGTCAGTGCTCCAGTGGGACATTATTTATGGAAGTGAGGTGCCTTTAATCCCTCAGGAGAAAGGCAGTGGGAGGATCTCCATTTGAGGCCAGCCCAGGCAAAAGTTAACAAGACCCCATCTCAACTAACAAGCTGAGTGTGGTGGTAACAAACTGTAATCCCAGTTACTCCCAGGTAACGAGGTAGGGGGTCATGGTCTGAGGCTGGCCCCAGGCAAAAAAAAAAAAAAAAAAAAAAAACCACAAAAAAACAAGACCCTCTCTGAGGCAATAACTAAAGCAAAAGGTGGTAGGGCACCTTCCTAGTGAATTTAAGACCCCGAGTTCAAACCCTGGTACTGTCAAAAAAAAAAGAAAGAAGGAAAGATCAAAGGTTAAGGGGCAAGATGACACTTCGTGGTTAGCTCAGGGGCAAAGGGCTTGCCTAGCCTGTAGGAAGCCCTAGGTTCACCCCTGCCCCACAGTGAGCAAAGTGCAAAGTGACACCAGCTTATGTTGAATTGTTTTTTTGTGGGACTGGGGTTTGAACTCAAGCCTTCCCACTTGCAAAGCAGGTGCTCTCCTGCTTGAGCCACAACTCCAGTCCATTTTGTTGTGGTCCTTTTGGAGATGGGGGCTCAAATGATTTGCCGGGGCTGGCCTTGAACTGTGATCCTCCAGATCTCAGCCTCCCAATTAGGTGGGGGGTGGTCCAGGTGTGAGCCACTGCACCCAGCTTATGCTGAAAATTTGAAAACTACAGGAATTTATAGAATATATGTAGCAATCTGTATAGAGAAAGATACAACACTCGTGCGGTATTTCAATACCCAGAATAACCTGTTACCATTGTCGTGCGGTACCTTTCCTTGTTTTTGTTTTGCATTGTGTTGTTTTCTAGAAATAATGTAGGACATCAAATTATAAACAGCAACGGTTTTATTTTTATTTTTTGGTGACTCTGGGGTTTGGACTCAGGGCCTCAGGCTTGCTAGGCAGGTGCTCTGCCCTGTGAGTCACTCCATCAGTCCTGGTTTTTGGTGTTGGGTGTTTTCCAGGTAGGCTCTCACAAACTATTTACCCTGGCTGGCTTCCAACTGAGGTCCTCCTGATCTCTGCCTCCTGAGTAGCTTGGATTACAGGCGTGAGCCACCAGCGTCAGGCTTGAACAGCGACGTTTTAACGTGAGCATCTTGGGGCTGGGGCCGTAGCTCAGCGGTTAAGCATTTGCCTAACATGCACCAGGCCCTGGGTTCAATCCCCAGTGCTGTGAAAAAATAAAATAAAGTGAGCATCCGAGCACCAGTTCCACTCTCACGTGGCCGTGCGTCACTGCTCTGCCTAGTGCCAAGGCGTTTTCGCGTTCGTGGTAAAATCCTAGATCCAAACAGCCGCTTCCGCCCTCTGCAGCATTGCCTTTTCGGGCTTCCATGATGGGAATTTTCACACACACACGACCACAGGGGACCCATATGTTATGTCATGTCGTCCTGGTTCACAAGGTCTGAAGTCAGCCAGCCGGCCACCCACGATGACCAGTGCAGCTCCGGTCCCCATGCCCGCAGGCTGAGGCCTAGGAGGCCACAGCACAGTCAAGGCTGGGTTGCAAATGACACCCAGTGTGAAGGCAGGAAGAGGACTCACGCCTCATTCCCGGGAGAGGCGTCCTTTTCCTATTCAGGACTCACCCATCGGAAGACGACAGTCTTTTCTCTAGACAGGAGGTGGCCAATGCGACCTGTACCACGACAAGTCGAATGCATTAAACTTCTTTCCAAAATAAATGAAACTAAAACTAGTTCTAGCCGTTGACTGCTGAAGTGGCCAGTTACCGCTTCCTGGAGACATTGCTCCTCCAGGACTGCCTAAGAGTCCTCGGAGCTGGGCGTGGTGGTGCACTCTTGTAATCCCAGCACTTGGGAGGCTGGGGCAGGAGGATCACAAGTTTGAGGCCTGCTTAAGTGACACAGGGAGACCCTGTCTCAAAAAAAGAAAAGGAAGCAAGGAAAGAGGGAGGAAGAGAGGGAGGGAGGGAGGGAGGGAGGTAAGGGAGGAAGGGCAGAGAAAAACCCAGGTGCCCCAACGCTGGGCTGTGTCTGTTCCTGCCATTGCTCCTCGCCACCACAAGGTGTCACTGTTCCCACCAGAGTGACCCTGCCCGCCAGTCCTGGACTGCAGGCCTGGGAACCCCATGAGCTCAAATGATGGAGTCCCCCAGAGCCCTAGGTTCATTGTCAGGGCCACCCTTGCCCAGCCAGCCTCTCCTCTGCACACCCGCCCATGGTGCAGCACCGCCCCCCCCCCGACAACGACCCTGTCCTCCTCCTTCCCCTTGAATGGGGGGGTTTATCCACTTCCCTCCTGGGCCACAAAGGTACAACGTCCACCCCCAGAGTGAGCTCCCGCACAAAAGGCTGGTCCCCAGCTTCCCTGACCACAGGGCCTTGGGGACCTCATCCTGATTTCTCCCCAGAGGGGACCTCATGGAGCCACCCCAGAAGCCTTCCTGCCTTTCCCGGAGTGGAGCGCTGAGCACACACCCACTGTGACCTCGACGGGACAGCCTGCTCCATACAGCACGGTGCGGTACCGGGTAAGGTCTGGCCATCACCGCAGACGTCCAGGTCCTGATTGGTCTGTTGCTATTTTGGTTTTTGTAGTGCTGGACTGGAGCTCAAGGCTCATGCATTCTGAGCACAGGTTCTACCACTGAACTACACCTCCAGCCCCGTATCCTGATCTTAAAAGTTTTTATTTTGGGAGGGTCTAGCTATGTAGCCCAGGCTGGCCTGGAACTCTTGATGCTCTTGCTTCACTGCCCCCACCAGGGCTGGGATTACAGATATGCACCACCATGCCCAGACCCTGATCTTTCATGCAATATACCTTGAGAATTGTTCTATGTCATCATAAATTCTTTTTTTTTTTTGGAAGCACTGTGGTTTGAACTCAGGGCCTCACTCTTACTAGGCAGGAATTCTTACCACTTGAGCCACTCTGCCAATCCTTTTTTGTTATGCCTTTTTTTTTTTTCAAGATTGGGTCTCTAGAACTATTTGTCTGGGGCTGGCATCGAACCATGATCTTTCTGCTCTCTGCTTTCTGAGTAGCGAGGATTACAGCCTCTGTATTGACTGTTCTTGTATACACGTCTTTGTAACTACTTCTGATTATTTCCTTGACTTGGAACTCTGAGTTGAAATCATTTGTGAGTTCTTTCATTCACACTACAAGCAGACTTCCTAGAGAGCTTGTGTTGTGTGTTCTAGGACAGCGTGTATGATAAGGAATGTTTATATACTGCTCTTTTATCAAAAGTAAGCAAGCCCTCTGTTCCAGCCTGGCTGCATATCAACAAGAAAAAAAAAATTACGGGCAGGGGGTCTAGCTCAGAAGTGTAGAGCTTGCCCAGCACACAAAAGACCTTGGGTTCAATCCCCAGCACCACACGCAAGAAAAAAAAAAAAGAATTAAAACAAGTTTTAGCCAGATGCTGGTGGCTCACGCCTGTAATCCCAACTACTCAGGAGGCAGAGATCAGGAGGATCTCAGTTCAAAGCCAGCCCAGGCAAATAGTTCAAGAGACCCTATCTTGAAAAACCCCATCACAAATAAAGGTCTGGTGGGTGGCTCAAGTGTAGAGTGCCTGCCCAGCAAGCCTGAGGCACAGAGCCAGGGTTTCATTCCCAGCACTGCAAAATAATTATACCAATCTCACTCCCACTTCTTTTTTTTTTTTTTTTTTGTGGTACTGGGGCTTGAACTCAGGGCCTGTTATACCTTGAGCCACTCCGCCAGCCCTTTTTTCTGAAGGATTTTTTTTGAGATAGGGTCTCGTGAACTGTTTTCCCGGGCTGGCTCACTCCCACTTTTGTTGCCCAGGCTGCATGCCTGTCTCCCTCTCTATGCAAACTATAAATGACACAAATGAGTCTACACGGCTGGCGGCGTGGCTCAAGTGGTACAGAGCCTGCCTAGCAAGTGCAAGGCCCTGAGTTCAAATCTCAGTACCTCCAAAAAGAAGTATGCACACAGATCCTTTTTTATAGTTTTCTTTTTCGGAGGGCTTGCCTGGGACACGGAATACAGGATCCTTTTCTTACTCCAGCGTTAGACCACACATTCTGTCCTAGTAGCTTTTTCTCACGCAATTCTGAATCTAGGGAAGCATTTAACATCAGATCATGGACATCTGGCTCGTTTTGTTATTATTTTAAATCAGTCTCTACTTTTTGGGGGAGCAGCATTACTGGGGTTTGAGCTCAGGGCTTTGCACTTGCTGGGCAGGCATTCCACCCCTGGAGCCGCTCCTCCAGCCCTGCTGCTATATTTGGATTGAGGGGATTGAAGTTAGGGTCTCGCGTGTGCTAAGCTCTACCACCGAACCGTTTGTAGTCCAGGCTGGTCTCGAACTCGAACTCCTCCTGCCTCCACCTCCTGAGTGCTGGGATTACAGGTGAGCATCACACGCCTGGCTTCTAGCTTAGGTTAGGTATTTATCTAGAAATAAAAAGATTTATCTCTAGTGACTTTGTGACTACAGAATTATTGAGCTGTGGTACTGACATCTTGACAAATTTTAGAATTCTCCTGCTACCTTTCCTCCTTTTTTTTTTTTTTTTTTTTTTTTTTAGTGGTACTGGGGTTTGAACTCAGGCTCTCCTGCCTGCTAGGCAAGCACTCCACCGCCTGTACCAGACCTCCAGCCTTCTTTTTACTTTAGGTTCCTTTGGGTTTGTTTGTTTTTTAGATGGGGCCTTGCATTTTGTCCTGGCCACACTGGACTGCTATCCTCCTGATCTACTCTCGTGTAGCTGGGGTCACAGACGTGTGCCACCATGTGTGGCACACAGGTTTAATACTTTTGGTCCAGAAATGTTTTCATAAACACGACAATCTTGCTCCAGTGGGACATATCGATGAAAAGGAATTGATGTCTTTTTTGGGGGGGAGGGTGGTACCGGGGTTTGAACTCAGGGCCTTGTGCTTGCGAGATGGATGCTCCACCACTTGAGGCACACCGCCAGCCCTTTTTGCCTTAGTTGTTTTTGAGATAGGGTCTTGCGTTTATGTCCAGGCTAGCCTGGGCTGAGCAATCCTCTTATTTATGCTTTTTGGTGGCTGGGATTACAGGCGTGTACCAGTGAGCACGCCCAGCTTACTGGCTGAGAAGAGGTCTCATGAAATTTTTAACCAGGGACTTGAACTTTGATCTTTCTGATCTCAGTCTTCTGAGTAGCCAGGATTACAGACGTGAGCTAACACGCCCGGCTGTGACAAATCTTGTTTTTCCATTGTCTACAACAAACATTCATCACAAGGAAGATGACCTTATATTGCTACTTATAGGTATCATTGCTTAAAAATGTTTGGTAAGGTCAAGTCCAGGCTGTGAAACAAAAGTGCTTTCATGTGTTCGGGATGAGTAATGGCCTACATTAGGACAAAACTCCAGGCTGACGTGTAATACCTCCCTGGCCTGGATAAAAGTGTATTGAGCATCTCCACAGAGCCCAGGCTGGGACCAGTGGCTTGGACTTAGACTGACGGTCATGAACCTTTTGTGCATTTATCTGCTTGAGTCCTAATAACGGTCAGATTAAAGAAGCAAATTACTAAGTAATGTCCATGTTCCCCTGGTGTTTAACAATGTGCGCATGTGTGAGTGTGTCTAACCAGAACGTCACGCTCACGTTGCCCTGCCACACAATGAGGGTTTAAGCATCTAAATTGCACTATTCAAAGATTGATCCTCAAGTGTAGCACGCCTGTCTAGCAAGCACAAGGTCCTGAGTTCAAACCCCACTATGCCAAAAAAAATAAAAGTTTGGTCCTCGAACTAGCAGTATCAGGCAACAGGAAGTTTGATAGAAATGCAGAATTTTGCCAGGCACCAGTGGCTCACGCCTGTAATCCTAGCTACTTGGGAAGCTGAGATCAGGGAGATCATGGTTCCAGGCCAGTCCAGGCTACTTCAAAAGACCCCCATCTCCAAAATAACCAGAGCAAAAGGGACTGGAGGAGTGGCTCAAGTGGTAGAGCACCTGCTTTGCAAGTGTGAAGCCCTGAGTTCAAACCCCAGTCCCACCAAAAAAAAAAAAAAGAAAAGAAAAAGCAACTCTATCCCAAGACTACAGACCTCAGTGTCCTTCCCTGCCTGTTCCTTTTCTTCTGGAACCCCCAGGTGTAGCAGCACTTCTCAGATTCAGCCTCCTCCTTCACCTCCTCCTCGTCCTCCCTGCAGCGTCTCACACCAGCTGTTGGTATGTGAGAACCATGCAAGGACTGCTCTACTTGCATGAAGTGGTCTTGCCTGACATGGTCCCCAGGACCTCACGTGGCCTCTGTTCTCATTTCTCTGTCTTGGAGTGGCAGAAGAAATCAGCCAGACACCATACTATTCTTGAAATTGTCCTCCTCTGTTCACCCCATGCACCTCTGCACCACAAATCTCTTCTCCCTTCCTTTAAACTAAAGAAGGAACCAGCATGGTGTTACACACCTGTAATCCCAGTACACACAGGTTGAGACAGGAGGATCGTGAGTTCCAGGCCAGCCTGGGCCACAAAGGAAGACCATATCTCAAGAAAACAAAGAAAAAGTTTTCCATTACAGGAAAGATACATGGCAAAATATTATTAGTGAGGTTTTGTTGTTGTTTTCTGAATGGTAGGATTTCTCTCATTTTTGTTTAGATAAAGAAAATTAAATTTATTTAAAAAATAAATTTATATTACTTATATAATCATAAAAATAAAGGATTCTGTTAGAGGAAATGAGAAACTCCCCCTGGAGAAGGATATATGATTTCAGCATACATCATTATTTACTTTCATCTCTTTTTGTTTTTTTTGGCAGTACTGGGGTTTGAACTCAGGGCCTTACACTTGCTAGGCAGGTGCTTTATCACTTGAGCCACTCCACCAGCCCTGTGTTTTATTAGGTATTTTTGAGATAGGGTCCCTTGAACTATTTGCCTGGGCCTGGCCTCCAACTACAGGCATGAGCCACGGGTGCCTGACTCAACACACATCTTTAAACAGAGATTTTCTGTCTTGCAAAAATTAGTACAGGAGGGCCCCAGAGGCGTTTTCATCTGGGTCACAGTGCACAGAGACGCCCTTTGTAAGTAAGGGATGTGGGCTTCCAGAGGCAGGAAAGGAAGGTCGTTCACAGATCTGGGCCAGAGATGGTGGGGGGCCTTCTAGAAACCTACTCAGCTCCCCCCCGAAAGAAAGGTCATGCTGACCCCTGTTACTGATGAAGATGGGGCTTCCTTCCTCCCTCCTCTCACCCTCTCTGCTTTCCTCTCTCGGTCCCTCATTCCCTGACACTGCAGTTCCTCTGTCAGGCGTCACGGCCACCATAGCCCATGGCCTTGCACCTGTCCACCTTCACCTCCACAGAGGAGAGGTCTTTTTCTTGGCTTCATCTTACAAAGTCCCAGGGAAAGCCCCTGCCAGGCTCCGCGCAGGACATGTGGCTCTTCCTGCTGACCCATGGGTAAGGCCGTGCCGTTCCGTGATGGGCTCAGTTGGGTCCAGTGCCCAGCTTCCAACCAAACCCTGCTCAGGTAAGAAGTCTGCGGCTCCCGCCTGAAGCGTCGGACTTTGGATGTGTGAAAGAGCAAGTGCTTTTTCCCATCGACAGCCAACCACAGCCACTTGCAGGGGACTCCCGAACTGCTCTTGCTGAAAGCACTGGCTCCCTTCCTTGGCCCACGGATTAACTAAACACAGGAGAAAGCTTGGCACCTCTGTCTCCATTTTGTACCTGCTGTCCTTTGCTCAGAGCCATTCTCCCCTGCAGCCACCTTGGAATCAAGGAAGGACAGGAATGATGGAGAGCATCTTTGTTTTTTGGTTTTTTTTTTTTCTTTTTCTTTTCTTATTCATATGTGCATACAAGCCTTGGTTCATTTGGAGAGCATGTTTGTGACAAGGGACTGAAACTTCCCCTAAGGAACAGCAGAGCCTGCAGGACAGACCACCCCAAATGGAGCAGGAGTGATCTCGTAGGAACCAGATTTCTCCCCTCAGTGATGACACCGGCAACGACTTCTCTGGAGCCCTTGAAGATCAAGGACTGAGATAATGGTCAACCAGGCTCCACTTGACCACTGGAACGCAGCTGTGACCAGGACTGTTAAACTAAGCATACCTTTGTCCCCTGCCCTAAATCTTTGTCCAGTTAGAGCTAAAGCTCACGTCTGCTTACCCTGTCTCTCCCACGGCCTGTCCCGAGCCGTGCACTAAACCTCCTTTCTCTGCCCTGCACCACGTCTCTTTATCTGGCATTCAGGGCCGAGTGGCCTGACCTGACATGCGGAAGCCCAGGAGTTTGGGCCTTGGGTCCGGATCTCTGGTTTCACATTCCCCCCGTGCAAATGGATCCTTTGCACACAACTCTGTCACCACATTCTCCTTTACGTCTTCCATTTGTCCATGTTCGCTAATCATTTCCGTGACTGTGGTATTTAATGACAGAACGATGACAGATGTGATCTTGAGGCCAAGGGTCACACACACCAAGGCTGGCAGAGCAGGAAGACAGGACACCCAGGTCTTGGATGACATCCTGGAGTTGCTGTGCCAGCCTTGTGTTTTGTTTTTTTGCAGTACTGGGGATTGAACTCAGGGCCTCACACTTGCCAGGCAGGCGTTCTTACTGCTGGAGGTTTTTTTTCGGTTGGGTATTTTTTGAGATAGGGTCTCTCAGACTGTTTGCCCAGCTGGCTTCAAACTTCAGTCTTCCTGATCTCTGCTTCCAAAGTAGCCAGGATTACAGGCGTGAGGCATCAGTGCCAGCTAGACTTCTTGATTTGTGAGGAAAATAACCCCTGATTCCGCTGCAGCACAGAGGTCAGCTGCTGCTCTTTATAGGTACATTTCTTTTTGTTCTTTTTATGTCATGCAGGGATTGAATCCAGGGTCTCATGCATGGCTAAGTACAATTCTTTTATCATGAGCTATATTCCCAGACTTTTTTTTTTTTGCAGCACTGGGGTTTGCCTCACACTTGCTAGGCTGGTGCTCTACCGCTTGAGCCACTCCTCCAGCCCTTGATTTCTTGACAGCCTTTGACCCTTAAAGGTAAGCCAATGCGAGGAGAAGGGGAGGGCGATGATAGGAATCCAGAGGGGTTGAAAGGAGCATGTACACAGCCCGCTCTTTTTCTAAGGGGCGGTGTGGGATCGCGCCCAGGGCCTTGGCAGGCTGAGCATGCACTCTTCCACTGGGCTGCACTCCCCACCCCTATTTTTGGTTTTAATTTTTTTATTGTGTGGGTGGGGATAGAGTGTGGTATTTACAAAAGTTCTTACAATATATTGAATACGACATACTTGAATTCACCCCCTCCATCATTCTCCTTTACCACCCCCATTCCTGGAACCGCCCCCTTCTTTGTTGAATCATGGAAAGAAACAGACCCAGAGGACACAGGAGTTGGTCCAGCAGAGCAGAAATGGCAGCCAAAGCTGAATTGAGCAGGACAGATGTAGTAACCAAGACTTCTTTGATTCTAGGTAGCATGAAAGTTCCAGAGATCTCCAGTTCTTCCCAGTGAGGGTAATGGAAGTACCAGAAGTTGAGAGCTAGGAAGCCTCCCAAAGGACCCTCCTGGCTCAAGGTCTCCAGAGGAGCCCGGTGCCATGGCTTCAGGGCAGCATCCTCAGCGGGCAGGGAGGAAGACAGACCACTAGGCTCGAATGGCTCCGCTGGGGATGTGAGGGGCACGGAGACCATGCAAAAATGTGGCCAGATGAGCTGCCTCTCAGGTGGGATGCGCAGGGGCAGGGGAGATCCAGGGTCCCTCTGCCCAGGCTTCCCTCACCTAGAAAACACCTTGAGCAGGAGCAGGGGGAGGAGAGACTTTGGAAGCTGGAAGCGACTCTCATAGGGTACTTCAACACTGAGTTGCCTAACACTTACCCCAAGTAGACTGTTTAAAACCCTGAGGACACTTTTATTTGTAGCTGCTAAACAACTGTCCAGTTGAGGCTGGGCAGGATGGTACCCACCTGTCATCCTGGGAGGCTGAGGCAGAGGCAAGAGGACCTCGAGTTCAAGACCAGCCTGGGCTACATAGAGAGACCTGTCTCAAAACAAAAACAAAAACCTCCCAAGGAATCTTAGTTCAGGCTCCAAGTTGGCTTCAGAAAACACAGGTATTTTCTTTTGTTTTCTTTGCAGTACTGGGGATTGAACTCAAGGCCTCAAGCATTCTACTACTCCCCAGTCCTTTTAATTTTAGTTAGTTTTTTTTTTTTTTTTTTTTGGTACTGGGGTTTGAACTCAGGGCCTCACACTTGCTATGCAGGGGCTCTACCACTTGAGCCACTCCTCCAGCCCTTTTGTGATGAGGTTTTTTGAGATAGGGTTTCACACACTATTTTCCTGGGACTGGCTTCGAATGCAATCCTTCTGATCTCTGCCTCCTGAGTAGCTGGGATTACAAGCAGGGTCAACCACACCTGGCTTTTTACCATAAACTTCTTTCGAGAGGTGTCACAGGAGTTTGGCAGAGCACGTCACAAGGACTCATGTCCTAAACTCCACTATGGTAGGCAGCCTCCACGGTGGTCTCTATGGCCCTGGCTTCCCAGTGTCTCCCTCCCACGCTGTACCAGGGTCAGTGTGTGCGGCCAGCAGCATTGGCAGAGCGCCGTTTATGCTGCTCCCAGGTTGGGTTCGAGCTTCTGCTTCTCTCTCTTAGATTGCCCACTCGGGAAAATTAGCTGCTGCACTGTGAGAAAAGGCAACATGTGAGGAAACCACCACCCGGGGATGACAGTCACGTCCTCGCCTCCCTCATGCTCGGAAGACCTCGATCAGAGAACCAGGCTGGGCTGTTCGGGATTCCTGGCCCACAGAAATGACAATTCACAAACGTTTGTTGTTTATAACCTCCAAGTTTGGATGGCAGTTTGTAACAAAGCAATAGATATTGGATGTACTCCTTCTCTTGAAAATTTCATTGGTCAGCTGGGCTCCAGTGGCTCACGCCTCTAATCCCAGCTTCTCAGCAGGCACAGGTCAAGAGGATCGGGGTTCAAAGCCAGCCTGGGGAAATAGTTCATGCGGCCCTATCTCAAAAAACAACCATCACAAAAAAGGGCTGGTGGAGAGGCTCAAGGTGTAGGCCCTGAGCTCAAGCCCCAGTGTCACAAGAAAATAAAATTAAGTGATCAGCCGGGCACCGGTGGCTCACATCTTTGATCCTAGCTACTTGAGAAGCAGAGATCAGAAGGATGGAGTTTCAAAGTCAGCCCCAACAAACAGTTCAAGAGATCCCATCTCAAAAATAACCAACACAAAACATGCCTGGCAGAGTAGTTCAAGTGGTAGAGTGCCTGCCCTGAGTTCAAACCCCAGTAACACCAAAAAATAAATTGTCTAGGTGCAGTGGTACACACTTGTAGTACCAGCTACTCAGGAAGCTGAGGCAGGAGGACCGTTTGATCCCAGGAGTTCCAGACCAGCCTGGGCAATACTGTGAGACCCTGTCTCAAGGGGGAAAAAGTCAAGTTAGTGGAAGCACCTGCGCGACCACTTGCGCAGCTGGTCTCACACTTGTGCGCTCAGGTGATCTTTCCAGCTCAGCCTCCCGTGTAACAGTGAGTACCGGTGTGAGCCACCACGCTTGGCTCTCTTTTATTCATCTCGAAGTATTTTCTTTCCTTTTTTTCCCTTTTTTTGTGATTTGAACTCAAGTGGCAGGTGCTCCACCACTTGAGCCACACCCCCAGCCCCAGGTGCGTTTTCTTTGTGACCAGTCCCCAAAGAGCTCACCTGCTCTCACCTGAGACCACATTTCCCAGCATGCCTCCCGTCCTCCCTATTAACAGGTGCGTTACCCCGAGCTGGGGCTCAGCCGGGACGTGGCGCCTGCGGGTCCTGCTGTGGAGGTGCGGGTTTGCATGCGGCCACCAGGTCCAGGCCCCTCAGGGATGGGAAGGAAGGTTGGCCAAGAGAAGGCTTAGGAGAGAGGGAAGAGGAGAGAGGGGAGAGGGGAGAGGGGAGAGGGGAGAGGGGAGGGGAGAGAGATTAAAAAAAAAAACAAGGCGACCTTTCTGGGGTTGACCCCAGGACTCTCTGCTTGGGGATCCTGGTGGCCGGCTTTGGTTTTCAGGCAGTGGCAGAACCTCTGGGGAGGTACTGATGCACAGTGAGGTCTCTTGCGTTGGGACTGGTGGCTGTCAGTGATGCGGCTGGGATGCCAAGGAAAAGCTGCTGTTCAGAGGGTCCTCTTCTCCATGTCTTCCAGCACAGTTGCAAGCACAGGCTCTCAAAGGGTGAGCATAGCCTCCTTTACTCTGAGCGCAAGGATTTTGAGAGGGCCAGGTCTGCATGGCCTTAGGGACATCATTTCTTAGAACTCCAGCCCTTTGAGACTAATTGCCTCCATGACAGAAAAAGAAAGACTCCCGTCTTCATGGCTCTTTATGGTTTGCAGATGTCTTTGGTATCTATTGTTTTCTTAAAATCTTAAAACATACCCTGTGATACTGTGTACTACTATTCCTGTTTTCTTTCTTTCTTTCTTTCTTGCGATACTGGGGCTTGAACTCAGGGCCTTCACCTTGAGCCACTCCACCAACCCAATTTTTTGTAATGGGTTTTTGAGATAAGATCGCTTGAACTACTTTTGGGGGCTGGCTTTGAACAGTGATCCTCCTGAGTAGCTGGGATTACAGGCGTGAGCCACCTGCGCCCAGCTGTATTCCTGTTTTCTGACTGACACTTGCAATTTTAGTGGCAAAGGTGAAAGTCCAACCCAGGTGTTTGTAGAAAAGGGAAAGCTGTCCCTAGAGTATTTATACCTATTACTTAAAAAAACAAAACACTCCAGTGCTTTTTCTAAAATACCATGGATGGGCCAGGGCTGTAGCTCAATGGTAGTGCGTGTTTGCCAAGCAGGTACAGGTCCTGGGTTCCAATCCCAGCACCACACACACAAATTAATACCATGACTACCTGCTTTATTTCATATCTATTACACAAGTAGTACATACTCACTGAGGAAAAGGACATGCAAAATGAAAATGTCACCCCAAACATTATCAGGAAAGAGTTACTAACTTACCAGCCTTTTCCTAAGCATGCTAACATCTAAAACCAAAACAGGACCTGGGGTGTAGCTCAGTAGTAGAGCCTCTGCTAGCATTTGTGAGGCCCTGGTTTTGATCCCCAGTACTGCAGGAGGGGAAAAGGTGCTGGTACAGCGGTACAGACCTGTAATTCCATCTACTTGGGAAGCTGAGACAGGAGGATCTCAAGTTCAAGGCCAGCATAGTGAAGCCCACGTCTTCGGGCTTGTGCACACACGTGTACACACTCAAGAATAATGCTGGGATTTAAGTGTAAATTCACTTGTACTTCCCACTTTCTTACACATTGTACTGGAAATATATTTTGGCAATAGTACTTTTGTGTATATACATCAATTAAAATAACAGTATTTTGTTGTATGGAGTAGAATATTGTATGGAAGAGAATATTAGACTGAACCATATATTTTACCTATAAAAATCGCAGTTTCATTTGGTTCAGTCAAATATAATTATTCCTTTTTGTGGGACACTAATATTATTTCAGAATTTTCACCAGTGTTCTGATGAGCATCCTTTAACTGGCTTTTTAAAAAAATCTTATTTGTTGAGATATGATTTTGTCATTTCATTAGGATTCACAGTTAGAATTCTGGGTCAAAGAATAGATTTCTAAGGTATCTGATATTTTGCCAAGTGCCTCATGGGAAGATTGAGTCCATTTATGCATTCCCACAGGGTGCAAGTGAAAAATGTTCATTCCTTCGTCGTCTACTCATCGCAGCAGCTGTTATACTTTAAGGGTTGATAGAAGTCAGCTTTAATACTAACCCTCTTTTATCAATGAAGGTGTTGAAGGAGATTTAAGTAACTTTCCTAAGGCCACACACACACCTTGTGAATTCAGACCCAGGCCAAGTGATCCTCAATTTGACTCTTTACCTCTGTACCATATTGCCTAAGAGTATCATTCTTTATTATTATTATTATTATTTATTTTGGTGGCACTGGGGTTTGAATTCAGGGTTTAATGCTTGCTAGGCAGGCGCTCTTACCACAGCCCTTTTTTTTTTTTTTGAGGCAGGGTGTCACCATGTAGACCAAACTGGCCTCGAACTCATGATCTTCTTGCCTCTGCCTCCACCTTCTGAGTGTATCATTCTCATTGGATTCCTTTTGTGAGGTTAAAGGTTTTTCATGTTTATTTTTTTTTTCTTTTACAATTGCCTATTCAAGTCCTTTGCCCATTTTTTTTTTCCTTCAACAAGTGTTTGTCTTTTTCTCAGAAGTGTATCGATAGGTGCCATTCTGGGAAAAGTTTAAAACCCAGCGTTACAGGTAACTCTCGTGATTCTTCCCAAGGGAGATGTCATGACAGTTTTGTTTCTGATAAAATTACCTCTCCACATGGGTTTAGACTTGTGCCTGCAAAATGAGTTTCTTTTTTTCAAAATGAGTTAAGTGTGCATTGGTGGTATAGAGATGAGCTTAGCCACCTTCCAAAATGAATTATTAAAAACATGAGTTATTAGGCTTACTCTAGAGTTTCTATCACCCAGGCCTGGGATAGGGTTTTATTATAGAACCCAGGCTGGCCTCGAACACATTATGTAGCCCAAACTGGCGTGGAACTCGTGATCTTCCAGTCTCAGCTTCCCTAGTGCTGGGATTTCAGCTATGAGCCACCATTCCCAGTGGCTCTTTGTTTTTAATGGGAGGAAAAGAGTTTTGTTCTCAGCTTCCTGGGTATCACTTCACCACTTTATCTTGTTTGTCCCTGTAATGAGCCCAAACTCCCATGAGTTGCCCCTTGCTATTCTCCACCTACAGAAGAAAAAGAGCTTGATTTTGACCAGACCTTGTATGACTGGCTCAGATTCACATCCTGTATTCACCTTCCTGGGTAGGACCTGTAGACCAGGTGCAATCTCCCAGTTGGAATGGGAGGAGACTCCATGGGTCCTCCCGCTGCAAAACCTTGAGATGAGGACAATCTTGAGGGAGAGTCACACAGGTGAGGGTGAGAGCCACAGTGGGAGAACACTGGCATTTCAGCCCTTGTTTAGATGAAGAATTTTGGGGGTGGGGAGAAGAAATGGATCTTTTCAGGCTGGCAGAGTGGCTCAAGTGGTAGAGTACCTGCCTAATAAGCGTGAATACCTGAGTTCAAACCCCAAGACCACCAAAAAAAAAAAAAAAAAAAAAAAGAAGAAGCAATTGGAATGCTGACATAGACTAGGCAAAATTTAGGCCTCAGGCAAGGGAAGTAGTAGACTCTTGCCCTAGACTTTTATTCTTATTATGGAAGTTTACACTTGATTTCCTGGGCAGTCAGTCAACTGGCTAAAGTCTTCATTTTGAATAAACGTTGCACTTTTTTGTTTGTTTGTTTTTTTCAGTACTGGGGTTTGATCTCAGAGCTCGTGTTTGCTAGGCAGACACTTTACCCTCGAGCCACTCTGCAAGGCCTTTTGGCCGTGGTTATTTTGGGGGTAGGGTCTTGCTGGACTGGGATCATAACATCTCTGAAAGAACTGCCCTATTTCAACAATATGTGTGTAGTGGGTTTTTCATTTTGTTTTGTTTTTGTAGGATGAGGAATGGAACCCAGGGCCTCACACATGGCTGGGCAAGTGCCCCACCACTGAGCTATACCACGAAGTCCTTAACAAACCTCACGGAGTAAAAAGCAGAGTGGTCATGTGAAATGAGTCTTCCGCAGAGACAGAAATTTTAATCATTCTTCCTGCTTTCTGGCATTCTTTCCTGGCATCTGATAACTATCCTGTGTTATTTGTTAATTTTTCAGACTTTGAGCATCAAGTGGCAATACTCAGACAGGATGTCCATTCATTCAGGACAGGAATGTTCCCTGACAGGACCATTACAAAGATTTCTTGTTCTACTTGGGGAGGAAAGTGGGAGAGGGCCCTGGGATTAGAAGGGCCCCATGGAGCTCTTTGTGCAGCCGAGGGGTTTACAGGAGCTGCTGCATGGGAAAGAAGCCTGGTGTGCGGATTGTGGGAAGAGCTTTAACCTGAGCGCCTGTCTCATCAGACACCTGAGAACCCATACTGGCGAGAGGCTTCAAGAAGAGCTCGGACCTGCTCACGCATTGCAGGACACACACTGGGGAGAAGCCCTGCCACTGCAGTAGGTGTGAGAGGAAGTTTGGCTACAGCTCGACACCCATCAAACATCAGAGAACCCACTCGGGAGACAGACCCTACACGTGCCCTGAGTGTCAGAGAGCTTTCATCGAAGCTCAAATTTCATCACTTACCAGAGGGTCCGCATGGAGGTAAAGCCTCACAGGTGTGACAGCTCTGGGGACAGTTCTGACCAGAGCTTGGACCTGATCAAGCACCAGCGAACCCACACAGGACAGCGGCCTTCCCAGTGCCCAATGTGCAGCAAGGGCTTCCGGGACAGCTCTCGTTTTGGAGCTCACGTGAGTATTCACTCAGGAGAACGGCCTTTCAGTTGTCCCGACTGCCACAAGAGTTGCAGTCAGAGCACACATCTGGTCACACACCAGAGGACACACACAGGTGAGAGGCCTTTCAAGTGCAAGGACCGTGGGAAAGGATTTGCGCACAGCTCTCCCCTCATCAAACACCAGTGAGTCACCTGGGAGGCAGACCTTACAAATGAGCTTCAGCCAGAGCACTCACTTCACCACGAACCAATGCATCCACTTAGGGGACAGACCCTACCGATGTCCGATGTCTGGAGTGTGGCAAACCCTTCAACCAGCGTTCCCTTTTCCTCACGCACCAGAGGACACATACCGTAGAAAACGGTTCCATTGCAGTGTGTGTGACAAGAACTTCCGGCAGAAGGCACATCTCTTGTGCCATCAGAACACCCACTCGGTTTAGGATGCAGTCTTCAGAGGTTCTGCTGCCCTTTCTACATCTCCACTGCTGTCTTTCTGTCCCCCAAATTAAGGACACCTGCACTGCAACGAATAATTGAGGTCTTGTACAAAGCCCTTAATGAAGTGCCTGGTCCTCAGAGACACTCAGTACAGCGTGGGTGTTTTTCTCAGCCTTACTTCTCAGTAAGGAATTTATCTGTGCAGCATCCAAGTCCAGGACTTGCAAGAAAGTAGATTGCAAGTAGAAATCCTGGGATCTGAAGAGAGATTTAGTAAACGGAAACTCTCGCAATGTCCCGCTGTGCAGGCATTAGTCACCAGAAGTCCCCTCAGTGTGACAAGGCAGAATCATCGTAGCGGATGTCTGTGGTTTTGTGACTTAGAGGATGCACGAATCTTAGGACCTCTCGTACAACAGTGTAGGCGGTGGCCTTGCTGCAGCTTTGCTGTCATCTGAGAAAAGACCTGATGACAACAACAAAAATGAAAATAGCAGATGACGAGCAAGGCTGGGGACCTGGGAGGAGAACAGCAAAGCCGGGGAGCAAAATTGCTGCCAGGACCCTTCTTGGCCTGGAGCTGAAGGAAGTGGCTCCTGTTTTCTAACTGGCTGGGTCACAGTGACCCTTCAGACATAGGTTAAAGTGACTCTCCGATCCCCGCAGGCCATTCATTGTAGGCCAGGCAGCAATGCACTCCTATATTTAACTGAAATCAATTGAGGGGGTCAGTGAGATGAGAGGAAGTGAAGGGCTTAGACCTGGCACTTGGCCCCAAGTTTTACCCACCTTACCTACCTCGGAGGGTTGTCGTGAGGATCTAACACCCACGTACATGGCACTGTTGTTAAACTGTGACAGTAACATCTCTAAAGTTCAACCTTAGTGTACTTCTGCTGACGTCATTTTCCTGTGACATTCTGGCTGTTTCTCCAGGGTCCCATGTTCTTTTTTTGTTGTTAATTTATTCACGTGTGCATATATTGTTTGGGTAATTTCTCCACCCTGCCCCTTCCCCCCGCCCCCATGTTCTGTTATAACAAGGGGTTTGAACTCGGAGCCTCACACTTGCTAGGCAGGCACTCTTAGCTTGAGGCACTCCCCCAACATTTTTTTATGGTTTTTTTTTTTTTTTTGCTCACAAACTATTTGCCCGGGGCTGGCTTCGAACCTGATCCTCTTGAGTAGCTAGAATTATAGATGTGAACCACAAATGGCTGACAGCTCTGTGGTTTTTAAAATGTTGCTGTCTAAATTTCAACCTCTCTGACAGATATCTAAGCCCCAATACAGGAGACTGTTTTGATGAAATTTCAAAATGCACAAAGTCTCAACTTTTCTAATGTACCTTTTGGTGTACCTCTCTCCCCTCTGGCTTATCTAGGCTCCCTGTGCTAAAAGTTCAATACTCATTACTCCTTAGTCAGGAGACCATCTAACTCCACCTTACTTCCTAATATTATCCCAGCCTGAAACAGGAGGGAAACTACATTCCGTAAGCTGGGAATGATTTGACATCCCTTTTCTGGCAACGAGAGAACACCTCCTCTTATTTCACTACCCAGGTATTGTTCTAAATCAAACACCATCAGAACACGGACAACTGCAATGACCTGCTTAAAAATCAGATGAGAAAGAAAGGAAGGAGCCCAGAAGGCAGAGGTAGGGGCAGTTGACATGAACTTCAGGGACTTCATGTCTGGGGGCAGAATGGAAAAGACTCCTTGGAGGCTCCCTTCTGAGAGGTTGCCCTGGATGAAGGTACAATATCCTGCAAGGGAGCCAGTTTGCGGACATTCAAGGATAACAAAAGCTACATTATTAGCGACAAGAGTGGAACCCCAAAGGCAGTTTGTACTGTCTTCTGTGAGTGACCCCAGGCTTAGAATCTAGGAGAACAGAAGCAGCACAGACCTGGCTCTGAGTTCAGGTGCAAGTATTTACTGCCAACCAGCCTTGTCAGTCAGTCTATCACCCTGTATCAGTCTGTCTGCTACATCAGATAAAGCTGCCTTCGAGTCTAGCCACGTACAGACCTGACACCCCAGTATGTGTCCTGTGCTGGGAGCAGACTTCCACGTGTGCACCTGCACACCCACGACGTGAGCAGTAGCCTGGAGACCAGTCCCTCCCCAGGTTCTCAAGGGGAGGTGACAACTTAGCTCCCAGCAGAGTTGGCACCTTCCTTCCAAAGTAAAACCCTCCCAGGCTCCAGCCCCACCTACCCCACCTCCTAACAATATCTCACAGACCCAGCTTACTGGCTGGACCCAAGGGCTCTTTTCTACCAGTTCTTTTGCATGTTGTACACCTGCGGGTGTGCTGATGCTATGAAATGTGACCTCTTGAAGGGCAATGTGTGACTTGCTCTGTTGCCCTCTCCCCATGCTATTCCCCACACACAGCCATGAGCAGGGAATTTTTTGGTTTTTTTGGGGTGTTGGAGATGGAACCCAGGGCCTTGTATATGCTAGACAGGTGCACAGTGGAGGCAGAGCAGAGGTCACCTCTTTCTCATATTTTCCCTGTTCCACCCTATGAACACAGGTTCAGCGTCTTACACACGCTCCACGAATCCTCCCACTCACTCCCAACTCGAGGTCCTCCTCACCCAGCCCTCACAGAGCCTCTCAAACCTATCTACCAGACCTTTCCATCTCTGCTGCCACTCTGTGTTCCCAAGTGACCACAACCTCTCACCTGAACTCTGGCAGCAGCCTCCTAACTGATCTCAGTTTTATTCTGGTTCGACTTTCTTCTCACGAAGCCAGAGTGATTTTTTTGGCAGTACTTGGGTTTGAACTCAGGGCCTCACTCTTACTAGGCACTAGAGCTACACCCCCAGCCATTCACTGCTTAGTTATTTTTCAGATAGGGTCTCAAACTTTTTGCCTGGGTGGCCTGAGTAGGGAGGATGACAGGCATGAGCCACTACCCCAGCTCCCAGGGCAATCTTTTAAAACCGTAAAATCTAACCACCCCACTTCTCTGCTTAACACAAGCGGCTCCCACAGCTTCTGGGATGAAGATCTACGTCCTAGCCAGGCCCACAAAGCCCTGCGGTTTGGTCCCCTCCCAGTTCCAGCCTCTTCTGAGGTTACAGTCCCACCTGGCTGTGCCTTAGCACACTCGGCATTCTTTGTTCCTCGGTTCCCCACCCTCTCCCTCTGCCAGAGTGCACACCTGAAAGCCTTGGTACTGACTATTCTCTCAGCCAAGCATGTGCCCCGCCCTCCAGATCTTTGTGGGCTATTTGCCAACCAGGTGTCAGCCTGAGCTCATCTCCTTACCAAGACTCGCCCTGGGAACCCCAGCACATAGGCCTCCCCCATAGTCACACTCTTATCCTCGCCTTTTAGTTTTACAGCATCCTTACACCTGCTGGATATTTTTTGTTTTGGTGGCATTGAAGTTTGGACTCAGGGCTTCACACTTGCTAGACAGGTGCTCTTACTGCTTGAGCTACTCCACCATCCTGCTTTGTGTTGGGTGTTTTCAAGATAGGGTTTCCCAAACTATTTGCCCAGGCTGGCTTCAAACTGTGATCCTCATTAAGCCCTGAGTTCAAACCATAATCCCACCAAAAAAAAAAATAGATAGATACATCTACCTATCTACCTATCTATCTACCTATCATCTACCTATCCATCTATCTACCTATCTATTTACCATCTATCTATCTAGTCTTCCTATGACAGGCACCACAGCTGTAATCCTAGCTACTCAGGAAGCAGAGATCAGGAGGATCATGGTTCAAACCCAGCCTAAGCAAACAACTCATGAAACCCTATCTCAAGTAAAAAACCCCTTCACAAAAGGCTGGTTGGGTGGCTCAAGGTGTAGGCCCTGAGTTCAAACTCCAGTACTGTGCAAAAAAACAAAACGCAATCCTCCTGATCGCTCCCTTCTGAGTAGCTAGGATTACAGATGTGAGCTATCAGTGCCTGGCTGGATTATTTTATTGTTACTTTATTTGTTTTTGCTAAATTCCATGAAAGGAGAGCACCATTCCTCTTGTTTCCATTCTTTTACAGTAGATGCTCAATACATACTTGCTGGATAAATGAATGAACAAGTGAGTGTCCACAGGAACTCATTATGCTGGGAACACCGGAGTGAGATGGAGCTGGACAAGTGAGGACAGGTGACACCAGGAAGGTGCTCAGTTGCTAAACTCCGGAACCTGGAGCTTCTGCTCCAGGGGGTGGAGCCTTGTTCCTAGTGGTTTTCCAGAAGAGAGACACTATTGGCATCTGAGGGACAGTGACTTACAGCTATGTTTAAGTCATTACAGAGAGAAACGCTGCAGACTTTGAGACAACCCTGACAGAGAAGGCTTAGCACGGGTCTGGCACATTACAAGTCTCCAATACCAGGGCAGCACCGGTGGAACAAAATGGAGAAACCATTAAGCCATCTTTCTACCTTAAAATAATTCTTCCTGGCTAAGCATGGTGACTCACACCTGTAATCCCCACTACTCAGGAGGCAGACACTAGGAGGATGTGGTTCTAGGCTAGCCCAGGGAGAAAGTTTGAGAGACCCCCATCTCAACCAATAGCTGGACGGGGTGGTACGTGCCTGTCATCCTAGTTATGCAGAATGAGTAAAATAGGATTACATCCAGGTCAGTTCAGGAAAAAATTGAGAACCTATCTCCAAAATAAGAAAAAAAAAAAAGAGCCGGAGAGTCTGGCTTAAGTGGTAGAGCACCTGCCTAACAAATGTGAGGTCCTGAGTTCAAACTTCAGTACCTCCAAAATAATCATAATTCCTTCTAGATCCTGTCTCCACATTTCTTCCCTTCCCCTTTTGTCATACTTTCACTCATGCAGACTCATCCTCAGGGCTGTGGTGTCCTGGACCTTTAAGGAGGGCACCCCACCCATATGAACTCCAGATGGACTCTCCAGGGTCTTTTCACATCCACATCTGAAGGCCTCTGTCTCCCTCCCATCCAACAACTCTTTCCTGTTCCTGCTCTCTATGGTTTCTCTGTGTAATCCTCTCTGCCTTTGGTGGATGTGACTGTCCTACATTTCTTTTTTTGCTGTACTGAGGCACTCCACCAGCCAGTCCTACACTTGTGCATACAGATTTTCCCCGCCTTTCCCTGGCTCCTCCTCTTCTTCCCTTAGGCATTGCCCCCCAACGCAGCCCTCCATATTCTGGCCTTTGTTGCTTTCCTTCCTTTCTTTTCTTGTTCAGAATGAGGGTCTGGCTTGACCTCTCTGGAAGTCCTGCTGCCTGGTAGCCACTCCCTGGGATGGCCTGCTGCCACCTAACCAGAGCTCCAAATGACAGTCAGCCCTCCTCCAGAGCTCCTCCAGGGGGCTCTCCTGCAAACTGCTGAGGACAGAGATTGGCCCACACCTCCTGGTCGGCTTGGGTCTCTTGTTGGTGCCAACCAAGTCTTGTAGCATCTGCCCCAACAGTGTCTCTTTAAAACACTGTAAAAGTGTCACATTATAGATTTGTTTTGAAATACAGAAGTGCCCAAAGCAAAAGAATGCCTTCCTCAGCCCTCCCCAGCCCCTCTCCGGGTTCAGTTCCGAAAGTCAGGCACAATCGTCTTTCCAGCTGTTTTTTTCCGTTCCCACGTCATCGTCTGAATGACAGTGAAAGTTTTCCATCCGCACTTTTCCTTTCAGTTCAGCCCAAGAAACATTTATCAAGTGCCTTCCACACATCAAGTCCTACACTAGATCCCAGAGGTATGAAGACAAAGAGGTTCCCACCCAAAATCTGTTCAACACTGGGCAGGTTACCTCATCTTGCTGACCCATCTGTAAAATGACAATACGACACCTGGCGCATCGCATCTGCCCACGAATGGCAACGACAGTGACACTGGCCATAATCTTTTCCTTAGAGGACCTGTAGCTTAATGGAGAGACTTGAAGAATAAAATTTATCTAGGTGAAGAAAGATGGGCAAATATTTTTGCAAAGGGGAGAGAGAAGGAGGTCGGCTAAAATGACGAGGCTGAGGTAGGGAGTTCAGAGGCTGAGAGTTACGAGTCTGGACTTTGTCCTCTAAGACATTAATATTTCAAATATGAGCCAAAAAGCCAGGCACTGGTGACTCACGCCTGTAATCCCAGTTACTCAGGAGGCAGAGATCGGGAGGATCAAAGTTCAAAGCCAACCCAGGCAAATAGTTCAAGAGACCCTATCCTGAAAATACTCAACACAAAGGTGAGTGGAGTGGCTCAAATAGTAGAGTGGCTGCCTAGCAAGCATGAGTCCCTGAGTTCAAACCCCAGTGCTACCAAAATAAATCCAATATTGAGTTCCAAAAGCAAGACACAGAAAAATACCTGTAGTAAGAGTCAAAATATAATAGAGGTGAAGGAGACAGCACTGAACTGCTTGTCACTTCAGCAGTGAGGACAAACATGCACTGTAATGAAAATCAAAGGATGCACCGGTACAAACTTCAGGATCTGTTCTGCCCTGGGTGCTGAGTACACAGATTTCTTTCTTTTCTGGTAGTATTGGGGTTTGAACTCAGGGCTAGGCTGGTGCTCTACCACTTGAACCACAGCTCCTAGTCATTTTTGCTTTAGTTATTTTTTAGGTAGGGGCCTACGCTTTTCCCCTGGGCCAAGATCCTTCTCCCTACTTGGAATTACAGCCATGAACAACCATACCCAGATAAGATCTCACTAACTTTTTGTCCAGGGTTGGCCTCAAACTGCAGTTCTCTTGATCTTGACTGGGATTACAGGAATGAGCCACTGTTCTCAGCCAGCTTTTCTTTTCTTCCCTTTTTCCCCCCCGCCTGCCTTGGCAGTATTGGAGTTTGGACTGAAGCCCTTTTGCTTGCTAGGCAGGTGCTCCAGCACTCATACCAAGCCCCCGGCCCTTTTTGCTATAGATATCTTTTGAACAGGGTTTTGCTTTTTCGCCCCGATTGGTCTGGACTATGATCCTCCTATTATTCTTCCTGAGTAGCTGGAATGACAGGCATAAGCCACTGTTCCTGGCTCAGGTTTTCTTTTTTAAATACTTCAAATTGTTAATAAATATTCTCATATTCCTTTCATTTATAATACATTTTGCAAGGAAAAAAAAAATAGAAAAACAGTGCACTTTTCCAAAGACTGACCATCTCCACTTAAATCTCAGAAAGTTTAGTTCAGCTGAGGGGAAAAGGCAATCCAAGGGGTG
Organism: Castor canadensis; assembly: GCF_047511655.1. Taxonomy (NCBI): domain Eukaryota; kingdom Metazoa; phylum Chordata; class Mammalia; order Rodentia; family Castoridae; genus Castor; species Castor canadensis. The sequence goes on along the minus strand of NC_133404.1, from coordinate 42,448,485 downwards.
TCCGGAATTCCTTCTTGTGCCTCTTATTTTTCTGTCGGTGCTGAGGATTGAGCCGGGGCCTCACGCACACCCCAGCTCCCCTTTCATACGTCAGAGCAGACACATCTGCAGAGGATTGCAGCCCCACCCGGCCAGACACAGCCAGACTTGGGGCTGCGGTCTGAATTCAGGATGTCTGCAGCATTATTAATGCTCTTGTGAACATTTTTTTATTTCCAGAAAAAAATATTTTCATTTTGGATTTTTCTTCGGGGTGTGAACATTTTTATGGCTCTGGCTCCTTGCTGTCAATCATTTTCTAAGTGAATTGTGACAGCTTGCAATGTTACCAGCAGTGATGACTGCCAGTTTCCCCACACCCCCAGCTGTGAAAAAACATTTTGCTAATTTACTAGACAGGACTCTTACAGGGTGTGTAATCGGCATTTCTCTGATTACTTTGTGAGGCTGAGAATTTTTTCCTATCTGGCTACTTTCTCGGTTTCTTCTGTTCTTAGTCATTCGTGTCCTCAGAGCAGATCAGGCTCAGAACCTTCCTGCTCCTGCTCCCTTCCTCCTCCCTCCCTGCTTACTACTATTTTTTATTTCCTGACCTATACATGTGCGCTTGCAGACGTATCAGAGAACAGAACTGAGAGAACTCACAGGAGTAAAATCACCTGATCCCCACATCCAGATAAGCACTACCGCTTGCTTGCTATCCTTTTAAATGTTTCTTTGTCAGCAGTATCCACAAATACACCACCTCACCTTTCAGAGCAGGTTTCCTCACCTACAAAATGTCAACACTATCCTTCAAGGTGATGATCAATGAGCTTCAGCGCCTGAAAGTGTTTTACAAAGGACAGGATGCTTTCCAAACCAAGTTGCTGCTCTTTTTTTTTTTTTTTTTTGGTGGGACTGGAATTTGAGCTTCACACTTGCAAAGCAGGTGCTCTACACTTGAGCCACATCTTCAGCGCTTTTTGCTCTGGTTATTTTGGAGATGGAGACTCCAGAACTATTTGCCCAGCCTGGCCTTGAACAGTGATTCTCCTGATCTCAGCCTCCCAGGTAGCTAGGATTACAGGCACTCAAGAAGTTGCTGCTCTGATGAAACTTCTTGGTGAGTCTACCACTTCTCTAGAATGACTTCTTGCTTCAGTTCCTCCTGTGCAAACACTACCCACTCTTTTCTTCTTTCTTTTTGTGGCACATGCTAGGCACATTCTCATCCACTGAGCCTCATCCTCACCCCATTTAAAAAATCAGTATTTAGGGCTGGAGAGTGGCTCAAGCAATCAAGTGGTAGAGTGCCTGTCTAGCAAAGGAGAGACCCTGGTTCAAACCCTAATACAGCCAAAAAAAAAAAAAAAAAAAAAAAAGTCATTATTTAGGAGAAGAGGGAAAAAACTCAATATTTAGAATACGCAAAAAAAAAAAAAAGTAGGAAGATTAGTGTAAAAGAGCTGGGCAGCTCAGTGTTGGAGCCCTTGTCTGGCAGGCAGGAGGCATGGGGAGGGTTCAATTCTTCCCCAAAATTCCATTCTCCCACCTCTGGTGGTAGGGGATGAACAGCTTAGGAAATAAAATGTGGGGCTGGGGGAGTGGTAGAGCGCCTGCCTCGCAAGTGTGTGGTCCTGAGTTCAAACCCCAGAACAGCAATGAATACAATTTTACGGATACACTTACAGCCTGCTACAAAGTCCTTCCCAATCACAGCCCTTTCCTCAACACATATTCTCCCATCCTGAGTTTGCCATCTCACTTCTGTGCCTTACATCTATTTATGTGCTGGCTGGCTTCTCTCTCTCTCTCTCTCTCTCTTTATATATATACATGCCTGTTATCCCTGGTTCCCATGTGTCATACTTAGATCATCTTTAGGGACATGAGAGGACGGTGTAAATGTTTGCTTGCATAGACCGCTCCAAGCTTCACTGGGTGGGGACGAGCCATCAAGGTAAGGACACGGTACTGTCCCCATCGCTACTGTCTTTGAGAGCCTTGTCCCACTGATATGGGTCTTTACACTGTCCATTTCCCTTCTGTACTGTTCAATGCATGAATAACCATGCTGCAGCTCGTCTGATTTCCTGCTTGTGTCCTCGTGGGTTCCGTTTTTGTGGTCACATTCTGGTACTTCTCCTGTGGACACAGTAGGAGTTTCTCTGGGAGCAGAAGTCTGAGGTCACAGCTGGGTGCGTCTTTGATTGGGTACTGTCAGCTCATCCTCCAAAGTGGTACATAGCATTCCCTTCACTGATCTTCCTCGTCAAGTCTTGGTTTTGCCAGAACTTCAACTTTTCCAATTTGATGGGTGTGAAATGATACATCATTATCTTTTTTCTTTTGGCAGTACTGGGGTTTGAACTCTGGGCCTCACGCTTACTAGGCAGGCACTCTACCACTTGAGCCACTCCACCAGCCCTGTTTTGTGATTTTTTTCTTTCGAAATAGGCTCTTGAATTATTTGCCTGGGCTGGCTTCGAGCCACATGCTCCTGATGTCTGCCTCCTGAGTAGCTGGGATTACAGGTATAAGCATGGGCAGCCAGCCATCATTAGGTTTTTAACATGTATTTCCCTGATTTAGTAGGAAAGTTTCACAAGTATATTTGGTACATACACATAATTCTTCAGGGGATTATGTGTTCATAAATCCATTTTTCCTTCTTTTTGGTGGACTGGGGTTTGAACTCAGGGTTTCATGCTTGCAAAGCAGGTGCTCTACGCTTGACCCCACCTCCAATTCATTTTGCTCTGGTTATTCTGGAGATGAGGTCCCACAAAGTATTCACCGTGGCTGTCCTTGAACCATGATCCTCCCCATCTTAGCCTCCAAGTAGCGGGGATTACAGGTGTGAGACTCCAATGCCTGGCCAAGTATCCATTTTGGGGGATGTAGCTCAGTGGTAGAGTGCTCACTGAGCATGTGCAAGACCCTGGGTTCTCTCCCCAGCCCCATAAACTGGAGCAAATCCCTCCCTGTCCATACACTAGTCCCAGATCTCCAGCAAGCAGATGGGCTTTTCCTTTTGACTCCTGTAACTCTCTCTCTCCCCGTCTTGGGTTCCACTTACCTTTTATTGCATCTGGTGTTACAGTCAGGGTGAACTGTAAGAAAGGCGGGGACCACGTTTATGTCCCTGTCAGTCGATGTGAAAAGTAACTGTTCCATAAATCTTTATTGAACATAACCACATGCCTCTCTCACTTATAAAATCTTGAAACCGTCTCCTATTGTCCACAGAAGGAGGTTGAAACTTCAGTTGGACTTCAGACCCTCCCGGGGGTCTGGCAGCCACTTTCTTTCCCCGCCTCCTTTCCTGCGACGACCCTGCCTCCTGCCCCAGATACTGGATTCTTGGGCCACAATAAGTTCCCAGTCTGTTAATGTTGGCCTCTCTGCAGCCAGAATGGCAGGTCGGTCCTACTCACTTCAGTTGCTTCTGATTCTCTAGAATCCCAAGCCAGAAGCTTATTTTTATTACTGAGCAGGGCTTTGGCCCTGAGTCTGTCATTTGTACCCAGGTGTCTTGGGCTCCACTGACAAAAACTGAAGCATCTGTGCCTCAGCACTTAATCCTTGAGTTCAGGCCCCGGCATGGTGTGTCTTCGCTGCCCAGAGCCACAGGCATATTAGACAGAACGCACGGGTGCGTGTATGACCCTGTGTTGTATCTCTCCAGTTCATTCACTCAAATCAGCAAATGCTCACATCTCAGCCCAGTCCAGGTTGCTGGGGTTACAAATATGAGCATGATATTCTCTTGAGGAGCCCAAAGAGTGGTTGGGGGAGACAGACATACAGACATATACTTTCAATACAGAAATGTGTAAGGGAACCAGAGAAGGGATATCTTGAGAGTCAAGGGGGACTTCTTGGAGGTGGTGTCCATTAGGCTGGTTGGTACATGAATAAGTTGACAAATACAAGACCTGATCTTAAAAGCTTTATTTAACCTTCACACATGAATTGTGTCACATACACCGTGTCACAGACATTCTGACGCTTGGATCATTGCCAAGGATTCTACTCAATGAATGGCATGATTGATACTGAGAGGAGACAGCTAGAACCTGACCATTTTCCTATCAGAGTGGACCTGGTTCAACTTTCCAGATAACAGACTGGAGTCTTAGTGAGGAACACTGCTGCGTACATAGTGCTCTCTCTCTCTCTCTCTCTCTCTCTTTCTCTCTCTCGTTTATTTATTTATTTGGTTTTTGGCAGCACTGGGGTTTGAACTCAGCGCTTGAGCTTGCCAGGCAGACACTGTGTACCACTTGAGCCACACCTCCAGCTCTCTCTATTATTATTATTATCATATTATTTTGTACTGGGAGGACATTGTGAGTGACGTGACGTTTACCGAAGTTCTTACATCATAGCTGAATTCCCCCTCCCTCACGCTCTTGTTTTTCGTGTTCGTCTTTACATAATGTAACGAGGACTGGAATCTTGCAGCGTTCTTTATTCTGTTTTGGCAATGAGAGTGACATAGAAATGTCCCCGGGAACGTTGCTTTTCACTCCATTTCCGGGGGAACCTGCAAACAAGTGGCATTTCTCGAAGCTGTGAGCTTCCCGTCCTAGAGGAAAGAGGACTGGCAAAGGCAGAGGCCACCCGTCCTCCATCCAGCAGCCCACCTGCCTGAGGAAAGAGGACGTCACACCCTCCGCCAGCTTCAACGGGCTGCCCTTGGACTTTTGGAAGCACGTGTGACTTCTGCTCTTTGAGAAGGCTGGAGTGAAGGGAGCCAGGACACACAGACACACACACAGACACAACACAAACACACACACCTCTGTGTTGCCCTGGCTTTCTTTACACTGTTTCACTAACTTGTGCCCTTCCTCACCATTCCTTCTGGGCTTCCATGGAAGCTTTAGTTTGAAATTTATTTATTTTTATTTTCTGGAGGCACCAGGGCTTGAACTCAGGGCTTCGTGCTTGTAAGGCAGGTAGGTGGTCTACTGCTTGAGCCAAGCCCCTAACCCTTCTCTCTGTTTATTTTTGGGTCAGGGTCTCACTTTTTGCCCAGGCCAGCCTGAACCTCCATCCTTTTATTGTACACTTCCTGCTGTCATAGCTGGGATAACAGGTGCACACCACCACACCCAGCTTTTTTTTCCCTACTGTTAAGATGCGGTCTCACTTTTTTGCCCAGCCTGGCCTCAAACCATGATCCTCCTGATCTCAGCCTCCCAAGTAGGTAGGATTACAGATGTGGGCCACTGGCTTCCCCAGAAGCCTAATTTAAACAGCACTTGCAGCAAACCGCCTCATGTGGTTCAGCAAACGCTGGCACTTCCTTTGCTATGAGGGAGCTTTTTGGTTTGTCTGTTTTGCTTTTGCTTCCTATACTTTTGGGGTCTTGTCCAGAAAGTCCTTGCTCATTCCAGTGTACTGAAGCATTTTCCATGTTTCCTTCCAGTAGCTTCATAGTTTCAGGTCTTGCATTTAAATGTTCAATTCACTTTGAGTTGACTGTTGTAACTGATGAGATATGGGGATTTAGTTTCATTCTTCTGCATGTGACACCCAGTTTTCTCAGAGCTACTGATTACAAATGTATGTTTTTAAACCTTTGCCACAGGCAGTTAGCTATAGATTTGTGGGCTCACGTTTGCTTTTAACTTGATCAACGACAGCATACATTTATCACTGGAATTACTTACCAACTTCCTTAAATCAAAGTTGCAGCCAGCATTTCCATGAGGGATCTTAACTCTATTTCAGCTCACTTCTTATTCCTAAAGTGGGAATGGAGGGCTGGCGGAGTGGCTGAAGTGATAGGGCACCTGTCTAGCAAGCATGTGAGGCCCTGAGTTCAAACCAGTACTGCAAAAAAAAAAAAAAAAAGTGGGAATATATCATCAATTTGAGTTCTGCCAATTCTTTGAGCTGTTCTGAGAAATCAGTTAAATTCATACATCTTCAAGCAATGACAATTAGATTTCTTCTCTATCCACTTTTTTTTTTTTGATGGCATTAGGGTTTGAACTCATGGCCTCACACTTGCTAGGGCAGGCGCTCTACCACTTGAGCCACTCTGCCAGCCCTTCTATGTACTTAAAAAAAAATTTTTTTTTTGGTGGGACTGGGGTTATGAACTCAGTGCTTCGAGCTTGCAATGCAGGTGCTCTACCACTTGAGCCACGCCTCCAGTCCATTTTGCTGTGGTTATTTTGGAGATGAGGTCTCTGGGGCTATTTGCCCAGGGCTGGCTTTGAACCTTGATTCTCCTGATTTCAGCCACCCAAGTAGCTGGGATTAGAGGTGTGAACCACTGGCTCCTGGTTTATCTATTTCTTTATGTGGTACCTGGCTAGGTTTTAAAATACCAACTGGAATACCTATCATAATTTCAGAAGTATTTAAATGTGAAAAAACATGAACCTTACTTTTTGAAGACATAGGGTTCCTAAAGTGCTACTGGGAAATAAATGAGGAAGTCATTAATTTGGGGGGAGGAGATGACATTTGAGTTGGGTTTAGGAAGTTGAGTAGGAGTTTCCCAGGCAGATAAGAGGCTAAAAAGTGTTCCAAGCCAAGGGAAAACTACTATAGTGCTTATCTCCAGCTGTGCTTATCTCCAGCTGTGCTGTTAATATTGGTCCACTCCCATCAGCTACAAATTCCTTGAGGTCATGAACCAACTTGATTCTCCAAAATGACCATATAGCTCCTTATTTTATGATTTAATTTTTATTTACTGATTCATTTCACATTTGATAATTTTATTCATACTTATGTTTACTGGCAAAGTAGTATTTCTTATGGGAAACTTGGTGAATTCAGAGCTGCCAACAAATAAATCCCACGGGATTCAGTGAGTTCACAATCATAGGAACAACCATTAGTATACGGAACTATATACACTAGTGTGGATCCTTCCTTTTTCCACTCACATAACTTCTCTGTCTATCCTTATACTTTTTTTGGGGGGAGGGGTCACCAGGGTTTGAACCCAGGGCCTCCCACACCCTAAGCAGGTGCTCTACAACTTGAACAATTCCACCAGCCCTGTTTTGTATTGAATAGTTTTGAGATAGGGTCTCGTGAACTATTTGCTGGGAGCTGGCTTCGAACCTTGATCCTCCTGATCTCTGCCTCCAGAATAGCTAGGATTACAGGCGTGAGACACTGGTGCCTGGTCCACATACTTTTAAAGCAAAAATGGTATCATAATCTGTTTATTAGTTTAGAGTTTATTTTCATTTAAGCACCATAATAGAAATTCTGATTGTTTGCCTATCCAGCCTCCTACTGAAGGAAATGTAGACATTAGCTTTTCAACTTACAATGATGTCATGCCTCCCAAAAATCCATCATAAACTGAACACCCTGTAAATTGAAAATGTACTTTTGTTGGGTTTGGAGACCTAAGGCAGATGAGTGACTATCCCATCCCCCATGGAGAGCACTATGATCCCTGCACCCTGAGAAGGAGGTGTAAATCTGCATCCTGAAGAGGAGATACAGGGTCTTGTAGATCTGCCACAGGGCTGATGAGCAAAGTGCTATAAGATTGTTCCCCCACTCCTCAATAAGGGGCAAACAAGCCAGCTTGTCTAAGAGAGCCTGCGAATCCACGGCAATGAGAAGAGCCCCCCAACCCTTGCCCAAACTCAGAGTTAAACGTCCATAAAAGCCCCAGCCTTCACCTGAGCAGGGAGCCACTGGTTTCCGGGCTCCTCTGCACTGCTCTGGCTGTAGCCTTTCCTTTCTGTCTGATAAATCCTATTTCTTGTACCAGCCTTGGCTCACAAGTCAATCAGCTGCCTCATGAGCAGTTCTCTGGCCTGTGAAGGCAAGGACCCTTGACACTGGCCCACAACATTTCAAACCAGCACGTAACACTTACTATACCTACCATACTGGAGTTGTACCTTAGAGTAGGCCACCCCAACTCTGCCAGGACACTTATGTTACTCTACAGTTGATGTATATCAAGCATCGCTAGCTTGAGGGAAGACAAGAATTCAGAATTTCAAGTGCTGTTTCTTCCAATTGCAGATCAGCTTTACACCATTGTGAAAGTGGAAAATTCTGTCATTTTATTGTTTTGCTTTGTTGAAGCAGGCTTTCACTACGTAGCCCGGTTCCTTCCAGTCTTTTTTTCCTCTAGAGGTAAAACAATGGTTCTCTGTTCCTTGTAGTCAGTCAAGCCCAACCAGAGCCACAGGCCATCATGGTACCTAGCTTCCCAGAATGTAACCAGGAGCCTTAACTGATTGAAGCCCCCAGCAATGATATTTCATTTCCAATGAGCATTTTTTCATTAGGAATTTTTCCACATTAGTCAGGCACAGTGGCACACATTTGCAGCCCCAGCTACTCAGAGCCCAGTGCAGCAAAAAAAAGGGAAGATGAGCCCAGGAGTTTGAGGCCAGCCTGGGTAACATAATGACACATTGTTGCAAAAAATAAATAAAATACAAACTGAAATCCTGTTACAAGTAGATGGTCCTAAGAGTAAGAAAGCTTATAAGAACCACTAATTTAATAACCTTTAGCATTACAGAGAAAAGACTTTTATATCTTTGGATCCTTCTCATTATAAAGGTCTTCAGGACTAAAATCTGTACCTATGTATCTGTCAACTATCATCTATTTATCTATCATCTGTCTGTCTATCCATCATCTCTCTCTCTCTCTTAAAAGCCAAGGAATATAGGGCTGGCAGTGTGGCTCAAGTGGTAGAGTGCCTGCCTAGCAAGCATGAGACCCTGAGTTCAGAGCCTGGTCCTGCCTGGTGGAGACCTCTGATCAAAGGTAACTTATAGGGCTGGTGGAATGGCTCAAGTGGTAGAGCGTCTGCCTAGCAAGTGTGAGGCCCTGAGTTCAAAACCCAGTACCACCAAAAAACCAAAACAAAATAAAGAGGTAACTTACAGGGCTGAGAGCTGAGGGCATAGCTCAGTGGTAGTATAGCACTTACCTCACATGTGTCAGGTCCTGAGTTCTGTTCCTGCACCACAAAAAAAAACACAAAATAAAAAGTAGTTTTGGTTAATTAGGTTGGCATCTGTCTTTCTTAGCAAATTTGTGTTTTTTAACTCATGGAAGCTTTATAATTAAGTACAGAAAGGCATATTGGAGTAAAAAGAACTATTGGATTAATATGTTGGGTTAAAATGAAATATATAGATAATTCACATTTTTATGTACTTGTAAATTTATTTTATATGTATGTATTTTTTGCAGAAGTGGGGGTTTGAGTTCTAGGCCTATACCTTGAGCCACTCCACCAGCCCTTTTTTGTGGAGGGTTTTTTGAGATAGAGTTTTGAGAACTATTTGCCCAGGGCTGGCCTGGAACCTTGATCCACCTGATCTCTGCCTCTTTAGTAGCTGGGATTACAGACATGAGCCACTGGCGCCCAGCTTGTACTTGCAAATTTAAAGAAAGTTTGGGCTATTAGACTGACAGACTCATAACTCCTGTTTTAGACTAACAGTTTAATAATTAGTTTTTAAATCAAGATCTTACTAAGTTTACACGAGGAAGTAGATCATCAAAGAGAACTTTAGCTCATTACATTTGTAAGTATATTTGATTTACAAGGATTTCTAAACTCTGAAAAGGTTCTAGGTTAGACAATTGAAGGAATTAAGCAAATCTAATATATTAAGCTTATAGACATCATTTAAAATGTTTGAAGATTAACTAAGTTTGTGAATGAGACCACGAATTATTTGGTTTCTAAAATATTGGTAAAATGTGCCAGGCTTATAAATAGAATAATAAAACTTATAAGCTAACCTTCAAATTTAAGAAAGATGCTCCAGGCACTGTGGTTTCACACCTGTAGTTTCAGCTACTTAGGAGCCTGAGGCAGGAGGATCTCTTGAGCCAGGGAGGTTCTACATTAGTTTGGGCAATATAGCAAAATACCATCTTGGAAAAAAGAAAATAAAAACAAGCTTAAGAAAGAAAGAAAACTTGAATTTGTAGTTATACTAAACTCTGGCCATTTTTCTATGGAGGTGCGAAGGGGCTTTTCTGTGGCTCACACACATCTTCTGGGGAGGAGGGCTGCACTTGCATTTTGGGAACAGCGCCCTGGTGACTGTGAGGATGTGGTCGGCAGAGGGAGAATAGAGATGCTAATCGAGGGGGAGGGAAACAAAAGACACTTTCGCGATCACACGTGGGATGTAGGCGTCTGAGTGCGAACTGAGTCAATGACACGTGTCCCTGTGGGACACACAGGTGACAACACTCCCTAGGCGGGTGAATACTGAGGGGCTTCCAGAAGGTCCGTTTTGGAGAGAGATATTTAGAGGTCATCAGGATAAAGTTACTGAGAACGAGCAAAGAAACCCCAAAAAAGGGCTGAGGACCGAACCGTCCGGTACGGACACCTTCAGGCAGGTCGCAAGGTGCAGGCGGAGGAGGCAGCCCTGTAGGGCACAGAGGCCCTAAGACAGGACCCGCGAGGAACAGCAGGGAGCCCAAGCCCGCTGCTCTGGCGACTGCTGGCGAATCAGCGCGGGAACCGAGGCAGATGGCGGAGCCTGGGGTGGGAAGTCCTCTACCGCAGTTTGGGTCCTGCCAGTGTCCAACAAGGACACCGTGGGCCACCCGAAAGGACACCTTCCCCGAGCCTTGCTGCGGAGGTTCACTCAGCTGGCAGAGGGGAAGAGAGGCAGCTCACAGCTTTGATTTCAAGCAGCCGGCGCCTCTCCACCTGCAACGGACAGGGCGGTGGAGGGAGCGCAGGCTGCAGGACAGGGCGGACCTTCCCGGCAGGGCTCCAGGGAGCGCGTGGCCGTAGGTACGCGGGCTCCGCCTCCCTGCTTCCGCCTGACTGCATCGTAGCGGGCCGCGGGGCGGGGCCAGAGCTGGGGGGCGGGGCCTACCGTCTAGCCCCGCCTCCGCCCTCGGGGCTGATGGCTGGGCAGGACCTCGGGCGGGGTCCATTGGGGAGGGGCCGGAAGGAAGGGGCGGGACCAGCCGCTGCTGCACCGTCTCGGCCAGCCACGGCGGCTGGGCGGGGTCGCTTGGGAGGGGCTTGCGGGACGGGGCTGACAGAAAAGGGCGAGGAGGGGGCGGATCAGCAGTTCTAGTCCCGCCTCCACCCGCCCTCTGGGCAATGCGTCTGGGCGAGGCCGCTGGGGCGGGGTTGGCGGAAGGGGGCGGGAGCAAGAGCTCTGGCCCTGCCTCCGTGCGTGCGCTGGAGCAGCGCAGCTGGGCGAGGCCGCTAGGGCGGGGCCTGCAGGAGGGGGCGGAGCCCAGCAGCCCTGGCCCCGCCTCCGCCCGCATTCTGGGGCACAGAAGCTGGGCGGGGCTGGCGGAAGGGGGCGTGGCCATCAGCCATGGCCCCGCCTTCGCCCGCCCCCTGGAGCAGTGCGGATGGGCGAGGCCTGTGGGGTGGGGCCGGTGGCGCGGGGCGGGGCCTCGGGGACCCCGACAGCCCGCGCACTCTGCAGGAGCTTGCAGCTGCCGCCGCCCGTGTCTTCAAGGTCTCACCGTTTCCTCACCAGAGACCCGGGCTCGGCCGCCATGTCCGCCGCGGACGAGGTTGACGGGCTGGGCGTGGCCCGGCCGCACTATGGCTGTGAGTGAGGGGACCTTGCAGCGGAGCTCGCGGTCTCCGAGGCGCGGTTTTCTTGGGGGCTCCGCGGGCCGGGTGGGGCCGGGTGGCTGCGGGCCGCGCGGACCCGGAAGAGCCGGCCGGGCGGGGTGGCGGTGGCGGGGTGCGGCGCCCGCGTCCCCTCGAGCTCCGGGGCGGCCGGTAGGACCCGGGCGCCTCCCCGCGTTAGCCCGGGCCGCGGCCGGAGCCCCACCCAGAGCCTCCCGCCGCCAGCGCGACCGAGACTGGGGAGACGGCCGGGGTGAGGTGGCAGGAGGACGTGCAGGGCGTGTCCCGGGGACGGGGACGGGGACGGGGACGGGGACGGGGCCCCGGCTCTGCTCCACTCGGTGGGAAGGTGCTGCCTGCAGGGCACATCCAGGGTCCCGACCTGCCCGGCCCCAGGCTAGCTGCCAGGTGCGGTCCCGGGCAGGTCACTCCTGCTTTCTTCAGACTGCATTCCCACGTCCGGATTTCAAAATTAAAAAAAAAAAAAAAAAAAAGCCCAACCAAAAAAGCATCGAAAACCTCTGACTTCCTCATTTTCTGTGGCCATCTCTGGGACGTCAGTGAACCATGGGTGGGATGGTTACTACTGGCTATAGTAGGGTCTTTTAGGGTCCCGATTTTATTTTGTGTTCTGGGGATAATCTTGTTTTTTCTAAATAAAAAGAATTATCAACAGTTATATGTGAAGTATTGTGCCACGTTTGTGAAAATAGGGATGAGTAAGACAAGCCCAGCCTTCAAAGAATTGTTAATCAGAGAGACAGACAGGTGTACAAGCTAATGCTAATGGGGGCAATTAAGATAAAAGATGTGCAAGCGATGAGGAGAAGGGGCTAGGGGAAGGCAGTGTAAGCACAGGTAGTGACATCAGAACTCAGCCTGGAATGATAGGAAACATGGACAGGGCAGGGTGGGACAAGAGACACAAACTAAGATATTGAGGACAGGGGCACTGCTTATGTCGGGAAGAGTGCACTGTGGTGGTGGCGTGGGTGAGGGATGAGGCAGAAGCATTTCCAAAAGTAGCTGAGGCCAGACTGGGAAAGGCCTGGACTGCCTTGCCAAGGGGTTAGGAATTTATTCCATACCTTGGATGACCATGAAGTCAGATTGCTTCAGGGTGAAGCCTGAAGGCCTTGCAGACTGGCTGGCTGAGTTTGAATCCAGACCCCTCCTCCTCTTAGCCGTGGGGCTAAGCTCACCCAGCTTCAGTTTCCTGCTCTGTAAAATAGGAATAATCACAGGATTGTTGTGGGCTTCAGTGAGAGAATGCATGTAAAGTGCTTAGCGCAATTACTACCACTTAGCATTTTATAACTGCTGGCTTTGGTTATTAATAAAAGGAAAAGTATGATGAAATCTATATTTAAAAAGCTCTGACAAACAGCCACAAGTTTAGGCCAAGTCTCAAGTCAGAATTTAGTACATGTTCCTGTTACCATACATTTTTAAAAAGGACAAGATGAATATAGTTGAAACCTCATAGTTCTTGTCTTAGGAAAGTTATTGTAGTACACCTAACATCTACCAGTTGCTTTGACTTGTTAGGTGACTAGCAGGAATTTGATGGCTGTGGCATTCTTTTATCTATAAGAAGGTTACAGATCCTGGGATTTACACTCGCTCTTTCATGTTTTAGCTGTCCTGGATAACGAGAGGCTTACTGCCGAGGAGATGGATGAAAGGAGACGGCAGAATGTGGCTTATGAGTACCTTTGTCATTTGGAAGAAGCAAAGAGGTAAAGATGGGCTGTCTAGAGAAGGGAAGTGACATGTTGTGAACATAAAGATTGCTCTGTGTATGCTGTAGGTGAGACTGTGGGAGTGGTTAGGGAGTAAGTACAGGTAGGGTGTTTATTCATGGGAGCCTGTGGGTGGTTTATCTTGCAGCACTGTGATGAACATTTGTGATACTGAAAAATTTCCACATTTGTGCAGTTCAGTTTTATGTTTGTTATGGTGCGTGTTTTAGGTACTGCCAGCTGTCTGTTGGGAATAGCATTTTTAGTGTTTGAAGTTGCTTCATACTTGCAAATCAGGCGCTCTACTGCTTGAGCCACACCTTCAGTCTATTTTTGCTTTGGTTATTTTGGAGATGAAGGTCTTAAGAACTGTTTGCCCAGGCTGGCCTCAAACTCCGATCCTCCCAATGTCAGTTTCCCAAGTAGCTAGGATTACAGGCATGAGCCACCAGCACCCAGTTTGAAGCTCTTGGTCTTAATACTTTGCTGATTCTTTCCTAGTTTTAATTTATATATGAATTGAGTCCCCCGCCTCTTGACTTGTGGAATGGGTACTGGATTTGGGAGGCTTATAAGGGATGTGCTGTAGGTGAAGATCCACCCCATTCTGTGATATTGAGACGGCTTACCAAAGGCAGCATCCTCTGTGTTCTTTATGAAGTGGATGTATAGCTGTTGTTATTCAGATATCTCAGGACCTTGTGGTCTTAATTTTAGGGTATCAATTTGCTATCAATGATTCCTTTTGTTCTGGTGCTTATGTTCTTTTGCAGCCTCCCAGGATGGATGGATGTAATTATAGATTCTGTATTCTATAAGTAAGCTTTGGAGGAAAAGATGAGGGAGGGTAATGAAAGGTATTTATCATCAAAGATTAATGAAAAATCAAGGATGTTTTAAATGGGCTAATAAACATGGGCTTTCTTTTTTTTTCTTTTTAAAATCTGAACATCTTAAAATGTGAAGGAAAATCCAGAGAACAATGTGTCATTCTCTATTCTGGAACCAACACATGGTTACTCTTCAGGTCTTCCCCTTTCCTCTAGATAAAATAACTGCCACAGTTTGAGTCCCTTTTTGTCCCTCCCTGCTCCCATTCTTCTTTGCTTCCCTGGAGTAACTACTGACATGCATTTGGCATTTCTTCTTCTAAGCCTTTCAAGGAAATCAGGTACTGGTACTAGTGGTTTAGGTGAGGATGAGTGATAACAGCACTTAGCTGTGTAAATGGAAGTTTATCATGATAACTTGGTGGTGCTGGAGGTAGAACCCAGGGCCTCCCACATACTAAGCACACATTCTACCACTGAGCTGCACCTCCAGACCCCCTAAATGGAAGTTTTAGAATGGAAGAAATGAATATGCTGTTAGAAAAGGGGACATTTCCTCACACAAAGTTTGTAAGGGAACAAAAATATTAAGTCCTCAGGTACTTAAGTTGTTTTGGAAGGTGAAAGAATTTGTAAGCTGGTCTAAGAGATCATCTTGTGCTCTGTGGGAATCTTGGGGCAGTGGGAACTCTGTTGGGGTGACCGGAGGATGAGAAAGAAGAACCCTAGCACAGCATCCTTCTCCCATCCACAGCTGTTCTGTTTTTGTTTAAGTACTGGATTTCCACTGTAACATTCTTTTTACAGAGGGTCTTTCCTGACTCCCTTCTTCTCTGAACACTGTAACTACACCAGTTCAACCTCTAATGTAGTTCAGCCGTATTATTTCAGTGAGGAAACAGGCCTGGATTTTCCTGTCTACTTGTAGTTTCTTGATTAAAATAGTTTCCATTGTTTTATGCAGTGGTTATAAACAAGCATGTACATTAGGATGAGCTGGGGAACTTAAAAAATGCAGATATCTGGGCCTTACCACAGAGATTCTGGTTCAGTAACTCTGGGCTGGAGAAGTCAGACCCCTGTATTTTTAATTTTTGCAGTGTTTGGCATTGAACCCAGGGTCTTGTGCATGCTAGGCGTTGTCTGCTCAGCTACATCCCCAGCTCCACACCTACAGATTTTAAAATGCATCTAGTGGTTCTGATGGTCCTCCCCACCCCTCATGGCAACTGAGGAACAGGATTTAAAACCTCATTAGGGCCCTGGGATGTGACAGTGTGGGATGTAACAGCCTGGCAGGGTGATGCTTTTCTCATTCTTCCCTTCCTCAAGGGCCACCCTGGTGGCATTTCTTTTGCCTCTGCTCCAGAGCACATTCTTTTCTGTCAGGTGTTTTTCCAGGGTAGGAAAGAGTCCCATTAACTAACCCGCCCAGAGGCCTTTATCTTCTGGGGGTTTAGATGGAAGCTTGTGCACGCTTAGGAATGACAGGCAGTGGAGACATTGGTGGTGGTCTTTATTTCTTATGCTTTGAGTTCTAACAGAGGGCCTAACTGTTGCATATTGCCTTGGCATAGTCTTCTGTTGGCTTGGCATTGCAGAGATGTGCCTGATTTATTTTATGGAAGAAATCATATAAAATCTAGATGTGGTGATTTTGTTGTTGTTTTGCTAAAAGCGTTGATTAGAAAATTATCTTGGGGAAGCACCCGTTTAGATTTATAGCTAGAGAGAACCGAGAAACCTGGAATGTTTTGGTGAGAAAAGAGGACTAGGATCCCCACCAGCCATCTAATCTGGCTGCTGCCACCCCTAGAATACTTTCTGGGTACATGGTAGACTTCTCTTCATTGTTAGCTAGGCCTTCCTCTCCTACTCTGACTCCTGCCCTGGGGAGCTGGGCTGCATCTTGTGGGCTCCTAGGGCTCCTCATACCCTCCTCGCCCAACACAGTGCCCAGTTTGCCTTTTGGGTTTGGCCTGGTCTTGTTTCCTCTAAAGATGAAGGAGCCCCAGGGTCTGGGACTTACAGTGGCTTTGAGGCCAGGAATAAAGATCAGTGAAATCTAAGGGAGGAAAGGTTCCCTTCCTGAGTTCTATTTATAATACCTCTACCCCTGCCACAAAGTCTCCACCTTCTAGTACAGTAGCCCCATTGTGTTTCCTGGGGCACTCCACTTCCCCTGTACCTTTAACAGCTCTTTCATGGGAAGAAATGAAAGTGTGTGGAGAGAATTAATATGTGGATACTGAGCACGCGCACATGTGTGTGAGTGTGTGTGTGTCTGTGAGAGAGAGAGAAAGAGAGAGGAATTAGATGTGCTTATTGGCTTATATTTCCCCAAAAGGTTAAGTGGGAAAATTTAAGGGTGATTCATAAAAATATGCACTGGGAGTGGCTGGGAAGTTGAAAATACAGCAATTTCTGCTGTATTATTTCAAAACTAACTTCAATATGGAAATTAAGCTGTTTTTCTAATTAAGTATTTAAGGAGTCAAACTTTCTGCTAAAGGCCATGCAATGGAGCAAGGATTTTATAAAAGGGATTACTAGTCATGCTTACATGAGAGTTCACTTTTGTTTCTTTGCCTGTTCTGAATGGCTTTACTTTTTTTGTAGCTAAGGAGCAGTGTACAGGAGGGGTGAATAGTAGGTTCACCTAATTGAGGAGGAGACATTTAAATCTGTGAGGTATGTAGGTTCTCAGGTCTTCTACCTGAGAAAGTAATAAAGATCAGAAGGCAGCTCATATGAAAAGAAAAGGAACTAAGCCAAGAACATATCAGACAGGGAAAAGTGCAGATTCAGAGAAAGTGTAAGTAGTTCTGGAAGTGGAGGAAAATTCAGTTAGGTTAAAGGTTACAAGATAAGGTTAATTGGAGCACTCCCTGAATTCTCCCATTTAGTATTCCTTCTTTCAGAAACTTTCTGGTTTGTTCATTCAAATCTGTCCTGGACCACCTTCTTCCTGCTAAGTGCCCTTTTGCAAGCTCCAGGGGCGTAGACTCCCAGCTGTCCGTGTGGACGGGAAAGTGCAGGCCATGGCTGGTTGGAGACCATAAGAACCACGTGGTGCTAATAAGTGCTGAGTGGGAGCATTGTCCCTTCTGTAGTTTGGGGGGACTGAAGAACAATCTGGAAAACAAGTTAGTTGATGAGAACAAATTCTCTTTTGTACATCCATCTTTGTTGTTGGCATAGATAATTTTCTGTGTTCACTTCTTCAGATCTCTCCTCATAAATGGTAGTAGAATTCCAGGAACATCTGAGTATTTACAGGTTATCATACTGGGGTCCTGAAAACAGAGGTTAAGACATTTAAGAGACAAGAAGACAAAATAGGTAGGTGAGGTTACTAGGAAGAATAGCCTGCCCACCAGCTTCTACAATTCCCTGATGGAGAAGCATCAGTTAAGAGTTTAGAGAGCTGGGCACTGGTGGCTCACTCTGTAATCCAAGCTGGATTGGGAGGCTGAGATCGGGAAGATCGTAGTTTGAGCCCAGCCAGGGCAAATAGTTTGTGAGACCCTATCTCCAAAATAACCAGAGCAAAATAGACTGGAGGTGTGGCTCAAACAGTAGACCACCTGCCTGGCAAGTGCAAAGTCCTGAGTTCAAACCTCAATCCCAGTTTAAAAAAAAAAATTGAGAGAGAAAGCCAGCCATGGTGGTGCATGTGTGTAATTCCAGCACTTGGGAGGCTAAGGCAGGAGTGTCGCAAGTTTGAGGCCAGCCCAGGCTAAGTAGTGAGAACCTATCTCCAAAAAAAAAAAAGAAAGAAAGAAAAAAAGGGAGATTTTTTTTTTATTAGGATATTGATCCAAACTCACTTTGTCTGGCTCAAACTCTCCTTATACAGCTGAGAAAACTAGTCACTTTACAACAGCCAGTGTGATTCAGGGTCCATAGCATGTAGCCATGGGCACATTGGCACTGGGATCCGGATGCATGGGTGTATTCATAGTTACCAAGGGCTTGTTACCAAGTAACAAGTGGGCTTCACTCTTAAAATGGGGACATGGGTGGAAACATGCATTCTCTTTTTCTGAAACCTAACTTAGTGCAGCTGCCTTGGACAGACTCCATGATCAGAAGTGGGTTGCACTTAAAAGTGTAGCTGTTAAAGTGCTTCAGACTGGGTGCTTTTGCAGTAGGAAGGCTGAGTGGGTAACAGTGTTACAAGTGAGAGCTTTCTTTCCTAGTGGGTAACTATGTTTCATATAAGAACTTTCCTTCCTAGCAGGGCCACCCAAAGCTGCCCACTGTCTTGTAGCTGAGACACTGCAAAATTTATAATCGAGAAGTGAGTGTGGAGTCAGGGGTGTAGCTCAGTGGTAGACGTATACTTAGCATTCGAGGCCTCGAGTTCGACCCCAGCACAAACAACTGGAGAGTAGTCTGTATAAGGCAGTCACGGAGTTAGTAGCTATCATTACTAAGAAAGCCATGACTCCACGGTCTAATTAGGCAAACTCAAAAAGACTGAAAGAAAATGTCCTTGACCATGTTGAGTGTTGAGATAACTTGCTGAAGAGAGAGGAGTGAGACTCAGTCCCATTTGGCGGGTGTGCCTTCTGATTCAGGTTTTGCGAGTTGTTTAACCACAGGGAGTGGGCTGAAATTTGCACTTTGTAGAGTGGGGATGGGATGCTATGTAGTTTTGAGCTACTGTGGGTGAGTGCTGCATGGCACGCTGAGATGCAGAGGGAGATTTAAAACGTGGTGGGGTGTTAGTACACTGTTGGAGGAATCTTCTGGGCCCTTTCAAGGTCCTAAAGGTTGGTGGCCCTTGTTTTTTCATTTTAGACTTCAGCTTTTGTCTGAAAGGAAACACCAGAAACAGGATGCCTCTAGGGAGTGGAATAGTGGGATTGGGGTGTGAGAGGACTTTTTAAATTTAATGCTGTGCTATCCATCTAAAATCCTTTTTACAATGAAATGAATTTTATAAAAAAGAAAAAGGGAAGGGATCAAGATTTTTTAAAAAACCTGTAAGTACATAGTTCTTAGATAGTTGTGATCACAAACTCAGATTTTAAACTGCTGTATTTCTTAATTGCTATTTTCGGTTTCTACATAATATATAATCTGTTTAGGTTTATTCTGGCTTAAAGTTATATTGTTGTAATTGCTGGAGAGTTTGAACATTTTCTTACATATTCATTGCTTTTTTTTTTTTTTCCTTATGGTACTGAGGTTTGAACTCAGTACTTGCTAGCAGACCTGCCCTTTTTGGTCTAGTTTTTTTTTTAATGCAGGACATTCCTTTTTTTTTTTTTTTTTTTTGCGGCACTGGAGTTTTAACTCAGGGCTTCATTCTTGCTAGGCAGGCACTCTACCAGTTGAGCTACTATATCAGCCCTTTTTTCTAGATAGGATCTCAAGAGCTATTTGCCAGGGGCCGGCTTTGAACCTTGATTCTCCTGATCTCTTCCTCCTGAGTAGCTAGGATTACAGGTGTGCTTGCTCTGGTTATTTTTGACACAGGATCTAGCATTTTTGCCTGGGCCAGCCTGGAACTGGTATCCTCCTATTTTAAATTTAACTGTGATGACAGGCACCTTGCATACCATTTATTGGTTGAGATAGCCTCTTGTGAACTATTTTCTTTTCCTTTTTGGTAGGACTGGAGGCTTGAACTCAGGGCATCAGGCTTGCAAACAAGGCTCTTCCGCTTGAGCTCTACCTCTGGGCCATTTTGCTTTGGTTCTTTTGGAGATGGGCTCTTGAACTATTTGCCTGGACTGGCCTAAAAACTTGATCCTCCTGATACCAGCTTCCCTGATAGTTAGGATTACAAGCATGAGCCACCATGCCTTGCTTTAGTGAACTTTTTTGCCTGGGTTGACCTAAAATCTTGACCTTCCAGATCTCAGCCTCCTGAGTAACTAGGATTACAGGAGTGAGCCACTGGCCAGTTTTGTTTCTTTTTTTTCCTAAAGTTTTAGTTTCTTAGGCAACCCTGTAATCCTGGGTCATGATTGTTAACTTTTGTGAGCGCTCTTACAATGTGCACATTGGCCTGTCATATTTGCAGCAACTCTTACTCCTCAGTTCTCCATGTTACTTGTTTTTCACTGTACAGTTTTAAACTTTATGGAGTTAATTTCTTTCTTTCTTTCTTTCTTTCTTTTTTTTTTTTTTTTTTGCCAATTTTGGGAATCGAATCCAGGGCTTTTTGCACACTAGGCAAATGCACTGCTGTTCTCTGACCTGTTCCCCCAGCCCCTGGAATTCGAATGTTAATCTCTCTGCTTACAATTTGTTTTACTAATTCAAAGCCTAAATAGTTCAGTTTTCTCTAAAACCTTGCTAAAAATGTACAGTTTTGTATTCTCTTAGCTTTTCTGTGATTTAATTTTTTTTTTTAAAGTCTGTCTTTAAATACCATGGTGTTTCTAAATTATTGTGGTATTACTTCAGAACCCTCTTTTTACTACCTGTTAGCAATTTATGTCTCCTTTGTCAAACAATACATATAGTTCTAGTTCTGGACTTCTATTCTGTCATGATGAACTATGTATTTTTCTCCTTTTTTTGGAGAAAATATATGTAACTTCATTTGCTTGTTCTCAATACTAAGAAATGATATCTGAAACTAGCTTAATATTTAGCTTCTTAACAAGTAACTTGATTTGGAATTTAAAAAAAAACTTTTTTTTGTGATTTGAAACTTGCAGAATCCTTGTTCCTTGAAGCATAAACCTTTTCCCAAGCTACATATTAGGGTTGATCTTGGCTTAGTAATTTTGCCTATAATGTGGAGACTCCTCCAGTGCCCCCAGCACACTTTTTTGTGTGTGTGTGTGTGTGTGTTGGTGGGGATTGAACTCAGGCCCTCATATGTGCTGTGCATGCTAGGCAGGTGCTCTACCACTGAGCCAAATCCCCAGCGCAAGACTGTCCTTGATTTCGTAATGTCTTTTTTGTTTATTTTAAGTCTCGGAAGTTATTCATTATACCTATAATAATTGGTTCTGATTCATTAGTTCTGTCTTGGGGTTAGATCTGCATAGTCTCTGTAACAGCTGTTCTCCACTTCATTTGCTTATGTTAAATCATAACAACAGTCATTAAAATAAATCATCTTGACCATTCATTCTAGATGTGCGTTTCACTATCTTGTCTCACGGTCTTGATTTGTTCTCCTTGGTTCTGTTATTGGTAGATGTTTGTTCTATTTTAGTTTTCATTTAAGAACTAGTAAGAACTATGGTTCTTGCACTCCTTTCCCCCTCTGTTCTTGTTACTAGATTAAGTGGTCTTTGTTTAGTTCATGAACAATAGCACGCTTCATGCATGCTCACTTCCAAGTGGAAAAAGGAGAGGGTAAGCAAGAGAGAACTGGCTTCAGTACTTCACTTCTCACAATCAGTAGATGTTCAAGTGAAGATGACCGCCTGAGACCAGTGTTAACTGGCTGACAGAATGCAGATTGTCCACCAGGCAAGATTGGGAAATCTTGGTGGAGTGGCCCATTAATTTGTCCTAATTTGGCATATAAAGATCAGAGCAGTAATTGTGTTTTTGTGTTTTAAAACCCCTAATGACAAAATAGTAACAGTATATTTGAGGTCCCAAATAGGCATGTTCTAGGAATTTGATTTTCTAGCTTTGCTTGGTGACTTGTTTGATTTCTGTAAAATCTTGGGCTTCACTGTGTAGCAGTTTGGGGATATTTGTTTGTAGTAGGACTGGTTTTGAACATTTTGAAGTTACGTGGTATTTGATGTGCTTTTGGTTGTCTCCAGTTGTGGCTGCCTAAATAAACCCTTTGACAAGTATTTGTGTAAAAAGTGCTGGTAGGCAAGTGAGACCTTCCGGAAGTGATTCATATTTTGTTTGTTTAGTTTGAGACTTGGTTGCCTAGAGACCATATCTTTGAGCTAGATGAGTGTGCTAGTTGAATGCTGGGGGCCCAAAGCCTACCTGATCATATAAAGCAGAGCTTGGCTTGATTTTCACTCTTGAAGTCTCCTGCAAGTGGTTTGACAGCATTTTTAATAAAAACAAACAGGTAAGTGAAAGAATTGGTTGATGGTTTATTTTGAACCCCAAGTTTACCTAAGTTTGAATTTAAAAAAAATTCTTATAATTGTATGTTGGGCAGAATTGGTTATTTCAATAAGGCATTTTATTTTATAAACCTTAACACTTCACCTTAGGAAAGTTAAAAGGAAGCAAAAAAAAAAAAAGAAAGAAAGAAAGAAAAAATCCCTCTCAAAATAAAAATCCTCCAGACCTGCCACAATTGAGAATATTTCCCATGTGTTTCCAAGTCAATGTTTCTTCTTGCTTCTCCCTTCTCCCCTGTCTGCGTCTGTGTGCTACTGAGTACTTACTGTGTGTGAACACTGCACTGAGCACTTCATATGCTTTCTCTAGTGATGTGAAGCCCCAGGAGGTGCTTATTATTTACATTCAACAGAGAAGATAGCAGAGCTTAGCAAGGTTCCTCCCCATGTCAGGTTTGGTGAGGACTCCAGAGCTCTCAACCACATGGGCCTGATGCTGAGTTGAGCGCTGCTTGTATTGCTACAGTACTGCCCATCATTCAGCAGAATGGTGCTGAAACTTACACAGAGTATTATCCTGAGGTAGGCATATGTTTATTTTAAGGAAGAAAAAATGAGTTAATATCACTTATCCCAAGACTGGATAACTATCTCTGCAGTTCAAGCCCAGGTCTGTGTGACACCACACTGGCATTCTTAACTGCTAAAGGCCTGGTAGGATATTTTAAGTCCAGTGTCAGGTCAGCTGGTGAAGTAATTGGCTTGCTGCAAATGGCTGAGGGAATTAGAGCTCTTTCCTGTCTCTTACTGCAGAATCTCTTTCACCTTCTAATGTGTATATGGGCAAACTCCAATTCTTGCTTCTGTTGTTGTGCTAGAATTGAATTCAGGGCCTCATGCAGGCTGGGCAAGTGTTCTACTACTGGCCTGACTCCTTTTGATTTTTTGTTTTGTTTTTAAATTTTGAGACAGGGTCTTGGTAAGTTGTCCAGGCTGGCCTTACACTTGTAGTCCTGCTGCCTCAGCCTCCTGAGTGACTGGGTTTGCAGGTGTCCTTAGTTCGTTAGCTAGTGACCTCATACAGACAGGAGTGGCAAAGTGGATTGGAAACTGTCTTAGGTCACTTGGTAAGCACTGTCTTTTTGGGGATTGTGGGTGGAGAAAAGACTTGTCTAAAGGCCTCTATTTCTTCTTACTCAGAATGCCTTCCTGTTGACTCACTGGAAATCATAACGAAAAGCAGAAGGACCATGGAGGGGAGGGCGGGGGCGGGGAGGAGGAGAAGGCATAAGCTGCCAACGCAGGGCTTTGATGCTCTTGGGGCAGATGTTGGGGACTCAGAGAACACTGGGATCTAAGGTTTGTGAGATGTTTGTAGAGGGAAAAACTATTATGATAGGTATCATTATGGATAAATGATAATTTATAATCATAGTGTTAAAAATATCAAGCTATGGCTTGGCATCATTGATCAGCGCCATCAAAAATTAAAAATAATTTTGTGAGTAGGATTCATTGGTGACCTAAACACAGAGTAGAAGGAATAATTAAGAGAATGGGGCCAGGTTTGGTAGTGCATGCCTTAAACCCAGCACTCTAGGAGCACAGGAGACTGAGACAGGAGGATCCAGAGCTCCAGGCCAGCCCAGCTACATGGTGAGATGCTATCTAAAGAAAAAACAAAAAGGGAAAAAGAGACAGAGTGGGGCAAAGTTAGAAAAGGAAAAAGTCTATGGTCATTAGAGATAAGAAATGATAAAAAATTTTTAGTTTGATTTGCTCTTTTTTTTTGGTAGTATTAAGGTTTACACTCAGGGCCTTGTGCTTGCTGGGCAGACAGTCTACTGCTTGAGCCATGTCCTCAGTCCTTTTTGCTTTTAGTTTCTTTTTAGGGGTTGGGGATTTAGCTCAGTGGAAGAGCGCTTGCCTGGCAAGTGCAAGGCCCTGAGTTCGGTCCCTAGCACTGAAAAAAAAAAAAAAAAAAAAAAACACTAATATAGTTTCTTTTTAGATAGGGTCTTCTGCTTTTTTCTAGCTAGCTTTGGATCATGTTCCTCCTACTTCCACCTCTGGAGTAGCTGGAATTACAGGCATGTACAATCATACCTGACTTTTTTATCCTCTATTGGGGTTTAAACTTGGAGCCTTGTACTTGCTAGGCAAACATTCTACCACTTCAGCCACTCCCCCAGTCCTTTTTGTTATTTCTCAGTTTTTGCCCTGGACAGGCTTATACTGAGATCCTCCTATGTAGCTGGGATAACATGTGTGTGCCACTATACTGGCTTATTGATTGAAATGGGGTTGCACTGACTTTGCCCAGGCTGACCTTGAACCTCTGTCCTTCTGTCTCCATTCCTGAGTAGCTGGGGTTACAGGTATGCACCACTACACCTGGCCCTGATTTGATCTTAATCAAAATATTTATTTTAGGGCGGGGCTGTATCTCAGTGGTAGAGCATTTGTCTAGCATGTGCAATGCCCTGCACTGAATCCCTAGCACCACAAGAAAATTATTTAAAATATTTTCTCCTTGCTAAAAAACAAATAACATATGGACATGGTATGCAATTCACATATACAGTGGGAAAGTCTGTCTCTGTCATCTTGTTTCTGCAGCCACCCAGGTATCTTTTCTAGATGGAGTCACCATTATTATTGTGTATCTTCCCCAAGATACTCTCTGCTTATCATTCAAAGCACTCTCTTCTGTGTTTAGAAGAGATGTTTGTGTCTGGAAACTCTTTGCACATGGATGCAGTAGAGTGCCTCATTTTAATATCTCTCAGTTGCTTAGTTTTCAGCATAACCCAGTTTCTCAATGCCAGTGGACAGTTGTTCTCCCTTGGCTTTTCTTACCATGACAGTGCTGTGGTTAGATGCTTTGTGTGTATGCCGTCATGCGTGTGGAGGTGTTCTTGAAGGATACATTTCTGAAAGTGCTGTTTCTGGGTGAAAGGAATTATATACATTTAGGTTTTGTTTTTTTTTTGAGACAGGCTTTCACTGTGTAGCCCAGGCTGGCCTTAAACTCTTGATTCTCCTGCCTTTGCCTCCTGACTGCTGGGATTATAGGTATGAACTACAGTGCTCAGCTGCATGTTCAGTTCTGTTAAACATTGCTGATTTGCTCTTTCTGGAGGTGGTGCCAGCTCATGTCTGTGTGTCTACCTATGATGTGAGAGAGCTGCTTTCCCAATAACTTTGCCAGCCCAGAATATTATAACTTAATGTTTATCAGTGTCATAGATGATGCTATTCCATAATAGCTTCATCTTCACATTCTCTGGCTATGAGTGAAACTGAGCATCTTTACATATGTTGCAAAGTCATTTATTTGTATTTCCTGTGAGCTGAGTTGACAGAACCTATTGCTCATTTTTCTATTGGATTATTAGTTTTTTTCTTAGCGACATGTAAGAGCTCTTTGTATGTTGAAAGAATTAGCCCTCCTATGCTGTATGTGTTGTGTTTTTTTTCTGTTTTGCCCTTTAAACTTATACTTTGTGTCTGGTGCTTAAAATAATTTAGAATTTTAAAACACATTTGAATTTTTATTTTATACTGGGTTCCCCCCCACACTTGGATAATTTTTATAAAGTCCTTATCTATACTAAGATTATATAAAAACATTCCCTCATGGTTTCTTCCAGTATTTTTTTGTGTGTGTGTCTGTAAAGAGCTTTAGCATTTAGGGCTGGGCACTGGTGGCTCACACCTGTAATCCTAGCTGCTCAGGAGGTAAAAGATCAGGATGATTGTGGTTTGAAGCCAGCCCTGGCAAATAGTTCTGAGACCTTATCTCAGAAAAAAATTCATCACAAAAAAGGGCTCAAGGTATAGGCCCTGAGTTCAAGCCCCAGCACTGCCCAAAAGAAAAGAAAAAAAGAGATGAGCAGACTTGCCAAATGAACCTAATTTATTCTTTGTGCTACAGGAGAGCACAAAGTTGGGCTTTGAAACCTGTGTGGATGTGGCCGGCCTTCCATATCAATAGTTTTGGAGGTATAGTCTATTAATGAATGTTGCAACATTGAGGAAGAAAGGGCTCAGTGGTGAAATAAGTTTCAGAGTCCTGGGTTCCACCAAGCCAGACATGTTATTCACTTCGAATCTGTGTCTGGGAGCTGTAAGCTCTGAGCATCCCTGGAGAGGATGTTGGGTACAGCCCTAGCTCACTGTCAGACTCTCCTCAGAAGACTAGCAGTCCAGGGTGTTCTGGTTTGGGAAGCCCAGGGCTCTGTCAGCCAGGAATTTGAGGGACTACTTCAGTCCTGAACTGTTTTGTGTTTTGTTGTAAGGTCTTTCCGTTCTCCATTGAGTTCCTTGTTCCTAACTTGTGGAGCTTAAAGCCATAATGTGACTGCTGAACTCTAGTCTGTGATCTTTGAAGACATTGTAAAGGACAGGAATATGGTTTTAGGAGTGGAGGAGTGAAAATGTACTAATTGTTCAAAAGGAACGGAGGATATTATGAACTCTGGTGAGTGAACTGGTTTCAGGCTAAACATTAGAGTGGCACAATTCCAGGGCACCTGGTGAAATAGATGGCTTCTGAGCACTTGCTGAGAAGAGAAGTGATGCATAGGAGCCAACATGGACTCCTAAGGAAAGCCATGCCAGTTAATGTCATTTCCTTTTGAGCAGGGTCACCAGATCTGTGAGTCAGAGAAAACCAAGCTGTGTCTAGAATACAGCAAGGTGTCAGACAGCATGTCTTGTGATTCTCTCACAGACGGGGTGGATAAATGGAAGTAGATTACAAAGTAAAATCTGGAGGTGGCTGGATAAGCCATTGTTAGGCTGGACACAGTGTTTCTTTTTGGGTGGTGAAAGTATTCTGGAATTAGGTAGTAATGATGGGTGTAAAACATTGTAAATACACTAAAAGTTACTGAGCTCCATGCTTTAAAATAATTAAAAATGGTGAGCTTGCAAATTTTATCTCATAAAAAGAACCATTGGGTTTTATTTTATTTTTTTTTTATTATTCATATGTGCATACAAGGCTTGGGTCATTTCTCCCCCCTGCCCCCACCCCCTCCCTTACCACCCACTCCACCCCCTCCCTTTCCCCCACACCCCCTCAATACCCGGCAGAAACTATTTTGCCCTTATCTCTAGTTTTGTTGAAGAGAGAGTATAAGCAATAATAGGAAGGAACAAGGGTTTTTGCTGGTTGAGATAAGGATAGCTATACAGGGAGTTGACTCGCATTGATTTCCTGTGCATGTGTGTTACCTTTTAGGTTAATTCTTCTTGATCTACCCTTTTCTCTAGTTCCTGGTCCTCTTTTCCTGTTGGCCTCAGTTGCTTTTAAGGTATCTGCTTTAGTTTCTCTGCGTTAAGGGCAACAAATGCTAGCTAATTTTTTAGGTGTCTTACCTATCCTCACCCCTCCCTTGTGTGCTCTCGCTTTTATCATGTGCTTAGAGTCCAATCCCCTTGTTGTGTTTGCCCTTGATCTAATGTCCACATAATGAGGGAGAACATACGATTTTTGGTCTTTTGGGCCAGGCTAACCTAACTCAGAATGATGTTCTCCAATTCCATCCATTTACCAGCGAATGATAACATTTCGTTCTTCTTCATGGCTGCATAAAATTCCATTGTGTGTAGATACCACATTTTCTTAATCCATTCGTCAGTGGTGGGGCATCTTGGCTGTTTCCATAACTTGGCTATTGTGAATAGTGCCACAATAAACATGGGTGTGCAGATGCCTCTGGAGTAACCTGTGTCACAGTCTTTTGGGTAAATCCCCAAGAGTGGTATTGCTGGATCAAATGGTAGATCAATGTCTAACTTTTTAAGTAGCCTCCACATTTTTTTCCAGAGTGGTTGTACTAGTTTACATTCCCACCAACAGTGTAAGAGGGTTCCTTTTTCCCCGCATCCTTGCCAACACCTGTTGTTGGTGGTGGTGCTGATGATGGCTATTCTAACAGGGGTGAGGTGGAATCTTAGTGTGGTTTTAATTTGCATTTCCTTTATTGCTAGAGATGGTGAGCATTTTTCATGTGTTTTTTGGCCATTTGAATTTCTTCTTTTGAGAAAGTTCTGTTTAGTTCACTTGCCCATTTCTTTATTGGTTCATTAGTTTTGGGAGAATTTAGTTTTTTAAGTTCCCTATATATTCTGGTTATCAGTTCTTTGTCTGATGTGTAGCTGGCAAATATTTTCTCCCACTCTGGGGGTGTTCTCTTCAGTTTAGAGACCATTTCTTTTGATGAACAGAAGCTTTTTAGTTTTATGAGGTCTCATTTATTTATGCTATCTCTTAGTTGCTATGCTGCTGGGGTTTCGTTGAGAAAGTTCTTACCTATACCTACTAATTCCAGAGTATTTCCTACTCTTTCTTGTATCAACTTAAGAGTTTGGGGTCTGATATTAAGATCCTTGATCCATTTTGAGTTAATCTTGGTATAGGGTGATATACATGGATCTAGTTTCAGTTTTTTGCAGACTGCTAACCAGTTTTCCCAGCAGTTTTTGTTGAAGAGACTGCTATTTCTCCATCGTATATTTTTAGCTCCTTTGTCAAAGACAAGTTGGTTATAGTTGTGTGGCTTCATATCTGGGTCCTCTATTCTGTTCCACTGGTCTTCATGTCTGTTTTTGTGCCAGTACCATGCTGTTTTTATTGTTATTGCTTTGTAATATAGTTTGTAGTCAGGTATCGTGATACCTCCAGCATTGCTCTTTTGACTGAGTATTACCTTGGTTATTCGTGGCCTCTTGTGTTTCCATATAAATTCCACAGTAGATTTTTCAATCTCTTTAATGAATGTCATTGGAATTTTGATGGGAATTGCATTAAACATGTAGATTACTTTGGGGAGTATAGACATTTTTACTACGTTGATTCTACCAATCCATGAGCATGGGAGATCTCTCCACTTTCTATAGTCTTCCTCAATCTCTTTCTTCAGAAGTGTATAGTTTTCCTTGTAGAGGTCATTCACATCTTTTGTTAGGTTTACACGTAGGTATTTGATTTTTTTTGAGGCTATTGTAAATGGAATTGTTCTCATACATTCTTTTTCAGTTTGCTCATTGTTAGTGTGTAGAAATGCTAATGATTTTTCTATGTTGATTTTATATCCTGCTACCTTGCTATAGCTATTGATGATGTCTAGAAGCTTCTGAGTAGAGTTTTTTGGGTCTTTAAGGTATAGGATCATGTCGTCCTCAAATAGGGATATTTTGACAGTTTCTTTACCTATTTGTATTCCTTTTATTCCTTCTTCTTGCCTGATTGCTCTGGCTAGGAATTCCAGTACTATGTTGAATAGGAGTGGAGATAGTGGGCATCCTTGTCTGGTTCCTGATTTTAGAGGGAATGGTTTCAGTTTTTCTCCATTAAGTATAATGCTGGCTGTAAGTTTGTCATATATAGCTTTTATAATGTTGAGGTACTTTCCTTCTATTCCTAGTTTTCTTAGAGCTTTTATCATGAAATGGTGTTGGATCTTATCAAAGGCTTTTTCTGCATCTATTGAGACGATCAAGTGGTTTTTGTCTTTGCTTCTGTTAATGTGGTTTATTACGTTTATTGATTTTCGTATGTTGAACCACCCCTGCATCCCTGGGATGAAGCCTACTTGGTCGTGGTGAATAATCTTTTTGATGTGTTGTTGAATTTGGTTTGCCATTATTTTGTTGAGGATTTTTGCGTCAGTGTTCATTAAGAGATTGGCCTATAGTTCTCCTTTTTGGAGGTGTCTTTGCCTGGTTTTGGGATAAGTGTAATACTGGCTTCATAAAATGTGTTTGGCAGTTTTCCTTCCCTTTCTATTTCATGGAACAGTTTAAGGAGGGTTGGTATCAGTTCTTCTTTAAAGGTCTGATAGAATTGAACCATTGGGTTTTGGGTTTAATTCAAAGAAAGCCCTGCAGAGCCTGGTGCTGGTGGCTCACGCCTGTAATCCCAGCTACTCAGGAGACATAGATCAGGAGGATTGAGGTTCCGAGCCAGGCAAATAGTTTGTGAGACTCTTATCTTGAGAATACTGAACACACAAAAAGAAGGACTGGTGGAGTGGCTCAAGGTGTAGGCCGAGTTTAAACCCAGTACCAAAAAAAACAAACAAAAAAAACCCCTGCAGGGTATTTTATATGCAAAACACTGGGTTTTAGGCTTCAGTAATGTGTTCATCAAATTCGAGTTTGACTCGATTGCTGGAGTGATAGTTAATATACTGCATGACAATTTCTGCTTTCAAAATACCCTGACTTATACATGAAACTTGATAGTAATAAATGTAATTTCCTATGTTGGATTCAAAGATGTCTAAATAGCATTCATAGGTAAAGGAAATGAAAGAACCTGAGATACTTATCAACCAGTGATGGAAGTGTCCCTGCAGCCAAGGAAGAGAGGGCTCTGTTGTCACTGTCCCGACGGGGGAAAAAGCGCCTGCAATTGGAGTTGGTTCTGGAGGCCATCCTTTGGGAGGGGCTGGATAGTCCCTATCAGGGGCAGTGGGTTTGTGGTTGGTTCTTCACACCCACAGGAAGCGCTGCTCAGGATGAGAATCCTTTCCAGGGTAGAAAAGAGTCACTTCTACCCTGGTGGGGTGGGGGTTGTTGAGGGGTGTTAGTCCAGTCCTTGAGGCGTGGTCATTGCTTCAGGACTAGGGCATGATAAAGCAGGACCAGGCTGATAAAGGGTCTATAAATTCTAATGTATGAGGAAGAATTAAAAGAACAGAGGCTATTTAATGAGGAAACAAGGTCCAGAGTGAAAACAGAACAAGTCTCAGAAGTTCTTATCCAGTATAGGAGTTAATCCAACTATTAGCATTTTGCTTACATTGCTAAAAAAAAATTCCTGAGATGAGGAAGAGGAGTTCGGGTCATCATGGTGGTACCAGGGGAACAGAGGATGCAGGGGAAGTCATGCATGTGCTTACTGCAAGGAGGAACTTTGTAAGAAGAAGACAGTTCCACTGTCAGAGCTTCTTTGGGAAAGTCTGTATTGCAGAAGACTCTAGCACAAACTGTGTGACAGTTCAATGGAAGGTTAAGTGAGCTAGCCTAAGTATTTCTCAAGTTATTTAAAAACAGTTGTTATTTTCACTTCTGTACTAAAAAGCTATTTTAATTTTGAATGACTTGATACTATTTCATTGCTTACTTTTTCTGACATGACATAAAGTTGGGGAAAATACCTTGAATAAAACAAGTCATTACCATAAGGCAAGTGGAAAGCATTCCTGAGCCCCTGCATTGTTCAGAACCATCTGGTAGGACTGGAGACAATTCAGACTGTAACCTAGGGCTGCCATTAGGAAGTTTCTACATTCATTGGCCAGATACGACATAAACCTTTGAAAATGAGCCAGCATAAAAGAGTGAAAGGTCAAAATGTCACTGGGCAATATTTGACCACCACAGGAGTGATGTGAATAGTCACTGGGTGAGAGTGTAGATGAGGGGGAAGATTGTTTTATGACTAGATTTTGAAGAGAAGCTGAGATTGTAAGGAGAGAAGGGAAGGCATGCTGTATATAGTCTTTGGTGCTCCTCAGAGTTGGGACTGTTTTTATTTCTTGGTATCCAGTAGCACCTCTAGCCACAGTGCTTTTCACAAAATACACACTTAGGAAAATGGTTCGGTTGAATTAGTGCACAGTTGTGTGGCATGTGGGGTTGTGATAAGAGCTTGGTGTAGTTTTCTGTTTTTTTGTTGGTTTGTATATTTTCTTACTGCTATTTAGTTAGAATTGAGACCAGGAGTAGCATGCTCCTTAAGCAAGAGACCAAGAACAGTTTATGTAGTTCAGTGGTCAGAGCACCATGCTTCAAAGTCAGATTAGGAGGTTTAGGAGGTAAAGAAATACAAAGGGACACTCGACATAGGAAAGCTGAGAGGAGCTTTGAAGAAAGAAAAGATTATTTCCGATGGCAGGTCATGGAAGGGTCCATGAAGAGGTGACTGCAGGGTGAGGCCGATGAGAAAACCTTTATTCTTTGTGGGCATCTCCACCCCTTGCTGCCACATCATGCCTCGATGACATCTATTTTCTCCACAAGCTTCCTCAAACTTTGGCCCTAAAATACATAAATAAATTTATGTGTTTAGCACACCGATTTCATTTAACACACCACAACTTGGCTTCCTTCCCTGCACAGTGGAGAAGAAATGTTTCCTCCTTAAGACTCAACTTTCTATCTGTGGTCCAGACTCCATCCCTTCTGGTCTCTTAGGGTCCTTATTCAAACATTGTTTTCCGGATTAGAATGTGCTCGGTTTTCTGCTTCCTTCTCTTCACACATGAACATCTTGTGTATTCAAGATATACTCCCTTAATCCTAAACTCTCCTGATTTATGTCCTCTTTTTCCCTTCAAGAAAATGTCCTGTATCAGCTTAAGTCATGTGGATGTGACTCTTGTGCTTTCCTTTCCCTCCCTGCAGTTTCTGTCTCAGATCACCAGTGTTGTTCTCTCTATGTCCAGTGGAACTTTTTCAGTACTTGGTTTACTTAATCTCTATGGCTATGTCACACTCTTTGTTCACTTCATGAAGTGTTCTTTCTTCATGAAAAAGAATACTTTTAGACTCTTTGAAGTTTTAAACTGTATATTCAAGTATTGACCTGTGTGAAGAGATGTATTTCCTATCTAAGAAAATCAATTCAAGTTAGCAGTCCTTCAAGAAACTTATCTGCCCCTGCTCTGAGTTATTTGTTCCTCCCTTGAGTTCTGCAGCCCTCTTTGTGCATCTTGTTATAAAGCACCTTATACTTTCCACTAATATGCTGTGAACCTTAGAGGAAGGACTATGTTCTTAATGAGCATCATGGTTAACCCCTCCTCCTAGTTATGTTGTCACTAAGAAATAGATTTGAAAATTAAGTTTTTGATGTGTACTTGCTATGGAGATCCTCCTTGTTCCCTATGCCTCTAGCAGAGGATTGCTTCTGCAAAGAATACAAACCTGTCTTCCACCTCCTAGAAGACTCTCACCTTTCTTTTTTCCCTTATTTTCCTTTCCCCCAGGGTCTTGCTGTATAGCCCAGGCTGGCCTTGAACTCCCTATGCAGCACAACCTGGAGATCTTCCTGCTTCAGCCCCCCAAGGGCTAGGATTGTGGGCATGAATCACCATGCCTGGCTTGCTTTTCATAAGAGCCACTCATAATTGGTAATAAATAACTAGGCTGCAGCTGCTGAGGCTCTGTCTTCTACATTTAATTCAATTTCAGAATTTTATTTTCATTTAAGATGAAAAGTTCTTTCATGTTTGGAGCTGTGGTAAGCTAGGCAGACAGACAGATTGGACATGGTAATGTTTTGCCAGGCTCTGGGTCTGATTTGTTCTGGGCATGAGCAGTCAATCCTGTTAATGTAAAAAAAAACTTTACTGGGCTGGCAGTGTGCTAAAGTGGTAGAGTGCTTGCTTAGCAAGCATGAAGCCCTGAGTTCAAACCCCTGCACCACCAAAACAACAACAACAAACCAGTCCTACCAAAACAAACAAACAAAAACTTTACTAAAATCTAACTTACATACCATAAGTTTTTAATACTTTAAACATATTATAAACAGTATTACTGTTTGCTTAGTAATACTTAGCAAATTTCATTGCACAACTATTACCAGTCTAGTTTCCATCACCCTCACTAAGACCAGGGAGCCTATTGAAACATGACATGATTAGACATTTAATTCTGGCAAGAAAGTTTACCTTGTCCATTTTAGCTAGCAATGAAATGATTTCCTCAGGGATGGGTCTGTGTCAGATATGAATAAGCTTAGACATTAAATACATTACTTACGAGAAGAAAAACCATTTCCCTCTGTTTTTTACTTATTCTTACAGTTTTTCAAATTGCTTTAATTTATGCTCAGAAGTTCCTTTTGAGGAAGAAGATTTCTCATGAAGATTTCTCACTTTGCTGGTATGGCTTGGAAAACAAGCCTCAATTACTGCAGCAGCTTCCTTAGTGCTCCTCTCCCTCACCAGCCCCTCCTTCTCATCCAATGGCTCAGAGTGGTTTTCCTCATCACTCCTTGTCCTTTCATTCATTCCTTCCTGTTCCAAATCCCTGAAGGGTCTGCACATTCTCTTCCTTAGCCCACCTGTTCTTGTCCATCAACACCTCCCCCACCTCCTATCATAGTCCTTCAGCACCTGAGGGCCATTTTCTTGGGATCGCCGCCTGGTTCCCCTCCCTCTTCATATGGAGTGCTTTATTGCTGCTACTCTGCATTCTTTCTCTCAGGACTTGGCACTTGCCGCACTCCATTGAGGTGACTAGGCTGTTTCCAGCACCTGGGTGGTGCTCGGATGTGTGAGTGGTTTAGCAGAATCCAGTTGTAGGGAAGACACCAAATTTGGGAGGCTTTCAGCATAGAGCAACCCTGACATGTAGAGGGAGGTTGCTCTGCAGGATGGGTGTGGCAAGCAGAGGAGCCGCTCCTGGAGGAACCGAATCTCAGTGGCCTGGAGTAGTCAGTTCCGGCATTGGCTCGTTCCCCTTCTGTATTGCACAGCGCTGGAAACCACTAGGTCATGTGCTCTGCAGAACTTGTTCAGCCGGTTTCCTTTTCATAGACCCCGAATTCACATTCCCACCCATTCTTTTCTGCACATGCCCTCGGTCTGGGCTTGTTTTAAGGCTTACCACCGGAGTCATTTCTTTGTCTTGCTAGGGGCAGAACGGGAGGGGCTATTTGCAGCCTTAGAAGAATGCTATCAGCAGGACAAGGTAGACTCATTTCACAAGTGAGGGTCAGGCTTAGCAGTAGGTCTGCTTCTGGGATTTCAGCTCTCACATGTGTGTGGATACCTGCACACACAATAGCATTACCTACATCTTCTAGTGCTTGGTGTAGACTATGTCACTGAGTCCTCATGAGGACCCTAGGACGTTAGAGGTTGCTCCCAATCCTGTTTTACAGACAGGAAACGGAAGCATAGAGGTCAGTTAGTTAACACGTACTCTTGCTTATTCTTCCTTCCCTCTTTTCTCAGGGAAGAAAGTGGCTAGCTGCCACCTCTGCTCTTTGGAACCTTGCTTTTGTGTTTTTCTTAGTACTTCCTTCACTTGTAGGCTTTTTCCACAATAATTACACAAACTTTAAAACAGCTTCCCTGAATGTACCACCATCTCAGACTAACCCCTAACCTAATCCACCAATTTTTCTTCTCTCTTTAGGGTTTTTGTAAGGATTTCTCTATGTAGCTCAGGCTGGCCTCTAACTCACAGTCCTGCCTCAACCTCCCAAATGTTGGGGTTATAGGCATGTACCACCATACCTGGCTTCTCCACCCTCCTTTTTTCTTTTTGTTAGTTCATATTTTTGGTTAACTCATACACAGTAATTTGTCTTCTGGTTTGTTGAAACAGTAAGTCAGACAATGCTTGCCACAATAATGTCTTATCAAAGTGGCTGGCTGTCCAGCGTCCCCAGCATTCAGCTGAAGGGCAATCCCTGTGAAGGTGGCTGTTAATTTTTGTCATTCTCGCCTGCCTGATGGGGTTCAGCCAACTTAGCCTTCTTTCTCTTAGGCTTGTTCTTCTTGGGAGTGGCTTAAGGCTTCTTCCTTTTCGTAGCACCACCAGAATGTCTCACCACCAGCTGGGGAGTAGGCTTTGTAGGAATGTGGTAGTCAGACAAAGGGCGTCCGTGTCCATTGCTTGCCAGCAAAGATCAGTCTTTGCTGTTGGGAGGAACGCCTTCCTTATCCTGGATCTTGGTCCTTATGTTTTCTGCAGTATGGGAGGGTTCAGCCCTCCAGGGGAGTGCTGTTGCCTGAGGGTTTTTATGAAAGTTTGTGTCTTGGTGGCAGTTCAACCACAGATGGCATATCAGGAAGCTCTTCTCTGCTTAAACTTGAAAAACATTTGCTGCTTCTCCTTCCTGGCTTCTAGTTGTTTTCCTCAACTATCATTTTTATAGTTAGCCTCAGCTCATGCCTATTCTTCTGGGATTCCTTTCAGGGGTCACAGACAACTTTCTTCCCAGTTTGCCACATCCCTTGCTCTTTGCCACCATCTTTTTGCAGCATTTGAAGGTGCTTATGTGTTCCAGATTTCTGAAATTTTTTCCTTCATTGGTGGCCACCATGTGATTCCTTCCTGATTCTGCTGCAGCTTTGACTGTCTTCCACCTGTTAAATGCTCTTGTGCTCTGAAGCAGTCTTTTGTCGTCTTTCTTTTTTCTTTCTTTTTTTGTTTTTTGGAGTATTGGGGTTTGAGCTCAGGGCCTACACCTTGAGCCACTCCACCAGCCCTTTTTTGTAATGGGTATTTTTCAAGATAGGGTCTCTTGAACTATTCCCCTGGGCTGGCTTCGAACCACAGTCTTCCTGATCTCTGCCTCCTGAGTAGCTAGGATTACAGGCCTTGCCACCTGTGCCTGGCAGTCTTTCATCTTTCTGTCTTTATAGCCTGCTTTCCAGGACAACTGTTCCCCTCCCAGATTTGAAACTTCCTATTTTTCATACCTGAGTTTCAGATTTGTGCTTCCAACTGTCTGGAATGCCATGCTTAATGTCCCATTGACATTTCAAGCTGAGTGTGTTTCAGACATCCTCTTCTCCTATGGGTGTCCCTTGTCTTGTTATGTGGCATCATTTCTTATTTAGTCATCCATGCCACAAGCCGCCAAGTTACTTTTTAAAAATAAAACCTTTTCTTCTTCCTTTTATAGAAGTTTCTGTAAGTTTGCTAAAGATGTACTCTCTGCCAGATTTTTTTTTTTTTTTCCTGGAACTCTGTGTAAGAATGTGGGGTTTCCCCACACACTGGGTAATGTTATTTTTTTAATCTCAGGCAGTCTGAGAGCTGAAGAGGGTAATATCGCTACTTTAACTTACTTTGCTTAGATTAGTAATGAGATTGAGAAGTGATTATTGGCTATTTATGTTTCTTTTCTGAGTTGCCTATTTGTGTTTCTAGCCTCATTTTTCTAAGGAAGCATTTCTCTTTTTTTTTTATTCCAAGTGCTTAAAATATGTCTATATAAAGATAATGTGAGATTGTGAGCACTGTTATATATTGCAATTTTTACCACCAGTTTCTTTTAAAATTTTAGTGTTTTAAAAAATTGCTTCACAGAAACTTAAACACTTATATATAAACAATTTCTTTCCATTTCTGATTTTTGCCTCTATAGTCTTGTTTGTAAATTCCTTTCCTATTTTGAGATAATACAACTATTCATGCATGTGTATGTGTATATATGTATTTAAAATCTGTAATCTATTTGATGTTCATGTTAATTGCAAAAGTCAAGGTCCAAAACTGACTTTACACATTGGGTATTGTGGCTTCCACCTGTAATCCCAGTGCTCAGATGAGGCAGGAGAATTGAGAGTTTAAGACCAGTCCATTCTGCAAAATGGGCCATGTCTTCAAACACAGAATCAAATAAACAAACAAAAAAGCCCAGCCAAATTTACTCTACTTTTAAAAACTTTTGTTTATTTTTTGCCACCTTGGGGACTTGAACATGCTAGGCAGGTGCTTTCACACTTGGTGACACTGCTAGGCTGATGCCCCCTACCTTCCAGTTTTATGAAAACATAAACTTCCCCACTCTCCTCCCTCCTTTTCACCTAACACACTGTCACTTGGTCTGGTTCTGTCTTCGTAACTACTCTTCATCCTTTTCTGCTCCTGCATTGAAAGACCTGTTGTCTCTCACCTGTTTCCTGAAATGGTTACCTAATACTTCTCCCTCAAATCTGTCTCCCGTCCTTGTTACCCTTCTCAGTCTCAGATCTGCCTGACCACTCTTGCTGGAAAACCTGTGGTGCTTTCTGCTGCCTGAAGAATAAAATACTGATGCTGTGGCTGCTTTGCCACCTTGCCCTTCACAGTGATTGTCATGCACACCCAGGACGTGCCATTTGGTTTCAGGCTTCTTGCTCTTAGTTACGCTGGCTCATTATCTTACATGAATCCTTTTCCCATTTCCTACCTCTCAAAATTCAGACCAAGTTCAAACATCATCTCCATTTGTAGATAGTTGTTCCCAGAGTGACTTCTCTGAAGGCAGGACTGCCATTCACATATTTTGCCACTGATAAATCAGTGTTGCAAAGAGGAGACAGAAATATTTCCTGAGTGGATATGTAGCTGTCAAAGAAGACAATTTTCTTGGAGAATTGAATTAAAATATGTGTAAAACAAAACTTTATAAAAAACAGACTGAATATAGAAGTTTTATAAGAATTACTTATAGTTAGGTATGGTGATACACACCACTAGCACCGGTGGTAACCCCAGCACCAGGAAGGCTGAGACAGGAGGGTCTCATTCAAGGCCAGCCTGGGCTGCATAGTGAGGCCCTATATAAAAAAAAACAAACAAAAAAAATTGTAAAAATTATTATGTAACTAAAGATAGGCTCTTGTATAAGTACTCATTTTTTTCATTTATCTGTCCATCCATTTATTTTTGGTACTGGGGTTTGAACTCAGGGCCTCCATCTTGAGCTACTCCACCAGTCCTTTTTTGTGATGAGTTTTTTCAAGATAGGATCTTGTGAACTATTTGCCCGGGCTGGCTTGGAACTGCAATCCTTCTGATCTGTGCCTCCTGAGTAGCTGGGATTACAGGCATGAGGCACTTGGTGCCTGGTTCATTTATTTATATATTATGTGAATATATTTATTCATTTATTCATAAATTTCATTTATTAATATATTTGCATAATTAATTATATAAAGCTGTTTAACTGTAATACTTCTATACATGCATATACTGAACTTTGATAAAATTCACCCCCTGTATTACTCTTTCCTATCCCCCCTTTGAAAGAAATTTTAACAGGCTTCATTATTCTATTTTCATCACACGTATAAACACTCATTTTTCATAGGAATAGTGTCAGTCTCACCAAGGTTCAGTAGTTACTAGGCTTGTCTAAGTGCTTGTTGGAATGAGGGTGTTAACAAGGCCATGTTCTGTGTCTGTGGGAGACCTAAGAACCTGAGCTTTTGACAGTGAGTGTTCAGTAGGTGGCAGCTGTTTGGGCAGAGACTGTGTGTTACAGCCATTAGATGTGGACTTGGACCCCAGAAACTTAGGTTCAAGTGTGAGCTTACTACTTGGTAGCCTTAGGTTATCTTGCTCTCTGTACCATGGTTTTCTTACCTTAGGAGGCTGCTGCAAAGATCAAGTGAGATAATGGCTATAGTTAGCTTTCCCATCACAAGGTGTTAGAGTTTTCAAGTTCTATTTATACTGAAAATGAACCATTCAAATGCTGTTTTCCTGCTTAGTTTTTTAGATTTTTTTTTTTTTTTTTAATAATTTGAGTTAGATTTGCTGAAGCAGATTTGGGTTAAAGTCGAGGAGAAAATGTTGAGCATCTATGTCCTTCGTGAGAGGAAGGGCTGAGAGCTGTACTTCACTTTCTGTAGCACCATGGGCTTTGTCACCAGTTCTGATTGAGGCTGTAGTGGAGAGTCCCGATCACATGAAGGGCATATGCTAGTCTCCGAACTTTTTGTTCTCTTTCTTTTTTTTTTTTTTTTTTTTTTTTTTTGTGGTACTAGGCATTGAACCCAGGGCCTTGAGCTTGCTGGGCCAGCACTCTACCACTTGGGCTGCCCTTTTTGTTTTTGTTTTTGAGGCAGGGTCTCAGAACCTTTGCCAGGCCTCTGCCTCCCTAGTAGCTGGATGGTGTGCCCTACCATGCCTGGCTGAACTTTTTTGTTTTTTAAAGTTGTTTAAACATTTTTACTTGTTTGCTAATAAAAATTTTAAAAGCCTCCACCATTGCAAGGTGATTTTTCTGAAACAGATTCAACGGCTGACTTCAGGACTAGGTGAAGTAAAGGTTTCTTAGCAGGAGGAAGGCCTTGCGAGGTGTCACTTGCTGACTTCCCACCCTCCTTCCCAGGACTCCTTATCACTTACCTTCCAGCATTTGCTGTGCTGAGTTGCTGCGCCACACGTCTTTTTTGTCATATCTCCTTGCCTTTGTACATGGTATTTCTTCTGGTTGGAGACCTTCTGTGCATTGGCCATTTGGTAAAGTCCTCATTGTTCTTTAAAGACTCATAATTGGAAACTGGAAGGAAGGTTAATATTTTGAGCAGCAAAATTAGGATCCCAAAGATGCTGATGTTAGAGATATGAGCTGAATCCAACATGAAGAAATATTTAAATAATGTTTGTGTGTGTATGTTGTACTGGAAATTGAACACAGGGCCTCATGCATGCTAGGCCCTCAGCTTCATCCCCACCCCTGAATAATGGTTTTAATCTGGAACTGTAGAGGCTCTGTATTTGGGGGAAAAAAAAGTAGTTTCTATTTGGAAAAGCATAATAAAATAATTCAATCTGAGACTTTGTGGTTGTAGAGTGTTAGGATGAAGATGATGGTCTTCCTTTGAGGCTAGTGAGAATGTAACTGTGCAACTGGGGAATGACGAAGATGAATGAGAGTGGTGTGTGATGGCTGGGGAGGGTCCAGTCCCCACATCCAGTAATGCCAGCACTTGCTGTGTGCCAGGCTCTGTGCTCAGCACCTTGTATTTCCTTTCTTCCAGCTCTCCCCAGCACTGTGTCGGTGTGAGCTATTCTTCTCTTCACAGAGCCCTTGGAGGAACTGGAACCGCTGTGGTTAACGGAAGCGTTGGGATGGGTGACTCATGGGAGGAAAGGCACAAGTGTTTCCTCAGTAGCCAGCCAAGCACTGTGCTGGCCTCCACTTCACTTGCAGTCTTACTGAATTCTTAAGAACAAAACTTTTGGAAGGTATTGCCATCCTGTTTTAACAAATGAAGAAACTGTGCAATGTGGTGGTTTATGCTGAATCCCAGCACTCTGGAGGCTGAGGCAGGAGGATTATGAGTTCAAGATCAACCTGGGTTATAAAGCAAAACAAGCAAAAAATGAGGAAACTGGTTAAGTGGTTTGCTGGCTTTTTAAGTGCCAGAAACCAGCTGTAAACCCAGGTCTGTCTCTCAGTGCTTGTTACATGGTGCGTGTGTCAGAATGCTCTCCTGCTTCAAAGGCAGTTCAGGGTGCTAATGGGGAGCTGGCTCTGGTTGCACAAAAGCTGTCTGGGTATTGGGATCCAGAAATAGAGTGGCCGCCATGAGGGTTTGATTTCCTGTCAGTGGCAATGTGTCAGGCTTAGCCTGCTTCATGATTTGCTGAGATGTTTTGGGAACATTTCAGGCATCAGAGCGGGGAGGGAGAGAAGGCAGGGTGGGGGAGGTGGACAGGTAGACAAGAAGGTATAGAAGATACTTTCACTTGTTTTGAGGCAGGGTCTCATGATGGCAGCCCAGGCTGGCCTGGGACTCTAGGCAGCACAGACTGGGCTCCTGTCATCCCCCTGTTTCAGCAATCTCCTCCCCAGTGCTGGGATTATGGATATGCACCATCCTGCTGTCTTTAATGAGCCATATAACCTTAAAATTCTAAGGACTATTGATAAGACAGTTAAACAGAGAATCAGTACAAAGTTGTGTTGGCCAATGATGTGTGTGTGTAGAGATTTTTAAAAAAATGTATAAAGATAAATGCTGAAGCTTTATAAGAAAGTTTTATGTCAGAGTTGAGAACCACTGCTGGATATATAGTGAAGCTAAAATGTCTAAAACCTCAGAACGCAGAGCAATATCAGCCCTTTCTCATATATGGGTTATCTGAAACTTGGCTGTGTTTAGACAGCTCTGTGGGGCTCAGTCCCTCAGGGATTTGCTGTGGTGTGGTAAGAACAGCAGTGGTGTAGAGAGGAGTGTTCTGAGGAAGAATTGGCCTTGGCGTTCCTCCTCTGCTGCAGGTGACCTTGGGTAAACCTTACTCCTAATTTGTAAGTGAAGGGATTGTGCAGATGAGGCACAACTTTGGAGCTGGTCTTTTGGACAATTAAAAAACACTTTCAATGGTATATATACATATGTATGTACACACACACACACACACACACACACACACACACACACACATTTGGTGGTGCTGGGGAATTGAACCCAGAGTCTTGTTCACTCCAAGTTTGTGCTCTACCTCCAAACCACACCCACAAGCAAGTTATGACTTTAAGGGCCTCTCTTAAGGAATTAATTCTAGACGTAGAAGAATATTGTGCACAAAAGAATCCTTGCAGTATTATTTAATGGTTGAAAATATTTAGAAATGTCATAATTAGTCAAAGGTGAATGATTAAGCATTTGGTGGGATTTTTATGTAACTTAAAAGTCTTCAGAAACTATAACATAGGAAATGAAATGCTTATAAAATTTTGAGAAATGATTAATAATTTTCCATAATGATGTATGTATTACATTTGAAAATAAAATCAGAAAAGGGATTTGCTCTAGAAGTGCATTAGGCTCTGGCTCTCAGACTGTGACTTAGTGGCAGAGGAGGACTGAAAGGAGGGCTTGTGTCTTGGAATTAAAGTAGACCCTGAACTGCCAAACCTTAGACATGATAGCAGCAGGCCAAGGATATAGCGCAGTCGCAGAAGGCTTCTTATCACAAGTGAGACCCTCTGTTCATCCCCCCAACTCCCAAAATAGTTGTAAAATAGAGTAACATGGCAGCCTACATTTCAAAGCACTTTGGTCCTGACGTATTTCAGTCTCATAAACAAACTGTTCCACTGAGGAGCCACTGAGATCGAGGGCACCATCTCCAGGGACGCTTCTATGTGTTGCCTCTCTGCTCCCTGCTGCCTTTTGCTGATGCCTTTCCACTAAGTCCTCTATTGAAAGTATTGTGTCCACTACGGGAAACTTACAAGTGTGGTCATTCATTGGGATTGTGTTATAGCAGTGGTATAGGGAAGCAGATAACAGGTTGTGGGAGGTGTCACTAAGGTCCCTCCTTTTATTTTCATTTTAATCTAGTAGTTTCAGAGACGAGGGGAACTTAACTACCTCTGGTATTGGCTGTGGTTCAAAGCAAAAGAACTTTTCTTTCTTTTTTGTTTTTTTGAGACAGTACTCACTACGTAGCCCAGTGTCCTTGAACTCTTAATTCTCCTGCTCAGCCTCCTAAGTGCTGGGCTTACAGGTGTGTGCTACCATGCCCACCTGGCACTGTGTTCTTTTTCTATAGTGTACCCTGTGTGTTCACATCATCTTGAGAAGAAAATAAATCATTTTTTCCTAACATCTTGGAGAGCGGATTTGGCTGAGGTGACAGCTTTTGGGTTTGTCCCCATGAATGACAGCCCAAGTGAGATTGTCACTGAGCTGCATTGCCAGAGCGAGTCTTATCTCTATCCTTTTTTAGCGGTGAAATACTGGAAAGGAACTTGTATGATACATGTCCTTGGACTCAATCAACAGCCATGCTTCTCCACGATGCTGCCTTTGGTCTTTTGGCTCCTGCAAAGGTGTAGTTTGGCTTTTATAGTTTTTGCAAGTTGGTGTCTAAGTTACTATAGCAACTCTTCTGGGAAACTCATTTGTTTCTTTTTACCCTCTTAGAGTTTAAATTAATTCTACTACTTGAAAGAAAAGCCAGAAGAGAAGCTTACCATTTTTGGCTGTAGGAAGCAACCAGAAAATCCTCTGGTCCAGCCAGATATGCACACATTGCACTGGCTGCCCAAAAGGTAGAATAGACTTGAAAGTGAAATTGAGTGCCCCTCTATAAAGAGTTGGAGAAAAAGAGAACTGTTGTTTTTTAAAGATTCTTAGCAGTAGTCTCAATTCGAAGATACAGAATTAATACAAATTTTATTCTGAATTATAAACGTAATCATTTATAAAATACACACTCTGTA
This sequence comes from Castor canadensis, assembly GCF_047511655.1. NCBI lineage: Eukaryota > Metazoa > Chordata > Mammalia > Rodentia > Castoridae > Castor > Castor canadensis. Next base: position 42,404,608 of record NC_133404.1, on the reverse strand, counting down.
GTCTAGCAATTTTATTAATGTAAAGAATATCTAGGGCTGGGGAGTGGCTCAAGTAGAGTATCTGCTTAGCAATCGTGAGGACCTGAGTTCAATCCCCAGTACCACCAAATAAATAAATAAATAAATAAATAAATAAATCTGAAACCCATAAGTGGGATCATAACATTTATGTTTGTCTTTGTTTTGGTGGCACTGGGGTTTGAACTCAGGACATTGCATTCTAGACAGGAGCTCTACCACTCGAGCCACTCCCTCAGCCCAGGATCATCCGTTTGCATGTTACTGTACTGGCTGTCTACTTCTATCTTACTGTTTCTCTCATACATTCTGTGGAGGAGTGGGAGGGCGTGTTAGAATGTTTCCTCAAATTTTGTTTTTATTCTAAGAGAGGTTCTCAACATAGCCTCTGGTCTGGAGTGCAGGGACAGGTACGTGACACCTCGCCCACCTTCCCTCTAGTTTTGCCTTTTAATTTATATTCTATGGGTGTGTGCTGATGGCTCATTCCCATGGTCCCAGATACATAGGAGGCTGAAACAGAAGGATCCGTTGAGCCCTGGGGGCTGAGGCCAACTTGGTAACACAGCAAGATCCAGGCTCTTATAAAAGCAAAAACAACAAAATAAAACTTCTGTGTATCTTTTTTTTTGGGGGGGGGGGTGGGGGGGTGAGTTTGTTTTTTTTCTTAAACTCACAGTTTTGTACTTGCTGGGCAAGAACTCTACCACTTTAGCTACATCCCCAGTCTAAAATGTTTCATTTTTTTATGTGACAGTAAATGCACTTTTCACTTTAGCCTGCTTTATCTTGAACTTTTTTCATTTGGGTTTCCAAAGATTTATTACTTTGGTCAAACAGAGGAAGCAATGTTTTGGAAATTTTTCCCCCAGTATGTGGAGGATGTAAGGATAATATTAGCCTTGCACAATTTGAGTGAAATAATTTTAAATTATGGGTTTTTTAACCTGGGGTTCATAAAGTCAACAAAATCTCTGAAATTATATATTTTTCTGGGTGGACAGTCTATAGCTTTCCTCAGATAGTAGTCAAAAGATTCTGTGGCTCAAAGAGCAGTTAAACCATGCCATGAGGAATTTTAGTACCTATGTTTCTGTTTTTAGAAAAATAATGCAACTAAACTTTCCTTCATTTTATCTTATGCTTCCCTGAAAGCTGGTGGGATTTCAGTTGGCTTCTGTTACAAATGGATTTTCTTTGCTAGGTGCCAGTAGCTCACGTCTGTAATCCTAGCTACTCAGGAGGCAGTCATCAGGAGGATTGCTGTTCAAAGCCAATAGTTCCAATAGTTTGAGAGACCCTATGGGGTGGGGGTGGGAGGATCATCACAAAAGAGGGTTGATGGAGTGGCTCAAGTGGTAAGAGTGCCTGCTTAGCCAGTATGAAGCCCTGGGTTCAAATCCCAGTACCACCAAAAAAAAAAAAAAAGAAGAAAAAGGAAAAAAATATTTTCTTAGGACTTCTTAAGGACTGGGAGAGTCGAGGGGGTTCGTGGGGCAGGCAGGATGTGGGGAGCCTGGCAGCTCTGTTGCTAGTGCAGGGGAAGTCAGTGGAGAAGGTGTGTTCACTTTCCTAAGCTCCCTGACTCACAGATCTGAGTGGCCAGTGAGTGACTGTGTGTGGGAATGACTCTTTAAAGAGCATTGCTGTGCTTAAGTTAACCTTTTTCAGGGAAAATGGGAATGAAACACATCTCTAAGGAAGAGTTCTGACCTTCCCTCTTTTTTCACATCCTCTCTCCTTTTGTGCAGGTGGATGGAAGCCTGCCTAGGTGAAGATCTGCCGCCTACCACAGAACTGGAGGAGGGGCTTAGGAATGGAGTCTACCTTGCCAAACTAGGAAACTTCTTCTCACCCAAGGTGGTGTCCCTGAAAAAAATCTATGATCGAGAGCAGACCAGATATAAGGTGAGCTCTTCCTTGCTTGGGCTTAGATTTCTGTAAACTTAATGAGAGAAGGGCTAGCATACATTATTCAGTGGGAGAGCTGTTGAGAAACAGGTGTAAGACCTGTTTGTTCCAACAAAGTACAGCTTTTAAAAAGTCTGGTGGAGAGGAGGAGGTAGTGCAGAGCTCTGGCTGTAAGGGCAGTGGGTACAGAATTGAGTGCCCAGCACTGTGTGCATGCTGGCATGCTCTGTGCTGCTCCCTCAGCCCCTGCGGGAATGAATTCATTTCCATGGTCCAGATGACTTTTCCACTCTTAGAAAGTAGAGGAAGTAACTAGGGGAATCACAACTTTACTATAATTTTAACCACGCCCTGGGATTTGTTGGCAAGTTGCTGTAGTAACTTGAGGAAAAAGCGTTGCAGCGCTACATTGGAGTTTAGAGAAAAACAGCAAAGTGCCTCAAATTGAGAAGGCTAAGATAAGTGAAAGGGTTTGAGTCCTGTGGCTGAGGCCCAAAAAAAGAAAACTGTTTAAGTTGGGATATTGACAAGGACCAAATCTGTTGTCTCTATTGCTCCTAAAGTGAACCTACCTATGAGCTCTTTGTGAATAAGTCTAAATGATAGTGGAGGATTGCATGAGCGAGAGTGACTGCCAGAACCTTGTGAAAAAAGGTTTTTATACTTTCTGTTTAAGCTCTGGGGAAAACAAGGAAGGTATAGATCCTTGACCAAAATTAATATCTGTGTTAGCTTTCTGATGCTGTGATAAAACACCTGAGAAAATGAACTTAAAAGAGGAAAGATTTATTTTGGCTCAATGTTTTGAGAGGGATCAGTTCATGGTTGGCTGGCTCCAGTGTTTCTTGGTGAGTCAGAACATCATGTCAGGTAACCTGTGGTGCTTACCTTGTGCCTGTTGGGAAAGCAGGCCAGGGGAAGGAGTGGAGAAAGAGAAGAGAAGGAAGAGAGAGGGGGAGAAGATACACCCTTCGAAGGTACACCCCCAGTGTAGCCAGGCCCCACCTCTTAAGAGCCCTTCAGCTATGAACTCCTCAGTGAGTTAATCCATCCAAGGAGTTAGCCCCTTTGTGATCCAATCACTTTTTAACAGTCTACCAGCTGGGGACCAAGCTTTCAATATATCAATCCTTGGGGACTTTCCAGATCCAAACGACAATAATATCCTAGACAGACTTTTCTTACTCAAAAGGTGAAAATGTAAAATGCTGAATTTCAAGTAAGCACTTATTCTGAAGACATCTTTGCACTGTTCTGTAGATTGAATAGCAACATGGTTGAAAAAAAAGAAAAGTAGAGACCTGATATCAATAACTTTTTAAAAAAAATCTTGCTCAAAACTAGCAGATGTAGGGGTTGGCAGAGCGCTAATGGAGTGCTGGTCTAGCATGAGTGAGGTCCTGTGCTCCCTCCCTAAGCACTGTTTGTTTGTGTGTGTGTTTTAAGCAGACAGAGGTTTTCAGGGGTTGTGTTGTTATGACTTTGTAGTACTGGGGACTGAGCCCAGGGCCTCATGCATGTGAAGCAGGTATTCTGCTACTTGATCCATCCCCACGGCCCTTTTGTTTGTATTTTTCTGTTTTTGAGATAGGGTCTTGCTAACTTTGCCTTTCCTGGTTTATAACTTGTGATCCTCCTGCTCTACCTTCCAAGGAGTTAGGATTACAGGTATGTACCACCACACCTGGCACAGGGTGCCATTTCTAAGTGTATTATGAAAGAAGCCCTGCTTGATGTATTTTATAATATATGTCATTTTGTGATTCTCTTCTATCACAAAATAGAAGAAAATTCTCTTCTATTCTCTTCTGTTCAAGTTCCATGCTAAGTGCTTTATGTATACACTATCTTTTTAACAAACAAACAAAATAGGTGTTATAGATGGAGAAACTCAGACTGAAAGAGTGCCTGACCATCCATTGTCACTAGTAGATGGTCAAAGCTAGAACTAAATCTAGGATAATGTAGCTCCAAAGACCGTGGTCCATCAAGAACATCGTATCCATGTGGTTCCTAAGTGAGAGGATTGGAGTTATTTGTCATCTTGGTATTGGAATGTAAGCACAATGATTTAATCTCAAGGAGAGTTTTTAGTTTTTGCCAGCAGTGCCTAACGCTCTATTGTTTCTTCCAGGCAACTGGCCTCCACTTCAGACACACGGATAATGTGATCCAGTGGTTGAACGCCATGGATGAGATTGGACTGCCCAAGGTGACTTACCTACTGTTCACAGTTCAAGTTTTGCCATAAAGTTCCTTCTACCTGTAAAGTTACTCTCCGCTCTTTCTTTCTTTGCTGCATTTCTGAGTCAGGGTGTCACTATGCAGCTCAGGCTGCCCTGGAACTCTCCAACATGCCTGGGCCTTAAGCGTGCTGAGATTATAAGCATATGTTTTTAAGCACTAAAGGATCTCTGTTGTTCAGTTTGATTTAGAAACAGTTTTATTCTTTTCCTTTTGTATTCCTTATGTCTCACCCTAGAGAAATTCCCTATGGTGATAGCACTTTGACTACATCAGTTGTAGATTTGTTTCAAAGTGGTTATTTACAGTGGTTTTTGCAGGGCTAAGGATTGAATCCATGGCATTGTATGGGTAGGCAAGTACTTCTACCACTGAGAACCTCTGTAGCCAAGGCTGGCCTCGAACTTGAGGTCCTCCTGTCTCAGTTCCTGAGTGCTGGGATTGCAGGCATGTGCTACCATGCCCAGCTGATTTAACCACCTTCTTCAATAAAATTCACAAACTATGAGATTTACCATTTAAAATTGTATAGTTAGTGGTTTTTCTTTGTGCACAAAGTTGTTACATTAAAAATTGGACTTTAGGAAATGTTAGATGCTGTCTTCCAGCTTTAGAGCAGTTGATTCTGTGAGTGTGGGGGTCGTGGTGTGTTTTAAATTGCAGAGGCAACACAACAACACACACTCTCTGTTTCTGGTGATGCCTGTGGTTGTGATATGGAGTGTGCAGACGTCTTCTGAATGTTTTGCTCAGGAGTTTGGGTAGCGCTGCCTTTAGTGAAATCGCCATCTCTAGCTGCCCGGTATTATCCATGCAGGCCAGGCCGTGTTGCTGCTCTCAGAGGCATAGTTGTTTTCTTTCTTTTGACTTAGGAACTCGGCTTCAAGGAACTTTTCTTCCCCCTCCCCACAGACAGAAAAACACAAAAAGATTATGTGTAAGGGCTTTCCAGTATTACTTATGATAGAAAAAATGGCAGCAAACTACTTATTCCTTCCCTAGAGTTGTTATTTGTGTTGAAGGGAAAGACTCGTGCCATTAACGGCTGTCTTCCATGTGTTAGGTGAGGGAATCAGTTCAGGTTTTGAGAGATGTCTGGCTAAGGTGCGATCATTATTTTGTGTAAAATAAAGTGGACGTTCTTGGGAAAAGTCTATAAGGAGATAGGTTTCCCACTTCTGCGTGATGGGATTAGGGGCAGTTTTTATTTCCTTTGTACTTTACTACAGAGTTCCAATTTTTGTAACTAAAGAAAGATTAAGAATAGAAGCGAGATGTGGAGTGTCAGAAGGTGACTGACTGAAGCCACTTGGAAATGCATCTCTGGTATTTATCGTAGTGCAGGGCTCATCTTACTTTATGTCTGGTGAACTAAGTTCAGTCAGGGCTGTGCTGGCATGGGATCCTGTGTGGAGCCAAATTCTCACCCAGAGCTGAGTCTGGCTTTTGTCCTTGCCCTTGTTTCATCTGAGCAGAGCGCAAGCGTTCTCTTCCTTGAACGGGATGTTTGAGAATTAGGCCCATAAATATGTCAGGTTCTTAGAGCTACTTGGCCTTTCTGTGCACCTGTAACTTCCTATTCCTGTTTTTTATAAAGATGTCATACTATATAGTATAAAATGCTATTTGTGCACCTGTAACTTCCTGTTTCTATTTTCTATATATTGTCATTGCCAGTGGACAATGACAATTTAATGTACTCAGAGCTTCATTAATATTTGTTATTTCTTGTGGTATTATTACTACAAAATGCCTTTTAAAAGGGGTGGGGGCTGTACTGGCAATTGAACTGAGGGCCTTGCATTTGCCAGGCAGACATTATACCACTTGAGCCATGCCCCTTAGCCATTTTTGCTTCAGTTAGTTTTTGAATAGCATCTTGCTTTTATGCTCAGTCCAGTCTGGACCACTATACTATTTATACTTCCCACATAGCTGGGATGACAGGCATGTGCCACTGCACCCAGCTTTTTATCGGTTGAGATGGGCTTTTTTGACCTGGCTGGCACTGAAATATAGTCCTCCCGATCTCTACCCCCAAGTAACTAGGATTATAGGTGTGAGCCACCATGCCCTACAAAATGGCTTTGTCTGCTAACAGCAGCATATTGGCCTGGACCACATGGCAAGAAGCATAGGGTCCCCCAAAGGCTCTCAGGGACAGCAAGGTAGTCACGACCATCAGCCTTTTGTGATTCTGTCCAGAAGGCTTCGAATAACATGAACTAAAGATACAGAACTGAAAATGTATCTGACCTATAATACATGACATATAATTGACAATATCTATGCAGTGTTTAAAGTAGATGTCTTTCCTAATTAGCATGCAATCTAAGTGTAGAAACTTAACACGATAAAAGTTTAGTTCCTACTGTCTCTATTATAATCGATACTGTGGCCACCTTCTCCATTCTTATTTTTAGTTTTTAAATTGTTTTTAATCTGCACAACTAGTCTTGCTTTCTTTACCTATCCCCCATACATATCCTATTGCACCACTACGTGATCTTTATTTTAGCTACTCTCTCCCCTTCTCATGGTTTTAGTTATTCTGAAGATTCTTTTCTATAAGAAGAACACAGGGTTGGGCTTGGTGGCTCAAGCCTATAATCCTAGCTACTTGGAAGTTGGAGAGTCAAAGAATTGGATCAAGGCCAGCCTAGTGAAAAGTTGGTGAGACACTGTTTTAACCAATGGCTTGCACCGTGGCATGTGCCTGCCTTTCCAGCTATGTGGAGAAGCACAAATAGGAAGATTGTTGTTCAGACCAGTCCAGGCATAGAACAAGATGCTATCTCAAAAACAGTCAGTGCAAAAAAGGACTAGGGGTGTGGTACAGCACCTGGCCCTGAGTTCAACCTCCAGAATTCAACCCTCGGTACAGCCAAAAAAGAAAGACAGAGAGAGAGAAAGTGAGGGAGGGAGAGAGGAAGAAAAAGAGAAAAGAAAAGAGAGAAACACAGTACCTTCAATTGATTGCTGAGTATTTCTCCTTGGATAGCTTTGTATCGCATAGAGTTTTTCATTTATAAAACTAAACCTACCTTTCCCATCAAGTAAATATCCCCTTCTGTGTAATAAATTGTATCATGTCACTATTATCACATGTCACAGTCATGCAGGCTCAAAATCTTGGTGATACCTTAGACTCCAGATTCAGTACGTCCCCAAACCACCTTCATTGATTTGAAATGACTCTTTTATTTACTTACCTTTTCTCAGCCTCTCAGCCAGCCCTTCCAACCTCAGTCTCTTCATTATTCAATATATCCTGTGTCCTGTCTCCAGTCAGTTTTCTAAAGCTCTTTTTAACCTTTGCTCCAAACCAGGATATTTCTTCATGCCCCACTTACCACATTCAAACCTGTCTGACTTTGTTGTTTATGTTTATTTTATTTATTTATTTATTTTTGATTCTGTGGTTTGAACTCAAGACCTTCACCTTGAGCTGCTCCACCAGCCCTATTTTTGTGATGGTTTTTTTCAAGATAGGGTCTTGTGAACTATTTGCCCCAATTGCCTTCAATCCTCCTGATCTCTGCCTCCTGAGTAGCTAGGATTCTAGAATTTATTCTGTACATCTTAGAAAATAGACTCTATCTCTTTACTATCTTACAAACACAGCAAACTTTCTTCTTGCTGTTTCTTTTGTTTGGGAGACCTTCTTTTGCTCTCGTCATTAGTGTATCAATAGTTTAGAATTTGGCAGTCTGTCATAGTATAATAGGTCTTTATTGCTCTCCAGAATCTTCTAACCAATTCATTGTTCAGTCTTTTCCTATCCACTGTTACGGCTTGTCCCACTGTGAAAATAGGTCTTGAAATTGAAGGCTTCTCCCAATTTAAGCCTACTGTGTTGCTCTCCTACCTCATTCATTAACCTGCCAAATATATAGCCCCTTTCATGACACTGGTTCAGGGTTTAACATTGAAGATACAGCAGTGAGTAGCATAGACCCAGCGCCCACCCTCATGTGACTTACAGTCTGTTGCTGTAGCTGTGTTATGCAGATAATTACAGGTGATTGGTTGACTGTGGTAAGTGCCACCAAGGAAAAATACTTATCTTCCATATTTCCATGTGCAGCTCTGTTCTGGTTACTTCATTCGTGTATCTTCTTACTTGCCCAAAGCTTTATAACACACTCTCTTTCATGTTTTATCATTTCCCACTGTCTAAATGTATCAATTTGCACAAACCAAAAGCATTGTGTTTGTTGTTATTAGTCTAAGTGTGGAAGATGGTAAGTAGGAAGACCATGGTCCTTTAAGCCTTGTACACTTGCCGGTGACTTAAACTGCACGAGAACTTGGGTTTCATTTGCCTGTGTCTGGATCTAAAATGAATAAATTATCTTCACACACATAATGGGTCAGCAGGTTGACCAAGTAGGGATTGTCTGCATAATTATTTTCATTCTGCATGGTAGCATCTTACTCCTTGCAGTTCTTATGATGAAACAAATGACTGTTCACCTGAAGAAGCTACTTGCTGAATACCAGTGATGTTCACTAATTGCCCATGGTTTTATGTGTTTCGTTGATGATGGTGAATGAGCAAATGAAACCAGTGAATGGGTAACTTATTCTGTGTCTTCTGTTTCTCCCTAGATTTTTTACCCAGAAACCACAGACATCTATGACCGGAAGAACATGCCGAGATGTATCTACTGTATCCATGCACTCAGGTACCCAGATTTTGTTGGTAACATAAGTTGCATATTTTTTTTTCTTTCTTATAGTTGGATTTGAACTCAGGATCTCATGCTTGCTAGGCAGGTGCTGTACCACTTGAGCCACAGCTCAGTTCTTTTTCTTAGTAACAAAGCAATTTAGGAATAACATCTCAATTGTACATTTTTGTCCATGACATAAAAATGGAAGACATCCATTAGCGTCAGGATTTTAACTAGGATAGAAGAACGTCAGCCTCACAAAATGGTGAGAAACAGGTGTGTTTTTATAGAGAATCGAGAAAGGGATTTGTATATTCCCATAATAACACAATTTTGTTGTGGAAACATCTAATCTTTCACTGCTGGTCAAGTGACCCTGTGAACTCTGCATTTTACTTGGGGAGCAGTCTCTTTTATTCAGTCATCTAGGTTTTTGCCATTATCAGCCATTTGTTCATGAAATGATTTTTAAACCAACACAAATATGTTAATAGGAACTGACGTGATTTTTTTCATGATTTCATGGAAAATTTGGAAGATGGCTTAATTTCAGGTTCTCAGTTCTTAGAAGCAACATGGTGCTAAACTGGAGGGAGGGGAGGCTGGGAAGGGAGATGCTATAGTGTACTGCAGGAGTACAGGGCAGTCATGGAGTGTTTTAACAAACTTACTTGGTGGCTGTAGGACTAAAGGAGAAGTTGCTAGAAGTGAGCAGGATGAGAACGTAAGACCTCTACTAGGAGTGCCCTTTTTTGTGTAGCATCTTGTATGTGTGCTTAGTGTTACCACATTCTACTGTCCCCCATTTCTTTTCCTTTTCCCCTGATGCTGGGGATGGATCCAAAGATCATGTGCTGGCTAATCCCATGCTATAGCATAAACCATACTCCCAGCTGCCTCCAGGTTTTGATCAGACATACGCTTGTCTTTGTTATCACTGGAAGGAGTATGAAACACAGAAAAGAGTGAATATAGGTGATGCCTGTGGACCTCTTGGGTTGACAATGAAGCAGTTTTGTTTTATTTATTTATTTTTATTCATTTGTTCACATGTGCATACATTGTTTGGGTAAAGCAGTTTTATATGTATGTGTCTGAGTCAAAATCAGATTAATTATAAACACTGTGATTGGTTTAGTATCACATGAGGTCTGTGTTGATCACCTTCTGAAGGCTCTACCTAGAGTGGCTGTCGGAACGTGGCAGGCACAGAGGCTAAGCTGCCAGAATTCCCCTCTGCTAGTTCTATAGCCACTCGTAACCCGGGTCCCAGGCTCCGGAATACAAATGAGGAGTTAACTGTGCCTATCTAATGGTGCAGTCAAGGTGACAAAGAGAGGAAGTCCACCATTCTTTTCCATTTCTGTTACATGTCAGTCTGTGTTTAGAAGGTGTACACAGAGCAGTGTGTTCTGGTTTAGGATTTGTGGTTTCTTTCCCTCTCATCTGGTCTTTTTCCTGAAAGGTGAATTGGCAGTACTTGCTCAGAGCCTCCTCTTTCATCAGAACACAGCGTTCAAAGCGGGTTCCTCACTTCATTGTACTGGGTGAGGCATTGTTCATCTCCCTTTGGGTGAACAATGATGGAGGAGCATTCCCCCACCCTCATTTTTTGTTTCTCTTGGTACTGGGGTCTGAGGGCCTTGGGCATGGTAGGCAAGAGCTCTAGTACTGAGCTACTGAGCGATGTCCTCAGTTCCCCGCCCCCCCGTCCTTTTATATATATATATATATATATATATATGTCTGTATGGTTTATACCTGCACCTCTCTGAGAAAATGATTAGCATGGGTAAATAGACTCCTGTGTTTTGAGTCTGCACTTGGATTTATTACATGTATGTTTTAAGTTCTGATCAGTTCTGTGAGTGCATTCTGCATGATGCATATTTGTGTTCAGCTGATGCTGAAGTTCATAGATTAGTTGTAAAAACTGTAAACTATTAGGTTTCTAATGGTTCTTATTTCCTGCTTTTGTTAGGTTGTCAGTGTCTTGTTCATGTCGGTGTCTCTAATGGGCCCACTGATCTCTTCTAGGTCATTGACTCTGTTCTGCTTGAGCTGTAGAACCACTTACAAACACAGGGACACACTCGGTCACCTGTGAAATGTTGATTCATGTTTGTCAATAATTACCAGGTTCTAGGTAAACAGTGATGAAAGAGATCCTATTGTTGCATCTTTATGGAGTTTAGAGTCTAGCAGATCTTTTTATTTATTTAAAGAGCAGTGATACATAATACGTACTTTATTCAAAACTCTTAAATCACCTGGATTAAACTTTTACACAAGTAATACAAATTCATTTAAGATTTACTGTCTGAATCATTTTTGTGAGTCTTATTATCACAGGAAGGTAAGTAGAGGTAAAGAGACCTCACTGATAGATCACTGCTATTTACATGTAATTACACATTAGATTTGTGCCACAAATTCCTGTGTGTGTCCACTGCTTTCCCTGTCCTCCTCTTTTCATTGTGTTCTGTGACTTCTCAGGCTGACCTTAGGTCAGAGTAACATGTGCCAGTGTCTCTGTTCTTCGTAAGAGCAGCAGCTGCTCCGGCCATAGCTGGGAGCCCAGCGCCTTTGCATGTTGTGTTTTCCAGTTTGTACCTGTTCAAGCTCGGCCTGGCCCCTCAGATTCAAGACCTGTATGGAAAGGTTGACTTCACAGGTAAGGAGTTACAAACCTGGCAGGAAATGTTTGATTTGTGTGGAAAATAGCATGGAAAGTCAACAGCTCCAGACTTAAACTACCAGGACTTTGAAAAGACAGTGGCCAGGGAGAGGAAAGACAAAGTGACTTGGTTGTCCCCACGTGGTAGGAAATACACGAGACTTGGGATTTCATGCTCTGCTCTCCCTCATGATGTGGACATGATTAGCGAGTCTCAGTTTTCCCATGTCTTTATATGCACATACAAATACTTATTAATATGTAACATGTAAAACATGCTAGCATTTATATCTAACATGAAATGTTCACATGTGGTGAAAAAAGCTTTCCCTTTCCCTTCCAGCAAATTCCTATTGTGGGCAAGTCAGGGTGACAATGGGGAGTGAGGCGGCGCAAAGATGGCAATTTAGAGATTTTGAAGTTTATGCTTCTTTGGGTGTTAGTCCATTTTCATTGCTGTGACAAATACCCACAGCTCGGTAACTTTAACTCACAGTTTTGGAAGCTGAAGTTTCCAGTCTGGCAACTCCATTAGTTAGGGTTCTGGTGAGGAGCTAATGGCAGGAGCACATTTGTGAGAGATCCTATTACTAGGCAGGACCAGAGAACTTGGGTGGGCCAGGCGTGTTCTTTGTATAACAACCCTCAGTGAGAACTAACGCAAGGTCCCACCAGAGCTGAGAATGGTATTGCCTGTGGCCTCAGGACCTTCCACAAAGCCCTTCTCACCTTGAGACACCAAGGGTCAAGTCTAACCACACCCTAAACCGTGCCACCATGAGTGTTTGCTGTACTCAGGCACTTGAGGAGATGGAGGCTGTGGGAGAGAAAGGGGCAAGTGGTAATAGTGGTTAGGCCTGAGACAGAACTGATGATCTTTCAAACTGGTGCTTATTCTCTGGGCCTGGGAGTTTAAAAATTAGTAATAAAGCTTTATCTGTGATACTTTTCGTTCCAGGAAAGTTGTTCACTAGACTTGGGGCAAGGGCCAAGCCTTACCTATTGTTTTCTTTATCATTTGGCTTTCTGCCTTAGAAGTGGAATTGTCAAATAGTAGTGAGTGATTTGGATGGCAAAGACTGAGATAGCTTGTGACTCACTTGTAAGGAACTGCCATAAGGAGTGTTTCCCATCTGGCCTTCTCTCTCTATAGTTGTTTGATGCCTTTATAATAGCAATCGTAGTTTTTAATTGTGTGTTACGTGGCAGGTGTGCATTCAGTGCTCTCTCAGATTCTCCTAAGTCCCTGTTGCAGCCCTAAGATATAGATGCCATCTTGTTCCGTGTTAGAGTTGGGGAGTCTTTTTGCCTCTCTAATTATGAGAAAGTGCGTAATTCACGACCGGGGGTCTTCATTCTCTCCTGCAGAAGAAGAGATCAACAACATGAAGACTGAACTGGAGAAGTACGGGATCCAGATGCCCGCCTTCAGCAAGATTGGGGGCATCCTGGCTAATGAGCTGTCCGTGGACGAAGCCGCGCGTAAGGAGGGCGTTTCTGGTTCACATGGGGGTCTCGTACAATGACCTGGGCAGCAGAAATCTCACCAGCAAGCTGAAGCCTGTAGATGTAGTTTTGAACACTCTCGTCTTCTATTATTTGGAAATAAATTTTGGTTAAAATAAAAGCATTTAGGAAGTAAGGCCTACATTTCCATGCCTTTTTAAGTTTCATTAAAACAAACACGCACAAACCAACAGACAAACACACACAGGCCCCTTCCATCATGGTTCAGATCTATTTTTCTTCATTTTGAGACATGTGGGAGGCCCAGGCTGGAGCTCCAACTCATGATCTGCGTGTTTCAGCCTCCTGAGTGCTGGGACTACTGGTACGAGCTCCCACACCCAGCTTCTTTTTCTTTTTTATGGTATTTAGTAGATAATTAAGGGTAAATACTTTCCATAGCAAGTGTTTCTTGAAGAGTCTCTTATGAACATTTCCCTGTGAGACTGCAATTTCAACATGGAACACAGGCAGCACTGTGGCATGGTCCAGTGGTTTGTGGCATCCTGAAGCCATTCCTCTAGCCCAGTTGTTAGTTCTCTGTGAATGGAAAGGAGACTTTCTCTGTAAGAGGAAGGGTGCAGTGTTGTTCTGTGTGTTCATAGTCCTCTATAATCTCTATGTCTGAGCTCTGATGCTTTTCTTTAGTGCATGCTGCTGTCATCGCTATTAACGAAGCTATTGACCGGAGAATCCCAGCTGACACATTTGCAGCTTTGAAGAACCCCAATGCCATGCTTGTAAATCTTGAAGAGTCCCTGGCATCCACCTACCAGGATGTACTCTACCAGGCCAAGCAAGACAAAATGACAAACGCTAAAAACAGGGTAAAAATGGGGCCTCTCTTCTTTCTACTTAACTTTTTTTCTTAAATTGTTTTCTAAGACTCCACTTTAGAAATCAGGGTCTCACTATGTAACCCAGGCTAGCCTGGAACTGGCTATGTGGTCCAGGCCCAGAGCTGGAATTATGGGTGTGTGCTAACATGCCCAGCCCTGAAGTATAATTTATATACAATGAAATCTACCCATTTTAAGTGTACAGGTTTTGACAAATATTGTGGTGTTTAACCATCACCCCAACGAGTTCCCTTGTGTCTCTTGGCAATCAGTCTCTACCTCCCCACATTCCCACCCCAACTCCAGGCAACTTCACGTTTGTTTCCTATCACTATACTTTATCTTTTCTAGAATTTCATAAAGGTAGAATTACACAGTATGTAGTCTTGAAAGATGCCTTCAGATATTAATATGGCCCTTCTCCTTCCTTGGCTTCTCAGAGGTACAATGTTTGTTTACCATTGTTGTAGGTATGTGGAAGTTAGTTGAGTGATTCTGACTTGAAAAAAAATAAAGCTGAGAATCTCATTTAAGACTTCCCACGACTTTCTTCACCTCTTGAAAATTGTGATTCAGATGTCTCAGTTCTGTGGGAGGTGTTCAGATGGCAAAATGAAGGCAGGCCTACTCTGAGAATATTTTTTTATGCCTCTTCTCATAAAGAGCAGGGATTTTGAGCCCTAAGATAGGTGCCAAATTGGCCTGCAGGCAGGTAGCCACCGCCATGCCCCTGCCTGCATCTCCAGTGAGAGGCTCCGAGATTGGCCTCTGCTTGTGCCCACTCTGTTCCTGTCCTGGGCAAGAATGCAGGTCCTCAGTCCCTCACAGCTCTGCAGGAACCCCTGTGCTGTCATTAATATGGACCTTGTTTCTTGTGTTTTTAGTTAGCCATGTAACACTCTGCTTTGTCCTTTAGAAAGGGTTTTAAGGCACACTGTATTTGTTCTTGGTTTTGGTATGGTCGGGGTCTTCTTAGAGCCCAAGCTGATTTAATTTCACCTTTTACTCATCCTCAGACTGAAAATTCTGACAGAGAAAGGGATGTTTATGAGGAGCTGCTCACTCAAGCTGAAATTCAAGGCAACATAAACAAAGTCAACAGTAAGTATGTTATTTGTTTCAGCTCTTCCTTTTTACAGTGTCGTGTGTCCCGTGCCTGGTTCAATGATCACCATCCTCAGGAAGTCCCTGGTTCCTGCCTCTGCAGCAGCTTCGGGACTGGTCTTTCTGGCTGTCGTTTCACTCTTTCACCCAGTTACACTTTTTAAAAACAATGTGTTTCCCTATTTTTAAAGTAACACATTTTTGGTTTTCTTTTGAAAAATATTTCAAGCTATTTGGAAATATGTAAAAACAGATTAGATTAGATTAGATTTAGATGCCATCATTTAGAAATAACCACTCTTGACATCTTTATATACATCCTTCAAAGTATAATTTAAAAGTGAGATTACAGTTTTTACAGTAGACCCTTGGTACCTGCAGGTTTCTGGTTCAAGGAGCCCACCGTTGAGGAAAAACCATGCAGGCTCGGGATGCATGGAGTTCAGACCTGTACTATGAATGCTGGATTCATTTTTGTTGTTGTTGTTGTACTGGGGTTTGAACTCTGGGGCGTCATGCTTGCTAGGCAGGCACTTTACCATTTAAGTCACTCCGCCAGCCTCTTAGGTGTGCCTGACCTTGAACCACTAGCCTCCTGATCTCTGCTTCCTGAATAGCTAGGATTACGTTAGTGAACCACCAGTGTCCATCCAGTTCATTCATTTTTCCAATTTTTACAAAAGATCTGTCACCTTTCAGTGCATCTCAAAATTTCACTTTATCACTTACCCTGCTTTTTGGCCACCATTTACCTTTTTTGGGAGGTATAGTGTATTTTCATAAAATGAAGGACAAGGAAACATTCAACAGATACACACCATTTAAACACAACTGACAATAATGCTTCAATTAAGCTATGCAATGTGTGCATGGGAATTAAATTTTGTTTTTGAAATTTGTTTTATGTTTTAGTTTTTTAAATTAATTAATTTTTTGCAGTATCAGGGCTTGAACTCAGGGCCTACATGTTGAGCCACTCCACCAGCCCTTTTCTGTGATGGGTTTTTTCGAGATAGGGTCTCTAACTATTTGCCTGGGTTGACTTTGAATCTCGATCCTTCCGATCTCTGCCTCCTGAGTACCTGGGATTATAGGCATGAGCCAGAGCACCTGACATTTTTGGGTTTTTTGACTGCACTTGACAACTACATCCAAGAATAAAGTAGACTTACTGTATGTTGGTTTTTGAGTAAGTGCATGTTGCAGTTTTGAGAGAGAATTTCTCAAAGGTACCGTTTTCATAGACCACTCCTTTGCCACACCTGCACTGGATCCTTACTGCCACAAAATGCAGCTCCCAGCCTAGTTCTTTACATCGTTTTTCATGCATGCAATTCCCTATAGACGCTCATTTGTCTAATTGTTTTCCATCTTCATTTGATTTGTGACTCGTGAAGAGTCTGGCTCTGAAGTGATATTGGCCAGATATTTAGTTGTTGTCCTTTTATTTATTTACTTACTTATTTGGGGTGGGTATTGAGCCAGGGCCTTTGCATGCTAAGCATGGAGAGCACAGTACTGATCTACCAATGAGCTACTGTGCCAGCCCTCCTCCCCGTTAATGACAGTGTGTCAGGCGTGACACCGCGCAGTCATTATGAGGTAATAGGAGATCATGGGTGCACATGGCCTGCCATTAGCAAGTGCTCAGTGAGTGTCAGCAGTATCATCTCTCTTGATCACACAGTCTTCCCCACAGAAATGCCTCGTGCCTCATCTCTACCTAACCCAAGCTATGCATCGTTCTAGGCCCAGCTTGGCTCTCACTTTGGTGCCTGTTCCAGTTCACAGCACTACACTTTCAAATCTCCCACAGCATTTCTCAGCTAAAACCACACAGTTTTTTCTTCATTATCTTTATTTATCTTCTTCATTTCTTCTTTATCTTTATAAACTCCTTCACAGAGAGATTACTTACTCTGCTCCTTTTCCTAGCATCGGTTACATGCACCAGGAGAGCTAATGGTTTGATCTCAACCACTTAGCCCAGACTAGATCTTGTTTTGTTAGGATAGTAACAACACAGTAACAGTAATCGGTGTCCTCATTGCCCATGGGAGACCCAAATTTCTCATTTTGTCAACTCTGTTCTGGCCAGGATTCTTTATATTCTGTTACATTCTGGCTCATTTATTTAGGATAACAACTCTCTCTCTCCCTCATCTCTCTCACCAGATTGTGATTTGAACTTGGTCATGTGCTTGCTAGACAGATGTTCTATCATTTTGAGTCCTGCAGGCTTTAGTTATATTTTTGTTACGGTTCTTTTCCAGGTAGGGTTTCATGTTTTTGCCCAGGGTTGGACTTATACTGTGATCACCGTACTTACTGCCTCTCAGGTAGCTGGGGCCACAAGTGCACACCACCACTGCTGTCTTATTGGTTGAGATGGGGGTCTCACCAACGTTTTGCCTAGGGAAGTGTGATCCTCCAGATCTCTGCCTCCTGAGTAGCTGGGGTTACAGGTGTGAGCCACCTCTTTTGGCAGGATAACAACCTTCTGAGCAAAGTAATAGCTCCTTTCAAATATGGACAGTTTCTTGTGCTGAATTTATGTGAATATTTTAGTCAGCAAATATAAATGGGGGCACCTTAACTTCGCTGTCTGTGTGAGAAGAAAGTCCAGCAGAGTTTTTTATTCCACCAAGGGATTTTTTTCTCCAATATTGTTTGGGATTTTATAATCTTTATTGTTTTACCTTGCTAATTGTCTGGAAATTGTAAACATATAAGGAAAGACCTGTATGTATCTTCTCAGGGTGTTCTCATGTGGTCAGAGGAACAAAATAAAAGAATTCCCTGAAACAGCTCTCAGTGAAGGGGAGAAGGTAGATGTGAAAAGGAATTGTTTCAGGGCAGTTTGATAATAACAAGGTAGCAGAAGCATATGAGGTGCTGGCATTGAGTAAAGACAGCAATGATGCCTTCTGTTTGGAGGTTTGGGTACTTCAGTGTACACAAACATTCACTGGGATCAGGGGAGGTCAGAGGTAAGCGAGGATAAGGCAGCATTCCTTGCAGAGACAGCCTTCCTAATTGTAGAAGGGAGTGTCCTGGAAAGACAGACTAGATAGCATTCTTTGCTAGGGCATGAGAAGCAGTGACGAGGCCATTAACACTGCCCTATAAGGAAGCAGCAGGCTGGACTGGGATGTAGCTCGGTGGTGGGGTGCTTGCCTAGCATGCGTGAAGCCCTGGGTTCGATCCCAGCACCAAAAAAGCAGACAAAAAATTGTTTTAAAAGCAGCAAGCTGATAGTTTAGGAGCTAGGAAAGGTTACTTTGTGTTAAGTAGAATAAGGGGATTAGAGAAAGTGCAATGAGAAACAGTATTTAAACAGTGTCCTAACTTTATCATCTCTGCCACATAAATTCAATAGTGTTCATTTACACCATTACACTTTTAGTGGTAAGTTTGTGCTTCTGGAAAAGTGTGAGTGCCTAGAGCCTTTCATAGCTGAGATTCTGCAGTATAGCCTGGAGAAAGTCTGCTTGCCACCTGGACTTTGTTTCTTCTTTGTCCCCCACTGGTACAAAATCTGCACGAGGACAAGGGTTTTTGTTTTGCTCACTGTGGGCTTGCAGCAGAGAGCAGGATGTTATTGGATATTGTTAGGGAGACCTGCAGCTATGACTTGAGAGTTGCCCCCTTGGTGCAGGCTCAGCAGAGGAGCTGCCGCAAGAACACAGGTCCGGAACAGTTCTCTCGCCTTCTCTTCTGTCATCTTTTAGCCTCACTAATGCTGCTCTCAATGGTTTTCTCTTGGACTGCTGCTTTTGTCTAAGAGCTTATGGTAATTTTCTTTTTTTTAAACTAACAAAATCATTCAAAATTAATAAGCATTGCTATGACTCAGATATTTTGATTTTATTGGTTTCTTTTTGCACTTTGGTAAGATCAGATGTTTGTCCCTGGGCAGGGCTGGGGTAATCCCTTATTTTCTTTTAAAAAGAAGGAAACTAAAAATCCTAAAGTCATTATTCCCTAGTGGTTATAATTTTAAAAAACCCTTAATTCTGAATTCCAACTTAATATCTTATTTTGCAATACATGAAGTGCTTTTGTGTGTATGATTTCATTTACTCTTTATTTATTTATTTATTTTTTAGTGGTTTGAACTCAGGGCCTCACGCTTGCTAGGCAGGTGCTCCATCACTTGAGCCCCTCCTCCAGCCCTGTTTTGTTTTGATGCTAGTGAGGAGGGCGGGAGAGGTGGGTGAACTCAGGGTGGGAGATTTCAAAGGCTTTTGAGACACAGTTGTTGAGAGCTGTAAATAAATTGCGACTGAAGATACTTTGTTTTTCTGTTAGTCCATAAGCATACTCTGGACAAGGACTTGGCCTTTCAGAGGGAATCCAGGCATCGGGTGGTCTGCTTTGTGGCTCTCACACCTGGCTATACCTGGAAGCTTTTCAGTAGACCGGGGGTGGGGCCAGGAGTCTGTGCAGAATCTGATCAATGGCCTGCTGGGACCTTTTAATCCTAAAAGCTTCTGCTTCTGCCATAGTGAAGGCTAAAGGCCGAGTTACATTTCTGTAATCTTCAGCTGAGGTTGCTTTTGGGAAGGAACAGTATTCTACACTATTGTGCTAATGTAGATGTTTGTAAAACTGTTGCCTTCCCCTCCTCCCCACCAGCATTCTCTGCATTAGCGAGTATCGACCTGGCTTTGGAGCAGGGAACAGCGCCTGCCTTGTTCAAGGCTCTGCAGTCACCAGCTCTGGGCCTGCGTGGGCTGCAGCAGCAGAACAGTGACTGGTACTTGAAGCAGCTCCTGAGCGACAGGCAGCAGAAGCGAGAGGTGAGAGAGAGGGGATGCCCCATGGAACCCCCAAGACTCCCATGCCAGTGGTAAAGACATTTATTGGCCTTTTTATTCCTAACAGAAATTCTGTCTTTATATAAATTAGTTTTTAAAAAATCTTCAGGTGAAGGGCACATTATCTTCAGCCCTCTTTTGCTTTTAGAACTGTGAAATAACGGTCACCACTCCCACCCTTCACTTTATCCCCTTGCCTCCCCAAGAAAAAGCCTTTGGGGGCAAACCTGAATTTTTTTTACATTCTTTCATTCTTTGGGAATTTCCACTTTTGAGGGATCAGAAGGAGTGATAGAGGGTGAATTTGATCACAGTACATTATAGGCATGTATGGAAATATCACAATGGAACCCCTCTGTATAACTAATATTTGTTAATAAAAAGAAAAACTATTGAAAGTGCCATTTAGGAGGAAAACGAAATTTCCATTTAAAAATTCTTTCCTGCTGGTTTGTCTGGCACTGGGAAAGTACTTGATGTTCAGGAATAGACATTTGTGAGACTATACTTTGTGGTGTTTTTCCCAGAACAAATATGAAGTCTTTCTCTTTTTGTCTAAACAGGAGTGAGAATATATTTTACAAATTCCCAGTATATATTGGTCAAGAGTAAGCAACATTAATGTGCTAATGATTCCATAAACATTTTGTCTAGAACATTTTGATGCTTTTTACAGAATACTGTTACAAAATATAGTGGCATCTGGAAAGTCTCTCTACCCCAGGTTTGGCAAGGGCCTAGGTCTAGCCAGGCTGCCGCTGTGGCTGCATGTGTCCTGCAGCTTACACTGTCTGCTACTCCCTGTTCCTTGTGACTGCTGTTAGGATATGAGGACTATCAGAGCTGCAGGCAGAGGCATGAGTAATCGTCTCTAAATGTTCTTTGCTTTTCTCAGCGTGGTCAGGCTGACCCCCTGCAGAAGGAGGAGGTGCAGTCCAGTGTGGACGCTGCCAACAGTGCTGCCCAGCAGTATCAGAGAAGTAAGTGCTCTCAGGAGGGGGACCTTGTGGCTTAATGTCATTGAAGGTTAGAGTTGCCATCTCCCCCGCCCGCCAACCCCCCTCCCACCCCCAAAACCTACTAGCCAGCTAGTACTTGTGCTCTGCTGATTCTAAGAGTGGGACTGGAGTCTGTGCAGACTCATTTTGGCTAGTAAGCACTTGATGGTTGGCTTAGGGAGCTAGTTGGAGAAGGGGACCTAAGATTGGTGAGATTTGGATAGTGAAAAAAGAATGTGGAACAATAAGGGAGACAGAAGTGGGAGCAGAGGTGCAGATGCTGGAGGATATGCTAGAGGAACAGTGGCTACAAGAAAGTTTTGGGCTAAGTGGTATAGATGAAGTGTTGGAAGATCTGGGAAGCTTCCAATGGTGGCCCAAGAAGCTGCTAGGTAAGCTCCAGGGAAGGTAGAGTTAGCTGTCTTAGGCAGAGAAGAGTGGTGGCCTATGGGATGTGAATGGGGTGGAAAGGGAAGGTGGTCTACTTTATTGAGATGGCTTGCATACCTTAAAAAGTTGACCCTTTTTAAAGGTGAAAGTCCACTTTGAACTTCATGGCCAGTATCGTATCTACACCACGTTAACTTTCTTTGGTGAAAAGTGGCGCCTCTGCCACAAGGCTCCTATGCCTGCTACATTCTGACCTCCCATTTCCTACGCAGGGTTGGCCGCAGTGGCAGCCATCAATGCTGCCATCCAGAAGGGTGTTGCTGAGAAGACTGTGCTGGAGCTGATGAATCCCGAAGCCCAGCTGCCACAGGTGTATCCATTTGCGGCTGATCTGTATCAGAAGGAGCTGGCCACCCTGCAGCAGCAGAGTCCTGAAGTAAGTCAACTGAGCCTGCCCTGCTTGTGAGCAAAGCGGGATGCAAGTGAGTTTAATACCCACGTCATGGGCAGAGCACCTTTCCAGAAACTGGGCTTTCTTTCAGAACTTGTGACTCCCCTGGTATTGAGAATATCTTTCCTCACTGTTTTTTCTCTCCCTTTCTGTGCAGCACAGCCTCACCCATCCGGAGCTCTCTGTTGCTGTGGAGATGCTGTCATCAGTGGCCCTTATAAACAGGGCCTTGGAGTCGGGAGACATGAGCACCGTATGGAAGCAGTTGAGCAGCTCAGTTACAGGCCTCACCAATGTCGAGGAAGAAAACTGTCAGAGGTGGGCGCATTGTGTCCTATGTCGGCTCTCTTGTTTGCTTTATGTCTTTAGTGTGCTCAGCCTTCTGTTGCTCTGCTTTGACTCATTTTATTCTGGACTATACTGAAGGGTTTACAGTGTGCTGAGGTACCATGATTTTTTTTTTTTTTTTGCGGTGCATGGAACCCAGGACCTTGCTCATGCTAGGCAAGTGCTTTACCACTGACCTACAACCTCAGTCCTGCAGATAACTATGACATTCTGCTCCCAGCTATATATGCTTAAGTAAATTTGCTGTTAGCCAAAATCAACACTATTTAATGTCCTGCAAGTCTAGTCTATTTTCATTCTTCTTCAGTTGTTCCAGAACTGTGCTATTTATGCTGGGTTTTTTTAGGTCAGGATCCAGTCCAGGACCATCTGGCTTTTGTGTCCCTCAAGTTTTTTTTTTACTCTAGAATGGTTCTTTTCTTCTTGACGCCAGCTTGTTAAAGAGATGGAGCCATTTGTCCGGCAAAGTTTCCCTCTTCATATTTGGCTTTTTTTTCTTTTGCGGTATTGGGGATTGAACTCCGGGTCTTGTGCTTGCTAGACAGCCACACTCCCAGTCCTTATTCTTATAAGCTGGAAATTAGACCTGGAGGCTTGTCACGGTTTAGTTCACCATTTTTGTTGATACGTGCCTCGTATTGCCTTATTGAAAAGGCACATAAAATCTACTTTTCCTGTCATGAGAGATGATAAGGCTGGTCTCTGGATGGAGGAGACAGATTGCACCACACTGTATGTTTATGTTCTGGTGTTCCTTTATCACCAGAACATCCTTTGCTTTTGAGCCTTTTGCACTGTCAGAATGCCCTTTCCCCATTAACCATCCACCTGATATTTTTAACCCAGTAGGTAAAACTTGCTTAACTCGACACTTTAATAGTTGCTGAAAGATGAGTTTGCAATCCTTCATTCCCTCTGTATGCTTTAGCTCACGTTTGGCTTGCTCTGGTTTTGTGCTGAATTATACCTTCGCCTCGTGCATGCTATCATGTGCTCTACCACTAAGCTACACCCCCCAGCCTGGCCTTTTTTTTATGTCTTTACAGGAGTCGCTTGAGCTGCTGCCCCTGAGTCTAGACTTGGTCTTACTTGGAATTTAGAATATATACGGGCTTTGAGAATAAGTGATTTCCTTGCATTTTTATACTTTGTTCAAGGCAATTCCCAGCTCCCCAAACTTGTAGATTATTTCAAATAGTTGGGGTACCCTTGAGACCTTTGTTCCTTCGTTTTCTCATTTCCTGTTACCCACAATAATCCTGCTTTTGTTTGTTTTGGTTGTGGGCTGGGATAGGTATCTCGATGAGCTGATGAAACTAAAAGCACAAGCACATGCTGAGAACAACGAGTTTATTACGTGGAATGACATCCAAGCTTGCGTGGACCATGTGAACCTCGTGGTGCAAGAGGAACATGAGCGTGAGTAACCATCCTGTCCTCCTTCCACTGTCACTATTAAAGATGATGTAACTCCATGAACTTGTTCCAGATCCCACTCCTTCAAGGGTTTTTCAGTGACAGATTGGAAAATATTTAGGTATCTCAAAAAGCTAAGGTAGGCTATTGTTTTCAGAATGCCAGGCAATTGCTATGATTGGTAAGTAATAAGATAAAGTTTCCCAAGAGGTGAATTGTACATGATCTGTTCCTGTTAGAGCTATATAACAAGTGGTTCTGACCTTGAGTACCTGAAAGTAGGCCAGCATGTCCAGGTTGAGGGCGCAGTTCTCATTCCACTGTGAGACTCCTCTCACTGCAGCCATCAGCCACAAGCTTCAACCTTGCGAGGCCACTGCACTTCCGAACAGCTGGCATCAAATGTGGGGGTTTCCTCTGTCCCCACAGGTTCAGTAGTGTGCTAGAATGACTCACAGAACCCAGAAAAGTGCTAGACTTACGATTACAGTTTTATTATTATGGATAATTCAGGACCAGCCAAAGGAAGAGACCCATTGGGCAATGTCTGGGAGGGTCCCAAGTAAGACGCTGTGCCCTCAGGATGTGTCATCGTCTTGGCACAGGTGTACGTACATATGTTACCAACCAAGGAGGTTCGTCTGAGCTTTGATGTCCAGAGTCTTATTTGTACTTCATTAGACACACACGATTGACTGAACTATTAGCCTCCCTGGCAGCCAGGAGGCCTCACTGGTGTTATGTGGCTCCAGTCCCAGCCTTACAATAATACGGCTGGTCTTTCCAGCATGACCAGCCCCCATCCCTGGAACTTTATAGACCCAGGAGTGGTCGTGGGTTACCATACACTCAGACGTGTGGTGGGGTGCCACCATAAATAACAGACACACCGATCACTCAGGATATTTCAAGGTTTTAGAAGCTCCTTCCCAGAAACCAGGGTCAACGACCAGTGAAATTTTGTATTATTCAACCGAGTCCTTACAAAAGCAACATGGCTATGTGGGGTCCCAAGGAGTGACTGTCTCACTTGTAACTTGTATTGCCTTCGAGAATCATTCAGCTGATTTAATGGGAAGAGATTTGCCTTGGAATGGGGTGCCCGGGCTTTGCTCTTCCACCTACTTCCTGTTTGTGAGATCTTAGAGGCTCCCTGAGCCTCATCTTTTCTTCTGTAAAAACACTGAATTTGGGATTTTTTTTTTTTTTTTTTTTTTTTTGCAGTATTGTGGTTTGAACTCTGGGCCTTCACCTTGAGCCACTCCACCAGCCCTTTTTTGTGAAGGGTTTTTTTGAGATAGGATCTCTCAGAACTATTTGCCTGGGCTGGCTTCGAACCACGATCCTCCCGATCTCTGCTTCCTAAGTAGCTGGGATTACAGGCGTGAGTCACTGGCACCTGGTGAATTTGGGAACTTTTAAAGATCCCTTAAACTCTGACTTTTTGTGAACCAAGAATGATTCTGATTACATGTTTGAAAGCTTTAAAGCCAGTTTCATCAAAACCCCCATCACTTTTGCAGCTGGGTGTGTTGGCTCATGCTTACAATCCTGGCAGTCAGGAGGCAGACACAGGAGGATCACAAGTTTGAGACCGGTCTGAGCTGTACAGTGAAAGCCTGTCTTAGACAACAAATCTTCATCACTTTTAAGTTAGCCCAACTAAAAATAAAACATAAAAAGCTGAGCTTTCAGTAGGAATCAGTACAGGGCCTTTTGGGTGATGGATCGAAGTTTGAATCATGGTTACTCTCCTCTCAGGCTGATTCAAGATTAGTATGTTTCAAGGTTCATTTTTTATTCTATTTATTTACTTTTTTCTTTGTAAAGGGATCTTACTATTTTGTCCAGGCTGGCTTTGAACTTGTGAGCTGAAGTGATCCTCCTACCTCAGCGTCTTGGGCATCTGGGACGACAGGTCTACAGCACCATGTCCAGCTAGGACTTGTTCATAAAACCCTTAATGAAACATAACTTTCTCCCTCTACATTCAGGGATTTTGGCCATTGGTTTAATCAACGAGGCCCTGGATGAGGGTGACGCCCAAAAGACCCTGCGGGCCCTGCAGATCCCTGCCGCTAAGCTCGAGGGGGTCCTTGCCCAAGTGGCTCAGCATTACCAGGACACGCTGATCAGAGCAAAGAGAGAGAAAGCCCAGGTGAGCAGCATCACATTGCCTTTTCACTCGGAGCGCTTCATCCCTTCTGGAACAAAGGTGGAGAAGGGCTATCTCCATGGGTCCTTCATTGGATGCTTCTGGGCACCTCTAGATTCAGAGCACTGGAGATACAGTATCTGAGGAACAGACTCTACCTTCCAGGAGCTCATGTTTCGTTCACGTTTGGGCTTTTGTTCTTTGTATACATGTCTCTAGGTAAATACTGAAATATCAGATCTGAAAGTGTACAAGTTGTATACATATGCAATTACGTAGATTTTCAAAAGTGAGCACACCTGTGAAATTGGTATTCAGATTGTAGCACGTGCCCCAGAAACCTCCCTCATGACCCCTCTGTCCACCGCACCATTTGGTAGTAACCCCTGTCACATTTTCTAACACCACAGCTATTTTTTGCCCATTTGTTAGCCTGTATTTAAGTGGAACCATGCACTGTGGGCTCTTCTTGTCAGGTGTCTTTTGCCTCTATCGTGAGTGGTATTTATCCATGTGCTCACATGGTGTGGTGTTTGCTCACTCATTGTTGCACACTCTTCTGTTGTGTGCTTGGATAGCTTATCGTTGATGAGGTTTTCATTGTTTCCTGCTTCTTGGCTGTTGTCACTGGTGCTTCTGTGGCTGTCTATTTGTAGATGTGCCTGGGCAGGGGTGTAGCTTAGCAGTGGAGAACTTGCCTGGCATGTGTGATGCCCTGACTTTGAGCCCGAGAACTTTAAAAGGAAGGAAACAAAAAAATTATTAATAAATTTAGGAGAGCGATTAGTGGGTCATAGGGAATGCATGCATATTAAGCTTTAGTAGGTAACGCCATAAAGATGCTTGTAATAACTTCATTGAAATATAATTCACATACCATGTAATCTACCACTTTTATGTGTATGACTCAATAGTTTCTAGTATATTTGTAGAATTGTTCAGCCAGTACCACAGTCAATTTTAGAACATATTCATTATTTCAGAAAGAAACTGTCCTCGTTAATAGTCCTTATTTCCCTCAATGTCCCCAGCCCTAGGCAGTTGTCAGTGTACTCCTATCTATGATTTGTCTTTCCAGAAAGACAAATCAGAATCACGGAACGTGGTCCGTTGTGACTGGCTTCATTTTTCTTGGCTTGTCCAAGTTGCAGCTTGTATCAATGCTTCTTTTCTTTTTCTTGCTAAACAATATTCCATTTATGGCTATACCACGTTTTATTCCATTTGTAAGTTGGATATATGGGTTATTTCCACCTTATGGCTATTAGGAATAATACTGTGATAAAAGCTTTTCTAAGTAACTATAACACAGGCATGTCTTTTGAAAGGTTTGTCGTCCCTCCTTGCTAGTTTTTTGAGGAAATGGAAAAGAATTTACGCCTCTTTTGGTGCTGTTCCTGCCTAAGGAGGTGTCCTGCATACAGTAGGCCTCATATGTTAGCTGCATGATCACACCGTGATTGCATCTATTTTTCTAATTGTGAGTGATCTCTGCTTAAGTTCTTCCGAAGTAATGATATCTGGTTAGGAAAAACTTTGCTGCCTTTTCTGACTTAGAAAATTCCTTCAGCAAGGTTCTTCCTAAAAGGAAATCTTAATTCAAGTGATCAGATTCTCTCTGGGAAGACAGGGATAGAAAAATGGACTAAGACTCCAGTGTTTTGAGGTTCTTGTACTGACGCCCATATGGGCTCTGTAACTGTGGGTTGGAGTGGCAGAGTTGATTCTATTTGATCTCCTTTGGCTCTGTTGCTGGGAGACTAGTAGACACTTCCACGTCCTAATCATGCATGTGCAGTGTTTGATAGTACCATTTTTATTTAGGAGACTCTCTGTTCAACTATTCAGAATGTGGCTTAGTCCCAGGCAGAGGGCTGGTTGCAGCCTCTCTTTCATAGGCAGGGAATTGAGATAGGTGATTAGCTGATTTCCATTACTTGGATAAGAAGTTGGCTTTGATTCGTTTTATTAGACCATTATTGGATCAGAGCTTCATGAACTTGGCTGATCATCAAATGCTTAAAAACTCATTTAA
The DNA here is from genome assembly GCF_047511655.1 of Castor canadensis. NCBI lineage: Eukaryota > Metazoa > Chordata > Mammalia > Rodentia > Castoridae > Castor > Castor canadensis. Next base: position 42,377,020 of record NC_133404.1, on the reverse strand, counting down.
AAATACAGGTTCCTGGGGTTGGGGGCATGGCTACAGTGGTAGAGTATGTGCTGGGATAGCTCTCACTCATACTGTAAGGCTGGCAGCTTCTTTTGTTTGGGTTGTGGGAGTTAAGTTTTAATCTTTTTTTTTTTTTTTTTGGAGGGACAGTGCTGATGTTTGAACTCAGATCCTCATGCTTGCTAGGCACGCACTGCTATGCCACTTGAGCCACACCTCCAGGCTTTAAATTTCAGCTAAAGTGCTTTGGGTTGTTTTGTTTTTGCTAATCTGGGACTGAGGTTTGAACTCAGGGCTTCATGCTTACAAAGTAGACACTCACAAAGCAGGAGCTCTACCCTTGAATCACACCTCCAGTCCAGTTTGCTCTGGTTATTTTATTTATTTTTATTTTTTTGGTGGAACTAGAGTTCAAACTCAGGGCCTTGCGGTTGCTAGGCAGGCATTCTACCACTTGATTCATGTCCCCAGCGTGGATGTGAGTGGAATTTGTAGTGTTTTCTTTTGCTGTGGAATAACTTTTCAGGGTTCATGAAAAGTGGAGGAAGGGGAAAGTTAAAGGCAATTTTGCTTAGCAGGCCAAGCCAAGTGGAATTCTTTTTTTTAGGCATCAGTTTAGCTTCCAGGTTTCTATAAGCCATCTTGGTAGTGGTTTTAAAAATAATTACCATTAGGGCTGGAGGAGTGGCTCAAGTGGTAGAGCTCTTGCTTAGCAAGCGTGAGGCCCTGTGTTCAAACCCCAGTTCTGCGAATAATAACAACAACCACTGAGTTCCAAATTGAACAAGCAGAAGATCTTAGTTTAAATTTGCCTGGTGTTGGTATCAGCGTAATACTGGCTTTCTAGAATGAGTTGGAAAGTGTTCCTTCTATATTTTTTAAAGCATTTATAAAGGATTGGTTAATCCTTCTTTAAATATATGATGGGGTTCATCAGTGAAGCCATGTGGCCTGGAGCTTTTTTGTTTTTGGGTTTTTTCTTTGGTGGAATGTCTTCTGATTACTAATTCCGCCTCTATATTGTCCCAGGTCAGTTTGGACTGTCTTCAGTTTTATTTCCGCCCCTTTCTCTCCTTGCTCTCCGGGAATTCCCTTGCGCCGCACATCAGCATGATTGGCGGGGTCCACAAGTCTCAGACTTCATCCATTTTTCTGTATTCTTTTTCTTGCTGATTCTCAGAATAGATAATCTCAGCCGACCTCTGTCAGTGTTGCTGCTTCTTTATGCTGCATGCTCAAATCTGCTGTGGAGCCCCTGAAATTTTCATTTCAGTTATTGGGCTTTTCAACTCCAGAATTTCAGTTTTGGTGTACTTTAAAACAAGAATTTCCCTCTATTGGTACTCTGCATTTGGTGAGACCTTAGGCATTACTCTCATACCTAGCCCCCTTGACTTTGCGCCTGTTCTCTGAGCATATTCACAGTGGTTGATGTAAGTCTTTGTCTACAAGTCTCACCTTGGGCTTCCCCAGAGATTTTTGCTGTCTTTTTTTGTTTGTTTGTTTTTATGGGCCTGTTTTCTGTTTCTTTGTATGTCTTATAATTCTGGAAAGCAAGACATTTTAATAATATAATGTGACAACTCTGGAAATCAGATTCCACTTACTCTTAAGGATTTGTTGTCATTGTTTGCTTAGAGACTTTTTTTTTTTTTTTTTTTGAGATAGGGTCACTATGTAGCCCAGCCTGGCCTCAAACTCAGTCCTCTGCGTGCTGGGATTACAGGCATGTACAACCAAACTGGTTGTTTAGTGACTTTTCAGAATTAGTTCTGCAAGAATTAGTTCTGAAGTCAGCTTGGTTGCTAGTGTTTGGCACCCAGCCTGTACAGAGGGGCCTTGTGGGCGTGTTGTGGCACACTTTCCACACTCAGTAAGGCACTTTACAATTCTGCCTTAACCTTCACTTCATGCATGGCCAGAAGCTCAAGGTCATCCAGAGGTGAAAGCTTAGCACTTTATCACATCTCTTCTGAGCGCGTGCAAATTCAAAATTATGTACCTCGGCTTTCTTGATTCCCATCCCAGGAATGTCAGATTTGCAAACCTCTTTCTGGCCATCATGTTCTCCAGCTTTTCCTTATGGGTTTTTGGGTTAGTCTGTTGTTTGCCTAAACTGTCATCCATTTCCCTGGGTGTCCATGATGCTAAACAGTTGCCCCAGTAGAAAAGGCTGTTTTCAGTAGGTGAGCTAGCTCTTGGCAGGTCAGATAAGGGCAGCCTGGTAGGTGTGAGCTTCTGGGGGCCCACTGGGCAGGCCAGCTAAGGACAGTTCTCTGGGCAGGTGGGAATATGCAGTGGAAAGTCTATAGTCCGCCACAAAGTCACCTTTTGAGCTTCTGTGCTGAATGACCTCTGATTGCTGCACGCCTTTGGTTAATCTCCAGAGCTTTGAAACAGTCAATTCTCTCGACTTCCTTGCTAGTGTCATTGCTGCTTTTCTAGCAGAGAGGATTTGCAGAGGTCCTTACTCTCCCATTTCACCTTGCCATTTCTTTTCTCACTTAAATTCCGTGCATTTGGAGCACGTGCTAAAGGTGAGTTACTGGTCATTGTGTAATATAGTCTGAATGCTAAGACATGGCTCTCAGGGATTCTCAGGAGCTGTTTTATAGTTACAAATGTGAGAGACTTACAAGTCTCCACCCTCCATGTGTGCACACAGAGTACATGCACATGCTTGCACGTAGGGCTGGTTACCAGCAGATACATGACACATCTGTATCACTTCTTTAGGTGCTGAAATACTTCTATTTTGTCTGGCACATTACTGCTATCCTAGCCCTCCAGAGCCTGTGACACTGCACCCCAATTTTAGCTCTTTCCCTGAACTTTCACTGCACAGTCATTACACGGTTCATACTCAAACCAGCAAGGGTTGGACAGGCTCAGCTTCGCTTTGGAGTGGCGAGTGTATATGTCATGAAGATTCATGTGCTGTGTGATATGTCTGTGGTCCTGGATATATGGAATGTTTGATAACAAATGCAAACTATGCCACGTAATAAACAGAAGGTCGAAAGGAAGTTTTAAGGGGTAAGACATGCCTTTGTGGGTGCATGTACATAAGCAGCCGCTCTTCTACCCTTTCTTCCTTCCTTCCTAGGCCTCGTGGGTCTTCACCTCTTTCCTTCAGTCATTGCCCACTCCCTTTTTAAAATTCTTATTTCTGGTTCTTACCTCTTCTGAAATGCAATTGTTATATTTCTTAGTATCAGTCAGAGTGGTCAGGTGGCTGTATTTTCATATATTTTATGTATTTCTTTCTTTCTTTTTTGAGACAGAATCTCATTCTGTTGCCCAGTTGGCCTGGAGCCTGTGATTCTTAGCCTCCTGAGTTGGTTGGATTTATAGATAGGCACATGCCTCTGTGTCCAGCGCTAATATATACGTTTTTCACATTAAATGTTTTCTCTCAGTATTTCCAATGATACCTAGCCTTGGGTATTAATGATTTGAGTTATCTTAGGTGATATCTTTAAACAAACGTTAGCAGGAAGTTTTGAGTTTTGTCATCTTATTCTAGCCATCTGGAGCAGTCAGACCTGGTGTCTGGGATGAGGTGTCTGCGCTGTGTCCCTTCCTCAGTCTGCTGAGGGGTATTTCCGTTTCATGCTTCCCTGAGACACCAGTCTGTTCTCTTTTCTTGCCTTCTGCTCTTTAGCTCTGTTGCTTGTTTCTTTAGAGGGATGTGTTCAGAGGCTTACTTTAATCCTTTTATGTAGTGTACCTGGGGCAGGGAGGGCAGAACCCTGAATGGTCAGATTCTTCACAAGCTCTGCCTTTCTCTCACTTTGAGAGAGCTGGTGCTCAGCCTCCCAGCTTTGCTCACTGCAGATTCTGCTCAAGGACGATCCACTCAGAAGTAGCCTAAAACTGAACCAAACATGGCGTGGTTTGGTTCTGTGGAAGTGCTTCAGTTCTTACAATGCTTCTTTTGTAGACTGACTTCAGCCCTCCTGCTTATGACTTCTCAGCATACAGTCACAGGCCTGCAGCTGGCTCGGTGCAGCTTCACATTGGGACGGTTGATCAGCGTTTCCAGTGCTTGTTTTTAGGGATCTCGGGATTGTGCAGGGTCCTTTCCTATTTTTAGTAATAGAAAGCAAAGATTGCTGTAGGAAAGCTATGCTCTCGCCTTCTGCTTACTGGTCACTCTTTTTCCTTTCTGTGAGCGTCTTAAAATTGGGACAGAGTCAACACCTACTGAAATTTGCTTAAATGATCTTTCTTTCTAAAACTGCACATTAAAAAAAAAAAAGACTGCTCTCAATTTCAGATGCTTTTGGGGCTTTATCACCTTTTATAAACGGCAGGGACAAGGTGGCTTGGCTCTGCTTAGTGTTTTGTTGCTCTCTTCAGCGTGGGGGAACAGGGGAAATGCCAAGCCTCTTAAGGTTTTGTGGAACTTTCACTTTGCCCTGAAGCCCAGACGCTGCCTCATCTGGCCACAGTCATGGTTATTGACCAAGTTCTTTATTTTGCCACCCTAGGGCCTTGCAAAATTGTATTTACATAAAGCAGTCTAAGATTGCCCCTCCTCTCCACCCCATGCTGGGATCAAACCCAGGGCCTCATGCATGCTAGACAACTGCTCAACCAGAGCTCCACCCCCAACCCTGTGTGGAGTTTTGAGCTACTATTTCTCGAAGTTGGTCTTAGCTCGAGCCTTGGGACCATGTTAATGTTGTTAGATGTGCAAAGGTGCCTACATGTGACTCTCACAACCACCTAAACCCATGGTGCTTTCCTCTTCTGTGGCCCTTAGCCATATCTTAACAACACAGGAGTCTCACTCTTGGGACAGTTAGCTGACGTAGCCTCACTGCCACCTAACCAGGTACCTGAAGTCATTTCCAATCTGGCTCCCACAGTGAGAGAACACCTATTCTGCTAACTCCGCATTACTGGAGTGACTGTTGGGGCAAGTCCATAAGCTCCTTCCCAAATCAGAGACAGATACCCATATTCTTGAAAACTGAAAAACTAGAGCAGGGTATTTCTGGTAACTCACTGTGCTTCAGAGTAAATGATCACCAATAAGCTACTTTAAAAAAAAAAGTCTAATTTTTTTTGACATGTTTGAAGCAATACTTTTTTTCCATTTTTATTAGGCTGTGTTCGTTGTACTGGGGGATTCATTGTGACGATTCTAAATAGGCTTAAAACAATTGCAAGAGGTTTCATTGTTGTATTCCTTAACCACCTCCATTCACCGCCCTCCCCCAAATTGTCTGATTTTTAAAAACTTCCTACAGTTAAGAAGAAGGAAGCAAACCACATCTACTACATCGCCTCTGTCCCTAGTAGTCAATTCAGAGTGTGCTGTGGACTAGTGAGGCTTGCTTTGCCATACCACAGAGACTCATCACCATTTATTACCGTGTTTCTGTGTGACAATTTGTTTTTAAGTTCTCGGCAGCTGATTTAATATTAAAGTTTTGGAATATAATCTGGTGGTAAGTTTAGATCACCTGCAGCGATGCCAGGCATTAAATGTGAGGAGTAAAAGGTCTGGTTAAAGTCAGACTTGACAGTCTTAAAAACATTAGCAGTTGTAGAGAACACTAACGTCCTCTGAGTATTCTGGGCAAAGGAGGCTTTCTATATTCAAGTCCCACATACTCAATACGTGCCCTAGCCTCTGTCACACTCTGAAAGTCCCTAGGTCCCTTTCCAGTTTGTTTCTCTTGCCCCTTCTAGCTATTCTTGATTTCCTGAACCACTTGAATTTATTTTCATATGTCCTCAGCTAATATCTGAGCCTTCTCTTACAGCTTTTTTTTTTGTTTTTTGAGTTTTTTTTTTCTTTTTTAAAGTGCTGGAGGTTGAACAGAGGTCCCTGTGCTTGCTGGGCAGGCGTTCTACCCCTTGAGCCACTCCAGCAGCCCATTTTGTATTGGTTATTTTGGGATATGGTCTTGCTTTTTGCCAGGGCCTGGCCTGATCCACAATCCTGCTTTATGGCATATACATGCACCACCTGCCCTGGCATTGGTCAAAATGTGGTCTCTCCAACTTCTTGCCTGAGCTGGCTTCAAACTGTGATCCTTCCAATCTCTGGCTCCCATGTAGCTAGAACTGTGGACTTGAACCACTACTCTAAGCTTTTCCCTTATAAGTTTTTACTAGTTTTTTGATGTCTGGCTTTTTCCATCCAACTAATCCTTGTGTCTGTTATGTTTGGAGCTCATATGTTGGAGAGTCTTCCTCCATCTCATTGAGCCTCACAAGCCCTTTTATCACACGTATGTTACATGGTCCCTGATCTCATGACTCTACTCTTGTTTTGCTTTTAACACTATGTAGGAAACCCAGGATGAGTCAGCTGTGTTATGGTTGGATGAAATTCAAGGTGGAATCTGGCAGTCCAACAAAGACACGCAAGAAGCAGAGAAGTGTATGTATGAATTGTTTAATTTCTGTTTTGGTGGCAGTTGAGATGGTGAGGTATTCCATGTCTCAACCAAGACTGAGAGATCAGAGGAAGTAGTGGACAGTAAGTGGGTTAGGTGGAGTAGTATGTGAATTTAGACACTTTCTAAACTGTTACGTTAACAATTTCTTTCTGGGGTAGTTGCTTTAGGAATCTTTGCCATTAATGAGGCAGTAGAGAGTGGTGATGTTGGCAGAACACTGAGTGCCCTTCGTTCCCCGGATGTCGGCTTGTATGGAGTCATCCCTGAGTGTGGTGAAACTTACCAGAGTGACCTTGCTGAAGCCAAGAAGAAAAAACTGGCAGCAGGTGAGTTATGGGAGAAAATAATATGTGCCTGAAATAAGCATGTGAGCAGATAAAGGGACAGGTGTCTCTAGAGCAAAGGCACCAGCTGTGGGAAAGATAATCTCACTAGTGTACACTTATCTCACTTCAAAGGAGATAATACGCCAAGTTTTGATAGTGGTCCCTGTAGACAACTATGTTAACTCGATTGACTTCATGAGAATGTTTACCTTACCTCGGGTGTCGATAGCTTTGATCATCTAAGTCTATAGGCAGCTAGTAGTAAGTAGTAGAGGAAATAGTTAGTAGCAGAGGGAATTTTTTTGCTCCCCCACTCCCTGCCTCAGATGCCTGGAGATGCTGAATGATTGCAAATCTTTTATCAGAATAGTTTAATGAAGTGCGAGTCTTAGACAAAGTCTTGGGGAGAGACAAAGCTAGTCATGGTTGATTCCATAACTGGACTCCCTAGGAATTTTCCTTTAATGTAGACACAAATGAGCTAGGTTAGACATTACAGAGCTGCAGTTTAATGGGGACTTAGAATGTTCCTTTACTCAAAGATTCAGGGAACAGCTGCTGGGAATGGTCTTCATTTGGGTTGTTGAATGTAACTAGTATAATCCTGTAGTGTTAGATATAGACAGTGGAGCATAGCTTGGGTTGCCTTTATCTTTCCTTTACTTTCTGACAGGAGATAACAACAGCAAGTGGGTGAAGCACTGGGTGAAGGGTGGATATTACTATTACCACAATCTGGAGACCCAGGAAGGAGGATGGGATGAACCTCCAGACTTCGTGCAGAATTCTCAGGAGCTTTCTCGGGAGGAGATCCAGGTAGGTCACCGTTCCACACCTGAGAAGGATCTGAGAGAAAGGGTTCAGGATGATTTTAGTTAAGAGGAACAGAGTGGAGTGTGCGGTCAGAGGTCCCAGACTCGAATTCAAGCTACATAGTGAATTGTTTTGGTATAATTTTTTCTTTTTTTAGTGGTTTGGGGAATGATTAAGCCTAAATTAGTAATTTGAATTGCAGAATTAAGTGAGATAAACTGTGTGCTTACTAAAGATAATTGAGTAATGTAGTGAGTCTCCTGTCCAGTTGGTCACACTGTTGTGAGAGCAGCAGGCAGGAGTGGGGCTCTAGTGAGTAAAGAAAGAGTTAAGGGACGTCAGCAGGCGAGGGAATGGGGACAGCTGTTCTAGACAGAAGGCACAGTGGGGAAGCACTGAGGACTGGAAGGATAGGGACCATTTAAGGAAAGGTGAAAGTGCTGTTGGCTGCCATGGCAGGTGCGGCAGGAGAGACAACAGAGAGAGCCTGCTATGCTGTGCTGTGCTGTGCAGAGGGATGTAGGCTGCCTCTTGTGGCAGAGTGACTTTTTGTTTGTTTTCAGTACTGGGGTTTGAACTCAGGGCCTACACCTTGAGCCACACTACCAGCCCTTTTTTGTTAGGGTTTTTCGTTATTATTATTATTATTATCATCCTGAGATAGGATCTGAAGAACTGTTTTCCCAGGCTGGCTTCAAACCGCTTTGCTCCTGTTTCTGCCTCCTGAGTAGCTAGGGTTACAGGTGTGAGCCACTGGCACCCGGCTAGCAGAGTGATTTTTTAACTATTGGGTCAGGTGTACCTTTGAGAATCTCACTAATCTCCAAAGACACCCTCATGTTTAGATGATGTTTTGCATATGGACATAAGAATTTGAACAGTGGAGCCGTGTTATTTTACTTTCAGCACATGACCTTCCTCCTCCCTCCCCCGGAAGAATAGAGGGATCAAGTGTGGGTCCTCCCACTCTCCTCTCTGCACATTTCATCTTCTGGATTCTTCACTTGATCCTTCTTATTTTCTCTCTGGAAGGAAAAGCTCCTTCCCAAAGCTCATTGCTCACCTTACCGCCTGGTGCCATTCTCCCTAACTCCTTGGAGGCCTTGTCTCTTCTTCTATTTCCATCATTCCACTCCATCACTTAGACCAGTGTTTGTCTGAATTTGATGTGCTCACAAATCACCTGGGGATCTTGTGAAGGGAACGTTCAGCTCTGGTGGGCCTGAGAACCTGTTTTCCTCACATGTTTCCAGGCAGCGCTGCTGGCCTGACAGCTATACTTTTCTTTTCAGTTTCAGCCTACGTATCTAATCATGTCTCCCTTCTCTTAAAAAATTAAAGCCCACCGAATTTCCGTACCCGACTACCCTGAAAGTCCATGTGTGCTCAGTAATTCCTTCCCTGTCACATTCATTTCTTAGCTCATGGCAGCATGGTTTCTCATCTTGCATTTACTTTAGTAAAGCTCTCTTTTTAAAATTCACCAATAAGCTTTTCTTTTTTGGCAGCACTGGGGTTTGAACTCAGGGCCTCATGCTTGCTAGGCAGGTGCTCTTGCCATTTAGGCCACTCTGCCAGCTCTTTTTTTTGTGTGTTGGGTATTTTCGAGATAGGGTTTCCCAAACTATTTGCCCAGGCTGCCTTCAAACTGCAGTCCTCCTGATCTCTGCCTCCTGAGATAGCTGTCCTGTAATAGCTAGGATTACAGGTGTGAGCCTCTGGTGCCAGCTATAATGTCCTTTCTCAGTAACTCTCGCTGCCTTCCTTTTCTCTGCTTTAATTACATGAGGCTTATTTTGGTTCCCTTCCCTCCCCTCCCTTCCTCTCCTCTCCCCTCCCCCCTTCTCCTCTCTCCTCCCCTCCCTTCCCCTCCCTGTTCTCTTCCTGAGCTCCCACCTTTGTGCTTGTGACTCAAAAATCAGCACCTACAGACCTCATCCCTTTTCGTCACTGCCAGCTATGTCCTTCCATTTGCAGTTTAGAAGTCCAGCAGATTCCTCAAACACAGCTAGACAGGGAAAAAAAAAAACAAAAGAGGCCACTGTATAAGACTTTCTTGCTTTGTTTTCTCTCCCATATAAAATAATTCTGGAGCACAGTAGTTCAGGGAAGGGGGGTGGTGGCTGCACAGTATCACCTGCTCCAGGAGTCTTCTGTCTTCATGCTCTGCTTTTCTTAACACATGGCTTCCATTCTCAAGGTCACCTTGTCATCCCCAATGACAATGTGGAACTCTGTCCTTTGGGTTAGTAGTCCAGGCAGGAAGTAGGGAAAAGAAGAAAAGCAACAGAAAAGTACGCAGAAGACATGCTGTGTACTGTCTAACTCAAGGAGCTTTCCCAAAGGTCTTACCAAACAGTATCTGCTCAGAGAAGAAACAGTCTCAGTGCAGGTGCTGGTGCCCAGAAGGGGAAAATAGCAAGGCTCCAACACCAAGGAAAAGGAGCAGCCTCGCTGGTGGTGATCCGGTGCTTTCCTTACCCATGCTCGCTGCTGCTGCCTGCATTCAAGCCCAGGTCCATGCTTGGATTGGGACAGTAGCATTCTAATTCACGGACTTGCAGCAGAACTCTGCTCCAGTCTGCTAGGTGCTCTGCTCACAAAGCTGTTTTTCTAAACATAAGCAGGATTGTTTTATTTCTCTGTTTGAAAATTTTCCAGTTCTCCATTATTCTCAGTAACAGTCCCAGCCCTCCAGTCTGCTTTTCAAAACGATTTGCAGTCTGTGGGTACAAGGAGTTTTCTAGGCGTCTTAGGCGTCTTAGGCGCTTGGCTGGCACAGCACGCACAGTCGGCAGGATGGGTGGATGGGAGATAAAGGAACATCGACATTGCCATGACGACACAGCTGGGGTCCTCACTCCTGTTGCTTAGCTGAAGATGTAGCACAGACTTAGGAGGCAGTGGAGGTTAGTTTGGGCTCTGTGGATGATCCGTGAACATTCTTGAATCTGACCGATTGCTTTTGCAGAGTTCCATCTCTGGGGTGACTGCTGCGTATAACCGAGAACAGCTTTGGCTGGCCAACGAAGGCTTGATCACCAAGCTGCAGGCTTGCTGCCGAGGGTACTTGGTTCGACAGGAATTCCGATCCAGGATGAACTTCCTGAAGAAGCAAGTCCCTGCCATCACCTGCATTCAGGTATTCCACAGCCCGTTAGACACAGAGCGAGCAGGCTTCCTCGAGCAGGGGGAGTAGACCGTCCACCCTCCTGACTGGCTGTGTGCGTGTCTCTTAACTTCTGGCCTCTCTTTCTCATCCTCCTTCAGCAGCTCCTCCTTGTACCAATGCAATCATAGTGCCCAATGTGCCCCAGGGCTGGGCCAGGGCTGGGCACCTCCTTGTCTTCTCTTCTGCCATTGTGCCTTTGGTAAGATTTGAATCTCAAGAGAAATAGTGGGGTTTGCTTCGATGACAGGGTAGCAGTGTCATGGAAAGAATTCTGAGTTAGGAATGATGTCGCCTACTGCTTGACACTGAGTCTCTCTACATTTGTTTCCTCATCTGTAAAATGGGAGTACTAATGCTGTCTTCCATGCCTGATTTGTCTTCCTTATCTGCAAACCAATAAGCAAATCTGTGTGGCCGTACTTTAAAAGGTATGAAGAGCTGTGCTAACATCCGGGAAGTGGAATGTGGCCATTGTGTTCTCCAGGTGGAAGTATGGCCCATGCCTTCACCCCACCATCCCTGTTAGATGTGCTCCTTTCTGACGCTCCATCGGGAAGTTGAGCTTTTCTTTACCTTGCACTGCTTCTTGGAAAATAATGTATCACCTGTGATACTTGACCCTGCAGTCACAGTGGAGGGGGTACAAGCAGAAGAAGGCATATCAAGACCGCTTGGCTTACCTGCGCTCCCACAAGGACGAGGTTGTGAAGGTACAGTACCCGAGCAGGGTGTCTTCTCGTGGGGTGCAAATAGGCAGTGCCGACATGAAGGGCCCTTCTAAGTCCAGGATCCCCTTTCCTCAGATCCAGTCCCTGGCAAGGATGCACCAAGCTAGAAAGCGCTACAGAGATCGCCTGCAGTATTTCCGAGACCATGTAAGTACTGGGTGACACGGGGAGGGCCAGTGGAACTGCTTCTGCTGCATGTCTGGTGGACGAGTGAGCAGACATATTTCATCTTTGTTCCTTAGATCAATGACATTATCAAAATCCAGGCTTTTATTCGGGCGAACAAAGCTCGCGATGACTACAAGACTCTGAGTGAGTAACTGTGGCCCAGCAGGGAACTGTCGAGGCAGCACTTGGGAGCGCTGTGTCCTGGTGCTCTCCACGGACCTTTGGTTGTCCTGAAGGCAAGGCCTGGAGGGAAGGGGTGCCTCTTGATTTAAGCCCTTGGCTAGCACGGCTAGAATCTTGCTTGCGTGTTTGCCTTTGTCATAACATAGCAGTAGATAACGAGGGATTACACTTGATGGCTGTCTCAGCACGTCTCACACACTTGTCTTGTGAGTGACTAGAGCGACTTTTTCAAGGCACTGCTGGTGCTTCACGGGACATGAGCTTTGTCTGGTACTTAGTTCTTTGATGCATGTGTCCTTTCTGTCAGTCAGTGCTGATGATCCTCCTATGATTGTGGTCCGAAAGTTTGTCCACCTCCTGGACCAGAGTGACCAGGACTTTCAGGAGGAACTTGATCTCATGAAGATGCGGGAAGAAGTCATCACCCTCATTCGTTCCAACCAGCAGCTGGAGAATGACCTCAACCTCATGGACATCAAAATTGGACTGCTTGTGAAAAATAAAATCACACTGCAGGTGCGGCCGGGGTCAGCAGGCAGGCCCTGTGCACTGCTTCACCAACCCTGTTTCCCCTTCTAACTCCCGGGACGGTGAAGGCTGACCTCCTTCTCAGCTGATGCCATAAATTTCCATTAAATTATATTAGACCAAAGTTTAGAAGATAAAAATCCTCCTCTAATTCCTAACCCACGATCACTTTGGACTTTGTAATCTATGTTTACTTAACATCAGAAGATGAGATTTTCCATGTGGTGAGTGGCTGTAAGTGGTCACTAGAAGATGGGATAGGGTTCACCCTATTTTCTTCCATTCTTTGACACTTCCGTGGATTTCTAGGTTTTTATTATAAGTTGCAGTGCAGTTGATGTTTAAATATATGATGCTTTTGTTGTACTTAGTGTATTTGTGTTCCTCAAACCCCAGTACTGCCAAAAAAAACAAAGGTGAAGTATGTGTTTTTCAAGATGGGATCTCACTATGTGCCCCAGGCTGACCTCAAAATACTGGGCTGAAGTGTTCTCATCCTTCCAAGTAGCTGGGACTATACAGAAATGTTCCACAGTGTTGGGGATTGAACCCAGGGCCTTGGGCATGTTAAGCAATGCTCCTCTAAGCTACATCCCGTTCCTTATGTTCTTGGAGCTGGGCATGAAGGTACACACCTATAATCCCAGCACTTGGGTGCCTGAAGGAGAAGATCATGAGTTCAAGTCCAGCCTAGGCTATAGAGCGAGACCCTCTCTCCGCCCCCTGCAAAAAAAAAAAATGTTTTTAAAGGTAGAGTCCTACAAATAGATTTCGTGATTCGTGTACCTTTTTTTCCCATGCCCACATGAAGAAACCCATGGCTCAGGTTCTTGTTTTGGCAGTACTGGGGTTTGAACTCAGGGCCTCCTGATTGCTAGACAAGTGCTTTACCTCTGAGCCACTGCACCATCCCTGGCTTAGTTTCTTTATGGGGCGGTGGATGTAGGAACAGAGTTGACTGCTGTATGAAAATAGGGTCTTTAGTGGTCCTGACATGTTCAGTGGGCTATGCCAGCAAGGTAGGGATAGGCCTTTTTGCGGTGCTAAAGACATTTTCACAGTGCTATAGATTCCTCTTTGAAAACTTGCCGATCTTTGTGCTGGTTTTTGTTTGTAGGATGTGGTTTCCCACAGTAAGAAGCTTACCAAAAAGAACAAGGAGCAGCTGTCTGACATGATGATGATAAACAAGCAGAAGGGGGGCCTCAAGGCCCTGAGCAAGGAGAAGCGGGAGAAGCTGGAGGCCTACCAGCACCTGTTCTACCTGCTGCAGGTAAGCAGCTCCAGGCTGGGGTCTAAGATTACTCAGTTTACTCTTCCACACAGTTCTCTGGAAGGACTTCTGCTTTCTGCTGAAGGATGCATGAAGTGCTATTTGTTTTTCTCGTGTACTTTATCATATTATCTAGAATGACCTGTCCTTGGTTTTATTTCAGACCAATCCCACCTACCTGGCCAAGCTGATTTTTCAGATGCCCCAGAACAAATCCACCAAGTTCATGGACTCTGTGATCTTCACACTGTACAACTATGCGTCCAACCAGCGAGAGGAGTACTTGCTCCTGCGGCTCTTTAAGACAGCACTCCAGGAGGAGATCAAGTATGGCACATTTCTGCAGACCACAGCCCTCCTCCATCATGGAGGTTCAGAGCTTAAGATCCAGGCCCTGTCTCAAGAACAAAGTGTTGCTTCTGTTTCTGGGGATGAGAAAGAATGATATTTGCTGAATAAATTTCAGCCAGGCATAGTGGTACATACCTGTATTCCTAGCACCTGGGAGGCAGAGGCAGGAGGATCACAAGTTCAATGCCAACCTTGGCTACATGGCAAGACTCTTTTCTTGTATTAAGATCTAATTTCAAGAAAAGTTGGTCAAACATAAAGGTTCTAACATGACCACCATGACTGAGGGTGCAGCTTCAGGGAGAGTCTGAGAGTGTGGGGATTGCTTCTAGAGAGAGAGTCAAAGAGCTCTGAGCAGGCGGGATCTGTATGTTGATGGATTCTGAGATTAGTTTACATTGAATTTGTATTTGATGTTGCCCAGGTCAAAGGTGGATCAGATTCAAGAGATCGTGACAGGAAACCCTACAGTCATTAAGATGGTTGTAAGTTTCAACCGTGGAGCACGGGGTCAGAATGCCCTGAGACAGATGCTGGCCCCTGTGGTGAAGGAGATCATGGATGACAAGTCACTCAACATCAAGACTGACCCTGTGGATATTTACAAGTCATGGGTTAACCAGATGGAGTCTCAGACGGGGGAGGCCAGGTAGAGTGCTACTCACCTTTTCTTTCATGTTTTTATTATTTTCTGTCTTCTTACAAACGCAGTTACTGTTGATTTACAAAGCACTCATTATTCAAGTACAGAGCTGATCTTTAAATTGTTGAGCAGGTAACAAGTTCACTTACTTAGCAAATATTTATTGTGTACTTAGTGCCAGGCACTGTGTTAGATACACATGCGGTAAAGCATATCACATTGTGTGAAATAGGCATGTTCCCTGCTCTCTCTGCCTGGTTTATTGGGGGGGGAAGAGACAACCAACAGGTATATAAAAATAATGACAAATGCAGGAATGTTTATGAAGCTTTTTGTAGGGTAATATACCTGAAGAAGGAGCTGATATAACAGCATGGCTAGGGAAAATCTATCTGAGGACAGGAAGCTTCAGCTTCATTTGGCTGAAGCCAGAAGGGTGAGGTGGGGCCAGCCTTGCCAGAGCTTGGTGCAGAGGGACTAGGACCTGAAAGGACCCTGGCATAGCTACAGATGCAGTTGAATGGGGAGGCTCATACAGATTGAATGACATATGGTGTTCAGTGAAGGGGAGAAGGTGGTGTGGGCTGAGTGGCGAGCTGCTCTGGAACACTGAGGGCTACAGGCCACCAACATTAACATATCCATGGGAGAAAGTTTTATCAGCCAAATTCTAGTAACGTTGAGCAGATAGAGTTTAGAGAACCAAGGCAAGGAGTGCAGATGTGAGCGGGATCTCTGGCCTTTTCGAAAACTGTTGTGGAATAAAGTGAGGTGGTGCAGAAGGCTGCCTGGAGGGGCAAGGGTGGGGTGCAGCTTTCCACACCGTTGCTATTCAAAGTGTGGTTTGCAGGCCAAAAACAGAAATTCATCTGTGTCACTGAGCACACTGTGTACTTCAGCTGACGGCTGTTATGCAAAGTTCTCTCGATGAGGGACAGTGCATTGACTGCATCATGGTACCATTGCCTTGTGTCTTCCGCAGTAGTGTAGCCTGGCACCGTCACACTCTGAGTAACATCTCCACATCGTTCTGCTCTCTCTGTGCTTGGACACCATGCTCAGGGGAAGGTGTGCCTGGCTAGAGGAAGAAGTACACTGACTCCTGGAAAGGGCTGTGCCCTCCTCAGAATACTTGGTACCTGACCGGTTCTCAGTCCCCTACAAATCTGCTCCAGGATTCTGGTCATTGCTGAGTGAGATGAAGATTGTCTGGGAATCAATACTCTTTCTTTTTTTCTCTGCTGGGGATGGGACCCAGGGCGTCAGACATATTAGGTGCTCACTCTACTACTGAGCCACATCCCAGCCTCACCCACAACCAGGATGTCCCTAAGCAAGCTGTTTATTTCCTTTAATGGGCCATGAATCAGTCATTTTCAGGTAAAAATTGCACTGGCAGTGTCAGGAGTTTTTCCTCTTGCAGGCATCTGTAAGAAACTGGTGCCTCTTAGGCTTTTCATAAATGGAAGTGAATTTCAATACCTCCAATGTGTGTGGGTGGTGGGAAGCTGTCCTGTGGGTGACATCCCAGATCTGGGGCTTGCTTCTGTGACTCCAGCCTCCCAACATAGCAGACTGGGGCCATGCCCCCTGTTGGGAAGAATGGTCACATCTAAAATCTTGGCAAGTTCAATATTCTTTTCTTTAACTGCGACCATTGCTTTGAGTACTTTTATTTCCTGTGTTCGTTACTTTTTCTTGAACTTAAAAAAATTTTATTGTAATCTTTTTTGCAGCGCTGGGGATTGAAACCAGGGCCTTGCTGTACATAGCAGGTGAACCTGCAGCCCTACTTTATAAATATTTACACATAGGTTATTGTACATTTTGGGGATATAAAAGATACATCGTATCTAACTTATAAAGTATGCATGCTCTTTAATGTAAACTCCAAAGACCTTACTGTTTTTGCAGAGTGTTTTGCCTTGTTTTGTTTTCTTGCTGCGTCTATCTGTGGGTGTGACTCAGGCACTATGGAGGATGGAGTCAAATGCCTACTGTTTGTATTGCTTTCCTGCAGCTGCTACAATGAATCCTCACATCCTTGGCAGCTTAAAACAGGAGACATTTATTCTCTTGTGGTTCTAGAGGCCAGAAATCTGCAACCATTACTGCTGGCTAAAACCTGTTCCTTGCTTCTTCCAGCTTCTGGTGACTGTTGGTGTCCCTTGACTTGTGGTCATATGGCTGCAGGTTCTGTCCCCTGGGCACATCACCTTCCTTTTCTGGGTATACCAAATCTCCCTCCACACCTCTCTCATTAGGCGGCTTGGTTTGAATTCAGTGCCCTTCTGGAAAGTCTGAGATGACATCACTGCTTTTGGATCTCGGGGAAAGTGCTAGAATCCTGCCCTTGTAGTTCATTCATCTTTGTCTTAGCAAACCTGCTATTTTAATGCCAGTTTCCTCTGCTAACGCTAACTCGTGCCCTCCTTGAGTGACCTGGTCAGCCTGCGGCTTCCATTCCTGTGTATGTCTCCTCTCTCACCAAGAGAAGGGCCACTGAGTCCTTTGACTGTTGTGTCTCTTCAGTGTTTATCAGGTCTTCTCTTCATCCCCACTGCTGCATCTATGTCTGTTGTCATTTCCTGACCAGGCCAGGGTCCTGGTCTCCTGCCTCTTTCATCTCTGTCTGTCCATCTGTAATTCATTCTCATGGGAGCCAGAGAAATCTTCCTTAGAATACAGATCTCGTAGCTTCCATGGCCCCTCTGGCTTCTATAAGGAATAATGCCACGTGAGGTGAGCCTGAGCTTACGGGCTCCTCCGTGGCTGGGGGTCTGTTACTCTTTCCACTCTCATTTCTCTTCCCTCTTCCCTGTCTTTGTATATGATTCCCCACCAAGAAGGTCTCTCCTTTTTTCCCAAATTGAGGTGTCTCTTCCCTTGGGAAGCCTCCTTGCTTCCTTCGGTCTGAGCAGAAGCCCCCTCCATGTAGTCCTGCAGCACTTTTGACCAACTTCTTATTAATAGCATTTTTCCCCAGTGCTGGGGCTGGAACTCAGTGCCTGTGCATGCTGGACAAACACTCTACCACCAAGCTACACCCAGCCCATATGCGACGTTCACAAATACCTGCTTGTGTGTCTCCCTTAGACTGTGCGAGATTTACAAGAAGTTGTCTTACCCACCTTTTATTCCGAAGTGCTTGTCATAGTGCCTGGCACGCAGTGCAGGCATTTGATTCTGTTAAAAGCTGTGAAAACCCGAGTTGAGCATTAAACCCCTACTTTGTCAGTATGCCTGTGTGCGTGAGCTGAAGTTACCTAACCTGAGAGTTTGCTGCTGTCCCTGGCTGTCATTCTAACATGGTTGGGGGTGATTTCTCTCCAGCAAACTGCCCTACGATGTGACCCCTGAGCAGGCTCTGGCTCATGAAGAAGTGAAGACGCGGCTGGACAACTCCATCAGGAACATGCGGACTGTGACAGACAAGTTCCTGTCAGCCATTGTCAGCTCTGTGGATAAAATCCCGTGAGTCCCCGCAGCCGAGGGAGCCGAGGGAGCCCAGCCCTGGTGCTCATCTGCCCCTAGCCCTTCTCACTGAGTTCTCTCCATCTCTCAGTTACGGGATGCGCTTCATTGCCAAGGTGCTGAAGGACTCCCTGCACGAGAAGTTCCCCGATGCTGGTGAGGACGAGCTGCTGAAGGTGAGAGTCTGCAGGGAAGAGCGGTAAACTTAAACCTGACAGTGACCACTAGTCAGTGCCTCTGCGTAGATCCTGGCTGCGGTAACTCACCATTGTCCCCAGCTTCGAAAGCAATTGTAGAGTAAATGAGAGCTTCCCCATTCAGGTCTGAGCAGCACACAATATACATCAAAGTAGAGAAGGTGGTTTTTCTTGTTTCTTTTTGCTGAGGAATTGCTCCCTCTGCTGGTGGCCAGGTGGTAGTAGCAGTCACAGTTTCTGCTAAAGCTTGCTGGTAACTTTCTCACTCAACTATGCTCCTTTCTTTTTTGTTTTTTCTTCTTTTTTTAATCTGAATGCTTTTTTCTTCTCTCTCCTAGTTCTGTGCTTTCCTACAGTGAGGCCTCGATTCTAGACTTTCTGTGCAGGTGAATTAATTTTATTTTTTTCTGAATGAAACTCTAGGGGAAATGCTGTGACTGTCCTTGAATTCTTCTGTGGAAGAAATGTGTGTTGAGTGAATTTCATTTCGGAGGCATGAACTTGGCTTTTGGAGCCTGCAGCATGAGGATGGTGGGGGTTGACAGATTAAACCAAATAGGTTGTGTGCTGAGTCCTTAAGAACCTATTTTAGCTGTGATCATAGCTGGTGCCTGTGAAAGCAGACAGTGTGCCCGTGTCATCGGCTGCCATGACGTGTGGACAAAAGATACCCCTGAATGCTTATTTTTACTTTCTCAGTCTGCTCTTTCATCGATCCCTGGTAGTGACGTTCAGTTCTCCTTTTTCCCACTCTCGCAACAAAAGAAATGTTTATTTTAGTTGTAGGCCTTGCCAGAAAGTGTATATGCATGCATGCATGCATGCGTGTGTGTGTGTGCGTGTGTGTGTGTGTGTGTGTGTGCATTTTTCCTCACAGGGCTGCGCTTTCTCGTTTTCTTTGCTAGCACAGTCCTCCGTGCCTCACCCATCGGTGCGACTTTTTAACTCCCACATGTCTGTTTCAGATCATCGGTAACTTGCTGTATTACCGGTACATGAACCCAGCCATTGTTGCTCCAGACGCCTTCGACATCATCGATCTGTCAGCAGGCGGCCAGCTCACAACAGACCAGCGGCGCAACCTGGGCTCCATTGCGAAGATGCTGCAGCATGCAGCCTCCAATAAGATGTTCCTGGGCGATAACGCCCACCTGGGCGTCATCAACGAGTACCTCTCCCAGTCCTACCAGAAATTCAGGTACAGGGCTGCGCTTTTATCTCTGAAGGAAAGGCAAGATTAAGCCCCAGCTCTCCCCAGGCTGTCCTTTCGCAGGATTTGTGTTTGATGTGCGCAGCACTCCAGAAGTTGGTGCATTCTGGAGAGTTTTTGTAAGAGATAGGCAGTGCTTAATGTAAAAAACTGTGGTTATGCACTAGGCCCACGCTACTTTGCGTTCAGAGAAGAATTGGAAGTCCTGCAATATTCGTAAGCTAGCATTAGGCTTGAATTCAGTGCCTCAGAGCAGTCTTCGGGGTAAATGGCACAGGTATCTGAGAACTGTCTTAAATTGTGCTCGAGTGGTTCTTGTAGGCAGAACTAAAATTAGATGGGGAAAGAAGTTAGAGAACCAATAGCCCAGGGCTGTCAGGTAGCAGTTCCCTGGAGTTCACGCTCCTGGCTGACTTTGCTTGAAAGGCTCATTGGATGTCCACTGCCAGCCTCTCACATCCGTGTCACTCACTGGGGGGTCGTGCTTTCCTGCAGACGGTTTTTCCAAACTGCATGTGATGTGCCAGAGCTCCAGGATAAATTCAACGTGGATGAGTATTCTGATCTGGTGACCCTCACCAAGCCAGTGATCTACATTTCCATTGGTGAAATCATCAACACCCACACTGTGAGTACTTTGCTTTAATTACTTAATTTTGTTGTTCTGCTTACTGGTATCTCGATTTCCTCTGATCTTCATGACACCAAAACTTCTTGTTATCTCTCTTCCTTTGCTTTTGTTTGGGGTGTGTGTCTGTGTGATCCTGGGGATCCAACCTGGGGCCTGTGCCCCAGACAAGTGCTCTGCCACCGCTGCCGCCCCGGCCCAGCCCTCCCTCTTCTTTTCAGCTATGTGCTAAGTTTCTGCAAATTATCACCAGGCCACCTGCGTCAGGCCCATCTGGACTGATGGTAAAATGAGGTTTCCTGACTGCACCGCAGGTGTATTGAGTCAGAATCCCTGGGGAGAGCGCCAAAATGTGCATCCTAAGCCCTCACCTAGCAGCTTGATAAAATAATGTGTTCTCTGTCCCTCCTTACCCAGCCCTCTGCGTGTTCTTCGACACAATCCAGAACACTAACTTCCTCCTCTCTCTAGTCCTAGAGAAAATTTTCTCTTGGGAGCTCCCTGTTTCTATAGATTTTTTCAACAATTTCTTTTCAAACAATTTCTTGCTTTGGAGACATGAGGACATATGTAAAATGTAAATGAAATTCCAGATGCTGTTGTTTTTGAGGACAGCACTTGGGAGGACAGCATCTTGAAGGCTTTATGTAGTACCACTGAGATAATGATACTAATCTGGTATGCTTTTCTCTAAATAAAAGAGGCTGTATACTGGCCAAGTTCGGTCCCCAGCACTGCAAAAATCCAAACCAAAACAAAAGATGTTGTACAGTGGTACATGCCTGTAATCCCAGCACTCAGGAGGTGGAGAATTTGATGATCATGAGTTCAAGGCCAACCTGGGCTGTGTAGTGAGGTTATCTCAAGGAAAAAAAAAAAAAAAGATATGGCACAAAATACACTGGAATATTCACTAAAAGCCTAAGTGTGTTTGAACTAGCAATGCAGGGTGTATGTAGATACTGAAGTCTATGTGCTCCATGGTTCTTTCTTACTCAGGGTACATTTGAATCCTTTATGGCCGTGACATATGTCATAACCTCCCCTGTTCCACAGAGCCGGTGAGGCTCTGACTGTGTCATGTGTGGTTGAGTGAGTTTTTGAGGATGGGTCTGCAGTTCTTTGAACACAGGAGCTTTGCCACCCCACCGACCTTTGTCGGGCATTGTGGGTTGGGACAGGGACTCCGGGTTGAGTGTGAAAACTGGATTAATGGCGGGTTTCTGCAGCTCCTGTTGGACCACCAGGACGCCATTGCTCCAGAGCACAATGATCCAATCCATGAGCTGCTGGACGACCTTGGCGAGGTGCCCACCATCGAGTCGTTGATAGGTAATATTCTCATTTCACTGCCTGGTGCTGAGAGCGGCAACTTTCACCTTCTCTGTTTCTGCACCAGATTCTGATACATTGCAAAACCAAGCAGATGAAGGGCTGAAGCCCAAAAAAGGGATCATTTTAAATACAAAACACAAGAGTCCTTGAAGGAAAGGGTGTTTGGAGGGAGAATTGTGATGTTACATTGTTAAAATGACTGTCAAACGTTTATGAAGGGGGACAAAGGAGAAAGATGGAGGGGTGACTCTAAGTAAGATACATTGTAAGCACATGTAACTGTCACAGTGTACCCCCGTACAGCTATGGTATCCCAAAATTTTTTATGAAATTATCTTATTTTGAATCCTTTGCCTTCCTCATTTGGCACATTTATATTTCTCACTGGAAGATGTTCTTGCTGCATTATGTGCTGACTTATTCAAGAGTAATCTTAGACTTGCATCTTTTATTTGTATTATTTCCCTCCAGTAGCTCCCCCTTTTCATACATTGACTCTATCCCAAACTACAGGGGAAAGCAGTGGCAACTTCAATGACCCAAGTAAAGAGGCGCTGGCCAAGACAGAGGTCTCTCTCACACTCACCAACAAGTTTGATGTGCCTGGAGATGAAAACGCAGAGATGGATGCCCGGACCATCTTACTGAAGTGAGCATTGAGTGGAGAGTGAGGCGGGGGAGCTCACTAGGTCACACCATCACAGCTCTGGACTCCACGCTTTGTACTTGGCACAGGACTTACACCTTATTTTGCTGTGGAATTCCCAGCCCTGGCACCTCCTCTGTTGTAGTGAGTGAATAAGCTCAGGGCATCCAGCCCCTGTGCCAGCAGCTGCCCATTGGGACCTCTGCCACATGGTGTTTGCCCTGCTGGTGCTTACATCCACTTGAGGGGAAGGTTGGCATACAGTAACATTGAAATGCTTCCTTGTCTGATTCCAGCACAAAGCGTTTAATCGTGGATGTCATCCGGTTCCAGCCAGGAGAGACCCTGACTGAAATCCTAGAAACACCAGCCTCCAGTGAACAGGTAAGAGTTAGGGTTTAACTCGTGTCTTCATGGGTAGATAAGCAATCCTGTCATAGATACATTGTGGGGTGGGGGGAGAGGGCATGGCTTAAGTAAGAGGTTGGATTTAACCAGTGGACTAGTGGCTCCGGCTTGTCTGAGAGGGTTGTTGGTTCCTAAATCCAAAAGATGTTCTTAGCACGGGAAGCTCACCGGCTCTTACAGAGAGGGGCTTGGCGGGGGTGGGGGGGGGTGTTAGAATTTGAGGCAGAATCAGTGAGTTCATCTAGCAATTTATTGAGCATTTTATAGTTGTGATTCTGTTAAATGCCTTGACATACAGAAGTACAGAATGTACTTAAGATCCTGTTTGGACAATGAGTCATATGTACTTGAAACAATGATAAACCATTAAAACTAACTATAGGATCAATTATAAAAATGATGGAGGTTCCAGGAGAGAGGCAGCAAGGAGCACTGCATCAGGAAGGCTTCACAAAAGACCTGCAACCTGAGGCAAACTTAAAGAAGGGTGGGACTTAGGTGTGCATGTGAGACAGGAGAGGGTTTCTGGGACAAAGGAGGAAGGATGTGATGTGATCAGGCTGTGCTTCTAGAAAGAGAACGTAGTGGAGGTCTAGTGAGGAGGAAAACAGGAGCCCAGATCGTCTGGAACTCAAAAGCTGGGGAGGGATTTGCACTGCAGAGATACGGGATGGAGCCTTCTAGAGCTTTGAGCCTGTGTAGCACTGGATCACTGGGTAGTGCTGTCAGGGCGGGTGAAAGCCGAGTCGTCCCTGTGTGTGACGTGGTGCCAGGTAAGGGGTGGGAAGGGTTCGAGGGTCACTTCACATTTAAGACTCCTTTACTACTTGTCGAATGTCAAAGCTGGCCAGGTCACTTGCTGTCAAATTTTAAGCACGGGAGTCCATTTTACTAAGTGACAATGACACAACAAAGCAGGTGAAGGGCCCCTGGAAGCCTGGCTCTCTAGGACTATTGGAAAACTGTTTTAAATGGGTTTCAGCTTTTAGGCGCTCTGATACTAGTTAGTGTGTGAGGAAGGAGCAGCTTAAGCACTTTGCCTTGTGATGCAGAGTCCTCTTGACACCAGAAAGAAGGAAGGGGGACATTGGGGAAGGGAATCTTTCCAGTTTGGGAAGAATGACAAAGTGAACTACAAGCCATTGCAGGTGTAACATCTGAATACAAACCACTCAGAATATGCCATCGAGTCTTAAGTTCCAAGATTTGGGATCTGTCAGCATTGCAGTGATGTCTGAAGTATTAAGAAAGTAACAGAAAAGCCCATGAAAGTACCAAGCCCATGCCCATGGCAAGAAGGGAATGCAGAGCTGAGCAAGGAAGAGACATTGCATCTGGGTGGGGGGTAGTGATTGGGGATGAGAGCAGTCGATGCTGAAGCCAGGTGACAAGCTGTTGAAGAAGGGCAGGAGAGAGTCCAGGCACACCTGTGTTCCCAGCTACTCAGGATGATATCAAGTTTGAGTCTGCCTAGGCGACTGAGCAAAACCCCATCTTAAAATTTAAAAAAAAAAAAAAAAAAAAAAAAGTGGTGGGGAGGTAGGTGGAACAGGAACTGGGGGTATAGCTCAGAGTCAGAGCACTTGTCTAGCAAGTGTGAGGCCCTGGGTTCCATCCACAGTACTGGGCAGGGGATATTGGGGAGGGGGATGAAAGATTAGAAATCAGGGACAAATGAATGATAATAGGAGGGGGCAGTTTTCCTGTTCGGATCTTGGCATTGGCAGCACCTTTGAAAGCTGAGTGAAGGCTTGAGCATGACGCAGCCAGAATAAGGGATAAAAAGAATCAACCAGGGTTTACTGAGCACCAAAGTTGCATGAGTGCAGCTCTGACATTCACGGAGCCACGGTTTGAATAAAACGTAATGACTTCCATGTCCCAAAATGTGCTACGAGAAAATACCCTTATTTTATAGGCAGTAGCACAAGTCTCCTGGCTGTACTAGAGTCCAGGAGATCCTGAGAAAACCATGTGGCTTCGTGGATGAAATTTTACAGATGGAAAGACCTGCCTCTCCATCGTGCACATTCTTGTCATTCAGTAGGGGCAAGAGTTGTTCCCGTAGTCTCTAGAATGGAATTTGGCAACCGTATGAATTCAAATGCAGATCTGCTATGTAAATCCAGGCTTAGGGTCAGCATGGTGAATTTGCTGGGAACTTATTTTTTCATCTGCAGGAAGCAGAACATCAGAGGGCCATGCAGAGACGTGCTATCCGTGATGCCAAAACTCCTGATAAGATGAAAAAGTCAAAATCTCTGAAGGAAGACAGCAACCTCAGCCTTCAAGAGAAGAAGGAGAAGATCCAGACAGGCTTGAAGAAGCTAGCAGAGCTCGGAACTGTGGACCCAAAGAACAAATACCAGGAGCTGATTAACGACATTGCCAGGGTATGTCACATTGGGGACAGTAATGACCTGGTCTGTTCAAAGCTGTTTCCAAGGTTCTCAGACACCAGCTCTGATCCTGGTCCGTCCTGAGGTGGTTTATTTCATGACCCAAATGAATGGGCGGAAGATGTTAGCTGGGGCTTCCTGCATCTAAATTTTTCTGAAAGAATTCTTCAGGTCTTTTTCATAACTGCTGTGTAATATAAAGTTCAAATGACCGACTTGTTTTGTGCCAGTCATCTCAAGTGAGCTCAAAGTTTTAGGCATTGTGCTGGTTTTTTTTTTAAAAACAGGGTTTCACTGTGTAGCCCACACTGGCCTTGAACTCATGATTCTCCTGTCTTAGCTTCCCAAGTGCTGGGATTACAAGTGTGTCCCACCACACCTGGTTAGGTGCTCTCGGTTGCTGTACTCAGATGGACAACTAAGAACTGGATAATCAGTGTATTACAGTCCTTTTTCTCCCTACCTGGACAACGAACCTAAAAGGCTGAATCCATCCTTGCATGTAAACCCTAAATACGAGGCAGTCTGAAGGTAGAAGATACAAATGGAGTGAGGCCTGAGTTTCTGTGATCTTGTCTGGAGATAGCTGCCCCTTAAGACCACAGTCCTGTTCAGGGCAGTTATGCACTGCTGGGCATCTGTGATAAGTACACAGGGATGATTTGAGAGGCATGTGGCACTGGCACTGTTGTCCTAATTTTAACAATCGTGCCTCAGGATATCCGCAATCAGCGGCGGTACCGACAGAGGAGGAAAGCAGAGCTGGTGAAGCTGCAGCAGACGTATGCAGCTCTCAACTCCAAAGCCACCTTTTACGGAGAGCAGGTGGATTACTACAAAAGCTACATCAAAACCTGCTTGGATAACCTTGCCAGCAAGGGCAAGTGAGTAGTTTTTATTATTATTATTTTTAAGAAGTCAATCCAGGGAAAGAACTGGGGTGGGGAAAAGACATAGAGGCACCTGAAGTGCACTCGAAGCCTGTACCTAAAACACCCTGGATCTGATATTGTTCAGTTCTCCCTGATGCTTCTAAGTCCGTAGTTGCCTGCTTGACAGTCTTTTTCCACGCACATGTGTCTGTTGTACTTGGGGACCATGTGGGGATGGGGACTTCAGCATGCTCCAAGTACCTCGTGTTCCAAAATACCTTCTTGGTCCCAGAAATTAGAGGCACAGAAGTAGGTGACCTAGTGCTCCCAGGATCTGTTAAGGAAACCATGCACATTTGGCTTCTTTGACAGGGTCACAGAACTCCAAGGAAGGTCTGACACAGCTTTTCTGGTCCTGTCCACAAACTACCTGTCCATTGTGGGGAGGGAAATGGAAACTCATAGAGATGAGGTGATGAGTACAGGTTCTACTTGTAAGGCCAGCTTATTTTTCACTCCCAACTTTTTATTAAGAATTTCAGACCTCAGAGATGTTGAAGAGAAACCCCCAACATCCCTCACTAGACTGGCTAGGTTTTAATGTTTTGCTAGCTCTGCTTCCCCTCTCTCTGGCTTGCTTGCTCTCTTTCTCTCTCCCTCCCTGGAAGACTCCCTGGAGTGACAAGGACTGAAACTGAAGGGACAGAAATCGGGTCCTGCAAGCTAGCTTGAAGGGCTGACTGCTGGCTCCTGCCTTTTGAGCCCCCCCACCCAATCATTCTTCGTGCACTTGCTGTGCCCAACCTGGAGGGATTACTTCTCTGAGCATTCCTGTGACTAGGTGGGCTCCTGGCTTCCAAGCCACACAGCTAGATCCTCATTTTTATTCATGAGACCGGGATTTGAACTCAGGGCTTCATACTTGCAAAGAGGTGCTGTGCCACTCGAGCCACACCTCCAGTTCATTTTGTTTTGGTTATTTTGGAGATGGGTTCTCAAGAACTATTTGCTGGCTTTGAACCTCGATCCTCCTGATCTCAGCCTCCCAAGTAGCTAGGGTTACAGGCATGAGCCACTGGCACCCAGTCAGATCCTTACCTTTTAATGACTGCATAGTATTCCATAGCATAGATAAATAAGATACTTTAGTCAACCCCTTTGACATGAAGCTGTTTCTAGAAGTGGAATTGCTGGGACTATCCCCATTCACAGGCCTACAGACAACCTGCCTGCTTCATGAAGCCTCCTTTGGGAGTTCTGGATGCCTGCATCTCCTGCATCTTTCCTCATTCACTTACTTTGCACCCCTTCTCACCTTGAACATCTGTCGCCTCCTAACATCTGTTTCTCTTTCCTTACTCCTTTTCCTCCGCTGGCTGTGTTGGCTCCTCTTTACCCGAAGATAACTTCGCCCATCACAGCTGCGGGCTTGCAGTGGTGTTGGAATCTCAGCCAATACCGTTGCCTCAGGCTGGCCAAGGATGCTCTTTCGTGCCCTTCTTAGTCCCAAGGAGGACAGAGAGGAGTGTTCAGGTGCCATGAGACCCTGGCTGCGTTTGCACCTGTAATGTAAACTAGAGGCGAGATTGGGTTAGTGGTTTCCCTGTTTAGCATGGGTTCAGAATTGATGTGTTACTCGTGCATATGTACAGCTTTTCTGACCTCATTTCCCTGACTTACCGAAGACAGACTCATGGCAACTTACAGAAAGTGGCACCACATGATTTTTTTTAAACAGGGTCTCCAAAAAGCCTAGGGAAATGAAAGGAAAGAAGAGCAAAAAGATTTCACTGAAGTACACAGCAGCAAGGCTGCATGAGAAAGGCGTTCTCCTGGAGATCGAGGACCTGCAGGTGAACCAGTGAGTACCGACCCTTCACCTTTTGTCTGTCCCTCACATCTGTCTTACCACTTTCTCCTGGTGGCCACTTTTTGTATTTTACATATTTCTGTATTTTTCCATGCAGAATCAGGTCTCGCACGGAGTTACTGTATCTGTCACAAAAGAGCATGTGCTGCTTTTCCCTGTGTGTGGAGCCTCTGTCGCGGGGCGTGGTCCATCGTCATTCTCCCTTCTTCCTTCATTCCTTTGATTTCTTGTCTGAATCAGAATAGCAAAAGAAGCTTTTACTTCACCCTGAGACTAGGCACCGAGGGCTGGGAAACACCTTGCTTGGTGACGTCTGCTGCAGCCCGAGCCACAGCATCACTCACAAGCATTCTTTGAGCCATCACTCAGTGCTGTGGCTTCTGCCACTGACTGTTTTCTTGTGTCTGTTTGAGAAGAAACTTCTACGGGCTGGCAGAGTGGCTCAAGCGGTGGAGTGTCTGCTTTGCAAGTGTGAAGCCCTGAGTTCAAACCCCAGTCCCATCAAAGAAGGAGAAACTTTTATATTTTTCTGATTCTAAAATACGTATTCATTTTTGATCTTGGAAAAACCACCCAGCGGCCGGGCACCATGCCTCATGCCTGTAATCCCAGCTGCCCAGGAGATCAGGAGGATCATGGTTCAAAGCCAGCCTGGCAAATCATTCTCAAGACCCTATCTTGAAAAAACTCATCACAAAAAAGGGCTGGTGGAGCGGCTCAAGTATAGTCACTGAGTTCAAGCCCCAGGGGAGAGAAAAAAGCACCTGTAAATCCCAAAAAGCAGAGCTAACCACTGAAATCATTTTAGCTTATTTCCTACTTTCTCTCTCTCACTCACTCATTCATCTATCTCCTGAGCTCTGCCTACTAGGATTACAGATGCGAGTCACCGGTGCCTGGCTGCTTTTGTTTTTTGAGACATCATCTCACTGTGTAGCTCAGGCTGTCCTCAAGACCCTCCTGCCTCAGCCTCCTGAGTGCTGGCATTACAGGCATGTGTCTCCACACTGGGCTGTGATTTTTCTTTTTTTTTTTTTAATAATAGATGCCTAAAAATTGAATTTGTGGTCAAAGGGTATTAAAAGCTATTTTATTATAAAAATACAGAATGTGAAACTAATATATTAAGCATTTTGAGGGGCCAGTTCAGTAGTGTTCAGTGTTTTCACATTGCTGTGAGGTAGAGCTCCAGAGGTTTTCATCTTGCTGAACTCTGTGCCCATGAAACAGCAATTCCTGACTTTTCCCTCTTGCCAGCCACAGGCAACCGTTTTGCTTTCTATTTGAGTTTGACTCATTAGTTACTGCTACAAGTGGAATCCTATGATACTTGTCTTTTGTATTGGCTTGTTTTGCTTAGCAAAATGTCCTCACAGTTCGTCATGTGACAGGATTTCCTTCCTTTTTAAGGCTGAATAATATTCCATTATCTGTATGGAGTGCATTTTGTCTTACCTGTTCACGCATCGATGAGCTCATGGCTCTTGTGAACAGGGCTGATGGCATCTTTGAGATCCTGCTGCTGACGCTCTGGGTGTCTACTGCTGTGGATTGCTGGGCCCGTGGGAGTTGCACTTTTAGTTTTTGAGGAGCTGCTGTACTGTTTTCCACAGTGGATGGAAAACTCTTACCTCTCCTGTCGAAGTGTATCTCACTACTTCCTTGCCATCGATGCTTAATTTTTAATGGTTTTGAATTTAGTAATTAAAAAAAATCTTGCAAACCCTGAGTTTAATCCCCAGTATCACAAAATAATAAATAAATTTAAAAAATGTTCATTTCTTAGGTTTCTTGTTGAGATATTTAGGGTTTTTTTTTTTTTTTTTTTTTTTTTTGGTGAGGACTGTTTTTAAAGTATGGCTTAATATTTATCTTTGGGCAGTTTTCAGGTAGAGACCTTTGTCTGTCTGGGTTTTGTTTGAGCACTTTATACATTTTTCAAACCTGTCTCATAATGGTTATTATTCCCGCCCCCGCCCCGCCCCTTTTTTTTTCTGGTACTGGGGTTTTAAACTCAGGCCCTTGTGCCTAGGCAGGTGCTCCACCACTTGAGTTGTGGACCCAGCCCTCTTTGCTTTAGGTACTTTTCAGACCTGGACCATGGTCCTCACTACACCTGCATCATAGCCAGGTGCAAGCCTCTACGCCCAGCTTATTAGTTGAGATGGGGACTCATTAACTCTTTGCCAAGGCTGGCCTCGAGCCATGATCTTCCCAATCTCCATCTCTAGGTAGCTGGGATTTTACAGGCATTTTTGTTACTTCCCACTGCTCTTCAAGTGCCCAGCTCCATTTGCCTCTCTCCTTTTTAATTTGCTACTCTAGGCTTGGAATCCAGATAGTCACCCAAAACTCTTGAAGTGAATTACTGCACAACTAACTAACCCTAAGGTGAACTTTGTGAGCTTTCTTTTACCTTCCCAGTGGCCTGTTTTGCACCTTTCTCAGATCTGTTCCCAGGGGGAGGTTAGATCCGTAGTTGAGTTCTGGAAATGTAGGGTGGAGTACTTTGTTCACTGGGGGCAAACATCTCCTGGCATGGGACCTATGGAGACTGAGTGGTGTCTTTGGCTGTACTTGGTCTGCTGAAATGCACAGCACCGGAGCACCTGCTTTTTCAGAAAGCTGCCTCTTGGTCCTGTTTCCTGACCCCCTTGCTTTATGCTTGCTCGCTCACTCTCCTGTCCTTCAGACCACTTTCTTCCTTTTCCCTCTTCCCATTAAGTTTTGGCAGTGGCCATGTGGAGGCCAAAGTATTGTCTGACGGTGCCCGTCACAGTCCACATGTGGCATTTTCCGCAGGCTCCACTTTGAGGCGAGTGGCTGTCCCATGCTTCTCCTGCAGGGCTTGGGGCTGCACCCCCTGCCCCTTCCCACCAGGAAGACATGGTGCAGCCCCTTCCCCTCAGAGTGTCAGTACATGAGAACAAAAACCACGCCCATGTGATGTTTTGTCTCAACAGGTTTAAAAATGTTATCTTTGAAATCAGTCCAACAGAGGAAGTTGGAGACTTTGAAGTGAAAGCCAAATTCATGGGCGTACAGATGGAGACTTTCATGTTACATTATCAGGTGGGTAGGCACCAAGTAGAGCCAGAGCTCAGTGGGGGAGCTGTGCTGTCCTCAGGGCGGGGAGGGGACTCACGGCCTCCCAGGTGGGAGTCTTCAGAGCGCTTTTATCTGAAGCTCTGCTTAGAGCCGCCACTAAACTGAGCTGATGCCTGGTCTCCAGTGGGTCTCGAGGGAAGTGCTGACCAGGTAAAACCGGAAGTCTGCTCAGTAGCTTGACATCTCTGGTTTTCTCGAGTTTTGATTTGCTGCAGGTACTTCAGGGTTGGATGTGTTCCTGACAAAGTATGAGTCCATTGCATCTTTGTATCCCCATTTTTAATCCAAAAAGAACTCTGCGGTGATTCCTTTTGTAATAATTATACCAAAATTTTTATTTTCAAATATCTAAGTTTGACACATTTAGAGATACTACTGCATTGAGAGGATTATGAACAGTGTCCAAACCACCTCACCACTTCGGGGCTTTTTGTTTGTCTGGGGGGCTTTTTCCTATGCTGGGCGTGGACTCCAGGCGCTCCCTTGTACAGGCAAACGCTCTGCCCCCACATTGCCTGCACTGCTTTGCTGGCAGACTGGGCAGGGCCTTCTGTAGGAGAGCACCAGCCGCCCTCTCAGCATGGGCCTTCCTCCCTCCACACCCCCGTGAGCCTCCTTCCGTGATGGCACTCGCAGGTGCAGGTGCGTTAACCCAAACCCTCTCCAGGCGTGCCTTTGCTTCCGGAGCCTGCGGAGACACCCTCTGCTTACAGTACGGGTTGACTCACTTCCCTCCTACTGCCAAGGCTGTGCCTCCTTAGGACTGACAGTGTGTCTTAGTCACTGTCTTTTCGGTAAGCACCAAATCTCTCAAAAAGCACGTTAGCCTAGCTTGTGAGACATTTTCATCCACAGAAAAGACCCACCTCTTCTCTCCTTCCCACCAGAGGTGTTAGCCAGCCAGCCTGCCCAGATCATTAACTATGCAGGACTCCAGGTGTGCAGCCTGCCCCCATGCACCGGCTAGGTTTTTCCCGGAGATGAATTCCCTTTAACCCTTGCTTTCTCGTTACTACTCCCCTAAGGTTTAGAGGTAGGGAGACCTCCCCAGTTCCTTAAACTCACTCTCTGTGGGGAAGTAGCGCAAGCAGCAGCTGGCTGTTCTGCTGGCCATTCCACCTAACACCTGAGCCTGCAGTTTATCTTACCGTCGGGGCTGGGTGGGGGCTTGAAAAGGTGTGTTATAACGCGCTTCAGCAATGCCAGGCCGAAGCAGGCTGCTGACAAGCGTTTAGTCTGTCTCCTTTGCCTTCAAAATGGAAACGCTTTCTCGTGTGAAATAGAAATGAAGAAGGCAGTAGGGCTGGGGGCTGGATCAGTGGCCCACCCACAGGGGAACAAAAGAATCCAGTGGGTCATTGAGACAACCTTGCTCCTTGCCTTATTTTTCAGTGCTGAGTGTATTTCAGCGTGAATTGAAATGCCTGGTATCCTTTCCAGGTGTGTTAAATGAAATGGGAAACTATCATTGTAACTTCTAAAACGAGGTTTAAAATGTCTGATTTAACAGAACACACATGGAAGGCAATGTTGGTGTATTTTAATCTACACAAAACGTCCCTAGGGCCAAGTTAAGCAGAACGTTCCTCGGGCCAGCACGCCCCAGTGCCCCCGTCCTGGGACTCCCGCCTCACACATGGCACCTGGCACCTTGTCCCTCCCAGGTCACTCCCCACATGGTGTCCTTGCTTCTCTCGTTCTACACACTTGATTGACTGTCATGTTTTTTGCTTTTTGAACAGGACTTGTTGCAGCTACAGTATGAAGGAGTTGCAGTCATGAAATTATTTGACAGAGCTAAAGTAAATGTCAACCTCCTGATCTTCCTCCTCAACAAAAAGTTCTACGGGAAGTAATCGGTCACGTGCTGGCAGCCCAGAGGACGAGGGAAAGAAATCCCACAGCCACCTTCCGGGACCCTTTCTGACCTGGCCCACAAGGTGCCTTGGTCCCATTCGCTCCCAACGTCCTTTCGCTCTGACGGGACCCTTGTGGCCCTTTCTATGGTAGTGAAATTCACCCTTCCTCTCCCCTGTGGTTCCTTTGTTTTCTTTTAACTCTTGGGGGAGCAGAAACCCCACCAAGATCCCCTTTTCTTACAGCCTGTGCTGTGAGCTTCGGTGTCTGTTTTAGCAATAAATTCCCATTAGTGAGACGTGAAAGCTGTTAGCACAATAACATACACCCACGATGTCCAGTTAAAGTGTCAGCTTGCAAAATCCTTGCTATTTCTCTCCTAGCAGTAAAACCAGAGGATGTAGGGAGTCTTAGTTCTCTTTCATCTGTTTTCCTCTGTGGGCAGGAGGTCAGTCAAGTCACTGTTCTTTGTTCAAATGAAGACGTTTTAGAGAAGGAGATACTGCTTTTAACCTTTACCATCATATCTGGGCTGTTTTTATAGAGAGTGACAGCCCACTGATAGCTCTCAGCTGGCAGGTGAATTTAGAGCACCGTTGTCACAGCTCAGAGATGGACTCCATCCCCACTGCAGAGGAAGGGCGAGCCCTAATGTAGAATGTCTGTCTTAAGAGTGCCTTATTAAAGCACAGATTTATTTCTTAGCTTGTGAGTGATAGGTGCTTTAAAGATTTATGTAATGCTTTAAAAGCCTTTACAGTACTCTGAGAAAAGGATTTTTTAAACATTGATTTATCTGTATATCTGAACTCTTAAAACTTTGGTGTATCTGAAACACTAGGATTTGTCTGCAGGATTGCAGAAAGAGAATCCTGCCCTCAATAGGTAAAATGATGACCAGGCAACCATGTCGCACTTGAGATTAAAAATTCTAATTCTCACTCCTTTCTCTGTTGCCCACGTTTGTGTCTGTTTGCCAGTCCCCAGTTTTAAAGGCTGAATCAGAAACAGTTCCAAACATTGAATTTAGAAGCTTTGTTCTTGGATAAAGTCACACCTTTTTACAAACGTGTTTATCCAGGAGATCAGACCGGTCATGCTGCTGAGCCTCGGTTTCCTCTGGCACTTTGGTTCAGTGGTTTGTTTTTGTTTTTATTTTTATCATAAAACTTAACTAACATCGAAATTTTACTGGTATATATTTAAGGCCAATAAACTGTTTAATTAATAACCAATTATGTGGTGTGTCCCTCTTACAAATGAAAGTCTTGGACAAGTGTTTTTTTTCTACAATGGACTGTCTCCTGAGCCAGGTCCACGGGTGCAGGCCATAGGGAGTGCCAGAGAAGGACAATTATTTCAGTAAACATTTCCCTCAGATTAAAAAAAAGATGCTAACCAGGCATGGTGGTACACACCTATAATCCCAGTACTCAGGAGGTGAAGGCCGGAGGATCACAAGGACAAGGCTAGCCTGAGTTCCATAGCCACATTCTGTCTTAAACAAAGATGCATTGCCACAAAAACTGGGACTGACGCAAGTGTGTCAAGCGTGTTTCCTTAGAAGAAGACACCCGTCCCAAACACCTTCCCTCAGGCCAGATCCAAGACAGACGACCAGGAAGAAGCTTCAGTTCTCTGAGCACACGTTCAATGCAAGGCAGCACGGTGCTGTGGGCTGTGTAGAACTCAGTGCCACAGCACGGAGGCCCCAGCAACCGCAAGTGCAGTAGCGCTTTCCTTGCACTGTAGCCTCTGTCTGTCTCTCCTCCTCTGACCTTCTCTTTGAGCAGCCATCGTGACATTTACTGGGAATTTACTTCCTCCCATCAGATTGTGACTACACACAATTGCCTTTGTATCTCCTTATGAAATAAAAGGTCATTTGTTCCTGTTTGTTTTTATTTTTCTCAGTTTCATTGTTAACCGTGCCTGCTAAACAGTGTTAACTACAGTGAGATTTAATAACTAAAACCATAGCACACCCCCCTTCTTAGCTTTTAAAGGAGCAAACACCAAGTCTATGATCAGATGACAGGATAGCTCAGGGATCTTTGATATGCAAGTTTAGCCTTTGAAATTTTACTGTGCTTAGGACTGGAGGAGTGTCTCACGCAGTAGAGCGCCTGCTTGCAGGTGTGAAGCTCTGAGTTCAAACCCCAGTCCCACCAAAAAAATTAAAATTTATTATGCTTAAAGTAGCCTCGACGTAAAAGGGGCCGGGAACAGACCAGTGTCACTTGATTCTAATTGGCTAATGGCTGAAGGTCTGGGACTGGGGTTTGAACTCGGGGCCTCGTGCTTGCTAGGAGGCCTTCTACACTTGAGCCACATCCCCCAGCTCTTCCCATTGTCTTATGGGCAGCAGCACACTGCACAAAACACATGTTTACAGCGTGGTCCTCGTGTGGCTTCTGCTATGTGCCAAAAAAGACTGGGGCAAGTTGAATATGGAAAAGTAAACAGCAGGAGCCAAATAAGGAGAAGGTAGCCTCCTCACCAGAGGGCAGCCTTCCATAAGATGCAAGTGTTTAGGCTTCGTGTGTTTGTAAGCTGGCCAGGCTTGGGAAATGAGTGGCATGTGAGTGAGATAAGACCACAGAATGATTCTAAGCTAGAGGCAGTGATTGGTGTGAATGGGCGAGGTGGCTCTGCAGGAGCAGCGAGGACATAGCTTCCCTGGCAGGGGACCTATGGCAGTCACCCCTTTGAGCCATGGTCTTCTCATTCTGACGTGGAAATGGTGCTGGCCGGGAGGGTTGTGATCGAAGCCTGAACTAGATTTTTAAAACCTTGTGCTCTGCGTTGTCCTGCATAGAAGTCAGAGGAGGTGGAAAGGAGCTAGGAGGGATCGTGTTAAGTGAGGAAGCCAGACAGGGAAGGTTGGGATAGAACCAGAGGAGCTGTGGAGTGAGTGCCACGGTCTCCCCACTGCTGAGAGTCGCACACCCATCTGCCACACTTTGGCCGTCAGCCCTGAAAGGAGTTCAGGAAAGCTAGCATGCTCCTTCACACATGGGAAGTTTGACACGTGTGGGGCTGGGGATGGAGCTTGGTGGAACCTTAGCACCATAAAAAGATGAAGACTGGCAGAGTGGCTCAAGTGCCAGGGTGTCTCCATAGCAAGAGCAAGGCCCTGAGCTTGAACCCAGTGCCACCAAAAAAACAGCTGCAGGCGCTGGTGGCTCATGCCTGTAATCCTACCTATTGAGGAGTCTGAGGTGGGAGGTTCAACCTCGTTTGAACTCGGCCTACAACTCAGCCAGCCCTTTTTTGTGAAGGGTTTTGTTTTTTTGTTTTTTGTATTTTTTGAGATAGGGTCTTGCGGACCATTTGCCCAGGCTGGCTTCGAACTGCAATCCTCCTGATCTCTACCTCCTGAGTAGCTGAGATTACAGGTATGAGCCACCGGCACCCAGCTTGTGATTTTTTTTAAATAGTGCCGGGGATAGGCAAGCACTCTAACGCTGCGTTACACCCCAGTCCCTAATGTAATGTTTGACCGTCCTCTCTGTTATGTGTAACTAAAAGAAAAATTTGTTTTCTGGGCTGGAGGAGTGGCAGCAGAGTACCTGCTTTGCAAGCGTGAAGCTCTGAGTTCAACTTCCAGTCCCACCGAGAAAACAAAACTCTTTTCTCTGATCATAAGGCTGTTAGCTCAGCCAGAAAAATGTTTTTGCACCATTACAATTTTTGTTAGTGCGTGTTTGAGTAGACAATTCTTTGGCAACTCTAAAATACATTTCTGAAGATCAGTGTAGGCTCCTAAGACTCCTTTGTTACATCCAAAATACCCTCAATGGTTTTTAACAAAGAATTATACCATTAGGCTCCCTACTTTTCTCGAAAGTAAAAAAAAAAAAAGTTTGGTATGAAAGAAAATTACTTGATTTGGAAAAGGATTTATTTCTAGTGATTGCATCAACACTTTCCCAGGACGTGGGAAGGAGACAAGGGGCTTTACTGAGACTTTAAAAATAACTATTAATTATGCTCGTCATCTTTGCCTTGAAGACAGCTTGTTTAATCCAATATGTTAGAGATGCTTTGAGAGAAGAGAAATAACACCCTGTAAACTCCTGATCGTGGAAAACCAAGAACTTCCACCGAGCCTCCATTCAGCCCCCGCCCCGTCAACACATGGTGAAACTTGTTTCGCGTCTAGCTCCGTGCACACTCCCTTGGGTTGTTTTGACAATCTCAGGTACAGTATTTCAACCATAAATGTTCAGTGCCTATCTCTGAGTGTTTTTCAACAGGGTGTAATTCTCCCCAAGAGACATTTAGCTGGCAAGGGGGTGCTACTAGCATCTGGTGGGGAGAGCCTGGAGGGCGAAGCACCGTACAGTGCAAGAGGACAGCCCACAAGAAAAGTGTCCAGATCAAAATAGTAATAGTGCCAGAGGGAGGAAGGGAAACGGAGGGGGACAGGAGTTAGGGAAGAAAAGGAGGAAGGGTCTACTGTTATCATACCTACAAAATAATTTTAAAACACAAACATGGCTGGATGCCAGTGGCTCTCGCCTGTAATCCCAGCAATTCAGGAGGCGGAGATCAGGAAGATCGAGGTTCAAAGCCAGCCCAGGCTAACAGTTCACGAGACCCTATATCGAAAAAACCTAACACAAGACAGGGCTTACTGAGTGTGGCCCTGAGTTCAAACTCAGTAACAAGAAGGAAAAAAAAAGAAAAAAAAAAAAACTTTGGGAAGGATTCCTCAGAAAACACTGGCAAACCCTGGAGTCTGTTCATTCAGAACAGTCTGGATTTTTTTTTTTTTTTTTTAGCATTTCTTTCTTTTTCCTTTTGCAATATTGGCGATGGCAACCAGGGAATCACACATGCTAGGCAAGCGCTCTACCGCCTCACCACAGCTCAGCTCAGCTCCCTAGCACCTTCTAAAGGTGACTAATGAATTTCGTTTTTAGAAAACCATGAACGCCTGGACTTTAATACATTTCATGTCTTCCAGTCCACGAGTACATGCATACGTGCATGCTTAGTACATTTTTTTTCCCTAGCGGCACTGGGGTTTGAACTCAGGGCCTTCACCTTGAGCCACTCCACCAGCGCTTTTTTGTGAAGGGTTACGGGCGTGAGCCACCAGTGCCTGGCCATATATGTTTTTCAGTGTTCAGATTGTTTCCTCTTTGGCCTGTAGCTGTATCTACAGGGTAAGTGCTGAGTTCTTGCAACCTGACCTCAGGAGTATTGCTTTCCTTGTTTTCTAGTGAATGGTATTCCAGCTTGTCTTGTTACACTTCTCATCCAGATTTGGAATCTGCCATTCCTCCAAGGAGCCCTGGTTCCTTTCTAGTGGGAAATGGTATTTAGAAAAGACAGGCTGGGTGCTGGATGCTGAGTGCTGGGTGTGGGTGCTGAGTGCTGGGTGCGGGGGTGGTGTTGAGTGCTGGGTGTTGGGTGTCGGGGTGATGAGTGCTGAGTGCTGGGTGTGGGTGATGAGTGCTGGGTGTGGGGGTGGATGCCGAATGTTGGGGTGCTGGGTGATGGGTGCAAGAGTTGATGTTGAGTGCTGGGGGTGGGGGTGGGTGTTGAGTGCTGGGTGCTGGGTGCAGGGGTGGGTGCTGGGTGTTGAGTGCTGGGTGGGGGGGTGGGTTCTGGGTGATGGGTGATGTTGAGGGGTGGGTGCTGGGTGTGGAGGTGGTGCTGAGTGCTGGGTGCAAGGGTTGATGTTGAGTGCTGGGGGTGGGTGCTGGGTGCGGGGGTGGGTGCTGGGTGCTGGGTGCAGGGGTGGGTGCTGGGTGCTGAGTGCTGGGTGCGGGGGTGGGTGCTCCTTGCAGTTAGCTTAGTCATTGTCTATAAAGCTTTCTCAGTGAAAAAAGTGACTTGGGGGACAACAGTTTCTGAGTTGGTGACACATTTGCATAGAACACTGCCATCTCACCAGCTTCAGCTCACTGACCGAGGATGGCTTGGGGACAGCAGGCTTTGCGGCCTGCTCCCTGTCAGGGAGGCAGAGTTGGGACCTCAACCGCTGATTTCACCCCAGGGGGTGACGGGACGGATGGCGGGGAGGGGTGGAGGGGAGGCCAGGCAGGTTGTGTTCTTTCTTTACCCTCCCGCCGCTCTCCATGCACCCCCACACTTGGACTGCAAGTGGGCCGCACAACACGGTCCTCCTGAAGCTTCTGGATGGGGGTGGCCAGTGGGACGCCCCACCCAGACCTGCCTCTCTCTACCACAGGCGGCAGAGCCAACCAGGCCTCTCCCTGCAGTGACCTCGCCCTCCCCAAGCAGACAGCCATGGCTCCCCAAGTCCCCGCAGGCAGGCAGGCCTGGGGGAGCTAATGGCTCCCCTGTAACTAGCCCCAAGGGGAACCAGTTCTCTCCCTGTCTCTTAATTAACTTCTCCAAATTACTCAGTT
Organism: Castor canadensis; assembly: GCF_047511655.1. Lineage (NCBI taxonomy): Eukaryota > Metazoa > Chordata > Mammalia > Rodentia > Castoridae > Castor > Castor canadensis. The sequence continues at coordinate 42,338,026 of NC_133404.1, read as the reverse complement.
TGAGGCGTCACCTGTTTCCTGCTGGGACCCCACCCATACACAAGTGGACCAATTAAGGCTTCCATCAGAGCGAGGTTAGGCTGGAGAGGGGTGGGAGGTCTCAAGGCGTTTAGGAAGCAGAATTGTTACTGTCCTGGGGGAGGAGCAGTGGAACAGACTTCTCAGGAACAAGTCAGGATAGACCGGGCTGGAGAAGTGTCCAGTGCCACCATTCTACGCAGAGGTCACCACATGAAGCCGCCCCAAGGCCGGGTGGGATGACTTGCACCCATACTGTAATCCCAGCTACTTGGGAGGTAGAGATCAGTGGGGATTATGGTTTGAGGCCAGCTGGACAAAAAGCTAGTGAAACCCCCATCTCAACTAATGAAAAGCTGGGTGTGGTTGGCATGTGCCTGTCACCCCAGCTTCATGGGGCTCATAAGTAGGATGATTACTTCCAGGCCCACCTGGGTGTCAACAGGAGGCCCTCCATGAAAAATAACAGGCAAAAAGGGCTGGAGTGTGGCTGAAATGTTAGAGCACCTGCCTAGTAAGTGAAAGGCCCTGAGTTCAAATCCCAGTACTGCAAAGAAAAAAGAAAGAATAGGCAGCTGTGAAGCTCTGAGTCCTACAGCAAAGAGACCTGACCTCCAGGCCCTACAGACTGAGGGGTTTGTAAGACTGAGGGGTTTGTAAGACTGCCTTACGTAAAGGTGTCTTAATGAAGCGTGTTGAAGCTACCCTGAATTATCTGCTAGTCACTTTTCTGCTAAGATGTTTTTTGCCTCTTAGGATAAAGGAGTCTCAAAGCTGCTGTGTTGAGGCCCTTAGCATAAGAAGACTGAAAACGCATCAGCAGGTCATCTTTCTGTCCACTCCGGGCCGCCCTGCTGTGCACAGCACCTAGCTTACCCTTCCTTCCCAGGAAACAGTCTTGCTTTGACTTATAACCAAATGTCCTTTAATGTCGCCTTAAAAATGCAGACCCATGAATGGAAAGTGCTAAGGGCATTTTACACCATGGCCACTGTTAAAAAAAAGTGTTCACATAAAAAAGACCTTAGCCAAGGACCGGTGACTCACACCTGTCATCCCAAGCTAGGCAGGAGGCTGAGATGGAAAGGATGGAGGTTCCAGGCCAGCCTGGGAAAAGTGTTGGTGACACCCCATCTCAACCGGAAAAAAACAGCATGATGGCATGTGCCTGTCATCCCAGCTGCAGTAAGAAGCATAGAATAGGAGGGTGGAGGTCCAGGCCGGCCTGGGCAGAAAGCAAGGTCCGTCTCCAAAATAACCAGAGCAAAAGGCTGGAGGCATGGCTCAAGCAGTAGAGCTCCTGCCTTGCACACACAAGGCTGTGAGTTCAAAACCCAGTCTGAGCAAAAGGGAAAGAAGGAAAGAACATCATGTAACCTAGCTTTCCCCAGATCTCTCTGACCACAGTCACCACAGCCCCCTCTCTCTCACTCGTCCCCAGGTTAGCCACCAGTGAAACTCTTGGTCCGTGGATCCCCCTCTGAAGGGCTGGAGGCAGGGAGCCCTGACTTGAGGTGTTCAATACCAGCAAATATTACTTAGAAAACAGACAAGCAGAAACGTGTGTTTGTAGCTTGTAATTTGGACTCCGTTCTGTAATTGTAGCTTGGTCATGGTGGGGCTGTAGCTCAGTGGCAGCACATGTTTAGCATGCATATGTCCGTGGGTTCAATCCCCAGCACACGCACATGCAAAAACCCTTGGGTCTTAAGCCGCAGATATCTTTTACAAATTTCACCCCTACTTGTCTAGAAAATCATTTTGATGTGAATACATGAGAATGTATTCTTGAGCCGGATGTGGTGGTACACACCTGTAAGCCCAGCTACTCAGGAGGCAGAGATGAGAGACTCAAGTTAGAGGCCAGCCAGGCAACATTTGCAAGACCTCATCTGAAAACAAAATCCAAACTAAAGGGCTGCGGATGGCTCAAGTGGCCAGGCTCTTGCCTGGCCCTGGGCTCTATCTCCAACCCTCCAACACAAGAATGTGCACGTGACGAGCTTCCTGTGCTTGTTCAGAGACCCCAGAGGGGGTGGGAATCAGAGAGGGACTTGACCAAGCAAGAACCAGCCCCAGCAACAAGGGCTGGGGCCCTTGTTCAGTCTCCGTGACAGGGACTGAGGTCGGTCCCCTGGGACAGGCACAGAGGGAAGCTCAGGCGGCAGCTCTGGGAACCCCTGGGAAGGGAGATGGATGTGAACCTCAAAGTGAGGGTCTACCCCCTTCCTGCCAGGCCACTGTTGTACGGAGACCTGTGGCGGAAGAGGAAGCCATTGCTGCCTCCAGGGGACAGGCCTGCAGCTGAGGACTTGGGGGAGCCACTGGTGCCTGACCGTATAGTATCTGCTTTTAAAAATGCACATAGGAGCCGGTGGCGCACGCCTGTAATCCCAGCTACTCAGGGAGCAGAGATCAGGAGGATCACAGTTCAAAGCCAGACCCGGCAAATAGTTGGAGAGACTCTATCTTGAAAAAACCCAATACAACACAGGTTGGTGGAGTGGCTCAAGTCATGAGGCCCTGAGTTCAAACCCCAGTACTGCCAAAAACAAAACTGAAAAACTGTGGTAAGGCTGCAGGAGGAACCTGTCGTTTTCAGGGGACTGCAGTGAAAGGGATTTCTGCACTGTGGCTGCTTTGGTGACAAGACGGTAGTCCGCCATCAGCGGATGCGTGAAGACCCTGAGAGCACCCAATCCCACACTGATGCTTTGGTGACAAGACGGTAGTCCGCCATCAGCGGATGCGTGAAGACCCTGAGAGCACCCAATCCCACACTGATGCTTCTCCTGGCCATTCCTATATAGATCTCAGCAGCCTCCGTGTGCAATTCTTCCTTTTCCTTACTAAGTGGGGAGCTGTCACCTTTTCACGTACAAGAAGCGCCTTGCAGCCTCCCTTGGGTGCAGCTGAACCTCTGGCATCGTAGCCCTTGTACTTTGGGTCTTTTTATTTTTACAGCTTCCTGGACGGAAGCATTGTGACACTTTGTCACCTGATAACCGAGTGAATACTAGGTAGCAGGCAGGTAGTGTATACAGCCTAGCTGCGCAGGACAAGGGCGGGCACAGTGGGGTGGTACAAAATGTCACCATGCCTCTCGGAATGGCAGGCAGTTTAAAACTCGCGGGTTCGGGCTGAGGACGTAGCTCAGGGGTCCGGCTCTTGTTCAGGGTGCCTGGATCCCGTCTCCAGCAAGAGAAATCAAACAAAAACAGACCGCCCAAATGCACGTGGTAAGGCTGAGGCAGGAGGACCAGTTTGGGGCTGGCCGAGCTACATGGTGACACAGTGAGACTGAAAAAAACCACCTCTTCTCCCCGCCAAAAGCCAAACGAAAGCCTATGAGGAGCCTGTTTCTGGAGTGTCCCTCCACTGGGCTTTGGGTGATGGAGGGTGACTGAAACCTTGGCAAGTGCAATGGAGGTTTTGGGGGGTCCACGGCACCTGTTTATTTCGGGAGGCACAGCGGGTAGTGACAGCTGCCATCCCAGGAGGGGGCTTTCCGGCTGCAGAAGAGGTGGTGGCGCCTTTGCTGTCTCAGCTCTGCAACCGGCTCTCGAAGTCATTCTTGAACTTTCAACCTGGGTCTGTTTTCTCTGCCCTCCAAACAAGGCCAGTTTATTCCCGGTAATAAACCGCTTTGTCCTTAAACTCTCTAGAGTGGACTCTGTGTGTGTGTGTTTGAGACAGGGTCTCACTGTGTAGCCCAGGCTGGCCTTGAGCTCATGGCCCTCCTGCCTTGGCCTCCTGAGTGCTGGGATTACAGGTGTGTACCACCACGCCCAGACTGATTTTGATCTTTGAAGTGGAACTCATTGTAACAGGAAAGAAGAAATTAAAATGTAGCCAGGCACCAGTGGCTCACGCCTGTAATCCTAGCTATTTGGGGGCCTGAGATCAGGAGGCCCCGAGTTCAAATCCCAGTGCTACCAAAAAAAAAAAAAAAAAAACCAACCAAAAAACCAGGAATTAAAATGTAAAGAAAAAGGATGGTAAATAAGACACAACGACAGAAATATAAACCTAGTAATAATTAATAAAACAATGTAAACTCTAGGTAATAGAGTTAAGTTACATCTTCCATATAACCCAGCTATATGCCAGATACAAGACCTACAAAAGATGAAATCCTACAAATGATTAAATAAATCGACACAAAGAACCTCAAACCATAACAGTCATGAGAAAGCTGCCAAAGCATCGTTCGGCATGTCATTTTTGTAAAATATTAAAACACAAAATTCCATATATAGCTGCTGGTCTAATCTATACATCATGTTAATAAAAGCATAAAACCACAAACAGTAATTTGAGCACAATGACTTTCTCTGGAGAGGAAGAAGAAAGAATGGGGGCAGTGGCTGGGCCCAGTGGCTCACACTTGTAATCCCAGTTAGTGGCGATCGCAGTTAAAGCCCAGGTCAGCCAGAAAGTTAGCAAGACCCCATCTCAACAACGGCTGGGCATGCTGGTTCATGCCTGCCATCCCTGTTACGGGGGAAACATAAATAGAAGGATCGTGATCCAGGCCCACCCAGGCAGAAACAAACCGTATTTGAGAAATAAGTTAAAAAAAAAAAAGCTGGAGTTGGGGGGGGGGGTGCTGGGGTTGGGGCCGTGGCTCAAGTGGTAGAGCACCTGCCTCGCGAGCAAAAGGCCCCCAAAAAAGAATGGGGGCAAGGCTGTAGTTGTGTCTGATGTGTGGTTTTTTAAATACCGTGAATATGCGGCATTACGTTCGCGTGTGCAGGTTTGTAGTTTCTGGAGCTGGGGCTCCAACCTGGGGCCGTGCACGTGCGAGACCAGCCTCTGCACAAGCTGCAAGAGTCTTGCTATGTGTTCCGTCTTTTTTTGTTTTTTGTTTTGGTGGGACTGAGGTTTGAACTCGGGGCTCCACGCTTGCAAAGCAGGCGCTCTACCACTTGAGCCACAGCTCCGGTCCATTTTGCTCTGGTGATTTTGGAGATGGGGGTCTCATGAGCTATTTCTCCGGGTTGACCTTGAACCTTGATCCTCCTGATCTCAGCCTCCCAAGTAGCTAGGATTACAGGAGTGAGTCACAGTGCTGGTCTGCTACTCAGGCCCTGTGTGCGACCTGCTGCAGCTGGGGTTCCGAGGGGCCAGACTCATCTGGACCCGCGGGGGGCTGTGGAGCCATGGTGGCCTGCAGAGCAGAGCAGGAGCCGGATTTCAACCGCAGAGGTAGCTTTGTGGGGGTGCGAGGAGGGCCTAGCACCGATTACCTTAGGCAAGGTTGGGTCGCCCAGGTGTCCCCCCGAAGTGAGTGGTGGCCCCTGGAGGGGAGTGGGGGCAGGCTCGTCTGGATTCTGGAGGAGTCATGGAAACCGAGGGCCAGGCCAGAGCTGGGGAAAGTCAGCCTGAGCTCCCCCTCTTCCCCTGCATGCATCCATTTTGCTGTGTGGACCCCTTTGCACTCCCCGAGGCTGCAGGGTCCTGAGCCAGGCTCTGGGCAGCAGGGCGGCCCTCAGCCTGGCAGCATGGGCCCAGCGGGGAGGCTGGAGTGGAGGATGGGATAAGGCTGGAGCCCCCGCTGCTGGGGGCCAGTTCCGATCTGGAGGCCAGGCTGGGGCTGGGACTGGAGGCTGGCTCAGTGCTGAAGTTTGAGCTGGAGGCCCAGTTGGAGGTTGTGCCACTGGAGGCCATGCTCAGGGCTCCAGCCAGGCGGTGCTCAGGGATGGAGGCCGTGGAGGAGGCCAGGCTCAGGGCTGGAGGGAGGCCGTGGAGGAGGCCGTGGAGGAGGCCGTGGAGGAGGAGGCCGGGAGGAGGAGGCCCTGCAGGAGGCCGTGGAGGAGGCCAGGCTCAGGGCTGGAGGGAGGCCGTGGAGGAGGAGGCCGGGGAGGAGGAGGCCGTGGAGGAGGAGGCCGGGCCGGCTGGAGGCCTGGGCGGGGCGGCGCGGGCGCGGGCGCGGGACCCGGGCGCGCTCCCGGGCGCGGCTTGGCGCAAGGGCCGCGGCGGCTCTGCCGGGTCGCGGGACGGGGCTCGGGCGGCGGCCGGGAGGCCTGGGGCGGGCGGGCGGACGGACGGACGGACGCGGGCCCGCCATGGCCGCGTCTCCGGGCTCGGGCGGCGCCAACCCGCGGAAGTTCAGCGAGAAGATCGCGCTGCACACGCAGCGCCAGGCCGAGGAGACGCGGGCCTTCGAGCAGCTCATGACCGACCTCACCCTGTCGCGGGTGAGGCCCGGGGACGCGGGGACGCGGGGAGGGGGACATCGGCGACCCCGTGCCGGGCTCGGGGCCCCCGGGGTCCAGGGCGGCCGCGCAGCGTCCGTGTCACCGCGAGGAGCCGGGGTCACCTGGGCAGGGGACGCAGCGTCCGCGGGGCCAGGCCGGGGGACCCGGGAGCTGACCTTCAAGGGCCACGGGGGGAGCCTGGAGGAGCCCCGAGACCCTGTCCCCTGTCCCCTGCTCGTTTTTCGGCCACCATAGCGTTTGGGGAAAAGCTTGAAGGAGCTGCGGGGTTTCTTAGCTGGCGGATTTGCGTCTGGAATCCAAACGCTCTGATTTGTGAATTAAAAGTTGGAGACTTGGGGCCCCGACCCTGGCTCCTGGGGGACAGCCAGGCCCAGCGGGTGGCGGCGGCCCCTCGGTGGACAGTGACCCCCAGGGAGGTCTCAGGGTGACGGGGAAGGGAGTGCCCTGTGCCCGGCTTCCAGGACACAGAGCTGGTCCCCAGCCGGCCACCGCTGACATCCTCACCTCCAGCCTGGCTTCCGTCGCTGGGTCCCCTCTGCCTTGGTTCCAGGTTCCACCGAGGCACGTGGAGAAGAGTGGGCGGTGAGGCCCGGGAGCAGGGCCAGGCTGCCTGGGGTGCCCAAGTTGCATGCTTTTATGTACAAATGGCTGTGCCACAAGTGTCTGTCTGTCTACCGAGTTCATCCAGTGTCCCAATGCAAGAATCCCTTTAAAAGGTCCCTTGAGGTGAGGTCAGCAGTAATGTACAGACTTTATTATTTTTGGGGTCAGGATCCCGCTCTGTAGCCCAGGTTGGTCTTGAACTCGTGATCCTTCTGCCTCAGCCTTGTGAGTGCTGGGATTGCAGGTGTGCACCCCACACCTGCTCAGATGCTTGCGCTCACTTAGTTTGACCGTATGACTCAAGTGTGCTCAAATGTACACTTGCAGACCAAGTCCTCTCTGATAGCTGTGTTACAGCCACAAATCAAAACACTAGAAGCAAACTTGATCAGAGTTACAAATGCAGCAGACCAGATCAGCCTCAGCGTGACAAACGTGATTTTGCTGAACCTGATCGAGGCTGATCGGCTGTGGCTGGAGGGGTAGCTGGGGTCACTGCTTTATCCAGATTGCGATAAGAGAGGTCCGGGTGACTGTTTTCTCCTTGGCGAGGCACAGGCAGCATAAGGCTGGTCGGCTCTGCTGGGACCAGAAACACAAATGATAGCGTTGACTTTGCCTACTAATATTGGATTATTTAAAAATTTTGAGGGTTATTTTCATAAAGAAATTAAAAAATCGAAACATTTCCCAGGGAGATCTTATTTGTCTGTAAACCTCCAGGGACCAGAGATCCCAACCAAGAGAACTTTCCAGTTCATAATTGGAAAATGGACACTGGTCTTTGGACTTCCCATTGCTAGCTCTTGTGGCCATGCCAGCCGATGATGTGGTCTTATTAGTTGGTTAGGAATTATTTAAGTGAGCCTGCCAGGTGCCAGTGGCTCATGCCTGTAATCCCAGCTACTTAGGAGGCAGAGATCAGGAGGATCGAGGTTCAAAGCCAGCCTGAGCAAATAGCTTGTGAGGCCCTATCTCGAAAAAACCCAACACCGAAAAGGGCTGGTGGAGTGACTCAAGTGGTAGAGTGCTTCCTAGCAAGAGTGAGGCCCAAGTTCAAACCCCAGTATCGCCAAAAACCAAACAAATAAAAACTTAGAGAGTTTGTGGTGTGTGCCAGAGGGTAGTGAGCAAGCAAAGCAGTGTCCTGGTGGGTTTTAGGGTCCAGTGGGGAAGACACTTTGATGAGTGTCGTCCAAAGGGACATGGATGGAGCTCTGTGCACTATGGCAGGGGAGCCCTCACCGCTCTGGTGGCCTAAAGGGGGAGACATTTGGGGTGCATGCGTTGGGGGAGGGAGTGTGGTTCAGCAGGGGAATGAGGAGGGGGCTCAAAGGGATCAGGTTGTGGGATGGCATTTGGAGCTTGAGCCTAAGGACAATAGGAGGCCATCGAGGAGGCTGAACCCCCAGGGCCACCATCAGGAGTGGGCCATGGAGAAGCCTGTTGGAGACTGTGTTGGTGGCACCTACGAGGGCGGTGGCGAGAAGTCAGGTGAGCAGGCTGGTGCTCTGATGGCGAGAGAAGCAGCTTCTGCGAAAGTCTGAGAAGATGAGGCAGGGAGGCCTGGGGACACCCAGCCTCGTGTCTGTCCTCCGTTGATGTTGTTGAATGTGGCCCGGGCTCCGAAGGGAAGGCTGCGTTAGCACACAGACTCCAGAACCACCACCAGCAGGACGCCGGGCCTCCCAAGAGCGTTTATAGAGCACGTTGGGCAGACGGTGGCCCACAGCCTGTTTTTGTCCCTCTGACTGTTTTTGGTTTTGTCTTTTTGGCTATGAGTATTGGGATCTTATGTTAAAACCTGGAGTCTGACTTTTGAAAAGTGAGATTTCAGCAACCCTCATCCCCCAATACCCCATTCTGCCTGGCAGCAGTTAGATAGGGACTGTCTTTAATTTGCCACAGTCCCCACCACTCCCAATGGCTTTCCCCACAGTGATTCTTATCTATCTTCCCTACTTGGCAGCTCTGGGCATGTGAGTTTCTACCCTGCCACGAGTGAGACATGAGGAAGGCCTAAGAGAATGTAAGCGGGGCAGTGGTGGAGGAACCAGCAAAGACTGAAGAGCCCCTGAGAGCCAGGAGAGAAGTCAGGGGATTATTGGGACCGGCCCAGCCCAAAGCTGCTGGCCTGGCCTGACATTAGTTGTGTCCTTTGTTCTACTCCTGTGGAGGTCACAGGTCACAGGTGACTGTGGTATGAAGTCTGTGCACGCAGGACGCTGGGTGGGAGGTCGCTTGTAAGGGGTGGATGCAGGAGATGGAGAAGACGGTTGGAAATTCGTTCAAGACGTTTGGCTGTGAAGGAAAACGTGTGTTGCGCGATCACAGGTGACACCGCGCGTCAGGCTGGAGTGCTGTTTTGGCTGGAACAGTTGGGAAAGCCCTGTGTTTTCATGTTTAGAAAATAAACAAAAATGGATATGAGGAATGGCCAGGCCCCCGAGAGGAAAGTAACAAGAGCAGCCCAGCAGGGTTAGGTTTGGGCCTGCGTGGTGGCTCACACCTGTCATCCCAGCCGCTCAGGAGGCGGAAATAGGAGGATTGCAGTTTGAGGCCAATCAGCAAAAAGTCCTAGAGACCCATCTCAACCAATAAAAACCGGGCATGGTGGCCCGTGTCTGTCATCCTAGCCAGGTGGGAGACAGAAGCAGGAGGATCTCCATCTGAGGCCGGCCTGGGACAAAAAATGTGAGACCAAATCCAAAAATGTAACTAAGCCAGAATGGGCTGGGGGAGTGGCTCGAGTGGCAGTGCACTTGTCTAGCAAGCTCAAGGTCCTGAGTTCAAACCCCAGTACCATTAGCCAATCAACAAACAACAAAATTGGGCTTGGTCTAAGTATTGAGGGATCTTCCCTGGCCAGGCCTTTTATGCACGCTGTCTCATCTTTAAAAATAGCCCTGTGGTCCACGTGCCTGGAATCTCCCTCGGTCTGTGGATAACTGACTGAGGTAAACTGAGGCTTAGAGAGGTATGGTTACGTGGCTGTAAGTGGCAGAGCTGGAGTGTGAATTTGGCGGTCACACTGGATGCCTGTACACTCAAATACCTTTTCCCCAGTGGGGTCATCCACTTGTATCAGCAGGATTTCCTGAAGTGACTTTTCTGTCCCTATTGAATTGACACGGCAATGGTACTTTTGTGAAAACTCAGTCGGCCATGTGTGTGCGGTTCTATTTCCGGACTCTCCTTTACGTGTCATTGAGGTGTAGCACTCTCTACCCCAGCCCGCCCCACTCCCAGTGCCGGGCGTTGGACCCAGGGCCCCTGCACACTAGGCAAGGGCGCCCCAGTCCCAGATCACCTCTCTTGACGACAGCACGCTGGATCGTAGCTTTTTGATAAAGTCTTGGAATCAGTTAGCCTAAGTCCTCCAACTTAGCTGTTTTTAGATTTTTTTTTTTTTTTTTTGGTGGCACTGGGGTTTGAACTCAGGACCTCTTGCTTGCTACGCAGGCGTTCTACCACGTAATCCACTCCACCAGTCCCAAGCTAGTTGTTTTTAGAGATCACTTTGGCTACGCTAGGTCATTTGCACATTCATAAATTTAAGAATTATCTGTATAAAAAGCAGCTGGGTTTGTTTTTGTTTTTGTTTTCGTTGGGTGGCGGAGATTGAACCCAGGCCCCCCGCTGGGGTTTTGCTTGGAATCGTGTTAACTATGGTGAGACATTTTTCCAAGAAGGAATTAGTGAGGTTGCTATCTTGTTTTATAGGAAGCGTGAGAGGAAATGCCAGTGCAGTGACAGGCTGAGGCAGATGAGAAGAATGAGTGGAGGAGCCAGGAGTGAAATGATAAACCCTAGATTATCCTGGGCCATACCGGGGGAGCAAGCGGGCAGAGCGAGGACTTGGGCAAACAGGGAACCCAGGCCCTGTGCAAGGGGCCAGCCGTTTCCCAGCTGCATCCAGTACAGAGTCATCTGGCCTCTCAATCGAGAGAGGTTACAAACCTCGGTTTTTCTGCAGCCTCCTCATTTTTAAAATTGGGCTTGGAAGCGTCGAATGAGTCAGAACCTTCTCGAGGCTGCCAGTGTGTGACCTCTGCCTTGGTTCCACCGCTTGTCGGTCCTCAGTTTCATTTGTAAACATGAGGACGTTGAAGAAAGTCTCAAGTTTCTTTCTAGCTCAGTGATTCTCAGTTTCAGAAGAGGAACATCCCGAAGTAGCCGGAAGGTTTGGGGGCGGCTGAGAGCACCCTCAGCCACGCTCGCTAGAGAAGTTGGCCAGGGCGTCACGTTTCACCGCCGTTCCCGGCCTCTTCTGTCGGAGTCCTCGTGCCATTTTGTGAAGGAGGCACCAGGGTGCAAAGACGGTCTTCTGACCCCAGGTCCGGGGTTGGCTTCTCAAGGCTCCAGAACAGGCCCCGGGAGGGACAGCAGGCATGGGCACCTGGCGAGGCCCCGGCCCGGGGCGGTTTGGACTGAGCTTGCTGGAAGTGTCAAGGCTTTTGGGTGAGGGCTGAAGCCCGGCAGGGACGTTTTGGCTCTGAGTGAGCTTGTGCCTGGCCCGCAGCCGACCGACGGCTAAGTCCTGTGTAAGCGAACAGGCGGGTCGGTGGACTCTGACGAAGAGTCCAAGGCTGTCCTTCAGCTCGAGGCAGTTGAGAATTTCATTTAAGATTTTTGGAAAACTGAGACTTTCCTGGAACTCAGCTCCCTGGAGGAAAAAGCTGTGTTCTTCTCCTAACTGGGATCTGGCTTGATTCCTATATTCTAACAGTTGCCTTGTGTAGTTGTTTTTGGTTTTGGTGGCCCCGGGGTTTGAACTCAGGGCCTCAGGCTTGCTAGGTAGGTGCTTTACCCCTTGAGCCATTCGCCAGCCCTAGAATGTGTAAGAAATCAAATACCATGGGTAGAAAGAGGTAAAGACACCAGAGGGCTTTGTGTGCCTTTGAACTTTCCAAGCAGATACAAGGCCTTCTCCTTTGGGCGCACGTGTTGAGTGGGGTGGCGGCGGTAACGGGTGGCGTTTCATTTTCTTCATCTGTTTCGTAAGAACATTTTCGTAGTAAATAGAAAAGATCAGAGAACCTCAAAGGGTGAGCTGGGCACTGGGTTGAACACTGAGGGTGACACAGAGGAAGGGAGGATGGCAGAGAGAGGAGCATGGGGTGGAGCAGGAGCGCCTGTCACGGGACTTCTGGAAGTCTGAGTCTGGGACCCAGGCCAATGCAGTTCCAGTCTGGTTGTGGGGACAGTTAGGGACAGAGTGCGCGGAGCATCCGAGGACGGTACCTGGTCCGTCCTGGGCTCAGAGCTGGTAGCTTTCGTCACCAGTGTGAGACAAAGACAGCGATGCAAGGATGAGGGCCTGCCTCAGGGTGCTCACCCATGACTCCCTTCTTCCCCGGGTGAGTCGTAAGTGCCAAGGGCTATGCGAGCTGACTTTTTATTTCAGAAACACAGCTCGTAAAGACCAGACTGCACTGGGGTTTTAAGAACTGTGACCGTGCTGGAGGAGTGGCTCAAGTGGTAGAGCACCTGCTTAGCAAGTGTGAGGCCCTGAGTTCAAACCCCAGTAAACCTGCCCCCCCCCAAAAAAAAAGAACTGTGAGTAGTTTACTACCTTTTGGAGAATGAAGTGAGGAAGAACTTACAGAATAAAGACTTATTAGACCAGTGCAGACCATTTTATACCTGCTGACTTGGCTTTCTTCAAAAAAGCCTGCCGCCAGAGGGTTAGCAGTCACTCTTTATAACGAGTTCTAAGGAAGTAACTTGTAAGAAGAAATATTATGTAGTCATGAAAATTGATTGTGTAGAGCTGGGAGGGGCGGGGGGACGACACTCAAATCCGTAACCCCAGCCACTTGGGAGGTAGAGGTCAGAAGTGATGCCGTTTGAGGCCATCTGGGCAACAAACAACCTGGACTTGGGGGTACATCTGTCATCCCAGTGACACCCGTGAGGAGGGGGATCAGGTTCCAAGGACAGCCCCAGGGCAAAACTTCAAGCCCCTATCCAAAAAACACCTAACGAAAAAAGGACTAGGGGCGTGGCTCAAGTGGTACCCTGAGTTCAAACTTCAGTACCACCACCACCAAAAGAAAAAGCTTATGCAATTGCACGGAAAGTCTCCTGACGTGAGCAAGCAGGGTGCCTGTGCAGCCTGGGTCAGCGTGCCAGACAACAGTGAGTGCTTTTGGGTCACAGCGAGGAGCTTCACGCTTGCAAAGCAGGCACTCCATGGCTTGAGCTGCACCTCCAGTCCATTTTGCTCTGGCTGTTTTGGAGATGGGGTCTTGTGAAGTATTTGCCTGGACTGGCCTCAAACCTCAATCCTCCCTATCTCAGCCTCCCAAGTGGCTAGGATTACAGGTGTGAGCCACAGGCACCCAGCTAAGAAATTCTTTTTCTTTTTTGCGGGGGCAGTGCTGGGGCTTGAACTCAGGATGACTTCACGCTTGCTAGCCAGGCCACTCTGCCCGCCCTGTTGTTGAAGATTGCGCCTGTGGGCCTGCACACACTCAGAGGCCTTGCCTCTCTCTTGCACACACTCATGTGCCTTACTGTGTGGCACATGGGGACATTTAGAACGTAGCTGAGATCGTTCCAAAAATACAGGTGGTCGAACCCAGGAAGGCCCGGAAGGCGAAGGCTGATGGCTTAGGTGGAGAAGGTGTGAAAGGCCGGCTTCGGTCCTGAGCCCCGCACTGCAGAGGCCACGCGCTGACGCCTCTCAGGCCTCTGCTGTCTCTGAATGTCTTCACGTCGCTCTGCCTCCAGGTTCAGTTCCAGAAGCTGCAGCAGCTACGCCTCACCCAGTACCACGGAGGATCCCTGCCCAACGTGAGCCAGCTGCGGAGCAGTGCGCCCGAGTTCCAGGTACGCAGAGCGGGTGACAGTGGGCGATCACCCGCAAACACTGCACTCGGGGGGCGAGCTGGGCCTGGCGCCTCAGTCTTCCAGAGTCTGTCAGGAGTGTCCTCTTGCGTCTGTCCTCTAAAGCGTGCCATTTCACAAATGCTCCGAGCAGAACTGCAATGCGAGCCACATTCGAATCTGCCAGTAGTCACACGAAAAAGTAATCTTGGGCTGGGGCCTTGGCTCAAGCGGTAGAGCGCCTGCCAAGCAAGCGCAAAGCCCTGAGTTCAAGTCCCAGTACCACCACCACCAGATGGAGACTTGATCCCCATAGCATCTGAACAATTCCAGTAGTTCTTAACCCAGCCTGCCTGCCATGTCATCCGAGCACGCAGTCGTCCCGGAAAACCCGAGCTATTTGTCACCCTGTGCAGTGCTAGGTCGTTGAAGTCTGTGGTGTTTGCACTCCACTTCGTCCCCACCTGGACTAACCACAGCCTCCCAGCTCCTCGCCCTGGTGGGCAGCGCCGTGTCAGGCCGAGCCGCGGATCTGTCACCAGGGTGCGCGTGGCGATCCCCACGGCGGTGCCTGGCCCTGCTGTGGACATCTGAGCGGGACCTGCTTTGGCATTGTGTGTCATTTTAATTAAGTGCGTTACGACCGGGGTTAAAGTCGAGGTGTAAACTTGGAGCCGAGGCCTCACTTGGCTCCTTTGGTGCCTGTTTCAAGAGCGTGGTCTTCTTTCTCTGTTGTAGAAAGTGGGGTCACGGCTTGGACGGCATCTGACGTCCTTGGGGGGCATTTGGAGTCCGGGTTTGGAATGAGGGATTCTCAGCCGGTTAGGTCGATGCTTACATGCCCCAATCTGAACACCGCTGAGATCCGGGACACTGCGCTCCAAGCATTTTGGATCAGGACTGTCCGTCCGTCCTGCTTTTTCACTTTTCCCTCCTCCTTAGTCGGCGCTAGGAACGCGCAGCTCGAGGCCAGAGGCCCCGGCCCGCCCGGTGAACAACCTCACACTTACAGAGGCCTGAAGCCCTTACGCAAATCCCTCACGGGGGTCCCCTCCAGGCGGGGATGCCGTGGCAAATGACCAGAGATACCGTGTTGCCATCTGGTCCTCAGACCTCATTCGGTTGTCACCAAATGTCCAGTCCCTGTCCTGTAAAGCAAAAAGACCAAATTCAGAATGACCTACGAGTTATTGTCTGCCATCTCCTTCAGTCTGGAACAGTTTTGGGTCATTCATTCATTCATTCATTCATTAGTTTTGGCAGCACTGGGGTTTGAACTCAGGACCTCATGCTTGTACAGCAGGCGCTCTACCACTTGAGTCACTCCACCCACCTTTTTTTGTGAATTTTTTTTTTTTTTCTGAAATAGGGTCTCGAGAACTATTTGCTTGGTGCTGGCTTTGAACCACCATCCTCCTGATCTCTTCCTCCTGAGTAGCTGGGATTACAGGCGTGAGCCACCGGCAGCAAGTTTGACTAATTTCTTTTTGACATTAAAAATGATTTGTGATGTTGCGACCTTGCCCTTTTGCAGGTTACAGGCCGGCTATTTTGTAGAACGCCTCCTTTGGAGTTCTGTTTATTTTTTAATGCCCCTGGTGCCGGGGATGGAGCCAGGGCTTCGTGCACGCTGGGCAGTGCCCTTCCCCTGAGCTCCTCCCTGGCCCCCCGGCCGGCCTCTCACCATGATCACGTTCAAATAACCTGTCATCGGCAGGAATCGCAGAGTGACGTGTGTCCTGTCGGTAGGCGTGTGATCTTCATTTGTCCTTTTGGTGAGAATCTGCTGCTTTTACCGCTAAGGTGGCTCCCGTGTGATGAAGACGCATGAAAGGAGGAGGTGACTTATCCCGGTCTTCGTTAAACTTGCAGTCCACGTGTACTCATCTCTCCATGGCTTTCTGGTTGCCTGCCTTGTCCAGCGGCTGTGACCTACAGCTGTGACTTTAATTTCCAAGCTCACATAATCCCTCGAGGGCCAGCAGAAGGCCTCTCCCAACGAGGAACATTCTAGCTGGGCACCCGCGCTCACGCCTGTAATCCTAGCTACTTGGGAAGCAGAGATCAGGAGGATCGCGGTTCAAAGCCAGCCTGGGCAGATAGTTTGCAAGACCCTATCTAGAAAAACCCATCACATAAAAGGGCTGGCGGAGTGGCTCAGGGTGAAGGCCCTGGGTTCAAGCCCCAGTACCGCACACACACGCACGAAAGACACACTCTTGACAAACTGATGTAAGAAGGGGATCCCAGAGCCCAGAATTTTTGGAGGTAATCGTTTTTGAGGTATCATTTTGCATATTTAATTTACCTTGTTTTAGGTATACAGCTCCAGGCCATACAGCCACTGCCACAATCGATGCACAGATCCATTCCGTCAGCCCAAAGTGTCCCCGTCCCTCCAGCCCACCTGGCCGCTGGCCACGCCTGTCCTGAGTGCTGTGGACTCAGAGGACGTGACCTGCAGTTCCCCGGTCGCTTGCTGCCGCATTTGAGGCTCCTCCGAGTTGCGGCCTGTGCTCGTTGCCTGTGGCCGCCGGCGCAGACTTGGTGACTTCGGCAGAAATTGTCTCACAGTTCTGAGTCCAAAGTCTGAAACCAAGGTGGCAGCGGGGCCACGCTGGGCTCCGAGCTCCGCGCTCGGGCGCCACCTTCGCCTCTGCCTGGTGTCCTTTGGTCCTGGCAGTCCTGTTTGTAGCCTGGTCACTCCACTCGGGGCCTCTGTTGTCACGTGAGCTTTTGTGTCTCGCTCTCCCTTCTCTCTTGCAGAGACAGAGCCCTTGGCTGCGGGCCCCGCCCATCTAACTTGGTGACACTGCAAAGGTTCTGTTCTCAGGACTTCACATCCCGTCTGGTGGCTGTCACCCCGCCCACCCGGCGCTCTGATCCTCCTTCCTTTTTGTCCTACAGAAGGATGTCTAGCCTTTGTTTCTGACGTATGTAATTTGTTCCCCGCTCGTCACCTGCTGCCACTGCGCTGTTTGCGACTCCGAGTCCAGTGAACGGTGGCCGTGTGCACATTTGCACCGTCCTTGCGCGAGGGCTAGGAGTGGATTGCTGGATCGTGGCTAAGTGGATGTTTAAATTGCAGTGCTGGGCGTTGAACCCAGGGCTTTGGACGTGCCAGGCAAGCCCTCTACCACAGAGCCACGTCCCGGGCCCCTCAACTTGGTAAGACATGCCGCTGTGGTTTGCAAAGTGACTGTTGTTTTACACTGTCACTATCCAGGGTCTTTAGGTAACCGTGTCTTTTGTAGCGCTTGCTGTTTCAGGCTTTTAAAAGAATCTCGCTTAGAACAATAGGTGACATAAAATTAACGACGCCAGCTGTTCTAAACTGTTACGTGCGGTGGCATTGGCCCATCTGTGTTACTGCGCACGCAGTCTCCGGGTAAGAACCTTCCAGACCTGGACCCCTGCGGTTTGCCTCGCCTTCTGTCTCTGAATCTGGCTGCCCTCGGCGCCCGGGTTTCGGAACGCACTGTCGTTTGTTGCATCATGGCCTCAACTTCCATCCACAGTGCAGCATGTGACGGGATTTCCTTCCTTTGTAGGGTTGGATAATATTCCACTGGGCGGGGTACCGGGTGTTTACCCGTCCGTCCGCGGGTGGACACGCGCGTTGCTGTGTGAACACGGTGTGTGCAGCTCTGTTTCAGGCACACACCGAGAAGGGGGTCATTTGCAGGCTCCTATGGCAGCTGTGCCAGCAGCTCCGTTTCACGTCCACACCCACGGTGCACACGGTTCCAGCTTCTGCCCACCCTGGCGCACGCTCCCTGCTTTATTTACTCTTGCAGAAGCAGCCATGTGTGGGGCGGTGTCCTCGACCAGTCATGTCTTGTCACGGCTTTAATTTGCATTTTCCTTTGCAGTTGCCGTTCTTATATCTTTTTGATAAAGTGTTCAAATCATTTCTCATTTTTAAATTGAGTTATTTTCTTACTATTGAGATGTGAGAGGTTTTTTAAAAATATATTTTAGATACCAGGTTTTTGTTGTTGTTTTTTGCAGTACTGGGATTTGAACTCAGGGCCTTCACCTTGAGCCACTCCACCAGGCCCTTTTTGCGATGGGTTTTTTCAAGATAGGGTGTCATGAATGATTTGCTGGAGACTGGCTTTGAACCATGATCCTCCTGATCTCTGCCTGCTGAGTAGCTGGGATTACAGGAGTGAGCCTCCAATCCCTGCTAGGTACTTTTTTATCAGATAAGTATTTTTGCAAATATTTTTCCTAGTTATGGCCTGGTTTTCCATTTTCTGTCTCTTTTTTATTTTGATGTTTTTCAGACAGGGTCTCAACTATATGAGCCTCAAATTCTCTATCCTCCTGCCTCAGCCTCCTGAGTCCTGGAATTACAGGTGTGCACCACCATGCCTGCCTATGTTTCTTACTTTCTTTCTTTCTCTTTGCAGTATTGCTGTTTGAACTCGGGGTCTAAGCCTTGCTTGGCAAGTGCTCTGCCACTTGAGCTGTACACCCAGCTATTTTTGCTTTAGTTAGTTTTTCAGATGGGGGTCCACCTTTGTCTGGGCTGGCCTCCCTGAGTAGCTGAGATTATAGGTACACACCTCCACATCTGGCTGGTTTTTTTTTTCATTTTCTTATCGGTGTGTCCATGAGCACAAGTTTTACGTTTTGATAAAGTACAGCTTGTAAATTTTGTTCTTTTGAGATTTGTGCTTTTGTGTCTGTCTCATCTAAGAATTCTTTGCCTAACTCACACGGATTTTCTTTCTCTTGTGCCATCTTCTAGAAGGTTTCCAGTTTTGGGATTTACATGTGGGTGACAGGAGTTAGATTTTTTTTGTCATACAGAGTGTGGGTTTGGGTCCTACTTTTCTTTTGCTTGGGGATGCTGACTTGTTCGGCACCACTTGTGGAAATGACTTTTCTTTTCTTATGGAGTTGCTTTCACACCTTTGTTGGAAATCGGTTGCCCGTGTAAGTGGCTCCATTTCTGGATTCTTCAGTTCCGTGCCTGGTCCACCATTTTGCTGCTACTGCATGTTTGATCACAGAACCTTATTCTAGGAAGACTTGGAGTCAGGTAGTGAAAGTCCTCCATCCTTGTTCCTTTCCAAGTGTTGCTGTGCCGTTTAGTTGCTTTGCTTGCCCATGAAATCTTTTCTACAAAAAGGCTCGCAGTGAAGGTGTAGACAGGCTGGGAGAAGTGCGGCATTTTTTTTTTTTTTTTTTTTTTTTAGTACTGGGGTTTGAACTCGGGGTCTACATCTTGAGCCACTCCACCCATCCTCTTTTGGGATGAGTTTTTTCAAGATAGGGTCTCAAACTATTTTCGAAGACTGACTTTTAACTGCGATCCTCCTGATCGCTGCCTCCTGAGTAGCTGGGATTACAGGTGTGAGCCACGGCGCCCGGCAGAAGTGACACCTTAATAATAGAGTCTTCAGTCTTGAACATGGTTCCTATTCTGAACACCCTAGAGAAACAGATTTTTTTTACTGGTGGTTCTGGGGTTTGAACTCAGGGCTTGGCGCTAGTAGGCAGGTACTCTACTATTTGAGCCATGTGTCCTGTGAACACAGATTTTGATGCACGTTAAGTTGCTTGTTGTCGTTTTCTTAAACACAATACTTCTCTTTCTATGTTTCTTCCTTACTACATGAATTTTAGTCGGCGAAGTCACACGTGTGTATTTGTGACATACGGCATCTTGGCGTGTGTATACGCGTGGAGTGACTGACGGTGTCGAGCCGGTTAACACTCTTACCTTGCGTGGTGAGAGCCACTGTAGACGTTTTCCAATGCGCGGTGCGTCGTCGTCACTGTGGTCACTACGGTCACATGAACTTGTTCCTCCTGACCACTCCTTTTAGGATTTTTTGTTTATTGTTGTTTTTTGGATTTTTTAGTTCAAATCCCCTCCAGCGCTGGGATTTGAACTCAGGGCCTGGTACTTGCTAGGCACCACTTGAGCTGTGCATCCAGCCCAGTTTTGGATTTTTTTTGTTTTTGAGACAGGTCTTGCTATGTAACCCAGGCTGAGCTGGACCTCTGTGTCCTCCTGCCCCAGTCTCCCAAGTGCTGGGATTACAGGTGCACCACCAGCGTGGCCACGCCTGCCGTCTTACTTGAATCTTGGCATAACAGTGGCTGGAAATCGAGGTACTGTTTTAATAGGGTGAAAGGTGACCTCCGTCCAGCAGAGGACCTGAAAGTGCATTCTTTCCTCTAACCCGCTGGGCCCCGCACAGAGAGCCTGGATTTGTCAGACTGTGCACAAAGTGAGCTTGGCAGGTGGTCATTCTTGGCAAGAGGCAGTCACGGGTGGTCGGGGTCACGGTCCTCATGTCTCTGGGCCCTGGCCCGTGGACACTGGGAGCAAGGAGTGGGCGTTACCTTCTCTGAGGGCTGGGGCTGGCCTTTTTGGTTGCAGGAAGGACAGTCCTCCACTAGCATGTCCCCACCTGAGGCATGGCGACGGCTCCTGTTGGCTGTGGGTTCCGGTTGCCGGGCAGCCACGGAGGGAGGCACGGTGGCTTCTTCCGCACAGGTACCGGGCGTAACTTCGGCGTGTCACCGCTTCCTGTAGCACGCCTCTTCCTTTCGAATTAGGTCGGCCAGCTGCGGCTGCACGTCTGCCATTTTACTTCTGCATTTTACCAGATCGCAGCTTCTGTTTCTGCCGAGGGCTTTGTAAGTTCTCACCGCTTTGGGGAACAGGCTGGTGGCCAAGGAGAGATCACTGGTCGCAATGGAAGGTGGCCGATCAGGGTGACTTTCCTGAGGAGGCCACCGGCGAGACACGTGGGTATGATGAAGCCACAGTTTGCTTAGCAAGTGAATTAAAGAGCCGGGACTTAAAGGTCGATCTTGTTTTTTGCTTTGTTGTTGTTGTTGTTTTTTGTTGTTGAGTCTCCCTGTAGAGCCCGGGCTAGCCTCGAACTCTTCTTCCTCTTCTGCCTCCTGAGCACCGGGATTACAGGCATGAACCACCACACCCGGAGAGATCAAGCGTTAGACTCCTAGCTCAGTCTCAGTGGATTTCCTTCACTGTTTCCTGTTACATTTTCACGAGGTTCTCCAAAGGCTGGCAAATGAAGTATCAATTAAATCCCATTAATTCAAACGAGGCATAAACGGCAGTGTTCATCCGAGAGTGAGGCGGTCGCTAACAGCCAGCATCACTGAGGTCGCCCTTTTGGGTTGGGGTGCGAACGTGGGAATTGTCGCAGCAGCATTTGACTTTTATGTGATGAAACGACCTTGCCACCGATTTCCCGAAGCAAAACCCTTCTCGAAAGTGACAGCACAACAGCGGCAGCGAGGGCGGACCAGAGTCACTGCAGAGCAGTCCTCCTCCAAGACGGAAGCTCAGCAGACCGGAGCGGCTCACGTGGGCACCTGCCCAGCAAGTCCAGGCCCCGAGTTCAAAGCCCGCTACCGCCAACAAAATGAAAAAGGAAGCGTATCTTCTTAGAAACTCATACGGTTTAAAATCGGCATTGTTTTCTGATTCTAAGTGTGGTAGTAGCTTATTACAGGTCTGTCTTTGTTCATTTTTTTTTGTGGTACTAGGACTGAAATCAGGACCTACACCTTGAGTTACTCCTCCAGCCCTTTTTTGTGATGGGTTTTCTCAAGATAGGGTCTCTTAAACTATCTGCCCAGTCTGGCTTTAAACCGAGATCCTCCTGATCTCTGCTTCCTGAGTAGCTGGGATTACAGGCGTGAGCCACTGCGCCCAGCCATCTTTGTTCGTATTTTGGCCTTTTCTTCTGTGATAAGCATTTTTTACGAGTCAGCACAGTTCTTTCACGGGGCACGGGTGCGTGTGTGCCTCCCTCCCCTCATAAGCCGAGTTGGTCTTTAAAGTGTTGTCCAGTCCCTACAGAACACACTGTCACTCGTCAGGACGTCTGCCAGCAGCCTTTGATATCCTTGTCCTCTGCCTTCCGTGCCGCCTGGCAGGCATGCTTGCACAGGGGATCTGGAGCACAGTGACATGAAGGTGCCACCGTGTGTTAGGTGGGAGACCTGTGCTTTGCTAACCCCTCAGGGCTCCCAGGTCCTCCTAGGGCCTGAAGTCTGGGAAAGCAGAGAGAAGCAGGAGGCAGGCTGAGTGTGTGCAGCCCAGGGAGCGTGGCGGATGCCACGGTGACGAAGTGAGCGGGTGACACGCTTGAGAGTGAAACGGAAGACCAGAGCCTCCTGACATTTCCAGGTGCACGAGGCCCCGTCCCTCCTGCCGAGTGTCCTCACGCACATCCTAGAAGTCTCAGCACCGTCTAAGGTGACCAGAGTGGCCGGAACTCCACAGTGCGGCTGCCAGGGCCTCGTGTGCAAAACAAATGCAGATCTTGGGAGGGTGACTGAGGAAAGTCAGTACTGCGGTGACAGAGTCAGCAACGTCTGGGACAGGAACCTTGCGCTCACGCTTTCTGCCTTTTTGGTGCTCTCCTCACCCTGTCCCCAAGTCCTGTGCCAGCTCATGTGACAAGCCACTGTGCCCTCTAAAGTCACATTGATCAGGGTTAAATACAGAGGCCAGCGTGTAGCTCAGTGGTAGAGCCCTGGCCTGGCTTGCGCGAGGCCCTGAGTTCAATCCCTAGCACCACAGGAAGAAGAAGGTTGTGTGCAGGGGGGGAGATGGGGAGGGAGAGAAAGGGGACAGAGAGAGACAGAGAAGAGGGGAGGGGCGCACCTTGGACAGAGCTGCCTGAGCAGCGAGCATCCAGCACCAGGTCACCTTCCCCTAAGATACAGTGCTTGAGGTCGTCCTCGCCCTCTCTTTTCTTCCCTTCCTCTGCCATCCCGGTCTCTGTGCCGAGCCGAGTAGCAACCTAATGGCGTTTCAGATCCGGCTCTTTTAGACTCCACTTAACTACTGTCAGGTGCGTGGCTGGCAGAAGGTCACACTGGAAACGTGCAGTGACTACACGGCTGCATGACAGGGCTCAGCCCCGTGCCATCGCACACTCAAACCAGGCAGCCATCCGAGAGAGCACGCTGACCCGTGAGGGCTTCCTGCCCTGCTCCACCTTCCTCTGAGAGAGAGTCTGTGACGTTTTCATTCCGAGGAAGGCCATTTGGGGAGGTGTCGAGTGCCCTCTCTGTACCCAGGCTCTGTACCCAGCGCAGGAATCGTGGATGATTGAGTCGGTCCCTCGGTCCCTCCAGGGAAAGACATTGCAAGCACGTTAGTTCTTGTGGCCACCCTCCGTTTCGTGTCCAGGTCGGAGGCCGGCCACCTGCATGCAGCCACTGCCACTCTGCTTTAAGACACCACTGGCCTCCGGGCATCAGGCTGTCCAGCGTCTCGGAGACCTCGGATGTTCTCTGACCTGTCCTTGGCCTCTGCTTCCTCAGTGCCCAGGACGAGGTGCGGTGTGACGAGAGGGTGAGCCTGGCGTCACGCTGGTGGCTTCACGCCTCTCTGATTATGCTTTTGGGCGTCTCTGAGTGTCTCCAAGCCTGTCGTCTTGTTTTCTTTTTGCTTTGGTCAGAGGGGATGATGAGCTCCAGGTGACAGAGACCCTGGGCGGCCCGGAGGCCTTGGCTCAGTGGTGTGCACAGAACTGCGTCCTCTGTTCCCAAGGTCACAAACCTTAGGCGACCCGCTCTTGGGTACAGCTGCTCCCTACCAGCCCCGACACGATGCTCTTTCATCCAGACACGAGTGGACAGAGCAAGCTGGGGCCGTGGCCTTGGGTTTCTGTGACATTTGGAAGGTCACACGTGGCAATCACTTTAGAATTCTTTGCACGGAAGAAGACTGCGATTCCTCGTATTACCTGTTCTGTCCGTGTCTTGTTTTCCGAGCCAGAGAATGACATTTTCTGACCTCGTCTCTGAATTCTGGGTAGAAGCCCACGGCCTCACAAACTGTACCCAGGGTGCGCCTGTGACCGCCTCTTCCCCGTGCTGGCTTTGCCCTTGGCCTGGCTTCCGCTGTCACTTGAGCAAAATGCTTCTCTCTTTGCCTAAAGGAAGAGTAAGAAGTGCACCAAGCTGGTGGTGACTTCATAGTTTTGGAATGTGTGTCTGTCCCAAAATAGGAACTGTGACCAAAACCGTGGTTGTCATATTTTTAATCCATATTCGAATTGGGATTCTCCCCCACCCCGTTCCTGTGTCCACCGTCGTGACTGCGGTAATCTGGAGGAAAGCCTGTGTTCGAAGTCACTGTCGGAGCATGAAAACGCCCCACATGGACTCGGGAACAGCTGTGTCCTGAGAACTTGAGCGACAGCGTTCGACCGCTGGGTCCCTGCCATTTTCCTCAGCCTTCCACGCCCTCCCCGCTGCTCGAGGCCCGCCACGGCCTGGCGACTCCCGGCCCCTGACGTCCACACCCCGTGTGCCTCAAAGACAGCTGTAGCTGTAGCCGTAGCTATGGTGGCAGCTGCCTGTAGTCTCGGCGGCTCCAAAAGCCGAGGCCGGAGGATTGCTTGAACCCAGGCGCTTGTCGCCAGCTTGACCTCGTCTCTTAAGGGAGAAAGGAAGAGGCCGAGTCTGTCCCTCACCTCACAGTCTTTACTCCAGGGCGTGGGGAGAGCTGGGAATCGCTCCTGAGCACGTCTTCTGTCGGATAAAACCAGCGGCTTATCTGAAAAGACATGCCACAAGGACTAAAGTGACAACACTCAAAGGAAAGCTGAACGGCAGAGCAGAGGCTGCCTGCTGTCATGGCCACTTTCTAGCTATTGGGCAAATCGCTTAGCCACTCTGTGCCTCAGTTTCCACCTGTGAAATGGGAATAGCAGTAATGCCACTGTCTTTGGCATTTGTGATTTGTTGTGGGTATAAATGAGTCATATGTCACACCCTTGAGAACAGCGCTCGGCACAAGGTAGGCAAGTTCGAGGCGTTTCCTGTCATCACTATTATTCTTGTTACTGCCACCTGTGCTACTATCCCTGCCATCACTCCTGCCATCACCGCCCCTCTCCGGCCGCCTCTGTGCACCAGCACTGCCACGCCACCGCTGAGTGTCCCACGTATGTCAGCCTAGGTCTCCCTTTCTGCATTGGAAAAGCAGGGGTGCAATTGCACCGACTTCTGGGGTCGTTGGCGAGGTTGCAGTGGGCAGTTCACACCGTGCCTGACACAGACATGTGTGCTATTGATGCTGTCACTGGTGCTGTGTTCACACGGCAAGCCTGTCCCTACCGGTGGCCACACAGGAGGTCCACAGTCCCTCAAAACCTAACAATGTCCTTACCTTACCCAATCACATTTAGAGGCCAGGAAAATACTTGTCCTCACTATTAAACCTCCTTTGTGTCACCTGAAACAGCTACCGTGACTTGCCCTGAGTTCCTTCACTAATAAGTGGTAATCGAGTAACTGTCGCGAGTGAGGTACCTGGCTGATGATAGTTGAGACGAGGTCTATTTAAGTAGCTTATAGCTGAGCATGGTGGTACACGCCTTAATCCCAGCAGGAAGATCTTGAGTTTGAGGCCGCGTGGGCTGCATAATAAGACCCTGTCTCAAAAACAAGAACAAAGCAAGGGCTGGAGGCTTGGCTCAAGTGGTAGAGCGCCTGTCTCATGAGTTCAAACCCCAATACTGTCAAAAACGAAACAAAAAAAATCCCTTTTGCGTTCAGGAAAAGTAACACATTGCGTTTGTTTGTAACTTTGTTCTTTATTTTTTGCTTCCCATTATAAAATGACACACGTTCAGAACGGGGCGTAGCTCAAGCGGTTGGGTGTTTGCCTAGCAAGCTCTTGGCCGAGTTCAAATCCCAGCACCTCCAAGAGACAGTAGCAACAATGGTGCACGTTCACTCCATAAAATTTGGCAAACATTTAAAAATTAAAAAGGAACAGAAAAAATCAGCTGTGTTTTTTAACTGGAAATTGCCTTTCCAGTGTTTCATCTTACTCTTCATGAATCTTTTACGAGTGATAGCATTTTTCCTTTTTTGTGTTGAGGCAGTGCTGGGGATCGAACCCAGGGCCTCGTGCATGCTGGGTGAGTGCTGTACCGTGGAGCTGCACCCCCCCTGCCCTTGCTCTCCATGTTCGTTGTTTTTTTTCTGTTTCAGCCATTGTGTATTTTCCATGTCATTAAGTACTTTACAAATGTAATTTTAGCAGCAAAATAACATCTTACCCTCTTAGAGTTTGCGCCATGCTGATTTTTCTTCACTGTAAATAACGTAGTAATCAAGTTTATGTGTGAGTCGTCCATCTATTTTTGGCAGTACTGGGGTTTGAACTCAGAGCCTCACACTTGCTAGGCAGGCGATCTTGCCACTTGAGCCTCTCCACCAGCCCTTTTTTGTGATGGGTTTTTCGAGATAGGGTCTTGTGAACTATTTGCCTGGACTGGCTTAGAACCACCATCCTCCTGATGTCTGCCTCCTGAGTGGCTGGGATTACGGGCGTGAGCTGTGGTACCTGGCTTGAATCGTCTATATTTTTGATCATCGACCTCCACAAGTAGACTCATCAGCCAAAGAGTAGAAATACAATACCCACAGGGTGTTGTTTTACTATGTGTGCCCTCATTGCTTTCTGGCAGTGATATTTTTGTGTAATAAATTCCTGGCTGATTTGGGGTTTTCTTACTTTAAGCATGGAAGATCCAACACTCCAAGTGTGCGCTGCCTGTTCCAGGACGATGCCAAAGGTCATGACAAAGGTGACTTGTGTGCTTACTGAAGCACAGAATTGAATCACACTGAGCCACTAACGCAGCCTAGCAGATGTGTCACTGGGCTTCCTTGTCCTCTCTGTGATGCCTGTCATCTACTGACTTAACAGAGAACGTTCATGAAAATCAGAGGACATTAATTAATAGTATAAATATGTGTACAAAAAACTTCCGTGCTTGTCCCAGAAAAAAACCAGGGAGAGCCAGGTGCTGGAGGCTCCCACCTGTAATCCCAGCTACTCAGGAGGCAGAGATCAGGAGGATTGAGGTTCAATGCAACCCTGGGCAAATAGTTCACGAGACCCTATCTTGAAAAAACCCTTCACAAAAAAAGGGCTGGTGGAGAGGCTCAGGAGGTAGAGCTCCTGCATAGCAAGCATGAGGCCATGAGGTCAAACCCCGTACCTTGAAAAACATCCCCCCAAAACTCGGGTTTACAAGGATTCTTCCAGCCACAGGTTTGCAAATGTCCTCTCCTTTCTAATTGCTTCATGGAATGTACTAATCTTTTATTTCTTGAAAATAGATCCAGATTTATTCTGAAGGCCAACCAAAGGAATTGTTCTCTTTAGAGTAAGTGATGAGACGGTTGCCGTCCTTTTAGGTGAGCCGGAGGTGAGCACATCAGTGGTGTCGCAGGCTGTGCTGTGGCTGTTTTCTCCTTGCGTTAGTTTGAAAAGGAGTTCCTGCACTTTGGAGGAATGGTTTATACTCTAGCAAGGAAATTAAGTGTGTGGAAAGCAATTTAACCAGAGTCTGGGCGTCTGAGGATGAATTTGGGAAAGACACGGTGCCTAGGCCAATCTCAAATTTGTCTTAGTGTCTCCGCTTAGCCTTGCATCTTTGAGAAAGCCACCCACCCCAAAGACGACTTCTCCACTTTTCCCTGCAGGGTGCCTTGCTCCCTCTTTTGCAGGGGGGCTGCCCCTGCCTCTCGTCTGCAATCCAGAACATTCCTTGTTTTTATGTCAGTGCCCTGGCAAACTAGCACCCCCGATCCTTCCTATCCCAGACTGACGGTCTCAGACACATACAACTTGGAGAACATCAGACTTGCAGGTCTGGTCCTTTCAGGTCCATCTGTCATGTGCCCTGATGCTATGGCTGTGTGTGGGTGCAGGCAGAGTCTGTCTGTCTGGCTTCTATGTGGCCTTCGTCACCAGGCTCCAGGGCCACATGATCCTTACCGGCCAGCCTCTTGCCCATCCCCAGGGACTCGGGCCGCTGCACACTGTGGAATTTGGCCTCATTCTCCACTGTTGGCCTTGGGCCTCACTCTGATAACTGGACCCTTGTCTGACTCCTCCGCGCCAGAATCCCATGGTAACCAGCCTCCCTCCTGGGACTGAAGTCCCGCCCGAGCTGCCGCGAGCAGTGCAGCCTCCTGATGGCTTCCTCATGGGCTTCTGGAGCCCCCAGAACCCACCGCTTTGCATACTTACCTTTGCATGGCCGCTGTGTCCTCCCAACACCGCAGCTGCACCACGGGCAAGTTCTTGGTTAGACTTGAAGGACACATCCAGACCTGACTGCTCGGTCTGACCCACCACCATCTCTCCCCAGATTTTTCTAATCACCTAGCAATCTGGCTCCCGGCAGCAGAGCTCTGTCCCCTTTCAGTGTGTCCCCAACGCTGCCCCCGGGGGATCCTTTTGGATCACGAGCCACGTCGGTCCTGTCATCATGTCCCTTCTCTTTTGAAATCCTGCAGCAGCTTCCCAGGCCACTCAGGTGGAGCCCAGGTTCACGCCATGCCCCTGAGGCCCCTGTCACCTCTGCTTTTGTCTACTGTCACCATGTGGTGTGTCCCACACCCCTTCACTCTCCACACTGGCTCTTCATCTGTTCCTTACACCCTTCCTGGGAGTTCTCTGCTGGGGATATTTCTGCAAATATCTGACGTTTCTCACTTTCCTCAGCCCATCCTGCATGTCGCCCATCAGCGAGCCGCTCTGTCTCCAAAAGCACACCCATGCGGCTTGCTTTTTCTCCTGAGCACTTATCACCATCTGATTTACTAATACCTTCTCTTCTGTCAGAATGTAAGGTCCCTGAGGGCAAAGCGCTGTGGTCACTGCTATGGTCACCGCCGTGTTTCCAAAGTCCAGGGTAGTGCTTCTGTCAATATTGAGTGAATCAGAGAGATGCATGTTTGCTGAGTGTGGTGGGCACACCTGTAATCCCGGCACTCCGGAGGTTGACGTAGGAGGCTCTTGATTTCAAGGCTAGCCTGAGTTGCATAGATAATGAGACCCTCTGTATCTGTCTGTCTGTCTGTCTCTCTCTCTCTCTTGCGCTATCTCTCTCTCACACACCCAAAGGTAGTTGAATGCTTACCTGCAGTACTGCTCTGAGTATTCTGTGTGTCACAGTGACCTTTTGTGATGATATTTTTGTGACCTCCATTTTACAAATAGAAAACTGGGGCTTAGGAGGCTACGTGACTCGCCCGAGAGGATCTGAGCCACCACCCAGCTCTTCAGAGCAGGCAGCATGGATCATGAGTCCATGAGTGAACGTAGACAGATCCGTGTTCAGATCTCAACTCTGTCAACTATTGTTTGAGTTAAAAAACCTTTCCGAGCAGCTGGACACTGGTGGCTCACGCCTGTAATCCCAGCTGCTCAGGAGGCAGAGATCAGGAGGATCAAGGTTCAAAGCCAGCCCAGGCAAATAGCTCATGAGACTGTATCTCAAAAAACCCATCACAAAAAGGGCTGGTGGAGTGGCTCAAGGTGTAAACCCTGGGTTCAAACCCCAGTACTGCAAAAAAGCAAAAAAAATTCTCCAGGCTTTGATTCCCTCAAGTATAAAATATGGCAGTGATCCACTTCTCAGGCCGTTGGAGGGATTACATGAGATCATGATGTCAATTTGTTGGGAGGGTTGCAGTTTTTTCATGTGTTTATTGGCTGTTTGGGCTTCTCTGGAAACTTGTTTATAACTTTTGCTCAGTTTGGTTTTTTTAAGTTCTTTCTCATCAGGTTGTAGTGTTCTTTGACTGCTAGAGATGCTTGTCAGACAGACAGACAGACAGCCTCCCTCACGCTGTCATTTGTTTTTGGAATCAGTCTCTTTCCTTTGCTGGGACTGGGGTTTGAACTCAGGGCCTCACACTTGCACTCTACCGCTTGAGCCACAAGCATTTTGCTCTGGTTATTTTGGAGGTGGGGTCTTGGGAAGTGTCTGTCCAGGCTGGCCTCGAACCCTGATTTTCCTGATCTCAGCCTCCCAAGTAGAGAGGATTACAGGCATGAGGCACAGGCCCCTGTCTGGGATCGCTGTAGTTCGTACGTTAGGGAGCTAGTTAGCGATTGAGCAGGTCAGTGAGAATACAGACGTGCTTCTTCAGCAGACTGAGGCTAGACTTTCGTGGGACGCCCATTCGGCTGGGACAGCGCTAAATCCTGACTTCCAGCCACATCGCTGGCGGTGGCTCTCAGCTTTGCTTGTAACAGATTCTTGAAGGAGACTATGTTTCCTCAGAACCAAGGAGACCCAAACACTTCCCAGACTTTGGCCACATAATCAGAAATTTCAAACGAGCTCTGGATTTTATGGCCTGGCTCCAAGTTACCAGGCATGCGTCGTCCTCCCTGCGGACAGCCTGCTTCAGCCAGCTCCACCCTCCCTCCTCTGTGCAGCACGAAAGGAGCAGACGGTGACTGCTTCGATGTCCCCTGTGGGGTGACCTCCAAGCTCGACGTGTAATGCATATGGTCAGAGGCTGGCAGGCTGTCCTAAACCCTGTGGCTTTTTACCAGGCCGCCAGCTCTGCAGGCCTGGGGGATAAGAGTGGCCCCCGGGCCTCCCTCTCCCCCTCAGATCTGGTTTGAGTCTCAGCAGTCAGTACAAGTGAGTACTTGAGTGAGTCGCCAGTGCCCGTTTCCATCCTCAGGGTCGTCCCGTTTGATTCCGCAGGTGTTTCACGCAAGAAATGTCTCGGGGGCCACGTGGGGGTTCAGGAGATGGGTCTCTCCGGATGCCCTCGTGCCGTGCCAGGCCTTCTTGGTAAAATCGTCAGCGAGTCTCCATCTGCCTTTGCAGGCTGCCATCGGTGCCTGGTGTCAGGGTGTAGTCCCTGAAGTCCGGCTCCCAGGTCCCACAGCTAGCATGGGGCCACGCACGGGATCGTGAGTGGAGCTGCTAGGAGCCCTGAGGTGGAATCGCGGGATTAGATTTGTTAACACACGCGTGTCCCCCACCCGGCAGTGGCTCCGTAATGGCTGCAGGGCCCCAGCCCAGCTTCTTAAGTGGCTTCAGCTAGTCACTGCTGCTATTTTCCTCTGTCTTTACAGGTGCCCAGGATGGCTGGAGAGCTAGGCTGCTCCTCTTCCTCCTCCCCTCGCCCTCCCTTCCTCTTCCTCCTCCTTCCTTTTTTTTTTTTTTCTTTTGAGACATGGCGTCACTTTGTAGCCCAGCTGACCTCAAGCTGGGATCCACACCATCACGCCTGGTTTCAGGCTGGTTACATCTTAGCAGTTCCTCAGTGTCTGGCTGGATCACAACCACGTTTGCTCAAATCCTTTCTTTGTGGCAGTTCTGGGGTTTGAACTCAGGGCTTTGCATTGCTAGGCAGGTGCCACAGCCCTTGCTGAAGTCTGAATTGGCCACCTGGGGTCGGCCAGGCTGTGTTGATGCCCTGTGTCTGCAGCATCCGGGAGAGGTGGAGAGCAGGGGCCCTGGCGGGGGCCCAGCGGGGACCAGGGTGGAAGCGAGGCCTCCAGATTCCCTGGCGGGAAGGTCAGGTGAGATTCAGGTCGTGTGAAGGTGAGGCAGTGCTCGTCCCTCTGTCCTCCAGTCCTGCTCTGACTGGCAGAGGGGCATGCCGTTTAAACTCGTCTCGAACTAAACTTGTAAGTGGCCACACGTCTTGGCCATCGGCCTACCCAGAGTCGCCTCCAGTTCTCTGCAAAATTTCACAATAGTCAGGAGTCAGAATCCGCCCTCTGTTATGCAAGAGCGAGTTTTCATACTTCAAACTTGCAGATACCTTGGACGGTTTCCAGGAGTCAGGACGCCATCTGTGGAAGTTTCTCCACGGGTGGCCTTCGCGCCTGCCCCTGTCGTGGCTCCCTGTGCCCAGACCAGAGTCTGATCTTCAGGGGACTCCCGGGGTCTGTGCCCTGGCTGCCCTGCCAGCAAACGGCCTGAGCCTCCTGGGCTGTGACTTCAGAAAGCGCCCCTCCGTTTTCTGGAAACCTCTTTGGAGACAGTCACCATGGTAACCACCTTCTTTTCCGCTGGTTCTCTTGAGTGCAAGGAAGAGGCTCCCCCCAGACGTTAGGTGTTTTTGTGGTGCTGTGGTGCTGGGGATGGAACCCAGGGCCTGGCTCTGTTTTACCACCGAGCTGCACCCCGGCCCCTAGGCCGGAGCTGAGGGTGGTGAGGGGACCGTGCTGTGGACAGGATGTCATTCAGTCCTCCTGTCACAGATAGGATTTGTCACCCCCATTTACTGATGCCTAACACGCTCAAGGACACACAAGTGACAAGTGACGCATCAGGGTTCTGACCCAGGCTGATCTTTCTTTCCTAGGCCTTTGCTCTTATTTAGCAAAACCTCAATCCGTTTCAGCCAGGAAAAGTGTTCAGCCTTCCTTTTCCTCAGTCTGGACACATGGCTTCTCTCATCCCCTGGGGACTTGGATGCCTGCTCTTCTCTGTACTCTGTGTTCACTGTCCCCGCCACCTGAGGGGTGTTAGTTCAGCCCTTGCTCGGTCCCAAGCAAACTTTCTTCTCTTGACTACCAAAGAAATGTTCTTGCTGCCGTCCTAACTGTGCCCGGACCCGAGGGCTTCACCCAGGACCCTGGGCAGGCGAGGCCGGCGCTGGGCGGCCCAGCAGGGTGAAGAGGAGGCCACCAACCAGCCCAGGAGGACACCCAGGGTCCGGGAGGCTGTAGTGACAGGAGGAGAGCAGCCTTGCAGGCGGCACTCTTCCCTGGAGCTGAGGATGCTGGGTGATGTCTCCTCAGTATCTCCCGCCATCTTGCCATCAGGAATTGCTCAACAGCCTTCTGCCAGCCTGTGCCTGTCCAGACTGAGCAGGCTCTGAGGCTTATTATAGTTAATTAATTCAAAGCTCTCATTTAAAGCTGGTACCATGTACAATTATTGCCTATTAATGAAAAGGAAAAAAGTCAAAGACTTTTGAAGCCATTTATAGGTTCAAAGTGTAACCCAGAATGGAGCAGACACAAGACTTTTTTTTTTTATTCATGTGTGCATACAACACTTGGGTCATTTCTCCCCCCTGCCCCCACCCCCTCCCTTACCCCCACTAGACGACTTTTAATTAAAAGGGAAGAATTTATGAGAGGCAGAGCTTGGCCCTGCCTGGGTTTCTGCCAATAACGGATGGCCCTAATTTGGCACAGACCTTTTTTCATTAGTGTCTATTAATCGTACAAAGGGGTCTCGTTTGATATTTCTATATAATGTACTCGGATCAAATTCACCTCCGTGACACTCTCCTAGCCCTGTGTCCACTCCTCGGACGTCTGTCCACACTCACCTGAAGACAAATCACAATTTGGAGAACCTGCAGGCTTTTGATGCAAAGGTCAGAAAACTGAAAGCAAAAACCTTAGGCAACCGGCTTGAAGTTACTCAGCTGGCAAGTGGCTACTTTGAGCCCCAAGTTCTGCTCACTGAGCTCAAGGTTTTCCGCCACCCCCCACCATCCGACTGCCATCTTTGCCCTTTGTTTCTGAGTGGAATGGAAAGGGATCTCTTCTCTCTTTCCCTGCCTTCCTTCCTTTCGTACAGGGTTGCTACCGTTAGTACGTCATGCTGCCAACACTTCTGTCACCGCCACTGCCGGCGGACATGTGCTCAGCCTGTACCGTGGATCAAACACTGGGGCTGAGGGCCCTGCGCCCTACTCAGTCCTCCTAGAGTGCTGTCCCCATTGCCATCCCGGGAGGTGATGGAGGCCAACAAGGCAGCTTTCTAGACGCACAGCCGAATGGCGAAGCCAGGCTGAAGTCCAGCTCTGCTTGCAGCCACTCGCTGTCGCCTGGCACCTTGTCCTGGTTGGTCACCAGAACGAGCGGTTTTCCCTGAGCAGAAGTGGAACCCTGTTGAGGAAATTCCACCCGACTATGCCTTGAAGAGCAAAGAAACCGTTCCTGACTTCTGCATTTGCTAAGCCTGTGACGTCATCAGGGCTGTGCTCAGATGACACGGGCGGCGATGGTCCTTTAGGAACCTCTGAAGCTGTTTGGAGAAGCCTGACCCTTCTCTCTGCCTCAGGCCGGCTCTTCACCTGCGGGCCTCAGCACCCCAGCCACGGGGTAAGGTGGACTCGGGGGCCGGAACTGGTCTCTCTCCCTCTCTCTCTCTCTCTCCTCTCTCTCTCCCTCTCTCTCTCTCCTCTCTCTCTCTCCCTCTCTCTCCCTCTCTCTCTCTCCCTCTCTCTCCCTCTCTCTCCCTCTCTCTCTCTCTCTTCCTCTCTCCCTCCCTCTCTCCCTCCCTCTCTCTCCCTCTCTCTCCCTCTCTCTCTCCCTCTCTCCCTCCCTCCCTTTCTCTCCCTCCCTCTCTCTCTCTCTCTCTCCTCTCTCTTCCTCTCTCTCCCTTTCTCTCCCTCTCTCCCTCCCTCTCTCCCTCCCTCTCTCCCTCCCTCCCTCTCTCCCTCCCTCTCTCTCTCTCTCTCTCCCCCCCCTCCTTCTCTCTCTCTCTCTCTCTCTCTCTTTCTCCCTCTTTCTCTCCCCCCCCACGGAGCTATGCCCCCAGCCAGTGTTCTCTAAAAGCCCGTCCTGGCATCGTCACACCCGTGCCTCTGGAGCCCCATCCCACTGTTTGGATTCGCCATGGGTGGAAAATCTGGAAACAGAACTAAAAGTAGCAGAGAAACTTTCAGTGACACACCTGTCGTCACCGTGACCCTGTGGCTTAAAACAATGGCGAGACATCCCGGGCAGGAGTGGCCGGCTTGGGTTCGAGGCTGGCTCCTCCTTCGTGAGCGTGGTGTCCCAAGCCTCAGTTTCCTCATCTGTAAGCCGGGCGATAACATTAGCACCGCACGGGGTCATCGTGAGGGCCAGAGGGAGGTGGACACAGGCATCTGGCCCTGTGCCCGGGACACTGCAGATGTCACCAGCGGTTAATTTTCCAGCGTCATGACTGAAGCTTTCACTCACCGAGTTAGGCAGAGCGCTCTCGGTGCTAGTGTGGGACGCTCCAGCAGCGGTGGAGACCCTTGTCACCCTGCAAGGTCTGGGACTTTGAGTCAAGTCAGAGTAAGGAACGGAAAGAGATTTCGGCTGTCCCCAAGGTGGACTCCATCCTGAGAGAGGTGACCTGACAGCTTGCACGTGGACTCCAGCTGGTGCGGCCTCCCTTAGGAGTGAGAGGCTGCGGTGCTGAGGCAGCTCCAAGGGGACAGGGCCGCATGGCGACGGCCACACGGCTGCGAGGACGCAGCTGGCTCGTCTCGAGCGTCCCTTTGACACCGCCACGCCGACACTTCTCTTTT
Source organism: Castor canadensis (assembly GCF_047511655.1). Lineage (NCBI taxonomy): Eukaryota > Metazoa > Chordata > Mammalia > Rodentia > Castoridae > Castor > Castor canadensis. The sequence continues at coordinate 42,303,245 of NC_133404.1, read as the reverse complement.
TCAGTGTTGCTTACAAGTTGTCAGGCGGTGACCGAGGTGGGAGCCAATCCCGGCCTGACCCACTGCGACCTGAGTCTCTGGTGGCCCGGGTGGGGGATGAGCTGTGTCAGGACTCGCGGTCTCCCGAGTGCTGTGCGGGGTGCGGTGTGCGGTGTGTGGTGTGTGTGGTGTGTGTGGTGTGTGTGGTGTGTGATGTGTGTGGTGTGTGTGGTGTGTGTGTGGTGTGTGTGGTGTGTGGTGTGTGTGGTGTGTGTGTGGTGTGTGCGGTGTGTGTGGTGTGTGGTGTGTGTGGTGTGTGTGGTGTGTGGTGTGTGTGGTGTGTGGTGTGTGTGTGGTGTGTGTGTGGTGTGTGTGTGGTGTGTGTGTGGTGTGTGTGGTGTGTGGTGTGTGTGTGGTGTGTGGTGTGTGTGGTGTGTGGTGTGTGTGGTGTGTGTGGTGTGTGGTGTGTGTGGTGTGTGTGGTGTGTGTGTGGTGTGTGGTGTGTGTGGTGTGTGTGGTGTGTGCGGTGTGCGGTGTGTGCGGTGTGCGGTGTGTGTGGTGTGTGTGTGGTGTGTGGTGTGTGTGGTGTGTGGTGTGTGGTGTGTGTGTGGTGTGTGTGGTGTGTGTGTGGTGTGTGGTGTGTGTGGTGTGTGTGTGGTGTGTGTGTGGTGTGTGGTGTGTGTGGTGTGTGCGGTGTGCGGTGTGTGTGGTGTGTGGTGTGCGGTGTGTGGTGTGTGTGGTGTGTGCGGTGTGCGGGGTGTGTGGTGTGTGGTGTGTGTGTGGTGTGTGGTGTGTGGTGTGTGTGGTGTGTGTGTGGTGTGTGCGGTGTGTGTGGTGTGTGGTGTGTGTGGTGTGTGGTGTGTGGTGTGTGTGGTGTGTGGTGTGTGTGGTGTGTGGTGTGTGTGGTGTGTGGTGTGTGGTGTGTGTGGTGTGTGGTGTGTGGTGTGTGTGGTGTGTGTGGTGTGTGGTGTGTGTGTGGTGTGTGTGTGGTGTGTGTGTGGTGTGTGTGGTGTGTGGTGTGTGTGTGGTGTGTGTGGTGTGTGGTGTGTGTGGTGTGTGTGTGGTGTGTGGTGTGTGTGGTGTGTGTGGTGTGTGCGGTGTGCGGTGTGTGTGGTGTGTGGTGTGTGTGGTGTGTGTGTGGTGTGTGGTGTGTGTGGTGTGTGGTGTGTGTGGTGTGTGTGGTGTGTGGTGTGTGTGTGGTGTGTGTGGTGTGTGGTGTGTGTGGTGTGTGTGTGGTGTGTGTGTGGTGTGTGTGTGGTGTGTGTGGTGTGTGGTGTGTGTGTGGTGTGTGTGGTGTGTGTGTGGTGTGTGGTGTGTGTGGTGTGTGTGTGGTGTGTGGTGTGTGTGGTGTGTGTGGTGTGTGCGGTGTGCGGTGTGTGTGGTGTGTGGTGTGTGTGGTGTGTGTGTGGTGTGTGGTGTGTGTGGTGTGTGGTGTGTGTGTGGTGTGTGTGGTGTGTGGTGTGTGTGTGGTGTGTGTGGTGTGTGTGTGGTGTGTGGTGTGTGTGGTGTGTGTGTGGTGTGTGGTGTGTGTGGTGTGTGTGGTGTGTGCGGTGTGCGGTGTGTGTGGTGTGTGGTGTGTGTGGTGTGTGTGGTGTGTGGTGTGTGTGGTGTGTGTGGTGTGTGATGTGTGTGTGGTGTGTGTGGTGTGTGGTGTGTGTGGTGTGTGTGGTGTGTGGTGTGTGTGGTGTGTGTGTGGTGTGTGGTGTGTGTGGTGTGTGTGGTGTGTGTGTGGTGTGTGTGTGGTGTGTGGTGTGTGTGGTGTGTGCGGTGTGCGGTGTGTGTGGTGTGTGGTGTGTGGTGTGTGTGGTGTGTGGTGTGTGGTGTGTGGTGTGTGTGGTGTGTGCGGTGTGCGGGGTGTGTGGTGTGTGGTGTGTGGTGTGTGTGTGGTGTGTGGTGTGTGTGGTGTGTGGTGTGTGTGTGGTGTGTGGTGTGTGTGGTGTGTGCAGTGTGCGGTGTGTGTGGTGTGTGGTGTGTGTGCGGTGTGTGTGTGCGATGTGTGTGGTGTGTGTGTGGTGTGTGTGGTGTGTGTGCGATGTGTGGTGTGTGTGTGGTGTGTGGTGTGTGTGGTGTGTGGTGTGTGGTGTGTGTGGTGTGTGGTGTGTGTGGTGTGTGTATGTGGTGTGTGTGGTGTGTGTGGTGTGTGGTGTGTGGTGTGTGTGGTGTGTGTGGTGTGTGTATGTAGTGTGTGTGGTGTGTGTGGTGTGTGTGTGGTGTGTGGTGTGCGATGTGTGTGGTGTGTGTGTGTGTGTGTGGTGTGTGTGTGGTGTGTGTGGTGTGTGTGTGTGTGTGGTGTGTGTGGTGTGTGGTGTGTGGTGTGTGTGGTGTGTGTGGTGTGTGTGGTGTGTGTGTGTGTGGTGTGTGTGTGATGTGTGGTGTGTGGTGTGTGTGGTGTGTGTGTGGTGTGTGTGGTGTGTGATGTGTGTGTGTGTGTGGTGTGTGTGTGATGTGTGGTGTGTGGTGTGTGTGGTGTGTGGTGTGTGGTGTGTGGTGTGTGTGGTGTGTGATGTGTGTGTGTGGTGTGTGTGGTGTGTGTGGTGTGTGTGGTGTGTGGTGTGTGGTGTGTGTGGTGTGTGGTGTGTGTGGTGTGTGTGTGGTGTGTGGTGTGTGGTGTGTGGTGTGTGTGGTGTGTGGTGTGTGTGGTGTGTGTATGTGGTGTGTGTGGTGTGTGGTGTGTGTGGTGTGTGTGGTGTGTGTATGTGGTGTGTGTGGTGTGTGTGGTGTGTGGTGTGTGGTGTGTGTGTGGTGTGTGGTGTGTGGTGTGTGGTGTGTGTGTGGTGTGTGGTGTGTATGTGGTGTGTGTGGTGTGTGTGGTGTGTGTGGTGTGTGTGGTGTGTGTGGTGTGTGGTGTGTGTGGTGTGTGGTGTGTGTGGTGTGTGTGGTATGTGGTGTGTGGTGTGTGTGGTGTGTGGTGTGTGGTGTGTGGTGTGTGTGTGGTGTGTGTGGTGTGTGGTGTGTGGTGTGTGTGGTGTGTGGTGTGTGTGTGGTGTGTGGTGTGTGGTGTGTGTGGTGTGTGGTGTGTGTGGTGTGTGGTGTGTGTGGTGTGTGTGGTATGTGGTGTGTGGTGTGTGTGGTGTGTGGTGTGTGGTGTGTGGTGTGTGTGTGGTGTGTGTGGTGTGTGGTGTGTGGTGTGTGTGGTGTGTGGTGTGTGTGTGGTGTGTGGTGTGCGGTGTGTGTGGTGTGTGGTGTGTGTGCGGTGTGTGTGTGCGATGTGTGTGGTGTGTGTGTGGTGTGTGTGGTGTGTGTGCGATGTGTGGTGTGTGTGTGGTGTGTGGTGTGTGTGGTGTGTGGTGTGTGGTGTGTGGTGTGTGTGGTGTGTGTGGTGTGTGTATGTAGTGTGTGTGGTGTGTGTGGTGTGTGTGTGGTGTGTGGTGTGCGATGTGTGTGGTGTGTGTGTGTGTGTGTGGTGTGTGTGTGGTGTGTGTGGTGTGTGTGTGTGTGTGGTGTGTGTGGTGTGTGGTGTGTGGTGTGTGTGGTGTGTGTGGTGTGTGTGGTGTGTGTGTGTGTGGTGTGTGTGTGATGTGTGGTGTGTGGTGTGTGTGGTGTGTGTGTGGTGTGTGTGGTGTGTGATGTGTGTGTGTGTGTGGTGTGTGTGTGATGTGTGGTGTGTGTGGTGTGTGGTGTGTGTGGTGTGTGGTGTGTGGTGTGTGGTGTGTGTGGTGTGTGATGTGTGTGTGTGGTGTGTGTGGTGTGTGTGGTGTGTGTGGTGTGTGGTGTGTGGTGTGTGTGGTGTGTGGTGTGTGTGGTGTGTGTGTGGTGTGTGGTGTGTGGTGTGTGGTGTGTGTGGTGTGTGGTGTGTGTGGTGTGTGTATGTGGTGTGTGTGGTGTGTGTGGTGTGTGGTGTGTGTGGTGTGTGTGGTGTGTGTATGTGGTGTGTGTGGTGTGTGTGGTGTGTGGTGTGTGGTGTGTGTGTGGTGTGTGGTGTGTGGTGTGTGGTGTGTGTGTGGTGTGTGGTGTGTATGTGGTGTGTGTGGTGTGTGTGGTGTGTGTGGTGTGTGTGGTGTGTGTGGTGTGTGGTGTGTGTGGTGTGTGGTGTGTGTGGTGTGTGTGGTATGTGGTGTGTGGTGTGTGTGGTGTGTGGTGTGTGGTGTGTGGTGTGTGTGTGGTGTGTGTGGTGTGTGGTGTGTGGTGTGTGTGGTGTGTGGTGTGTGTGTGGTGTGTGGTGTGTGGTGTGTGTGGTGTGTGGTGTGTGTGGTGTGTGTGTGGTGTGTGTGGTGTGTGGTGTGTGTGGTGTGTGTGGTGTGTGGTGTGTGTGGTGTGTGTGTGGTGTGTGGTGTGTGGTGTGTGTGGTGTGTGTGGTGTGTGTGGTGTGTGGTGTGTGGTGTGTGTGGTGTGTGGTGTGTGTGGTGTGTGTGTGGTGTGTGGTGTGTGGTGTGTGGTGTGTGTGGTGTGTGGTGTGTGTGGTGTGTGGTGTGTGTGGTGTGTGTGGTATGTGGTGTGTGGTGTGTGTGGTGTGTGTGGTGTGTGGTGTGTGTGGTGTGTGGTGTGTGTGGTGTGTGGTGTGTGTGTGGTGTGTGTGGTATGTGGTGTGTGGTGTGTGTGGTGTGTGTGGTGTGGGGTGTGTGTGGTGTGTGGTGTGTGTGGTGTGTGTGGTGTGTGGTGTGTGGTGTGTGTGTGGTGTGTGTGGTGTGTGTGGTGTGTGTGGTGTGGGGTGTGTGTGGTGTGTGTGGTGTGTGTGGTGTGTGGTGTGTGTGGTGTGTGGTGTGTGTGGTGTGTGGTGTGTGTGGTGTGTGTGGTGTGTGGTGTGTGTGGTGTGTGGTGTGTGTGGTGTGTGTGGTGTGTGGTGTGTGTGGTGTGTGGTGTGTGTGGTGTGTGTGGTGTGTGGTGTGTGTGGTGTGTGGTGTGATGTGTGGCGCTGGGGAAACTCAGAGCCTCCTCCATGCTAGGCAAGTGCTGTGTAGCTGAGCTCCATCCACCCCATCCTTCATCTCTTTGGCGGCCCTGGGGTTTGAACTCGGGGCCTCATCCTGCTGGCGTGCGCTCTCCCTCCTGAGCCCCTGCCAGCCCTCATCTCTTGCCACCTCGCACTGTTAAGACCTCCTCAGCAGGCGCGGTGGCTCACGCTGTAGTCCTAGCTACTTGGGAGGCTGAGGCGGGAGGACTGGTTGAGTCACGAGTGTAAGATGAGTCTGCGCAACCCAGTGAGAGCTCCCCTGCCTTCCAACAAAACCCAAAGCGGCCAGCCCCGTCTGCCCTTACACAGCCTCCCGACCTTTACCAGGGCAGCTTTCTTTCCTTGGGGGCATTTGAAGTGCACCTGGTTCGTCACCGTCCGAAGCAACACCAGGGTGAGCGTCCTGTCGTATCCTTGGTGTTGACTCTGGGTGTTTGGGACAGGTTCCTAGACGTAAGTTAACTGGGTGAGGGGTTGCACAAGCCAGGCGCAGTGGTGCACACCTGTAATCCCAGCCCTTGGGAAACTGAGGTACAAGGGCAGTGAGCGCAGGCTGCGTCTTTCGGTGGCCTTTGTTTTCTGTTCTGTTCGCTGTAAGTCTTCTGCTCGGTTTGCTGTTGAGGGCTTTGTCTTTAACGGGTGTGAAACAAGTCGTTATTTGGGCTGGCGGAGTGGCTCAGGTGGTAGAGCGCCTGCCTAGCAAGTGCAAGTCCCTGAGTTCAAGCCCCAGTGCTGCCAAAAAAACATTTAAAAAGGAATAAAAAAAAAACAGAAGTCATTATTGTGCCCTAAGTAATTGGCTTTTGGTGGCATTGTTTCTGCCGCTGGGTTCTGCGTCACCCCGAGTCACCCCGAGGATAGTAGCTCAGCATCACAGGACTGGGCCCCTGACCGCCTGCAGGTGACACAGCCCAGGTGTGCGTGCCGGTGGTCAGCTGGGGTGCCCAGGCTGCAGATGGGCGGGGGTGGCTGTGCTCTCAGCTGGGACCTGACTGGGGATGGGCTTTCGGGACCCCAGGTATGGGCAGATTCATCTCCTGTGGCTACAAACCCAAAGACTCAGTTTCCAGGTTTTTTTCCGCCCCGCCCCCAGCCCTGCCCTGCCAGCAGTACTGGGTTTGAACTCACGGCCTCCCGATTGCTAGGCAGGTGTGCTGCCACTTCAGCCACACCTCTGGCCCTTATTTTTCAGATAGAGTCTCATGCATGTTGCCTGAAGCTGGTCTTGGGCTGGAATTCTACACCTCCTGCACAGCTGGGATTACAGGTGTGCGCCAGTACACCCGTCGGGGATTTCTTGATGAGGGTGCAGCTCCTACCGGCCCTCCACCCCCCATGCTGAGCCTCTCCAACATGTCCGCTGGCCTTGTGGCGCCTTCCTTCCGCGTGGCCTCTGCTAGCAAGGCAGATCTATGTCATACATGTCTTACAGTCCTGGCGGGGACGACCTCTGGTGTCTGGCGTTTTCTGCTGTCTTCATGAGTCACATGTGCAGGCCTCATGGCTGCCGGGCTACAATTCCCAGCATGTTTGGAGTAGAGTTGATCCCTCCAGGAATTTTTGGTTTTTTGGCGGCACTGGAGTTTGAACTCAGGACTTCACGCTTGCTAGGCAGGCATTCTACCACTTAAGCCACTACGCCAACTGTTTTTTGTGAAGGGTTTTTGAGATAGGGTCTCAGGAACTATTTGCCCAGCTGACTTTGAACAGCGATCCTCCTGACCTTTGCCTCCTGAGTAGCTGGGATTACAGGCGTGAGCCACCGGTACCTGGCTATATTTTTTAAATTTAAAATCTTTGTTCCACTAGAAGCTTCTGTTAATATAAGATATGAAGTAGGGCTGGCGGAGTGGCTCAAGCAGCAAGAGCGCCTGCCTAGCCAGTGTGGGGCCCTGAGTTCAAACCCCAGGACTGCCCAAAGCAAACAGATAAACAAAGATGGAGTGTGGATCCAGGTCGGTTTTTTTCAGTGTCTTAGCCACTTGTCCCAACACTGTTTATTGAGCAATCACCTTTCTCCCCTAATTTAAAATGCCACCTGTGTGAAATGCGAAATTATCACATATCTGAATGCACTGTGAGATCTGTCCTGTTACCGACCTGTATCCGTTCTTGGGGCAGATCACAGGGTCAGTTAACCCTCGTAGCTTCACGTCCAATTTTCACAGCTAACCTCATGCTGCTCCCGGTTCCCAGTGGTCCTTAAATGTTTGTTTTTCCAGATGAACTTGAAAATTGGCATGTTACAGTCTTCAAAACCTGGTTGTTTAATGGGCTTTCCACAACTGCATAACGAGATCAGATCTGTGTTTTAGATTACTCTGCCGACAGTGTGAAACTAGACTGAAGAAACAGGAGTAGAGACACACGTATCACAAGGCTGATTTACTTCTCCATGGAGTGGATCCACGGGGAATCGAGGATCATAGTAAGTCAGCATGAGGCCAGGTGTGGAGGCTCACACCTGTAATTCCAGCTACTTGGAGGCAGAGATCAAGGGGATTGTGAGTTGAGGCCAGCCCAGGCAAAAAGTTCTCAAGACCCCATTTTAACAACTGGGCCAGGTGTGGCGGAGCGTGTCTGTAATCCCAGCTACATGGAAAGTATAGGTAGGAGGATCGATGTCTGAGGCCAGCCCTGGGCAAAAAGCAAGACCTTACCTAAAATCCACGTAAAGTCAAAACGCTGGGCTGTGGCTCAAGTGGAAGAGTGCCAGCCTAGCAAGCGTGAGGAAAGTCCTAATACTGCCAAAAAGGAAAAAAATTCACTCGAGAAGCTCAAAATGACCCGTCTCTGGTGATGACTGGGATGGGGCGAAGTGCTCAAGGGCGACCTAAGCTCTCTGAGGTGGCTGGGTGGTGACTTCCCAGAGACTCAGAGCCAGGCAGGGCTGGTGCGGGAGGAGGATGGCAGGTTCACTTCCGGAGCTGGGGGTTGATGTGCCTGCGGGGGTGAAGCGCAGTGGCACAGGCCCTGGGTTCGATCCCAGCACGGAAATGGACCGATCAATCAGTCAGTACATCAATTAGTGAAACTCAAAATGAAAAGCAAGTTCCCGGCCCTGCGTGAGGAGGCAAGTGGAGACCACATCTGTTCCCCCGCTGCCCTGGGGGCCTCCCTGTCCGTCTTGGCTTCTGGACTTGCCAAGAGTGTCTGTCACTTATTACAGCACCGTCTAGGCTCCAGTTGTCCCCAAAAGCAGTCGTTTCAGCAGCCCGAGTTCCTTGTCTCTGAGGGCTGTGTGTCGGCGACCTGCCTGCTCTGCTGCTGCGAAGCCCACTGTGTGCTTGTGAGGTGGGGACCCGTCCTCCTCCCTCCCCCCCTGGGGCCAGCAGCCTCTGGCCACCGAGAGCACGCGGGCTGAGGGAGGACAGGAGAGGCTCAGTCAGCACCCCGGCCGTGCCCCAGGTCAGCGACACGAGCCCTGCAACTATCAGTCTCCCCATCCCCATTACAGATAATTAGCGGGAACTGCAAAACCTCAGCATGTCCCCCAGAATAAATGCGGGACACATTTCTGTCACGTCTCACCGTCCCACTGTGTCCCAGAGCAGACGCTGCAGTTGTCGACTGACTGATTGAACGCATTTTGCGTTAATGTCTAGTTCCTCTCTTCCCTGCCGACTGTGTACGTCCCCTGTGACATCAGAGGAGCTGCAGCAGAGACCCCTCCACCATCCAGGTCCCGGGCTGGGGCTGTAGCTCAGTGGTGGAGCCCTTTCCTACCGTGTGCCAGGCCCTGGGTTCGAGTCCCAGTGCAACAAAACAAGCAAACAGTCTGGAGGAGTGGCTCAAGGGGAACAGCACCTGCTTTGCAAGTGTGAAGCCCTGAGTTCAAACTCTGGTCCTACCAAAAAAAAAGAAAAACCCGAAACCAAAACAAGCAAATAAACACCCCCATACAAACAACAAAAAAATGAAATTTCGTAAAAGTAACCAAATTTGCCAATGACTGTTTCTCCTTACCCACTTTTAGGGTACCAAGTAAAGTAAACCCCCTAACTGGAAGTCTGCGTTGTCAGAACCGTGTTAATTCACGAAGCCCGATCTGGGTTCGGACGTCACTGGTTAAAACCCTCAGCTTTGGTGAGGGCTCTGGGCTCGCAGGCCTCTCGCTGGCAGGAAACCTCCGGGGAGCAGTAAAAGGTCCAAGCGTTAGCTTCATTCCTGCAGGCTCAGTAAACAGAGCATGATGCCTGGGGAGGCTGGGCCTGGGGAGCCGCGGCCTGGGGAGGCTGGGCCTGCGGAGGCTGGGTCTGGGGAGGCTGGGCCTGCGGAGGCTAACTGTCTACTGGGAATTAAGAAGTGGGGTGCCACCCCTGAGCCCTGTAACACATTAACCCACCCGGAGAGGCTCAACTCAGTGCGGTGACTGCTGCCAGCTCTGTCCAAGGGCCAGTGTTCCCCCCGCCATCTCTAGGCAGGAGTGGGGACTTAAGGAGGCTCCTTCCCTTCACGTGGGTCCCGTGGCTTTTACGTTGGACAAAAGAACACCAAGCCATTAACTCAGCTCTAAGCAAGCAGCCAGGCCCAGCTGCAGATCTAACTCCGCCTGGTTCTGGGACCCATTCCTCCACTTTTGGTAGCTCGGTTCCTGGCTGGGGACAGGCGTCTTAGGGTGATGAATTTCTAGCAGCCTCTCACCTGGGCAGGCGATGGAGGATGCTTTCAGGGCACTGCCTACCTAGCTCATCTGGAAGGAGAATATTCCAGAAGCAAGGCTGTGTGAAAATGTGAAAAGGACTGGCCTGCTGGGAACACAGCCCTTTCCCATGTCAGGGGCCAGGGAGCAATGGTGGCCCTTGGTGGCAGTGCTGACCTGGAAGGTCACTCCTAACCCTGCGACTGTGTGAGTCCAGCAGAGCAGGGCACTGCGTTCTCTTCATGAGCAAGAAGCCAGATGAGGAAAAGTTTAAAGCGAAAACAGGATGTAAGGTTTTTTTTAACCCAATATGCTTTATTTAGAATTCCCACATGCTATTATAACCAACTAAATATTTCAGATTATTTTATTCTTTCCAGAACACATTTTCACGTACACTTTTCTAATTCCTTTGTGAAATTATACACTTGTTTTGTTGTTTATTCATTTATTTTAGCCGGGCGCCGTGGCTCACACCTGTAATCCTAGCTACTCAGGAGGCAGAGATCTGGAGGATCACGGTTCAAAGCCAGCCTGGGCACACAGTTCTTCAAGACCCTATCTCGAAAAACATCCATCACAAAAAAACAGGGCTGGTGGAGTGGCTCAGGGTGTAGGCCTTGAGTTCAAACTCCCAGCACTGCAAAAAAAATTATATGTTTATTTTAATTTATTTTTTGCACTGCTGGGGACCGAACTCAGGGCCTGGTGCATGTTTAGGCAGTGTTCCGCCACTCCGCTACGTCCCAGCCTTATTGTGCTCTTTAAAGACGTTGCTGGGGAAATAGCTCAGTGGTTGAGTGTGTGCCTAGCATGCAGGAGGCCCTGGATTCAAACCTCAGTTCCACAAAAAAAAAAAAGAAGACATCAGTAGTCTGAGTTGAAATCCAAGTCCCTCAAAGGCATTAGTAGCAAAATAAAAATAACCAGGAGGAGAAGGAGCGGGGAGGAAGAAAACCAAACCAAAACCTTCCCCAAAACAAAAACATCAGTAGTGTTGGGGGAAAAGCTGTCTTGCCGGCGATCAGCCAGAACTTGACCTTCATCTGTTCCTGAGGCATGTGGACAGAAGTCAGTGGGTTAAAATGAAGAAAGTACCCTTAATTTGTTGGTGTCATAATTTTAAATAACATCTTTTATTTGGAAATTTAAAATATATCCCAAAGTAGAGAACAGACTAAAGGCCCCGTGTGTACTCACCACTGCTTTTGGTATCTTCCCCCTTTTGCCATCTGGCTTCATCTTACCTTGGGTTTTTTTGTTTTGTTTTTGTCTTTTTTTAATCTGAATTCTAAATCTCTCCTGAACTCGGTGAACTGTGTCACCAAGTTTAATCACAGTGGCAAATCTGGTGTGGTTTGGAACACAGCAGGACCAAAAGGAGGGAGCAGGTGGCACACCCATGACCATCTCTTTGCCCAGGTCCCCAGGCAGGTCTTTCATTCCTCCTCACCTGAGCTGAGGCGCCCACCTGACCCGTGGGGCCTCCGGGAGGCTTTGGCCTTCCTCGGGAGGCCATTTGCTTTCCCGGTTAGCCAGCCTCCAGGTCTGGCTCCTCCTGTCCTACCCTGTCTTGGTTCAGGCTTTGGTTCATCAAAAACCAACTCTAAGCCAGGCACTAACAGCTCAGCCCTGTAATCCTGGCTGCGTGGGAGGCTGAGATCGGGAGGATCGAGGTTCACCGCTAGCCTGGGTGAAGAGCTCACAAGACCTGAACTCCACAACTGCCAGAGCAAACGGTCTGGAGGTGAGGCTCAAGGGTAGAGCGCCTGATCTGTAAGTGGGAATCCAGAGTTCAAAGTCCAGTCCCACCGAAACCAAAACCAAAACCAAAACGAAAAAGCCACCCACCCTAAGCTGGGCACAGTGGTACTCAGCTATAATCCCAGCACGCTAGGGGTGGAGGGAGGAAAATCGCCAGTTTGAGACCAGCTTGGATACCCTGCCTCAAAGAAAAACCAAATCCGTCCTCCCCGCTTCCTTCCCTCTCCGGGAAAAGCAAATCAGCCGCCTGTGGACCAGTGGGCAGACTCAGTTTACCCAGATTTCCTCAGTCATCGTGCTTTAGCATCTCAGTTAAAATGTCAGCACCCCACACCGTTGGCGCAGGCAGGGAGGTGGGGAACAGACAGACAAACCTGGACTTGCAGGACAGGGCGAAATGCCTTCAGATCCGGGGGCAGCTTGAGGAGGTCAGCAGTGTGCAGGGGCAGACGACGACAGTAGAAAGCCACCGCCAGCCAGTGTTGTTGCGTTTTGCGTTGACACTTTCTGATCGCGCGAGTTTCACGCCCCAGCCTGGACGCGTTACTGGGAGCACCCAGGACTCCTGTGCCCCCGTGAGCCCCGTGGGGACAGGCACTTCCCTCGGAGCCCAATTATCTGGAAACACGTGTACCCGCCAACGCTGGCACCCTACGTGACAGGCACCGTGACGGAGCTGGGGGGAAGGTGATGCAGCTCGCAGGCCTCCAGCCCCCAGCAGGGGAGCTTGGGGTCCCCGGCCCAAAGGGGGACCCGCAGTGTGAGCCCCGCTTCCTGCTTTCTCGTTTGTGAGGCAGGGCCTCGCCCTGCAGCCCGGCTGGCCTGGTGCGCACCTCCTCCAGGCAGGCCGCCAGGCCTGCCCCGTCTTTCTTGTTTCCCGGGTGACCTTGCCTGACTGCTCATGTGACTGCCTTGATGCTCACTGGAGCTGCCAGAAAACAGCAACAATGAGACCACCAAAGCCTGCTCTACGGCTGTCATTTCTGGGGAGATCTTTTCACTCAGTGTACCTGATTCACTGCACTTCCCTTTTATAAGAGTAAGGAGCGGGAAGGGAACACAGGGACGGGAGAAGGTGACAGGCCAGGTCTCCAGTGACAAGGTGGTACCAGCACCTTCCCTGGCCTGCTCTGCTCCTCTTGGCCCATTTTCCTCCCACAGCAGGACTCACGTGGCGCTTTGGAGAGGATCGGATCCCACATAGACAGACAGCCTCTGTGTTAAAAAGAAACCCGGCGCTCAGGGCCCAGGGCTGGCTGGAAGAGACTGTCCCCAAGCTGGTGCCATGGGGCGGGGGGCTGGGCTGGTGTGGCTCCCAGGACAGTGTGTGTGAACTGAAGCCCTCACTTACCTGTGCACACGCACACACAGTACACACACAGTACACACGTGCACATAGTACACGTCGTATACGGGCGCACGCTGCACGCGGGGTCACGTGCACGCACGCGCACTGCACCCCTGCGCTGCTGGTGCAGACACTGCAGTGTGGGGCTGCAGTCGGGGAAGCTGCCAGGTCCGACCTGAAGGTTTTGGAAAGTATTTTGAATTTAAGTTTCTGTCTCAGCTCATTCTCTCTCGGTCTCTCTTTCTCTCTCTTTTCTGTGTCTCTCTCTGCCTCTCTGTCTCTCTCTCTACCTCTCTCTTTCTCTGCCTCTCTCTCTCTCTGTCTGCCTCTCTCTCCCTCTCCCTGTGTCTCTCCGTCTCTGCCTCTCTCTCTCTCTCAGTCTCTCTCTCTCTGCCTCTCTCTCAGTCTCTCTCTCTCTGCCTCTCTGTCTCTCTCTCTTCCTCTCTCTCTCTGCCTCTTTCTCTGCTCTCTCTCTCTCTCTGTGTATCTCCCTCTCCCCGTATATATAACACACATATAGTAGCTAGAAGCAGATACAGACGTAGACAAAGCAGGTGTGGAATTCTGTTTTTATTCTGCTCAGTTGTGAGATGGAGCTAAGGTGGCAGTGAACACCGGGAGGAGGCCGGCCTCCCTGCCTCCCTCCTCTTGTCCTGAGAACCAGAGCAGGTTCTGGCTGTGGCTGCAGTGGTCTCTGCTGGGCCCCTGCTTGCACGGCTGTTTTTAAAACAGGAAGCCTGTGACGCCTTCTGTTAAGTGCGGCCGACGTGGAAGTGAAACGCTCTGCTCGTGGAGCCTGCCCTAATTACTAAACCTGTCACTGTCCTCTTTTCCGGGACCAGGGCCACGCGCTCACGTGCTTACCGAGGACTAAGAGACAGCAGAGAACTGGCCGCCCCGTGGGCCAGTGGGGCGGCTCCGTGCGGCCCAGTGATCAGTAGAGTGAGACGCAGGGCCCGGCTCGCTCGCTGAGCTGGTGCCTCTCCTGCCGGCCTCCTGTCCTCCCGCTCTGCTGGGGAATGGGGAGGCGATGCGGACGCGCGTGGAGGGCAGCGAGGGGCCTGCCCAAGGGAAGAAGCGGGCAGCCACGCGTGGCTTCAGGGCCTTTAACTGTTTGTGAAGCTTATGGTGGGTTACTGATCCCATATGGCGCGGTAGGCGTGCGTGCTGTCACACTGTCACATAGCTCACCCCGGCCAGGCTCCTTTTTCTGGATTTTAGATCTGTGGTAGACTCACAAGAACATAATAAAATTGAAAAGGAATCTGTGCGTGTGGTGCTGGGGATTGAACCCAGGGCCTTGCACATATTAAGCGTGCTTTCTACCACTGAGCTACACCCCAGCCCTGTGGAAAAATCTTTTTTTTTTTTTTTTTGGTGGTACTGGGATTTGAATTCAGGACCTCATGCTAACAGTCACGCTACCACGTGCGCCAGCCCCCAGTTCCCCATGGAAGGATTGTGGTCTCTTTTGCTTTCTTCTGTGCTTCTGCAAAAACCCACTTGAAAATCTAGAAAACCGGCTTTCTGCGGGGGAGCCGAGAGATGAGGACAATGCTGAAGCCAGGTTCCCAGCAGCTCCCCAGGAGCTTGAGAGAAGTCACTGCAGCCCCCTGGGTCCTGGTTTCTCAAGTGTGGAGGAAAGAACAGAGCGGGCTCTCGGTGGCAGGCGGTCCTCTCGCTCTTGCTCTGCAGTCACCAACAAGCCCAGGAGCCCGTTCCCCTGCCGTGCCACCCACCCCTGACTTCCCTGCTGTGGGCGGGTGAGGGAGGGGAGGCGCCCTGGGCCCCTCCTCCAGTCTCCTCTGGGCGTCCCCTCTGCTCCTGTCACCCCCTGGCTGCCTTTGCTTCCTGGCTTTCTGCAGAGATGGTTGGAGCTGCCCCAGAAGTGACCCCCCAGACTAGCGCACTGTCCTCCTGGCGTAAAGGGACACCTGAAGCTTCTGACATCCGAGCTTCGTGCCATGCGTTCTCCAGCACTGACAGTGCCTGCCCGTGGCTCCTGCAGTCTACCCCTGGCTTTCCAGGTCTCAGTCTGCGCTACTGGGAGGTTTTTTTGTTGGTGGAACTGGGATTTGAACTCAGGGCTTCACACTTGCAAAGCAGGTGCTCCTCTGCTTGAGCCACTCCTCCGGTACATTTTACTGTGGTTATTTTGGAGATGGTGTGTGGGGGGTGTCTCTTGAACTATTTCCTCAGGCTAGCCTTGAACTGCGATCCTCCTGATCTCTGCCTCCCCAGCGGCCTGAGCCACTGCGCCTGCAGGCTGGGAGTTGATGTAACATTGCTTCTGCCTGTGAATAGGTTGGGCGGCCTTTCACAGAGACGCACGGGCCGTGTTGTTCTGATGCGTGGTCCTGGGCTTCTGTATGACACACGCACACGTGTGCCGACACACACACTACTTCAGAGACAGGCTCTCTCCTTATGTGGCCCAGGCAGACCTCAAACTCCTGTTCTCAGGCAATCCTCCTGCCTCAGCCTCCGGAGTAGCTGGGACTACAGGTGTGTGCCACCACGCCACACATATGTAAACGCATGTGTGTACGTATGTGCATTTTTGCGGTGATAAGGATCAAACCCAGTGCCTTGTGCATGCTAGGCAAGCATAGTGTATTTTCAAAGACTCAATAGGACTTTTGTGTTTTGTTGTTGGTTTTTAATGTTTTTTCCCTTCCTCAACTTCCTGACTGGTGCCTCCCATGTCCTCAGGAGGCGTAGGTAGGAGGATTGCAGGCTAAGACCAACCTGGACAAAACCCAAGAGACCCATCTGAAAAATAACTGAAACAAAAAGGGCTGGAGGCAGGTTTAAGTGGTAGAGCGCCTGCCCAGCAAGCATGAGGCCCTGGGTTCAAACCCCAGTGCTGCCAAGAAACCCTCCCAAACTCCCAGCTGAGACCAGGCCCCTTGGACAGTGTTCTGAGTATGAGCCTTGCCTTAGTGCTAGATGAACTCCACAGCGCTGCTTCCTTTGGCTGTCACACGTCCTGTGTCACCGCCACCCCTACCCTGCTTTGCTAAATCAGCCTGTGTACCGCCATCTTCAGCAAACCCTACTTAAGGCACTTAAAGTAAGCTAAAACATACAACATAAAAACGTCAGGTGAGCCCGGCTCTCTGCAGGTGACACAGGGCAGTACCCACCCCATAGCTCACCATAGAAGCCAAGGAGGGATTGACCATGGCTGTCCACCTGTCCATCCCGGGGTCACCCGGCCCTCCTCCCTGCCTCGCGAGCCCCATGGAGGCACAGAACCTGCGAGGAGGGACTGTGTCTGTCCTCAGATTTGGTGACTTAAACGAGAATCCACCTTTCCCCTGCCCTGGGTCACGGGCCAGCGTTTCCTGGGCTCAGGCCCAGCAGCCTGGTCACCACGTGAGGCTGAACCCGGCAGACTGGGCCTTGACTGCGTGATCGCTGAGCCTGCTGGCGTCCTGAGGACATTGTCACTCCCAGTGTAGACCTGCTGGCTGCAGGTCCTGAGATCGCGGGCCCCTGTACGTCTCAAAGTAAAACTTTGAGGCACCCAAAGCCAAAGACTGAGGCCGTGCAGCTGAATTCCGACCCCCAAGTGGGCGCTGGGCCACTCCTGGCTCCCCCTCTGCGCCTCGTGGGCGCTGGCCAGCACCACATCCCACACCCAGGTTCTGAGGCCCTCCCAAAAGTGGAGCGGTGCCAACTCGTAGGATCTGTGGCCCTGTGGCCTCTCACTCCCCTTCAAGGAAAATGGCGCCATCCCCGTGGGCTGTCTGTCATGGCTGCACGTTAGCCAGCTTGCTACCGCAGCACAGACTGGAACGTCCGCTTGTAGGACGTGTTGCTGCCTTCAGGGCCCTACCAGCGCTCTCCCCGCGGACCTCCCGCTGCAACCATGGCCGAAAGACCTCCCCTGTTTCGAGTCTGGCGTTCTTGTGGCAGAAAGAGTGTGACGGTTCCTCTTCTTAGAAGCCACTGGCCACCACAGGCTCGCCTTCTCTTCAGACGTGAGCAACAGGTGCTGCCTCACTGACAGCACCTTTTTTTTTGTGGTACTGGGATTTGAACTCAGGGTCTCATGCTTGCTAGGTAGGCGCTCCACCAGTTGAGCCACTCCTCCGGCCCTTTCTGCTTCAGTTATTTTTCAATAGGGTCTCACGTTTTTCTCCCTCCTCCTCCCCCCTGCCCCGGGCTCGCCTGCGCCACCATCCTCCTTCTGCATGGCTAGGACCACAGGCGTGAAGCACTAGACCTAGCTTGCTGGTTGACATGGGGTCTCACTAACGTTTTGACCAGGTTGGCCTTGAACTGTGATCCTCCCCATCTCTGTCTCCGTACTAGCCGGGATTACAGCTCTAGGTCCCTTGAGAGACACAGGGAGGCTCCCATGCTGGGAAGATCCCTAGCAATGGCACTGCTCCTCCTGACAGCAAGAGGACTCTGCAGGGTGACCTTGAGCGTGGTGCTACCGAGAGTGTCACCACACTCATGTCCCAACTAACGCTCACAACCCTGGACAGGCAGCTTTTGCAGGTGTGATGGCATTTCCTTTCCACAAGAAGCCGTTAGGAAGCTGTCATCGTCACTGTCATCGTCATTGTCCCCACTCTAGGGCCAGGAAGATGAGGAACTCGTTACAAGGGAAGATACTGAATTTGAGTGTGTCCAGGCCAGGTCCCCTTTGAAGAGCAGCATGGCACGTGGGCCTGTGAGCACAGACATTAAATAGTGCCCACAAACAAAGGTTGTGCCACACGGGGGCGTGTGCTTCCCGGACAGCGTGGTGCACCCCGGGCAACTCGGAAGGCCACGCTGGGTGAGTGAGAGGGACTGGAGTGATGGACTGCTTGGCCTTCAGGGTGGCTGACCTTGATTGCTTCTTTTTTTGGTGAGCCCTTTGATTTCTTCTTATGTTTTGTTGGTTTTTTTTTTTTTTTGTGGTACTGGAGTTTGAACTCAAGGCCTTCACCTTGAGCCACTCCACCAGCCCTATTTTTGTGAAGGGTTTTTCAAGATAGGGGTTCTCAAACTATTTCCTTGGGCTGGCTTCAAACCTGCCTCCTCCTGACCTTTGCCTCCTGAGTAGCTAGGATTACAGGCGTGAGCCACGGCACCCGGCTCTTCTTGTGTTTTAAACTTGAGTTAATAACATACATTTTTAATAACCAGATTTGAGTTCGTAGCAAGCAAGAGATTAAAAGTTGGTGGGAGGGCTGGCAGAGTAGCTCAAGTGGTAGAGCTCCTGACTAGCAAGCATGAAGGCCCTGAGTTCAAACCCCAGTCCTGCCAAAAAAAAAAAAAAAAAAAAAAAGTTGGTTGGAAAAGACTTATATGTTGCTAGATTTTTAGAGTCCCAAGATGAAGGCCAACCAGTGAATGCCACAGTGTTTGACAGGCTTCGTCACTCCTGTTTTCTCTCCTGCCCTCCCCTCCCCTCCCTCTGTCTTGGCACAGAGGCCAGGCTGCTCACTGAGACCCCCACCCCCAGCCCCGGCCTCTTCACGGTGATTCCCACCTCACGTGAGGAGCGAGGCCAGTCCTGTGAATGGAGAAGGCCAAGGCCAAGTGTAGTTTGGATTCGATTAAGATCAAACATTACAGGGAGAGACTGCAGGCGGGGCTGCGGTGAGGAGAGAAGAAAAATCAGGTGTCAGCCATGATTTCACTCCATGCAGTCACGCATGGATCAGAGCCAGTTACTGCTGGTGGCAGATGCACAGGAAACAGGCGAACCGGAGGTCTAGACAGCAGTGTGCAGCTCTCTGCCTGAGGAAACCGCTTTAAAGACCCTGGGCTTGGTCTCCACAGCTGGCCTCCACCCCTTGAGCCATGCAGCCCTCATTTACCTTAGCTGTTTTTCAGGTAAGGTCTCACTTGAATTGGGATTGGCCTCAGACTGTGGACCTCCCATCCACAGCCTCCACACCGCTGAGCTACAGATGTGAGTCACAATCCCAGCCTTTTTTTTTTTCCTTTTGGTGAGTATTTGGGTTTGAATTCCGGGCCTAGAGGTCACCAGGCAGGTGCTTTGCCATTTGAGCCACACCTCCAGCTTTCTTTTCTAATCTGATAGGGTCTTTCACTTTTGCCCAGGCTGGCTTGGACTATGATCTCTGCTTCCTTATCTGGGATTACAGGTGTGACTCACCGGGCTTGGATTCTCTTAAAATTATTTCTATCTTTTTTTTTTTTAATTATTTCTATCTTGAATGACCAGGTTTCTGATAATAAAATACACCATGGTGTAATTTTGATTAAAAAAGCATTTCTGTGTATTTATTTATTTTTGTGTCAATATTAGCTCTTTATTTTTATTCAGATACATTTTTTATTTAAGTCGTATTTCCTGAAATCTAACATACAGGGAAAAGCCATTAAGCAGCTCATACTCCAGTTCTACTGGGGTCCCATAAAGCTAGAATTACAGCCGGGCACCAGTGGCACACGCCTGTAATCCCAGCTACTCAGGAGGCGGAGATCAGGAGGATCAGGGTTCCGTTCCAGCCCCAGGCGAATGGTTTGTGGGACCCAATCTCGGAAAAACTTCACAGGAAAGGGCTGGTGGAGTGGCTCAAGGTGAAGGCCCTGAGTTCAAGCCCCGGTACTGGACAAAAGAAGATCTGTGCCTTTATCGTCAGACTATATAGACTTAGGAACGTCTTAGTTCAGAGGAGAAGAGAAAGTGAGCCGAGCAGCGGCCGCTCCGCTCCGCCCCTCCCCGAGCTGGTGTTGCCATTTGGCCCCGTGTCGCTCCTTCTCCACTCTTGCGAGGACGGCCGACCGCGTCGTGTTTATTCCTAAGGCCTCCGAGTCCAGGCAGTGTCCCTGCTGCCCAGGCCTCAGCCCCAGTGGCGCTGGCAGTGGTTCACTCTCAGTGTGCCACTCCTCGCTCCTCGGGCGTGTGTGCGTGACCGGGTTTGGGGACAGATGTTGTGTGGACACTGTGTGACTGGGTTTGGGGACAGGCGCCGTGAGGACACCGTGTGTGTGACTGGGTTTGGGGACAGGCGCCGTGTGGACACTGTGTGACTGGGTTTGGGGACAGGCGCCGTGTGGACACTGTGTGACTGGGTTTGGGGACAGGCACCGTGTGGACACCGTGTGCGTGACTGGGTTTGGGGACAGGCGCCGTGTGGACACTGTGTGACTGGGTTTGGGGACAGGCACTGTGTGGACACCGTGTGTGTGACTGGGTTTGGGGACAGGCGCCGTGAGGACACCGTGTGTGTGACTGGGTTTGGGGACAGGTGCCGTGTGGACACTGTGTGACTGGGTTTGGGGACAGGCGCCGTGTGGACACTGTGTGACTGGGTTTGGGGACAGGCGCCGTGTGGACACTGTGTGACTGGGTTTGGGGACAGGCGCCGTGTGGACACCGTGTGTGTGACTGGGTTTGGGGACAGGCGCCGTGTGGACACCGTGTGTGTGACTGGGTTTGGGGACAGGCGCCGTGTGGACACTGCGTGACTGGGTTTGGGGACAGGCGCTGTGTGGACACTGTATGACTGGGTTTGGGGACAGGCGCCGTGTGGACACTGTGTGACTGGGTTTGGGGACAGGCACTGTGTGGACACCGTGTGGGTGACTGGGTTTGGGGACAGGCGCTGTGTGGACACTGTGTGACTGGGTTTGGGGACAGGCACCGTGTGGACACCGTGTGTGTGACTGGGTTTGGGGACAGGCGCCGTGTGGACACTGTGTGACTGGGTTTGGGGACAGGTGCCGTGTGGACACTGTGTGACTGGGTTTGGGGACAGGCACCGTGTGGACACCGTGTGGGTGACTGGGTTTGGGGACAGGCGCCGTGTGGACACTGTGTGACTGGGTTTGGGGACAGGCACCGTGTGGACACGTGTGTGTGACTGGGTTTGGGGACAGGCGCTGTGTGGACACTGGGTGACTGGGTTTGGGGACAGGCGCCGTGTGGACACTGCGTGACTGGGTTTGGGGACAGGCGCCGTGTGGACACTGTGTGACTGGGTTTGGGGACAGGCGCCGTGTGGACACCGTGTGTGTGACTGGGTTTGGGGACAGACGCCGTGTGGACACCGTGTGTGTGACTGGGTTTGGGGACAGGCGCCGTGTGGACACTGTGTGACTGGGTTTGGGGACAGGCACCGTGTGGACACCGTGTGTGTGACTGGGTTTGGGGACAGGCGCTGTGTGGACACTGGGTGACTGGGTTTGGGGACAGGCGCCGTGTGGACACTGCGTGACTGGGTTTGGGGACAGGCGCCGTGTGGACACTGTGTGACTGGGTTTGGGGACAGGCGCCGTGTGGACACCGTGTGTGTGACTGGGTTTGGGGACAGACGCCGTGTGGACACTGTGTGACTGGGTTTGGGGACAGGTGCCGTGTGGACACTGTCCCTCCCTCGGGCTGTGCTGCGTGTTTCCAGGGCAGCCACTCTCCACCCCACGCGCGGTGCCGTGAGCGTCTCAGGCTGCTGTGCCTGGGACGCCGGTGGCTGTTATTATTTATTTGTCGTCGTATCATTTCCGGGCATGGTGGGCTCCGTCCTCCAGGGTCAAGCCGGCTGCCACCGCAGTGGACGTGGTTGTGCAGCCCAGATGCTGTGGCCACTTTGTGACCTCTGGCAGCGTGGATTCTGAACACAGACCCGGCCTGTTTCACCGGGTCAGCCCGACGGCTCCTCGGCCCGCCCAGGTGACATTCGGGGAACACCGATCCCCAAATCCCCTGCGAGGAAATCCGAGTGTCTAACGGAGAACCATGGGCGGTCAGTTCTCAGCTAAAGGAAGCGCCCTACAAAATCTGCTGCCACAGGGTCTGACGGGGCCCTCCTAGAGAGCTAGCTACTTACAAATGATTCCTTTTGCCCAAAAGAAAACCTTTTTTTTTTTTTTGTGGTGGCCCTGAGATTCGAACTTAGGACCTCACACCTGCTATGCAGGCGCTCTGCCACTTGAGCCAGGCCCCTGGTCCTCTGGCTCTGGTTAGCTTTTAGGTAGGAGCTCACGTTTGTGCCTGGGTGGCCTGGCAATGTCCTCCTATTTATGCCTCCTGCATCCCTGGGGTGACAGCCCACACCACCATGCCCATCTTATTGGTTGAGATGGGGTCTCTTGAACTATTTGCCCCAGCTGGGTGCCAACCATGATTCTCTGCCTCCCGAGTAGCTGGGATTACAGACGTGAGCCACTGAGCCCTACAGAAAATCTGTTTTAAATGAAAGTGTGTGTGTCGATTTAATTTGCTTGATTGAATCATTTCACTAAATGTCACTTTGTACGCTATAAATATACAAAATTCTTATTTGCCACTTAACACCTTAACAAAACTGGGGGATAGTGGAGAGAGGAAGCCTGTGTTCACAGAAGGCACAGACACGTCTCTGTCACAGGGTTTATATGGATCCCGTTACGGGCTAGTCACGGGTCCCACCGAGAGGTTAGTCTTTGACAACTGAAAAGGCTTCCCTCACGCAGAGCTGCGGGAGTGTCAGGAATGTCCCAAGCATTGTTTGACAAAGCATTTTGGATCTTGTGACCGTGGTTTTGCATTGAATGTGTTTTGCTTCCACTCGGATCCTCTGGGAAGCACCGAGCTCCGAGCCTCCCACGGGGCCGCGCCTTCCTTTCTAAGCTCAAAGGGCGCCTCACATAGGGTGTAGGTGTTAAAACAGGAGCGTGGTGACCCACCGACGGGGCCGCCTCTCTCAGCTTCAGCCTCTTAGCACCGTGTGCGCCAAGATGCTCTGATTTTTCTCTAAAAGCCTCAAGTCTGATTTTGGGGTCTATTTTTTTTGGTTGGGCTGGGATTTGAACTCAGGGCTTGCACTGTACCACTTGAGCCACGACTCTAGTCCATTTTGCTCTGGTTATTTTGGAGATGGGGGGGTCTCATGGACTGTTTGCCTGGGCAGGCCTCAAACAGCAATCCTCCCGGTCTCAGACTCCCAAGTAGCTGGGATTACAGACGTGCACCACTGGTGGCTGACTCAAATCTGAATTTTTAAAACACTGTGAATCTGTTCAAGAATTTAAAGACACCATCGAGCAAAAGGGTGTCCTGTGGCTTGTCTTAACTACACCTCTCGCATGTTTCAAGTGTACTTCCCAGCTTGGCAATCTGCTGTTGAACCTGAGGTCCCCTGACTCAACTTCCTAAGTGTGACTTTTCCATGCCATTCTTCCTGCTTCCGTGTTAACCCGCTAAAGACAATTTAAATTTATTCCATAGCGACATAGACACAGTGCTGCGTGCTGGACCGCAGGCACACCGATCCACACAGGAAGTCTAAAGTCAGTCTTTGCGGCTGCTCTCGGGTTTCTCCAGGTGGAGTGACATTGTCACGGTCAGAGGCCAACTCTTCTCTCCTTCTCTCTGCAGCCGACGTTTCATCAGGCTGACAACGTCCGGGGGACACGCCACCATGGGCTGGTGGAGAGGCCAGCCCGGAACCGTTTCCACCCCCTCCACCGAAGGTCTGGGGACAAGCCAGGGCGACAGATATCCTTTGTCACGGACTGAGGGGACTGTGGGCTTTGAAAAGGTTTGCAAGGTTTTCGTGATGTGCCTTCCCTAGACTTCCCCCCTGGCCTCAAAAATCTTCATTTATTGTGATGAGGCCAATCTAGAAACGACTCCACCGCCAGCTGCAGGTTGCCTGCCAGAAAGCATGGCTCGAGTTCAGCTTAATGACAGCAGTGCCACCTGCAAGGCGTTCTCAGAGTTTTCTTGAGACATGGGCAAAGTCAGACTTAAGCCTGACTTCCAGGTTTAGTCAACAGATGGCTTTGTCACTTATTTGCATTTCTGTTGACCTGCTGACCTGCTTTTTAACTTAAAGAAGAAATCTCTCATTTTCTACTAGAGTTTCAAACTCAGTACACGACGAGCAAAACGTAAACTTGGAGTTCAGGAAAATTCCCACACAGTGATGTGGACGTGACCCGGGCTCTGTGTTGCTCGGTGGCAGTCAGGGAAAGGAGAGGGTGGATTTGTCCCAGTTTTATTTGGCCAGGACCTGAAGGGCAGGACAGGGTGGCACCCTGCAGGCTGTGGGGTTCAGAAGCAGCTGGACGTGGTGGGGACCGCACTCTCACTTCTCAGCGCTCAGCTGGGTTGGAGGAAGGAGAGGCAGAGCCCAGTTCCTGGTGGTGAGGGCAGGGCTGGCTTCCCAGGCCTAGAAACCAGGAAGCGGGGGAGGGCACGCGTGTTTACCAGCACCTGCCCACGCCAGGCCTGTGCTGTGCGAGCACTTCATGTCCCCAGGCCCTCAGAAGTCCCCAAGTCCTTTCTTTCTTTAACCCTCATTTTCCCACGAGAAAATGTGGGTGTCACAGCAACTCGCCCAGGCCTCCTGCCCAGGAGGACTGTGTACTCCCCCTGGGGAGGCCTGGGGGCCAGAGGGGGACGCCCCTCGCCTGCAAGGTTCTTTGGGTTTTCATCTGTTTGGAGCTGGGGATCATGGCCCCCTCCTGCTCCCCAACACAGCACATTCTGTCCACAGAGGTCCCCAGATAGCCAGTTTTGTCAGCATCAGGGAGAATGCCGATGACAGATGGTCTTGGAAATTCCGTTCTGGAGTGTGAACATTGACACAAGCAAAAGGTAGAAAGAAAAGGGTGGGGGAGATTTAGGGCAATTGAGCTAACGCAGGCATGGGGGGCGTGGAAGGGCGCCCCAAACCATTGTCCAAATCGTTTGGAATGTTGTAGCAAGACTGTTCATCGCGTGACTTAACAACACAGAGGCTGGGCTGCAGCTTAGTGACAGATGCTTGCCTAGCACTCGCAAAGCCGTGGGTTCAATGCCCAGCACCACAAAAAAACAAACAAAACAAAAAACAACTCTTTGCTGGGGTGTGACTCGTTGATAGAATGCTTGCTGGTGTCCATGCAGCCCTGAGTTCAGTCCCCAGCGTCACACACAAAACAATTTAAACTAAAAAATCCGAAAACTATCCACACTGGGAGCTTGGCTCAAATGGTAGAGGGCTTGCCTAGGAAGTGCGAGGGCCTCAGTTTAATCCCCAGAACTGACAAAAAACTTTTTTAAAAAATCTAGGGCAACATGAGCTATAAATAAATAAGTAAAATAAAATCAAACAAATCAGAAAAAAAGCATACAGTATCTCTCAGTTTCTCAATTCCTTCTCTTTTACATTTTTTTTTTTTTGTGGTGCTGGAGCTTGAACTCAGGGCCTTCACCTTGAGCCACTCCACCAGCCCTTTTTTGTGATGGGTTTTTTTTGAGATAGGGTCTCTGTAACTATTTGCCTGGGCTGGCTTTGATCCTTCTGATCTCTGCCTCCTGAGTAGCTGGGATTATAGGTGTTTGCCACCATGCTTACATTTAACTGTGAATGTGTATACATGGCCATCTCAAATGCTTTTTGAAGCAGGCATGGTTTCGATGTGCACGGATATATGCATAGCTTTAATTAGCCAAAGAAACGGAAGACGAGGGAACTTAAGAGGAGAAAGAGAAGAGTGTGCGTCTCTGAAAAATGACCAAGTGCCTGCTTGCTCAGCCACCTTTTGTAGACTGGACAGTGGCTCTCCTACAGGTAATACCTGTCCTGGAGTTGGTTATAGTCGTGGAGAGGCAACAGAGCCACAGCTGGAGCCAGTCTAGGGGGACAGAGGACGTGTTCCGGAGGGACACCTGAGACCTGGAAGAAGTGAGGGGACACCATTTACTAGACCCAGGCACCTCCCCATGTGCTCGGGACAAAGTGATGGGGGACAGCCGGCACCCCACTGTCTTGAGTGTAGGGTCCCCTGGGAGATGACAGACAGCAAAGAGGCCGAAAGTGATCAAGGAAGGGGCTTTGGATGCTGAGATGTGAGCGTGAGGAGAGGGGCAGTGGGAGTGAAGCCAGGGAGGCCCAGAGGTCCCGTCTCATCGGGCAGCGATGTGGGTAGCTGACCCCGAGTCCTCTCATGAGGTCATCCGCACAGCCCAGCAGCTGCTCATGGAGGGAAAAGCAAACAGCAGTGACCACGCTGGTGCCACCACTCACCAGGGAGCAGGGGTGTGACGTTCTCTGCGGCCTGTCCCTAAGCCCCTAACTGGGGTCCCGGCCCTAGACATGGGCCCTGGTGAAGAAAGTCCTGGAGCCTGGCGGTGCCCACTGGTGACACGCGAGTGTCTGCTGAGGAATCCAGAGACCGTGAGCTCCAAGCAATGTGCAGGGCGACTGAGTTCTTTCTCCTGCACGGCCTGCGTTCTGGGGTAAAATAATCACTAAAATTGCTGCCTTTCATGTTCATCGCCTTTTTCTTGACGTTTTACCATTTGCAAGTAGGAAAATTTGTTTGAATCTTGTTGATGCAAACAAAGCTCTCTTACTGCCGTGCTTCTTGGCTTGGGTGGTATTTTAAGACAGGCAGACTGGCTTAGACAAGGGCCCAGTCCAGGAACACAGCGATCACAGATAACACGACCATTGTTCAGCAAATACTCCAGCTTCTTCCCAGAGTGGGCGGCTTGGCACACGGAATTCCTTCTGCACTGGGCAGCCATACCCCGGACACGGCCAGGGCAGTGGGCTGTTGGCACGTATAGCTGCCACAAGCAAACCAGAGCCCTGCCGCAGCTGGGCCCCCATACGCAAAGGGAGGTGCCACAGGGCTGTTCCTGCCCGGGGTCGGGCTCGGGGAGCTCAGACCGAAATGTCTTGTGCCCATGTGCAACCCAGGCCTTTGCAGCCTGTATCCCACAGAGCGTCTCATTGAGTTTCTGAACTATTTCCATAGATGGACAGCAATGAACTGTTCTCCTAGACCTGTGAGGAAGGCATGAAAAAAAAAGGACACAGTAAAAAGTCATGGAAAATCCATCTTCTGAAAGACATCTGTTTTTTTACTTACAGCTATTTTTTTTTTTTGGCGGTACTGGGATTTGAACTCAGGACCTCATACTTGCTAGGCAGGAGCTCTACCACTTGAGTCAGTCCGCCAGAGAAGCCAACTGTCTAGAAAATTCCCAAGATAACAGGGTTCCTCTCTAGAGTGGCCTTGCTTCGGGGCTTCCATCACAGGAGGGCGGAAGTTTTAGAACGCAATTAAAAGGCCATTCTTTTAAATTAATGGCCTGTTGAATTTGGGAAACACTGTGCTCTGTCTGCTCTTGGAGCCCCTCGGAGCACAGTGGACTCAGAGAAGGTCTGAGCTTAAGAGACCCTGCCTTTAACAGAGGCTTCCAAAACCTCGCCTAACACCCAAATCATCTCCAAGAACAGGGCTGGTGGAGGGGCTCAAGCTGTAGAGCACCTGCCTAGCAAGTATAGCTCCGAGTTCAAATCCCAGTTTAAGGGAAGATCATTCTGACCTCAAAATCCTATATGCAGCCTATTTGCCGCTGACTTGCTTCAAGAAATAAGAAGGTACAAGCACCCCAAAGGTCCCCTCATACCTCCCTTAGCATGGGACATGGGCACAGTCGGAGGGGATCAAGAGGAAGTAGAGTGACAGTAAGACATGCTTAGTAATTAGGAACCAAGCTGTGCCTGGTTTTATATATAAAATCTGACCTGGACTTTGTCTTGGTGGGTCCTGTTTACCAAATTCCAAGTCCATTCACCTCGCCAGCTACATGGAGGGACACAGGCCTGCGCCACAAACTGTCCCTGGCAGAACACAGAGTTCCAGAGCATAGGAGAAATGACCACCCCCAGGCCACCTCTAGAAGGCAGTTCTGGAGCCCTGCCTGCCCCAGCTGCACAAGCATGTGGGGACAGAATCCATGAGATGAACCCAGCCCTGCTCACCCTGCTAAGGCAGACACCACCAAAACAACGGGGCGGACTGACTTCAGCATCTGCTGCTCAGTAGCCCCACCCACTATTGGCAAATGGCCAAGAGGTGTCCTCTGACATCAACAGAAGGAAGTGCTCCTCCCCTTCCTCCAGGATGAGGGAGAGGGAGCTGACCCCTATCGCCCTCCCCAGGTCAAGTTTGGGGCAGTAGGAGTTCTCTTGATGAGGAGTTGAACTGGAGAAGGGGTTTCCTCTACTGACTGCAGGGACTTAGGGAGGGAGGGGACGGACTGAGATGACTCTGAGATCCCAGATGGTCACCCTCATCCATAGACAGAGAACAAGAAGAGGTGCAGATGGCAGGTGGCAGAGGACGAGGAGTGGCTGGTTGGATTTGCGGTGGAATTCGAGGTGTCTGTGGCACCCTGGGGAAGAACCCCAATAGGGTGGAAATAGGGTCTTAAGATTCACAAGAACCTTGGGGGCTGGAGACATGGCTTTGTGAACTGCTTTGTGACTGAAGCCAAGGCAAAGATGGGACTGACCACTGGAAGCAGGAAAGCCAGGCCTGTCCACCTGGGAGGAGGGCGTGGCCTGTCTCCCACCCACATGTCCTGCCTGACACGCCTGTGCCCAGAGGCTCAGGCCTCCGCCTGCTCCCCTCTACCTGGTCCTGAGTGATTCTGAGCCCCTCCTCCATCTTGTCCCTGACAGAGCTATGTGAGTGTAGACATGGCTGACACTGAGGCCACAGGACCCCAGGGGGCAGCAGGGGCATAGGAGCTAAGGAGGCATGCAGAGGGATGATGGGGTGGGAGTAGGGTTTGAACTTTGGTTGCTGGTGCCATCCGTTTCCTGCCCCTTTCTTGCTTCTGCTTTTCATCACCCGCCCTTGCAGGCTTGTCTGGACACACTCAGCTTCCTGGGGTAATGGAGGAGTCACGCGGCTTGCTAAAAGCCAGCCTCCTGTGTTTCTCCTCTGTCCATGCCCTGGCAACTGCCAGGCACCAGAAACAGCTTGTGGAGTTAGAGGACAAAGTTGAGCTGGGCACCGTGGCTCACACCTGTAATCCTAGCTACTGAGGAGGCAGAGATCAGGAGGATCAAGGTTTGAAACCAGCCCAAGCAAATAGTTCTCAACAGACCATCTCAAACAAACCCATCACAAAAATAGGGCTGGCAGGGTGGCTCGAGTGGTAGAGCTCCTGCCTAGCAAGTCTGAGGCCCTGAGTTCAAACCTCAGTGCCACATACAAAAAAAGGTCAAAGTTGAGTTTACGAACAAAGGTGTTTTTCCTGTATTTAGGTAGTTCATTAGGACATACCAGCATTGAGAAGTCATTAAAGCCACCTCAGTGAGGTCTTCTGAAATCTTGAAAAGAGCAGATAAACCTTTCTATGTTCTCTTGCATTTGACCCTGATCTGTGGCATTAGTGGTCCTCTTGGGTTTACCTGGGCCAAATTAGATGAGACCATGCAAAATAAGAGGGTACACATCTCATCCTTGAACTTTTGGCACCTCAGCCCAGTCGTGTGAAGAGTGTCGGGAATTTGCTACACGTCCGTGTCGTTAGTTTTCACCAGGCAGGGTAAAATGTGCACGCGGTGCCTCAGCCGCGACACAGCGGCATCCGATCCTTACTTCTGTGCCACCGCGTCCCAATCTGCACGAGCAATACCGTGCAACTGCACTTGATGATTTTTAAGGACAACAGGGGACAGAAAATATCTCCTGGCAAACATCTGTTTCAGGAATTAAGCTTTCCTGAGCAAAAGATTCATCAGATCCTGCAGAAAAGAGAAAGGAGATAACCGCAGGATTCGAGGCTCTGCCAACTAGAACGTGACGCTCTCATGTTTCCTTGTCACCCACCCTCCTCCGTCTCCCGCTCGGATCTAGTCTGTGTTCCACACACGTGAAGCCGAACGGATAACGTTGAAGCAGTGTCTCTCTGGAGTATGTCTTCGTGTCACTGTGTTGGCTCAGGGTCAGATTAAAAAGTAAGATAATGAGAGCCTGGCACAGCAGCTCCCGCCTATAATCCCAGCTACTCTGGAGGCAGAGATCAGGAGGATCGCAGTTCCATGCCAGCCAGGCAGAAAGTTCACGAGACCCCCATCTCAACAAACAAGCTGGGTACATCCTATCATCCCAGCTACACAGGAGATGTAGTTAAGAGGCTCTGTGGTCTAGGCTGGCCCAGGCAAAACTGCAAGACCCTACTTAAAAGACAACTAACACAAAAGGGGCTGGGGGGTGGGCTCAAGTGGCAGAATGCTTAGATCCTGAGTTCAAACCCCAGTCCTGCCAAAAAAAATGAACTGAAGAACGAAGGAAACCTATGAGCTGTGACAATGGAAAGGAAGGTCCTGATGCTTCTCCTGGCAGAGGAGGCGTTTCCCACTTCGTCACTAAGGTCTCGTCCGCGTCCACGTTTTCCCGACTTGGGATTCTGTGTTGGTTGGAGATGCCCAGCCTAGGCCTGCAGGGTGGGCCCCTCCACCTGGCTCCCCGTGGCCCCGCGTGCAGGTGGTGCTTTCTTCTCCAGCCTCCGTCCTTCTTCCCTGAACGCTGCAGGTGCACGTTCTCCGTGGCCCTCAGGGTCAGTTTTCTGAGAGGCAGCCACGATCTGTGCAGAGCTCTTGAACTTTGGGGTCAGTGAGGGGGGCTTTGGCCCTTATCTGCCAGGCAGGCTTCCCGCGCTCTCTCCCTTCCTTTATTTGGCGGTGCTGTGATTTGAACCCAGGGTTTCACACTGATCTAAGATTTTCACTCTTCTAGGACCAAGGCTAGGATTCAATGTGAGTGTGGCCTCACTCTGTAGAGGCCTGGCATATTGACGCGCCTATTGTAAATGGTTCCACTTTCCTGGTGTCTTCATGTACACCTCTATCTTTTGAGTCATTTCTACCTTAAGAAGTCGAGAGCCGGGCGCTGGTGGCTCACACCTGTCATCCTAGCTACTCGGGAGGCAGAGATCAAGAGGATCACGGTGCGAAGCCAGCCCAGGGAAATAGTTCGGGAGACCCTATCTTGAAAAACCCTATCACAAAGAATGGGCTGGTGGAGTGGCTCAAGGTGAAGGCCCTGAGTTCAAGCCCCAGTACTGCAAAAAAAAAAAAAAATCAAGGGTTGGAGGCCTGGAGGCAGGGGCTCAAACAGTAGAAGGCTTCCCCAGCAATGGAGCGGCCCTGAGTTCAAACCCTGTGCTGCCAAGCGTGTGTGTATTTGTGGGGTCGAGATGGAGGTGTGGTGCAGCGCCTGCACAGCAAGTACGACGCTGAGTTAAAACCTGGTGCTGCCAAAAGAATGGGCTTTCGGGTGATAAGGTGACCAGGCGTCAAGGAGACTGTTCACCTAGGAGGACAGGAAGGGGAGCGGGCGGCAGCACAGGCCTAGCGCAGGAGGGGCTCAGGACGCATTTGGGGAACGCAGACAGTTGGTGTGGGGATGAAAGCAGACGGGGCCCTGTAGCCAAATTGTCAGCACTGCAGTGACCAAGCCGGTGAAGTCTGATTTTGCCTTTCAGGCTGAGAAGATCATTGAGCGTTTTGCTTTTGAATAAGGAGAATAAAGTGATTAAGATAGCTTAAGACAGTCCTGGGAGTACAGTTAACAAAGTCACCGCAACCAGCAACACTGTCGGGCTTTCATTTTTATTAGCACACGTTCATTGCACGGGGACTCGTTGTGCCGGGTAGCAATGCGTACTTGACCTTCCAGCTTGTGTCTGTGCTTCTGGAACGCGTTCTAAGGCTGCACCCGGAGAGACGCGGAGCTTTGGCAACACCCGGAAGTCACACCTCGTCTCAGCTGTCTTTGATTTTAAGTGATAGGTGCTCACCTTAACTTGGAGAAAGGAAAAGGGTGTTTTCAGTCCTGAGGTTCTAATCCAGGGCCTCGCACTTGCTAGGCAGGCCCTCTACCGCTTGAGCCAGGCCCCCAGCCCTTTTTGCTTTACTTATTTCTCAGGTAGGGTCTTGAGTTTTTTCCCCAGGCCTCCCTGGACCTCAGTCTTCCTACATCTGCCTCGCTCGTAGCTGGGGTCACAGATGCTCACCGCCACACCCAGCTTATTGGTTGAGATGGGGTCTTGCTAACTTTTTGCCAAGGCTGGCCTTGAATTTCGATCCTTCTGATCCTAGGATTATAGCCAGTAGCCACCACACCTGACTTTTTAAATTTTTTGACATAGGGCCTCACTAAGTTGCCCAGTCTGGTCTTGAACTTGGATCTTCTTGCTTTAGCCTCCAGAGGAAAAATGAAATTTATGGCTTATGTCCCCAGAAGCCTGAAGACTGGATTCAAGAAGTCGTATGGTGTCACTGACTGCACCTCTGAGGTGCTGCCTCTGTGCTGACTTCATGCAGACACAGGTTTTCTGCAAGGAGAGCCACCAGACTCAAATAGCTGTGGACTCAGCACCTCAACTTTGGGCACACCCCGCTCCCTGAAAGCACTCTCCTTGGTCCTGCTTGTGTCGTGAGCCCTTCCCTGAACCAATGTCTGTTTCTGGTGGGACAAGGTGCCTTGACTGGAAGTGGCTGGGCCTGGGTCCATCCCATGGGATGAGGGGTCAGAGTGCAGGCAGTTCTTGGAAAGAAAAGATGGTGGGCAGGGGGAAGACAGAAGTAAGGAACTTTCCACATGATTTGCGAGAAAGGATGCTGGTCAGAAGGCAGAAGGCCATCCAAGAGGAGGCGTGAAGACAAGTCAGCGGTTTAACTGAGCTTTCCAGTGTCTTAATCCCGCCTCAACTTTCCCTGCAATTTCTTTTTCCTTAATTAAAAATTCTACTTTGATGGCAGTGCTTTTGGAGCCAGTTACTCTTCGCGGGCCCTGGATGACGGTTGGCCAAGGTGAGCGAAGGCTATTTTAAGAGATGTGGGCACGTGTGAACTTTTTAGATGACCTTGCTCTCTCCACCTTGAACATTATTTTAGGAATTTTTATTATGAAATGGAACCTTGTTTTCTCTTATAAAACTTAAGTCTTTCCACGTATAATTATGGGCTTGTATGCAAATGTACGTCAAAAGCTGTTTAACTAAATCTAGGTCTTTGTAGTTCGGACAGAAACACATTTGGAAAACATATACCAGCAGGATGGCCTGACTGGCAGAGGGGTTCAAGGCCTAGCAAGTGTGAGGTCCTGAGTTCAAGCCCTGGTGCCGCTTAAAAAAAAAAGGTCTGATTTAGTGTCCTTATACTTGAGAGGTGGAAAAATAAGTGTTTTTCTAGGTTTAGTGGGTTCCTGAAAGGAATGGAGGACTCATGATGATTGCTCATGCAGCTTATTTGATTTCTGGTCTCTAAGTATTTCTGGTCTCTAAGTATTTCTGTACTCAGTCCCCCAAAGGTGACAGATGATAAAATGAACTGAAAAGTCCTGCTGCATCTGTTGGGCGGGGGATCATTTTCAGGTCTCCCAGTCACATTCAGGAGGCATTTAAAATGCCTCTCTGGGAGGAGTTCTCTTCTCCATCCGTTCTCTGGGCGAATGGTGACTGAGCCCTGACTGCAGATAATGTAGCCTGGACCTGAGGTCCAGAAAAGGTGATCTCCAAACTGGTACCTTCTTATCTGTACCCAGGAAAAAGCATCTGAATTTTCCAGAGCGCTAATTAGCACTTCAGTATCTAGATAACCAACAATTATGTCCTCATGGCCGTCCACAAAGGAAGGCACAGCTTTTGCATCCAGGATGGCAGGGCACACACTCCAGGCACGTGATGTTTTTATCCTCTGGGGTAAGGCCTCGTACCCTCCAGAGGGGAGGCTCACACCTGTGACCAATTGCAAAAGCCATTCAGGGGGCTCAGCAGCCTCCTATTAATGTGTGGCCCAGCTGGCCACTCCTGTTCTGTGGGTTTGCGGAAGTCACCCTGCAAATCAGAGCTCACGGGCCCAGGGAGACCCTCAGTCTGGCCTCATTTTAGCCATGATGAGCAAATGAGCGAGGCCAGGGCACGTTAGTCTCTCGGGCTATGCAGCTAGAAAGCAGAAGAGCCAGGTCCCAGACCCAGGTGGGGCTCTCCTGGGCTCTGCCCACTGACTCTGTTTCCCTTTCATGTTCTGGCTTTTAAAGGCAGCAGCCTCCCTGGAAAGAAGAAAAGCATCCTGGATTCAGGCTGACGTCGGCGCTTAACAGGTACTGGCTTCTTCTTAGGAGTTTAAAGATGGAGGCCAAGCAGTCTGCCTGGCCTGATCTTTACCTGTTCTCTGACCTCTGTCTGTTGTGTTTGTATGACGTGGGTTGTTTGGTTTTTTTTAATTTATTTATTGAGTGGTCCGAGAGCACTGCAGCACAGTATAAGAACACAGGGTCTGGAGTGAGACCACCAGGCTTTGTCCCGCCCCGCGACCTTGAGCAGATGAACATCTGTAATGCTCGTCTGAAGAGTGAAGATAGGCCTACCTCTGCTGGGGCGGTCGTGAGGCGTCAATAAGATAATATGTGGCTGGCAAAGTGCTCAGTAAACACAGATTATTCTTATGATCACTTTGGATCCCACTCCAGGAGTGAGGGCCCTACCTGGAACAGTACACTGCACGAATATAGTGTTCTGTTTTAAGAGGCTGAATGATTTGCAGCAGGCCCCTGAGTTAGTATGTAAAGGGAATAGGATTTCAACAACAACAACAAAAAAAAAACAAGTCGGGCTTGGTGGTGCATGCCTGTAATCCTAACACTAGGAAGGCTAATGTAGAAAGATCATGAGGGCAAGACCAGCCTGGGCTACACAGTGAGACCCTACCTCAAAAAAGAAACAAAACTAACCGGGCACCAGTGCCTCACACCTGTAATCCTAGCTACTCGGGGGCAGAGTTCAGGAGGATCACTGTTGGAAGCCAGACCAGACAAATAGTTCCCAAGACTCTATCTGGAAAAAACCATCACAAAAAAGGGCCGGTGGAGTGGCTCACAGTGAGGCCCTGAGTTCAAGCCCCAGTACTGCAAAAAAACCTAAGCAAAAACAAAGAATCACCCACTAAAACCCCCTTTTAATAGTGTAAAATTTTAAACATACCCCAAAAAGAAAAAACTGTAAGGGCCCCTTGTCACCATCTTGGGGTGCTTTAGTCTTTGTCAGCATTCTGCCCGCTTGTTCCTTCTCTAGCCCTCACCTAGCATCCCAGTCCCAGGACCAGCCAGCAAAGTGCAAATGTCTGACAGCAGAAGTCTGAAGACAACCTTTAAAACTCACACTAACCATTCTTGCACGTGACAAATCCCGTGATCTAAGCCCATTCGTCCCTTGCCAGTTGATTGACACGCTTGAGTTTCTTCGAGTCTACAGACTCTCTGCTCCCGGGGTCCAGGCTTTTCCTGTCCTGTCCCGCAGTCGTCCCTCGTTGGAGGCCATGTGGCTTTACAGTCACGTGAGGTGGTCACCTGGAATGGACCACAAAGAAACTTCTTTTTGGCAGTATTAGTTTGAACTCAGGACCTCACGCTTGCTTGGCAGGCGCTCTACCACTTGAGCCACTCCTCCAGCCCTGTTTTGTGTTGAATATTTTCTTTTTTTGCAGCACTGGGGTTTGAACTCAAGGTTTGAACTCAAGGCCTCCACCTTGAGCCACTCCACCAGCCCTCTTTCTGTGAAGGGTTTTTCAAGATAGGGTCTTGTGGAAGGAACTATGTGCCTGAGCTGGCTTCGAGCCGTGGTCCTCCTGATCTCGGCCTCCTGAGTAACTGGGATTACAGGCATGAGCACCAGCTTCTGGCTACAAAAAAGCATTTAAGCTGACTTGAAGTTGCTCTCATGCCCTTGTCATGACAGACGATTGTACGTTAGATGTAATAAGTAAGTATTCATCCCGTGGAGCTGAGGCAGGGGCAATTTGACACATTTGTGGTTCCCAAACCTTTTGTGTTAGGACCGCTTCACGCTCTCAGAAAGTACTGAGGCCCTCAAAGATCACGTCCACATAGGATAGGCCTGCTGACATTTTATCTACTGAAATCAGAAACCAAATTAAGAGGTTTTTTTTTTTAATTTTGCAATAGGTATCAATGCATTTAAAAATAACAATAACAAGCCCAGCACGTGTTAACATAAATAATATCTTCTTTAAAAGAAACACAATAATATTTTCCAAAACAAAATAATTTACCAAGGCGGTGCATTCTCCATTTACATGTTCAGTCTGCAGTGACCTCACCTACCGCACAGCTGCTGGAATCCCCACTGGGCCATGAGAAAAGGCAGGGAACGTTGTAGAATCATGTGGAAGACGGTCTTGACCTTACGTTCTCCCTGAAGCGGTTTGAGGTCCACTGTCCTATGTGCTCCTTCCCTGGGAAACTGCTTTTCTAGGAGGAGAAAACACAGCCTGGCCACAAATTTCTACACAAATTTCTACAGTAGCTGTCTTCTGAGCTGCAAAGAAGAAAAGGGAGATCCTAGAAGGAAGCTGTGGACCTGAGGCCTGCTGTGTTCAGTTAGAAAACCCTGTAATCAGCTTCAAAGTGTAAGACTCCACAAGTGCTAATTAAAATCTTCTGGAGGGCCAGACGTGGCTCACGCCTGTAATCCCAGCTACAGGAGACACAGATCAGGAGGATCATGGTTCAAAGCCAGCCTAGGCAAGAAGTTATTAAGACCCCCATCTCAATCAATAAGCCAGGCATGGTGGCACACATCCACAATCCCAGCTACTTGAGAGGTAGAGGGAGGAGGATAGTGGACCATGCTGGCCCTATGCAAACACACAGGACCTGTATAGAAAAAATAACTAAAGCAAAAATGGCTGGGGTCTTGGCTCAAGTAACAAACCACCTGTCTAACAAGCCTGAGGCCCCGAGTTCAAACCCCAGTACTGCCAAGAAAAGGGAGATATCTCTTTGGGCCTGGTAGTCCTCAAGCTGTCATTGATGTAAGGACAACAGGTGGGTCCTGACGTTTTGGTTTAGGATGATTGTAAGCTGATCACTCTTACCCTCTTTCACTGAGGAAGGAAGGATTTTCAGCCAGACTCTCTCCTCCCCTCTTAGGACCAATTCCGACTCCGCTCTTCACACGAGTGCTCTGAACGCCAACCCCCAGGACCCCTATGGAGGCGGGGGCCAGTCGACCTGGCCTGCCCCGTACATGGGTAAGACATGGTTAGACATGGGTAAAACATGGGTTAGACATGGGTAAGACATGGGTAAGACATGGTTAGACATGGGTAAGACATGGGTTAGACATGGTTAGACATGGGTAAGACATGGTTAGACATGGTTAAGACATGGGTAAGACATGGTTAGACATGGTTAGACATGGTTAAGATATGGGTAAGACATGGTTAGACATGGGTAAGACATGGGTAAGACATGGGTTAGACATGGTTAGACATGGGTTAGACATGGGTTAGACATGGTTAGACATGGGTAAAACATGGGTTAGACATGAGTTAGACATGGGTAAAACATGGGTTAGACATGGGTTAGACATGGGTAAAACATGGGTTAGACATGGTTAGACATGGGTTAGACATGGGTAAAACATGGGTTAGACATGGTTAGACATGGGTTAGACATGGGTAAAACATGCATTAGACATAGACATGAGTTAGACATGGGTAATACAGGGTTAGACATGGGTAAAACATGCATTAGACATGGGTGAAACATGGGTTAGACATGGTTAGACATGGGTTAGACATGGGTAAAACATGCATTAGACATGGTTAGACATGGGTAAAACATGGGTTAGACATGGTTAGACATGGGTAAAACATGCATTAGACATAGACATGGGTTAGACATGGGTAATACATGGTTAGACATGGGTTAGACATGGGTAAAACATGCATTAGACATAGACATGGGTTAGACATGGGTAAAACATGCTTTAGACATGGTTAGACATGGGTAAAACATGGGTTAGACATGGTTAGACATGGGTTGACATGGGTAAAACATGCATTAGACATAGACATGAGTTAGACATGGGTAATACAGGGTTAGACATGGGTAAAACATGCATTAGACATGGGTGAAACATGGGTTAGACATGGTTAGACATGGGTTAGACATGGGTAAAACATGCATTAGACATGGTTAGACATGGGTAAAACATGGGTTAGACATGGTTAGACATGGGTAAAACATGCATTAGACATAGACATGGGTTAGACATGGGTAATACATGGTTAGACATGGGTTAGACATGGGTAAAACATGCATTAGACATAGACATGGGTTAGACATGGGTAAAACATGCTTTAGACATGGTTAGACATGGGTAAAACATGGGTTAGACATGGTTATACATGGTTAGACATGGGTAAAACATGGGTTAGACATGGTTATACATGGTTAGACATGGGTAAGACATGGTTAGACATGGTTAGACATGAGTAAAACATGGGTTAGACATGGCTAGACATGGGTAAAACATGGGTTAGACATGGGTTAGACATGGGTAAGACATGGGTTAGACATGGGTTAGACATGGTAAGACATGGGTTAGACATGGGTTAGACATGGGTAAGACATGGTTAGACATGGGTTAGACATAGGTTAGCCCCTAACATGCTTTCTCCCACCCTGGAGGACCCAGACAGGCTGAGCCGGCACGCGCTTCCCCGGTAGGTGTCTGTGGAGAGAAAGGGCCGGCAGGGAAGGGTGTGTGTTGTGACAAGGTTAGCGTGTGGCTCTTGCATGGCGTCTTCCTCCTCCCCATCGCCCATGGCCCTGAACTCTCAGGTGGACTCTTGTGTGGACTCTTGTGCAGCTATTTTTTTTTAAGTTTGGCAGCACTGGGGCTTGAACTCAGGGCTTCATGGTAGCTAGGCAGGTGCTCTACCATTGAGCCACTCTGCCAGCCCTCTTATGTGGACTGTCACAGGGGCTGTCACGGGACTTTCTAACTGCTCTTCATTTCCAGCCTCACGCCCTGCAGTCCAGTCTCACGCTGGGCTCTCTGAGGTTCCCTCTGGTTTCTCTTTTCCTCTGGAGGTCCATGGATTGAACCCCAGAAAGAGGCAACTCCCTCAGGGCCCCCCATGGGAGGAGAACTCAGGAAGGATGGTGGTGGGGAGAGCAGAGGGGGAGAGGGAGGGAGTGACTAGAGCGGACTGTCCCCTGCGCCTTCCCCATTTTCCTGCTCAGATCATCCCTCCCTCCCCTTGAGCCTGAGTGGAGGGGCAGAAGGCCCGGTGTGGCCAGGAGCAAGGACGAGGCAGGCCAGGTCATCTCACACCATGTGCTACCAGAGTGAAGCCCTGTCTGCTTGTTTTGCTTTCCTGACGAAAACCAGCCCTCACCTTAAGGAGAACGGGTCCCTGTCTCTCAGGTTGGAACAACACCAGCCCTGGAATCCAGCCCCTGCTCCCCAGCCTCCCTCCCCAAGTGAGCCATGAGAGCCACCTGGAGTTCTTCTGTTTCTCTGTGTCCCCATTTCTTCCTCTGGCAACTCCATCCTGACCTGCCTGGCCCGCACCATCCCGATCTGTGAGCCTCAGCTCATGTCTGCATTTCTGGGGAGCCTTCTGTGACCTTCCTGCCTCTGTTGCTACAAAGCTACCTTTGTCCCAAAGCTCCTGCTAACACAGTGCTGGCCCAGAGGACTCTGCACTGACGGAGAAGTGGCTCTCGTCGATGGGGTGCTCCTGAAACTCTGGGTGCTGACATCTGAGCAGGCCCTGTAGACTCAGCCCAGGCCTGCCTTCCTGGGGCTTCTAGTCTAGAAAGGACAACAGTCCTGAATTACTCATTGCCATATGCAGACTGACTGGGAAGGATCTGTGGCCAAGGTCACCAGCTTTTCTGGTTTTCTTAGTTTTTGGATTCTTTAAAGCCTAAATTATCCCCCTTCCTTCCCAGGAGAGAACCTTCGTGATCTTACTTCACTGTTGCTGTAGTTCTTCCCTTGGTGCAGTTTGGGGGAGACTCCAGTTGCTTACATGAGTTCCTGTGAAGCGTGAGGGCTTTCAGATTCGGTTGGGAACAGCCCCCCATGTTTCCAGGCGTGAGGCTATGACAGTATCTGGCAGGGATGTGAAACTGGACACGGGGCACTGGCCACTGCTCAGACAAGCGAGGTGTGTGGGAAGTCAGCGCTTTAGCTTCAGGGTAGGTAGAGGCAGAAGTATTCAAGCAGCCTAAAAAGTCAGAGGCTGTCACCAGTGGGGGACCACACATGCAGCCTGGTCTCCCTAGCCTGGGAGGCATCCAGCCCCGGATTTAAACCTGCGTTTCTCCAGACAGGGCCAAAGGCTCAGGGGGAACAGGTCGCTTAAGTAGGGAGTTCTCCAGATTTGGCCTAAAGAGAAGATAATTGCCTGAATTGAAATCTTTTTTCTAAGAGTGGTGTAGCCTCTGAGAGAGAGGGGAGAGATGTCAGAATGGGTGAGAGGGAAAGAAATGAGGGCAGAACCCCTAAGCCAGGCAGCAGTGCAATAAGAAAAGGGGAGCCCAGGGGAGGAGTCCCTGAGCAGGCCTCCTGGGGTGGCTTCTCCTTTTCCAATCAGTTGGAAATTACTGGGCCACAACACCTGACGGCCCTGCAAGGTGGCCGGCCTCCAGCTTGGCCGGCTGCATGGGCCCTGCCCTTGCCTGCAGTATCACAGAACTCAGAAACACATCCAAATATGGCCGTGTTTACATGGGAAAGCCAGTGTGTTTAAAATATTATTCGAGTCTCCAAGGATGGGAATTATTTCTGGGAATTATATTTGTTGGGAAGGAGCTATTTTGAAGAGTTTTATGTGTTTTCCTCCTGTAATTCATTAGCGTTTTTCATTTTCTTTTCTTTTGGAATTTAAAAATACCAAGTAGCTTCACAAAAAAGGTATTTCTTTTTATAGGACCAACCAAATAAAGTAAAAATTTCAGAAGTGACGGGAAAATAAAGTTGAAAGCCCAGAAGTCAGGTTCTGTGCTTGGAGCACAAACGTTCTTTCCCTGGGAATCTTTCTGAGCTGAGCGGAGGACTCTGTGTTGTTGCTGTCATTGTCGTGAAGCATCTGCTCATCCCTTAACTACATGAGTGACAAACTCTAGGAGACCTTCACTTTTCATAACGGTTACGAAGTTGCACGTGAACTAGATAGACATGCATGTGTGTGGTCGAAAGTGACAGAAATAAACTTTTATACAACCAAATGAGATTTTTGTAACTTCTCTCTTCTGGTTTAATTATCCAAAATCTCTAAAGAGAGCTGTTGACCGTGACCCTGGCAGCACGGCCACTTAATCACCACTTGTGCACACATGCAGATGGGTGGGCACACTTGCCTGTCCCACAGCCGTGTTAGCCCCTGCACGTGGACGGGGGTGGGGGGGGGGCCCGCAGTGGCCCCCGCTCTTTCGGGGACAGCCTGGGGGCTAAGGACAGAAGACGGCCTCACTGGTGTCTTTTCTCCATCTAGAGCTGTAGGTGCTGGATGGCGCCATCTTTGAAGACCCCAGTCCTCTGTTCTCCTCTGGGGAGCAGGGACACACTTGTATCCCGGTGGCCTTTCAACTTAGGGAGCAGGTTTCGAACCCAACAACCCTGAGGTGTAAGCCCATGCGACACCCGATTGCCTG
Organism: Castor canadensis; assembly: GCF_047511655.1. Lineage (NCBI taxonomy): Eukaryota > Metazoa > Chordata > Mammalia > Rodentia > Castoridae > Castor > Castor canadensis. The sequence continues at coordinate 42,262,391 of NC_133404.1, read as the reverse complement.
GCAAAGATCTCAGGTCTCACAAGGGAAGGAATGTCCCCGGGAAAGGCAGGAGGCCGGGAAGGCTGAAATTCTAGAAGGCTCCTTTAGGACACTCTGTGGCTAGGATTTTCCTTCGCCTTTTCCTGGCTTCAAGGCCACGCAGGAGGTATTTGAACTTGCCAGGCTCAGGAGCGCACGGAAGGAACCCAGTCTCCATGTGCTTAGTAAGTCAGCTCTCTGTGACTCCAAGGCTGTGAGGTTTCCTGGGACACAAGTGTGGCCTTGGTCATTGCTGTCCTGTCCCTGCGGGACTGATGTGAATTGACTTCCTCTGTTTCCAGACACTCAGCCATTACTCCTTCCTGTTTATTTTTACCCTTTGTTTATAGCTGTGTCCTCTGGTACTCTTAATCTAGTGGTAAAAACTCCAGGCTTGGCTGTCTTGATTTTGTGCTAGTTGAGTGCACGTGGCGTGTCACCTTCTTCCTCCTTATCCTTCAGGGCCTGGTCTGGCCCGAAGCCCACCTTCTCTTGGGGCCTGGCAGAGTGGGCAGCACAATGGGGTGTCACCTGGGGAGTCTGCTGGCCTCGCTGACAGTTTCACCCAGTAGCCCTCAGGTGTCTCTTCAGTAATTAAACCGAGGGTGACTGGTGTCTTGATAGCGAAGAGCTGCTGCCACCTACCATACTAGATTGCTATCTAAATAAAAGTTTTTCATTTTTATAGGCCAGTCACGTGAGTGATCAGAAAGCTCGAGTTCCCCTCCCCCTTTCCCAAAAAGCCAGAATTGGATCTGAAAGCCTTTTCTCCTGTCCTCTCGACAGGGCTGGCGGCAGAGCCACACCTTCTGTCCTGTCCCTGCTCTCTAAGGTTGTCCTGGTCACAGGCGTGTCTTTAGAGGTGCTGGATCACTGGTTGGATAAGCAGCAGCCTCGACCACGTCTCTAACAAGAGCGGGCCACGGGTCCCCAGAGATGAGCAAAGACGTTGATTCCGGATTCCTTGGCCAGTTCTCGCACTTCTGAGTGAACGTCTTGGGGGTCGGCCCGGGGATCTGCATTTTGACAGCGTACCCCAGGGGTCGCGAACCTGCAGTCTGATTCCCTTACAGCTGGGAATAACGCTGTCTTTGCCAGCGTGCTTAGTGCGGACGTCTTGGTGCCCCCGGGTCTCCCAGTGTCGCCCTGAGCCCCGCCTCACTCAGATTTTCCGTTTCTCCCCGCGTGGCTGCGGCGCTCTGTCTTCTCGCCCCCATCCCGTCACCGCCGCCCGTGCTGAGTGCAGGAACTTGGTCAGTGTACTCAGAATGAGTGATTATTAATGTGTCATTTCCGTTTTATAGGCTAATCAGGTTAATTTATAGCTTAGCCTTTTCCAGCAATGTATCTAAACTGAAAGTGAGCTGTGACTAAAGGCTTAGGTTTCAAAATTTGTCCTGGTTCTAGCTGAAAACTCATTGGGGGTAATTGATCGGCCCAAGGAGAACAGGGAGCTAGTGGGTCGTGGCACAGCCTCTGTTTCAGCTTGTACTTCGTGGATTCAACCAGAACGGATGGCGAGTCAGATTTTTAAAACCCTGTGAACACATATCACATAGACCCTTGAAAGAGACTTAAGACTTTTCTTAAAACAACTTGACTGTGAGAAGTATCCTAACGGTGTCCTTGGATGGAACTTTTTCTGCAGTCTACACACCACGGTCAGTGTCAGTTGTGACAAGGACGCCTTGAGTTACCTGTCCTCACAGGGCAAAGCATAGGGAAGACAGTTTCACCACATATGTTTTTGCCCTGTGACTTGAAGAGAGGTCCTGGGGTTTTATCAAAAGCGTCCCCCTCTCAGGACAGAGGCAGGGAGAAAATTGAAGGATTGCCTGGGACACCTCTCTTGTGTACTGACCCCCCCAAAATTTTAAGACAATTTTAAACGTAGCTAGGAACCAACCTGAAACTCCAGATCACTGCATCCATTTCTAGTACGAATCCTGCTGCAGCCTGAGTGAGCCTCCATGTTCAAAACCACTTTCGACTTTCAGACCTTCTATTTGTAATCAGAAAGGTGCCAATTCCCGAATAAATGGAAAAGGACCATTTTTTTTCTTTCCCACCAGGTTACTGTGATGGAGAGGACGATGGACACGGGGAAGGTAGGGACCAGGCTTGCTTTCCTGACTCTCGCATGTGTGACCTTCTGTCTGCAGCTTGACAGATGAGCACAGCTTCCCAAAAGGCTGACGGCTCTTGGTTGGGTTACTTTTCTTAATTTTCCTAGAAAATTAAGGCTACTCACGATCAAAGATGAGGAAGGAAATGTGTGACTAGATCACAGAGGTCCCTCGTTGTCCCCCAGTCACAGGTTGTACAAGGAAGCAAAGTAGTAACCACATGGAAACACGAAGCCATCCATCACTTACGCAATCAACTAACTCAGTGCCCTGCTCTGCTCATACTGTCTCTGCCCATTTAGGAAGTCTTTGCAAGTCACTGATGGACAGAGGCAATAAACAGTGCAAGGGAAGTGCAGACGTGATTTTGAAATGAAATTACAAATTTTACAGAAGGTGCAAATAAAGCCAAATAAAACAATTTTGGAGATCTTTCAAAAAGGCGCTCAGAGCCACTGACGAGTGAGGGTTCAGCACTCATTTATTCACTCAGTGCCAGGTACTGTTTTCTTCTCCCTAAATCTTTATAAGCTGGAATTTAATTTTCATAATCTGAAACTGAACAGCTAAATTAGGTTTATCTGTCACCGAGGTAAGACTCGGGGAACATGAGTTCTCTGTCATCGTCCCATGTCCCTCTCTTAGGACCAGCCATTAACTAGAACCGAGAAAAGCAGAACCGTCGGTAAACGTCTAATCCATCAGGACAGAAATACAGAACCGGCTTCAAGGTCATTTGCTTTCTCCGGATGACTTCTTAATTCCCAAATGATGGGGGGGCGAATCAGCTCCAATATATTCTAAGAATTTTTATAAACGTAACGACGTACCCCAAACCTCAATATACTATGATAGTTACAAAAGCAAAAAGGAATTCCCAACAAACTTTATATATGAAAAGAAGCTGGAACCAGTGAGCCCCTCAAAGAGGACAACCCTGTTAAGGCTGCAGCCTGCCCCAGCCCAATCCCAGAACCCACCTCGAGAGGCAGCCTTAAGTCAGGAAGCCAACTTGCTCAGCCCTGGGACTGTTCCCTGCCATCCCATTCCACAGTTCTTTTCAGAGCACTTTTCTATTGTGTTTTGTCAATTCTGGGATTTGAACTCAGGGCCTCTCCCTTGCTAGGCAGGTGCTCTACCACTTGAGCCACTCCAGCCCATTTCTGTGTTAGGTATTTTTTGAGATAGCGTCTCTCAAACTATATGTCTGGGCTGGCTTCAAACTGAGATTCTCCTTATCTCTGCCTTCCAAGTAGCCAGGATTACAGGCGTGAGCCTCTGGGCCCACCTTTTTGTTTTGTTTTGTTTTTGTTTTTGTTGGTTTGTTTTTTCACTTTTCTATTCTGGCTCTGCCATAGCCTTGGTCTCTAGAGGCTGTTGAAGCCCATTACTTGTCCTCTGGTTTGTGGGGTCAGCTGCAGGGCTTACATGTCACCAGCCTGTGCTAAGCCCAGGCCTCACCCTCATGGAGCTTGTGTTTCTGAAGCAGCTCATGGTAGCCATTAGACTGGGTAACCTGGGAAGAAGAGAAAGTCAACAAGAATGTGGACAACATAAGTTCCTCAAAGGAGAGTGACCAGGGAGGGGACGTAGCTCAGTGATGGAAAATGTGCCTAAAAGAGGCTGAGACAGAAAGAGGGGGCGGAGAGAGAAAGAGACTCTGAGAGCCACAGCAACAAGGGAGACTATCAGGACTGAGTGACACCTGGAAACACGGATAAAGCAGAAATGCCACTTGCTCCGGTAGTGCTGGGAAGGTGACCTGTGAAAGCATTGACAGTGAAATTAGATCCCAGCCATGCTTACTTTGTCCTAGGGTTCACAGTTGCAGTTATACCCTGTTTTAATAAATAAAAGATCAAATAAACTTATGTTTGACTTTTTGTTTCAACCCCTTTTCTTGGAAATTCCTCTGAAATTTTGCTCCCTGTTTTAAGTGACTTCCTTCTGGGGTCCCTTATCCATCCTGAGTGTTTGGTGACAGTCACCCTGGAGCCACGGTCAATGGAACCTAGCAGCTCCTACTTCTGAGCAGTCACCAGGGTTGTAGTCCAGTCCCCTTCCTGACGTCAGATCCCCTCACTCCTCAGGGCCAGCCTTTGTTTCCCAGTGTGTCTCTGAGAACAAAAGCCTTTGCTTGTTTTGGGGCTCAGCCTTCTGGGTGCCTGGGAATGCTGAGGCCGAAAGCCCTGGAAGGGGCTCTTTGTGCAGAGCCAGGCGGCTTTGGAGCAGAGAGCCACCGGGGCCACCAGGAACTGCCCAGCCTCAAGTCCATGGTCGCTGTTTCTCTTTCTTCTCAGCCCGTGGGCTCATCCTCTTCTCCTTTCATTGCTTCCTAGATCACTGTCGTGGCTGCAGGTCCCCCGGCCTGGCCTCGGCCTCCACCTTTTATTTGTAACCTCTCTTCTTCCCCAAGGAACAGCGCGCTCTGTCCGGCACTTGCCCAAAGTTGCTCCCTCTCTCTGGGCCTTTTGCGCATCTTCTGCTCCCTTGGGGTCCCTTTCCTGTGCCCTTAGTCCCCAGCCCCGAGCCAGCGTGCCTGGCGTCTCACTTCTCTGCCCTGTGGTGACAGTGAGCACAGTGAGCACATGCTGTCCCTGCTCCCCTGCCTTCTCCTTGAAAGACGGTTATGTATGTGTGGCTGTCACCCCGGCTGGGTAATGACATCCTGAAAGGTTGAATCCACTCATCTCTGCACCCTCACGGCAGTGCTCAAATGCCCTCCCTAGTACGTAGTCAATAAATTTGTTAAAGAAAGCCTTTTTGCAAAGATAATTGGTTTGGCTGAGGGGAGGAAGGCCTCAGTCCCATCGGTGACTGGTCTGCTTTGTCCTCTAGGGGCATCTTTTCCTGGTCCACTGAAAGAAGAGAACTTGCTGAATGTTCCTGAGCCACTGCCAAAACAGCTGTGGGAGACCAAGGAGGTGGGTGACCAGCTCTCTGTTATGCTCATCATTGTCACTGGCTCTGACCTCAGAGGACTCAGTGAAATCCTGCAGGAGAGCTGGGAAGAAGGAAGAGAGGGGCCAGAGATAGGAAAACGGACTAGGGAATGATGTTTCAAGAAAAAAAAATGATCACACTGTGTCTGTGAATTAGTTACTGTGGTGAACTCTTGACTTCCAGGTTTTCATGTGAATTACTCATTCAAAAGAAACAACCAGAAGTGGTGGTGCACACCTGTAATCCCAGCCACTGGGGATGCTGAGGATCCTGAGGAGGATCAGGAGTCCAGGCCAGCCTGGGCCACATAGTCAGACCGTGACTCAAAAAAAAAAAATTATCTGAGCACCGGTGGCGCACGCCTGTAATCCCAGCTACTCAGGCGGCAGAGATCAGGAGGACCTCAGTTCAAAGCCAGCCTGGGCAAATAGTATTCAAGACCCTATCTCGAAAAAATCCTTCACAAAAAAGGGCTGGTGAAGTGGCTTAAGCAGCAAGAGCGCCTGGCTAGCAAGTGTGAGGCCCTGAGTTCAAAACCCCAGTGTCACCAAAAAAAAAAAAAAAGGAAGGGAAGGAAAGGGAAAGAAGGAAGGAGGAAGGGAGGGAGGGAGGGAGGAAGCCAGCCTGTTGAGGCCATGGTATCCTGTCCATCCTGGGAGGAGCTCTGGAGCCTGGGTGCAGCCACCCCTGGCAGTCTCCAGCTTCTGCTAACAATGACCTTGCTTAAGCAGAGGGCTATGACCCGAGTCCTCCTGCAGTCAGCACAGGACTCATCTGTATGGCTAGGATTTCTGTGAGCCTCTGAGTGCTTGTATCTGAACCCTGCTGGCTGACCTCCGCCTGCTCTGGACAGACACCCGCTGTGGACAGAGGGAGCCCTACAGTGCTTGACTTGGCGCTTCTTCCCGTGGGGAAGCTATCTTGACTTTGAATTAAAGCTCATTTGTCAGTCAGGCACTGGTGGCTCACGCCTGTAATCCCAGCTACTTGGGAGGCTGAGATCAGAAGAACTGCAGTTCAGAGCCAGCCTGGGGAAATAGTTCTCAAGATCCCATCTCCAAAATAACCAGAGCCAAATGGACTGCAGGTGTGGCTCAAGTGTAGAGCACCTGCTTTGCAAGTGCAAAGCCCTGAGTTCAAACTCCAGTCCTACCAAAAAAAAAAGAAAGCTCCTTTGTCCCAGCCTCCATGAGCCCGCAGTGACTTGTGTCCTGTCTGGGCTTCCCGGCCCCCACCTGTCGGTGTCCCTTTGCTTCGGCTCCACCACCCACACAGTCTCTGCTGACATTAGGGTCGTCTCGAAGTTTGTTTTTGTTTTTTTAATGAAAGCAAGGTGTATTTGAAGTTTATTGGGGGGCAGTGCTAAGAAGAGCTGCAATCTAAATTCACGGATTTAAAGCCAGGAGAGGCTGCAGCCACGCGGTCTTGGCTGTGCGAGGCGTGGGTGGCGTGGGAGTCCCCACAGCAAGCCAGTGCTGAGGTCACTTCCTCTGGAATGGGGAGCTCGTCGCCCTGTTCCCCCCAGGCTCATATTCTAGCTGAGTTACTTGTTTTCTTTGACATTTGTTTCCTCTTTCTTCACCCTGTTTTGCTTTTCTGTTTCCTTCTTTTCCTTTCAAGCCAATTGGAAAAGGAACATTTATTTAAAAGCTGTAAAACATTGACCTGTTCAAAGGAAATAATTTATCTAGAGAATAAATTAATAAATCATCAAATGAAGAAAGTATGTTAGCTGGGCCTGGTAGTACACTCCTGTAATCCCAGTACTTGAGGAGTGGAAGATTCTGAGTCTGAGGCCAGCCTGGACTACATAGCAAGACTCTGGCTCAAAAAAAAAAAAAGACAAAAAATATTAATGATAGCATCCCTTTAGCTGGAAGCTTAAGAATTTTGAAAGCCTCGGAAGAGTTTAAATGGCTGCCCAGTGAGGATTCTGTGGACCCGTGCCGGCCCCCTCCATGCTGACAGGCGCTGTCCTTGGACTTGACTTCACCCTAAGTCCAGCTTTCTTTCTCTTCCCAGATTCAGTCCCTGTCAGGGCGGCCTCGATCCTGTGATGTTGGAGATGGCAGGTAAGTAGTGCTGTCCCTGGCCAGGGCGTCCTTGGGAGGAAGGCTCCCACTTGGTCACAGCAGCCCGAGGGCACGGCTCACTGCGTGTAACCCAAAAGTCACCTGTGTTTCAAGAGCACCTGTTGCTCTTGTGCTCCCTTCTGTGTTTGAGAAATTCATCACGTCACGATTGGTGTCACCAGAAGTACGTCTGCCAGGCCAGGGACTCTGGGCAGGAGCAGAGCACCGGCCTACAGAAGCCTCCGGCCTGTGCCTGTGGCCAGAGGAAGAGGGAGGGGTCAGTAGCCGGCAGCTGGCTGCATGGACATTGATTAAAAGACTGTCTGTGAATAAACTTAACAGCCCTGAACTGCGTGTGTAAAGATGGCTACAACAGTGAGGCTTACCACAATCTTACATAGCGGAGATGGTGGCTCACGCCTGTAATCCTGGCTACTCAGGAGGCAGAGATCAGGAGGATCATGGTTCAAGGCCAGCCCCCAGCAAATAGTTTGAGGGACCGTCTTGAAAACACCCCATACATAAAAGGGTTGGTGCCGTGGCTCAAGTGGGGGAGCACATGCCTAGTAAGCATGAGGCCCTGAGTTCAAACCCCACGCAACCAAAAATAAAGGGGGGGGGGGTTGTCAGGTGAATGAATAGGAAGATTTGCAATATGAAATACCAGATCCGATGACACCATTAATTAATTAGCTAATTAATGGATTTCATAGTTTACCACTTCAGTCCCTAAAATATTTGAGACAGCTTACAAAAATAGGTCCAGTAGCAACATATGAGAAGATAAGCGTGGGAGGACTGAGACTCAGGGAGAACAGGTGGAGAGAGGTGACAGTCCAGGCATGAAGGGACACACGGGCAGGAGGCTGGTGGTGGCTGCTCGGGGCGGCACAGCTGTCGCTTGCACTGGAATGGTTAAAAAATTCTCTCTGCCTGTGGCCGGGCAGCGCCCGGAGGGCTGTGCAGGACACTTGTCACAATGTCTCCCACACAGCGTAGAACCAAAGGCACGGATTCAGACACAGCAAGTCTTCCCAGGGCCAAAATAATGTGGCTTGAAATCAGGGACCCTACCTGATGTGGCTTGGCACAGCACCAGTTTGGAGGGTTTGCAGGTGACATAAACCAACTTCAGGCCACCCTGAAATATTGTTTCCCCCAACAAAGCTTGTATTTCACTGTGCTTGGGGCACTCCCAACTGGGAGCCCAGGGCTCAATCATTCTCTTTGGCTGGTTAAATATAAACTCTTTCAACAAACAGCCGATGAGCTGAGAAGAGGGTTGACATTCTCTTCAGAAAGTCAGAAAACCTGCCAGGCACACTGCAGGACAGAGACCAGGCCACCCAGGTACTGGCTCTGCCTGAGATTGTCCTCAAGAACCAGTTTTGGCCAAGCATGGTAGAGCATACCTATAATCCCAACACTCCAAGGCAGGAGGTTTGTGAGTTCAAGGCCAGCCTGAGCTACATAGCTACACGCATCCTGTGTCAAAAAATAAATAAGAAAAAGGAGCCGGTACCAGTGGTTCACGCCTATAATCCTAACTACTCAGGAGGATCAAGGTTCGAGGCCAGCCTAAGCAAATAGTTCATGAGGCCCTATCTCAAAAAAAAAAAAGGGCTGGTGGAGTGGCTCAAACAGTAGAGTGCCTGCCTTCCAGGTGTCAGGCCCTGAGTTCAAACCCCAGTACTGCCAAAAGAAAAGGCAAGCAAAACAAATAAGCAAATCATAGAAAGTGAGTCATTTGTAGAAATGGAGGAAAGCAGAGGGGCAGTGAGTGACAGGCTTTTCTGATAGGGTGATCTGTGACCAGCATCCAGAAGGAAGTGAGAGGAAGAAGGTTCCAGGCAGAGGGTGCACAGGACAGCGAGGCTGGAGCAGCGAGGCTGGAGCACCAAGGCTCGGACTCCGTTGGAGGGTTTTGAACGCAGAGCATCAGCTGCCTCACGGCAGACCCGCCATGACTCCATAGGCGGTAACGATGCTCCCAAAGTGACACTTGTGTTGCTCCCAAGTGCGGAGAAGCTGTCGTGAGTGTTAGCAATGACCAGGGTCCTGTTGGTGGCATCCCATGTCCCAGCCTTGCTCGGTGCCCTTGGACACCATCTTTGCCTCCACTCCGTGCCTCGCTCGCCTCCTTTCCCTCCTGATTGACCGGGGGCCTTTCTTACCTCAGCTGGGGAGCAGCTCTGGAGTCTCAGGCTTACCTTTCTAGGCTCCACCCTATAACCAGTCCCGTGCACCCATGTCTGAATGATACGACACCCCAAGTTACCCCTCTTCTTCGGCCTCCCATTTGGGCCTCTTTCCTACTGCCTCATTTTTCTCTCAGCCTCCACAGTTAGCCTCGTCCTCCTCCTTTTACTAGGAAGAGAGGGGCTGTGCGGCACAGACAGCTTCCTCCTGTGGGGACACGGGGTCCTTCCCGTTCAACGTGGATGGCTTTCCCGTTTCCCAGCCCTCCTCCCCACTGGCCTCTCACGCGCGGCCTCTGTCACCACTCACCTGTCCCTCCGGCTTCCAAAATAGTCCCAGCCACACTTTAGTCTCCCTGCTCGGGCGCCCCTTGACCCCTTGTGGCCTGGCTTCCCTCTCTGTTCCAGTGGAGCCGAGCTGGAAGGGGACTCACCAGAGCGAGTGTCAACCCTAGAACAGAATCACATTCTTACCCATCCCCACCGCCTCTTCCCCATCTACTCACTGCCTCCAGTGTCCCTGTGGGTGGCTCATCGGTCCCCAGGCCAGAAGCTTGGAGTCATTCTTGGTCCTTCCATAGGACAGCGTCCGTCCCCATGGCCTGGTGAGTCCCCATCTGCCCGCTCAGCTGTGGCACAGGCGTCTCTCAGCCCCCAGTCCTGTGACTCCACTGCCTTGGGAAAGTCAGGGTCCCCTCCCCTTCACCCCGGGCCTGGTCTCCTGTCCCCGCAGTCGGGGTGCTCTCTGCCTGCCTCTCCAGTCCCAGCTCCCTCTGGTGGCCTCATGGTCCCTGGGTGGCATGTGGCTTCAGGCCTCTCTGCTTTTGCCCACGCTGTGAACTGTGCCTGAAGTGATGTGGCCTTGCAGCTCACCTGGATTCTTTGGCCTTTAAACTCAGCTCCCATGGCCTCCACGAGGCCTCCTCCAATCTCCTGGTCTCTGTCTACACCGCACTCTGCCTGGCTCAGTCATCGCAAGGTCCGCTCTTTTGGCTCTGTCGCCTGCGCCAGCTGTGCCTTGCTGGTGCTCCGTGATGCGGCTGTGCTGGGTGAAGGGTCCCGGCTGATGGCGCCGTCTTTCTCCTCCTCGGCCTCTCAAGCCTGGGATCAGATCAGACCCAGGCCCTGCAGCAGCCTGCCCACCTCGCTCCCGTCGTTCTGCTCTCAGCCACTGTCACAGCAGCGTTCCTAGCTGTCATTTTCTGCAGTCCGCAACAGCAGGTGTCCTCGCTCTTGCTTTCTCACCCCGGGTCGCACTCTGCCCTGACACACGACACCACGGCCAGCTGCGCTGTCGTGTCTCCTGCAAAGCCTTCCCCTCCACAAGCCTTCCGACACTGCCAGCTGCCTTTGTGCTCGCAGTGTCACAGGCCGAAGCCCTCATCAGGCCTGGCACAGCTCCCTGCTGTGTTGGAGCCGCAGACCCCACAGCAGGTTCCCTCGGCCGCCCTCGAGAGGCCCCCTTCCCGTGAGGTAGGGAGTCCAAGGGACCACAGGGACCCACAGTGACAGCCCAGGCCCGAGGAGGGGCCGGAGGGGGATGCAGGGTGTGGACAGAGCCTAGCCGTGTAGCCTGGAGGAGCCATGCGGGTGCCCGCAGTGCAGAACAGGGCTGAGGACCCCGGGGGTCAGCGCGAGTGTGGCCGTCCACGCTCCTCTGAAGGCATCATTTGTCAAGACGAAAACCCAGAACTAAGTTCTTTTAAGGGTTTGTTCGTCACATGACTTAGAACTTTTAAAGACTGAAACAAGGGGTAGGCCGGCCTTCCTTGTTGCTCCTGCCCCGGGCCTGCAGCTGTTAGGGACAGGCCCACTCTGTGCACACACAGCTTGCCTGTGTGCCACTGTACCTCCAGCATTTTACCCAGGGGCCAGCCAACAGATGTTCTTATTTATTTATTTATTTATTTATTTATTGCATTCCTGGGGCTTGAACTCAGGGCCTTCACCTTGAGCCACTCCACCAGCCCTTTTTTGTGATGGGTGTTTTCAAGATAGGGTCTCGTGAGCTGTTTGCCCAGGGTTGGCTTTGAACCGATCTCTGCCTCCTGAGTAGCTGGGATTACAGCTGTGAGCCACGGCACTCAGCTCAAGCGACGGATTTTGATAAATGAATGGCAACATGTTTTCCTACTTTAAAGTTTATGAAAACTACAATTGAAACAATGTATGTCAGCTGGGCACCAGGTGGCTCTGACCTGTAATCCTAGCTAGTCAGGAGACAGCAGACCAGAAGATCACGGTTCAAAGCCAACCTGGACAAATAGTTCCCCAGACCCCATCTTGTTTTTTTCTTTTTTTTTGGCAGCACTGTGGTTTGAACTCAGGGCCTCACACTTGCTAGGTTTACCGCTTGAGCCACTCCACCAGCCCTCCAGACTCTGTTTTGGGAACACACACACACACACACACAAAGACCGGTGGGTGGGTCAAGTGTTAGAGCACCTGCCTAGCAAGTGTGAGGCCCTGAGTTCGAATCCCAGTATCGACAAAAACAGAACACGGTATCTTGAAAGGCATGTAATAGCCAGAGATACATTTTTGGGAGGGGTGAAGGAAAGGTAATTTAAAGCATTTGTGCATCCATAATCGAATCTGGTCTTGAAATAGTCCGCCACCAGTCCAGTGTAATTCGTAAGGAAATTGTATTGCAGAGAGATTAAGGTCATGATCCCGGTCTCAGGACAGGGACGGTTGGCGCCCACACTGGGTCTCTGAGCTCTGATACCCAAGGAAAAGATGTCACACGTGTCCCGTTTCCCGGCAGCCAAATGTCCTGTGGAAAGTAATATTTTTCTTCTTTCTTTTTTCTTTTTCCCGCAGTGCTTTCCCGCATAACGGTCAAAGCATAGGCCTCTCGCCCTTTCTGGGGACACTGAACACGGGAGGGTCACTACCAGATCTCACCAACCTCCACCACCCAGCGCCTCTGCCGGCCTCCCTGGACGCCAGCAAGCACCTCTTTGGAAGCATGAGTGGGGGGAACAGTGTGGGGAACCTCCCCGCCGCCATGACTCACCTGGGGATAAGGAGCTCCTCTGGTAAGCGTCCTCCACTTACGAAGGTCTTGACTGTGTCTCCTGGTGGCTGAACCCCAGGCCCCCAGCCCTGTGGTCTGCTGGGTGCAGCAGTGAGTGACGCAGCTGCTGGCCCTGGTGGCATTTCTGCTTGATTTGACAAGCTCTGGGGTGACTCTGCTGAGTCTCATTCCTCGTTGCTGGCGTACACCAGGGGGCATGGGGACAATATTTGAGGGTCGAGATGAGCGTCATTCACTGTGACTAACAGCAGCTCCTGTCACGTGTGGCGATCATTTATCATTTAAGCCATTTCTCTAGGTCCCTCCACTTTCCCACTGGATTTCAAAAGAGAGTCTTGAATTTTTGAAATTTTACAGTGGTTACAAGGAAAATATTTATACATCATATATGTCTATTAAGTAGAACTTTACTGCCGTTCAAAATTATTCATTCAGGTTTTTTTCAGAAGTGCTTAAGGACGTGATATTAGCTATATTAAAATTGACCCATGAGCTAGGCACAGTGACTTTTGCCTGTAATCTCAGCTACTTGGGAGGCAAAGATCAGGAGGATCGCAGTGTAAGGCCAACATGGGCAGAAAGTTAGCAAGACCCCATCTCAACAAATAAGCTGGGTGTGGTGGTTCAAGCCTGTGATCCCAGCTACAGGTGAGGCATAAGTGGAAAGATCATAACCCAGGTCGCTGTGCAAAGATAACCAAAGTGGAAAGGCTGGGGTGTGGCTGAAGCAATAGAGCGCCGCCCCACCAGCGTGAAGCCCTGAGTTCAAACCCTAGTACCGCCAAAAGACCCAAAGTACAAAAAACAAAGCAACAGAGCTAGAGGCAGCGACTGTGGTAAGCACCTGTCTGGGAAGCCCAAGGCTCCAAGTTCAAATCCTAGTGACCCGTAATGTGACTCAGTGCTCCTGTGCTGGGGTGATTGCCCACAGCTCAGATGCCGGGTCAAATAGGGCTGCATTTGCTTGAGCCGGCCTGGCTCTCTTGTCACGTTAGGGCAGGCAAGGCTCCCTCCTCCCACGGGTGGCACAGCCCTGGCTGTAGGTCCTCATGGGAACCGTGCTGCAGAACATGGAGGGGACCCGGGCAGTGGCCTGCAGGTGGAGGAAGTGTTGGCTGGTGTCACCTGGTGGATCGAGGCTTCTCCCCCAAGTCAGAGGCCTCCACCTCATTGGGATTTTTTGGTTTTTTGGCAGTACTGGGGTTTGAACTCAGGGCCTTGCATTTGCTGGGCAGGTGCTCTACCTCAGTGGGAGGGGTCTCCTTCAGGGAATGTCCTCTGGTGACGGGGACACCTGTGCAGCACGGCCGAAGCTTTGCTGAGCTGATTTCAGACCACCTTTATTTTTGTTCCTTTTCCCTTTTTGATCACTGTGTTGTCTTTAACAATAAGCCAGTCTTTCCCCCGCTGAGTCTGGGTTCTGATTTTTAGAAGCCAAGCCACATGTGCAGTGTACAAAGAGAGTGGCAGAGACCCAGGGTGTTTCAGAGAAGGTGTTCAGTGGGACCCGGGACCTCAAGGAAAGGACCCCAGGCTCCAGCCCCAAGTTTACTTGATCTGTTTCATAATGGAAACGCTCAGACCCTCGAATTTCTGGATCACAGCCTGGTGACTCCCCGCCCAGCCATGGGAGTGTTCTGTCAACAAGAAACCCAGGGCCTCAGCTTCACTGAGCTCTGTGTGAGGAAGCTGGCCTCTTCCAGGATGACTTTGACACTTTGCTTTAAGCTGAAAAGCTCACGTTTCATCACTGGCTGGTATCTTCCTCAGGAAAGCATCATTTTGTCCAGAACACAGCTAATCCAGGTCAAGCTTTTATAGTTTCAACGCAGTCCTTAAAATGCATGGTACAGCTGGGTGTGGTGGTGCATGCCTGTAATCCCAGCACTTGGGAGGCTAAGGCAGGAGAATCATGAGTTTGAGACCAGCCTGGGCTCCATAGCAAGATCCTGTCTCAAAAAAAAAAAAAAAAAAAATCCATGGTAGACATATTTTTAAGAGATGTTTGAGCTTTCTTTCTGAATGAAGAGGTGTTTTTTTGTTTTTTTAGCTCCGGTTATTATTTGAGCTAACTGAATCTCTGACCTCTTCCTGGATTGTTCAGTAGTGAGACAAATTTCACCATAGACATCTTTCCACCTTAAAAAATAAGTCTGGCAGCTCAGTGTTTTGTGTCGTCTCCATTTCTGTATCTTCCATCAAAAGCACTCGGTGTTCGTCAACACCCAGCGCACGTCTCACCCCCGCGGGCGCGGAAGGGCGAGCTGGGGTTTAAGCACGGGTGCTGTCACTCGAGACACAGTGGCAGAGCGTTGCTCACTTGTGGAGCAGAGCTGCCACAGGCCAGGGTCCCGGCCAAGTGCTCAGGTCAGGTGGGCACAGGCCAGGGTCCGGGCTCTGCGGAGCGCCTTCCTCCCTTGCCGTCTGTGCTGGGGAAATGCCTGCCCCAAGCCTTCTGGTCACGCTAAGTCTCAGCCCTGTCCCCCAACAGAGCAAGGGAGCAGCCCAAACTGCCTTTTCTCTGAGTTGGGATACACAATGTGCAGAGTCCAAAAAATAAAGACAGAGGGACCCTGCTGTGGCAGAGATGCTGGAGGCCCTTCTTGTGGCCCCTGGCGTGGGAAGGCGTCACTGAAGACCGTTCTCCAGGCCAGCAGGGGACATGAGCAGAGTGCTCGGGACAGGTGCATCAAGAGGCCCTGCACAGAATTGTCATGGAGCCTGTCCCTTGGTTGGACTGAGCACACTGGCTCCTTCTCCCCAGGGGACCCCGAAACCATCTCTTTCCTGCTTGGAAGCTAATGCTCGCCTCAGTCCCTCCGGACGCCTGGCACCCTCTCTCCTGGTGTGGGCGCTTCTGTCCCCTGTCATTGGTCCGTCTGACACAGTAGGAGAGTCACCCTCGCATACGGGGTCAGCACCCCACGTGCACAGCGGGAAGCTGTGGACTTGGTCGGGAATTGTGACAAGTAACCGGTGACTCTGCTGTCTTCCAGGTCTGCAGAGCTCTCGGAGCAACCCCTCCATCCAAGCCACGCTCAGTAACTTGGCCCTGTCCTCGTCCCTGAATAGTCACCCACAGACACCGGTCGCCAGTGCACCTGCTCTTCACCCCTCGCTCCGTCTCTTCTCCCTCAGCAACCCGTCCCTGCCCACCACCAACCTGAGCGGCCCCTCTCGGCGCCGGCAGCCCCCCGTCAGTCCCCTCACCCTGTCCCCTGGCCCTGAAGCACATCCGGGTTTCAGCAGGCAGCTGTCTTCCACCAGCCCCATGAACCCATATCCATCCCAGGTAAGAGAAGCACCTGCACAGAGCTTCCTTTCCCCTTCCCTCCTTCTTCCTTCCTTTCCTTCTCTGGAGTTTGTCCAGGACCACACCAAGGGGTCCCAGATCTCATCCCCGAAACGAGAGCCCAGTGCCAAAAAGTCAGAACGCATTCGTGGTTGTCTTGAGCTGACTCATGAGCTCAGACGGGGAAGCGTGTACAGTGGGATCCACGTGTGTCTAAGATAGTCCCAGGAAACCAGTGAGATTTCAAAATCGGCGTGGAAAATCAGCTATTCACTCTATAACTGCATTAAGCCACCAAGAAGCATTTTGTGCCTTTCACCTCTTCCCTGATTACCGCCCCGGAGTTGACAAACAATACTTTTACTGTTCGTGGGACACTACGGCCGGTGAGGATTACAGCTCTATAAAAGGACCAAACGAAGTCTGTTTAGAGAAAGGCACCTTTTAGTGCTGTGGGACCTGTCATTCCAGGTACTTGGGAGGCAGAGATGGGGAGGATCACAATTCAAGGCCAAAAGGACAAAAAGTCAGTGAGACCCCATCTCAACCAACAATCTGGGCTGTAATCCCAGCCATGTGGGAGGTAGGAGGATCACAGACCTTACCTGAAAAATAACAAAGGCCAAAAGGGTTGGGAGAGTGACCCAAGTGGCAGAGCATCTGCCTAGCAGGTGCGAGGCCCCGACCCCAGTGCAACCAGAAAAAAGAGGCATTTTGAAGTCACAAGCCCGTCACAGAAGGCAGGAGTCGAAGGCCACACTTAGACTTGTCGGCTTTGGTTTTGTTCTAGACTCTGAGGGGTGGGTCTCCTGCCAGGTCAGTCTGCATTTTAACCTAGGGGTCACCTCCCCTCGCCTCGCCCTCCCCAAGCAGGGGAGCTGCTCAAACCCAGGGAAGGAGGCAGGAGGAAGGTCTCCGTGGGTCTCCCTTCACCAGGGGGCGGGAGCCGGGTGGGATGGTGAGTCTGCGCTCTTTCTGGCTGTTTTCTCCTTTCTGCTTAATATTCGGATTATTAAAACACCAGTGTTACTCACGCACGGCTCGAAAGGCCTGTAGTTCTAATGGATTTGTTACGGAATGCTAACTGCCTCAACCACACACATTTGTTTTCTTTCCTTTCCTTTCTTTTTTTCTTGCAGTGCTGGGTTTTGAACTCGGGGCCTACACCTTGAGCCACTCCACCAGCCTTTTTTGTTTGTTTGTTTGTTTTGGTAGGACTGGGGTTTGAACTCAGGGCTTTGCGCTTGCAAAACAGGCTCTCTACCGCTCACCAGCCTTTTTTGTGATGGGTTTTTTTGAGATAGGGTCTCCTGAACTATTTGCTCAGGCTGGCTTCAAAACTCAGTCTTCCTGATCTCTGCCTCCTGAGTGGCTGGGATTACAGGCGTGAGCCACGGTGCCCGGCTCGCTTAACCACACTGTTCACAGCCTAGACGTGGCTGCTCTCGGCCATTCGGCTGATCTCTCTGGTATGAAAGTGTCATTTCCTTCTAGGTGGTTGCTGTTGAGCATTACCTAATGACATCGTGCATCAACGATCAGGTTTAACGCCTGCAGCAATCCCACAACTGCCCTCCCCCATCACGCTCTGCCCCCACCCCGCTCGTTTATCACAATTTTGGTTAAAATAATACTCAGGGTTCAGTGTTTGTGTGGTTGGAGCAATGTGGCCAGAGTTGAGCCACACGTTCATTACACGTCGTGTACCATGAAAAAATGGCCCTCTCTGCTCGTCCTGGGAGTTAATAAGTGTCGGGCTGTGTCAGTCTGGGTGTGATGCATGCGTTACTGATTCAGTCCCAAGCCCTGGGCGTTGGGTTTGTGTGAAAACAAACCTCCACTAGCTTTGTAAAAAAGAGCATAAGGGCTGGGCACCATGGCTCACACCTGTAATCCCAGCTGCTCAGGAGGCAGAGGCCAGGAGGATGAGGTTCAAAGCCAGCCCGGGCAAATAGTTCCATGAGACCCTATCTCAAAAAACCCTTCAACAAAAAGGGCTGGTGGAGAGGCTCGAGGTGAAGGCCCTGAGTTCAAATCCCAGCACCACAAAAGTAAAATAAAATAAAATAATAAAGTAAGACCTGCAACGTAGTGGCTTTGTGTCTTTCACAGATGGTGTCTTCAGAGCGAAGCCCCCTTTGCTTCCTGCCCACAGACGCCCAAGCCCAGGCCTCCCCTCCACCCCCTTACCCCACGCCCCCGGAGCTGCCCCCGTCACTCCTGCAGCAGCCCCGTCCCCAGGAGCCCCCCGCTCGCCCCAACTTCCAGCTGCTCCCGTCCCAGGTAAGCCCTGGGGAGCCAGGACAGGACGGGCGCCCCCTCCTCTTCCCGAAGGGCTTGGCGGTGACCAGCTTCTTCCCAGCCCTGGGCTTTGACCTGCAGTCGGTGAGGTCAGGCCTGGCCTTTCCTCAGAAGGTGGGTGACCGCCCGGCCTCCCGCCTCGGTGACCACAGGCCGTTCCCACGCCGCTCCCCTGCTGTCCGCTGTTCTGAATGGCCCCGGCCTGCAGTGCTGGTGGCACTGCCCTCTGTCTGGCCAGGCCTCCGCACAGGGCCCCTGAGCGCAGGGACACCTAGACAATCCTTCACCCTGGAAGGGGCACAGCAGCCAACTGCTCAGTCCCCTCGTGTTGAGGAAACTGAGGCACAGGGAGGGTCACTCCTGCCCCAGTGGCAGAGTGAGAAACTGCAGTAATGTGCCTGTGTGCCCCAGTCGTGCGGCCCCCTAGGGAGCTTGGCCCAGGCGGGTCCTTCTGTATCTTCACTGCCCACGTTTTTAGAAGGGATTTTTTTGACACTGTCCTGGCTGTACCTCTTTTATTTATCTATTTATTTATTTAGTGGTTCTGGGGTTCAAACTCAGGGCCTACACCTTGAGCCACTCCACCAGCCCTTTTTTGTGAAGGGTTTTTAGAGACAGGGTCTCATGAACTATTTGCCTGGGCTGGCTTTGAACCCTAATCCTCCTGATCTCTGCTTTCTGCGCAGCTGGGATTACAGGCGTGAGCCACAGGCCCAGCTGTCACCTCTTGGTTTTATAGTGTTCAGTAAGCATGGATCAGGCTCCAGGATGGATTAAAGAGTGGAGGAAGGACTTGATAGTAGTAAAGTGAATAAGCACAGCTATTTCCTAAGTAGGCTGTGGGGAAGCCTTGTGATAAGGACAAGGAGTCTTTGCCTCCCTGTTTTGGGGGTTTGGGAGTTTTTTCTGCGGTGCTAGGAATGAAACCCAGGGCTTCACTCATGGCCAGCAAGGGCTCTACCAGCAAGCCACCCCTAGCCCTGCCTCCCCATTTCCTAAGGAGCCCATTTCAGTCTGGTTGAGAATCTGTGTTTCCCTGAAAAATGACAGGAACTCCTTTTGAGACTTTTCGTCTTTGTTTTTTGTGGGACTGGGACTTGAACTCAGGGTCTGCACCTTGAGCCACTCCTCCAGTCCTTTTTTATGTCAGGTATTTTCGAGATGGGGTCTTGCAAACCATCTGACCAGCCTGGCTTTGAACCTCAGTCCTCCTGATCGCTGCCTCCTGAGTGGCTAGGATTACAGGCGTGAGCCACAGTGTCTGCCTTTTGAGACATTTTCAAGACGGTCTGGAAGATTAATTTCAGGAAGGCCCTTTTTCTAGCCAGTCCTCACAGAGGCTTTATCACAGGGCAGCGCTGCCTGGGGTCCCGCTCTGAGTGTGCAAGCGAAGGTCTTCCACTTTCTTGCTTTTCCAAAAGCCAGAGAGGAAAGAGTCCAGCCTCCCTTGGTCACAGCTGGAGCCTTTGAAGGGCTCCAAACATGGCAGTTTGCAGAGGACTTGTTGAGGTCTGTGCATGCTGTGGTCCTGCTGTCTCTTGGGGTCACGTAGCAGGCTATGGACGGAGAAAAGCCACTGACATTGTGGACCTCAGGGCCCCTCGTCCGCCCCAAGGGTATTCTGCAGTAACTGCTGGGCCTTAGAAGGGCTGTGGGATGAGGAGCACTTGGCACTTGATCCTCTGCTCCTTGGACACAGACATGGCTCCTCACGTGTGACCTTTGGTGCTTCCAGATGCCCCTGGTGCAGCAAGGCCACCGAGAGCCACAGGACTCATTTCATCTGAGACCAAACCCGTATTCCAACTGTGGGAACTTCCCGAACGCCATCCTGACGGGTGAGTTGGGCCGCCCTTGCTGCTTCACTGGCTTCGTTGTGCTGGGTTTTTACCTTTGTAGGATAGTTCAGAGCATGACACCATAGAAAGAAGTTCCCCGGCTCCACTTTGCTTTTGTTTCGCAGTGCTGGGGTTTGAACTCAGGTCTACACCTTGAGCCACTCCCCCAGCCCTTTTTTTGAGATGGGTTTTTTCGAGATAGGGTCTCACAAACTATTTCCCCAGGTTGGTTTCGAACCACAATCCTCTTGATCTATGCCTCCTGAGTCGCTGGATTTCAGGCGTGAGCCACCAGCTTCCACTTTGCTTTTTGAGACGCAGGTGTTCAGCCCCAGAGACCATAAGACGTGGGAAAAGGACCTGCTGGCCAGTACTGAGTCCCAAGTGACTAATGACCATCCCTAAAAGAAAGCCTGCAAAGGGAGGCTTTGGGAGCTTGGGAACTGACCATCCAGCATACCAGTTCCAGCCAGATATAATGGCTCATGCCTGTAATCCCAGCTACTCAGGAGGAAGAGATTGGGGGATAACAGTTCGAGGTCAGCCCAGGCATAAAGCTCATGAGACCCTATCTCAACCACGCCTGTAATCCCAGCTACTCAGAAGGCACAACTGGGAGGCTCACAGATCAGTCCAGCCTGGGCATAAACACGAAACCCTATTTGAAAAATAAATAAAGCAGTCAGGCGCTGGTGGCTCACACCTGTAATCCCAGCTACTCAGAAGGCAGGGATCAGGAGGATCATGGTTTGAAGCCAGTCCTGGCAAATAGTTCTCAAGACCCTATCTCAAAAAAAAAAAAAAAAGTCGAAAAAAAGGACTCGTGGAGTGGCTCAAGCAGTAAGAGCACCTGCCTAGCAAGCGTGAGGCCCCGAGTTCAAACCCCACTACCACCACCAATAATGATAATAGTAATAAAAGAGTAAAAAGAATTCCAGAGCAAGAGCTGTAGGCCTGGGAGTGGTCAGTATGTGGGACCTTGCTGTCCTGGGTGGGAAGGTGACAGGATAGTGTTTTGGGGAGTGCCATCAGTTGTTCTGTGAGTAGTCTGTGGCCCTGACACCCCCTAACCAGCCCTGATTTCCCCTCCCCGCGCCTTTCAGAAGATTCGAGCACCAGCCTGTTCAAAGACCTGAGCAGTGCGCTGGCTGGCATGCCCGAAGTCAGCCTGAGCGTGGACACTCCGTTCCCCCTGGAAGAGGAGCTGCAGATCGAGCCCCTGAGCCTAGATGGACTCAGCATGCTGAGCGACTCGAGCCTGCTGGACCCCTCCGTGGAGGAGGTGTTCCGAGCTGACCGACTGTGAGCAGGATGCAGGGAGAGGAGAATCCTCGAGACAGCCATGACAGAGAAGAGGCGAGGGGACCAGCGGGCACCCTGGGCCTCGTGGCCCCAGGCCTTCCCCTGAACTCCAGTCTCAGACCCCGCAGAGCTCCGTCCAGCCTCCCAGGCCTGTGCACAACTTGTACCGCTGCTGCTTTGCGGCTTCTGGTGACCTGGGAGCTCACCCACCCCTGTCCCGCCCATCCTTTATTGACCCCAGCTGGTCATGTGTAAAAGGAGAGAACAGCGTTGACCGGGGTAGCAATGTGTAGTGCCCACGACCACGGGAGACAGGACCTGGCGTGGAGCAGTCAGGGCCCGGGCCCGGGAGCTTGCTCAGCACCCATTGGCACCACAATGCTCCTCCCTGCAGGGACAGGCAGGGTGCCCTGGCTGACACCATGGCTCCCTCCAATGCAAGCGGAACCCCAAGTGCAAAGATTGCTGACCTGGGCAAGCTGTGTGTTCCTCCCAGTTTGCAGTCACTTTTCTGCTGCTTCTCTGCACCTTTTCCCGTGGATGGGAGGAAAAGGAAATCTGTTTATTCAGTCAATGAAGAGAGCCCCCTGGTAACAGGTGAGCCTGAAAAGAACAGAGGTTGAAGAAGAACGAGGGACCATAGGCTGTCCTCACGACAAACTCTGGACAAGCACAGGCCTGTGTCCCTCCCGGCCAGCTTGAGGTCCTGTGAGCGCAAAGCCACTGAGCTGCCCTGTCCCTCCCCACCAGAATGGAAGCTCCTAGAGGGCAGGGCTGTGCCTTCTTCCTCTCCCAGCCCTTCATATGACAAGTGCCTGGCACGGAGTAAGTGCTGTGTGATGGCGTGCCCGTGCACGCACGCAGGAGTGAGTGAATCCGCCTCTCCATGAGGCCGTCTAATCTGTCGCTGACCCTGACCCTGCCAGACCTCAGAGATTTTAGCATTTCCTGTGCCTTTGCACTTTCCTTGCTGTTAGCACTAGGTGCCAGGTCACCACCAGTCTGGGTCCCCGTTCTCCCGGGCAGTGTACCCCGCAGCAGGTAGCTGGGAGCTGTGCTGAGAGCATCCAGAGTGGCAAGTGTGGGCCCTGCAGGAGCCTGGCTACACCTCCACCTTAAAAGATTGTCCCTCTCAGACCCGTGTTTTGCTCTAAATTGCTTCAAATAGTCAGTTGATAGTAATTGGAGGCCATTCAGCAAGCTAGCATTATCCCGTTAACTACCAGAAACTAGTTTCACCGGATTCCACCACGCCTGCCTCCTTGTACCCAGGCCTGCACAGGAAGTTGTGCCAGTGCCCACCTAGCACCACCTGGGAGGAGCAGGAGGACACTGGAGGAGACGCGGGACGCTGGCACCTTTGCTTGCACACGTGCTGCCCTTCCCTGAGCCCCAGGGGTGTGACTGAGAGTCACGGCCCACTCCCACCCAGAGAAGCAAGGCTGCCCAAGGAGGAAGCTGGCAGTGTGTGCTATGACAGGAGCCCTGGCCACAGGACCCTGGCAGGTCAGCCTCCGCACACAGAGCCCACTTCTCTTCTGTCTTCAGCAGCCTCGTCTCCACTCGTGCAAAGTCCCCTGACTCTGCCACCTTCCCCTGGAACCCTGGTTCCCGTTTGCTCCAATGTCTGCTGTTGAATTAGGGAATCAAACTAGAGTCCTCCTTGCTTGGTTTCCGCCTCAGGACAGGCCACTGGCCTCCCCTTGCAAGCCTTAGGCTCACTTAGACTTTCAGGTCCCTTGGTGCTTCAGATCTTGGCGGGGAGGGGTGTCAAAGAAAAAGTGCCTTTAAGTTGTAATGACATCCAGCACCCTAGTGCGCCAACAGAAGCCAGCTCCTGGGTCAAAGGTCCCTGAAATCTGATCTCGCCTTTCACAGGGAGTGGTGCTGATGTAAGAGGTGTGGTTTTGAAGAAAGGAGGTCCTGCTCTTTGCATTGTTTTAGCCACAGGGATCTTTGTGTCAGGCCCAGGTCACTTTGCCCACCAGCCCCACCTCAGAACGGGAGCCCCCCGGTTGCACTGCCGGGGTCCTTCTGCAGGTGAGTGTGCAAGCGAAGGCCCCCAGGGAAAGTTGATGAAGAGGCACTGTGATTTAGCCCTGATCTAAATTAATGGACAGCGTCCACCTGTAAGCCTGCACTCACTTCTGCCTTCGTGACACACCTGTCACGTCCTCAGCGTTGGAAGTGGCTACAGACTTTGCAAAATCGACTTTCCAATGTGTACTTTTGTCACAAGACGTCAGTCTGACCGCTCACGTACTGGCAGTTAAGCAGCATAGAACTCAAAGCCTGTCCGCGTCGCCATTTCTCCTCCCGTGTGGGTGAGTTTTTAGGGTTAGGGTGTCAGGAGAAAATGTCCCCGACCCTGTCGAGAGGAACACCCACGCCCCTGGGCCGTCTCGTTCCTCCCAATCTACCGGGTATCCCCGGAGCTGAAAGCCGTGTATTCGAGTCCGCGCGTGGGTGTGAAGACATCCCATTCTCACTCCGTGACACTCCCAGCTTGCATGGCTTCGTGGACAGGACCGTCACAGCAGCTCATCAGACTTCCTGCCAGTCTCCCGACTCCCAGGACCCCTCGTTAACAATATTTAAAGGTTGGAATCTGTGTAAAGTAGCTTCCGAGTTTTATAATGCATCATTTTACATCTTTCGTAATTAAAAGCAGCACAATGAGGTTGTATCTGCTTTCAGTGTTTTTCTTCTCCCTCAGCTGTGATGAATCGCTGTTCTCCCTCCCCCCCCCTCTCTCTCTCTCTCCCTCTCTCTCTCTCTCTCTCCCTCTCTCACACACACACACACGCACACACACACTTCTGCCTGGTTCAGCCAGCAGTTACCAATTTCTGGCCCCTGGCAGGCCGGATCGTGCACAAACCCACTTGGTGAATTTGCGTGCGGTGCTGGGGATCGAACTCAGGGCCTTGCACGCGCTAGGCAAGGGCTCTACCATGGAGCCACATCCGCAGCGCGAGTTTTCCTGCCGCGTGTGCAGGCCACGTAGTTCACTTAAAACTGGGTGCCGAGAATGAGGGCTTCCTGGACGTGGTTCAGTCTGTCTCCCTCGTCCCCGCTGGAGGCCCCACTCCTTCCTCCCCAGCTGCTGTGTCCCGGACTGGCCTGACCCTCCCAGACCAGGCAGGGTCACAGCACAGTCTCCTCTTCTTCAGCCACACCTGTTGCTGGTCATGGAGGTGACTCAGAAAAAGCCACTCTGTCCTCACTTCCTGAGCCCCCGTTCTTTGACCCACTGTGAATTCTGTCCCTTGCCCTTTCTCTCCATCCCGGCCTGGTCCAGCAGGTTAGTGGCCTCGGGGACATCCCCTTGGCAGCTTCGTCCTGCTGACCCCCCACTCCTCGCGGCCCTCACTGGTTCACAGGCCTCTCTTCCAGCAATTCCAAACTTTCAGGGCCAGCTTTCTCCCATCAACCCCCTCCCTGATTTGTCCCCTCTCCATAAATGAGCCCAAATCTGTCCCCACCAAGCTCCTTCATCCTCCTCGTCCGCTGCCTCATCTGGAGTCTCATTTCTCACAGGCGCCATTGATCTGATCGCCAAGGACTTGCTGCCCTGCCCCCTCCCATCCCACCTCCTTCTTAGCCCTGTCCATCAGCCTCTTCTGTCACCTCAGTCCCCTTCCTAAAGCAGATGGAAAACAGCCTTTCCCAAGCCCGGCTTCCTTTCCCAGAGGAGGAGCTCGTGCCCAGCCATCCTCGCCTCCCCTTGCCACACCCAGTCTGACCCAGTGTCAGTCCCTGTTCTACTGACCCTTGACCCCATGGTCACTCCCTGTACAGCAAATCCTCTCTGGCTCCAGTAACCCTTCCCTTGGCCCTCGTCTCGTATGTGTGTCCTTCATCTTTTCTTTGACTCAGTTGTCCCCAGACCTCCTTCTCCAGGCACCAGGCTGATGGGGCTCAGCCCAGCCCTCTCTCCCTTCCTGCCCGGCAGCTCGGGCTCCCTGCACGCCAGGCCCCTGCCCTCGCTGGGCCTTTCAGACCCCTCTGCATGGGGAGCCCTCCCATCACCGCCTGTGACACCCACCCTCCCCTCGGGGCTCTGAGTCCGTGAGGACAGGGACCATGCCTGGTCATCTGAATTCCACGAGCCGGGGACCAGCACGGAGTGTTTTCATTATGGTTCCCCAGAGTCCATCCTGTTCTCCTCCTCTGGAAGCAGGGTCTCCACCCTGTGCTGTCCTCTACGTGCCTCCAGTGCCTCCACCTCAGATCCGGCCGGAGCCCCAGTGCATGGCCTCGGTCCCCATTCTCTCCCTAGCCTTTGACAGCCTCTCTCACTCCCCTCATCTGCCCCACGGGGAGCTGAGCAGAGTGGCAAATGTCACTCTGAAACGGAACAAGCACCCCCATTCCATGGCGTAGGGAGGATGAAATGGGCTTGTATAACTCCAACACGTAGAATCGTGTCCCACACAGCTGGAGGTGTGGCTCGAGTGCTAGAGCACCTGTCTAGCAAGCACGGAGCCCTGAGTTCAAATCCCAGCACTGTCAAAAACAACATGTGCCCAGCACTTTATAATCACTCAATAAGTGTCAGTTATTCTAAGTATTAATGGTTATTTGTTGCATGCATCTGTCATCCTTAGAGTTACTGAAATACTAAGTATACATCCCGGGCTTATTTTGTTTCTGTTTGTTGAATGAGTGCTGTCCTCTATGCAAAGATGGAAATACGGTTTGCAGTAGCCGTTCTCTGTGGCTGTGTCCCAGTGTGGACACTAGAGGGAGCTGACACTACAGGGGTGGCCCCGAGGACCTGGAAACAACCTGAGGGTTGGTGGGGCACTGTGAGAATTGAAGCCTGTGACGACAGAAGGGACAGAAGGTAACAAGTCTTCTTAGCACCACGCATATCACGTGTCCCTTACAGCAACCTGAAAGCGATGCAGGGCAAGGGTGACTTCTTGGGTTTACAGATGAGGAAACAGGCCCAGCGAGGCTCAGGCTCGCCCCAACAGTGGAGGCTCACAGCTCTGCCCCACTCCGAGGCCTCCGATCTTTTGCGCACGCCCCGCTTGCCACAAGGCTCTGTCCCCACACATAGCAGGACAGGTAGGGGGTTGGAAAATTTTCCAAAAATGGCCTCATACGATCCATGCTGTTTTTAGAGACAGTACTTAACAGAACAAAAAGAAACCTAAGTGTAACCAAAGAAATTGCTAAGCCACAATGGTTAGGCTGCTTGTCACGCTTCTAAACGATGTCACTGCAGCAAAGGGTTCACTCTTCCCGCAGGTGGCGACAGTGGTGGCCTCTCCGCCAGCCTGCAGCTTAGCTCACGGCCATTTCCTAGCTCCTGCCCCTCCCCAGTTTCAGGAGTTTGTGTTCTACATTGTCAAGGTTTACACTAGTGACATCCTGTCGGGTCACCTCACCGTCCTTACCACGATTGTCCGGCCTCCATTCCGTGCGCGGGTCCCCCGCTCCTGGCCTGTCGTTTGGAACGCCTTTCCCACTCCTGAGTTGTTTTCATCCACCCCTCGGCCCCCTGGGCTTTGTTATCAGGAGTCTTTTCAAGAAAGGCTGAACTGCTCACACCACAGGGCACGGCCACTGGGCCTCGTCCCTGACGTGGGTGTGGCCAGGCTGTACAATTGGCTCATTTATGCCCAGTGAAACACACATAAAGGGCACCAACCAACACGATGCCGTCCAATCTGATCACTTGCTAAAAATAAACTGCGTCTCGAGCTTGTATTTGATGACACATAGTTGAAGTTTTAGAATTTGAAAATAGCCCAGTGCCGTGACTCACGCTTGTAATCCTAGCTCCTCAGGAGGCAGAGATCAGGAGGATCACGGTAAGAGGCCAGCCTGAGGAAATAGTTCACGAAACCCTTTCATGAAAAAACCCATCACAGGAAAGGACTGGCAGAATGACTCAAGTGAGAGCGCCTGCCTGGGAAGCATGAGGCCTTGAGTTTAGACCCCAGCACCAAAAAATAAACAAACAGAATTCGCAAACAAAGAAAATGACGGGATGAAGGCCTAGAGAGTTCAGTGCTCAAAGACAGGACATGCCTGTCTTCTGGCTCAGGGAAAGTCAACGCCTGCCTCCATGCCCGCCCCCGGCCATATCCCAACAGTCCCCCCACTCTTACCCCCGCGCACACCAACCTGCACGCTTCATTCCTGTCACAGCAGTGCCCTCTCCCTCCTTCACTGGGGAAAATCCAACTTCTCCTTCAAGGCCTATGTCAAAGGACACCTCCCCCATGAAGACTTCCGGTGAGGTTTGGATAACTGGCCTGCACATATTTACTCTTCCCCTTCCCCCTGTGGGAGAAGGGTACCTCCAGGCCCTCCCCACTCACCTTTTTCTTTTTCAACCACTTCAGCTGTCCCCCTCCACCATCACCTCCCAATCCCCAAGCCTAGAGAGCAGGGGCCTTCAAGCTTTATGGCAGGCCCCCCTGTGGCTGCCTCCAGGCCCTTTTGCTCTGGACTGTGCTCTGTGACTTGCTTGGTGACACAGGCTGTCATCTGGTACATCTGCCATTGCCAGGAGTAGAGCTTCTCCTTGGTGGCCCTTGGTTATAGAAGAACAAGAGAAAGGACAGACCTCAACCAAACTTGTGCCCGGGGGTCAGTTTAGCCAGATCCACCCAGCTGAAACTAGCAGTGCTGCCCTGAGAGGTCTGCAGCACAGGAGGCAGAAATAAATGCTTAGAACAGTAAGCCATTGAACTATGGGGCCGTTTGTTATGCAGCAGTGCCGTGATCAGTAGCTGACTGATACACATTCTGTTTCCTCCTTGTGCTTGAGTTGTGCTTGGTTCTCAAGACTTCCTTGCTTAACTGAAGCGCTTATTTTGTTGAAGAGGATCTGCCTTTCCACTGGTCTATGAGCAACTTGAGGCAAAGTGTGTGTCTGATTCAATTCTGACACCCCAGTACCCTACTAAATGGCCAGGGTCATCCTTCTATCCTTTCCATCTGCACCCTGTCCAGTGTCACTGGAAGTCAGCACGGCTGTCCACCTTGGTCCTTGGATCTGGCAATAGAATAATTCAGGTAAGACGCAAAAATGTAGAGAAAGTACAGCAAAGTTTTTTCAGAAAGAAATACACTTTCAGTAGACTGAAAGCACATCATCTCTAGAGTGAGAACGACGACGGCCATTATTTTTACCCTGGCATCAGTTTTTATTGAGATGGAAGGGGCTTGGAACATCAAGTCCCTTCCTAAAACCAGCCCGCAAGGCTGAGGTCACGGTTAAGGTCACAAGGCTAGGGCAGACGTACAGATGTACAATATGTCGATTATGGGGTCCAGCTGCCCCACAGACACGGTTTACAAGCCTGGGTCTTTGTTTTGTTTCAGGAGCTGAAGTCCGCCTGCCTTGGGTGGGTGACTCAAAAACGTTGCGACATCCCACGACCTTGGTGGGCCGTGTTGGTCCTAACGGGCTGTTAAAGTCCTTTCCGAGACCGTGCTGACTCCTCCGTCCTTTGCACGTCCCCATCGCTCGTGGCTGACTGCTACCTAAAGTCAGGACGCCCCAGTCGGAGTGGAGAGCCCGGGGCCTCTGCTTCCAGGACTCACCCGGAGGTTTGGACGAGAACATTCGATGTTCAGGGTGGGACCCTGAGCACTGGTGTCACCACAGGAGGAAACAACTCAGAGCACAGCTGGTCTGACCCAGGAGCTCCAGGGACCGCAGTGGCCACTTTCCTGGCCACGCTGGCACATGAAAACAGGGAGATATGGCTAAGTGTGGTCTCCCCTTACCCACCTGGGGCTCCTCCCGAGATGCTCTGCCCATGTCTGAAACCAAGGATATTCCCAGCCCCGCATATCCGGGCTTTTCCTGTGACAGACACAGAGATTAACAACAACGATACTAAAACAAAGACCGATAACAAATACCTAAAATTTGTGAATTCTAGCCGGAGATGGTGTCATGCACCTCTAGTCCCAGCTACTTGGGAGGCTAAAACAGGAGATGGCTTGGGCTTTGGAGTTCAGGGTCAGCCTGGGTAGCATAGTGAGACCCTATCTCAAAAAAAGAAAATAAGAGGCAGGCACTGGTGGCTCACACCTGTAATCTTAGCTACTCAGGAGACAAACATCAGGAGGATTGTGGTTTGAAGCCAGCCCAGGAAAATAGTTCTCAAGACCCTATCTTGAAAAAACCCTTCACAAAAAGGAGCTGGCGGAGTGGGTCAAGGTGAAGCCCTGAATTCAAATCCCAGTACTGCAAAATAATACAACAATAACAAGAATAATGATGATGAATTGTTTATTTCTGGAATTTTCCATTGAATATTTTTGGGTCATGGCTGACCCCAGGTGACTGAAACTGCAGAAAGCAAAACCGTGGATAAGGGGGTTCACCTTATCTGTAGGGGTGACAGCAGAGAGAAAACCGACTCTTGGAAGTGTCTTGGAAATCTCCAGGCAGCCCAGCATTCAGGCTGGGCCGTGGTTACTGTGGCTGCTTAGAGTCAAGTTTAAGGTGAGAACCATAAAAAAAAGAGAAAAAAGAGAAAAAAGCTGAGCAGGGAAGACTTGAAAAACTTGCCCAGAAAAGGACAAAATAAAATGCAGGAAAAGGGCAGGGCCGAGGGAAGCATGGACCCTGAAAACACGAGGGTCATTAAAAAGAAGCCAAGACCTTTGCTTGGGGACACAGGAGAGAGACCTTGAGGGCACCCCACTCATCGGAGGCTCGAGGGAACCAGCCCGCTGCCCTCCCCGTTCCTGGCAAGGTATTTCCCCTCGCCCACCATCCGGGCACTCGGAGGCTGCTGGGGGCCTGGATGCTGCTGTTGCTGGCGGCAGACCTTGGTGCTGGTCTTTGCAGACATGCAGAATACAGGTGTTGGGGGTTATGGAGGCTTCCACCCAGATTTCAAAGGAAAGCCTGGCAGGCCGGCCAGTGTGTGGCAGGGTCAGAGTCCCCGCATTGCCGAGGGAGCTACATAAGGAAGGCACCATGAGGGTGAAGCTGAAGGTGTAAGGCAGACCCAGAAAGTCAGACGTGCCAGGAACGTGGGGCATCTGCTGGGCAAAGCCACAGACGTCAAATGGAGGTCACCCGAGCGAAGCCAGGTGAGCTTGCAATGCCTAGGGTGGGGCTGCCCAGCTGGCAGAATCTCGCGGACAGCACCGCGTGCCCAGTGGAGCTGCAGCGTTTCCTTCTTCCTGTGGAGCCCTCCCTCCTTCCTGCACCCCATCCCTCCTTTTTGGAATAGGATTGTTCACTCTGTACCATTGTATATGGGAGTACGTAATGTTCTTTTGATCTTTCAGCCAAGGGTTTGCCTTGAGTCTCAAAAGAGACTTTGCACTTGGACTTTTGAGCAGTGTCGGAGCTCATGCACCTTTTGGAAATTCTGAATGCACTTTGTGTTCTGAGAGGAACATGGGTGTCTGAGGGGCCAGGCGTGCAATGTTTTGGCTTCAGGAGGCGTGGGTGGGTGCAAAGTTGACAGAAGGGTGGACGTGGACCTAAGGTGGCTAATCTTAATTGCCTGCTTGATTAGATTGAGAAGGGCACACCTTTGGGTGTGTCTGTGAGGGGTTTCCAGAGGGGATTAACTAAGGGGGAAAGTGACCCACGCTGAAAGGGGGAGAAAAGCGGTAGCTCTCTAACATAGGCATTCTCTCTCTCTCTCTCTCTCTCTCTCTCTCTCTCTCTCTCTCTCTTTCTCTCTCCCCACCACCGCCCGCTTCCTGGCCACCATAATATGAGTTTCTCTGCTCCAACGTGCCCTCCCCACCACAATGGACTGAAACTCTGAAACTGTGAGCCAAAATAAATCTTTCAAAAAAGTCCTAGCTGGGCACAGTGGCTCACTCCTGTAATCCTGGTTACTCAGGAGGCAGAGATCTGGAGGATCACGGTTCAAGGACAGCCCAGCAAACAGTTAGCAAGACCTCAATCTCAACCAACAAAAAGTTGGGCCTGACGGCACACCTGTCATCCCAGCTGCTCAGGAAGCACACATAGGATTGTGGTTCAGGTATAAAAGCATGAACCTATTCAGAAAATAGGTTCCTTTCAGAAGCGAAAGGAGCTGGCAGCCTGGCTCAAGTGGTAGAGTGCCCACCTAGCAAGCACAAGGCCCTGAGTTCAAATCCCAGTCCTGGAATGGAGATCTCAGAAAGCTGCTTTGCGCAGTGCTCACGTGTTCAGAGACGAGGGCTGTCTCGCTACTATGACACAGAGGGGCCCAGGAGAAGGAGCACCAGGTGTCTGAATCCTGGGACTGAGAGGGGTGACTCCTTAGCCACCCTGTGCCACCCTGTGCCACCCTGTGCCACCCAGCGTCTTGCGGTGATAATCTGGGTCCCACCTAGCCTTGAAATGGACCATCCAAACCAGGGCCTGTTGAGACTGAAAGGAGGTGATGGTGGCTGACGGTGGAGTCTGTGATCAGAAGACTTCCAAATTCTTTGTCCCGTGGGGGAGAATCCACGGCAGGACACGTGGGTGTAAATGGAGTTAGGGAAGAGAAATACAAAAGGGAGCATGGTGGGCCCAGGTGGGATCGGGAGGCCTTTCTTCCCCAGGAGCTTTCAAAACTTAGGCTAATCCATGGGAAGTGGGAACCAGGTGATTCCCACCCATAATCACTGAGGGGGAGGGGCATGGCGGTCCCTGGCCAGGTGAGGGCCGTGCCTGAGCCACGGGATGGTCAATCTGAAATTCAGTGTTTTTCTATGAGTCCCGAACTTTCCCTAACTCTAGGCTGCCCCAGAGGCACCCTTGGTAATGGTGTCAGGACAAGAGCTGTGTAGGGAACAAGACCTGGGGGCGGTGCTTAGGGCCAGGCTGCGGGCTCTGGAGTTACAGGAGCCTGGATTTAGTCCAGCTTGCAGAAGCAAGTCAGCGGCCTCTCTGTGTCTCGGTTTCCTTATCTCTAAAATGGAGGCAGTGATGCCCAGGAGGCGCTTCCTAAAAGCGAGCTGTTACTGTCGCTGCTCTTCTTTCTGTTAAATGGGTCCTTATTGCCAGCCATCCTCCGTGCTGTTGAGGCGCCAGCTCTCAGGTCCAGGGGCCTTGGGTGACATTTACTCTACTTGCTCCAAGCCTGGCCTCTCCAGTCCCGAGCCTCCTTCACCTGGTTCCCACAGCAAGCTCTGCACACCCCCAGGGGCCTTTTTGCTGGTTCCAGGGTGGAACCGTGCAAACCATAGGCTCTCCCTTCCCTCCCAGAAGCCTGGCCAATGCCACTCAGAGGTTCTCCAGGGGTCGGAAACTTGAATGGGGGAGACACAAGTCTGGCAGTCGCTGAAATTGAGCCACACTGATTGCTCTGTCCTGGAGAGACGGTTCCAGGAGGCCTGGTTCCTCAGGGTCTGTGTGCTGCCCTGCTGACTTCCCCTGGGCCAGAGTGGCTCAGCTGGCCAGGTTGCCATGATAGACTCCCCTGGAAAAGTCTGGAAATGGAGCCTTTCTGTCTCTCCCCAGCCTGAATGGCTGGCCTGCCCCCTGGGCTGCTCTGGCTGACTCTTCTGCCTTCACCTTGGGGTTGGGCAGGGCAGTGGGAGCTGGTGAAAGGTGTCACTTCCTTCTCCAGGTGTTTTCTGAAGCCACAGCTCCCTGGTCTAGCTAGGGGGACTTCCTGTGACACCACCACACATCCCCAGCCATCATCAGCAATGCTCTTTCATCATTTCCCACACGGGGGCCCCACGGCAAGGCCTGGTTAGCTGTCCTGCCCAGTGCTGGGGAGGGTGACAAGGCAGGAGAGCTGGCTACACAGTGAAGACATGCCAGCACCTGGGGACTTCCCAGTCTCAAAAATGCCATCCGTTTCCAAGGGGCATTTCTCAAACTGCTGTGGAAAGCCTCATGGGGCCATGTTTGGAGGGACCCCCGGGGAAAGGCGTGGAAAGTGGTAGGGATGGTGAGGGCAGGATGAGAGAGACTGGAGGGACCATCAGAAGAGAGAGGAAGCATGGGACAAAAACTGAGAGAAAGGACAAGAAAAGAACAAGAGGGCAGCACAGAGCTTCCCACAGGGAGGACCAAGCAGGGGCAGGCTCTGGAACCAGTGCATGGAGCTCTTGTCACAGCTGTTGGTTGCCAGTGTCAAGGTCAGTTAAGAGAATGGCCAGAGAGCGTCCCCTGGTGACCATTCTTGGCCTTGCAGGGACCAGTAAGAAACATCCACTTCACCTGGTGCCATCCAGCAGCCTCTGGGCTAGAAGTCAGTTTTTATTTTTGTCATTAAAAAATGTCTGCCTGGCCATCTCATTTGCATGGTTGAGAATGAAACCCATAATGGAAAGTTCATTAGAAAGGCGGACGCCAGGTAAAATGACCATTGTTAGCAGGTGTTGCGATTCTAGAGCTGAAAGTTTGGAGGAAATCAGATTTAAAACCTGAAAAGACAATAAGAGAAATCAATTTGGGCTGGTGGAGTGGCTCAAATGGTAGAGCGCCTGCCTAGCAAGTGTGAAGCCCTGAGTTCAAACCCCAGTACCACCAAAAAAAAAAAAAAAAAAAAGAGAGAAATCAATTTTATGAATAAAAAGTTACCAATGGAAGGCTGGCAGTGTGACCCAAGTGGTAGAGACCTGCCTAGTAAGTGGGAAGCCCTGAGTTCAAATCCCAGTGCCACTAAAACAAAACAAACAAAAATGGTACAGAGTAAATCAAGATGGTAACTTGAGCACTTGTTCCAACTTTCCCATCTCAACCCAAATTCTTTTTTTTTTTCATTTTTCTTTTATTATTCATATGTGCATACAAGGCTTGGGTCATTTCTCCCCCCTGCCCCCACCCCCTCCCTTACCACCCACTCCGCCCCCTCCCTGTCCCCCCCCTCAATACCCAGCAGAAACTATTTTGCCCTTATTTCTAATTTTGTTGTAGAGAGAGTATAAGCAATAATAGGAAGGAACAAGGGGTTTTGCTGGTTGAGATAAGGATAGCTATACAGGGAGTTGACTCACATTGATTTCCTGTGCGTGGCTGTTACCTTCTAGGTTAATTCTTTTTGATCTCACCTTTTCTCTAGTTCCTGGTCCCCTTCTCCTATTGGCCTCAGTTGCTTTAAGGTATCTGCTTTAGTTTCTTTGCGTTAAGGGCAACAAATGTTATCTAGTTTTTTAGGTGTCTTACCTATCCTCACCCCTCCCTTGTGTGCTCTCGCTTTTATCATGTGCTCAAAGTCCAATCCCCTTGTTGTGTTTGCCCTTGATCTAATGTCCACATATGAGGGAGAACATACGATTTTTGGTCTTTTGGGCCAGGCTAACCTCACTCAGAATGATGTTCTCCAGTTCCATCCATTTACCAGCGAATGATAACATTTCGTTCTTCTTCATGGCTGCATAAAATTCCATTGTGTATAGATACCACATTTTCTTAATCCATTCGTCAGTGCTGGGGCATCTTGGCTGTTTCCATAACTTGGCTATTGTGAATAGTGCCGCAATAAACATGGATGTGCAGGTGCCTCTGGAGTAACAGTCTTTTGGGTAAATCCCCAAGAGTGGTATTGCTGGATCAAATGGTAGATCGATGTCCAGCTTTTTAAGTAGCCTCCAAATTTTTTTCCAGAGTGGTTGTACTAGTCTACATTCCCACCAACAGTGTAAGAGGGTTCCTTTTTCCCCACATCCTCGCCAACACCTGTTGTTGGTGGTGTTGCTGATGATGGCTATTCTAACAGGGGTGAGGTGGAATCTTAGTGTGGTTTTAATTTGCATTTCCTTTATTGCTAGAGATGGTGAGCATTTTTTCATGTGTTTTCTGGCCATTTGAATTTCTTCTTTTGAGAAAGTTCTGTTTAGTTCACGTGCCCATTTCTTTATTGGTTCATTAGTTTTGGGAGAATTTAGTTTTTTAAGTTCCCTGTATATTCTGGTTATCAGTCCTTTGTCTGATGTATAATTGGCAAATATTTTCTCCCACTCTGTGGGTGCTCTCTTCAGTTTAGAGACCATTTCTTTTGATGAACAGAAGCTTTTTAGTTTTATGAGGTCCCATTTATCTATGCTCTCTCTTAGTTGCTGTGCTGCTGGGGTTTCGTTGAGAAAGTTCTTGCCTATACCTACTAACTCCAGAGTATTTCCTACTCTTTCTTGTATCAACTTTAGAGTTTGTGGTCTAATAATAAGATCCTTGATCCATTTTGAGTTAATATTGGTGTAGGGTGATATACATGGATCTAGTTTCAGTTTTTTGCAGACTGCTAACCAGTTTTCCCAGCAGTTTTTGTTGAAGAGGCTGCTATTTCTCCATCGTATATTTTTAGCTCCTTTGCTGACTCCTCCTTTTAAAATGCCCTTGACATCAACCTGGAGCAGCTGTCAGGCCCAGGGCTCCAACCCCATATCCATAGGATCCTGCCCCTCCTGACGGGAGGAACAGAGGAGGGCTCCCTGCCCACTGCCCCATCCCACCTGGAGGGCTGATGTAGGGTGGGCACAGCCGCCCAGCCCAGGACAGAGGACAGCCCTGCGTAGCACCAGGCCTGGAATCACTCTGAGTGGGAGGAGGAAGGAATTTACCCGCGTCACCCCAGGTTGCGGAGGGTTTAGGTGAAGGACACAGAGGCTTGGGAACACAGAAGAAAACCTGAATGCAGAGGAGCCAAGACCCTGGGAAGCGGGGAGGACTGAGGGCCAAGGGCAGCAAATAGTTCTCAAGATGTCATCTCCAAAACAACCAGAGCAAAATGGACTGGAGGCATGGCCCGAGCCGTACAGCACCTGCTTGAAGCCTTGGGTTCAAGCCCCAGTCCCACCAAAAATATATGTATGTGTGTCTACACACATGCACAAAGGGAGCTAAGGTCGATCTGATTTATTTTTGGCAGTCCTGGGGTTTGAACTCAGGGCTTCACCCTTGCTAGACAGGTTCTCACCATTTGAGCCACACCTCCAACCCTTTCGCTTTAGTTATTTTGCGGATATTTTTCTCACAGTTTTGCCTGGCACCAGCCTGGAACCACAATCCTCCTCATCTCTGCCTACCATGAGGCTTGAGCCACCATGCCCGGCAGTTTCTTGCTGAAGAAAGAATTTGCAATGAATTTGGTCCAACCTGCGTGCCCAGTACTGCCCTCATGTGCTCTTCGGTCACTCCTGCCTCCCCACGGCAGCTCCGGCCCTGCATTCTCCATTCGTGGCAAGTGCCCTGTAGAGGAAACCGTTTCTTTATATTTTTGCCATATTTGTACTGCACCTTTTCTATGTTTAGATATGCAGCTACTCGCCCTTGTTGCAGTCGCCTGCAGGAGCTAGCACAGTGCTGCACTGTGTGGTTTTGTAGCCCAGGAGCCACCGGTACACCAGGTAGTCTGGGTGAGGGTAGGCTGTTAGTGTTAGGGCACTCTGTGATGGTCACACGGCAATAAAGTCACCTAAGTGATGCCTCACTCAGAACTTATCCCGTGCAGAGAGATGGTGGCTTTGCTCCAAAACTTTGGGACTTCCTGCGTTCTGTGCTACCCGTGTGTTGTCTCTGGTTCACTTGAGGCATCTGCTCGCTAAGCCCTGTGAGAGCAGGGACCTTGTGACCACCATGTCCTCAGCACCCACAGCAGGACCACCACAGCCAGGTACCCAGGGGACAGTGAGATCATGAGTTGTCACAGGTCCCCTCCCGTCCTGAGTAGGGCTCACCTGCGGGAGTGCAAGCCATGGGAGGTTGCAGAATGACAGAGTGGGACTCCAAAGCCTGGGTGCTTGTGACTTTGGCAAGTACTTTGTCTGTTTTCAATTTCACTTTCCAGAGAGAAGGAATCTGATTGGCTCATCGTGTCACAGGGGGGAGACACCTCGAAGACACCACCATTGACAAGCCTAGCACAATGGGGTCACTTTGGATCTGAGAACTGACTGACACCTCCATGTCAGATGTCACCCCATCTGGTTACAGTTACTCATGAAAATTCCCTAACTCACCCATGCATTTGTACTACACAGCGTCCTACCAAAAACCCAGCACAGCCAGCGTCTCTTCCAAAAAAGGAGACAGACAGATGGCTGCCACTTTGGGTGAGCACCAGCTGAAGTAGGAGGTTTGCCTTCTGGGTCGTCTTGTTCAAACACTACAGATCCTGGGCTCAAACGGTAGAGCACCTGCCTAGCAAGCAGGAGGCCCCAAGTTCAAGCCCCAGTACCACCAAAAAAAAAAAAAGAAAAGAAAGAAAAGAAAAACGCAGACCTTTCAGTGTTAAAGTCGTCCTTCTGATGGTGAGACTTGCACAGGTGAGAAGCCTGTGCGGTCCACGTGAGACCTGTGACAACTTGTCTCTCGGAAGAGAGCGCTGAGCAGACTCTCGGGTCCTATTTATTTATTTTTATTTATTTATTTTTTGTTCTGGGGTTTGGCCTGCTAGGCAGGTGCTCTACCACTTGAGGTATGCCCCCAGCCCTTTTGTGCATTAGGTGTTTTTGTTTTGTTTTGTTTTTTGTTTGCCTGGGGTTGACTTTGGACTAAGATCCTTCTGTCTATGCCCCTCACGCAGCAGGGATTACAGTTGCACACCAGCAAACCCAGCTTGCTGGTTGAAATAGGGTCTTGCCAACTTTTTTGCTCAGGCTGCTTTTAAACCAGGATCCTCCTGATTTCCATGTCCCCAGTAGCTGGGATTATAGGCGTGAGCCACCACAGTAGGTTGGGTACTATTTAAATTGCCCCTTCCTGTCCTCTCCTCCCTCCTCTTTCTCTCAAGTCTCTTTTGGACACACATATACACTGCAAAGTTTAGTGATTTCTTGTTAAACATCCACTTGCTCTTGTTGGATTCAAGGAGGTCCGAATGTAAGAGGAACAAAATTAATCTGCTCCCAGTGAGAGTGTTGTGGCAATATAGTCAGACAGGAAACCAAGCGACACTCGGAGGAGTGGAGAACTCAGATTTTATTTTTACGCCAGCGGGCTCAGATATGTACCTGTGTCTGAGCCCTGAACAAAGGATTCACAAGATATTTCAAAGGTAGTGCAGGGCATCAGGTTACAAAGATGTGCTCAGGTTATGATGCTCTAACCAGTGAGTTAGATGTTTAGGTTAACTGGGCTGGTAGTGAGCTAGGGACCGAATGTTGTTT
Organism: Castor canadensis; assembly: GCF_047511655.1. Lineage (NCBI taxonomy): Eukaryota > Metazoa > Chordata > Mammalia > Rodentia > Castoridae > Castor > Castor canadensis. Next base: position 42,224,218 of record NC_133404.1, on the reverse strand, counting down.
AGGTAAGAACAGCAGGGGATGCCTGCTTTGGAAAGTTTATTTACAAGTAGAGACAAAGAAAGGCAGGAATGGGTGCTTATCTCTGCATGGTGCCTTTCATCTCAGTCCTGAACTTTTGCATGGCTGTCTCACAGTTCTGTCTGAGGTGACAGCTTTTAGTTGACAGTTTACCGTGTTTTACGGCCCTGTTTCCAGGCCATCGTCCTCTTTAAGAGAGCCCGGAGCACAGAGGTAAAGAAGGCCCAGGGACAGCCCCGTTGTCCGGGAGGGGTCTCACCGATTTCAGCACACAGCCGCGGCCTCGGGGAGCCTGGAGCAGGCCGTCCCGCCACGTTGTTCCCGGGAGCGGGAGGAGCAGGAGGCGCCTGTATGACGCGTGGGACCTGAAGGAGAGATTAAAGGGAACAGGGACAGCGCAGCTTCAGGATGAAGTGGGACGACGTAGTGTGGGAAGAAGCAAGCCTTAACCCCTGAGCATCTGCAGAGGGTAAACCAAGGCACAGACTGTAACCCAAAATTTCTCTCTCTCTCACTCGCTCGCTCACGCATGCACACTAACGCATGAACACATTCTGTTATACTTTGTATCATAAGGCGGGGCGTAGTGGGAGGTGGGTCCTGGTGGGAGGCGGGGCCTGTGGGCGGGGCTTACCGGGAGGCGTGGTCTGGTGGGAAAGGAGCCTAGTGGGGCGGGGCGTAGTGGGAGGTGGGGCCTAGCAGGAGGCGGGGCCTGGTGGGAGGCGGGGCCTGTGGGCGGGGCCTACCGGGAGGCATGGTCTGGTGGGAGAGGAGCCTAGTGGGGCGGGGCGTAGTGGGAGGTGGGGCCTAGCAGGAGGCGGGTCCTGGTGGGAGGCGGGGCCTGTGGGGGCGGGGCTTGTCGGGGGCGGGGCCTGGTGGGAGGTCTTCAGGCCTTTGCGGAGGGTCCTTGAAGGGACTGGTGAGACCCCTGCCCTTCCTCTCTCTCTTTTACTTACTGCCATGCAGTGACTGGTTTTCCGTGTCACACCATGTGTGGCCTCGCCACAGGCCCAAAAGAACAGGACAAGACCGGGGACTGAAACCTCTGAAACTGAGCCAGATAAACCTCTCTTTTTCTTCTTTTTTTTTGGTGGACTGGGGTTAAACTCAGAGCTTCGTGCTTGCAAAACAGACACTCAACCACTTGAGCCACACCTCCTGTCCATTTTGCTCTGGTTATTTTGGAGATGGGGGTCTCACAAACTATTTGTCCAGGCTGGCCTTGAACTGAGGTCCTCCGTCTGGATCTCAGCCTCCCACATAGCTAGGATTACAGGTGTAAGCCACTGGTGCCCGGTCTAAACCTTTCGTCTTTATGAGTTGACTATTTCAGGTATTTGTTTTAGTGTCTCTCTCTCTCTCTCTCTCTCTCTCTCTCTCTCTCACACACACACACACACACACACACACACACACACACACACACTTGTAAAACCTACAAGAGCAGTGATTTTTCTGTTTTCTTCTTTGCTATTTCCCCACACATAAAAAAGCACATAGAAGCCAGGTGCCAGTGCCTCACTTTTGTAATCCTAGCTACTCAGGAGGCAGAGATCAGGAGGATCATGGTTCAAAGCCAGCCCAGGCAAATAGTTCAAGAGACTCTATCTCAAAAAAAAAAAAAACCCACAAAACAGGGCTGGTGGAGTGACTCAAGATACAGGCCGAGTTCAAACCCCAGTACCACAAAGAATAAAAAAAGCAGATAGTATACAGTAAGTGCTCAGTAAATAGCTGTCAAATAAATGAGCGAAAGACTTTAAAATGGACTGGCATGGGTCATCTGTGCCAATTGAATGAGAAAGCAACCCAGCCCTGACATTCTTAACTTGGTATAAAATAATTTCAAACAGAAAAAACAAACTTAGATGGCTTTCAAAGATCTAATAATCAAGACATCCTTGCATGTCACAGCCTCTGTCAACGCCTGAGACAATTCATGGTGGAAACCATGAATCCTTAGGAGAAAGTGTCTCCCAGGATCCCTGAGGCCAGCATGACGTCAGTCATGTGGGGAGACAACTGAGACAAAGGTTGGACCCAGGAGATGCCTTCCCAGGCTTCCAGTGGAACAGAGACCGCAGGGCCCCAGAAGGTGGGAACACCTCACGGCTCTACACAGGGAGCCTCTGTCAACCAGTGTCTTTGGGGACACAGGTGGCCAGTGGTGACCAGGTGAATCTGATGAACTCAGCAGTCAGGGGACATCGCTGGCCTCTGCTGCAATGTCAGACCAGCTGGGGAGATTGCAGCCCAGCCACCCCTTACAGTGCCAGCTTTGGATGTCACAGCCCCTTGGTGACCAGAGGAACACTTCGCAGAGCCTGTGGCCCCAGTGTGACACTGCAAAGGGCTCAGGCTGGAAAGCCCCTGCAGAACTGGGACAGGGACGTGTGGGTGCAGTGAAGGAGCTGTGTGGGAAGAAGGAAGACCAGGCTAGTGGAGCCTGGCATATTCACAGGGAGGATGGAAAGGTGGCCAAGGTCTCTGTCTCGGGTCCCCTTGGACACGCAGTCTAGTGAGCCTGAGGCTTCTCAGCTGGGAACAGCTGTGTTCCCCTCCTGAGCCATGATGGCTCACATGGGCCACTTGGGAGGCCCTCCCCATCTCAGTTCAGGAGTGTTTCACAAGCAGCCACACAGAAGGACAGGAGCCACAGAGACCCTGAGACCCAGCCCCCAGGCCTGCTCTGTCCTCTCTCTTCCTGCTACCGGGGCCCTGCCAATGTGGCCTCAGGCTTTGAACCTGTTTTATTGCACACCTACTAGGAGAAAACTGTCACCAAGCCTGCTGTCATCGGGTCATCACTCTGCACAGATCACCAGGGCATCTCTGGGGACCAGCCACCCAGTTCTGAGTGCCCTGGGGTAGTCACCTTGACCTCATCACAATCCTGACACAATGAGAAAGTAGGAAGCACTTTTTGTTCCTTGGGAACAAAAATAAAAACCCAGTCACTTAAGTGTCATCCCTATGGCAGCACTGATTTCGTGACTGGAGACAGAAAAAAATCCCAGTGTCTGAACAAAGAGACATCCTTAGCAAGTTTTATTATCCTGGCTGACACACCAATTTCCATCCCTCTGGGGGGAGAAACACTGAGTGCCCACGCCCTGTCCCCCGAGAAGGGTAAAAATAAATTAGCAGAGCAGACACAAAAGAACAGCCTTAGTTCCCTGGGCTCAAGTACTGTCTGGTGGCTGACGCACCCCAAGTGTTCGGGGACCAGGACAGAGGCCCAGGATAAGAACAAGGGGACTGGAGTCTTTACTCTCATTTCCTGTGTGGGGACCAGGAAATGCTTCTTCCTTTTTTTCCTACTTCTTCCTAATTTATTCTGTTGTAATAAAATAAATCTCTGCTAAAACTAAAAGATAAAAAGAAAGAGAGAGAAAGAAAAGAAAGAAAGGAAGGAAGGAAGAAAGAATGAAAAGAAAAGAAAGGCAGGTGCTTGTGGCTCACGCCTATAATCCTAGTTACCCAGGAGGCAGAGATCAGGAGGATGGTGGTTTGAAGCCAGCCTGGGCAAATAGTTTGCAAGACCTGATCTCAAAAACACCCTCACAAAAAAAAAGGCTGGCAGAGTGGCTCAAGGTGTAGGCCCTGAGTTCAAACCCCAATACCAAAAAGAGAAAGAAAGAGAGAAAAGGAAGGGACAGAGGGAGGGACAGAAGGAGGGACGGAGGGAGGGACAGAAGGAGGGAGGGAGGGAGGGACGGAGGGAGGGATGGACGGAGGGATAGAGGAAGGAAGGAAGGAAGTCTGGGGGATTTGTCCGATGGTGTCAGGGCGGGCTCCCGGCATCTTGGACTGAGGGCAGACATGTGGGGGCAGCCAAAGTGGGGTCTCCCTAGCCCTCTTCCTTTCTTAGTCTATGCCTCTGTGTCTCTCTCTCTCTCTCTCTCTCTCACTCACACTGTGTCCCTCTCTCTTTGTCCTACCCGCTATCACTCCATCACTTGGTCTTAGACTCTGTCTCTGTCTCTGGGGACACAGCTTGCTTCCCTGCAGGCCTGCTGTCCTCTCTCCCTCTCTCTGGACCAGCCAGGCCTCTCAGAGCCTACTGCCCCTTGTCCCCACTCCACAGCCCCAGGGCAGAAGGTGACCGGCTCAACCTTGGTGTTTTCCCCTCGGTGTCATTGGCCTCTTTTGTCCTATGACTGCTGTGGACTTAAGCACGAGTGGGGGTGGGGGCAGATCCCACTTTTGAGAGTGCCAGTGTGCATGGCAGCTCTCAGATAAAAGGACAAAACCACCCAAAGGCATCTCTCTAGGGCAGTGAAAGTACTGTGTGTGCTTAACGGTAGACACATGTCATATATACTGCCCCAACATCTGGAATCACGCCGAGAGTGAACTTATCGTAAACTCTGACCCCAGGGCAGTGATGCATTCAGGTGCTCAGTGACCATAACAAATGGGCCTCTCCAGCGGGGACGTTATAATGGGAGGGGGTGCCTTGCATGTGTGGGGTGGAGGTGTAGGGGAACCCCGTACCTTCCCCTTTACTTGCTGTGAACCTAAAACTGGCCTAAATAAATTTTTTTGGGGGGTGGGAGGAGTACTGGGTTTTGAACTCAGGGTCTTGTGCTTGCTAGGCAGGTGCTCTTTATCACTTCAGCCACTCCACCATCCCTGTTTTGTGTTAGGTTTTTTCAAGGTACGTTCTCATGAACTATTTGCCCCAGCTGGCCTCGAACCAAGATCCTCCTGATCTCTGCCTCCTGAGTAGCTAGGATTACAGGTGTGAGCTACCAGCACCCAGCTTAAAATTTTAAAAAATTAAATAAAAACAACCAAAAAGTTTTTCTTAAAAGCTTCCATGTGCAGAGCTCCCCAAAAGAGGTGTTCCTGGCGGCCCCCGGAGCAGGGCCTGTATCCGTTCCTTCTGACACCTGCACTCCTCTGCTGATTTTATAACTATATATCAGTTCTCAAGGCTTAGCCAAGATTACTTTCACGTGTGACTGTAAAGAAGCAGGTACAAAGCTGTCCCCATTCTCCATGGTTCAGGCCAAAGGGTTTTCTAGGCCCGACAGCCAAGCTCCCCTCTTCACAGTCTCTTCCTAATTTAAAGATACTGTAATTATAGATCATACCTTGACATTGCTGGGATTCCGGGTAAAGATTGGCCCAGGAGGAATCCAATCAAAATATGCAGCTTACTTGATTTAATGTGGCCAAGATTTTATCTTAAAAATTCTGCATGTTGTCAGCAACAGCTCTGGGAGCAGGGCGCTTTCCAGGGCTCTCTCTGGATGCACCCCCTGAGTTTCAGGGACAGAGGGGACAGGCAAGGCTCATGGGTGGTCAGCAGAAGCCCCCTCGAAAGTCACAGCTGCTGGGGGCGGGGGGAGGAGGGCAATTCGTAGGTTCCAATAGGGAAGAGACTCAGCTTTTAGATTCCACACGTTGAGTAAATCTCAAAAGAGATGTCTGGGCCTGTGGCTCACACCTGTAATCCTAGCCACTCAGGAGGCAGAGATCAGGAGGATCACAGTTGGAAGCCATGGCAAATAGTTCTCAAGACCCTATCTGGAAAATACCCATCACAAAACAGGAATAGTGACCTGGCTCAAGCCATAGAGTGCCTACTTAGGAAGTAAGTAGGCCCTGAGTTCAAATCCCATAAAGCCAAGAAAGAAAAGAGAGACAGAGAGACAGAGAGAGAGAGAGAGAGAGAGAGAGAGAGAGAGAGAGAGAGAGAGAGATGGCTGCTTTGGCTCCTCTGTAAGAACATAATGCAATAAAGTTCTCTCACCCTGAGTTTCAGAGAAAGTAATTGTTCAAACTGCCATGACTGAGGCTGGCAGAGTGGCTCAAGTAGTAGAGAGCACCAAGTTCAAACCCCAGTACCAACAAAGACATACAAACAAAACCGGCCATTTCTCACGCAAGGTTTTGTACTCTTCTTAATTCTTTTCAGAGAATTTTGTAAGATCATGTCTAGTTTCAAACTACACAGTGAGAGATGGGCTGGGGCCCGGGTGCTGTCCTCCTACCGTGAACAAAGCAGCTGTAGTTTGATCAGCTTACTTATTTTCCTAGTTTAATTGCTATTTGGTGAGTCTACACTTCACATCTGTTAAACAGCAGCACGCCCCTCACTGAGCCGTGCAAAGGTCAGACTCTCGGCTTCTTTCTCTTTGGGTGTTGACTTCCGTCATTCCAAACGCCGCTTCTGTGTCTGCTGGTTTTCAGTGGAAGTGCCATCTGCCTTCTGACCTCCTGCCAGGGATGATGAAGATTCAACTCTTGTCACCCTCACTGTCCCCTGCACTCTCCTGCACCTGCACACCCTTCCCTTCCATGGCTTCCAAGAGAGTAAGTATCAAACGTTCAATTCAATCAATTCTGCTTATACTATTATGACTACCAAAGACACCAACCTGTCACAGGAAGGGCACCTGGCTCCAAGTGGAGATCAGGGAGAGCTTTCCAGAGGAGTGAATGGCGAAGTGACACTTGAAGACCAAGCCTGTGACAGCAGGAGGACTGAGGAACACAGGCAGGAAGGGTAAAAATGAACAGCAGCCAGGCACCATGGCTCACGCCTATAATCCTAGTTACTCAGGAGGCACAGACCAGGAGGATTGTGGTTCAAAGCCAGCCGGGGCAAATAGTTTGAGAGACCCTATCTTCGAAAACCCTTCACAAAAAAAGGCTGGTGGAGTGGCTTAAGGTGTAGGCCCTGAGTTCAAATCCCAGTACCACGAAATAAATAGATAAAATAAAAAGAGGCAGCAGTGCCAAGGCTCAGAGAGTGACAGAAAGTGTGGTGTGTAACAGGGGACACCAAGAGGAGCTCGGTGGCTAGTGAGCATGGGCCACAGCTGGGATGCTAGCAGGGAGCCAGCTGCCGAGAGTGGCATCCTGGGAGGTGTGTGCAGAGCAGTTGGAGGTCAGATTTGCATTGTAGGAAAATGCCTGTGTGTGGTGCCTGTGGGGGTGGAGGGAGGGTTGCCCCAAAGTAGTCACTCAGGTAAGACGTGATCCTGGCCAGGAGGTGACAGTCAGGCACAGCCCAGGCACCTGGTCAGACAGGAATGCCAATCAAGAGCATAAAGGGAGTCAGGCATGGAGGTTGACACCTTTAATCCCAGCCCTAGGGAGGCTGAGGCAGGAGGATGGTGACTTCCAGACCAGTGTCCTTGGGATACAGTGCACACAGGGCTAGAGCTGAGGGAAACACAACAGGGCTGGACAAGGTGGGGAAATATTTTTTGAATTCATATTCGGCTTCAGCACTTCTGTGAAGCCCTTGGCTTTGTGTGGGAAAATGTTGTGCTAAGAGCTTGCTGTGAGCTGCTGTTGGAAGGTGACACTCTCACTCCCAAAGGGCTGGGAATCAGTAGCTCTCTAGTGTCTGAGGAGGGAAGGCGCCTCACATGACAGGGAGGGCTGAGGAGGTGCCATGGGAAACTAAAGGCAGCTGGAAGAGAAGCTGTGGTGAAAGGAAGGAGGCAATATGGCGCAGGCTGGGCAAGGCCTGACCAGACCCCAGACTTGGAATGCCTTCCCAAGCCTTGGGCGGTTACAGCGCCAGAGTGGAGCGGGGTTGGCCATTGCGAGGGAAGCAGAGAAGAGAGTGCATTGTCTGTCACCATCTGGAGCAGACAGGTAGCGGGCGAGAGGTACCAAGAGAGGAGGCTGGAGTCCCTAGGAGTCAGAAGAAACCAGGAGGCCTTGAGGCCTGCCAGGGGCGAGGTTGGGCTTCCCTGGACTTCGAGTGGTTCAGGGCCCCTCGCCAAACCTCCCAGGATGACATGACATGGTGGAACCCCAGCTTGGGTGGAATCAAAGGGAAAGCGGGGGAGGGCCTCACCTTCTGAGGCCCATGTGCGAGCTATCTGGGGAGATTGGGGTGCAGAAGGGAGAAAGGAGCACCCCAGGGAGAAGCCCAGGACGGTGAAGGGCCCAAACCCAAGACTGTGAGCGCTGGAGCCTCTACTTGATCTCGTGAGGGGACATGGCGGAGGTGAGGGAGAGCCACGTCAGGAGCTGGTGGCAGAACAAGAGCAGGAGGGTGAACAGATGAGTGGGGCGAATGTTCCCATCCTCCAAATCCATCTGTTGAAACCCTCACCCTCAAGGGGATGGTGTTAGGAGGTGGAGCTTTGGGGGAAGTGATGAGGTCATGAGGGTGGAGGCCGTGTAAATGGGGTTACTGCCATCATTAACTGACCCCAGAAATTCCTTCTCTCTCTCCCTCCCTGTCTCTCTCTCCTCTGTCTCTCTCTCCCATGTTCATGTACCTTGGTGGCAGAACACTTGCCTGAGGCCCTGGGTTCAATCCCAGCACCAAAAACGAAAAGACAAAAACATAAAACTAAATAAAAAGGAGGTAAGGAAAAGTAGAGAGAACATGGTACTGCATGCTTGTAATTCCAGCTACTCAGAAGGCAGAGGTCAGAAGCTGGCCACGGAAAAAATGTGAGGCCTCACCTGAAACGCAGACTGAAAGCCAAAGGACCAGGATATGGCTTAGGCAGTAGAGCACTTGCCTAGCAATCCTTAGGCCCTGAGTTCAAACCCCAGTACCACCAGAGAGAGAGAGAAAGAGGCAAAGCAACCTGATCTTGATTATTTATGATTCAGAGAAGCACTGCATGCTGGGTGGGGTAGGCTGAAGGTGTGGCTCAATTGGCAGAGCGCCTGCCTAGCAAGTTCAAGGCCCTGAGTTCAAACCCCAGTCTCCCACACACACATACACACAGTCACATGGGGTTTTTCTCCAGAGTTCCTAGAAAAACTCTTGTCCCCAGATCTTGCCAATCACGGAATACAGAGGGACTGCCCTGAAGGAAGAAAGGGAGTTTTGATTAGAAGGTGTCATTACAAATTATACCTGCTCCCAAAAGAAGGTGTCAAAAGATTCAGAGGGCCCCGTCCCCTTGCAGCAGGTTCTTTGACAGAGAGCACCATGGGCTCCAAAGGATGGAGGGCCCATTTCTCCTTGGGTATTTTTCTTCAAGCACACCAAAGGACAGACGGAATCCAATGTAGAACTGACCAATCTGCACGGTGTTGTCGTGGAGAGAAAGGAGAAAGTGCTGTGAGTCCTTTGGGCCATCTCTGGGTTTCTCGGTGTGGTGACATCTCCTCGCTTCCTTTTTTCAAAGGAATTTTCAAGGTGACAAGCTGTGGAAGGGAGCTCCCCTGGCTTATGTGGAAGGGGCAGACTGAAAGGCAGCAGGGGGAAAATGGGGTGTAGGCAGATAATGTCACCGGAGACTTGAGTGGGAACACTGCTGGGAGGAGGAGGGGACAGGAGACCTGTTGGTTTTACACCAAAAGCTCAGGCCTCAGAGCAGGGGGAAAAGGTGCAGGTGCAGAGCAGCCGGGTATGCGGTGGGGCTGGAGGAGGAAGAGGGAAGAAGCCACCTTCTGGGCTCCCTGTGCCCTGCTCCCCTCATGGCAGCCCAGCGAGGCTATGGGGGCCTCGCGCTGCAAGTGGGTGAACAGGCCACATTGCCACATTGCAGGGACAAGGAGCAGAGAACTCACAGAAGCAACACCAGTAAAGGATGAAAACTGGGCCTGAGGTACCAGCAAGAGCAGAGGCAGGGTCCAGAGCTTTCTGTCATCAGACACAAGGAGTGACAAGTGAAGGGCCTCCCAACAACTCACAGGACTCTGAGCTCTTCCAGTCAGGTTTTCCCCCATGTTCAGTTGAGGAAAGGCTGCCATAACACCAGGGTCGAGCTGTGCTCACGCCAGGGGGCCATTCCCAGAGGCTCGGTGTTGGCTGGTGCGCCGCTAACATCCATTCCAAAGTGTGGGCTGGGTGTTCCTAACGAGTAGTGCTCAGATGGGCCTCCCCACCAGACTCACACTTGGATCAGGAAAATGAAAGGAAGGCCCTACTGAATTGTTGGGACATCTTGGAGCACTTCCTCGGGGACAGATGGGGGAGAGGCTGCGAGCTGACATTTAACAGTAACTCCAAATTGATCAAACATCCCCTGCAATCTGTCCAAGCCAGCCTGGAAGGGGACTGGACTGCCACTGCTGCCCCTCAGGCTGTCTGCTAGCACTGTCCTCCCACGCCACACTGGATTGGGGGTCAGCTGCCCGAGCTCCCACCAACTGTGGCTTTCTGTTAAAACGTCTCTCTCCTCTCTTTGTTGTTGGTGTGGGTTACATGGTATGTTAGTCCACTCAGATCCATAAACAGGGTGGCTTAAATAATTAAAAAAAATTGTTTTCTTACAGCTCTGGAGGCAGGGACATCCAAGACCAAGATTCTGGCTAGCTAAGTTTCATTCTGAGGCCTCCTAGCTTGTGATGGCCACCGTCTCACGATGACCACTCCTTTGTTTTCTCCTGAGTCTATCTTACAAGGACACCAACCAATCCTATTGGATTAGGGCTCCACTCTTGTGACTTGATGTCCTATCGGCCCCATCTCCAAATAGAGCCACTCTGAAGGGCAAAGCTTCATCGTATTAAGTTTTGGGGACACAATTCAGTCTGCAGCACATGGACCAGCCAACCAACTGCTCAAGATCTGATCTGAGACTCCACAGACAGTAGGAAGAGTAAGCTTCCTGGGAACGTGGGAATGTCTGCTGTCTGTTCTGCGTGCAGAAATTCTTCAACTGGAGCTTAAGATTTGGGTCTTTTAGCACAGATTTTGACTTAACATATGAAATATCTGCCACAGGCTCAAATATCAAAGACTTGATCCCCAGCTGGCACTGCCTTGGAAGGTGGTGGACACTTTAGTTGTGGGATCAAGCTGGAGGAAGTATTTCCCTGGGAGTGTGTTTGGGGATACACCTTGTCCCTGGCTCCTTCTCTCTCTCTCTCTCTCTCTGCTTCCTGGCTAGCAGGAGATGAGTAGCCTCTGTCTCCAACTCACCATTGTGTTCTGCTTCACCCTAGACCCAAAGCAATAGATCCAGCCGACTTTGGACTGACATCTCTGAAACTGTGAGCCAAAATGAATCCTTCCTGCTTTTACATCATGTCTCTCAGGTATTTGTCACGGTGGTGACAAGTCTGACTAACACACTGTATGCATGCTACACCTCCATTTGAAAGTGTTTTTAAAATGAGCATGCAGACTACAGAGACAGGAAGAAAGGGAGAGAAAGAAAGGAGGGAGAAGGGAAGGAAGGCAGGAGAAAAGAATAGAAGGAAGGAAGGAAGGAAAGGAGAGTGAGGGAGGGAGGAAGGAAGGAAGGAAGAAAAAGAAGGAAAGAAGGAGCCACTTTGCTCTACCTTCTACCTGGTTCTCCCTGCTATGATATTCTGCTTTGCCACTGTCCCCAAAAACAATGGAGCCAGGCAACCATGGACAGAAACCACTGACACTGTGTGCCAGTGTCTTTCCTCCTCTTAAGATGATTATCTCAGGTGTTTTGTTATAGCCACAGAAAGCTGACCAACACAATTCCTGATACAGGAAACCCGTGTTTTCTCTTCTTCCTAATCAGTCCACCTAGAGGCTCATCAATTTTACTGATATTCTCAAAGAACTGGTTATTTCATTGTTTTGGGGTTTTTTGAAACAAGACCTTGTTATGTAGCCCAGGCTGGTCCTGAACTCATGACCTTCCTGTCTCAGTCTCCCAAGTGCTGGACAGGCGTGCACCACCTCAGCACACCCGGTCAGAGCCCACTTTTGGTCTGTTCATTTTAATGAACTCTTCTGCCTTCCATTGCACTGAGCTCTTCATTGGGATGTAGGATTTTGGTTTGTTTGCCTGCTTGCTTGCTTTGGATTTAATTTGTTCTTCATTCCCTAGTTTTTTAAGATAGAGAATTGATGTGGAATCTTCCTGACCACTGGATCAGGCCTCCCCTGAGGGCAGCCTAATTCTAGACCACCTGCTGTCAGAAATGCTGCACATGGGAACCACCTGGCAAGCTTCTAGAACGAGCCCTGCCTCAGCCCCACCTATGTCAACGACACCACAGCCTTAGGGAATGAGCCCTGGTACCAGGAGCTATCTGATTTCACCAGGTGGTTCGAGAATTTTGTGTGTGTATGTGTGATACCGGAGTTTGAACTCAGGGCCTCACGCTTGCTAGGCAGGCGCTCTACCACTTGAGCCACTCTGCCAGCCCTTGGGGTCAGTATGGATGACAGCAGGTTCTCCACCTCAGCATCTTGACAGGGGGGCTGAGCTCTGAAGGGCATCCTTGCCGTCTACACGACAGGAGACACCAGCTGCTCCCCAACCCCCCCACACATACTCCAGGCTGTGACAACTGAAAATGTCTCCAGACACTGCCCAATGCCCTGGGGTGGCAAAGCCATCCTCATTAAAAACCAGCGTGTCCTCTGGGATTCTGCGGAAGACTGCCTGGAATGACCCAGAGAAAATCTGGCTCCTGATGGGACATGAATGAGAGCTTCTGGTCTTGGTTTCCCCGTTGTCTAATCGGGATCACGGGGACAGAACACAACGGGGCATTATGGGAAACTGTTTGACGGAAGACAAGAGCAGACAGACGCTTTGTCACCAGCAACTGCAAGTCAGCTGGATTCTCACTGCCAAGACCGGCCAGCCTCTGCCTGAACTGACTCAGGTCCCGAAGGTTGCTCAACCCCTGTGTCCCTGCCACCCCCAGGCCTCTTTTTAATGTTGGCCTTGCTTAAGACTCTTTCTTTTACTGTCACTGAGAGAAAGTCCTGTTTAACTCGACCCAGATGCTGAGTGAGTCGTTATGAATCAATAGGACACCACCCCCAACCACCAACATGAATCATAAGAACAAACAGAAATCTTCCCTTCCTGCAAAACAGTAACTAAAATAGCGACTTGCCCTTTCAGAAGAAAATCCACGAGGTTAAGAAGCAGCTTAGGGCTGGGTGTGATGGTGCGCACCTATAATCCCAGCAGCCAGGAGGCAGAGGCAGGAGGCTCTACAGTTCGAGACCAGCCTGGGCTACATAGCAAGATCCTATGTGGGGGGGGGGGTGGGCAAGAAGAATCTTTTTTTTTCATTTTTCTTAGGATATATTCTTTGTACAGGGGAGATTCATTGTAAAAATTTCAAACAGGCCCCCACCATTTCCCACCGCCCTGCAACCCCCTCCTAGAAATAAAACCACACTTTTTTTTTGTGGTACTGGGGTTTGAACTCAGGGCCTCAGGCTTGCTGGGCAGATGCTCCTACTGCTTGAGCCCCAGCCCAACTTCTTTTCTTTATAAAGTTATCCAACCTCAGGTATTGCTTTGTAGTTACATCAAGCAGTCCCATACCCTGCCATCAGGAGGAAGAAGTTCTCAAGGACTGAGGATGGTCTTCCAAGCTAAGCGCCCTAGGACCCTTCTGGTGAAGCCACTTGTCTGTCCTTCCCTGGATTCTGGAAAGGGCACTCTGGTCATCTAGAGGAGTCTGACAGTCTGCCTGTTCTCTCTGGGGCAGTGGGGAGGGCAGGAGGAAGAGCAGCAGCCCAGCTGGACACATGGACTTCAGAGGAAGGTAGGAGAAGCAGAAGAGCGATCCAGGCCGACACACCCTGCAGTGCAGCTCCTTCTCTGCATCCCGGGGCCTCCCACGACCTGACCTTTCTAGATCGCTCTTCAGTGTTCCCTTCCCTCTTGTGAGGGGCTCCACAACCTTCCAGTGAACTTCCCTTGTTCACGAGTGACCGTCTCTGGCACTTGCCACCCCAGTTCTGAGCTACCCATGTCCTTAAAAGGCACGGAGACCTGCATGAGCACGTCCCTCACCTCACACTTGTGCGGGAGTGGCGGGGAGCACAGCTCTGGCCTTCCTTGCAGGGGGGGATTGGAGGAGGGAGCTCAGCGCTCCCTTGGGGACTGTGGCACTGGGCCAGGCGCTGCTTCGTCTGAGAGGGCCAGGATAGGATGCTGACGTGGGACTGGTAACAGGCAGGACCTATGGCAGAAAGAAGACAGGATGATAGCAGAGCGACTCTCAGAGCCCCTCCAGTCTCAGGGATTTTCTGGTGAGGGACCTGGGTGTTGGACACCAGGGCCATTCAGGCTCTGCCGCGGGAGTCCCATGAAGGACCCCTGCCTGGAAGGGGACCCTGGAAGCCATCCTGGTCCTGTCTCCTGACCCTCCATTCTCTCCCATGTCGTCTGTGGCCATCCACACACTTTGGTGGCCCTATGACGGTGTCACAGACCTGCCCTGTCCTACAGTAACTATTTCACTTCTTCAAGGCCCTTCCGTCCCCCTCTCTCCTCGCACAAAATGAACCTCAGACTGCGGAAGGATGTAGGCCATCTTTCAGGGATGGTCCCCATCCTCGTCCCCTCCCATCTGTCCTGTCCTTGGCATCGTGGGAGCTGTAGCAGCCCTGGCCTTCACCACTTGATCCATTAGTGGCATCTCCTGGTTGCAACCATCGAAAATGTCTCCAGACATAGCCAGATGTCCCCTGCAGTGTAAAGTCACCCTTGTGGGAACCAAGTGCTCTGGCCTCTCAGTCACCTGTGGCCACGTTGGGCCCACTGGAAACGCACGCACTTGACCGGCCTCCACTCATCGCTCCAGCAGAGCCCGTTCAGAACCGGTGGTCTGAAGCTGGTCCAGCCTCCCTGGAGACCTCTAGGTGGGAGTCAGACACACCTGAGTCTCCTGGCCCTGGGGCCGCCCTGCAAGTTCTCTGGGTACCCCCCACCAGGTGATGGGAATAGAAAGCAGGCCTCCTGCCCCCCCGCCACTTTGGGGTGCTCAGAATAGTGACCCCAAACTGGTTCCAACAGCTCCCTTCCAGGGCCACCATAGGCGGTCTAGAAGCCCGTGCAGGAATCGAGGAGGGGCTGCCCTACCTGCAGACATGAGGCTCAGCCAACTCCGAGGTAGGAAGAACCCCACATTCTCACCCTAAGCTCATCGGAATGTCTCATCTCTGCCGCTTAGGATTCTTTCTCATTCCTGTTTGTTTCCTCAGCCTCTTCTCCCAAATGACGTGTGAACAGTGTAAATCTCTCCAGAAAAAACAAAGGACAAAAAACCCTGCTTTGACCCCAAAACTCCTTGCAGCAGCCACCCTAATCTCCTCCCCTTCCAAGACAGATTTGCAAACCACGGTCTCCCTCTCCTTTCCTCTCCTCTCACAGGATCAGTCTGGCTTCCCCTCAGCGATGCTCCAAACCAGCACTCCTAAGACAGAAGGCTGGGAAGCGGAGGCTGCTTGGCCTCCTGCTGGTCAGGACCAGGCCATGGCAGCAGCTGGAGGGGACAGGGACAGTGAGCACCACCCAGAGTCATCATGGGGAACTGCAGATGGTAACATGGACCAGGTGACAGTCCATTCTGGCCTCAAGTTCTGGGAGTGCTTCAACTCAACACCTCTTGGCTTTGCCTTCATTCATTCAGTAAATCTCTCTCTCCCTCCCTCTTCTCTCTCTCTCTCTCTCTCTCTCTCTCTCTCTCTCTCTCTCTCTCTCTCTCTCTCTCCCTCTTCACTCTCTCAGAACTGGGGTTTGGACTCAGGGCCTCCCACTTTCTAGGCAGGCGCTCTCCACTTGAGCCACTCTGCCAGCCCTTTTGGCTGAGGTAGGGCCTCAGGGATTTTTTTTTTGCCTGGGCAGCCTGGATGAAGGTCATCCCAGGAGCTGGGGTGACAGGCACATGCCACCAAACCTAGCTTTTTACTGGTTGAATCTCCTGTTGGCCTGAGCTGGCTTTGAACTTCCATCCTCCCAGTCTCCACCTCTGAGCAGCCAGGGTGATAGGCCACCATGCCTGGTTGGGTTGGCTCCTTTGATTCCCCTTCCCGCAGGACTCCTTTCCCACGCCCCGTCTCTGATCCGAAGGCCCACCCAGGCCATACTCTCCTTCTCATGCCTGTTCCTGACATGGCGATCCCTTTTGTGGATCTGTAAGTAGGTTTGTAGATCTATTTGCCCAGTGATTGTCCCCACTGAATAATCTTGTCACCACTGAATAATCTTGTCACCATCTTACAGCAGATGGCAGAATGAGAAAATATCACACTTCTGTTTTAAAATATAGAAGATAATACCAAGCCTTTTTCCTCTTGACTAAAAAGCCACCACCCAAGATGGGTGTGGTGCTTCATGCCTGTAATCCCAGCCCTTGGGAGAGGAGGCGAAAGGATCAGGATTTTGAAGCCAACCTGAGATGCTGTCTTAAAAAGGAAAAAAAGACAAAGGACCTTGAAAAGAGCTTGAGAACGGCCTGGCTTTGGAAACTTTGTGCAGATGGTGCACAAAGTGAGTGGCCTTTCTTTACCGTGAGGAGGAAGCTGAAAAGAAACAAAAAGCTTTGATTAGCTGAGTAATCAAGTTGCAGCAAGCTCTCTGAAAAGCTAAATTTAACTCTGCCGGGCTCCAGATCCCAAACTGCAGACTTCCTCTTTTGGAGCTGCTTCCCACAGGTGTAATCGGGTTGTTCAGTCCGGGTGAGGGGCAGATGCAAATTCATCACGCTGTGTGTTCTTCTGTGCAGGCCTGAGCATTTCAGAATAAGAATTAACCTGAGGCCACCCTGGGCTGCAAAATAAGACCCCGCCTCAGAAAACCAGCAAAATTAACCTGAGAAAGAAATGTCTCCTTCCTCCATCCCTGCGTCCTTCCCTCCCTCCCTCCCTCTCCCCCTTCCTTCCTTCCTTCCTTCCTTCCCTCCCTCCTCCTCTACTCTTCCTTCTTCTTCTGTCTCTCTTTCTCTTCTCTCCCCCCTCTCTGTCTCTCTCTCTTTCCTCCTCAGTAACCAGACCATCTGAGTTCATTGATGGTTACTCACTACAACACAACCCTCACCTTCCTGCGTGTCCCGTGTTGCTTGGATTAGTGACACAGGCGACTTGCAGGAAATCAGGACCCAGAGACGCACAGCCGCGCCCTCAAGTTGCCGATGACATCAATTATTTCTCTTTTTGCTGCTATTCTTTTTCTAACCGTGTGCATGTGTGTGCGTGCATGCGTGTGTGTTCATGCATGTGTGCCTTGCACGTGTGTTCATGTGTGTGTGCGTGTGTGCGCTCTGAGGATTTCTGTGCAGGGAGGAACTGTGCGGTCTGCTGCCTCTGAGCGGCTGTTACTGTTTAGACTAACACAGTGGTTTGGCCTGATTCTGGTTCTGGTTCTGGTTCTGGTTCTGGTTCTGATTCTGGTTCTGGTTCTGGTTCTGGTTCTGGTTCTGGTTCTGGTTCTGGTTCTGGTTCTGATTCTGATTCTGGTTCTGATGCGTGAGACTTGTTTCCATCCGCAGTGTCCAGATCTAAACGCCGCCTTCTCCCCTGCAAAGCTCCATCTTCCTCCTCCGTAACATGGCAGGAAACGCTTGGGCCTTCCACGGGCGCAGGTCAGATCTGCGGGAGGACTGAAGGTTCGTCAGGACACCTCAAGGACAGGACACAAACTGGTGTCCTGACACAGCTCAGAGAAGTCTGGGGAACTGCACGTCCTGAGGTGGCCAGGTCTGAAGGGCGGACCGTCAAGGCCATTGTCACCGTACTTGTAAGGACTCAGCCCTGTTCAGCCACACTTCCCCACCCGCCTTCCCCTAAGCAAATTTAGGACACATCAGTGTGCACATTTCACCCACTTTGTCTAAATTTTTATTTTGATATAACTTCAGACACCCAGAGAGTTTGCAGTAACACAGAAGGAACCACCCAACAACCTTTATGCTGGTCCCTCTTTCTGTTCTCCCTCCCCACTCCTGTCTCTCTCTCTCTCTCTCTCTCTCTCTCTCTCTCACTCATTCTTGCTGTGGGTTATGGATTTTGTTAATCTTTTCAAAGAACCAAGTTGGTATTTTCTGGTTTTTGTTGGCTTTCTATTTCACTGTTTCTGCTCTTGTTTTTGAATAGCTTTTGGGGTTTTGGAGGGGGACAGGTGGAACTAGGGTTTTAATTTTGGTTTTTTTGTGGTACTGGGTTTGAACTCACAGCCTCATGCTTGCTAGGCAGGCATTCTACACTTGAGTCACTCCATCTCTGTGCTCTTGCTTTTGTTATTGTTTTTTTCTGTCACTTTGAACTTAAACTGTTCCTCTTCTAGCTATTTAAGGTGGAGACTTGGATCATTGGTTTGAAACTTTTCTTCTTTTGTAATATAAACATTTAAGCCATACATTTCCCTCTAAAATTAGCTTTACCTACAGCCCATAAAGTTTGATCTCTATCCTTTAGTTCAAGATATTTAAATTTTCCCTTGTGATTTCTTCCTTTTTATTTATTTATTTATTTTTCCTTATTTATTTTTTTGAGATAAGTTCTGGCCTTGAACTCTCAGTCGCCCTATCTCGGCCTCCCCAGTGCTAGGATTACAGGTGTGTGCTACCAGGTCCTGTGTGATTCCCTCTTTGGTCCATGAGTTATTTAGTAGCCATTTAACTTTCAAATACTTGGGGCTTTTCTAGATGTCTTTGTGCTATTATTTTAAATGTAATTACATAGTGATCAGAGAATTTAATCTATAAGACGTCAGTCTTTTAATATTTATTGATTTACTTGGAGCTCAGCATGTCATCTAATCCATGCAAATGTCCTATGTGACTTTGAAAAAAAAGTGCATTCTTTGGCTGTTGGGCACAGTGTTTTAGAAATGTCAAGAAGGCCAGTTTGGTTCATTATTTTGTTCCAGTCTTCTATATCTTTATTGATTTTTGTTTTCTTGGTCTATCAGTTACTGACTGAGAGAGAGATTAAAATCCCCAACCATGACTGTGGATTTGTCTAGTTATTGCTTTAATTCTGTTAGTTTTTGCTTCCTGTCTTGTTTTGTTTTTGCAGTGCTGGGGATCGAACCCAGCCCCTTGCACATTCTAAGCCGGCATTCTACCACTGAGCTATAGTCCCAACCCCTTTCCCTCAAGCATTTTGAAGCTCCATTTCTGTCATGGGCTGTTGTGCCTTCTCACAAAATTCATGGGTTAAAAATCTAGCCCTTTAGTCCCTTAGAATGTGATGGTATTGTTGATAGGGTCTTTACAGAGGTAAGTCAGTTAAAAATGAAGCCCTTAGGACAGGCTCTAATCCAGTATTGCTGGTGTCTTTATAGGCAGAGGAAGTTTGCACGTGGACTCTAACAGACACGGGGAGAAGCCTTCAGGAAGAAGCCCTGTCAATGCAAGGGTGGGATTAAACATGGAAACTCTGAATCCATGAGAGTGCACAGCCACCTGGTCTTTGTTACAGTAACCCTAGCAAACCAACCCTGTTGCCAAGTGTACACACTTAGGATTGTTAAAGTCTTCCTGATGATCTGACCCTGTCAGGGACTCAGACTTTTCTCCTACATCGGGTAGCGGGTAGCATTGCCTTCTCTTGAGTCCTGCGTGTTTGATGTTACTATAACCACATCAGCTTTCCTGCTTGTTCTCACTCTTCTTTTTAGTTCTTGCTTTTGTCTGTTTCATATCCACCTAACATCTTTTTTGCTTTCACTTTACCAGCCATCCTAAGCAAGTCACTTAGGACAGAATAGATTGAAGTCATTTTTTAGTCTAGTTTGATAATCTCTGCCTTTTGATTGAAGTCTTTAATCCATTTACACTTAATGTAGTGACTGATGTGGTTGGGTTTAAGTCTACCACCCGGCTATTTGTTTTCTACTTGTCTCACCTAGTTTTTGTTCTTCTGTTGCTCCTTTCCTGCCTTTAATTACGCAGACATCTTTAGTAGTCCATTTTATTCCTTCCATTAGTTTTTAAAAAAATTTTTAGCTCTAACTCTTTTAATAATATTCTTTTTTTGGGTGGGGTTACTGCAGTTTGGACTCAGGGCCTCACACTTGCTAGGCAGGAGCTCTACCACCGGAGCTGTTATTCTGCCAGCCCTCCTTCTACAATATTCTTGTGTAACTCTAGGTGACTTTAATATGCAACCTGAATGTATCATATCCTGCTTAGAATTCATTTATACCAATTCCTATAAAGTTGATATCCCGAAAGAGAATAATTCCATTTGCCCTCCCTGTCCTTGTGCTATTACTGCCATGTGTTTTAAACTCTATAACTAATAGGGTTTTATTGGCTTAATGGTTGTCTTTTAAAGGAATTATAAGGAAATAACAAAATTACGGTGTTGTCTATTTACCCGTATGTGGTGCTTTTCACTCCTTCCTGGGATCGCTTTCATCTGGTACCCTTACTCTGCAGCCTGACGAGCCTTCAACACCTCTCGTAGCGCAGGTCTGATGAGGATGAATTCTTTTGGCTTTCATTTATCTGAAAATGTCTCTATTTCATGTCACGGTTTTTAAGATCTGTGGGCCCCTAGTGAGCACAGCCAACAAGAGAAGACAAACAGGGGTGAAGGAGAACGGTGGAGGGGTGAATTCAACTATGATATATTGTGAGCACTTTTGTAAATGTCACAATGCACCCCCAGAACAAAAATATGGTAGTAAGATGCACAGGTTCTTCCATGCTGGTGTGTCAGTCAAAGCAAAGGTTTTATTTTGTGTGTGGGGGGTGTGGCACTGGGACTTGAACTCAGGACCTCATACTTACTAGGCAGATTCTTACTGCTTGATCCACTCTGACAGCCCATTTATATATATATATATATATATATTTTTAGACAGGGTCTTGCAGACTATTTACCCAGGCTGGCTTCGAACTGTGATCCTCCTGATCTCTGCCTCCTGAGTAGCTGGGATTACAGGCATGAGCCACTGGCACCTGGCTTTTTTTTTCTGGTGAGAAAAATGAGAGAATGGCAGTGACAGTGACAGCCAAGTGAGTGGCCAATATTGGGGGAGAGTGGGTTTTGACAAACTTGTCTGCATTGGGAAGACATCTTTGTTTTGGGGTTCAAATCCTCTTCAACTGAGTAGAAAGTTAGCACAGAGAACCAGGACCATCCATAGCAGTGAGGAAGAGCAGGGTCACTGCCACCAGCCCAGCTGACCGCGCCTCACAAAGCTCAAATGACTGTGGTTTTTTCCCGGTCAGCTCATTTTGAGTTTTTTCTTATTTCTTATTTTTTGTTTTTGTTCTGTCAAAGGCAAAATCGTAAGCACCGTTACTCTGCTTCTGTCCTCCTCCCACCTCCCTCCATCAGAGCACAAGTTCCTTTGCAGTATGGACTCAAGGCCAAAGACCATTGCAGCACAGTCTCAGTGAAGTCCTTTCTGGGGACTCTGACGTGTACCCCAGGCTTGGCTGTCCACAGAGGCATAGTGTATCTGGGATGACTGGTTTCTTAGGTTGGGCTCCTGAAAGCAAATATTGAGACAGGAGCCATGTGCAAACGATTTATCAAGGAAGAGCTCCAGGAGAGACAAAGGAACAGGGAGAAGTAAAGGAACGGGGAGAAAGCAAGAGAGGACGTGAGGTCCAACCTGACCCTGATGTGGAACAGGGACCTAAGGGTAAACTATGCTTCAGAGTCTGTCCCACTTTGAACAAGGGAGCTGGGTTTCACACCCCGGCACCAGTCAGTGCCATAGACGCGGTGAGGAAGGGGACATAAACCCTCAGCAATGCCACCGTCCTCTGTGGCCTGGTGTGCAAAGTAGCCCCAGAGGCCCAAGAGTGAGTCTTTGTATAGAGTCAAAGGTCCAAGTCACTAGAAATAAAACACAGTCATGAGGCCCTGGGTTCAACCCTCAGCACCGAAAGAAAAAGAGAAAGCAAAGAAAAAGAAACACAAGGCACCAAGGCTGGAGCAGAAACAGTAAAAGGATCCTGGAGCAGGAGGTGTAGGACTTGGGAATGGAACCAATCAACATGATCTTTAAAAACGCTTTGTGCTGCGGGGTGCAGTAGCTCAGACCTGTAATCCCAGCTACTCGGGAAACACAGATCGGGGGATAGTGGTTTGAAACCAGCCCGGGTAAAAAGCAAGACCCTAACTCAAAAATATCCAACACAAAAAAGGACTGGTAGAGTGGTTCAAGTGGTAGAGTGCCTGCCTAGCAAGTGTAAGGCCCTGGGTTCAAATCCCAGTACCACCTTTAAAAAAATGCTTTGTGCTAATTTACTGGGATGTCATTGAATATATGATTTCTCTTAAGTGGGCTCCCCCAGGAGAATAGTGGAAGTGTCGTGGGCCCATCCATTAATATTTCAACACTCCTGTGTCTTTGGTAGCGATGCCTGTTGTACCTGCCAGGACTCTGGAAAGATCTAGGCTGTTGGAACCAGGCTCCTGCACACACCTTGGCGATTCGGTTTGCAGAGTCCATTGTGCTGTTTCTCAGCCGACCTCTGCTGAATCCAGAGTGGAAGTCGTCTGTCGGGGAGGGT
Source organism: Castor canadensis (assembly GCF_047511655.1). NCBI lineage: Eukaryota > Metazoa > Chordata > Mammalia > Rodentia > Castoridae > Castor > Castor canadensis. The sequence continues at coordinate 42,202,042 of NC_133404.1, read as the reverse complement.
CACGGACTTTCCTGTTTCACCTATGAAGTGTGTGTGACCTATAAAAACAGAACAGTGTGCAGGGACATTGGGGCAGGAGCACTTGGCCTCTGAGGCTGAAAACACCTGGCGTCTTGTGAGCGGACACTGTCTTGAGAGTATGGTGGCTTTCCGCGAGCCTGGGGACATTTCTATGTGTGCCATCAGCATGCTTCACCCGGGCGAAATTAACTGGATGCCACCACTGTGCACTGGGCCTTCCATTGTGCGCTTTGACATGGCAGCCACGACCTCCGGCGGGCCCCAGTGGGCGGGTGGGCAGCACAATGACGGCCATCAAGGTTTGCATCCCGCCCGCCTGCGTTCACCTGAGTGGGTCCAGGAACCAAGTGAGCGAGGGGATGGGAGACTCTGGCGCCATCCAGTGGCCATTTGAGGAATGCCCAAGGTGATGTGTAAGACCTTCAGAGTATGGAATTTTCTCCCTACATTGGACTCTGGTTTCAGGACACAGAAATGTTAAAGAAAGCTGTTGGGAGCCTAGTTGATTTGATTCTTGTAGCAGAATCAAGTCCATGGCCCAAGAAGGGAGAAAATGGCTGCAGTAGCCAAAAATTGTTGAAAGACTATTTTTAGTTTCACAGCAAAATTAAGGGAAAGATACCAAGATATCTCCCATATTCCCTGGCCCCATGCACGCACCATTCTCCCATTCTCGACATCCTCCCCCAAACTGGAACTTTCCTATAGTTGATGAGTCTACTATCGCTACTACCCAAAATCCCATGGTTTACATGAGATCTACTCTTAGACAGGTACGGTCGTGCACACCTGTAATCCCAGCCACTCAGGGGGCAAAGATCAGGAGGATCGTGGTTTGAAGCCAGCCTCAGGCAAACAGTTCACAAGGTCCTAGCAAATGGCTAAAAAAAAAAAAAAAAAAAAAGTGAAGTCCTTACTGTAATCAGGTTACCAGGTTTGCTCAGGGGGCAAGAAAGTCTTTTAGGTTTTATGAGCAAGGTAATGAATGTTGTTACTTGAGTCAGAAGTAGTAGAGGTTTTGTATTTGAGGCATGTTTTAATATTTACAGTCAGCAGTGGCCAGACATGTCCAAGAAGGGATGCGCTCACAAGGTCCCAGGGGAACCAGGTCCCCCGAGGACAACTGCTTCCCTAGATTTACCGCGTCCAAGCGATAGGCCTGGGAAATGTTCACAGCTTCCCGGCCCAGAGGACACAGGTGAAGAAAGCGCGAGGCCCTTTAGTGACAAGGTAAGAATGCAGGTCGCAAGCTAAGTCATGGCAGTCTCTGGGGACTGTGAACTAGGTCTGAGGAATGAGGACAGCAGTTGTGGATGAAGTTGTGGGTGCCATACCAAAAATAAGAAACTAAGTGACTCTTTGTCTCAATCTGTTTGGATTGCTATAACAGAATATCATAGACAGTTTAAAACTGTTTTATTTTAATGTACTGAGATTTGAACTCAGGGCCTCACGCTTGCTAGGCTGCTGATCTATAATTTAAGCCACACCTCTGGCCCCCATAGAGGGTTTATAAAGAACAGAGATTTACCTCTTACAGCTCTGGAGACTGGGGAAGGTCAAGGGCACTGCATCTGGTGAGCGACTTCTTGCAGCTTTATTGTGGAAGGTGGAAGGGCAAGAGACTACCTTTTCCAGGGCAAAAGGGAACAGGTTTGAGCCAAGTTCACGTCTATAATAAACCCACTCTCCTGATAGTGAACCCACCCTGTGATGGTGACATTCATCTACTCAGGAGGACAGAGCCTGAGTCAGGGTAAGGAGGAAGTCCCCTCTACTTTAGCCCTACAAAAAGTGACCTGAAGTGGCTTGGTGCCAATCAGTTGCTCTTCTGCTGCTCTGTTCCTTGTTCCCACCTACAAAACCCACTGTTCTGTTATTGCCAGTGGGAAGCCTTCGTTCTGTTCTGTAATTCATGAATTGAGGATAAAAGCCACTTAGAGCCAGCTACTCAGGAGGCAGAGAGGAGAATCATGGTTCAAGGCCAGCCCAGGAAAAAAAACTAGCAAGACCCTATCCCAAAGACAAGCCAGGCATGGTGGCACAGGCCTGTGATCCTAGCTACTTCAGAGGCAGAGGTAGGAGGATGGAAGTCTGCAGCAAAAGCAAGAGACCCTATCTGAAAAACAAACTAAAAGTAAAAAGCTCTCGGGGTGTCGCTCCCAGTACTAAGAGGGGAACAAAATAAAGCCAAGTAGAGAAAAAGCTAAATTGTTGTAGTGTCATTTTGAGCCTCTTTTTACTTTCTTCCTTCCTTCCTTCCTTCCTTTCCTCCTCTCTCCTTTCTTCCCTCCTCTCTCCTTCCTTCCCTCCTCCTTTCCTCCCTCCCTTCCTTCCCTCCTTTTCTTCCTTCCTTCCTCCCTTCCTTCCTCCTTCCCTCCCTCCCTTTCTTCCCTCCTTCCCTCCCTCCTTCCTTCCTTCCTTCCCCCCCTCCTCCCTCCCTCCTTCTCTCCCTCCTTCCTTCCTTCCTTTCTTTTTTGGCAGTACGGGGCGTTGAACTCACAGCCTCACACTTGCTAAGCAGGTGCTCCACCGCTTAAGCCATGCTGCCAGCCTCAGTCCTAATTTTGTCTTTTGGCAAAACCAACTTGACATCAAGTCAGGATGAGGCCCCATTGCTCCTCTGGATGGGCCTGGTAGCCCCTCTGAGGCTGTTTGGGACAATCTGGAGAGGGAGGCCACTGCTCCTATAGAGGCCACCTGGGATCTTGTCAGGAGCTTATCACATAAACAGTAAACAAGGGGACAAAAAGGAAAATGGAGAGGGACAGGATGGATGGACAGACAGGAGATAAAAAAAAAAAGAGGAAAAATTTTTACCCTCCTGGAGATACCAGCTGATTTAAAATGTTTTGTTTAAGTGAAAGAAAAAAAAAAGACTGGTGAAGTGACTCAGGAGGTAGAGCACCTGCCTAGCAAGAGTGAGGCCCTGAGTTCAAATCCCAGTGCCGCCAAAAACAAACAAAATGTGTGAGTGTGTATGTGTGTATGTAGATAGATAGATAGATAATTGACAGATAGATAGAGATATAGATGAGAAAAAAAAAAAGTGGGTCGGGTGGGGACAGACTAAGCTGTGAACAGGGCCACTGCAGGGAGAGGCTGTCGGGTGGCTCCAGGTCTTTCCCCTCCCCTCTTCCTCTTATCAGCCTGAGACAGAAACAAAAAACCATGGCATGGCGTCAGGCTGCTAACACACTAAAACAGGATGGAAAAAGGAGGGAGGGTGGAGAGAGAGAAAAAAACCACTTTAGATACAGGGGAAAAAAATAAAAAGTAAGACAATTATGTGTCTATAAAATATTCTATAAACACAGAATAATAAATTATATATATATATGATATTTTAAAAATTACAGGAAGCCATTGTTTTGGACTAGGGTCCTGCCCTGCACCCTAAGCCATAGACCAGACTAAAAATAGAAATGGAGTCACCCCTGCTGAGGTTCCATGTGTCACCTTCCTAGAAATCCAGGGAGGAACTGCCAAGTTTCCTACATGAGCACGTTTCTGTTGGCACGTCCAAGGTGTTCCTTCTGCTTTAATCCTTTAATCAGTTATTAATCTGATATTAATCAGTTATTTTCCTATTGTTGTCCCTTGTCCCTGCCTTACAAGGAAAGTTAACTTTGAAATGATCAGTCTGCTTTTTGTTCTTTGTTTCTACTTTCTTTAACCCTTTCCTGTTTATAAAATGAACCCTTTAGCTGGGTGCGGTGGCTCCTGCCTGTAATCCAGTCACTAGGGAGGTAGACATGGCAGGACTGCAGTTCAAGGCCAGCCTGGACAAAAAGTGACACCCCCCCATCTCAACTGATGAGCTGGGTGTGGTGGTGCCTGTCTGTGATCCCAGCTTTGCAGGAGGTATAGGTAGAAGGACTGCAGTCAGAGGCTGGCTCAAGACCCTCTCTGAAAAATGATTAAAGCAGGAAAGGGCTGGGAACTTGGCTCAGCCGCTAGAGCAGCTATTTAGCAAGTGGGAGGCCTTGAGTTCAAGCCCCAGTACTGCACCCAAAAAACAAACCGAAAACAACCTCTTCTGCCCAACCCATCAGAACACTCATTCTGTTACGGAATGAAGGGTTACCAGATTCTAGAATTGAAGAAAGCCAAGTTAAGTTTGTTTTTTGGTGGGACTGAGGTTTGAACTTGCAAAGCAGGCGCTCTACTGCTTGAGCCACACTTCCAGTCCATTTTGCTCTGGTTATTTTGGAGATGGGGTCTCATGAACTGTTGTCCAGGCTGGCCTCGAACTCACAGTTCTCCTGTCTGGGCCTCCTGAGTGCTGGGACTACCACGCCTAGCTCCTCACTTTAATTGTAGCCTTGCCTAAATTCTACACAGTTCTAGTACCCACTGCCCAAAAATGATCCCACATTGGGCTGGGGTTGTAGCTCAATGGTAGAGTGCACAGCCTTGGGTTCAAATCCTCAGCATTACACACAAATCCACAATGTACATGTGAATGACAAATTCAAGTGTTGGTGGAGTGGCTCAAGTGGTAGAGAGCCAGCCTAGTAAGTGTGAGGCCCCAAGTTCAAACCTCATACTGCCCCCAAAAAGACAAAACAAATTCAAATGTATTGTGTGTTCCCAGACACAGTGCAGGTCTCTCTTAAGAGGACAACAATCCTATCAGGTTAGGGGCCCACTCTGATGACTTCATTAAACCTAATTGTCTCCAGAACGGCCCCATCTCCACCATAGTCACATCAGGGACGAGGAGTTCAACACATGCATCTCGAGGGGACCCAAACACTCAGCCCTCATCAGATGCCTCACTGTGGAATCACACAACCTCAATGCCCTGGCCCCACTCATCAGGGCTCCCGCACCCGATGTCAACATTACGAACGCCCAAACGTTCGATCAGTGAGCGCTGGGCACTTGGCCACCACGTTGTCCTCAGTGCTTTCGGCACAGCATCCTGCAGCGACACCGTCCCCGTGTTGCCACTGTGTGGCCTCTGCAGACAAGACCTTTTCTGTACCTACCTTGCTCCAGGAGCACAGGTGTGACAGCGTATGGTGATGTCCTCCTCCAAGGACACTCACTGGACACACTCACTATAGTCATTTAAATCCGAGGCCATTTAGTCCTTTTTTGAGTTGTCGTGGCAAAAATTGCTCATTGACAAATTCTACTTCCAAATTAAAAACCAACAGACAATGCTCCTTTTCTGAAGAGACATTGGCAACCCCTGGGGTTTTTGGTTTTTTTGGTGGTACTGGGGTTTGAACTCAGGGCCTTGCACATGCTAGGCAGGTGGTCTACTAATTGAGCCACACTCCCAGATCTTTTTTGATTTAGTTTATTTTTCATATAGGGTCTCATGATTTTCCCCGGGGCCAGCCTGGAAACTCCTCCCTCTGCCTCCTGCTTAGCTGGGATTACAGGCCTCAGCAGCTGTGCCCACTCTTTGGGAACCACTTCTAGTGTCCTGCAGTCTCCAGACCGTGATGATGGTTGTAAGTTGCCCTAGGGCTACTGAAGCAAGAAACTACTGGTACCTCTCAACATCAGACTATACACTATGAAAACAACGAATAGCTCCATACTGGGGATCTCCTGGAAATACAGGTTCTTGTAAACCCTGAGTCTCACCCCACCACATCTAACTGCTCAGCAAACTTTGGGTCATGGAACCAGCACCCCAAAACCTCAGCACAGCTACTGAGGCCTACTTAAGACAGGGTGGAGCCAAATGTGGGCTGTCCTCATAAAAGACAGGCTCAAAGGAAAACACACTTGGCCAAACTTCTGACAGGCATTTTAGCCCCAGACGCTTTGGTCAACAAAAGATTTCATCTTCATGTTTGCTATAAACTATGAGACAATTATCTAAACATTGTCCCCTTCATAGGAAAGAACTCTAGGAACACTTGTCTCAGATACCCAAAATGCAAATCAAAGTCACAGATGTCTCTCTATGTAATGTAAGAGCTTACTCCCTTTGGGGTCATTGACATTACTGGTAGTAACTAAGACATTCACTTCTCTTCTCAAAATATACAACAGGAGGCCCTTGGAAAAGGTGTTCAGTAGAACTTTCACGTCCCTAGTAAGTCCTATATCACCAGTGTGAATGAGAGATAAAATAGTCACTTCAAACAACTCTTCTTTGCTTTCTTTTTTCTGGCAGTACTGGGGTTTGAACTCAGGGCCTTGAATTTGCTGAGTAGGCATGCTACCACTTGAGCTGGACCTCAAGTCCTTTTTGCTTTAGTTATTTTTCGAATAGGATCTCAAGTTTTTGCCTTGGGCCAACCTGGACCATTTTCTCCTATTTATGCCTTCCACGTAGCTGGTATGGCAGGCATAGGCCACCATGCCTCATTTATTGGTTGTGATGGGGTCTTGCTAACTTTTTGCTTAGGTTAGCCTTGAATGGAGATCCTCCTGATCTCTCTCTCCTGAGTAGATGGAATTACAAGCAGGCACGCACCACCATACCTGGCTGTTTTTCGTATGAGACAGGGTCTCGGTACGTAGTCCAGGTTGGCCAGGGAATGTCCTGTTCTCCTGCCTCAGCCTTCCCAGTGCTGGGATTACAGAAATGCACCACCACTCCCAGCAGATTTGCAGTTTTTTAAACATAAATTCTGTGTATATTTAAGGTATACAACATGTTTGGGGATACATACAGATAGAAAAAGTTACTGGAGTGCAGCAAACCAACACAGCCATCATTTCAGAGTTCCCCTTTTTTTTTTTTGGTGGCACTAGCTGTAATCTGCTAAATATGAATGCAGTATACAGGACAATTTCATTTTCTTTTCCCTTTAATTTTTTATTAGGATATATTCATTGCACAGGGGGGATTCATTGTGACAATTCCATATAGGCTTATAGTGTACATTGGTTAGGTCACCCTCCCTGCCCCACTTTGAGCAATTGCAAGAGGTTTCTTGGTTCTATTTGATATATGAAATCCATCCACCATATTCACTCACCTTAATCACCTTTGTTCACCCTCCCCCTAAATATCCCCATACACAGTCCTGACCTTCACTATTAGTGTCTAAGTCGATGTTCAAAGGGGTGTCTCAATGTGTGCCTGCTGAGTCCATGTTACTTTGGGCCATTCAACCCTTTCCATTTTTCTCCCTTGCCCCATTACCTCCCAACCCCAGAACAATTTTTTAAATTGCCTATAGCCCTCGTGTTGTGATTAGATTTCTAGATTTGTTCGTCCTTTGTAAGTGCTACCTCCTATTCTCTGACCTACATCTCGCCCTCCACTACCATTGTCTCTACGGATTTGTTACATCTAAGTTTCTCATATGAGATCGTACAGTATTTTCGCGTGGCTTGTTTCATTTAACACAACCTCCAGGCTCACCCACGGTGTGGCCAGATGGTAAGACTGCGTTCTTTTTCAGGGCTGACTAATACTCTATTGTATGCCTGGGCCACCACTTCTTTAAGCACTTCTCTAATCCTAAATGTTTCCTCATCCTCGCTCCTATAAACAATGCAGCAATGAAGGAGACACTGCAGACGGCTCGAGGCACCGGCTATTTAATTCCCCGCGGGGTTTTGCCAGAGGAGGTACGGCTGGACCATGTGGCACTTCTGTTTATAATTTCTTTAGAAGTCTCCATACTGCTTCCCAGAATGGCTGTGCCAACTTCCACTGCCTCTTTTCTTAAGAGAGGAGGAAAGGCAGACCGGTGGGAAGAAAATAGCAAAGAGTCCCGTCTGGCAGCATTGGACCTCACGCTCGGGTGACAATCAGCTGGAGCCGAAGCCTCAGGCGGGGACCTGCGCGTGACCCTTGACCTTTCCCCAGCCGAGGCAATCCGCAGTGGCCGGTGCGAAAGAAGCCAGGGTTATTAACGGGGGCTGGAAGCGGGAGCCTCACAAAATAGAGCCAAAAGGTTGGAAGTGGCAAGCCTCGGCTTCCGTCAAACGCCAGAAACGTCGGATCGTGCCGTAGCCCGGGTTCCAGGGACGCGCTCCATTAAGAGCCGCCGCAAAGTCAGACGCACACCAGCAACAAAGAGCCCAGCCACCACCGGAAGCCGGAGAGGGAACCCCCGTCACGTGACCCTCCTTCCCGGACTCTGATTGGGCTTTGTGGATACGTGCTTCTCCCTGCGGCGTACGCGACCCCGCCCCCCAACCCGCGGGGGGCGGGGACTCGTGTCAGAAGCAGCGCCATTGGCCAGCTCCCTCAGGACGCGGCCAATCGGGATCCGCCGACTGGCGCGGCGCGCGAAGCTTGCTGGCGCCGGGCGCTGCAGAGGTGGCCGTGGCGCGCAGAGGTTGGGTTCTGGTTCGGCCCAACTCGGCCGGAGCCTGCGTGAGAGGTGAGTGCCGCGTGCGCGGAACTCTTAAGGCGTCCTAATTCGGCTCCCGGCTGCCCGGCCCGGAACCGGAGGCCTCGCCGGTTCCTCCCTTGGCCGTCCCGTTGAGCCCTCCGTGTGTGGAGCAGCCTGGGGGACAGACCGGGAAACCGAGGCCCGGGGCGGGGCCGGCCCCGCGGCTGGACCGGGCCCAGCACCGCTATGTGCGCGGGGCAGCCGCTGGCCGGTTGTAGCCCGCGTGTTCTGGGTTGCCGTGTGCCTGGCACCCGTTGTTAGCCAGCTGGGGGAAAAAAAAAAAAAACCCAAAAAACCAAAACCCCAGAACTTCCCAGGACCGCAGAAAAGCGACGGGGTCAAGACGAGACGCCCCAGGTTCCCGGGTTCGAGTCCCGGCCCTGGACGTTCTGGCTGTGACCGTGCGCAGAGTCTGGTCAAACGGGAGGGACCGTCTCTTCGACCTCCTGGACTTTGATTAGGATCAAGTGACGTAGTATAGGCCATCAGGGAGACTTCTCTATGGCCCGAGAGAGGGAGAGACTCCAGCATGGCAAGTCAGAAGATGGAGAAGGGCCGGGTGTCATAGCTCGCGTCTGTACCCCTGCCTCCTGGCAGGCCGAGACGGGCACGATCACAGTTCACAGAGCTCTGAGTTCAAACCTCAGCCTTACACCCCGCCCCCCCAAGAAAGGAAGAGGAAGAAGGAAGGGGCAGAAGTCTGGGGCACGGTACATAGATTTCGGTGTTGTCAGTGTTTTGTTAGCGGGGTGCCACTCTGTCAGAGTCACTCTAGGTCATTAGTCATTCTCCCTGCTGGTCACCATGATAGGCACCTTATGATCTCCAACCCTAACAGTAACAGAGAAGGACCTATTGCTGTCATCTCTCTGGCGAGGAAGCCAAGAGTTAAAAACAAACCATAGCTTTGGGTGCGTGGCAATTATACACAACTACTTTAGGATCGAATTACCTATATCTGAAGGGTTTTTGGGGGGACAGGACTGGGACTGGCTCGTCAGGTGCTCCACCACTTGAGCCATGCCCCCCAGCCTTTTTTTTTTTTTTTGCTTTGGTTATTTTTTAGATTGGGTCTCTTGTTTTTGTTTTTGTTTTTTTTTTGTTTTGTTATTAAATCCAGGGCCAGCTTCTGACTGTAGTCTTCCACGCCCTCAGCCCTCGTTTAGTTTATTTATTTTGGAGGTGCTGGGGTTTGAACTCAAGGCTTTAAGCTTGCTAGATAAGGGCTCTGCCTCTTGATTTATTGATTGAGATGTGGTCTTGCTAGCTATCCTCTAGTGAGCCACCACTCCTGACCCTTTTTATTATTTTTACACTTAACTTACATGTGTATACATTATTTGTGCCATCCCCCCAACCCCAGGCAGAACCTTTTCTGCCCTCTTGTTCTCCGATTTTGTTGAACAGAAAACAAGAGATATTAAGAAAGACATAGTGTTTTTGCTAGTTTGAGATAAAGATAGCTATACAGAGAGACTCCTAGCATTGTTTCCATGCATATGTGTGTTACAGTCCACACTGGTTCAACTCTCTGCCTACTCTTCTCAAATGTCTTTTATGCCTTTAAAAAAGAAACAGGACAGAATGTAACTTCTTAAATTTCCTCTGGAGAGGGTGAATCATTCTGGGTATCATTCTGTTTTCTGTACTTTATGTATCTTTTTTGTTGTTTTGGTGACACTGGGGTTTAACTCAGGGCCTCACTCTTGCTAGGCAGGTGCTCTTACTGCTAGAGCCACTCTGCCAGCCCCCTGTATGTATCTTCTTTTGGTGGGATTGGGGTTTTTGAACTCAGGGCTTCATACTTAGAAAGCAGGCCAGGCACTCTACCGTTTGAGCCACACCTCCAGTCCTGTATGTATCTTTTGACATTTATCTCAAGGGAAAAAAGAATAAACACAGAGGTCTGGGGTAATTGCGCAATAATCTTGGGAGCTTATCTCCAAAAACCTGTGACCCTCTCCATCACCTTAGGAGAAAATCTCAATATGATACGGGGGCCTGACCAGTGTTTCTCTACACATGCTCTCCTGCCTCAGCCTTTGTACAAATAGTGCATAGACCACTCTTCACAACCTCGGTCCTGTCTGGAAAGTTCCACCTGTCATTCAGATCCAATTCATTCTTCTTTGATAAGCTCCCTTTTGGGAGCCTCATCTGGGAATCAGTAAGGCTTTCAAGAAAAGACTAATGTCAGACTTCCCCATTGCATTGTCATTTTCTGCGGGTGTCTTTTCCACCATTGTAGCGACAGTGTTTAAGTCCTGCTCATCTTTGCTTCAGTGCCTATGGTGCTACCTGACACAGCAGCTGCTGGGTAAATGTTAACTGAATGAAACATACAAGTCAAAGTCAGAGAGCAGAAGTTCTTGGAGTCAGGACATACTGAATGGCAAGGAAATACTGTCTATTTTATTTAAAATTCCTGTGTTTTAATGAAATTTTTATTTTGGTGGTTCTGGGGTTTGAAATCAGGGTCTTGCACTTGTAATGCAGGCACTTTACCACTTGAACCATACCTCCAGCCCCAAACACTCTGAATGTCAAGAAAAATATGGCTGGGCATGGTGGTGCATACCTTTAATTTCAGCACGTGAGGAGGCTGAGGCAGGAAGATTTTGAGTTTGACCCAGTCTGGGCTAAATCGTGAGACAGTGTCTTAAAAATTTTTTTTTTCATATATAATCCTGTCTTTTAGTCACTCTAGCTATTACTGTTTTTTATGAGTCTGTTCCACTTTTAATGATAAAATAAGCTATTCTCATTTCTTAGGTATATAGTTTAGTGTCTTGGTTTTTCTCAATACCAAATTACTCTATGTGGTACTTTGTCTTTGGGTCATCATTTATAAGATGTCACAGTATTTTCTTGGTATGAGATGGTGCTCTGTGCCATTAATTAAGAAAGTTAAGCTGGTGGAGTGGGCCAAGTGATAGAGCGCCTGCCTAGTGAGCGTGAGGCCTTGAGTTCAAACCCCAGTACCGCCGAAGAAGGAAGGAAGGAAGCTGGGCATTTTTCTCTAAGTTTACTTAGTGTCTGTGGGTTCTGGTAAACTGTGTTTGTACTCCCAGACCATTGCGACCAGTGGGTGGATGCCTGGGCTTTCCACATTACTAGGCAAGAGCTCTACCACTGAGTACAACTTCAGTCCTTGTTTTTTTTGAGATGGGGTCTTGCTACATAACCCAGGCTGGCTTTAAACTTGAGATCCTGCTGCCCCAGCCTCCCAAGTGCTGGGATTATAAGTGTACACCACCATGCTGGCAGTTCACCTGGTTTGAAGTCTATACATGGAATGATACTGTGTGTATTCTGTTGAGCCTTTCTTGTTTGGCTCAACGTTATGAGATTTTTCCGCATCGTAATACAGGTTTTTAAAAAATTTTTCGGTTTTCAAATAATTTTTTTTTTTGGTGGACTGAGGTTTGAACTCAGGGCATCATGCTCGCAAAGCAGGCGCTGTACCACTTGAGTCACCCCCCCCCAAGTCCATTTTGCTCTCAGTTATTGTGGAGATGTGGTCTTGTGAACTATTTGCCTGAGCTGGTCTCAAACCACCATCCTCCAGATGTTATAGGTGTGAGCTATTGGCACCTGGCTGCTTTTGAAATGAATTTTAATAATAAATTTATTTTTATCGCTGTAAGACATTTCATGATGTGATTATGCCACTTATCTATTGTACTTGTTTTATTTTTACTTTATTGTAGTACGAACACTTAACTTCCGATCTACCTCTAAACATATTTTTAGTTTTTTGTTGTTTCTTTTTTTTTCAGTATGAAGTAGGAGAGTAGAGCCCCCAGAGGTTGTGGGGAGGGAGGGGAATGTCTTTTTTTTTTTTTTTTTTTTCTTTTTTTGGTGGCACTGGGGTCTGAACTCAGGGCCTCATGCTTGCTAGGCAGACACTCTTACCACTTTAGCCACTCCACCAACATTTTTTGGGATAGATTTTTTTTTTTTAAATAGGGTCTTGAAAACTATTTGCCTGGGGCTGGCTTCAAACCTCGAGCCTGCTGAACTAAAAAGGTAAAATAATTAGGAATTTAAAACATGCAAGACGTAAAGGAAGACATGTTTAAAGCACTTGTAAATGCACAAGATGAGAAGAAATCCTTTGTTCTGAGATAGAACAGCCCAATATCATCAGTGTCACTTCTGCCTAAGCTAATGCATAAATTTAATGAAATCTCAATGAAAGTAGCAAAGTTTCGTTCTTGGGGTAGACAGTTGCTTCTAAAGTTCATATTGGGGAAAAGCTAGGAGAAAATGTCCATACTCTTTTTTTTTTTTTTTTTGGTGGTATGACCTTGTGCACACATGCACAGCATGCTTGAGCCATGTCCCCAGCCTTTGTTTTGTATTTTGTTGTTGAGATAGGGTCTCAATAACTTTGCCTAGGTTGGGCAGAGATCCTCCTGCTTCCTCCTTCCAGGTACCTGGGAATATAGATGTGTGCTACCATGCCCAGCTTGTAGCATACATCTTGAAGACCTACTATTCCTTATCTAAATTGAGACACAAAATACCAGAATATGACAGAAGAAGGACAAAATACTGAGTAGATGCAATTTTTAAAAAACATTTAAAAATGCATTGAAATACTGTTTCTTACCTGTCAGATAATCTGAGAAAACTGCACAGAAGCTCTCTTTGGTGAGACTTTGGGCAATGCAGACTGATAAAAACCGGTTATGAGGAGGTCTTTGGGGACACCTAGCAAGTCACAGGCACACCTGTCCTCGGCCCAGCACTCCAGCTTGGGGGATGCCCCTTAGAGACCTGGATCCAGCAGTAAGAAAGCATAGGTGCAGAGGGTCTGTGTCACAGCATTACCCTAATTGTAAAGTGCCAGAGAAATATGCAAATGTCCAAAGGGGACATCTGCTGAATAAGCACTCTCATAATGGCGTATTTTCCAACTGCAAAGAGTGGGTGAAATGTTTGTCACGGGCATGAAGTGACTTCTAATAGGCACTGTAAGTAGAAAGTGTGTATATATTATCTCCCTTTCCTGTGAGGAAGAACATGAATCAGGAACTCTGAGATGAATCAGAAGTTAGAGAAATTAATAACTACAGGGGCAGCTGACAAGGGATGGAGTTGGGAGAATACTTCCGGGGCGGGGGGGGGGGGTCTGCTGCACAGGTCATATAGAAATGTACCAACATTTCATATGTTCACAAAAGTAAGTCTACAAGAATGGTACCGACAGAAACTAATAAATTTATTTTGAAGGTGGGATGAAGAGAACAATCAACTAAGTTTTGAGTATAATACTTAGATTATATACCCTTAATCTAAAGGAAAATGTAGTTTAATTTGAACTTTTAATTTATTATGACGGAACCGGGGATTGACAGGGCCTCATGCTTGCTAAGCAGGCATTCTACTACTTGAGCCATGCCCTTTTTGCTGTAGTTATTTTCAGATAGGGTCTTGCTTTTATGCCCAGGCCAGGCTGGACGCAGTCCTCTTACTTATACTTCACTGTGCCCGGCTAAATTTGAACTGTTCTTGGTAGGCTTTCCTTTTGCAGTGAAAAAAGTATAAAGCAATTCTGAAATGACTTACAGTTCAGGATTGAGCAAATGAGTAAATATAAGTTAGGGGTTTTTTCCTTGAGTTTTAAGAGCAGATGAATCAAAGGATAGGTAGGTGTAAAGACAGAAGTAGGTGTGTTTATGTTTGTATTTCTTGGCTCTGTCGACTGAAAAAAGACCTAGGAGCATCAGCACTCCAGGCCTTGTGCCCAGACTGCAGATTTTAAAAGCTTTTGCTCATTAAAAGTAGGTCTGGGGCTTGAGGGTGCAGCTCAGTGGTAGAGCATTTGCCTAGCATTTGTGGGGACATGGGTTTGATTCTCAGCACCACCAAAACAAAAAAAAGAAAGTTCTTTGGAGAAATGACTGCTTCTAGGTTCTGTGACTGAATATGACTGAAGCAGAGAAAGTACACGAAGATTTGTTCAAGAGGAAGATGACAGAAGCACACCAAAGGACAGAGGAGACAATGGATCAAGGAGGAAACAGCAAGGGACATTAGAAAATGCCTTGAGACAAACATAAACAGAAACACAGCATGTCAAAATTAATGCGATTCGGTGAAGAAAGCTTTAGTATAAATGCTTAGGTAGAAATAGAAAAAAGTCAGGTGGTGTAACCTCTGTACTCTGGATGCTGCGGCAGGAGGATCAGGAGTTCAAGGTCAGGTTGGGCTACAAAGCAAGAGGCTGTGTCACAACAGAAAAAAGCCAGGCATAGTGCCACAGGCCATACAAAGTCCCGGCTATTCAAGAGGTTCAAGCAAGAGGATCGTTTGAGGCCAGCCTAGGCTGCACAGACTATCTCAAGAAAAAAGATCCCAAGTCAACTTCAAGAAACTGGTGCCAGTGACTCACATCTCTAATCCTAGCTACTTGGGAGGCTAAGATCAGAGGATTGAGGTTCGGGGTACCCAGTCCAGGCAAAAGAAGTTTGCAAAACCCCATCTGCTCTGTCTGCTCCCAAGCAAACCTCAGGGCAGACTCCATCTCCGCCAGTCCCTCCACCAGCTCCGTGGCAGCCAGCCCGGTGAAGATTGGCAGATCGACTTCGCTCATATGCCCAAACAAAAAATTCCGATACCTTCTCACTTTTGTTGATACTTTCACAGGGTGAATTGAAGACATTCCCACAGCCACAGAAGGGGCTGCAATCGTGGCCAACACTTGTCCGTCACATCATTCCCCGTTTTGGTCTTCCACAAAGTCTCCAGTCGGACAACGGCCCTGCCTTCATTTCCAAGGTCACTCAACTGGTTTGTAAGCACCTGGCCATCACTTGGAGGCTCCACACCCCGTACCACCCCCAATCCTCGAGTAAGGTTGAACGGGCCAACGGCCTGATCAAACAGCAGCTCACCAAGTTGTCCCTGGAGCTCTGGCTCTCCTGGGTTGATCTGCTGCCCCTGGCCCTCACTCGCCTCCGAGCAGCCCCTAGGCAGCCAACAGGCATAAGCCCCTTTGAGCTGTTGTACAGCCGCCCCTTTCTCCTCTCCCACACTTTCCCATCAAACACACCTCCCTTAACAGGATACCTACCTTACCTCACTGTCCTCTGCTCTCTGCTCCGAGCCCACGCAGATCGTTACCTACCCCAATCAGACGCTGTTCCGCCAGAGCGTGGCCCCCTGTCTCCAGGCGACAGCGTTCTTCTCAAGCAGCTACATCTGAAGCCCCTCCAACCCAGATGGAGGGGTCCATACACCGTCATCCTTACCACTCCCTTGGCGGCAAAGCTCTTGGGACACCCTGCCTGGTACCACCTCACCCGCCTTAAGAAGCTCCCACCTACCATTTCTACCAAAACTTGGCAAGTCACACAGGTGGGGCCCACTTCCCTTTGGATCTCTCAGGCTGGGAACACTCAATGCTGCTCCTAGCTCTCTCCCCAACCCTATCTGAACCATCTTCCTCTTATCGCTGGAGATTCAGGATTCAAGAAACATATACAAAGGACAATAGGGTGGTCACCCGCCTCATCGACGCTGGGGATTGCCCCCCCCCCCCCCCCCCCCCGTGGGGTGTAGCGGACCGCTTACCCTCCAGTTTCAGCACTCCTTTAGCAGCACATATGGAACAAGAACTATAAATCTTGGTTATTTCTGTTTTACATTTAATCAAACCAAACCATACTGTCAGGAGGGGGCCAAATGGGTTGAGGAATATGGAGGATGTCCATATTGGTCCTGCAAAATTCATTACATTAAGTGCAACACTGGATCTCACTCAGGCAACTCGCTGGAAGCTTCCTATGATGGCTCCCAGGTACGCCTTTACATTCCTGACCCCTGGGATAATAGATGGGCAACCGGGGTGATAGCCAAGGGATATCAGTCTGGGTACTACACACATCCCTCAACAACCTTCAAGATCTGGAGGCTATATGAACGAGTGGTCCCCCAGATTCTCAAGTGTACTAAAGGACCAGGCAAAAGCCATTAGAGAGGCAGAAAACAGTCTTCAAAACAAAACCGGAGAGACCCTATTTCCTGGCTGTCCCTGGTGCAGGAAGGTGCCAACTTGCTAAATAGGTCAGGTCTGGCCAATGTAACTAAATGCTTCCTCTGTGCCACATTGTCCAGGCCCCCACTTGTAGCTGTTCCCTTACCTGGGCCATTCCCATCAAACGGGTCAGCCTCCACACCTCCGCACGCCCCCATCGTGGGAGCCCTTCTATATAGAGATCCTCTATCCCCACAGTTGCCCTTCTGCTACTCTGATCCTGGCTGAATGTGTAACACCACTAACTCTACCATATCAGACTCCCTCTGGGCCCCTCCAGGAGGCTTCTTTTGGTGTAATGGCACACTTTCAAAAAACCTTGCCCAACAGGCCCTGATTTCCCAGCTCTGCTTACCTGTCTCTATGGTTCCCCAACTTACCATGTAAGGAAGAGTAGAATTCTTCCAACTCATAGACCTTACCTCAAAAATCCGGCCCTCACCTCAACATAGAGCTAGGAGGGCTGTCTTCCTGCCTGTCCTTGTGGGAATATCTTTGACAGCCTCAGTGGCGGCCACTGGTCTCAGCTCCGGTGCCCTGGCTCACTCAATGATCCAGACCCAAAGGTTCTCTCAACAGGTCCTGGCAGGCTTTGAGGACTCAGCAACATCCCTTGCCTCTCTTCAAAGACAGATAACTTCCCTAGCTCAGGTAGCCCTACAGAACCACCATGCCTTAGACCTTCTCACGGCAGACAAAGGGGGAACTTGCTTCTTACTTCGGGAAGAATGCTGCTACTATATTAATGAGTCAGGCGTGGTGGAAACTCGTGTCAAGTCTCTTCACAAGCTCAGCGATGAGATGTGCCGCTACAATACTGCCTCAACTGACACCCCTGACTGGTGGAATTCAACCCTGTTTAACATTCTCACCCCACTGATTGGTCCCCTGGTGATTATTTGTCTCTTTCTGCTTCTGGCACCCCTTCTCTTTCGATTTTTCCAGGACTGCCTATGCCAGTTAATGCGAGCAACCTTCAACCAAATGATGCTCCAGGTCTATGACTACCAGCCTCTCCCCACGGGGTCCGGCTGCACCGGTGAAACGCCCAAGACATCCCTAGCTCCTAACTCCGCCCCCTTCAGCAGGAAGTAGCCAGAATGGATTCTGCGCCCCTATACCAAAGAGTCTGGGATGTTTGGCTATTGGGCACCCACCGCATGGCGATCAGGGACTTTCCACTCCACCCTCCCCCTTCCTCTTCCCCCTCTGGTTGCCACGGCAACTCCCTCCAGTGGGCAATAGGTTTCGACCTATCCTATAGGTCCACATTACCCTGAGCCTCCCCCTCACTAGGCCTCAACCTATCCCGGCACTCCACGATGCCCGAAGCTCTTGACCTCACCCAGATTATAAAAACTGAGCTGCCATTTCTCAGGCATGACTTCTTTGGCCCTGTTCTTTGGGGACGGTGAACCTCACCAGAGAGCGCACTCTCAATAAAGTCTGCTTAAAGCCTGCTTGCTTTGTTATTTGGCTCCGATTCGGCCTTCCCATCTGCGTTGACCTAACAGATTCTTGTGAGTGGAAGTGGGGCTTGAGTAAGCCGAAGGGCTTACTCTCCCTCTCCCTACACACAGAACTCTGGAGTGTGGGATTGAGGGGAAGGCCTCTCCCCTTGGTGGGCCCCAAGTCTGACTTGTCCGTCTTCCTCCAAGCTATCAAAATTCGTTGGACAGATGTCCTCAGGCCGAAGCTCTGCTTACCTATCTGGGTTCCTGATTTCATCCAGTCTGTGACCTGAGAAACTGTTTTATCTTTTTCTCAAAGATTTGATGTATTTGGGAGTTTCTTGTTTGATGTAGCAGTAATGGTCAATGTATAGAGGGCAGATAGTAAGCATTGTAGGCTCTGTGAACAGAACTAGACAGGTTCTCTTGTCACTCTTCAGCGATGGGCTGAAGCACACAGAAGCTGAAGATGAGCAAATGTACTGCTTCGTTTATAGGAGCCCAGCCATGGCTGTGAGCCACAGCAAGCCCATTACTGAGCTGGAGTTTGTGGCTTACCTGTCGTCCTAATAACATCTGTTACATGCAAACCCTCTCCCCAGTTTTTTTATTTCTTTTTGTGCGTTATATTTTAGAGACTAGGTTTTTCTCTTTTGAAGATGAGTAATAGTACATTTAAGGGCTGATGGAGGGGCTCAAGTGGTGGAGCGCCGCCTAGCAAGCGTGAGGGCCTGAGTTCACAGGCCAGTACTACTAAAAAACTCATTGTCACATTTAATGTAACTATTTCTGAGGCCGGGTCCCTGACCTCACCATGTTACTTGGTAGCTTTGTCAGATGAATTTTAGAGGCATTTTTGTTGAGTTCTGTGAATTACTCTTGTGTTTCAGTTGGAGTTCTGTTAGCCCATAACTTAATTTAGGAAGAACTGTTTAGACCATTCATTTAATAATATTAAGTGTTTCACTGTCCAGATCTTTATTTATTTCTCCCCGTAATATTTGGTCATTTTCTTCATATCAGTTGTATATGTCCTTTGTTTTGGTAAATTGCTAGTTGAGTTTTTTTCATTGCTATTGCTAATTGAATGCCTTTTTAAAATTGCATTTTCTAGTCAGTTATTACTACCACACGAGAATGTGCTTCACTCTTGAGAGTTTGGATTTGTCTTTTATTTTCTTTTCTGAAGTTTTAATTGCTTAATGTTGTGACTGGTTTCTGTTGGGCTGTGTTGGTGTGTAATCATGCTGTCTGCATGTCATCATAAGCTTGACTTCTAGTGTTTTTTTGTTTTGTTTTGTTTTTGCATTGGCAAGAATGGCCAATATGAGAGAGAATGAGAGAAAAAAAGTCTTTGTTTTGCACCTGTTATTAATGGATTTACCACTGCTATAAAATACATCATACTGATTCTTTCTTTTCTTTCTCTGTATATTTTGTTTTTTGGCCTTGCTGCATTTGAACTCAGGGCCTCACGCCTGCCAGGCAAGTGCTCTAAAACTTGAGTCACACCACCACCAAGAACCATTGGTTCTAATTCTTTATGATAAGTTTGTTTAAAGTAGGTTGAGTTTTGTCAGCTGCCTTTTAAAAAATGCATTGGCAATAGATACTATATGATTCGTGTATAAGAGCCAAGAACTTCAAGAAGCTGGGCCGAGCTACTGGTACACGTCCGTAATTCCACCACTTAGGAGGCTGTGGCAGGAGGATTGAGACTGAAAGTCTAACCTGGGCTACAAAGCAATACCCTGTCTCAAAAAAAAAAAAAAAAGAAGAAGAAGAAGGAAAGAGTAATCTGTCTGGAAAGGCATACAGAAGCCTCCCATGCTGGGAGAGACTCGTTTACCCAGTTGAATGCATGAGTACAGCTGCTGAGCTGTCTGCTCACCACTGATGATTTTGTTGCGGTTATCTGTTTTGTAAGTGTATTGATCTGATCATATTGGGGGTTTCGTTTTGGTTTGGTTTTGCTTTGCAGCATTGGGGATTGCACCCAGGGTCTGAACACTTGCTGTGCGAGCACTCTACTACTTGAGCTATCCCCCAGTCCTTTTTGTTTTTGCTTTGTTTTTGAGATCAGGTCTTAATAACCCCTGCCTCTGCCTTCTGAGAGCTGGGATTACAGATGTGAAACACCATGCCCAGCTTTGGTTTCTATTAATGAAACTGTGGAGATAAGTTTGTCAAAGAAGTGCTTTCACCTGACAGTCCATTTTTAGATTTCTGGAATAAGCCATAGGTGATCATAGTTAAACCTCTTGACACAGTTTATCTATTTGCTAACATTTTTATTCTCGTTCAATAATACTGCTCAAGTGCTAGCACTTAGAGCTGCTAAGGGTTAGCAGGTTTTCTTTCTTGAATAAAACCTGTGCTGACGTTGGGCCTTCTCCTCTATCTCTCCACACTTTGCAGTCAATTGGGTGCCGAAACCTGGGGTGGGGCTTGTAGGGTTGACTATCGGCTCTTCATTCTTCCCAGGCTTACTCCCAAGCCCTGAATGGAGACTAGAGTTGTCCTCCCCATCCCCTGCTGTCTCCCCCACCCTTTCCTTCCCCTCTTTTCTTTGGTAGCTCTGCCAGGGACCATTCCCCATCCCTAGACCTTCCATCCAACACTGGCCTTCACTTTTGGTGACTTTCCCTTTTTCTGGGTTTCTCTCTCACTGCCTGTGCTACTGTGGACCACAGTGAAGCCCTGGTGCTAGATGAGAGAATCTCTCTCTCCACCAACTGGGGGGAGTCACCTGTTACTTTCCTAGACTATGAACTGGTCACGGCGATGCTCCATCCTTCTGCTGTGTCGTCCCACTGGGGATCACGCACATCCTTTCTCTCACAAAATAGACCAGAAGCCACCCAGACCCCTGAGGAACACACGCTGGATGCCTCCTAACTCTTTAGACTCTGGTTTCATGGACATCATCAAACCTAAATGACTGATTTTCTGTGGAACACAGTGTAGCCCCAGTATAAATTGGACAGTGATAACCATTGGCCTGAACAGGGCACTTTCAGTTTCCAAATTCAGAGTGACCTCGAAAACTGCCTCCAACATGATCCAGGGTCCCCTCTAGACCTTCACTTATCTCCACTCAGAACTTCCCCTCTGTCAGTCTGTTACTCCTTCCAGGTCCTTCTAGACAAAAGCCCCCCAGTAATGAACCACCCCCACTAAGTAAGCCTTGGCTCACTGATGTTGACCCCAACGAGGAAGCTCGTTGCCTAGCTCCCCAACCTCCCCTCCTTGGGTTGAGACTCCCCTCTGCTGTTCCACTCTATCCCCAGCCCCCACCATCTCTCCCTTCACCCCACCCTACGTGATCCCATTTCCTGTACTGTCCTCTCTCTCTCCCTTCCTCAGACCTGGCCACTGTCCTCCCCCTCTTCGAGATAGCAGGAGTAGAGTGCCTCATCCTTTCTTATTCCTTTCTCTTTTTTTGAGCTATCACAAATTGAAAAGCATCTTGGCTCCTTTGTGTCAGACCCTACCACACACCACAAAGAATTTCCGTATGACCCATGGCATACGTGTTATCCTCCCCCCGCCCCCAGGACAAGGACCATATCCGGCACATTCCATCAGTGGTATGAACACCTGCCTCTCCAACAGTCATTGTCCCCAGAGGAGATTCTAACTGGGACTATTAGCGGGTTCCCAGGATTGGAGATGAAGGGGACACCTGTCTCCTAGCAGGATGGATAAGTCTGCTCTCAAGGCAGTCAGCTATGGAGAAGATTAAGGAAATTACTTGGGCCAGATGAGAACCTGTCTGTTATCCCCAGTTAACAGAGGCAGTGATGACATAGACCCACTAACCCCAGACGCTAACCAAGGCCTCTTTTGGTTAAGGCATCATCCCCTACACCCTTCTCACCATATTCCACCCTCCATCACTCATTTCTCTGTGCTGGACCTCACAGATGCCCTCTTCACCATCCCTCCAGACCCTTCCAGCCAGGATCTGTTTGCCTTCTCATGGACAGACCCTGACCCCACGTTTCCACACAGCTAACCTGGACAGTCCTGCTCAGGGCTTCTGAGTCCAGCTCCCACCTATTCAGCCAGGCTCTGGCCAGTGACCTCACATCTGTCCCTCCCCTCTGCAAGCAAACTCCTACAGCATGTAGATGGTTTGCTCGTCTGTGGTCCCTCCTAGACCTGTCCGCCAAACACCCCACAACTTGATCTCCTCCCTGACAAGGGATGTAGGGTCACCCTTTCCAAGGCCCAAATATCAGCCTCACAAGTCACTTCCCTGGGTCTTACCCTCACCTCACACTTTGCGGTCATCCCACAGTCCTGCAAACAGATAATCTTGCTCCCAGAGAAAAGGGACCATCTGTTCTTTCTGGGTCTGGCTGGATATTTCTGTCTGTGGATTCCCAATTTCAACCTCCTTGCCAAGCTTCTAAACATAACATCTCAAAAAACACTCAGATCTCAGTCCCTTTGAACTACTCTATGGCCATCCTTTTGTCCTTCACCACGTACCCCACTCCTCTACCTCACTTCCCCTGGAAGACATCTGGCCCACTCTCTACCTTTCCCAACAGTAGCCTATGCTGACTGTCATCGTCCCAAACCTTCCTGACCTCCCAGTTCAGTCTCCCGCCATGCAACTGGGGGGATTGGGTCTGGATTATGAATTCTTCAGCATCATTAGAACCTAAATGGCAGCTGGACACCAGTGGCTCACGCCTATAATCCTAGTTACTCAGGAGGATCACGGTTCAAAGCTAGCACAGGCAAATAGTTTGCAATACTTGATCTTGAAAGAAAGAAACCCTTCACAAAAAAGGACTGGTAGAGTGGCTCAAGGTATAGACACTCACTGAGTTCAAGCCCCAGTACTGAAGAAAGAAAGAAAAATAAATAAATAAATTGCAAGGGCCGCACCAAATGATTTTGACTTTACACCCACTGCAGCCCAAGTCAAGGGGCTTCCACATTGGTTTCACCACACCCAACTAAAGGTACACCCCAGTCAACCCTATGGAGGCTCCCAAGCCACCTCCATCGCCCACACACCTAAATATTCCTCTCTCCAGAGGATCCACCTCACTCACCTGACCAGAGTTGCTGAGACATCCTAACCTCTGCTGGCATCCCTTTCCCTGCCCCCCACTTGGTCCCTCAGACCTGGACCTCTTCTCCCTCGTACAAGAACTATAGCTTGCGGGAACCTTTCAGTACTTTTTTCCAGCTCAGGTCTCCTCCTTCACCGTCTGCTTATGTCTTGTTTCTGCCATCCCTCCCACCAGCTGGGACTTATGTCAACTCACACAAAGACTGTGATAAAAAAGAACTCCTTGTTGTCTTCAGACTGCTGGATCTGTATGTCCACACAGTCCCAGCAGTCCACTGCCCTTCACCTGGCCTCCAGCACTGGTTCAACTCTGACACTCCAGATTACATATTCAGCAGCCCCAATCCCAGGCCCTCGCCCCAACCCGCCTCAACCCATATCCTCCGTCCAGCACCTCTGGTATTGTCAACTAAGTGTGGTTATTCTTTCCACTCCATCTGTATACCAAAAACTTACTGAAAGTCCCCAGCAACCAAATCCTTCCCCTCTGTCTCTCTTCAGACCATCAAAGTCTACACGTTCCCATATCAGCGGCTGGCTGGGTTAATCCCTTACGCATTTCAGGCTCCCCCAAAATAACCAGTGCTACTTCCCCCATGAACTGCCCTCAGCACTTAGGCTGTTCCCAAAGCAGGACCCAACCTTGCAGACTGCTCAAACACCCCTACTTGCATGACCCCCACTCTTCAATGGCTCCCACTCCTGGAAACACTTGCTGACCTAGCCCATTCTTACTCCAAAGCCAGGAACTGACCTAGTAGCTCAATACCAGCCTCACATAGGGGCTGTGCTGTCCCTCTCCTCAGTCTGAGAATCAGGAAAAAAAAAACCCACCCCTTTAAGGTATATGGCTGGTCCAAGGCCAAAGAGACCTCCTGGCTGGCTGCTTTCATTTGTGACTTCTGTCTGTCCACACCATGTCTTTTTTTCCTGTATAAAACTTCATCCTGTCTTTGTTTACCTGCTAACTGTCCAGCAGCTGTACTGTCATACACCAGATCCCTGATCCAGGCATACTACCAAATAATCAGAAGGTCCAGGCCCCCTCTCAACCTCCTTATCCTCGAGGGTCCCGAGCCCACAGCCACGCAGGTTATTTCACTCTGTGTTGGCCTATGAATCTCAGCCTCCTCGTTAACTTCCAGCAACTCTCCAAAAGTTTCACTGACATCTAAGTCAATCCCTCTCCACCCTCTAAAACCATCTGGATTCCTTGGCAGGAGTGGTCCTCCAGCACCGTGGAGCCCTTGCTCTCCTAACTGCTAAAGAGAGGGGAACGTGCCTCTTCACACAGGAAGAATGGTGCTTTTATAGCAACCGGTCCAGGTCGTTCCCAGTGCTGTTAAGAGACTTCAGGACTGCACAGCCAATCTCTGACAGTGAGCACACTGGGCAGCTGGGAGCCGTGGTCTGCCTGGGCTAAGGGGATGCCATGGATGGTGCCTCTATTGGGACTCCACATTTTTTTCCTCATTCTGCTGTGTCTAAATTCTCTCTCACTTTGTTTCCCAGAAGCTCAATGCATTTGTCGAGGATACCACCTTGAAGCAGGTTGGCTCCATTCTGTTCTTTCACCGGCCTGCTACAGCCTTCTAAAACAAGAAGACCCCGCTTACATCCTCTTCCCCTAAGAGACCTCAACACCCTGCCTCAGCAGGAAGCAGTTAACAGATTGTCATTGTCCCTTCCCCAACAGTATATAGACAAATCAAAAGGCAGGAATGTTAGGGTGGATAGGAAGGGCAGCCATGTTAGAACCAGACTCCCTCGCAGGTGACTCACTAGAAACTCCCCACCAGAGCCCAAAGAATGACAAATATCACTGGGAGGTGGGAGGGGAAGAAGGATAGGTAGCAACCTAGTGACCTTCCCACACCTCACTTTCCCTAGGTACCCAGTATCAGCTAACCACAAAAGAATTGTCCCTCTCAGCAATCTTCCTGGTACTTTTCCATCTACCCCCGGTCTGTAAGCTGCAGTGGGCTCTAGCTTGTGCTGCCACCCACCACCTCTGCAGGTTCTCTTTCCCAAATAAAACCTGGAGTGGTGGAGTGGCTCAAGTGGTAGGTAGAGTGCCTGCTTGGCAAGGGTGAGGCCCTGAATTCAAGTCACTGAATAAAACCTGTGCTGACGTTGAGCCATCTCCTCACCTATCTCCACGCTTTCAGGCTAATGCTGAAGCATTTATCATTTCTTTGTAATCATAGGTTATTTTAATTATTAATGAATGTAACACTGTGCAAAACTTCATACTTCCACATATGTCATGTGTTATTGTCAATCCTTCTACCATACACATTATAAAATAAAAGTATCTCTGGTAAAGGTGGAGCAGGAATGGAGGTTATAACTATCAGCTGAAATTTAATTTATTTTATGGTCCATAGGTCACAGCTGTCTTTCTTTGGCCCCAGTAATTTTAAGGTGGCTTAGTTGTACATTCACCTGGGCAATGGCTCGGCAATGCTACACATTAGCTATACAAGATATAAATGTGCCTGGCAAAAGTATTTTTGGTTAAAACTAGACAGTTATAAAGCATGGTACCTTGCTGGTAAACCTTTGCACTGGTTGGTGATTTTGCCTGTGGGCAGAGAACTCAGCTATTCATTTGTTCTTTGGGTTTTCACTTTGCTTTGATCATCCTCCTACCTCCGTCCCTGGTCAGCTCCCATTATCCTTCAAGCCTACACCAGCTCCCATTTTCCTGCAAGCTCTTTGCTAATAATCCCTTTAATTTCTGTCTTGCTCATTTTAGCAAGTGGGGAGAAAGGAGAAACCAGGTTATTTTTGTTATTTGAGGGAGCCTTCAGTTAAAGATTATATTTCAAATGTCACAAGATGTAAATGTCAAAACAGTCTTGACCAAAAAAAAAAAAAGAAAAATGTCTCATTACTTCAGGCACAGTTGGAACAATGGCTGTTTTAATGAAGTCCTTACTCTTTTGCTAAATATTGTGATGCAAAGTATCTAATTCCAAGATGTTTTCTCCCTCACCGTTTAGGATCATGGCTGCTGTTCCCCTAAATAATCTACAGGAACAACTGGAGCTCCACTCAGCCAGAAAACTTAGTAATAAACTCAGCCTCTCAAAACCAAAATCCTTGTAAGTAAATCGGTCACTTTTTGATCATATAGGCACACTAACTTATTATATAATATGGATGAGGATTCTTTCAACTTTTTTTTTTTTTGTGATACTAGAATTTGAACTCAGGACCTCAGGCTTGTTAGGCTCTTGAGCCACTCACCAGCCCTTTTTTGTTGGGTTTTTTCAAGATAGGGTGTCACGAACTATTTGCCTAGGGCTGGCTTCAAACCAGGATCCTCCTGATCTCTGCCTCCTCAGTAGCTAAGATTACAGGTATGAGCCATGGCGCCCGCTTGTTGTTTTGTTTTGAGACAGTTTCTTACTATGTAGCTGAGGCTGGCCTTGAACTTGCTTTGTAATCCAAGCTGGCCTGGACCTCTGGAGCCTTCCTGCCTCGGCCTCCAGAATGCTGGAGTTACTGTCATGCACCATCAGGCCAGCTTCTTTCAGCTCTTCCATTGTACAGATGAGGAAGAGAAGCTGAGAGGTTCAGTGTTTTCCATTTTGCAGATTAATAGCAGAGCATGTGTTAGCAGCATCGGTCAACACCTTTGCACGGTACCTGGCACATTGTACTTGCTCAGTAAAGATTTGTGAGCTAAATGAATTATCAGTTTTACTGTAAATTTGGGCAGATAGGTATACATTAGGTATGTGTTCTGTTTTAATATAATTTTACATCCTTTCTAAAACAGTGTAAAAGGAAACCACAGCTCTTCAGTTGTGCCCTTCCCTGCAGCCCTGCTCAACTCTCAGTGCCGTCTGCTAGCAGCTGGTGTTTATGCCATGTCCATGGATTGTTCTGGGTGCGTGACTGAAAGTCACTAGCAACCTCCATGACATTAAACCCAGCAGACAGACAGGACAGCTGTCTCCTGTGTTTGTCCTTCAGATCTCAGTGTGGCTAGCAGCTTTTCACTCTTTTCCCTTAAAATTTTATCATTTCATTCTCTTTTCGGGTTCTGGGGGTGATGTTCAGTAAGGACCACCACTCTGAGAAGTAAAGCAGGGAACGTCCTGGGTTACTCTCAAACGAGTCATCAGCCTCTGAACGGAAGGGTCAAAGAATACCAAATAGGACTTAAATTACTTGGTAAATTTTGGAATCATAGGGGAGGTAGATTGATTCTCTGCTCATTTGTAATACAATTAATGTAGCTTGCATTAGAATTAGGAAAAAAGTACTATAGAACTGTATCTAGTGAGTAGGTTTGTTAAAATGACCCTGTCTAGGGGCTGGGGTTGTAGCCCAGTGGTAGAATGCTTGCTCAGTGTTCACAGGCCCTGGGTTCAGTCCCCATCAACAAGAACAAATGAACACACCTCATTTGGCTTCTCCATTATTTCTCAGAGGTTTTACTTTTAAAAAGAAAACATCATCAGACAGCGATGCATCCGTGACCAGTGTATCAGTAGCAAGAACACCTGTGTTAAGTGACAAAGATGTGAATGTATCAGAGGCCTTTTCCTTCAGCGAGCCTCTGCCCCACACCCCAAATCAGCAGACAAGAACCAATGGCTTCTTTAAGAATACCCCAGCAGGACAGCGGACCCAGGGAACTGGTGCAAAACCACTCCTGCTAGATCCACTGCAGAGTCCGCAGGAAGTTTTACGTACCACCCAGAACTCAGCAGCTGTAAAGAAACCCCAACTCCATGATGCCACCTTCAAGAAATTAGAATTTAGTTCTTCGCCAGATTCTTTCAGCCCCAATAATGATTGGGATGATATGGATGATTTTGATACCTCGGCAACTTCAAAAGCATTTGCCACGCCACTCAGAAATCACGTTGTAAGAGTAAGCACAGCTCAGAAATCAAGAAAGGGCAAGAGGAACTTTTTTAAAGCACAGCCTGAGAAAGCAAACACAGCCAAGACTGGTCCGACTCCTTCACGCTCTGAAAGCCTGCACATTGACTTAACTGAGGAGCAGGAAGGCTCGGAATGCTTGAGCAGTGGGGTGATTTGCCTGGATGATGACCCCACTCCCAGTGTGCTTGAGAAGAAAGGGACCCAGGAGCATCACCCTTTGAAAGTTCAGGTGGGAGATGACAGAGGTAAGAATGGTTTTGCCTTCATCTCAGTATGTTCCACTGGGAACAGGAAATACCATAAGCTTCCATCCTGGAGGGTCTCCAGCTCTCCTGATGCTTATGGAACAGTCTGTTGGCCATATTGTGTATTCACTCCAGGGTAACTAATTTTGTATGTGTAGAAAGTAACACCTGCAGAGGCTAAGTGGGTCATTAGTGGCAGACTTGGAAAGTGACGTGAAGCCTTGCTATATAAATCATTGCTAATGATTGCACACAAACGATGGATGAATGATATGGTCTGACCGTCCTATTAAAGTACCATCAGGCATTGCTTCACCAATTGCCTCAGCAATTTCGACACTCTACCAACAGCAATGTGCTTACACAAACTATGATGGTTTAGCCTTCTACACACCCGGCCCCTGCAGGGTAGCAAGTGCTCGTGGGCGTCAAACCTGAGTGTGAGCCAGTGGTGAGTATATGTGTGTATGAGCATATCTAAATGTACAGGTACAGGTGTGAAAGATAAGTGGGACACCAGGACAGCACACCTCAGAACGGAGCTGCTCGGGGGGAGTGTGGGAGTGAACATGGAGGCCTGGGCGTTACTGTGCCCAAGTAGACGTCATAAACAGCACACTTAGTCTGCATGAAACTCATTTAAAAATTTATCTCCTCCTTAATAAATTAATCTTAGCTCATTGTCAGTTTTTTTACTTTATAAAACTTACAAATCTTTTAACTCTTACAGTCACACTTAGATTAATGCACACATTGTACAGCTGAGTACAAATGGTTTTTTCCTTATACCCTTACTCTAGAAGTCGTTTTCTTTCTTTGAGTTGGTCTCCCTCTGTAGCCCAGGCTGACCTTGAACTCTAGTCCTTCTGCCTCGACCTCCTATGTGCCAGGATTGTAGGTAAGAACCACTGCAAACAACACTGTCTTTTTTTTTTTTTTTTTTTTTTAACTTCTTTGATTAAAAAATAAGCTGGAGACTGGCAGAGTGGCTCAAGTGTAGAGCACTTGCCTAGCAATCATGAGGCCCAGAGTTCAAACCCCAGTGCTGCCAAAAAAACAACTGAACAAAACACATTAGCTTAGGCCTCCTCAGTGTTGGGATGGTCACCACTGTCTTCCATCTCCACCCTGAAAGGTCTCACTGGAAGGTCTTAGGAGGTCAAATGCAAATGGAGCTATCATCTAAGTGGAAAGAGTGCACTCTAAAACAGCAATAAAAAGTACAGCAAATGCATAAACCAGTGACACCAAAATCATTGTCATACCTGAACTGTGCATGGTGGGTCATGCATTCTCCTGTGACACAAGAGTTATTCAGCCCCATTTGTTTTGGGTTTTGGTGGCACTGCGGTTTGAACTCTGGACCTCTTACTTGCAAGGCAAGCATTTTACCTCTTCAGCCATGCACCCACATCCACAGCGTCTGGTGTTAATGTAGGCATACCAGTTTGCTTTTGGTTAGTTGTTTTGTTTTGTTTTGTTTCAGTACTCGGGGTACTTTTTGAACTCAGGGTCTTGTGCTTTCTAGGCAGGCACTCTGCTACTTGAACCACACCAACAGCTCTAAAATTTTTAAAAATTTTAAATACCTGAATTCCATCATGGTTGCTATAGGGTGAGGGAGAGCTGAATGGTGATTGCTAATAAGCAGATGATTATAGTCTAATCAGTTGTGTCGCTGTTCCTGAAAGGAATACTTGGTAGGAGCTATGGTAAAAGATAAATTAGCGAGCACCAGTGTGACATTACATTTAGCCCAAAAGAGAAATGCAAACAAATAGGTAGCTCTGGGGTAAAGTAGAGGTGGTTTATCTGTCCAAGCAGCAGTGTTTGTGCTGGGTGTGGTGGTACCTGTCTGTAATCCCAGCACTCAGAGTCTGAAGCAAGAGGAAGGAGCCTGAGCTGCATAGCAAGAGCCTGTTTCAAAACAAGCAAACAAAGTAAGTGTGTGCCATTAGATTTCCTGCTGCATGTTACCTTTCTGTGAGTAGAAAACTAAAACGAAAGCGCTGCTACTCAGTGTGGGCTTTGTAATTATATGAAGACAGGCATGAAAACCCCTAAGCTAGTCATCTTCAGCCTCGGTCCAGTGCTGGGCTGACTCCAGGTGGCTCCCAAGTCAGCCCACAGGAGCTCGTGAGAGGAGAGGGCCCTGTACAGAGGGCTGTCCCCAATGTTCACGCCTGTTCCTTCTGTCTCCTTAGGTATTAAGCTAACCTGTGTTTATCCACTGTTTTGCTCCAGATAATCGTGAAAGGAAGACCAGTGGGGAAGGAGCTGAATTGCTTTCAGCCGAGACAGTTCTATGCATTGAGCTAGGTGAGGATGGCGATGCAGATTTTGTTCCGCCGTCTCCAGAGGAAGAAATCGGCTCCACTTCTTCTTCCTCTTCAAAATGCTTTAGGTGAATAACTAGTGATGAGTATGCATTGTTGCTATTTACTGGTTGTCTTAGGTAAGACAACGCTAATGTGTTGTGTGCTTCTGGACTTTATCTTGCAGCCAAGTGAAAGCGTTGTTAGAGGCGGGACTCAAGGGTATCACTCCTGCCTTCCCAGTGCCATGCCCTGAGTTCAAACCCTACTCCCATCAAAAAGATATATCATTTACCTGAGCACCCTTGGCTCACACCTGTAATCCTAGCTATTTGGGAGGCAGAGATCAGGAGGATTGAGGTTCAAAACCAGCCAGGGAAAATAGTTTGAGAGACCCCATTTCTGAAACAACCAGAGCAAAATGTACTGGAGGAGTGGCTCAAGTGGTAGAATGTCAACTTTGCAAGTGCAAAACCCTGAGTTCAAACTCTAGTCCCACCAAAAAAACAAGAAAAAAAGAAATTGCTGTTCTCATACTCACTATCTTCCTTCCTAAGCCTCTCGAGGGCTGGAATTACAGGTATGCACCACCACACCCAGGAAAATAAATCACTTCATAAATTTTATTTAATTAGTCACATCTTAAGCAGGTGCAGTCTCCTACTCAGGAGTCTGAGGTGGGAGAACCGCCAGTCTCGGTCACAGCCCAGTTAAGTGGTGGAGTGTAGACGCCCCTTTTTAATCATGTAGCTGCATAAATAAGGAGGGAAGGACCGTTTTGTGTTAACTTGGCCCAGTTCCCCCTGGCTAGTGCTTTAACAGGTGTGTTGGGATGTTTGAAGAGGGGAAGGTTGAAATGCAGCACCATTCAGTGGTGGTGCCAAGAACCATAAGTGCTATCCTCTGTCCTCTTTTCCTTTCTGTTAGAAAATTAGATAGAACTGTAGAAAGTTATAAAACTGAGCCAAAGTTCAAATACCATCTGAACTCTTAAATCAGCGTTCTCATTTAGCAGGTGAAACAGCTGAAGGCCGGGGATGAGTTGGGAATTGCCCAGGATGAAACAGTTACGGTAGAAGGACCAAGATCCAGTGTCACACTTTGCTCTGTGCCTTCTGACTCCTTGTCAAATGCTAGGCTTTTTCCTTGACTGTTGAAAATCGAACTGCACAAATGACCGTGTAGCCACTCGAGCTAGGATTTTAAATAAGACAGAAGAGATACTTGTAGTGTTACACTTCCCACAGCTGTTTGCCTTGTTTGTGTTTGGTTCATTATTGGAATGGATACGAACTGTAATTTCGTATTCTGCTTTCTTCAATCTCACTGCAAAATGTTTTCCGTACCTCTGCACTTACATTCCTTTTGATGACTGTGTAGCTCATTGGCTTATCGTTACCTTAAAAACCTTTTACTTGATTTTTAGCAATTGGGAAATGGTTATTTACAAGGTTTATTCTCTGTTTATTTCCAGTACAGCATAGCATATGTATTTGTTTATATTATGTAACTGTTTCCTGCATATTTCTTTGGTCCAGTCTATAGCATGATTGGTTTGGCTGTTTTTTTCTTTATTTATAGTATGTTAAGGGATTTTGATGCCTCTGACAAAGAAAAGGACATTCTTAGCACATCAAAAGACCTTCTGTCAAAACCAGAGAGAATGATGACACAGGAGCCTGATGCCAAAACCAATACAGACGGTGACGGTAAAAAGCATTTAGCCATATGACATTTTTCAGCTTCTCTTTCTTAAGCAAAGTAAGATTGTATTTCCTTGCTGAGGCTGTGTAGTAGAAAATGTAAGTTCACTGAACCTTTCCCTCTGACAGAAAATCCCCCAGCCATTGATGAGCCAGCATTTGCTTGAGCGCCTCATAAACTCTTGTCTCATGAGGTTCATCCTGTCTTGAAAACGCTACTTGTTAGAGACTGCCCCCGCAGCTCTAATCCTTGTAAGGGAAGCACAAGCTCCAGATGTTGCTCTCCCCCGCCGCAGGCTTTAGACATTGGTTTCTAGACCTTTAACCCTCGTGCTTCTCCTTTGCCTATGCTTTGGTTCTGAATGTTTTTTTATTTTCACTTGTCTTTCTTCTTTTCTTTTTGTTCTTCACCAGTGCTGAGGATCAAACCCAGGGCCTTGGGCATGCCAGGCAAGTGCTCTACCACCAAGCCACATCTCCAGCCCTGTTTGAATTGTTTGCAGTTCACTTTTTAAATTTTTTGCTAAGCATCCAGTATAAATAACCCAGTAGCTTTGTAAGACTGGAAAACCAGAGCCCTTTCCGCTCTTAATTTCTACCTCCCAGAAGCACCTTAGTCTAGGAATTGGGATGCTTTTACTCCCGAAGGGTTTCTGGTAGTATTTTGTCTTTCTTCTTCTTTTTTTTTTGTTGTTGTTGTTGTTGTTGTTGTTGTGTTTTAAGTTTTAGCAAGGATTTATTTTCATGTAACAGGGGAAAGTTGGAAGACACGGGGAAAAAGGAGGGTAGGACATTTTCTGCTCCCCACACAGGAAATGAGTCGTAAAGACTCAAAATGGTGGTTCTTTTCTGTACCTTCATGCTCTAAGAAGGGAGAGCACAGGTGGTTGTGACTACTGCTGCCTGTCTGTTTAGTAATCATTAAACTGTGGACCTGGATGTCAAGATATGTGCCGTTTGTTATTTTAAAATATGGAAATGTAACAATTTTTTAAAAACTAAAAAAAAAAAAAAATAGGGTGGGGTGGCAGAGAGGCTGAAATGGTACAGCACTTGCCTAGCAAGCATGAGATCCTGAGCTCACACTCTGGTACCACAATCAATCAGTCAAAAACAAAATAAAATAAAATAAGATGTAACCCAGGCTTACCCAAAACACAGGGACAAAAGATAAGTTTTAGGACTTCCTTTTGCCAAACAGTCATTCCATTTTTGTCTCTACCCTTTCAAGAAGCCTTGCAGCGTCTTAACATCTCACAGGGGGAGGCAGGTGCAGAGATGGCAGTACTTGTATTTATCTTTTTCTCTTTCAGTCTCTAGAAACTTCTGTTACTTGGATGTTGGACTTCATCAGTTGTCTTATGTGTCTCTTGCTATTTTACTTTGTTGGATTTCCTCAGTTTTATCTTTTCTGTGAAGTGTATCATTTCTACCAAGTCAGTTTTCTGAGCTCTTTTCTGTTCATGACTATTTGTCTGGCAGGTGCAGCACTATGTGCACATGTGCAGTGCTCTCTGCATTGCAAATTTCTTTGTATTTCAGTCTCTAAAATATCTCATGTCCCAGGCACTCTCCTGAGTGCCCCACAGTGTAAAGTACTTTAATCTTTACACTGGCCCCTTAAGGCACTTTCTTTTATCTCCATCTTACAAATAAGCAAACTGAGGTACAGTAGAGTGGTCACGGAATCAGATGACAGCAGAGGTAGGATTTGAACCAGCAATCTTAAGACTCCAGCTCACACTGATAACCACTGCATGTCCTGTCTGGATCATTAAGTCCCACTAATAAGATGATTTCTAGGACACTTCTTCAACTAGCTTCAAATCTGCTTCTGTGGAGGTATAAAGGACTCAGAGGATTTTCAAGGTCAGGGTCTGAGGTGGCAGGAGGAAACGGATGGGGCGCTGTCTGTCCAGTGATGCAGACTGATGGAGGCCTGTCTCCCACCGTGGCTCCTGCTGTGTGCTATGGCAAAGTAGTCAAACCTCTCTGGACCTGGGGTGGTTGGGGGAGGGCCCTTAGTTTTGTTTTTGTTTTCATTTTTTTGAGACAGGTTTTGCTAAATAGCCCAAGCTAGCCTTAAACGCAGAATCCTGCCACAGCCTCCTGAATGCTAGGATTGCAGGCATGTGCCACCAGGCCCAACACACTGTTCTCTTCTGCCAGCTGAGAAGAATATCTATCTTTGTAGTGAGTTGTCCGGTTTCAAGGTACAGTATAAGCCTTCAATAAATGGTAGCTATTGTTACCTGGCAGTCTAGTAATCTTTCCAAAGAAGGAAATACATTAAGGTGGCTGTTTTGTTCTTATGAACTCTTCCTAACTCCATAACTGTTGCCTCTTTTTAGAGTTCACAGAGCAGCCATTTGACAGCATGTTCTAGACTGGTGCCTTGATTTGACATCAAGATCAGTGGCCTGTAACTTTTGGCAGTCACCTGCAATTGTTGTTTTTTTAAAATTAAAACAATGTTTGTCTGTCTTCACTTTGCTTGTTCTCCATATGCCTCGTGTATCAGCAGCAGAGGCTCTGCCATCTTGTTTGTGGGTTTGCTTGTAGTCTGAGGTGAAATCCATGTGGCAGGGAGACCTGAGCTCCTTTCCACTGTCTAGGTACTTGTGTCTCTCTGAGCTGGCCTTGGCTTTCAGCTCTTTTAGACTACATTCTCCTCTTTCCAATCCGCTGCTCATTCTCCATCATAGAAAACAGCAGTGACACAGGTATTCCATGGTTCCATTTTTACAACTCTAGCCCCCAACCCTATTTCCAGTCACCAGTACTCAGCAGTACAAGTACAGATGTCTTCGGTCATCCTCACTTCGTGCTCTGAACACTGTTGGTGTCCTCTCTTCCCCTTTCTCCTGCCCTGGTTGTCCTGGGCCTGGCCCCTATGGCCTCTTCTCTTCTCAACATGCCCCTCCCCTTCTTTCTGTCCTTGTCCCTGAGAATACTGTTTCCTCCCTGTGTCCCCAAAGAAACTGACTTTTCCTCCCACATGCCTTAAGCCCTTGAGGGTGAGCGATCTATGCTAAATTACTTGTTTTCTTTCCATCCTCTAAAACATCACGTCCTTTGAAATTGAATTTCTTAGTTATATGGCTTAGTTAAGAGAAAGTGCAAAACTCGATTCGGGGTGTGTAACTCAGTTGGTGCTGGGCATGTGTGAGGCCCTGGGTTTCACCCCATTGCTCTAAGTATTTACAGTTGCTTTACAGCCAGATGGATACATTTCCAGCAGCAGCTCATTCACGTGATGGACCACATCTGTAGGCTAGTTGACACCATTCCTGTGGATGAACTGAAGGCTTTGGACTGTGGGGACGAGCTGCTTGAACAGCGGAACATGAGGTATCTGGAGTTCTCTCCTTCTGAAGTGTGTCTGACTGCATTCCCATTCCACCCGAGTTAGAAAACGGACAGCGGTGTCCAGACTTTCTAACCTAGAAATTACACAAGGATGGGCTTCACCAAGTTTTACATTTACTTGCTTTTTAAACTGTTCCTTTAGGACTTTTGTATTCAAATTTTGTTTGGATTGAAAACTGAAGATAAATTTTCATGGCCTACTGTAGTCAGCTACATATACTGAATACATTGTTCTCTTTTTTCTCTTCAGAAGAAAACTCTTGGCTGAAGGAGATTTTAATAGAAATGATGTCAGTCTTTTGGGTTCAGTGTGGAGACACAGGGCTGATTCACTTGGGAACACTGTGGAGGGGGACTCCTGCCCTGCAGGGAACTTGCTCAAGGAGTTAACGTCTCCATACCTTCCCTCAAGCTCTCTTTCCACCACTCTGGGAAAGACAGTGCTCTCTGAAAGGCCAGGATTCAGTCCACATTTACAGAAATCCTTTGTGAGTGGAAAACGGGCTGAAACGCCAAGGAGAGAAAAAAGAAACGAAAGTGCTTATTTCCCAGGAAATGTTCTCACAAGTACTGCTGTGAAAGATCAGAGTAAGCACACTGCTTCAGGAAATGACTTAGAAAGAGAAAGCCAGGCTTTCTGTGATATTGATAATTTTGACATAGATGATTTTGATGACGATGATGACTGGGAAAATATAGTGCATCATTTACCAGCCAGCAAATCTTCTACAGCTTCCTACCCACCTGTCAGGGAAGGTGGGCCGATTAAATCTGTATCAGAGGAGATTTCTTCAGCCCACGCAGACTGTCTGCCAGTGGTATCTACTGCTCGAAATAAAAACTTCTCAGAGTCAGTTCAGAAGTACACTGGTAAGTTTAAAATAAACTGAATGCTTAAATATTATAGGAAAACAAAACTGTCCAAAATAGGACTTGTGTAAGAAAAACCATAGTAAGTCATCAGTGCCTGAAAACCACATTGTTCCTGTGCAAATTTCTACTGATAATATGAATTACAAATCACAGTTCCAAAGGCAAGTTGCTCTTGTCTCTGCAGCAGCTGTACGTTTATGAAATGTGTAATTATAGCCTGTTGTAGTAAGCTCTAAAGTCATTACAAATGTGCTTTGCCTTTAAATTAACATTTTTCCTTCCTCAAACAGTAAAGCTCAGGAGAGCCAAATTTAATGATTTCGGGATGGGCAAAAAAAAAAAAAGATGAATTTATAAAAGCTAACCACGTGTATTTTCTAGAATTCTGGATTGCTAAAAAATGATTACAAAATATTAACACATAGGGCAGTCTACAAGATTATAAAGTCAAATTCCTTAAAACAATCAAGTTATTTCTTTGAACCAGGACTTCTTTTCATTCCTGCACCATGTGCTCATTGGTTGCTTGCTGTGTGCCATGTACAGGACTGGGTTCCTGATAATACTAGAAAGATGGCTTCTTGGAGCTGTGAGAGGTGTGAACTCAGCTACTGTAAAGGCTTCAGAGTAAAGCCGAAATTAGTTTTAAAACCTTACATCAGCCCCGTAAAGTTATTGCAGAGTGTTTTTTTACTGAAACAAGTGTCCATGTGCAAGTTTTATGAAGCCCTGTCCTCCCTATTTTTGTCGTTGCTGACTTAATACCTCGGAGGTTGTCCCTCTGGTTATGCTGTTGACCTTTAAAATAGCCATTAATGGACTTATTTTGGTATGCTGTTAGAATGTGTCATACTTGATATTTGCAATTATCTTTGAGACAGTTGAGTGTCAAAGTGAGAGTGGCTGCCAGAGCTGGTGTGAGTACCTCCTGTTCCTGCTGAACCAGGGTTGCCACAGTGAGGTCACAGAGCAAGGGCAGTGAAAAGCGAGGTTCAGGCGACTCTGAAGTTTCAGATCCCCAGTGACTGGGAACACTGTGATACCATTCACAGGAACAGGAGAGACAGGAGACAGTCAGATGTGGAGAAAAGCTGAGGAGGGCTATTTTAGACTCATTTTGCTTAAACTCTTGGTAAATCACTCAGGTCGGAATATCTTACAGACTCCTGGAGACATGTGCAGGAGGAACTTAGAAGGATACTCAGTAGTCTCTGCACACAGGTTACGTGTAAGATCACAGAACTGGGAAAAGTCCACATGAGACTGTGCAAAGAGCCCAGTCCCAAGTATCTGGTAGCTCCCAAATTTAAGGGGCAGGGGAATTGGAGCCAGGAAAGGGAATTTAAAGCCAATAGAGAGGGTCTGTGGGTGTAGCTGTCAGTGGTAGAGTTTTTTGTTTTGCAGTACTGGGGTTTGAGCTTCACTTGGTGCTGGCTAGGCAGGTGCTCTACCACTTGAGCCGGGCCTCCAGCCCAACGTGTTTACCCAGGATGCTCCAGGTCCTGAATTTGATTTCCAATAGTGCAAATATTAAAGGTCGAGGGAGAAGAATAAAAATAAGAGTAGTGGTAGGGGTGGCAGGAAAGTCAATGGAAGACTTGATAGGGCCTTAGGTTCTCGGTGGCCTTGAGATCCATTAGGAAGGTACCCTGTCAACAGTTACAGTGACACTGCAGAGGCAAAGGTAAGCCCAAAGGCTATTGCATTACCACAGAGTTTTCTCCATGTTATTTTCCTAGACAAGATGGCGCAAAGTTTAACATCCAAGAATATGAAACATGAACGCTTCCAAAGTCTTAATTTTCCTCATACAAAAGAAATGATGAAGATTTTTCATAAAAAATTTGGCCTGCACAATTTTAGAACTAATCAGCTGGAGGCGATCAATGCTGCACTGCTCGGTGAAGACTGCTTTATCCTAATGCCCACTGGTACGTATTTTTAGATGTGAGTTGGCAGGGGTCCACTGGCAGATGTTAAGTGAAAGAAAGCCCTTCAGTAGAAATGAAAAGATAGCCGCAGCATTTTATCATTTACAGACCTTTTAAACCTCTGCCATTGTACAAAAGCATGTCACTTCATGGCCTCTGTTCTAGTTGTTGACAGAAGGCCTATAGCCCTCTTTTAAGATTTTTCAACTTAGAACTCATTGGGTTGACCTGACCTAGAGTTTTTCTTTAGGAATTTTTCCTTTTTCTGGTCTAAATAAGCCCACAAAGTGAACAACAACAACAAAAAGTTACTGTGGGAAACCATGAGCGATACAGTGTTGCATGTGGTTACATTAATCAGCTCTGAATGGCCTTGCCCCAAGTGCAGCAGCTCTGTGCCTAGAGCCATGTGAGTGGGCAAGGCATGTCCTTCACGTGTGGTGACCATGAGAGTGAAGCACCTGTGTCATAGAGCCTCAGGGGGAGGAAATGGTCCCAGTCTCCAAGAGTCCAGGACTTCATGTGCTGTTGCATCCTGTGACAGCTGTTGAGTGGTTTCTAGTCATCCACACAAGAATATTCCATAAGCAGTTAGGACAGGAGGCGGGCAGAATCTGGAGATCAGGCATCTCCATGTGCTCCTCCCTTGTCTTTTGCTTGTCTTGTGACCTTTAGCAAGTTAGCTCTTGCCACCATTGTTACATAATATTGACTGGGCAGCCAGATTTTTTCTTCTTTTGGGGGGGGCAGTACTGGGGCTTGGACTCAGGGCATCGTGATTGCTAGGCTTTGCTAGGCAGGTGCTCTATCACTTGAGCCACTCCACCATCCCTCAGGTTATTTCAAACTCATTTTAAAATCTAGACAATGCTGGCTTAATAATCAGCATTTCAAGTTTTACTAACATAGTGATCGCTCAGTGTTCTCCATTTCAACTTAAGCTAGGAACCCCAAAACTGGCACTGCACAGGACCTTGGCAGTGATCTCACCCAGTGATTTTCAGAACTTCCCATGGGCCTTTAAGGCCTTGAGGTCTTTTCAAGGTCCTTGCTACCCCAATTTCAACTGCTTGATTTTATACATATTATATATATATTATATATATATTATATATATATATTATATATATATATATAAAATGACGCCAAATAATGTTTCATTTAGACAAAAAATTAAACCACTGATTCAGTGCTTTTGCGGATGCTAAAATTGAGGCCTACTGAGGCTAATGGTGTGCCTTGAGTTCATGCAGCTAATCAAGCACTGCTGCTTTTCTCAGCACCACTGCTCTTTCCTTGATATTTCCACATACATCCCAAAATGAAATTTCCTGTTAACGTGAAAAAGAAGGCATGTAATACGTAGTTAAAAGATGTTTTTAAAGTCCTAAAAACTCCCTAGCACCAGTTTCTGCCATTAGCAGATGGGTGAAATGGGAAATTCAGTGAAACATAATCATTTTTAGTTACTTTGAAATGTGTTCTTGGGGCTGGAGGGCAGCTCGGTGGTGGGGGCAGCTCAGTGGTTGGGGGAGCTCAGTGGTGGGGCGCTCGTCCTGCAGATGCATGGCCAGTGCTGATCCCCAGCAGGAGAGAGAAAGAAAAAGAAATGTGTGCTTACTGTCTTGCCATTTTGAATTAGAGTTACATAGCAAGAGTTTTTTTGGTCTTTTTGAAATTTCTTTTTCTTCATCTTATGTTAGTATACAGAAATGTAGTTCTACCCTTTTATTTCAGAGGGAGCTGGGATCATTGTCCCGCTGGTGAGAAGAGTGGGCGCTCTGGTCATCAGAGTTCAGGAGGCTCGTGCTAGGAGTTTAACACACTGAGATCTGGGCTGGGGGTATAAAGTGCCTTCCTAGCACATGAGAGGCCCTGGGCTTGATTCCCGACACTGCAAAGAACTAAGGAAAAGGAAAGATTTGTTTTCTTTTGTTTTTTTTGGCACTGGGATTTGAACTCATCCTCATGCTTGCTAGGCAGGTGTTCTACCACTTTAACCACGACTCTAGCCTGAGAGAGAGCTTGAAAGTGCTTTGTTTGTCATCAAATACTGAATCAAGCTCGTCATGGTTTATATCATTATATAGTCTATCTAAACATTATTGTAAATGTTTAAAAATAGATATTATATAGAAAGCAATTATGTTAGTCCTACAGTTAGGGTTTTAGGGTGCTTTATACTGCCAGAAATAAAACTGTTGACTGTTCGGACTTCCCAAACCCACTTTTTAAGTAGCTCCATTAAGTTGATTTTTTTTTTGTCTTGATTCCTATTTTTGCTATTGCAAGCGCCTGTGTGAAATGCTGTGACAGACCATTTGGTTCCTAAATAGCTCAGCTCATTCATTAGGCAAATGATGGGCCCGGGGCAGCATCACTTGCTTTCAACATCGCAGTGGCTCCCTCTCAGATAGGAGCTGACAGATTGTCTCCGTCATTTCTCTTTCAGGAGGTGGTAAAAGTTTGTGTTACCAGCTACCCGCCTGTGTTTCTCCTGGGGTCACTATTGTCATTTCTCCCTTGAGGTCCCTGATAGTTGATCAAGTCCAAAAGCTGACTTCATTGGATGTAAGTTATGATGTGAAAGCACTAATAAAAGTGTGCCTTAGAAGCAGTACTATGTCAGTACTCGAGACACATTTTTATTGAATAGTTCCTGACTTACCTGGATAATTCATGAATTATTCTGGGGGTGTAGCTCAGTGGTAGAATGTTTGCTGAGCATGCTCAGACCTTGGGTTCAATCCCCAGCACTACAGAAATAAAAAAAAGAAATAACTAAGGCACAGCAGGTTAGTTGTACATTGTTGGGCAATGTTACTATTATTATTATTGTACTTGAAAACTCCGATACAGAGAACTGTCTGTAATTCAATCTGATTTTGTTCTTCTACAAGAGTATGTTTTATGAAGAACTTTTAGCTTAGACTTTGCCAGTGTAATTGTTTTTCACTAATACAAAGGGGTTTCTTTTTTAGTACTGCCAGATCAGTGTGGCTCTCTTTTCCTTGTGTCTTAAAATGCATCCACATGTGCGTGCCCACACACACATGTCTATCTTCCTCAGAGCTGAGTTGTAGGATGTATATTGCTGCAGTCCACCAAAGCTTCATATTGTCGTCAACAGATGAATGCAGGGTATGAGTCACCACACCTCACCAAGAACACTGGCTGAGTTTTTCTTCCAAAGGATGTCAGTGCGGCCCTTGTTCAACCATTCATGTTCCAGCCTTCTCGTGGTCATTAAACATTAAAACTTAAGAGACGTTTCCTAAAACAAACAAAAACAAGAAAAGGAGCCCAACATTAGAACTGAAGTCTCTTGAGTACTAAGTTCATACTTGCTTTATTTGCAAATATAGAAAGTAAAGCAAGTGCAGAGAAGAAAGTAAACAGTGGAGACACCTTATTATTTTTTTAAAGGGGTCTCGTTATGTCGCAGGCTGGGCTCCAACCCTGTTCTTCTGCCTCAGCTACCTGTGTGCTGGCATTCCAGTGCTGCCGTGGCTGACTGCAAAGGTTATTCTGAGTTATGTTTAAGAAGGCTTTTTTAAAAATGCATGTTCTGATTATTTGTTGTAGGTAAGATGTATGTTTCCTTTGATAAGTTTGCTATGTGACTTATAAAATATTTATAAGACCTAAAGATAAGTGTGATTTTTGTCAGGTTAATGTGTAAAATTGAAATTGTTTATTACTTTTATGCTTAGATTCCAGCTACATATCTGACAGGTGATAAGACAGATTCAGAAGCTGCAAGTATTTACCTACAATTATCAAAAAAAGACCCGATTATAAAACTTCTGTATGTTACTCC
Organism: Castor canadensis; assembly: GCF_047511655.1. Taxonomy (NCBI): domain Eukaryota; kingdom Metazoa; phylum Chordata; class Mammalia; order Rodentia; family Castoridae; genus Castor; species Castor canadensis. The sequence goes on along the minus strand of NC_133404.1, from coordinate 42,159,949 downwards.
AGAGAAGGTTTGTGTTTACATCCTTATTTTAAAATATAATATTGCAGGCCACCAAGAAACATACATTTTTAATAGTGTAATGTGACGAGTTCCTGTATAACTTTCACCCAGAAACCCACACAGTGACATTTTGCTATAATTGCTTTATCTTTCATTCTTTCTCTAGTTTTTCTGAAACATTTGACTATAAATTGCAGACATGATATCCTTTTAGCCCTCAGTACTTCACTGTGCATTTCCTAAAAGTAAGAACTTCTCATACGTAACTGTAGTGTAATTATCAAGTCAGAAGACACACACTGACACAATCTGTTGCCTAATATGTGGACTTCCAGCTTCACCGATTGCCTCAATAATGTTCTTTATAGCAAAAGAAAACCCCACTGTAACCCATCTATCTCAACAGAGTCACTCTTTTCCATGATTCTGGCAGTTTTGAAGTGTGAAGGCCTTTGTTGTGAGAGCTGATGTCTCCTCCTGATTATGCTCACAGTATTCATTGTGGCAGAGGTGTCGCAGGTGTGATGGCGTCCCATGTATCCTGTAGGGCACCCGATGTTAATTCATTTGTGCCTGGGGTTGTTAGTTAACTTACCACTTAGGTAGTGCCTGCCGGAGCTCTGCACTGTAACTTTTTTTTTTTTTTTTTTTTTTTTAAGCTTTTGTGATGAGTTGAGATCCTGCTATGGGTATTCTGAGACCATGTGAATACCCTGGTAGACATCAGAGTTTCTGTGTCCTTTGATGATTCTTCCCCAAATCAGCTGTAACAGTAATGGATGCCAAATTTTGGTTTTACTAATTTAGTTGGTATTCTACCACAAGGAAGAGCTTTCCTGTTTATCCTGTGTACTTATTTATTTATGTTTGTTTATGTGAGTATGAACTTATTCAGTGGGTTCCAGTCGGTTTTCTTTATGTTTTCTGATGTTCTCTTGTCCTAGACTTGACCAGTCAGAGCTCCATCAAGGACTTCTGTGTCCTTTTCACATGTCCCTGTCAAGAAGTGGGTGTAGATGTGCTGTTGCCAGTGGGCTTTCATTGCTTCCAGGCCCCGTATGGACAGAGCTACAAAGTGCATACATACATACACACACAGGTCTCCATGTGAATACATACGTACCTCCAGAATTTTTCCTCAACCAGCATGCATGCATATCTGTAATCCTGTTACCAGTGTAGACACCAGTGGCCCTCAGATGCGCTGAAGCATAAAAGTTTTAGAGCCCCTAACCAAATTCATGCACTGTTTGCTGAACGTGGGTGAGCATGGCTTGCTATTTTCTATTATTTCTGCTTTTTTCTCGGGGATTGAAGCAAGAGCCCATTTTAGATGGAAGTGTTTTGTGGCTTAAATGTAATGGGACTAACGACAGCAGTCACTAACACTTAGGTGACGTGCTATCTCCTGCATTGCTGCTCTAGGTCTGTGCGAGTAACAGGCTGATTTCCACACTGGAGAATCTGTATGAGAGGAAGCTCTTGGCACGTTTTGTCATCGACGAAGCGCATTGTGTCAGTCAGGTAAATACTGTTTTTATGCCAGTAGTATAAATATCTTCCGAACTGAAGAGCCCACACTGAGTGAACCGTTCTGTTGTCTCCCTGAGGGATAAAGTAGTTCTTGATATATTGTCCAATGTCGGCCTTCTGTGGAAGGCAGATCCAAATAATCTGAAAAGCAGTGTTTGTTTCCAACTAGTGGGGACACGATTTTCGTCAGGATTACAAAAGGATGAACCTGCTTCGCCAGAAGTTTCCTTCCGTCCCCGTGATGGCCCTTACTGCCACGGCCAACCCCAGGGTGCAGAAGGACATCCTCACTCAGCTGAAGATTCTCAGGCCCCAGGTGTAAGTTGTGAAAAGTTGTTTTTAACCCCAAGGCAGTGGTTTTCAATGGGGCTGCACATCAGAAGCACCTGTGGGCTTTAAAATTCCCAAGCAAAGTTGTACCCGTGGGCGGCTGAGTCAGAACCCAAAAGCCAGGGCTGGGAGATGGGTTTTGGATTCTCAAGTGAATCCAGTGAGCATCAAAATCTGAGATCAGGACCTGGGCTTTTCCTCACTTACAGAATTAAAACTCTGTCCCAGCCCTACTTTGGAAGTGGGGATTAATTGCATTCTCTACTTGTTGACCCTGGTATAGTCCTGGGAATAAAGATAGCTTTTATTTGTCTCACTTGGGCTTCCATATTTCCCAGAGTGTTTCATGAGGTGAACAGTGACCCTGCTCTGCCATTTTCTCCTAAAGTCCAGTTCTGCCCAGAAAGATGTGGGACAGCTCTGCTGTCCTCCTCTCAGCAGCAACATACTTGTTGCTGCCACCAGATCCATAAATACCGTGACAAACACCACAACAGGAAATACCCCTGCAGATAAGTGTGGGATGGACTGCACTGTCTTGTACTTCTACCTGGCCTTGTAGACTCAGGCACTCTTTGGTAGGTTCATTCACTCAGCAAATATTTACTTAACATCTGCTGTACAAGGGTAAAATGCTGTTTCCTTATAGCAGGCACATTGATTTTGAGGTGTGAGTATTAACGTAGAATGCCTGGAGGAATATGGCTGAACATACTATTGAGTGAGTTTTTAAAGCACAACTTTCATTCATTTGAAAGTGACAAGCCGGCTGGGTGAAGTGGCTCATGCCTGCAATCCCAGCTACTCCTGAGATAGAGATTGGGAGGATCAAGGTTTTAGGCCAGCCCTAGCATAAAACTACAGAGACCTCCATCTCAACCAACAAGCCGGGAATGATTGTGCACGGCTATGATTCCAGCTACTGGAAGACATAGCTAGGAGGATTTGCAGTCTGAGGCCCGCCCACAGCCCTCATCTCCCATTCCCTTCTCCCTCCGAAAAAAGGCAAGACCCTATCTGGAAAATAACTAAAAGAGAAAAAAGGACTGTGGGCCTGGGTCAAGTGGTAGAGCACCTACCTAGGAAGGAGGAGGCCCCAGTGAAAATGACACTTTGGCACAGTGGCTACAGTGGATGATTGCTTGAGTCCGTGTGCTCCATACCAACCTCGGCACCATAGCAAGACTTGGTTTCAAAGATAGAAAAGGGGGAGAAAAAGTACGTACAGGCAAGTGGCAATACAAATACTGTGTGTTATAAAAAGTCCATCAGTGTCTCCGAGCTGTGCGCGGAGCTGGGCCTCTGCAGGAAGGGTAGGAAGGGTTGTGAGAGTTGGGCCGTTGAAAGGCCTTTGCAGATTCACTTGGTAGCCGCCAAATCATCTCAGCTAAAACAGCCAGCTCGAGCACTCTGGGTTTCTTCCAGACTTAAGTTGTTTGGTTCCAGCCTAAAACATTTTGTTGCTAATAGCAATTTTACATAGCACCGATGATGCCTGAGAGCAAGAATTTGAGTCTTCAGAATTCCGTGTGTGTAGTCACAAATTTCGGAATGGAATGTTTTAATTCAGTCTCACAGAGGAGTGTTCGTATAAAACCTGGGGGAAAGGGATATTTGGCTTCCCTGATTGAATGCATTATAACACTATTTAAGATGTCATATTATACTTTAGGTTCTAATAAATAACTGTGTTGTAAAAATTTGTTCCTACAAGGTCTGCACTGATCTATAAATTTTCTTTCTTCTTCTAACAGGCATTGTTTTTTGCTTTTTTCTCTTCTATTTTTCTTTTTTTGCCAGTGATGAGGTTCAAACCCAGAGCCTCAAGTTTGCTAGGCCAGCCCTGAACCACTGAGCTGCATCCCCAACCCTGTTCTTTGTGATCAGTTACACTGATTACCAAAAGCCCCCAGTTAAAAGAAATCATATAAATTCCCTTTACATTTCAATACCTTTTTGTAAATGTAAGAGTCGTGACTTATATTTTTATTTATAGACAGACATCCTAAATCTCCTGTTAGAGTTAAGAATAATCTCCCTCTTTGGGAGATACAAGAATGATTAATAAATCAAGGCTTTATGCCATTCTCTGAGGACCCCAAAAGGTGAGCTAGGAGAGAGCAAAGAGACAGACATACAGCTTGAACTGTGCTGCAGCAGTATTAGATAACACAAATCTAGCCAGCATGGTGTGCCAGGCACTGCTCTTGACATTTTATATGACAGTTTGTGAACTTGTGTGCACAACAGTTTTAGGAGGTATACAGTCCTGTTTCCCCTGTTCAACAGATAAAGAAACCAAAGCCCAGAAAGATTAACACATGCAGGTTCATATTCTTAGCAGGTATTGGGATAAGGGTGTAAACCTAGAGATCTGATTATGCACCCTTGAAATATTACTCCAATGCAAAAAAGAAGTAAGTAGTGATTCAAGATCTGACCTAAGACTGCGGGAACTCTGGAAGGTAGTAGTATAACCCAGTGTAGCGACTGACCTAATGAGGAAAGGTCGGGCAGATTCATAAAGGAAGCAAGCGTTACAGACTGAGTGGTTTTCTAAAAAGTATTGATGAATACTTTACATGGACTAAAATTCAGCTATTTAATGTATTTCCTGTCTAATTTAGGGCATTTTTGTCTCCCCTAAAAGAGGCATTAACAGCCAGCCCCTTCACCTCTGCCCTGAGCAGCCACCCATCTACTGTCTGCCTCTTTACATTTTTGCCTTTTCTGGATGTTTCATGTGCAGGTTGAATATCCAGAAATGCTTGGGACCAGAAGTGTTTCACATTTAAAGTTTTTGCAGATTTTGGAATAGTTGCATATATACAATGAGGTATCTCATTGGAACATGTTGCAAACCTAAGCGTGCAATTTGTTATGTTTTGTATGTACTTTATATACATATAAAACATATATACCTGGATGGTAGTTGTAGTGTTTGTAGTGTGCCTGTGGGTTTTTCTTTTTGTGTTTTGTCTTGTTTTTATTCTGACAGTACTGGGGGTTGAACTTAAGACCTTATACTTGCTAGGCAGGTACTCTACCACTTGAGCCACTTCCCCAGCCTATCTGCCACCTGTGCTGGTGGCACTTATGATCGCCACCTATCGAGTGGTCAGGTGTGTAATTTGGGGTGCTGACACACCCCAACATTTTGAATTTTGGAGCAGTTCTGGTTTCAGATTTCCAGAGGAAGGATTCTCACTCTTCAATGGCATCATCCAGTGTGTGGCCTTTTGTGACTGGCTTCTTTCACAGAGCACTATGTTTTCAAGGTCACCCATGATCAGTACACATCAGTCCTTCATCCCTTGTTTGGGCATTGAGACAGGTGTTGCTACTCAGCTTAGGCTGGTCTGGGAGTCCCTATGTAGCCCAGGCTGACCTTGAACTTGTGATCCTCCAGCCTCTACTTCCCATGTGCTGCCATTACAGGCATCCACCATGCCCAACCCTGTTTGTTTTCCAGTACCATTCCATGTTATGGGTACTGCTCGATGAGTTATTTGTGCACTTATCATTTGATGGCTATTTGAGCTTTTTCCATCTTCTGGCTGTTAGGAATAACGCTGCTATGAGCATTTGTGTACAAGTTGTCACTTGCTCTTATGCCCTCAGTTTTCTTGGATATACCTAATGAAATTGCTGGGTCACAGCTAACTGTGTGATTAATCTTTCAAAAACTGCTGAACTGTTTCCAAAGTGCCTGCACCATCTTCCGTGTCCTTCAGCAGTGTTGAAAGGTTGCAGCTTCTGCACACCCTCACCAGCACTGGCTCGCTCATCTTATTAAGCACAGCCATTGAGGAGGTACAGGAACAGTGTTTAGACAGGAAAAGAGCGGGAGCTGGGGACTGAAGAGGTTGCTGGCATGAAAGCATAATCAGGCCCGGGGGATGGCAAATCGAGGAACACAGAGCAGGGACGGCCTGGGAAGGTAGCATATTGGAGCTCTGCTCCTCGGGTACTTGGACCTGGGGAGCGTCTTGACTAACCTGTGTGGTCAGGTAACTGGCAATAGAAAGGAGGTCAGACCGGGCAGCAGGAGGTTAGGAGCAGAGCAGCTCTTGGGGACCCATTGTGGCCATCCAGGAGAGAGGGCAGACAGGAAGATGGAACTGGTTCCGGTGAGAAAGAAAGGCAGATGAAGTTGAAATTTATTCCAGTTTCTGCACTAGCAGATTGCTAGTGCCAATGACCATAACAGGAATTGCAGCAGGGGAGAATGGAGACTGATTTCATTTAGATTCGTGGCACTTGGGTGTTTAAAGGACGAATGGAGATGTCAGGACAGCAGTCTTCACGCATTCTCAGTCACATGTGCCTCCTCAGAGTCTTGGAAATCGCTGTAGCACTTGCGCATTTTCTATGGATGAATTGGATCAGTTCATACTTCTTGCTTTTATAGCTGTGACTGTTGAGAAGTGTTGCCCACATAAACACGTAGGGGAATGAAAGGCATTTTATTATAGCAGTCACACTTAGATGAGTTCCTTCTGAAGTATATGCCAGTTACCTCATGATCTGTCACCAAAATTATCTTTAATGATCTGTCAACTGACATCTCAATTAGGTCCTCCAAATTTTGTGGCAGGCGAAGAATTGGAAACTATTTGATACAAGTTTTTTTCTTTTCTTTTTTTTTGGTGGTATTGGGGTTTGAACTCAGGACGTCAAACTTTCTAGGCAGGTGCTCTACCGTTTGAACCATTCAGCCAGCCCTAAAATTGGAAACTATTTGTCTGGCAAAATAAGAAATATCATTTGTTATTCGCTTTACCTTTTCTGGGAAATACACCCTAAAAAAAGCTTCACCAGGATTTCACTAATGACGATCAAGTGTTCTTCCTGCTCTTTCTGCAAGAACCCTCTTCCCTCTGTCCAGTCTGTGTAGAAGAGCTGGGGAAGTTGAGGTTCTCTTTCTTTCATGCACCTTTCAGAATGTTGTTTTGGGGAGATGCTTTAAGATATAATTTTGTCAAAACTTTGGCTGTAGACTAGCTCTTTATTGAGATCTATATTACTCACACACCATAAAACTCACCCATTGATAAGCTGTAGTTTAGTGGGGCTTTTTGGTATTTTCACAGAATTGTACACCCACCCCACACCTAAGTTTAAAACACTTTCATCACCCCCAAAAAGAAATCTAGGGCTCAGTAGCACCCACTCCCCATTTTCCTTCCAAATTTGTGCTTGGTTTCTTTATCTGAGCACAGAGTTCTCAAGGATCATCCACTTTGTTTGTTTGTTTGTTTGTTTGTTTGTGGTACTGGGATTTTGAACCCAGGGTTTCACGCTTGCTAGGCAGGCGCTCTACGACTTTAGCCACTCCACCAGCCATTTTTTGTGATGGATTTTTTTCAAAATAGGGTCTCTCAAACTATTTGCCCAGGACTGGCTTCAAACCACCTGATCTTTGCCTCTCAATTAGCTAGGATTATAGGTGTTAGCCACCTGCACCCTGCTGTTTGTTTGTTTTGAGATTTTGTTTTGTTTTGTTTGATTTTGGTGCTGGATGTCAACCTTTAGCAGAATGAATGCTAGATAAGTGAACCCCCCCCCCATACTGTGGGCTGAGTAATATTACTTTGTGTGGCTGTTCCCCACTTTAATTACCCATCCATTATGGGGAACAGTATCTAATTAGATATTTTGTAATTTCCAACAGGGAAAAGTAAAATTTGTTACATGTAATAAGGTCTGAGGCTCTTTTACTTTTCTTTTATGACAAGTTGTGTGAAGATTGCTCTTAAGTAGTGGCCCATAGCGCTTTTGCGACAGAGATGCTTATTTGTCCTGGTTTTATGGATTTGTGATCTGTAAGTTCATGTTCTAGTGTCGTGGTGTTTTATTATCCTTACTAAAAAGTAACTTATTTACTACTAAATAGCTCTAAGCTTTTCCCAATTGAGTCATGAATCAAAAACCTTTCAGCTTATGTTCCAGATGTTTTAATAACAGTTTAATTGAGGTAGAAAATGCATACAGTTCACAAACTGAAAGTGTTATGGTTTATTCAGAGTTGTACACCCATCACCAGGCTAAGAACATTTAACACCCCTTCCCCATTAGCAGGCCAGTCTCCTTCCTCCTTTCTCCCAGCCTTCCAGCTTTCTCCACCATCTTCCCCTCTCCCAGCCTTCCAGCTTTCTCCACCGTCTTCCCCTCTCCCAGCCTTCCAGCTTTCTCCACCGTCTCCCCTCTCCCAGCCTTCCAGCTTTCTCCACCGTCTCCCCTCTCCCAGCCTTCCAGCTTTCTCCACCGTCTTGGTATTGATTTGCCCATTTGGATGTCTCATAAGCAGTTATTGTGGGTGTGATCTTTGAAGGTTTACTGCTTTTACTCAGCATAATGTTTTCAATGTTTGTGGCTGAATAGTGTTCCATTTTGTAGTCACTTCACATTCTCTTTCTGCTCATCCGTAATGGTTATTAGGATCACTTTCATTTCCTGGCCTTCTGAACATGGGTGTACAGGTTTTTGTGTGGACACATTTTCATTTCTTTTGGCTATATGTCCAGGAGTGCAGTAATTGGACTGAGCTGGTGCATAACTCGAGGTAGAGTGCCTGCCTAGCCAGTGAAAGGCCCTGAGTTCAAACCCCAATACGGCACCCCCCCCTCCAAAAAAAAAAAAAAAGAAGAAGAAAGAACAGCCAGGGTGCGTTCCAGTGCTGCTAAACCATTTGGCCTGGCCCCCCATGGGGTGGGAAGTTCTGGTTTATCCATGTCCTTCCCAGCACTTGTTTTCTTTTTTGACCCAAAACATTTGTTTGTTTGTTTTTAATGAGTAAGACACTTTTCTCAAAGTGTAGTTTCAGTGGGGAAAGCCATGAGGCATTCTCATGCACCAGTATTCCTATCAGCGAGACTCACACCCCATAGCCAACTTAAGCCTGGATTAGTGCAAATAATTTTGGGACTGTGGTTTCTTTGCTGTAGCAGTGATTGTAAGTGACACCTGAGAATGATCAAAGTAGCCTGTGGAGGGCGGGGCGGGGTAGGGTAGCTCGGTGGTAGAGCATGTGCGAACCCTTGAGACCAATCCCTAGCACACACCCCAAAAAATCCATGGATGTGTTTACCGCTTGAAACACACAGAATTCTGTGTAACGTGTAAACAATACCATAAGAGAACAGGCTTTGAGGTTTTTTCCCCTCTAGTGCCCAGGCCCCAAACTCCTCAGCTCGTGATTCTCCTGCCTTGGCCTCCTCAGTAGCTGGGCCTGTCCCTAAGCCTGGCTTTGCATGGTAAATGATAGTGTCACCAGACAGTAATGCATCCAGTGGTGAGAATTCTCTTCACTCTCTCTACCTTATGCTCATGAGGTCTGAAATCAGAACTCTCAGTAAAGGCCAAAACTCTTTGTTCCCAGTGTTGTTCTTCACCCTTAACAGAAATTGGTGAAAACAAAACCATGAAGTCTTGTCAGGCGCCAGTGACTCGCAGCTATGTTCCTTGCTACTGAGGATCTGGGGGAATCGAGGTTTGAGGCGAACCCAGGCAAGTAGAGAGACTCCATCTCCCAAATAACCACAGCAAATGGACTGGAGGTGTGGCTCAAGCGGAAGAGCCCCTGTTTGCAAACTTGAAGCCCTGAGTTCAAACCCCAGTCCTGCCAAAAAAATAGTTAATAAATACATATATTAAGCCCTACCAAAGGTTTCTGTTGCTTTGATTAAAGAATAAGGAAATGTCTCCTGCACCCATGCTATATTTCAGTTTGCTTTGTTTGATGTCTGGATGTTTTTATCCTGGAACAATTCAGAATGGGTGAAAAGTAGGGTTGGTTTATTGGTTAGTTTATTTGTATTGGGGAAAAAAAGCAAAGACTGGGAAAGAAGTGACCAGTAAGATGTCTGGGCTCTGGGGCCATCCTCAGTCCAGTCTTAGTAAAAAGTACATGTCAAAATTGAACAGTCTACACTGAGGGTGAGTCAGGGCCAGTGGGGTGATGTGTGTGTGGTTTAAAGCAGTGAGTGTTGCATCAGGAGACAGGAGACAGCAGGCATTTGAGTTCTCAGAGGAGGAGGAAGCAGAGGCAAAGAGAAGGAGAGAGAGAGGTCAGATGTGAGGGGCGCCCCTGGAATGAACCATCGAGAGAGCCCATACAGGGTGTTCCGTAAGGCCAGCCAGCAGTGTGGCGGGGGGCTGGGAGGGGTGGTGTGGACAGAGAAGGTCCTGCAGATACCACACACTGGGAGAAGCACCACAGAACGGAATGGTGAAGTGGTAATAAGGGTCTGTGGGTGTAGCTTTCAATGGTAGAGTTTCTTGTTTTTGCAGTACTGGGATTTGAACTTCACTTGGTTTTCTTAATTATTTAAGTCATTTTTAGGCACCTCTGCATTGAATCAATGTCATCTTAGAGACTGAGCTCCTGGCTTGCCTTGTCTTTTCTACCTGTGCCTTCTGCAGTTCTAACACTTCAGTGTCTAGTGGTATAGGCTTTTCCCTCCTTATCACCATTTCACTATTTCACCATTCTGTGGGGTTTTTTGATGGTGCTTGGGTTTGAACTCATGGTCTCACACTTGCTAGGCAGGTGCTCTGCCATTTGAACCACACTGCCAGGCCTTTTTTGTGTTGAATATTTTCAAAATACAGTCTCAAGAACTGTTTGCCTTGGCTGGCTTTAAACCTTGATTCTTCTGATCTCTGCCTCCAGAGTAGCTGGGATTATAGTCATGAGTCACCTGCACTCGACTATATCACCATTCTTGTCTTTAACTCTTAACCCAACATCTACTTCAGCATTCCATATGTAAGTTTCCAGTGATAATATTCAGCTTACAACCACTTGATAATTAGGTTTGCGTTGTGGAAAGTGAGTATTTAATTTTGAAGATGGCTGCCTCAGTTTGGGCTGCTGTAACAGAATACCATAGACTGGGTGACTTAAACAACAGAAATTGATTTCTCATGGGTCTGGATGCTACAAAAACAAGATCAAGGTGCCAGCACGTCCCTCGTCTGGTGAGGTCTCTCTTCTGGTTTGTAGCCAGTGATAGTCCCACGGTGGTCACACATACAGAAGGGGACAGGGTCAGCAAAATCTGTACTGATTTTTTAAGGGCACTAATCTCACTCATGATACGTCGTCTTGACCTAACCACCTCCCAAGGGCCCTACCATCCAGTGTCATAGAATTGGGGACTAGGATTTGTGGGGGCTTATCCAGTCAAGGCAATGGCTCGAGCTGTATTTTCTCCTAACTAAAGTTTATGTTTGGAACTCTTAGGTTTAGCATGAGCTTCAACAGACATAATCTGAAATACTATGTATTACCGAAGAAGCCTAAGAAGGTGGCATTTGATTGCTCAGAGTGGATCCGAAAGCATCACCCATGTGAGTACAGCCGTGTGGTAAGTTTTGTCTAGAAGGCAGAGTTTTCAGGACACAGGAGAATACATGACGTCTCATGTTAAACGCTTCTTTTTCCCTTATGATAATGCTAACCTGCTATTCGTAGAGCAGAATATCCTAACCTCAACTCTCAAGTCTCATTTGGTTAAATAGTCATAAGATCTAACAAAAAGAAATATGAAATTCTACTCCCACGTACCTACATTGTGACCCTTGCCTTCGGTGTCTTTCCTCTGGCTTCTGGTAGGGTGTGAACAACACAGCCCTTTGTTTTGCTGTCTTCTCCCAGGCGTGCTGCCTCTGGGCCACGCCAGCCAAAATGCGATTCTGCCCTTCAGAGCAATTCCCCAGGTAGCCAGCCCCCTTTGTATGTCTTGAGCATTTTCCCTGGCTTTATAACCTTAGGATGCACTTTTAATAATTGCTGTATAGTATCTTATTTCAGTTTCCCATCTTGATTATTCCCATAATGTCACTTGTTAAAATTCTTCCTGGTTTCTAAAATTACAAGCAGAACTTTCGGCATAGACCCTTGTACTGCTTCATTTCCTAGGCCAGTTTCCCGAAAGAGAATTCAGTCAAGGTGCTTGATAACTAGTGCCACCTGTTTCCTACAGTGTGTATTTGGTGTCTTCCCATTTTAGAGCCAGTGTGAAATAGAAGCAGGACTTGTCCAGGTCCACTTTGAGAGTCGTCAGCAGGGACAGGACTAAAAGTCAGTCTTCCGTGTGTGATTGTCCTGGCCTGTGAGAGCACTGAAGAGGTCTATTCACGGTTCACATGCTTCTAAGAACATACTGTGATTTCTGTTGTTATTCTCAATGTTGTTTTGGTTTCCTGGCAGGTGACTCGGGGATAATTTACTGCCTGTCCAGGCGGGAATGCGACATAATGGCTGACACGCTGCAGAGAGATGGCCTTGCTGCTCTTGCTTATCATGCTGGCCTTAGTGACTCTGCCAGGGACGAGGTGCAGCACAAATGGATTAATCAGGATGGCTGCCAGGTAGCATGTTAAAGTAAAAGAAATGTCTTTTGTAGGACATAAGCAAACTTGCATGTGTACAATGAAAATTGTTCATATCTTAAAGGTGGTAAACATCAAAATAAGACTGAAATTGAGTCTGTGATGTCATGAATAACCTGAGAATATCAGTGAGAAAAGATACAAAAATTGAGGGGAAGATGAAAATGTTCTCTGTTAGCAAAAGGAAACAGGGTCAGCCTGGGCCCGGTAAGTACACCCCAGAGGGATGGCGGGGTAGTGGAAACCAGGCCGAGTCACTGTTGGAAATAGATGCATGTGGCAGCCTTCAGAATCACAAGAAGGAAGACTGCCCAGCGTGGTGGTGCACACCTGGAGCCCCAGCACTTGGGAAACAGAGGCAGGAGAATCAAGAGTTCGAGGCCAGCTTGAGCTACATCATAAGACCCTGACTGGAGAAAAAGAGGGAAAACTGGAACTGAAGAATTTCATGCCCAGATCACTGTCATTCATTTTGAAAACAACACGACAAAGTTAAAAAATATATCAGTTTACCTTCACTGAAAAAATTACAGATTCCAGTCTTCCTAAATTAATTCATATGTCTAATCAAAATTCCAGTGGTGTTTTTCCTTTGACAAACTTCTTCTAAAGTTTGCCTGGAAGAATATTCAGCTGAAAATAGCTGAAAGAATTTTTCAAAAGGAAAAAAAGAACACACAGATACTGGTTTGCTGTACCTTGTATGGATCAAACATGAATGGACTGGAAAACTTGGGCTGGAGGCATGGCTTAAGTGGTAGAGCATCTGCTTAGCAAGCACAAGACCTTGAGTTCAAATCCCAGGACTGCCAAAAAAAAAAAAAAGAAAGTTTTTTCTTTTTTTTCAAATCCTTTAAATGTTCATATTACTGTAAATATTGTACAATGAAGAGATATGTATTTATAATTATTTCTGCTGTCAGAATAGCTAATTCTTACAGTCAAGGTACAATGTTAGAGCTGGCACACCTGTTATTCCAGCTACTTGAGAGGCCAAGGCAAGAGAGTAGAATTCAAGGCTAGCCTGGAAAACATTGTTAAGAGTCCGTCCTAAAAGTAAAAGAATAAAGTTACTATGTTAGTTTATACTACCTGGATAGCTTTGATCTTGCTAGGTTCATGAGACAAAATTAAACTTGATTGTTTTCCTTTTCAAAGAATGATTGTAGCTTGAAGTTATAAAAACAACACAGAAATAAAGAAGGACGTTAACAAAACTGGGTGCCGGTGACTGGAAACTGTAATCCTAGCTACTTTGGAGGCTGAAAATCAGAAGGATCAGAGTTCAAGGCCAGACCAGGCAAATAGTTAGTGAGACCCTCTCTCTAAAATAACTAGAGCAAACTGGACTGGAAGTGTGGCTCAATCAGTAGAGCAGCTGCTTTGCAAGCCCAAATCCCTAAGTTCAAATCCCAGTACTGCCCAAAAAAAAAGAGGAAGTTAAAATTCAACAAAGCCAGTTTCCAGTTAAAGAAATAAGAGCTTTCAGAAGGAGTTGCCTCGTTGTGGCCTCACTCAGATGTCCCTATTAAACCCAGGAAGACGAATGGATTCCAGAAAGCCTGCAGGCCACACTGGCAAGAGATGTGCCCCTGTCACTTATGTGACCTCTCCAGCTGCTGTCCATCACTGAAGGCTGCAGTAGACTTTCTCTTTCATGGGAGATCTCCTTTCTGAGAGATGGAAGTGCCATAAATTTAGATGGCTTCCAACCTAGAGCACGGCCGCCACCATTCCCTGTGCTGGCACATGTACCCATCTGCTGTCCATGGACCCCATGGCTTGCACATTCCTCTCTGGCACCCACAGTTACTGAAATCATGTCATTAGCCTCAGTCTGGTGCCAGATATTTCCACTGCTTTTGAAATGCTGTTCTTGCTGTAGCAATTCATTTTTTTTTTAAGTGCTAAAAACAGACTTGCAGCTTTACTTGTATAAGTGTAATTTTGCCTGGAGATACAGCATTTTGTTCTGGGTTAAGGAGGTCCTACATTTGCAACTGAAAAGGATATTTAACTATTACTTCACTTCCACTAAGTAATTTGTGTAAGCCAGCATTGACAATACTTGGCCTTTTTTCTTCTCTTTTTGGTATAAGCAGCTCTCAGGCTTTTATCTACATGAGTTTCAATTAAAATTTCATAAGTTTTATCTTTGAAATCAGCTGTGGAATAAGAGGCGTTAGCTCTGATCAGCTGAGGCTTCAGGGAGAACGCTGGTGGTGTGAGTCCTAGGAGGACCTCCTCCAGGTCCCTCCGGGAGCCAGAGTCCCCAGGATGCCAGGACGTCAGGAGCGCCTGAGCACATGTTGCTTGTGTATACCACCCTGGATGCCCTGGCCGTGGGAGCAGCCACCTCCATATCGAAATGTAGAGGGCAGACCCTGGGCACACAGTCAGTTCTGACACTCGCCCGTGGTGATGTGAATCATGCAAGACAGTGCCGGCCACCCTGAGCTGCTCTTCACCTTCCCCGGTCTTAGCAGAATTGCACCTGACCAAAAAGAAAACCTCATCTTAAGTCATGCAAATAACGAGCCATGTGAAGACCCTCGGTTGCCGTGTTGAATGCATTGCAAAGTGAAGAAGGGATGGAGCTTTGGAGCTTTTAGAACATCCATTATTAAAACATTCCTGTGAGTGCACTGTTGTCTAACAGGCTTTTGGTCTCCTCTCAGGTCATCTGTGCCACGATCGCGTTTGGAATGGGAATTGACAAGCCCGATGTGCGGTTTGTCATTCACGCCTCACTCCCTAAGTCTGTGGAGGGCTACTACCAGGAGTCCGGCAGAGCTGGAAGAGATGGGGAAATGTCTCACTGCCTGCTTTTCTACACCTACCACGATGTGACCAGACTGAAGAGACTCATCATGAGTAAGCCAAAGTGCCACTGGGGACACCGTGTCATCTTCTGTCCCGTGAGAGTAGTCACTCTTGCTGTTGCAGTGTTCGGGTCCTGTTTTCCTTAAGTAGTCACAGAAAATTAGAGGTGCTTATATAATATGTGCTTGCTTGGTACATTCAAATGATACAGACGCGTACGAAGCAGAAAATTCCCAAACCACACCTTGTTACCTTGCCCCAGGAAGTAACTCGTTACTGGCTTCCCTATGTTCCTTCCAGACCCAGTTCACTCACACACCCCTACTCACAGCACATACTTCAACAAAGATGGAAGGAGAAACAATGGGCTTTCATCACCACCATGCACTTCAAGAAATAAAATCGAATCAGGTGCAGTGGCACACACCTGGGTCCCAGCCCCTGGGGAGGCTGAGGAGTTGAGCATGAGGCCAGCCTGGCAGAGCAGAGAGACCCCATCTCAACACAGAAGCAACAGAGCAGAAGCCCTGTGTCCTGTGCCTTTCTCCACTGTCTCACCCCGTTCCCCATTGGAGGCAGGCAGCATCTTGTGTTTTATGATTACCTCCCACAAACACACGTGTCTAAAAACATAGCTACGTTCTTACACATATTGATCTGGCTTTTTCAGTCAACAGCAGGGTGTGATTATCTCCCAGTTAATACACAGAGCTTGCTACATAGAATTCCACACTATGATTATGCCATGTTTATTAAGCTAGTCCCCTCTTTTCTTTTTTCCTGGCAGTACTAGGCAGGTCCTCTGCTGCCATGCCCCCAGCCCTTGTTGCTTTAGTTATTTTTCGGGGAGGTCTCACATTTTTGCCCAGAGCTAACCTCAGACCACAGTCCATCTACCTATGCCTCCTGAGTAGCTGGAATCACAGGCATGAACCACCACGCCTGGCTAATTGATTGTGATGGGGTCTCACTGAGTCTTTGCCTGGGCTGGACTTAACTGCAATCCTCCCAATCCCCATCTCCCAAATAGCTGGGATTACAGGCATGAGCCAGCATGCCAGGCCATCAGTCCCCACTTAAAGGATATTTAAACTGTTCATTGTTTTTCCCTGTTATCAAACATGCAGTATTGAACATCCTTGTGCAGATATCTTTGGGCATTTGTGCAATTATTTATATAGGCTAAGTTTCTAGACTTATTGTCCTCTGTCAAAGCGAATGCATACTTTAGGATTTTATTCTATCCTTTGCCCATACTTCTACTCAATTATGATCTGTTTTGAAACCACCTTCTTAACAAACTCAGGCAGAGGTGCTAAACATGGTGAATGGTGCTACCGACTCTGAATGCATCACTCATTCCATATGTGCCTGGAAGGTAGAGCTGGTCAGCAAGATAGAGGCCCTCCGTGGGAAAAGTAGGCTCCAGAAAGGTTTTGTGAACATACCCCAGAGAGCATGGATAGTGGCCACAGTACAGAAGTGGTGATTGCTACAGGAACTGTTTCGTCACATGTAATGTTTGAATGACTTACACATATCAACTCGTTTATCTTCACAGCAACACTAAAAGATAAGACTATTGCCTACCTCATTACAGAGGTTAGTGCTGAGCCCCGACCCTGACCCTGACCCTGACCCTGACCGACCCACATTCACCTGACTCCAAAGCCCCGAGTTCTTACATGTACCAAAATAATCCTCAGCAAAAAACAACAAATATTTGGGCTGGAGGCATGGCTCAAGAGGTTTTGCAAGTGCAGAGCTGTAAGTTCAAACATTTGGAATGTCTTTAAGCAAAATCTGTAAGACAGTCTTTAATTATGATGGTTTGATGACTTTACAATGGTGCAAATGCCATGCCCATTTCAGAAGAAATGTGCTTCGAGTCCTTAATTTTGACGTGTCTCCTGAGCTGACCTCTCCCATGGTGCAGTGTCCACTGGGCCCAGGATCACAAGGGAAAGAGTCTCACTCTTCCTGCACTGTGCTGCTGAGTGTGTTAAATGCATCTAAAAAGACAAAACAGTAAAGAATGATTTATTAGGAAAATAGGGTGACACCTCGACGAAGCTGCAGGGCTTTGGGTTTCATCCAGTAGGCGGGGTTACTGTGGCCACTGCACAGAGGCTGTCTGGTATGGGCTGGCATTCACCCTGACATGGGAAGTGGACTTAAGGATGTGTGGTCATTATCTTAATCATTGGCCCAAGGTGTGCACCATTGTGTCAGTTATTGGTCCTGGGTGAGTCACCTGGGTTTAAAGCAGTACATTTCCCTGTCCCTGCTCTTCCTGCGTAGATGTCCAGTGTAATGTCCCCCTCGAGGACTCAGGACTGGGTGCTCAGTTCTTTTGCAGAATGGACAGCAAGTTCAGTCTGGCTAAGTGCTGTTGAGAGCGTGGTGGGGTAACTCAGGGTCCAGTCTTGCTCTCTCAGGACACAGGCCAGTTGATTGGGCTCTGGCAGAGACAGATGCTAAGAATAAGACCATTCTCTTGTGGACCAACAGAACTACAGTGGTCACAAAAAGAAACAGCCATTGATCTGAGGACATAAAGGTATTTTGTAGCCTGGAAGTTAGAAATTTAATAAGGTATAAAAATTAGAGGCCCAGGGCTGTGGGCATGGCTCAAATGGTAGAGCACCTGCCTAGCAAGGACACCACCCAAAAAAAGAAGAAAAGAAAAAAAAAAAAAATGTAGGTCCAAATGAACCAAGTAGCGGGATTAGGGTGGGGAGCAAGAGGTATATCTGATCACGAAGTGTCGGTCAAAGGTGTGGTCCAGCCAGTCACCATCCCAGGGCTAGTCAGGCAAGGCTTAGCATGGAGGAGACAGGTACAAATGAGGCAATGTCTGCGGGGCTGTGTGAAAAGACACTGCTTTTTAACAGCAGCAGGTTTGATAGCTGCTATAGCCCGCTGCGTCCAAACAGTGCTCCATCTTGAGGGGATCAGGGTGTAGCCATTGGAGCTTTGTGAGTCTCCCTCCAGCCCATGGGTTCAGTGCTACATAGAAGGGAACAGGTTGCAGTGGTGGAAGCATTCATGTGAACAGAGCCCACCGTTGAAGCAAAAACTAGAAACACCATTATAAAGCAGAATGCAAAAGGGAGGAAAGTCAGCAGGTGCGAGTTCACCTCCTGTCATAGGTGCCCGAAGGACTTGAGGGTCGGTGGCTGTGCTTAAGAACTCTCTCCATAACCTCTAGGCTTTAGTTACTTTTGGAAGGGTTGGCACAAGTGACACTGACTCAGGATTCTCCTGTTTTAGGCTTCCAAGTGCTAGGATTATAGGTGTGCACCACCATACCTGGCATGACTTCATTTTTATTCTGACAATTTGTCCCCTTGTTGCTGGAGAGTTTTCTCTGGTTAATCACTCTGTGGCTTGTCTTTAACAGTGGTTCGCCACTGGGCTGAGATTTGCTGGTTGATCTGAGTTGACCCCACACAGGGAAAAAGTGCCAACAAGACCCTTTTAGACAGGTTTGAGTCACTAAGAGGTTTGCAAGGAGTGACTTTTAGGTTTGCTTTGGAAACCATTCTGTCAGTCCTACCTGTGATATCGCAAAATATTGGTCACGCTGTATTGTGAGAATCTGTACTTCAAATGTCAACAGACAACAGAAAGTTTTATAAAGGAAATTTTAAAGAAAAGAGCAACTATCTAAAGAAAAGTAAATCATTTAACAAATAAGTACTTGTAAGAGTCATCTCTATGAATCCAGAGAAGAAAGCAAAATTTAGAATCTTTGGTTCAGTAAGATACTAGGTATTCAGCTCTGACAACAACAAATGAAAGACAGGCCTCTCAACACGTTTAGGGGACTGTCAGTGACCACAGATAGACTTATGTCCTGATGTAACGTAGACAAAATTGTTTCTTTTCCCAATAAAACAAAATAATCTTAGTCTGCTTTCAGTGAAGACCCAGAAGAAAATCAGTCTCAGATTCTTTCTATATGATAATGACTCACAGGACACATGTGTTAGTGGACCTGTATATGTTGTTTGGTGTTCTTATCTGGGGCTCAGAGGTAGGCCAGGGAAAGCAACATAGAATGTTATCGCTTGAGGGCTGGGGCTGAATTGAACCCTGTCGTCCCGGGGCTCACAGTACTGTTAAGTGGCCTGGGTCTCCTGACTTTCTCGAGGGAACATTTACGTGCCCTCTAATTTGCTTTTGGTCCTGGTAGAGCTGAAATGCAGTTTCCCCAGGGAGTTCCTTCATTTTACCTTGTGACCTCAGAAGAAATGACTGAAAACCTGATAGCGTGGAGTCCCAGGTCAGGAGGGAGCTGTTACTGCATGAATATGCAAAGCGTGGATGTGCGCTGTGCAGTGGTGAGGCCCCAGCGGTGTGGGGAGCTCATCGTCACTCCAGAAAGCTAGGAGTTGTGGTGTTTGGAAACTGGGCAGGGAGGGAGACAAGGTACAGACTTGAAAGGAAGGAGAAAAGCAGGAGATCCCGGAAGACATCCCCTAGCCAACAGAGCAGACAGGCACAGGACTTACTCCTTTAGCAGATCCTTGTCACAGCACCAGACTGCTTCCCAAGGTTGGTATCCCTGGTGGTCCTCAGTTCTTGGGTATAACATCTAAGGTTAGGGCACTACCCCAAGCTGACCTGGAACACACAGTGCTCCTGCCTCTGCCTCCCAAGTGCTGGAATTATAAGCATGCACCACCACACCCAGCCATGTTCATTTTCTTGGAGTACTTGTTTTCATCAGCAGCTGCCAGAATTCCAGCTTCACAAAGCTGTAACATTACCAGAAGAAGCATAATGTAATCTAACGTCAGCACCATGACCTGCCTCAGATTACTAGTGTGGGTGGTGCTGCTGCTCCCCTTAAATTCAAAGTGTCCTGCTGCTGTGGGTTCACTGTGGCACCCTAGGTTCCTTGGCCTAGTTTTAGAGCCACTGGCTTCACAGGAGGCTCAGGTATGGGAACATACACAGTTCCAGGCTTTGTTTCCCTCGAATATTCAGATCAGTATGTATTTGTCTCATAAATACAGGAATTATAAGTCAAACCTTCATCATTGGGGATAATGAAGATTGAAAACAAATTTAATATGAAAAAAATGTAACATTCCTATAAAACTAAACGCTTGCAAGCTCAACGTAAATACCATTAATTGTGAAGCAGAATGACGTCGTATTGGCATAATGCTGTCAATGGTAATTTTCTTATTGAGTATTTAAAGAATCCAGCGAGGCATGGTGGCACTCACCTGCAGTCCCAGCACTATGGACACTGAGCCCAGGAGTTTGAGGCCAGCCTGGGCAAAATAAATGAAACCCCTAGTCAAATAAAAAAAAAAAAAGAGTTACCTATTCTAAATAATGCTTTCTATCCTCTAGTTTTCTACTGTGATAAGTAAGTATTTTACTGTGCTTTTCATCCCTTTCAGTGGAGAAAGATGGAAACCGTCACACAAGAGAGACTCACTTCAATAACTTGTACAGTATGGTGCACTACTGTGAAAACATAACAGAGTGCAGGAGGATACAGCTTTTGGCTTACTTTGGTGAACATGGATTTAACCCTGACTTTTGTAAAAAGTACCCAGATGTTTCTTGTGACAATTGCTGTAAAACAAAGGTAAAGTAAGAAAGTTTTTAATTCTTTAATAATTTAAGGAAATTGCCAACGTGTATTATTCTCTTAATTTGGAAAAGTAGATATAAGTTCTACCCCAGATTGTGGTTCAAACAAGGGACGGTGGTCTACCTCACCCCCCTCATTGCAATTTAGAAAAGGAATATGTTTAAAGTGACTTTTTTAAAATGGCTTTTCTTTAGAAGTAGATGCTATAAGAAATATGCTGGGACCCTTCTGGCTAAATATTGTCAACATGTAAACATCGAAAGATCAAAGTTTTAACAGGTAGAATGTTTAAATTCAACTACAGCTTATATTTAGAGATGCCGTTTTCAAAAGAGTGATATCATGTACTGTGTTTGAAATCAAATCATTTTGTCATGTTGTTTTGGGGTTTTTTTGTGGTTTTTTTTGGGTTTTTTTTGTGGAACTGGGATTTGAACTCCTTGAGCCACACTTATAGTCAAAATCAAATAATTTGAATTACATGAGTTATTTTTGGAGGGTTGGGATTTGGAGGGGGTGGTCTTTTTCAACTCTGAAGAATAATGAGCAGGTGTGGTGGTGTGACGCCAGCCCTCGGGATGCCGAGACAGGAGGGTCCTAAAGTTAAGGACAGCCTGGGCTACTTAACAAGCGATACCTTGTCCCGATGAAGAGTAATGGCAGTGTCTCTGGATGAGTGTGCCATCTCTGTCCTGAAATAAAATCAGGAGGCTGTTAACTTGTTAGGAACTTACTTTACCTGCCATGGCAGTTTTACATTTGGATGTTTACAATGCTTTGCTGTTTGCAGAGCATTTTCACATTCGCTGTGTTATTCACATGTCTGCAAGGTACTGGAGACTCACAGATGAACAGTGCGGGCCAAGAAATAGGCTGTCAGGGAGGCAGACGTCGTGTGCATATGAGTATAACACTGCAGAATGAGTAGCTACAGAGATAAGCAGCACGGGCCAGAGCCTCTTGAGGGTGTCTCCTCCCCCTGATCAGTCTGTAGATTCATGGCTGTTTCCCCCCACGTACTCACACACACCAACCTGTGAGCATTGCTGACCAGTTCACTCAGTCAACAGGTATTTGCTGAGCCCTGCTCTGTTACAGTCACTGCTCTAGGAATGTAGGCTGCATCACTGAACAGGATAACTAAAAGTGGGCTGACCTTATGTAGCCTACGTTCTAGTAGCAGGAGGCTGATTGCAAGCAACTACACAGTAAGAACACATGGCAGGGTGAGAACAGCGGTGAGAATGGAGCAGTGCAATCAGGAGTAATGTGGGGAGCAGTATCAGGTGAGGTGGCCCATCCCAGTGTCACTGGGAGAACGAGGAGAGCCTTGGGGAAGGAGGCAGCTGAGCGGGACTAGCCCGGCACACTTGAGGGACAGCAGGGAAGCCTGTGTGGCCTAGCAGGGTTGAGAGTTAGTGAGGGAAAGATGTAACCAAAGCCAGTGTCCTAGAGTGCCTGGAAGAAGGAATTACCCTTGGCCTGATACAGAAGGCTGTTTGGTAGGGAAGACCCAGAGTTTGTGGCATCCTGAATGACAGGTTTTCAGTTCAGGAATTCTGAAAAGAGGTCAGTGGTACATAGAAATTTGGGAGTGGTTGGCTACAGAGATGACAGTTAAAGCCATGAGATCAGATAAAATCTACAGGGTATAAGTTTAGGCAGAAGAATAGAAAAACAGAGATTTGCCTTAGGACCTAAGAGGTTGAGAAAAAGTAAAGGAAGGACTCAGAAGGGAGACCAAGAAGGAGGAGAAGGGTAAGAGGAAAGCCAGCACAGACAGGCTCCAGGGAGGGGGGCGCTGACCATGTCAAGCTGCTGCTAAGTCAAGTGCAGTGAGAGCCAAGAATTCTCCATATGATTTAGTACTACAGAAATCGTGGTGGCTTTCACTTGACCACTTTCAGTAGACTGGGCAAAACTGGAGGCAGCAAACAGAGACAACTTTTCCAAATTTTGCTGCAAAAATGAACAGAACAACAGGCAGGAGAAGTAGCAGAGTCAGAGACAAGAGAGGCCCAGGGATGTGACTTGCTTGTAGCTTGCTTGTCTAGCATGTGCAAGGCCTCCATCCTCAGCACCACAGAAAAAAGGAGGGATAACATGCTGCTGTGCTCAGCGAGAATGGAAAGCTGGTACATGATGTGAAGGGGGAGACTTCCTGAAGCCATGTGCTTGGAGTGGGCAGCGGGGAGTGGGACCCGTGTAAAGGCAGTGCGGCCGGCTCTGCGGGATGCCGCGGTAGCTTGTGCACAGTGGCGGGTGGGCAGGTGAGAAGGAGGGAGTTCACCCAGCACTCCTGCCGTTGCTCATCTGACAGAAAGAGACGGGAGCAAAGACAAAGGAGAAAGTCCAAATACACCTCTATGACAAGGGCCGGCAAAGCTTATCTTAAAGAACCAGACAGTAAATATTTTAGAATTTGCAGCTACTCAGTTCTGCCATTACAGCCAAAAGCAAACGTTGAATGTCGCCATTTTCCACTTGCATTCTACAGCTGTGTCCCAGAGAAACTTTTGCTTTTCAAAGCACGTATCCAGCCTGTGGGCCATGGTTTGCTGTTTCTTATTGTAAGAGAATGGGGAAGTGACCAACCAGGGATGCATAACACCTGCAGCATGTATTCAAATGTGAACTAGTTTACATGGCTGTGTGTGTTTCTCCAGCCAAGTTCAGCCACATGGGAACAGGCCTGGAATAGGTGGAGAACTTGGCTCGTGTGACTCTCCAAAGGGCAAAGGAACTGGGAGTATAATGACTGGCCGTGAACTTGCAGCTGAGTTGGGAGGGCATTGAGGGTGAGGACCGATGGATAGGCAGTCCAAATGGCTGGTGGAAGGCAGAGTACCAGGTGGCACGAGCTGGAAGACAGAATGTGGTCTGGGAAGGGTGGGGCTGCCATTACTAGTCAGGCCAAGGTGACAGAGTGGCCTGTGCATGTGGAGGACAGGATCACTGGATCAGAAAACATGAAGACACCAAAAGCCACTGTTGGCGGGTCATTTCTGTCCACTGAAGTCACAAGAACTGAAGCAGGCGTGAGATACTGGAGTGAGAGGCACTCTTACAGTTCTAGATGGGTGTCAGAATAGCTACCAGCTCTTAGTAGAAGACAAGAAACCTTTCGTCTTCAGGTTGTCAAGGGTGGCAGAAGCACAAGGGGAGGGGCATGATGCCACTTTTCAGAAACACAAGTGGTTTTGAGGAACACTCGTGGAGAACTAGGTAGATGAGCAGACAATCTTGTCTTGTAATGGGAGCTTTAATAGGTGGACAAAGTGTAGGGATGACTGAGGGAGGCGAGAATAGAACCAAAGGGAGATGATGAAGAAATGATTATAAGCCGGCACCAGTGCCTCACTTCTGTAATCCTAGCTTCTCAGGAGGCTGAGATCTGGAGGGGCGCAATTCAAGGCCACCTGGGCAAATAGTCCATGAGACCCCATCTCCAAAATAACCAGAGCAAAATGGACTGGAGGCGTGGCTCAAGCGGTAGAGCACCTGCTTTGCAAGCTTGAACCTCTGCTTTCAAACCCCAGTCTCACTTTAAAAAAATTTATTTTTTTACTGTATCACCAGAGACCCAAAAGAGGTTAAAAGTCTTGAATTTGCATGGCTGGACAGTGTGTTTCAGCCTCAAGATCATTGTAAGTGACCATGTACTATTCAAGGAGAATGAAGGATTTTTTTCCCTTACCCACAGACTACTGTCAGGTACTTGAAAGACAAGATGCATGTCTGTGAAGCAGTAGTACAGTAGGTATAGTAGAGTGCTTATTGCTCCAGAACTTCCAAACTCCCTCAGTTTTTAGTTTTGGTTTGGTCTGGAATGAGTTATGGTGAGTCTTACCACAGTTAATATTAAACTCTTGTAATCCAGCTAGCATCGTCTTAATCAAAGCAGAAGGTGGTCTTTTTATTCATAGGATTATAAAACAAGAGATGTTACTGGTGATGTGAAGAATATTGTAAGATTTGTTCAAGAACACAGTTCATCACAAGGAACAAGAAATATAGGTCCTTCTGGAAGATTTACTCTCAACATGCTGGTAGACATTTTCTTGGGTAAGTCATCTATTTTATGGTTGAGTTACAGCACTTGAAATTAAACATCGAAGAATTATGCTGGGTGTGGTGGCTTACCCCTGTAGTCCTAGCTACTGTGGAGGCAGAGATCGGAAAGATTGCAGTTTGAGACCAAGGCAAAAAAGTTCTTAAGACCCCATCTCAACCAGTAGCTGGGTGTGGTGGTGTGCACCTGGCATCCCAGCTACTTGGGACGCGTAAATAGGTTCGTGGTGTAGGCTAGCCCAGGTGTAAACGTGGGCTGTATCCCAACAGTAAGTAAAAGCAAAAAGGTCTGGGTGAGTGGCTCAGGTAGTAGACACCTGCCTAGCAAGCATTTGCCCTGAGTTCAACCCCAAGCAGCACTAAGAAAAAATAATTTGTTAAAAGTACATAGGAAAATATGTCACTGAGATGAGGAATTTTCATACACACACACAAATAAATAATAATAAAGCTTATGAGATTCATCTGAGGGAGTGGACTGTAACTTGAACTATATATAGAGGCTTCCGGTTCTGCTTGAAACCCTATTAAAATGATAGTAAGGAGATAAAGGGGAACCCAGCATGGTGGTTCATGGCAATAATCCCAGCACTCAGGAGACTGAGGCAGGAGAACCATGAGTTCAAGGGCAGCCAGGGCTATATAATGAGACTCTGTCTCGTGAGAGAGAAGAGAGAGGAAAACGAAGAAGAAATCATGAAGAGAAGACTAAATCCAGAGCAGTCTAGAGGAAGAGAGAGGCCACCGTCAGGTTAGGAGTTTTAAGAGTCTTTTAGGAAATGAACAACTACAATAAAAACACAACCCAGAAAACCTGGAGTAGGGGAGAGCTAAGCAGCCAGGCAGAGCCCCTCGCTAAGATCAGCCTTGAAGTCTGAGGTGCAGAGGGTGAGATAAAAACCAAGGAAACCGCCGGGTGCCAGTGGCTCATGCCTGCAATCCTAGCTACTCAGAAAGCAGAGATCGGGAGAATGACGTTTCAAAGCCAACCAAAGCAAAAAGTGAGACCCTGTCTCAAAAATCTCCAACGCAAAAGTGGAAGAGTACCTACCTAGCAAGTGTGAGGCCCTGAGTTCAATCCCCTGACAAAAGAAAAGCTGGTAGAATGGCTCAGGTGAACTCTGCCTCAAAAAAATGGAAAGAAAAGAAAAGGAAGAAAGTCTGTCCACAAAACAACTGCTGAGGACCAGCCTGGAGCTGACTCTAGAACAAGCGTGAAGTAGAGGACGAAGTTAGGGCCCAGAGCCTCTAAGCATGTGGGGACCACCGTCCCACCCACTCACCCACTCACCCATTCACCCTACAGCACTGCTGATGGGGGTTCCTGCTTGAGGAAAGAGTTGTAGGTGAGCTAGATGTAGATAAGAAACACAAAGGAAACCCACTTAAAAAGTTTCAGCTAGCCCCTGAAAGTTAACACAAATGTGTAACCAAGGACACAAAACAGCTGAGCACCTGTGGCTCACGCCTGTAATCCTAGCTATGAAGGAGGCTGAGGTCAGGAGGATTGTGGTTCAAAGCCAGCCTAGGCAAATAGTTTGTGAGACCCCCATCTCCAGAATAACCAGAGCAAAATGGGTTGGAGGTGTGGCTCAAGTGGTAGAGCGCCTGCTTTGCAAGCATGAGGCCCTGAGTTCAAACCCCAGTATTGCAAAAAAAAAAAAAAAAAGAAAGATTTGTACCTTTGGGCTGGTGGAGTGGCTCAAGTGATAGAGCTCCTGCCTAACAAGTGTGAGGCCCTGAGTTCAAACCCCAGCACTGCCAAAAAGAAAGAAGAGTTTGTCAGCACTGTGAGCTTTCCTATGGAACATGTGCTCTCTTCTGTTTGCTCAAATAGGTCCATAAATGACTTCTTCGCCTCTTTTATGGATTGTGGTGCACCTGCATTTACTCATACAACTTTCTGTACCTTATTAGGGAGTAAGAGTGCAAAAATCCAGTCAGGTATATTTGGAAAGGGATCTGCATACTCACGACACAACGCTGAAAGACTTTTCAAGAAGCTGATCCTGGACAAGATCCTGGATGAGGACTTGTACATCAACGCCAGTGACCAAGCGATCGCCTACGTGATGCCGGGGGCTAACGCCCAAGCCGTCCTGAATGGACAGATAAAGGTAAGTATGGTGTTTTACTATCTCACAGTGAGCGAGCTTTAGGAAAACATTACAGCAGAGTTTGTTCTCTTTTCCAAAGCCTGCAGGTACTGAATTTATATATGCTATTTTGCCCCGTAGGAACAAAACCTCTTTAACTGGGATGACATCTTAAAATTAAACCCAGACAATGTGGCATCGTCAAAATGAACTAGTAGGTTATGAGGTCGCTGAATGTTCCTGTGTTCATTAGCCAGGCTTTTGTTAAGAGGCTGTGTTGTTCAGATCCTGTTCCCAGGGGGCTTGCTGTCTGCATGACAGAAGAGAAATGCAAAAAGATGGGTGCAGATAGCATGGAACCTGCTTGGGACACGCATTCCTCTACCCACTCCTGTCTTCTTTCTCTCTCACTAAGGTAGACTTCATGGAAACAGAAAATTCCAGCAGCATGAAAAAACAAAAAGCTTCAGTGGCCAAAGTATCTCAGAGGGAAGAAGTGGTTAAGAAATGCCTTGGCGAGCTTACAGAGGTCTGCAAGTCTCTGGGGAAAGTTTTTGGTGTCCATTACTTCAACATCTTTAACACAACCACCCTCAAAAAGCTTGCAGGTAGGTGCCTGGGCCTGCTGTACACAGCACACGTTAGCCTTGAAAAGTTCAACTTGCTAAGGGGCTGTTTTATTTTCATTTTTATTGCTTTTGTGACAGGGTCTCTATGCAGCCCAGGCTGGTCTCAAACTCCTGTTCCTCCTGCCTCTGCATCCTTAGTGCTGGGATCGTGGGTGTGAACCACCATGGCTGGCTGCTAAGATGTATCAGTCTAATTTTTTTAATTTAATCTCTGGGTTGAAAACAGAGAAACTGTTTAAACTCATTCTTGAGATTAAAAATATAATTCTTTAAAATATGCCATTCCAGATATGTGGAATAACTTTAATTTTATACTTTGCTCTAAAGCCAGATGTTATGTTATGGATAACTGCCGTCTATAAAACCAGATGTCAATTCCTCAAGCTGAATATTTACCTGCTTTATAATGTTTAGCTATTTATGTTCACATGTCTTTGCAACAAAGAACTAAGTTCTTAAGAGAAGAGATTGTGTCTTAACACTTCTTTCAATCTAGTTCTAGCAGATTCCAGTGTCTTTAATTAAGAAATGCCTGCTGATCTGAGTCATTAAACATGAATTAGGATAGCTCAACCCGGAATTGCAGAAGTGATGTCTGGTCTATAAGTTGTTCTGTAACTGACTGGTGTACACTACCTTCCGTGTTCTTCCTTTATATGTCTCACAGTCATCACCTCTCTTTTCCATGCCCATGCTGGTTTTGGGTTTTGTTCGGGGGATTGGACCTAGGGCCTCCTTCGTGCTAAATGCAGGGTCTGCACTGAGCTACAGCCAGCCTACCCATTCTGTTTCAGTGGCAGTGCTTTCTTCGTGACACCAGAAGGTGTCAACAGAAGGTTGCACATCTCTCGGTGACAAAAATGTAATGCTGCTTCATCTACTCTGGGCATCTTTTTTAGGTCATGTAAAGTACTTAGTGTTGCTTGCAAAAAACAAAAAACAAAAAAAAAAAAAAACCTATGAAGTTGTGGTCATTTTCTTAAGATAGTGCTTCAATAATGCCAAATTTACTGGCCTGCACTCAGTCAGCTTTTAATACCGATGGTCTTTTGAAGACATTTCTTGTGGTGTGAGACTCACTCTTGCGAGGCCCCAGTAATGCAGTGACTTTGTTGACCTCCCACATTATTAATAGCTGGGCCTGCGTCCTCACACACACAGTCAGTAACCACCACAGGACAGCTGCCATTTGGCTGTCAGCAGCTGAAAGAAAGTGTGTGACTTGAATCCCTGGGCTGGTAGTGTAGATCCTACCAGGTCTCCTGAGCTCCAGATGTGATACGTGCTTTAATCTTTCCAGAACCACTAACTGTAGGAGCAGTGAGGATGGAACAACCCAGAACAGGAGTGGGGACACAGGAGGGGCTCGGGTAGGAACTGCAGGCTGGACCTGTAGGGTTTATTGATGTGTGGCTTTGGGAGTGAGCATCTGATTTGAGCAAAGGGTGAATTACAAATCCTTCTCAATCTGTGATTCTTGTATCACTCCCATGTTGAGAGGAAGAGTGCCAGACTGGGTCACAACAGAAGGCTGCCAAAGGGTTAGTGGAAGACCCAGTGGGAGAGGAGCAGAATTGCTCCTGCAGTCATCTCGACCATCCTCCCGGTTTCTGCTCTTCCCCACAATTCACAGTTGTGTACCACAGTCAGTGACCTTTAAATGGCAGGCTTGTCAGGTGCAGGATGAAGGGCCATCTCTGCAGAGAACTCTGACCGCCTGCATGTTGTTTCGCTCCCTCGTGGGAAACACTGGAGGAAGAGCAAGTTAGGGCTGGGGCAACTGCAGCTTGGATCTGCCCTCTTGGGTGGGGTGTACAGATCTGGGGCTCCAAGAGGAAGTTGGAGCTGCCATGCAACGTGGGTGTTCTCAGCAAGCAGAGGGGAGCATCCATCTTGTAGCTTGACAGGTGCTGAGTCTGCTGAAGTCTGAGCACACAGCCCAGGGCCTGCCCTCTAGCTTCTCCCAAGCCCTCAGCAGCTCCCTTGTGCTGCCCTAGCTGATGCACTTTTGCCGATAGGTTGCACTGTGGGCCCCTGGCCTTGGGGCCTGTCTGCTGCCTCTAGGTGCTGAGATTGCCTTTTAGAAAACTGACCCATGGGCCAGTGCTCAGCAGTTAGTGGACACTTGACAAGTATGAGCTGACTGAATGAGTGAGCATGAATTCGTGGGTTTTCTAGGGGTGGTAATTTAAATTCTTAATTTTATGTCCTGTGCAGAATCTTTATCTTCTGACCCTGAGGTTTTGCTTCAAATTGATGGTGTTACTGAAGACAAGCTGGAGAAGTATGGTGCAGAATTGATTCCAGTGTTGCAGAAGTACTCTGAGTGGACGTTGCCAGGTTCAGTATCCAGACATGTGTGCGTTCGAAGAGCCAGTCTTAGCATTAAGCAGTGCATTGCACTGAGTTAGAATTACGTGGTTTCTGGGTTGTGTTCATGCCTCCTACACCTTGTCACACTGAAGTGCAGGTTCCCAGAGAAGCCAGTCACTAACCCCCACACTTAGAGCCCACTGGACCCAGGCATCTCTGGTTCTGTTAAGGGAAATGCCCAAGGAATCACGAGCCCTTTGGTCCCACCATCCCACATCTGCCCCCATCTTCCTCTGTGTGGTTCTTGGCAGGCTACCAGCAACCTCCTTGTACATCAGAGTCCTTATCTGAGGAAGGAACGCCTTATCTAACAGGCATGTCTGAGATAAAAGTGAAGAGCAGGGTTTAAACATTTCAGAAAACTAACACGCCACTGGAGTGCTGTTGTTATTAGTCATTGAAAGAACCTGCTCGAGCAAGGGCGTCACAAGCAATACGCCCAAATGATGCTTAGGCCTGCTCTGGAGGGCCACATCACGAAGCTCTTCGATGGACCGTGGAAAGCACTGACCAAGGGAAAACTTGGGAGACAGTGAAAGGGTAGAAGCGTGCCCTCCACTAACAGTGCCACGCAGTAAGACCAGCTGGCCAGCCACTTCGATGTTTTCTTAACTCTGTGCTGGCCTGGGGCAGGGATCTTCTCAAGGCTGATGGAAATGGTGAACAGGATAAGAAATAAGTAAGGGTCCGAGCTCTTATCATGATGTTTTTTTATCCATTAACAAAGTTCTGAAAAGCAGGGTTTTCATAAATTCCTTTACATGGTAATTATTCCATTAAAAACTATGCTTTGAATCACTTGACAGCCTCTCCATAGGAACTTAGCCTTTGTTCATATCATCACTGGTTTGGAAGACACTGGTTTTGCCAACATGAGGCAGGGCTACAGGGCCAGAGGAACAGCTGAGGCAGTGGAGTGCAAGCGTGGAGCCCCGAGTTCAAACCGCAGTACTGCCAGCAACAGCAGCAAAAACCACAGATAGGGCTACAGGCAGGTAGCACAGCCTAGCCTGCACCACGGCTGCTCTGGTAAACAGCCCAATGGTACGGCAGCAACCGTCCTATGTATGAGGGCTTTGCGCACACACTGTGCTAAGAGCTGTGCCTGTTACACTACCTCCTCCTCACACCTGTTTAACAGATGAGGAGAGTGGGGTTTTTCATTTTCCTGGGGTCACACAGCTAGTGTGGCAGAGCTTATGCCCCAACCTGCATGGTGAAACCCAGAGGCCTCCCGTTGTAGGAAGAAGGGTGGCTTGGAGGGTGCCTAGATCAACCAGCAAATGAAGGCAGATCACTGTGACCTGCGGGGAGCTCTCTTGCTTTGGGGGTTGCCTTGGGCTGCAAATACCTATGGAAATTACCATCTTCTTTGCAAATGTGTGCAAATGTCCAGTCTCCTGCAGAATCTGCCACATGTTCACAACAGTTATGCAAAGAATTGGCTTTTGTCATGAAGAGCAAAACAGGGTGTAGAATTTTCTGGTGCCCATTTATTAAGAGACTATTGTTCAAAGATGAGAGAGAGCATAGTTTATATTTTCCTTATATCAGGCTTGTTTTTCATGTTTTAAATGACAGATAAAATTGTCTAACATTTATATAGCACTCTGTACTTTTCAAATCACTTACCAAAATTAACTGCCCGATCCAAAACAGACCCAGGCCACACACAGCAGAGCGTGAGTTAAAGATTATCACGTATTTTTAATATAATGAATTCTGATTCTCGTTCATTAAAAATAAATTACCACTGAGCACATTGGGGCTTTTTGAAATAAAAAAGAAAAGTTTGATTTCCTCCTGAATTGTTTCCTCTGTATGGCAAGGGGGAAGCAGGAGAGCAAACTAGGCTCTGTACTGTGCCTGTCATACCGACCATACAACACATGGTGCCCTTCTATATCACCTGTAAATGTCTGCGTTTCCCGTTTGTAGTTGAGCACAGCTCCCCAGGCTTGAGCTTGTCGGGCAGCAGAGGCTCAGGAAGGAGCGCCCTGAAGGAGCCTGACGGTGAAGAGCCCATATCTTCTCACTATTTTGCAAATCCAACCAGAAATGAAAGAAAGAGGAAGACGACGTCAGCCTGCCAAAAGCCTAAGAGGAGGAGAACTAGTTACAGTGGCTTCAGGGCAAAGGGGTACGTTCTTCAGGGTTCTTTGCAACCCAGGGCCCAAGGAGGAAAGGATAGACGCTTCCCTGCTCTGGCTTGCTTTGAAGCACTTACTAAAATTAGCCATTACTAAATATTGCTTCTGCAGTTAGTGGACTGATCCAAAACAAAAACATTGCTTCTGATTTTTAAAATCATCTACACCTAATTAATTAACATCAAAGTTTTCTACTTTGCAAAAACTTCCCTGGATTTGACCTTAGAAATTTTTTTGTTCTGGGGTAATTTTCTTTTCCACAAAAACACTACAAATCATACAGTAGCTGAATAAAGAACAAAGGATTTGTGGCCCTGGTTTTTATGGTTCTGCCAGCACTGTGGCACTGCTTCTGGCTGCACCTCCACCTGGATCCACATCCTGCTCCCTGCCTTCATCATGCCTGGGAGCCTCACCCTCCCTGCCTCACCATAGTAACTGAGAAGACCACAGACGGGAACCCAAAAGGTCAGGCAGGGGTTGGTGGAGTGGCTCAAGTGGTAGAGTGCCTGCCTAGCAAGCATGAGGCCCTGAGTTCAAACCCCAGTGCCCAAAAAAAAGGTCAGGCAGACCAGGCTTCTTCATAAACTACACAAGTGGCTTTCTCCCTCTCCCCTTTCCCACCTTGCCTGGGTCTGGGCTGGGGCACACTCTGCACAAGGGGAAGCAAACGCGGCATGGCCAGGTCTTAGCAGCTGCTCATTTTCATCGCTGGTTTTGTTTTCAGCAGCCCCTCCCTCTCTCCCAATTTCTGCCAGGGCCCCACCACCTTCTGCCTTGCAGGTAAGGCCTGGCAGGATGCCCACCTCCCATCAATCTGGAGAACATGGCCTCAAAATAACTCATATTATAACAGAATTGCTTAGAAATAGGAAAACAAGTCTGCAGTCAACTTTTGCAAGCTGCTGTGTTTGCTTGTGCAGTTTTTCTACCTCTTTCCTGCTGGGTAATAAAAACAAGATTGAGTGGGGGAGAGAAAGGAAGGCAGACCTTACCAAATTGTCATTTCTTGTTAAATCCATAAACATATGTGCTAATCCTTCTGCCAGAGCTCAGAAATTAAAGGCATTAGTCAATGTTACTTTAATCCTGTGGTTTTTAGTGCGCAAGTGACCAACAGACAATGTTCAGTGAGGGCGTTTTCTCATTTCCTTCATTTATTCCTCCGCCTTGGGAAATACTTATTTCCTTAGTTGCTCACACAGAGCATGAGACCTTAAAAGGCTTCTGGTCCAACCCCCTGGTGGGGAGGCGAAGCTCTGGCCTGGCCTGGCCTGGCCTGGCATAGGGAGGGCTTGTCCGAGGCCATCCTAGCCAGGTCCTTGAGAACATGCATGGTCGCTCATGCCATGTTATGGTGTTTGCTGCTGTTGATTTCCTTATTTAATTTTCATAGCATTTGTTTGTAAGAGTGAGGCACTTGGCTGTGCCACCTAGAACCTAATGGAATAAGAAGTGGTAAAATTCACATTGTCCACAAGCCAGTACCGCTTTCCATGCTGGCTTTGAGTTGGCCTGTGTATTTAGGTTGGGTTCTTTTCTAATCCCCACCAGCTGAAAGTCCCCCTTGGAACTTTTTTCTCCCTCGCAGCAGCCTCTTTGTGTGCGCTCCATCCTGGTTTCTAGCTACCAGTCTGCTCACCTGGTGACGTCCCTGTCGTGAAGGAATGCCTGTGGCTCCCTGCCAGAGCCCTTCACCCTCCGGAACAGTGCACAATGAGCAGTTGTGTTCTGGGCTCTGAGTGGGAGGAAGGTGGATAGTGGTGCAGTGAGGCTGCTGTTGGTCCATTCCTTCTGTAAATAACATAAACAGCAGCTTTTCACTTGGGGCTTCATTTCTGGCAGGCAGTCAGCAGAGGAAAACTTCAGGCTGCCTCTCTGCTGCTTTCCCACATCTGCCCAGATCTGTGGTCCAGTCGCCCTCCAGTGTCGATGACACCAGGACAGGCTCTCGGCACCTCCCCAGGTCCCAGGGTCCCAGGTGCCACTGGCCTGTGCAAAACTGAGCTGCACAGGTAGCCCCCAACGGCATGGGCCCTGGGGCGCTGAGGGAAGAGGCCAGTGCCTAGATTCCACTATTCAAACCTACTATCCATGTCTGTGTACACACCTAACAGTGAAGAGTTTATTGTGAAATAAACCCTCTGCTAGCAAAAGTAAATAAATAACCACCCTCCGGCTAGAGTTTAAAATGTTGAAAACAAACACTCTCCCCAGCCCCACAGGAGCAGTGTTACTCAGACTGTGACCCTGGTTCTCTGGACCTCAGCTCAGCTAGGAGGCCACTTGCCTGCCCCGGTGCTATGTAGTCAGTGGCGGTCAGACCTGGGCAGGGCTGCAGAGCAGCAGGAAGGGCTCTGGAGGTAGTGCTACTGTCCCTGGGTCAGCAGAAGGACTGTGATAGGCCGTGGCAGGAGCTTCTCCCCACTTGAGGTCGGTTGAGGAGGCTGCAGGTGGGAGGGAAAAGTCGGCAGTCTGTGGGTGTGAGCAGGTAACTGCTGGCCCTGACACTTGCCAGACCAGTGGATGAGGCAGCCGCCTTTCCCAGGAAGCATTCCCTAGGCTAGTCCTGGCCGGGAGGAGCCAAACTTACCCCACTGCCTTGCTCAGCCGTGCAAGAACTGCCATTCCAGGGTGTCTGTTGGCCAGGGCTTTAGGGCCTTAAAAAGTGTTTTCACTTCCTTTATTTGGTTGGAATACACGGGCTATGTGGACCTCAGCTGTTACCCCAGGAAGGGACTCTGACTGTGCTGACTGTGGCCATGGAAGATGTGGGTGGAGCAAGCATCAGTTTAGTCACAGTTTAGACATTTTAGAAAGGCAATTCAGGCCAGATTTGTGTGATGGGCAGCAGTCCTTTATTCCTGGAGTCGCAAAGGAAATTTGCCTGCCCCACGGCAAAATGTGTGACCAAGGAAAATTGTAGAGTGTGTTAAGAGAAAGGCCATTCACCTTGGTTTTCATTCTCCATCCTAACTTTCTTCTCTTTGTCACCTTTTAGGGTGTCTACCACATATAGAAAGACGTCTTCCAAAAGCCAGTCCTCCAGTGCCATCGGATCGGGTCTGGCCTCGCGTGGGCCTCAGGCAGCATCGGGAGCCAGTAGAAAACTGGGCATAATGGCTCCTCCAAAGCCTGTGAATAGGCCGTTCCTGAAGCCTTCCTATGCACTCTGCTAACAGCATCTCTGTGCGTACATCTCCCTCACTTGTCAGCCTCGACCATCTGTGACTATCAAGCTGTTACTCTTGTTAGATCGTTTAAATTTTTACTCATATCGATTAATATTTAAATAAATAAACAATTTCTTGTGAGCCACACACTTTGCTACCACTGCAGACGTGGCCACTGTTTCTTAGAACGCCTGAAGCAGTCGATGACTCATCTGTCCTACTGACATTGTAAGCATGACCTGAGACCTCGAAGCCAAAGGCACACATGGGACATTGTGAAACTGTAGAACTTCTTGTACATGACAGTGTCAAAAAATCCAAGGTCAAATGACAGGGAAATGTATTACGAAGGATTAATATCCGTAATGTACAAAGAGTACCCATAAATCGTTAAGAAAAGCCAGCACAGAAGACAACTGAACAAAGCACTCGAACTGGCATGTGTCAGAAGGCAGTACAAACGGCCCGCAAATACGTGAAAATGCCCCCACCTTCCGAATTAAGAATAAGTTAAAGCATGTCAGATTGTCCGCACTGGAGCTGGGAGCTGGGCTGGGTGGCACGCCCCTAGAGTCTAGCCACTCCAGAGGCTGAGGCAAGAGGACCGCTTGAGCCCAGGACTTCAAGGTCAATCTGAGTAACATAGACGCCATCTCTTAAAAAAAAGACTGCCAACATTGGCTAAAAATAGTCAAACATTATTGGCAAGAAAATATTAAATACTGGTTTTCCTCTTCGTTTGTCCTTTGATTTGCCACTGCCTGAGGCCTGGGACCGGGACAGTTGCACCCAGCTTTCTAGCGTGAACAGTTTCAGAGAAACCATCGTTCTGACACGTGGTGATGAGTTAGGAGTGGAAGACTGAGTAGCCAGGGCTTGAGGCCATGGATAGCGTCCCAGTACAAGGTCACCCTGGGGAGCTGCCTTCCAGCAAGGACATAGCATTCCACTTTCTAAAGCAGGGTGGTGACTCCCCGCAGGGCTGGTGCCACATACCCAGGCACTGGAGATGTAGATGGCCTCTCAGGAGAACACACTCGTCCTCGCAGGGTTCCCAGAGCCGTGGGGGAGACACAGCTGCGTGGACAGGCCAGCTCACCCACAGTCCTTCCTGCACCTCAAGGACAGGGCTGTCACCCACCTCCCAGGAGGAGCCTGAGGCCCGGAGGTCTTTGACTTCCCCACAGTCTCGTAACCACAAGTGGCAGAGCCAAGCCCCACACCCAGCTCTGGGAAAACGCTGTAGGTTAGAATAGTCTGCTCAGTGTCTCCTGCCCCAGGAGCAGGCCCCGAAACACAAGCTGCTTCCATCTTGCAGATTGGCCTCCAGCCTTCCCAGGCACCTCAGGAAGGTGACTGCTCCACAGGGGCAGAGACAGGTGGCAACAGCAGAGCCTGTGGGACCGGGGACCCTCTGTGGGCACAGAGTTACCACCACTTGGGAAGGCTGGGGACAAGTCCACCAGGAAGTTCCAGCTTGGGACCATCTGTGTATGTTCCCCTAGGCAGCACAGGCCTGACTGTTTCGCCATTGGAGTCTGGCTCTACAGCTCTGCACACCTCCCTGAGGCCTTGCACTGCAGAACTGACAGGTGGACCCTGGACGGGTAACCCACGAACGAATGACTCAGGAAGAGAATGGACATTGAGAGCCCAGGCTTTGCCGAGGCTGTCCAGAAAATAAGAATGTACTCCGTTTCTTGCAGAATCCAGAAAGGTTATGTAATTTGCCCAAAGCTGCACAGCTAGGAAGTGGTAGTGAGCAGGCTAGCACAAACCCCACTTTGCCACGGTTGCGTGTGATAATCAGCACAGTCCCCCTTCATCCAAAGTGCTCCGTTAAGACCGGGGGCTGCATGGAATCCAGGTCTGTGCTCTTGAGAACCCGCTCTCCCTGGTCAATCCAGCCTCGTCTCCCAGCCCCATTTTCCAAGGC
Organism: Castor canadensis; assembly: GCF_047511655.1. NCBI lineage: Eukaryota > Metazoa > Chordata > Mammalia > Rodentia > Castoridae > Castor > Castor canadensis. Next base: position 42,122,820 of record NC_133404.1, on the reverse strand, counting down.
CTCTGGCCACCAGCTCCGACCTGCCCTGCTGGAAACAGCAGGCTCAAGGGACAGGCTCAGGGGGGCTGCAGAGCCCACAGCCAGCCCAGCTGAGCTGTGGCTACTTCACAAGAGGAAGCAGTGAGGCCCAGGGTCTCGCTTCTCCTGAGAAACTGGCTTCCCCACCTCCCACGCAGCCCACCCTGTTCTCTGGAGCTCCAGAGGCCCAGCCCTACCTCTTCCTCAGCTCTGAGCAGCTGCCAGGGTGGGGGAGCTGGCAAAGGCCTCTGGGCAAAGAACCATGGCCTGTGGGTGCTCTGCAGTAGCTGGGACGGAATCTCCTGCAGCCTCTGTCAGTGCAGCTTCCACAGTCCCTGTGTGGCTCCAGCAGGGACTCAGAGGCAGCCTGGGGTGCACTCAGGGGCCCCAGGCTCTGCCCAGCCCTGGCTAGGTGCTATGGGCTCTGAGCTCAGCTGCTGGGTGCCCCAAATCAAGGGCTGGATCTCTGCAGCTATGCAGAGCACACAAAGTCTGGAGGACAGGGACACTCCCGCCTCCCATGATGTGAGGAGAGGAAAGGGGAAAGGGAGTGAGACCCCACAGTGGTTAAGGTGGCCTGCAGGTCCTGTTCTAATGACCACTGGGAGGAACAGGTGGGACAAGAGGCCACTTGAGACCACGCCCCAAGGAGGGCGAGGCTGGATCACTGGAGCTGGCCAGGTGTGAAGGGTGGGGTTTGTTGTCTTCCTGGCTCAGCAGTGCAGTTCCACAACTCAGAGGGTTTGCTGACTGTTGGGACGGTGCCAAGATGGCCCCTGGGCTGAGCTCTAGTCAGGATGAGTTCATTCCAGAGGGCCTGTCTGCATGGGTCCCGCACAGGGCCTGCCATGCACCTGCATGCAGACCTCAGGTGTCAGCCTGGCCTGACCCAGTCCCATCCCTCACTCCCTGCCAAAAGCAGTGTGGCCCCAGGAAGGTCAGGCCCTGTCTTTCGTCCAGGGTTGGAGGGCATGCACAGGTTTCTGCCTCCCTCAGGAGAGAAGTGACCCTTGGGATTGGTTAGGAAGTGTACTGAGGACCCTGACTGGGGGCTCCTCACCATGGCCAGGAAGGGTCTGAAGAGTAACAGACTGGGCCACCAGCCTGGAAGAAAGACACCAGAGACACTGAGCCTTGCGGCCAGAGTCCTGCTCAGATCCAGCACCCTGGGGCCTGTGCCATGGGAGGAGCCATGGGACAACCACCTGTGCCTGCAGGTCAGCAGAGACATGCCCAGGCGCCCTGTCACAGGCATCCAGTCTCACCATCAGGTCTCGTGCCAAGGGCCAGTCCAGTGTCAGCAGGACCCTGCCCCTTATTCAGTAGCCTCAGTTTCTCCTCTGCCTGATAAACAGCGCCCACCTGACAGCTGCCTCCCAGGCTGCTGCAGGCACCTTTGGGTTAGGTACTCCACAAGCATTTGCTGGCCAGAACTCAGTTCCAGACATGGCCCTATATCAGGAGGGACAGACAGGAGGCTGAAGCGGCCATGTGACCCCCCAGGCCAGGGATCCCCATGACTGGTCATCCCCATGGGGCCACCCTGTGTCCTCTTCTGTCCTTAATTCACCTTCTGTAAGAACAGAAGGGACATGGACCCCATCCAGGGAGCCCCTTTCTAAACCAAGGCCACTCCACCCGCCAGGACCCTCCTCACTTTGAGGGGGTGAGGAGCCAAAGTCACCCCATCTTTTTTTTTTTTTTGTGGTACTGGGGCTTGAACTCAGGGCCTTTACCTCGAGCCACTCCACCAGCCTTATTTTTATGAAGGGTTTTTCGAGATAGGGTCTCACAGAACTGTTTCCCCAAGCTGGCTTCGAGCTATGATCCTCCTGATCTCTGCCTCCTGAGTAGCTAGGATTACAGGTTTGACCCACCGGCACCCGGCATCAAAGTCCCCCGTCCTTGGTGGCCACTGGCACAGCAAGAGCTTCAGCTAAGGAGGACCCTGCATGGTTTGTCCCCTCAGAAGCATATTCAAGTTTGATCGTCATCGTGCTGCCATTGGGGGGATAGGAGCTGTTTGCTTACGGAACTCTACTGCTTGGTCACACCTCCAGCTTGGAGGGGGCCTTTTAAAAGGTGGCTCGGTCCTTAGACAGGATTAATGCCTATCCCACAGGACTGGGTTCATTCTCACAGGACTGCTGTAACTACCTTGCCATTGGGTTGTTTTTTCAAATCATTTTATCTTTAATAACCTGGCAATAATTCAGAGCGTGAAAAACAATTCCAACTTGTTCCCGCAGGGCAATGCCACAAGATCTCCTCAGACAAGCAAGGCCAAGAGCAGGGAGAGGTTGGAGTCTAGCCTCACAGCCTGCCTCCTGGCTCACAGACTGACGCATTTTGACCGCAGACTCTCTGGAGTGGAGCAGACGATAGAAGAGAGGTGACATTGAAGGGACCCTCGGAGGACAGGGCGCAGGTGCTGGGTGGTGAAAACCTTGACAAATTTCTCCGTGGTGACTTAGAGTATTTGTGGTCCTGGGGGAAACGAGCTGGATGGGCTGCATAGTGGTGCAGCAATTCTGGGAAACAGGCGCCTACCTTACCCAGAAGCTCCAGCGTCTGCCCCGACTGCCTCGCGTGGCTGTCAGCTGCCTTCCTCACAGTGGCTGCTCACAAAGCAAGTGCGCCCCTGTCCTTTGTCTTTTAGCCATGAGTCAAAGCAGCACAAGGCCCATCGCCAGAAGCCAAGCAGGTGTGATGCCATGATGCTGGACCTCTCAGCCTTCAGAACTGTGAGCTAAATAAACTTCTTTCCTTTACAAGTTACCAGTCTCAGGTGTTCTGTTACAGCAACAGAAAACAGGCAGACCCCAATCTACAGGTCCTGAGTTCAGCCCTGCACCTGTGCTTCCAGACCTAGGTTCCACCCCAGGGCACTGACCTGTAGCAGGTGCCTAGTAATGGTTTGATGGATGGATGGGTGAATGGGTAGATGGGTGGGTGGATGGATGGGGGATGGGTGTGGGGAATGGATGAATGGGTGGGTGGGTGGACGGATGAATAAATGGACGTGTGGATGGATGGATGGGGGATGGGTGGATGGTTAGGTAGGTTGGTGAAGGGGACAGCTGGGAAGGCCTCTTCCTCCCAAGGGGGGACGAGACAGGAGGATGAGGACAGGGCTTTGGCCTCCTGGACCTGGCACTTCTGGAGCCGGTGGGGATGTTGGCACAAGGCCATTGAGACTCCCTAACTGCTTCTTGCTGACTTCACCTTTAGGGGCTGGAGGTGTGCTTCAAGTGGTAGACTGCCTGTCTTGCAAGCACAAAGTCCTGAGTTCAAATCCTATGCTGCAAAGAAAGAAAAGTTGCCTTCCAGTTGGCCTCATGCCTATGTTGGTCACACAGGTCCTTTCCGCGTGCACTGCCTGTTCTGGTGAGTGGGGGTCTTCTTTGTTCTCCAGTAGCCAGCTCCCCCATGTACCGACGCATCTCGGGCTGAGTTTTTTCAACCCCAGCATCTGTCTGCTCCCTTTGCTACCCCACACACCTGGAGTTTACCTTCTGGGAGGACCAGAGTTGGTAGCTTAAACCTTGTCATGGATTCACCTGCACAGCGCTCCAAATCCCAGCTGGGAAGGCAGGACCTGGCCCCCCCCACACACAGAGTGCTTCTCACCCTGGCTGTGGCCTCGGCCCCTGGGGCACTGGGGAACAGGTTCTGACTGGTTGTGACTCTGCAGATCATCTGGGAGGGCCTAGGGGTGGAGGTGGGCTGGGGAAAGGGGACCAGGGCTCAGCCTTGGGGTAATACAGACCTCAGCTGCTGGGAATTATAGGGTCGTGGCCTCAGGAAAACCATTCTGCTCTTTCTACCTTTTTTTTTTCCTTGATGGGGGACTGTCTCCCTAGGTGGCTTAGGCTGGTCTGGAACTCTTAGTTCTTCTGCCTCAGCTTCCTGAGTGCTGGGCTTACAGGCATGCCCACTATGCCCAGTTTTCCCCTCTTTGATCCTTCTTTTCTCAGCTGTGAATCTGAAGGCCCGAGATGACCGATGGAAGGCCTAAGACTGGCGCCCCGTCCCTTCCAGCCCGGGCAGGACGTGCGTGTCAAGGAGGCAGTACGAGGAACGCAACGCCCTTCCCTGCAGGCTTTTTGCAGGGTGAACTGGAGGCAAAGGAAACCTTAAAAACTGGAAGCAAGTGTGAGCTGACATGTCCCAGGCCTTGCCAGTCTGTGGGGTCGGCTGAGGTCACATCACCACCCAAGTCGGCCTCACAGCAGAGTTCTGTCTCCCATGGGCCAGGCAAAGGCTACTTCATGGACAGCGGCCTCAGGTGCCAATGTGTGACGGAGGCTTTCTAGAAAAACCACCATGGCAATGTTTGCACAGGGCCCATTCTCCTTACCTTGGCCCCAACAGGATCCACTGACCGGGCTGGGAACAGACTCAAGTTTGAGGGTACGAGGAGGCCCAGCCTCCCCTACCAAGACTAGGAAGAAAGGCTATCAAATGTCTCTGGACTAGGATTGCTTGAAATCAAAGGTCACTTTTACCACTTACCGTGTGACCTCGAGTTAGTCACTTATCTGTGCCTCGGACTGATGACAACAGCCCAGCCCTATGGTATTGACTGAGGACTGGGAGACAGTGGGCGCTCAGCTGTTAGTGCAGGGCCTGGCACTCGCGGAACACCAGCCGCGATACAGGTACACACGTATCCCACGCTCTAACTGGGCACAACTTTGTTGTGTAGATGGCTACAGAAGTTTGCTGACTGGCTAGGAGTGTAGCCCGGTGGGAAAGCGTGTGCTTACCCTGCCTGAGGCCCTGGGTTCAATCTCCAGCACCAAAAATAAATTAAAAAATAAAGCCTCCTTCAAGTATGGCTGCATCCAGCTATCCAACCATAATAAGCAGTCAGATTCTGGAGTTCTGGAGACTGGCAGCGCAGGTCGTCCGCACCCATACACAGGAAGTCTCAAGCAGACCGCAGAAGCCCTGGACGATCCAGGATGGACCTGAGGTACATAAACTCACTTGTCCTGTTTTCTCAGAGGGGACCATGACTGTCAAAGGGGCCAGTACCCCCAGTGGGCAGGTGTCAGCCAGCACAGCCACTCCCGGGAACACACCTGGCCTCTCTGAAGCAGGAGACAACCAAATAAAATGGCCAGGGCACGTGAGGCTGCATGAACCCTGCGCAGAACCGTAGTAATGTGACAAAGGGTTGATGGCCATCAAGGATGACAGGTAGAGGACCTGCCTCACCATGGACGCAGCCCAGCAGCTGCTCCTGGGGCACTGGGATGACAGGGTAGGGGCCCTGGGCCCTGGGCTTGCTCTCTGACAAATGGCATCCCAACAACCAGCGGCTGCCTGGCCTATGTCCCCATGGCTGCGAGAAGAATCCTCAGCCCTTGCGTGTGGCTGGTGCCTGCATGGCTGGCTTCTGGAACAGCTAGGGACAGCGGGGGCTGGGTAGCCCTTCTTCCAGGACTCCTAGGCCCAGGGGCCATTGGAGCCACCACCCCAGGGTGGCCAAGATCTACGGAGTCCATTGTACCCAGTGTACTTCCTGGAGCAGGGCCAGCACCACACACACGATCACATAGTCCCTGTCACCCTTGGGGGGCCACTGCCAGCACCCCTTTTGGCAGGTGCTGTGCAGAGGGCTAGGACTGAGCACTAGAGGGGGATCCTGTGGGGGGAGGGGGAGCCTCGCAACAGGAAGCCCCAGTGAGATGTCCCTACCTGGTGGCTGGTGTGCTGAGCCCCAGCCCTGTTCTGGGGGGAGGGGTCCCACATACTGACAGTCACAGGCATCTGTCCCCCAAGATTGCAGGGTCCCATCTCCCCCTTGCACAGCTGAGGCCACTGAGCCCCAGGGCCACAGAACAAGGAAGGGTTGGGCCAGGGTTCTACTGGGCTGCCTCTTGTCACCAGGCTGTCCCCTCAGGGTGGGGCAGGGTGAGGGCAGGGCCAGGGGCTGACAATACCCAGGACACTCTTGGCTCACTGTCCCACCAAGCTCTGCCACCCATCATGGCCCAAACTGCTCTGACTCCTCTTCCCTGGACAGAGGGTGCCTGGCCCAACCCCCTCTCCGGCCCCAGACCCGGACTTCCACATTTTCTGACCCTGCTCACCTGGACCGCACTCCAGCTATGGCACCCAGATCCCCAGCTTGGAGCACTGCAGGGTCAGGGACAGGGAAGGTGGGATGGGAGGGCCAGGATTGGCGTGGGACTCCTGGTTTGGCTCCTTCCCCCAGTGAAGGCACAACCAAAATTCCCAGGGGTGGGGAGGGGAACATAACCACCTCCCCTGTGAGGCCCAGCTGGGAATGAGACTTCTCAATTCTACCCTCAGAGTCGGGCCACCCTGGTCCCAGGCCCTGATCTGGAGTCAGCATTTCCAGTTCTTCCAACCCTGCCTGTTGCTGACTTGCTGTGTGATCTCAGGCTGGTCACTTCCCCTCTCTGGGCCTCAGAGGCCTCACGATACAGTGGAGGCTATTGATCAAATCTGCCCACCCGCTTGGACCGTCCAAGACTGTTGGATGCTCAGCACTCTGAGATTTTTACAGCACAGCTGCATTCTCTAACTTGACTGGAAAGCAGATATCCAGATGACTGTCACCTGGGTGGGGAGGTGAGTTCCTGCCCGTGCCCGCAGAACCCTCAGTTTACCTTTGGAAGAGGCTGCTCGAGGGACTGGAGGCAGCAGAAGGCAGGCTGAGGGGAGAACAGACCCACCCCACACCTGACCAATGGGGACAACGATATGTCACTTAAAGAATGAGCCACCAGCCCAGAAGACAGCCAGTCCCAAGGAGAAATGCCTCCAGAGCCATGTCCTCTCAGGCCCTGGCAGAAGCAGCCTGGGTGTTTAGGGACGTCAAGGAAGAAACCTGTAGCCCCAGGGGAGGACCTCAGTGGGGGACTGTCCCCAACCGGCCTCTGCACTCAGCTACCAAAAAGCAGACGGAAAAGCAGCCAGCCCTTGCGGGGGCAGCCTGGCCAGTCCCAGGGTCTGAACCGGCAGGATGTCTGGAGAGTCAGCTGACAGAGACGATGAGCCCTTGTGCAATGCCAGGCTAGGGAAGGAAGTCACAGGAGGTACAGCTGAGGAGACACTGACTCCTGGGCCCACAGAGCTTGCAGAGGGGAGGAGACACACCTAGGACCCAAACAGCGCCATTGCACATCTAAAAACACACCAGGACACAGCGCACACATCTGGGAACATCCAAAAGACATGGGAGACAAACCCCAAATAACAGCAATGAATTCAGAGAAAAAGGACAAAAAAATCTAAGTTAGGGAGAAGGTGAAGGCTGTGGATCCCAGACCTTCCAACATCAGGGTAACAGGAAGTAGATTCCCCACAGCCAGATCCATTGATGAGGCCGAGTGTCGAGGCTCCCTCTGTAATCCCAGCTCCACCAGAGGCAGAGGTAATAGGATCATGGTCCGGTCCGCAGCCAACCTGTGCAAAACTCTGAGACCCCATTGAAGAAATAACTAAAGCAAAAGGATCCGGGGGAGTGGCTCAAGTGTCGAGCACCTGCCTAGCAAGCACAAAGCCCTGGGTTCAAACCCCAGTGCTGCCAATAAATACAAACATGATGACGAGATGGAGGCCATGGTAGCCTGATTAGCTCGTGCCAGCCTCTCCCCTGCTGGGCTGTTACTGTTCAGAAACTGTCCCCGTAGGGACCGAGGGGAAAAAATCTTGTCCCCAGCGAGGGGAGGAAACACAAAAACCCAAAATCTGGCTTCAAGTTTTTCATAGCCGAGTTCAGCACCACGAGACACGGGAGCTGAGTCTTCAAAGCCATGTGGAAGTGAGGAAGCCAAAACTTCACCCAGTGAGTTTACAGGGAACACAGGAAAGGTCAGAGAAAAGGCACCCAGGAGCCCGTTCTGGAAATAAGGCCAAAGCACTCAGCTTCGAAACATTTACGAGGGTGCTTTCTGTTTGGTGGGATTTGTTAATGGCACTGGGATTTGAACTCAGGGCCTCACACTTGCGAGTCAGGCGCTCTACCACTTGATCCATTCCATCAGGCCCCTACAGTTATTTTCTTGTATAACCCAAAGATGACTCGAATGCAAAATCTGGGACAAAATGAAATTAAAACACCCCATGGAAAGCTGGGTGCTGGTGGCACGCCTGTAATCCCAGCTACTCGGGAGGCAGAGATCAGGAGGATCGCCTTTCGAAGCCAGTCCAGGGAAATAGTTCTGTGAGACCCTATCTCGAAAAAACCCATCACACACACAAAAAAAGGGCTGGTGGAGTGGCTCAAGGTATAGGCCCCGAGTTCAAATCCCAGTACCACAAAAGAAAAGCACCGAATGGAATTTATTTAAAGACAGGACTGAGACTAGGAGAATTGCAGGTACGAAAGGCGGTCAGCGTTACAGATCCTGCCGAAGTGAAAATACCAGCAGGAGCCGGGGGACAGGGGAGCAGGGAGGCACATGAGGGACTGGGTGTCTCGTTCCTCCCCAAAAGCGACTGAAAACTGTTTGAGTCAGTCAGTCAACAATCGTTCTTTTTCCCCAAGACTCCAGTCGTGTTGGTTTGGGGTTTGGTTTTCTTCTGAGACAGGGCCTCACTGTGCAGCCCGGGCTGACCTGGACCTCTTCCCTCCTCCCGCCTCATTCTCCCACATGCTGGGGTTAGAGGCGTGTGCCACCATGACCCCCGGCTGCCCATCTCTTCAGGAAATTCATGGTTTTGTTTAAGCCTTAGCAAAATCCACTTTGAACTAATACATCCTGTGAAAAGACCCAAATTCAGCAATTTTTCTTGTATTTTTGTATTCTGTCAAATTCAAGTAAATTTAGCTGGTGGTGTGGCTCAAGTGCTAGAGCATCCACCTAGCAAGTACCAGGCCCTGAGTTCAAACCCCAGTACTGCCAAAAATAAAAAAAAAGAAAGTCAAATTAAAATAGAACCGGTCTAATACAATCTTTTTTTTTTGCAACCCCCCAATCCCATCTTTTTTTTTTTTTTTTGGCAGTGGGGAGCTGGGATTTGAACTCAGGGCTTTGCATTTGCAAAGCTGGCGCTCTATCACTTGAGCCACTCCTCCAGTCCATTTTGCTCTGGTTATTTTGAACATGGGATCTTTCAAACTATTTCCCTGGCCTGCCCCCAAACCGCGACCCTCCTGATCTCTTCCTTCCAAGTAGCTGGGATTACAGGTGTGAGGCGCCAGTGTTCTATCCCATCTTTTGAAATTATTTGTGCCCACTTCCTTTCTTTGCAAACTTCTCTATGTAAATATGCCTATCACCAAATGCCCACACAGAGCACTGCCCTGCTAGGAAGCTGTAGGTTCCAGGAACCCAGCCCAGAACAAAACAGGGAAAACCTGCCCTCAGGAAGCTGCACACAGCGGGGCTGGGCCCCACTGGCCCCTTCCTTGTACCGTTCCGAGTTGTCTTGCTTTGTTTGGGACTGAGTGTGTGTCATTTTTATAAACAGTGCTCAAACCCTCACGCCCCTCAGCTGACTTCTGCAGAGCTCGAGGTGGGAACCACTCCACTTTAACATGTGTGAGTCATTGACACTTCAGTGTAAATAAGCTTTTCAGGAAGACAGTGTGAGGACCCAGAGTCCAAGTTCCAGCTAAAGATAAGACTTCCTGTCTGAGTCAGGAGAGGTGACCTGTGCCTCTTGTCCAGCTACTCATGAGGCTGAGGAGGGAGCATCACTGAGTCAAGGAGGCAGAGGTTATTCTGGGCAACATAGGGAGACCTTGTCTCAAAGAACAACACACAGCCAGGCGCGGTGGCTCACGCCTGTAATCCTAGCTACTCAGGAGGCAGAGATCAGGAGGATCGTGGTTCAAAGCCAGCCCCCAGCAAATAGTTCAACAAGCGACCCTATCTCAAAAAAAAAAAGAAAAAAAAAAAATCAACTCAATGAATGGTTGGCGGAGTGGCTCAAGTGGTAGAGCACCTGCCTAGCAAGTGTGAGGCCCTGAGTTCAAACCCCAGTGCCACACACATGTGATTCCTGGGGAACCGGGCTGAGAACTGGGAAGGGCTGAAAGGCGAAGGTGGTCCCTGGGTGTTCAGCCCCCTCTTGGAAGGAGGAGCCTCTTGCTCAGTGCTGGTCCCAGTGCTGGTCCCAGTGCTGGGTCCTGAGTCGGTGCCCGGTGCCCGTTGGAGCTGGCTCCTCCCTGCAGCTCCATCCACCTCCCCCACCACCACACCACCGCCTGAGCAGAGCGACCCCTGCCCACGGCTGGCGCCCACTCCACTGCCCTGGCCTGACCTCCTCTTCCCCGCTCCGCCTGGCCTGTGCTCGTGCCTTCCCTTCCTGCCATGGAAGCTCCCTGACACCTCCCACCCACAGGCCCCCTCTGCTTGGGGCTCTGAGCCACCTGGCCTCGCCTCACCCCGGTGACTTGGAGCCAGGTGAGGCCACGTGGAAGCCAGAAGGCACACGGGCCTCTTACCAGCTAGTGACCTCCACCAAGGTCCCTGCGCTCAGGACGGTTTCCTCATCCCAAAAGCAGGGACAAGATAACCGCTTGTGGGAAATACAATAATGTGTGAAATGTTGGCTATTTTTAGTTTAAGGTTTGTTGAAAGAATGATAATGAGGCATGAGCTGAAAGGGGGTTAGGGAAGGGGAGGAGGGGGAGACTAATTTGGTAAAGGAAGAAAGTAACACAAAGCCGGGCATGGTGTGCACACCTGTAGTCCCAGCACACCAGAGGCAGAGGCAGGAGGAACACAAAATTGAGGCTACATAGCTGAGGGTCTGGGGGGGCCAGGAGAACCCCACCAGCCACCACGGAGGATTGTGGATGGGGGGGCCCAGGCCCAAGGCCCCTTGGATCTCCCAGCCCATCTCTTCAGTCTCAGTCCTTCAGAGCCTACAGTGTCACCTACAAAATCCCCACCAGGTCCCCCACAGCAAGCTCCCCACATGAGCACAGGCCCACCCCTTCCCAAGAACAGCGGGGAGCTGAGGTCACCCCCACCCCAGCAGGCGGGGGCTGTCACCCCTGTGTCCCCTGATGCACCCTAGTGAACTCTTTCCCTCTGGCTGTGAGGGCGGCTGACACACAGGTGCCAGGCAGGGCCTGGAGTCACCCTGCTCCTCCCTGCAGGCCGATCAGGGCGTCTCCATGGACCCCACACCACACAGCAGTTCCAGCTGGTCACAACTAAAGTCACATTTGCTCTTAAAGAACGTGTGCTCTGTATACCAGGTGCTCACCTCACCTCTGAAATCCCCACTTTACTGATGGGGAAACTGAGGCAAAGCATGGCGAATGGGTCACTCTAGCCACATAGCTGGGACTGGCAGGCCTATCTGGCAAAGCATTCCATCTTCCACCTCGCTCCTCACTCCCCAGAACTGGACCAGGCAGGAAATGGAGCCCAGCAAATCAGGAGGCCTGTAGGGTCCCCAGCTAAGGCAGTTGAGGCAGCCCTCAGGGGGTATGAATAGTGCCTTGTGGGACAGGGCAAAGCTGTCTCCCCCATGAACACCTCCAGAGAACCTCATTCTTCCTGAGGACTCACAGCGCTCTGTTGTATGGATGTTCGGAATCTCGGTCCCCCACTGTTGGACACACAGGTTATTTCTGTTCTTTCACTAAGACAAGCAATGCCGGGATCCCACATCCCTTTGCACAAGGGTGTGTAGAGGATGCACAGGCCTCTAGGTCATATGCCAGGAGGGGATGGTTTCAAAGAGGGCCCCTCGCCCAGGACCGACCCAAATTCCTGGGCAGAGCCAGCAGGTCCCCAGAGCTGACTTCCAGGCACTGGCGGGGAGGCACCAGCGGGCTCTCTTGCTGGAGCTTTTGTCTTAGGCCCCAGCTGTGTAAACCAGATGAGCAGTGGAGATGGGTTTGCAGGGCTGTTGGGCCCTGCAGGAGGCCTGGGATGCAGGGGAGGCCCCCACTCCAGTCCCAGGAAATGGTCCATCTCTGGCTGCTCCCCCAGTCCTGGGAGTCAGAGTAGCTGAGTCCAGTCCCAGCTGGTACTGGGCAGGGGTGGCCTGGGGTTTTCCCCTTCGCCAGTTCTGGCCCCTCAGCTGCAGGGACAGGGACGACCCCTTGGGCTCTCTCTGAGCCCACATCCATGGGGCCCTTCCTCCCAGCCCTGATTCCTGCTCCAAGACACAGTGTGTGTCTCCCTTGTGATGTCTCCCCAGTGGCAAGGGGACAGAAGGAGGAAGAGGCTTGGGCTGCCTCCCGCCAGGGCCCAACCCAGGCCACAGGCTGGTGACACCAGCGCCAGTTTCCTTCAAGCTGCACACGTTAATTACACAGGAGTCTCAGATGGGGTCTCCAGTCCTTCGCTTTTGTGTGCATTTCAGGAATTTTATTTTTTGTGGGACTGGCGTTTGAACTCAGGGCTTCATGCTTGCAAAGCCGGTTCTCTGCCACTTGACCCATGCCTCCAGCCCCACCTCTAGTCCATTTTGCTCTGGTTATTTCACAGATGGAGTCTCTCAAACTATTTGCCCAGACTGGCCTCAAACCTCCATCCTCCCCATCTCAGCCTCCTAAGCAGCTGGGATTACAGTGTAAGTCACCCGTGCCCAGCCAGGACTAGCAATTCTAATGAGCATTTGTGGACTCTGTTGCTTTTAACTTTTTTTTTTTTTCGGGTGGCACTGGGGTTTGAACTCGGAGCCTCACGCTTGCTAGGCAGGCACTCTGCCACTTGAGCCTCTCCGCCAGCCCTGTTTTGTGGGCTCTTTTTTTTTTAATTTATCTATCACCTATCATCTATCTATCTATCTATCTGGGGTTTGAACTCCGAGCTTTGTGCGTGCAAGGCAGGCGCTCTGCTGCTTGCTTGAGCAGAAGACCCACTTTCCCCAAGATACACAAACACTCTCCTACTTTGATCACCCAGTCCTTCACCTGGCCGTGGCCGGCACCTCCTGCAGGGCCTTCCCCGCCTTCCAGACTGAGCTAGGTGCCATCCACTGGAGTCCCCAGCCCCTTAACTTCTGAGCACATTCTTCTATCTCCCCACTGGACTTCAGAGGGGAGACACCTCTCACTGGTCCCTGGAGAAAGAGCTCAAGGGACAGTTGTTTGAATGAACAAAGGAAAAACCAATGTTCTAAAACAAGAACGGTCCATGGGCAGGCCCTTGAGATAGTAAAAGACCATTTACCAGCGGGCATGGTGGCACACACCTGTAATCCCAGCACTCAGGAGGCTGAGGCAGGAGGATCTTGAGTTCAAGACCAGCCTGGGCTATATAGTAAGACTGTCTCAAAAAAAAATAAAAAAAGGCAGGGGAGGGGGCGACTAGAGGCATGGCTCAAGTGGGAGAGCGCCTGCCTAGCAAGCTTGAGGCCCTGAGTTCAAACCCCAGTGCCACCAAAAAGAAAAAAAAGGACCAAAGAGGAAGTTCTTAGAACTTGACATTGAGCAGCAATGCCAGTTCAATCCGCCTTCCTGGTGTATTTCACAGTGCTGTTCCAGGGACCTGGAGCAAGTTACTGTTTTTTGGCCTGTAAAATGGGACTAAAAGAAGAACTCAAGGGGAAAGAGGGAGAAAAATGGAGGGGGCAACTCTAAGATACATTGTAAGCACATATCTGAATATCGCAATGTGACCCCCTGTGCCACTATTCTATGCTAGAATCTAAGAATTTTTCTTTTCTTTTTTTTCTTTTTTTGCAGTACTGGGGTTTGAACTCAGGGCCTAAACTTTGAGCCACTCCACCAGCCCTTTTTTGTGAAGGGTTTTTTGAGATAGGGTCTTGAGAACTATTTGCCCAGGCTGACTTCGAACTGCAATCCTCCTGATCTCTGCCTCCATAGTGAGCTACCGACTGGTGCCTGGTTGCTAATAAAATAATTTGAAAAAAATTAAAAATAAAGTAGCTCACTGTGGAGGTGCTGAGCGGATGAACTGAGTTACGGTGAGGATGTCACAGCAAAGCGCCTGTCACGGCATACTCAGTAAATGTGACCCTATCGTTACTGTTTATGGGACGTGCACTGCCACTGCCGGAACTTGTGCCTTTGGTGTCATCTGGCTCCACTGTCACACTGCCTGGGGACAGATGAGGAGGAAGACGCCGATGAGGACGAGGCTGGTGAGGATGGAGTGTTTAGGAGATGAAGTCACCCACCCAAGGCCTCGCGGCCTGCAGGTAGCCAGGGTTCTTGGACCCGAAAATAATGAGTCAGTTGTGGGCTTGTCGTGAGATGGGTGCTTAAAAATGGTTCTTCTGACCTCTCTCCTTCCTCCTTCCTCTCCAGCCACGACTTCCACTAAGCCCTGAAGTCACCGCTGGCCAGGTAGTGACAGGGTGGTCAGTGCTCCAGGCCAGGGACTCCCAGGTTAGATGCTGCTCCCTGTCTCCTCACCTCCCCACCCCCACCTGGCCCCTCAGTTATCTGGGCAGTGAGCGTCCAGCTGTCCCCGCTTCCACAACTCCCCAGAGCTGGTAACATGGCCTGGCTGTCAACCCAACCTCACCAAAGGGGCTTGAAAAATGGTTCATGATTCAGTGAGAGAAAATGAAGCTGCCCTGGGGCGTGACTGGCTCTGCAGGTCACCTGGGGCTGCCCACGGGGTAAAGTCAAACCCACACAGAGCCCCACCCGGGCCTGGCCAAAGGCATGGTGGCCCAGCACAGGGTTTGCTCAGAGAAAACACTCAGCCTGAGGCTCGCAGTTTCCAAAGCTGTTTCCAAAACAGCTGTGGACAAGAGGCAGCGGCAGGCTCAAAACAGAGCTCGCTCTGGTCCAAAGTCACAGGTTGGAGCCCTACACCCAGGGCCCACAAAGCTGTGAGGTTCCTCCGGCTTCCAGTGAAGAAATAAAAATAGCACAGGCCCCAAAAACGACATGGAGGCTCACCCAGGCCCAGCTTGAGCTGAGGAGGGAGGCAGGTGACAGCCAGGCCTGCAGCCTAGAGGGCCTGGCTCTGCCTTCCCTGGGGCTGGAAGCCTTGCATGGCCCCAGGCCTGGGACCAAGAATCTGGAGGAAGCAGATGCAGTGTGGCGACCCAGTCATCCCGGCACTCGAGAGCCTGAGGCAGAAGGATGGTTGAGCCAGGGTTGGGGGCCAGTCTGGGCCACATGGCAAGACCCCCATCTCTTAAAAATAAAGGGAGGGAACGGTGCAGGGTGCTTGCCTAGCATGTTTGAGACCCTGGGTTCTATCTCCACAGCTAAAAAAATGCAACAAAAAATAAAATAAAAAGAACCGGGCGCTGGTGGCTCATGCCTGTAATCCCAGCTACTCAGGAGGCAGAGATAGAAGAATCATGGTTTGAAGCCAGCCCACGCAGATAGTCACAAGTCCTGATCTCAAAAAAACCCATCACCAAAAAGGGCTGGTGGAGTGGCTCAAGGTGTAGGCCCTGAGTTCAAACCCCAGTA
Organism: Castor canadensis; assembly: GCF_047511655.1. Classification (NCBI taxonomy): domain Eukaryota; kingdom Metazoa; phylum Chordata; class Mammalia; order Rodentia; family Castoridae; genus Castor; species Castor canadensis. The sequence goes on along the minus strand of NC_133404.1, from coordinate 42,107,450 downwards.
CTGCAAAAAGAATGATAAATAAATTAATTAAATTAAAAAAAAATAAAAAGAAGACTCTGGGGCCCTGTGAAGCACTGTGCCAGGCTGGCAGGTGGAGGGGCATTGCTGACACATGAGCTGGGAAGGTGTCCCTCCAGCAAAAAAGCCAGCTGCAACCCTCCCCAAGGACTCAGACCTAAGGGCTGTGGGGTGGGACAGGCTGGCCTCAAGTTCAGGTACCCCTACCCACCCACCCACCTACCCATTTGGTCAGTCTGTCAGTCAGTCAGTCACATATCAGGCACTTTCCAGTGTCCGAGTCAGCCTTGCTCAGGCTTTGCCATCTCAGCAGAAAGCACTGCCATCCTCCCATTTAGGCCAACCAAGGAGCCATCCTGGATTCCAAGTTGGGCCTCACTGTCTGGTCTTCCATAAGCCCTGTCTGCTTCACCTCCAATCACATCTGGCCCCTTCTTGGCCACCACCCAAGGCCAGGCTGCTCACTGCTCATTTGGATGCTGCAGCAGTCACCAACTGAGTCCTGACCTTTGACCTTGGCCTCTACAGCTCAGACCCCTGGCATGAGAGGGACCTGCCTGGCCACAGCACCTTTCTCTCCATTTCTTCTTCTTCTTCTTTTTTTTTTTTTTTGGCAGTACTGGGATTTGAACTCAGGGCCTTGCAATTGCTAGGCAGATGTCTCCCACTTGAGCCACTCCACCAGCCCTTTTTGCTCTCGTTATTCGTGTTTGTGCCTGGTCCAGACGGTCTGGACCACAATCCTCCTATTTATGCTTCCCACTTACCCAGGGTTACAGGCATGAGCCACTGTGCCTGTCCTTCTCTCCATTTCTTGTCAGTCCTCCAACAAGTCCTACAGATACTAAAAGGTCTTAAAGAAATGAAGGCAGAAAAGCTTTGGCATCAGGCCGTAACGACAGGAAGCGGCCAGGGAAGAGGCCAGAGAGGGAACTGTCTCCAGCAGAATTCGCCATTGGGCAGAGATGCATCTCCAACAAGGAGGGGGAGACAGGCTCTTTCATAAACGTGTTGGGACAAGTAGCAATCCATATGGAAAAACAAAATTAGCTCCTCACCAGCGCCACACACCAGCCTCAGGTGCACGCAGGGCTTCCACGTGAATGCAAAACTCCAACACGCGCAAAAGAAAGGAGACAAGACTATTTTTACGAGCTGAGGGTAAGGAGTATTTCTTTTTTAAGGACACTTTAAAATAACAACACGCCCCCTGTGCAGCTTGATAAAACTTCACAAGGTCAGTGTCACTGTGGCTGAGCATCTGGGTCAGCAGACAGGAAGTGACCCGTGCCTCCTGGTTGCCCCTGGTCAGGATGTGTGTTTTAGGCACAAGGACGGGGGTGGAGCTCAGTGGTAAAACTCCCAGCACCAATCCCATAAAAAAATCCTAGAGACAAAAAGCATCAGCCATAAAGGAAAAGATTAAAGGGACTGATGACATTACTTTTTTGTGTGTGGTTCTGGGATTGGAACTTGGGACCTACACCTTGAGCCACTCCACCAGTCCTTTTTTGTAGCAGGTTTAGGATTAGGATCTCTCAAACTATTTGCCTGGGCTGGCTTCGAACCTCGATCCTCCTGATCTCTGCCTCCTGAGTAGCTAGGATTACAGGTGTGAGCCACAGCGCCTGGCGATATGAACTTTTAAATGTTTAACGCAATAAAAAATGCCTTAAGTAAGATGAAAAGGTATGCCGGGAGCCTCTGTGGTGGCCCCAGTGATTCCCCAGCCCTCAGGAGACTGAGGCAGGAGGATTGGGAGTTCAAGGCCAGCCTGGGTTACATAGTGAGACCACGTCTCATAAAACCAAGAGAGAAAAAAAATGATATGTGACAAAATAGAGAAAATATCTGTGAAATATTTGCAATAAGTATAACCAGCCAGGAGTTTGGTACCAAAGCACATTTGCAAATCAAAAAGAAAGACACAGAATGCTAGGCGCCAGCGGCTCCCACCTGTAATCCTAGCCACTCAGGAGGCAGAAACCAGGAGGATCACAGTTCAAAGCCAGCTCATGCAAATAGTTCACAAGACCCTTTCTTGAAAAATACCCAACACATAAAAGGTCTGGGGGAGTAGCTCAAGCAGCAAGAGCACCTGCCTAGCAAGTGTGAGACCCTAAGTTCAAATCCCAACACTGCCCCCCCAAAAAAAAATATAGGGGCATGGCTCAAGTGGTAGCACTTGCTTAGTGAGCTCAAACCCCTGGGCTCAATCCCTAGCATTCCCTGCAAAAAGAGAGAAAGAAGAGCCAGGAGCAGTGGTACACGTCTGTCATCCCAGCTACTTGGGAAGGAAAGATTGGAAGGATCAAAGTTTGAGGCCAGCCAGGCAAAGTTAGTGAGATCCCATCTAAAAAACCAAGCACAGCCAGGTACCCGTGGCTTATGTCTGTAATCCCAGCTACTTGGAAGGCTGATATCAGGAGGATCACAGTTCAGTGCCAGCCCCCAAAATAACCAGCTGGTGACTGACCAACATAGACCCTCGCTGAGTATCCACTGAGTCCTCTACTGTGGCCCTGCTGTGTGGCCACAAGGCCGATGGGTTCAGAGGTCAAGGAGAAGGAGGGAGGGAGGGAGGGAGAGGGAGGAGAGAGGATGGGGAAGAGAGAGAGGAAGGGGAAGGAGAGGAAGAAGAAGTCTCATCACCAATGGACCTGGGAGGCCAAACAGCATCACTTCCGTCACACTTACTCAACAAGGCTCCGGCACGCCTGCTCCGTCACAGGGGCGGCCAGGTTCCAGAAGACCTGACAGGTGTGGGCCAGGCAGAAGCACAGCGTGCCTGGGAGTGCGTCCTGGCTTTGCTCCTCAGCGGGGTAGGGCCAGCCCCGCGTCCTGTCCCCGCTGCTGGTCGCAGTCAGGAGGGTACTTGCCACACCTGAGGAGCCCTGCAGTGACAGTTCCATGGGTGTCCCCTCCAAAGGCCCAGATGCCTGCGGCTCTGGTGTTGGTTCAGGAGCTCACAGAGAGGACCCTGGGCTTTGTCCCCTAGAAAATCTGTTCACCCTAAGCTTTCCCTCGCTCCCTGTGCAGAGAGGACACAGGGGACCCACCTGGGAGCAGACGAGCTCGGGGGTGTTCAGCCTCGTGCCTCTACTGCTCTTTGGAGGTGTGCAGGTCACCTGGAGTCGTGGCAGTGACACAGTGGGAGCAGTCCCCCAGTTAATTGAGACTAATTTAATTAAAACGCGCTGCTGTTTACAGACCGGTCACGCACACGTGTGGAGGGAGCGCAGACGGGACCGTGTCAAGAGAACACGCGTGTCGAGAGAGACACAGAGACTTTCTTCAGAGGCCCAGTGCTGAAAAATGTACCACTTTCAAGCCAGGCCCAGTGGCGCTCGCCTGCAGCCCCAGCTACTGGGGAGGCTGAGGCAGGAGGCTGGCTTGAGCCCAGGGTTGGAGTTTCAGAATCAGAGTTTTCCTTAGAAAGTCACTCTTTATTGCCACTCAAACAGGAAGAAGAGTCTTTATCTGCCACCTGGGGCTAATGTCCCAGGGCCTGGTCTCACCGAAGCTGCCCCACGCCAAAGGCCAAAAAGTCCACTCTGCCCAGTGAAAAGCTGCGAGGCTCCCCTGCCCCTGCGGGCCCGGACAATGGGGGCGGGCTGGGGGGGCACAGCTGCCTGGGGGCAGCATGGGGTCAGAAGTGCTTGGTTGTGGCTGCAGCGCCCAGAGAGGCCAGAGCCCCTGTGGCCACAGCATCAGCACCCAGGTCTGAGAGGAGACCGTGCAAAGACTGCCCGAGGACCAAAGGGTCCTCTGTGGGGACAGACAAACCTTTGTGCTTCCTCCCCTCCTCGCCCCGGGGGCTGCTCAGCGAGCCACAGAGTCACAGCCCCAGTCAGTCCCCAAAAGGACCCTGACTCAGCAGCAGACACAGCCTGGTGGGAAAAAGGATGTGGGGAGACGTCATTTTTGTCACTGTTGCTATCACCACGTCTGTCCGTCTGGCCTAGTTCCCGGCAGGGAGTCACCTCCACCCGCCATGGGCGTGGGCCTGAACCGCAGCTTCTCCCGTGGAGCAGCCAGATGGCTTTGTCAGCCTTCACTCAGGGGACAGACGTCTACATCCGACCAAGGCAAGCGAGAAAAGGCGTCCCCCGGCCCTCAATATCTCAGAAGTGGACCAGGTCCCGCTCAGGGGACAGATGAAGTCTGTCTTGTCCACGCCGGAGCTGAGCTCTAGCTTCAAGGCATTGCTTATAGGACTGGGGATGGGACTCCAGGGTAGAGCACCTGCCACACGTGTCCAAGGCCAGGGCGCCCATCACCAGCACCACGCACAAAAAGTACTGTTGATTTTGCTATTTGATAAAAAGTGCAAATCATGGTTACTAACAGAAGTTTGACAGACACAAAGAAACTACACTTCAGCTTCGTGGAGCCCTTCACCAAGCCACAGAGACCCAGGCGCTTGCCTGTCCTTCCCGCCTTTCCTGTGTGTGTTTCTGTTTCATTTATACCTGCCTTCCTTTTTTTTTTAATCACCAACTGCTTCTTATAATCCTAGATTTTCTGTTTTATAAACCAAGCAAACCCAATTTTTTCCCCTTGTCTCTCCCGCTGTGACGTGGGTGGAGAGCCAGGGAATGGCGTGGACAGTTACACCTACGTCCTGTTTCTAAGCAGGAGAGTCACTGGTCTACCTGCCCTGTCTCCACAAAACGCTGGAGCCTCAGTTTCCCCCCCCCAAACATTCACATGGAGGGAGTTCCCAGAGAGCATGGGCATCTGTGGACAAGGGCTTGGCTGCTCCTCAAAGCAAGAGATCACTAAGCCAGACACCGTTCCTCACGCCTGTAATCCCAGCTACTCAAGAGGCAGAGATCAGGAGGATCACGGTTCGAAGCCAGCCTGGGCAAATAGTTCAAGAGACCCTAACTCAAAAAAAAACCTTCACAAAAAAGGATTGGTGAAGTGGCTTAAGGTATAGGCCCCGAGTTCAAATCCCAGTACTGCCAAAAAAAAAAGAGAAAAAGAGAAAGCCACCTCCCCCTTCCCAAATTCAGCAGAGACCTATGTCCTCACCCTCAAGCTTAGTCAGTGTTATTCCAGCTCTGGTGCCCACAGAGCTGGTGGGACAGGCTGCCAGAGTGGCTCAAGTGGTAGAGTGCTACCCAGCAAGAGTGAGGTCCTGAGTTCAAGCCCCAGAACCACCACCACCACCAAAAAAAAAAAAGTTGAGCTGGTGCAAACAGACAGTTCCCATAGGCAGGTGTGGGTCACAGGCTGGGCTTTTGACCACTGGAGAAGTCACCAGGTCAGGTCATCACACCAGCTGTCCTCCCTGAGCACCTGCTGAGTGCAGCTGGCAAGCATCTTATGGAATTGGTTCATCCCGTTCTTGTGACATCCAACAGGAGAGATGTCGTGTCCCCATTTACTGGATGATGAAACTGAGGCTCTGCAAGTTAAGCCCCAGGTCAGCTTCCTCCGTGATGGACCAGGCCTCGGGTAGAGATGACCTGTCCAGAGTGGGGACCAGCCCAAAGCAAGCTTGTCTGCTTCTTCCTGCCTGAGGCACCGGACTTCTGGCCTGGGCTCTGTCACCTCTGCCTGGACGGTTGATCCAAGAGGTCGTGTTCGTGTGTGCCCTCATGGCCCCATGACCAGCAGGACACACCATGCCTGGCACAGTGGAGTCTGCCCTGGACACAGACCCTGGGGAAAAGGTTGAAATGGCCGTGGAGAGTCAGCCGCCACACCTGGGCACCAGGCCTCCCAGCATTTGCCTCTGCTACCCAAGGGACTCATGAAACCCACGAAGTCCAAATTTTATAAGGCCACCCAGCACCCTGGGACTTCGCACTCTGTACTTGTTGACAGTGGGGCTAGGATGACGGCTTCCACTGGGCTCTAGGCATAGGCCAGAGGTCCAGGGCCACAGCTCCCCAGCTGCCTTCCCCAATGCCCTGCGTGACCTTGGCCAGGTCTCACCCCCTCAGGGTCCCACTTGTCTTCTCTTCGTGGAACCCTAAACCCTGGGACTCCGGAAGAGCAGGGATGTGAGGTCACCCTCTTTTGCCCACCCTCAGGCCTGGCCCTTCCCCCGGTGCAGCCACCTGCACAGAGGAGCAGTGACCGGGGGTGCGGGGGACACTGTGGGGACATGAACTAGAACAGAGAAGTGTGGGCACCTGTGCTGCGTGTTAACTCTGGTCCCCAACATGAACTCTCCGGGAGTTCCCCTAACGCTCCCCCTGGGTGAGGTGACCCTATAACCCATTTCTATGAAGATGAACCCTGAGAAAAAGGTGGCCGAGCGGGGATTTTGCTTGGTTGGTGTTTCTCGTAGCCACTTCCTGTCCCAGATAGAGGCTCCAGGGCCTGCCTGACGCTTGTGTAAGGTCACAACTGAGGCCTCTGTGTCTGAGGACTCCTGTCGTGCAGAAGAGCGGTCTTGGGTGACCTCCTTTCCCGGCAGAGCCTCTGCTCCTAAATGCCCCAGTACCACCCACGCCCACCCTTGACCCAGTTAGGGACAGGAGGCCAATTCAGACCTGGCCCATGAGGCTGCAGCGGTAGAACACCTGGCCTCCCAAGGAGGAGGAACTCAGGTCTCGTGTATGCCCCACCTCGGCCCCTCAGCCCCAGGACTGCATTCGTTTATTTATTCTTGGTGGCACTAGGATTTGAACTCAGGGCCTCAAGCTTGCAAGGCAGGTGCTCTCCCACTTGAGCCAGTCCACCAGCCCCCTGAGGGATGCAGCTGAAGAGCAGACACCTAAGTGTGGCATTCCCGACAGTCGGAGGAGATGGGGACTGCCTGATGTTCCCCAAGTCAGCCCGGGCTGGGGAGCGAGCGTCCTGGCAGCTCCACCCCACCTGTGTCACTGTGTCACTGTTTGCTAAGTCCTGAGCAGGCCTGTGCTGTTTCCTCCTGGGACAGTCTTGTTTGGCTCTGGTAGGGATTCCACTCCGCCCTGTTTCCCAAGCCTTCTGTCTGGGTCGCGGGGTGACGCCTGGCGGAGGAGGGAAGTGCTAAGCAAGATCCCAGGACTTCCCTGACACCCCACCTCCACCACACACCTGTCTTTCCGTGACCCCTGGCAAAGGCTGCAGCTTCGACTGGGATGCCTGTAGAGACAGGGACTTTCTAGACTTCTTTTTCCTCTGGGTTTTTATGGAGAATCAAGTTTTCTACAGTGAAATCATTCATTCAACAAAAGAATTTTTTGGGGGGGTGGAGGCTCAGACCTGCCGTGTCTCCTGCAGAAGGCGCTCCAGGCCCCCGCAGGGAACAACAGCAGGCCCAGTGCAGGGATGAGCAATGGGCCAGCGAGGGAGAGGAGGTGGGAGAAGTGAGGCAGGAGGGGAGGGGCGCAGGCCAAAGGGACAGAACGACCGAGAAGTCTGCGCTTTCTGGTTTTTCTTTTTATGGTTTTGTTGTTGTTTGTTTTGTTTTTGTTTTGCAGTACTGGGGTTTGAACTCAGGACCTACATCTTGAACCACTCCACCAGCCCTGTGTTGTGAAGGGTTTTTTGAGATAAGGGCTCTCGAACTATTTGCCCGGGCTGGCTTTGAAATTCGATCCTCCTGATTTCTGCCTCCTGAGTAGCTGGGATTACAGGCGGGAGCCACGGTGCCCAGTGCTTTCCGTCTTTTGGTGTGTTTGTTTGGGGCTGAGGACTGGACCCAGAGTCTGGAGCATTCTAGGCAAGCACTCAGCCCAGCCACCTGCTGGGGCCTCTCCAGGAACACAGAGAACTGAGCCCTTTGCCAGGACCTGACACTGTGTCATTGTCACAGACGTAGACCATTATCTCATAAATGGCAGTCGTGGTGTGCGCGTTTGTTCACTTTGATATCGGGCAAGAGAAATCAGGTCACGTGGCCAGGCTTGGCATACTTTGATCCAGGACTCCAGGGAGAAGGTCCCTTGGGAACCCAGGTCCCTATAGGGACGGTGACCACCTCACTCCTCTTCCAAGCTCTGCCCCAAGCCCATACACCCTGCCTGGCCCAGCACAGACCTGCCAAGGCAAGTCCTTACCCGTCACTGGGACCTCATGGGGTCAGACAGTCACAGGTTCAAATTCTGACTCTACCACTTCCTGTACATGTGACCTTGGGTGAGTTACTGGATCCCTCTGAGACGGAGTGTTCTTGTAAACTGGGTCATGGACACTCTACAGGGGGTGGGGAGGACCGAATGAGGCTGCGTGTGTGAGAGCACTTGTCACGGTGCCAGCTCAGGGCAGGTTGCCACTACAGTTATTCATTACTGCTCGTGTTAGCATGACTACCTTACAATTTACTGGGTGTTTGTTTGTTTGTTTTATTGTTATTATTTTGCAGTGCTGGGGCTGAACTCAGAGCCTTCACCTTGAGCCACTCCACCAGCCCTATTTTTGTGAAGGGCTTTTCAAGATAAGATCCCATGAACTATTTGCCTGGGCTGGCTTTGAACCGCGATCCTCCTGGTCTCTGCCCCCTGAGTAGCTGGGGTTGTAGGCGGGAGCCTCCGGGTCTGGGTACGATTTGCTGTTGACACAGGGTTTCTCTGCCCAAGTTCGCGTTTGTATTTGTGACTGTGTTGGCACCGAGCTGTCGTGTTTAATTGCTGCTGGCTAACAAGAACAGAACGAGGTGGATTTAATGCGTAAATGATGCATTGAAGCCAAGTGAGGGCCAAACGATGTAACAGCCCTCTGTGCAAACAGGAGTACTGCAGCAATTCAAACAGAGAAGTCGGGGGAACTGAGTCACCCCACACATGGCGCCATCCAGAGGCTCCTCAAACCCAGAAGAGGTCAGCCCCCACTGCTGAGCTCCCCAAAGTTCAGCAAACATCTTCCTCACATTCGACTGACATGGTTCTTTTGCATTTTTCTGGGTTTGCAGTTTTGTATTTTTTTCTATTTTTGTGGTGCAACCCAAGGCCTTGCTCACGCTAGGCAAGTGCTCCACCACTGAGCCACACCCTCTGCCCCGGTATTGTTTGTCAGGTTTGTTTCTCAGATGTAGGTGCATTGCTAAGTAGAAACAAAAACTGTAATATGAAAAAGGGGAGCCAGGCGCAGTGGTGCACACCTGTAATCCTAGCTACTTGGGAGGCAGAGATTGGGAGGATCATGGTTGGAGGCCAGCCTGGGCAAATAGTTCATGAGACCCCATCTCCAAAAATAACCAGAACAAAATAGACTGGAGGTGTGGCTCAAGTGGTACAGCACCTGTGAAGCCCTGAGTTCAAACCCCAGTCCCACCAAAAAAAAAAAAAAAAAAAAAAAAAAAGATTGTGGGCGGTTCGTGGTAGTGGAATGGTTCAAAATGGTACAGCGTCTGCCTAGGAAGTGTGAGGCCATGAGTTCAAACCCCAGTGGCACCCAGAAAAAAAGTTTAAAAAAAAGGAGTGGAGTGTATAGACACATATGTGTTTCCTTTCTTTTTTGGGGGCAAAAAGAAACACTAAGGGATAAACCAGGTCCAATAAAAACTGGTACTCAGAGCTAGGAATGGCTCGAGTGGTAGAGCAGCTGCCCTGCAAGGTTAAGGCCCTGAGTTCAAAACCCAGAACAAAAAAACCGGTACGCGGATGTGGAGAGGGACCGTACAGAAGGGGCACAGGTGGCAGCCGTGTGCATCTGCTGCAGTTCTGACCTTTCTTATTTTGAACTCAGGGCAGGAACTCCACCACTGGAGCTGCTCCCCAGCCTGTTTGAACCTTTGAATCTATTCACCTTGCATTGAGGGATGCGTACGAGCTCGGAGAAGGACTGTGTACCCAAGATCAGGAAAACTAATGCACCCTGGCATGGGGTGAGGAGCTCCCAGTCCTCTCTTCCTAAATGTCGCCCACAGAGCTCAGGTCAGAGACCTCTTGCCACTTCAGGGACCGTTCTCCCTAGAACTGGAAAGGACTCCTCGCTCCAAAAGCCAAAAGCCTGCCAGGACCGTTCCAGGAGAGAACTCAGCACGCACAATGGGGGAGGCGGGCAGTACAGCACTGTCCTCCAGGTGACTGGGCCACCAGGGCTTCCTAGAAACTGAGCCTGAAACGGAGTCTAAGTCTCCTCCATCCCAAGCAGGCTCGCGGCCTGAGGGGCGGCTGCCAGGAAAGCCCCACTGGTCTCAACCAGTCTGGTCCACTTTGGCCCACAGCCTGCCCCCTGTCCCGTGTGTTGTCATGGGAATGAGTTGGAGATACTGTGTCAGAGAACTGTTAGCTGACCTCTGACCTTAGGGACAAAGGATTAAAGGACCAAGTGGCTTGCAAAATGGGCACGGGGCACCTCATGGGACATGCGGGAACCAGGCCACAACCAAGGCCACATCGAGAGGTTCAGCCATGACGGGAGACAGGCCGCGCTCCTGCCTAGGAGGAGTCGCTCATGGCACCGAGACAGAAGTGCAGCAAGAGCAGAATGGTCAGCACGCCTGGGGGAGGCCGAGGGAGAAGCGTCCGAGACACCTCCCAGGCCACGGGAGGAGCTCCCTGACCACTGTGGCTGCCCGGTGCTGTGCGACACTTACACTTGGTACTTTTTGTTTTTTGCAGTACTGGGGCTTGAACTCAGGACCTTGAGCCACTCCACCAGCCCTTTTTTTGTGATGGGTTTTTTCAACATAGGGTCTCGCAGACTGTTTGCCCAGGCTGGTTTTGAACCTCGATCCTCCTGATCTCTGCCTCCTGAGTAGCTGGGATTATAGGTGTGAGCAACTGTGCTGGGCTCCACTGGGTACTTTTGGGCCCTGTGTAACAGATGAGTAAACTGAGGTCCTGGGAGGTTGGTTGGTTTGCCCTGGGGTATTTGAGAGCATTTTGGAGCTGAATTTGAATCCAAGGCTGGGCTGATCACCAGCACCCTGTCACAGGTTGGGGGGTAGGGGGTGTGCAGGGGACTCACTGGCACAAATGTAACAGAAAAGTCAACGTGAACTACTGTGACAGTGCAGGTGAGCAAGACGGTCCACGGAAAAGTCAAGAGTGAATCACAGCAGAGCCTCCCACACGGCGATGCCCGAGTGAATCGTGTCTGATTCAGCCGGGCTCAGCTCCATGGAGAGGCAGAGGCAGTGCTTTGAGTGGGCGGGTTTTCTGTCCATACTCCCCCATTCAAATCGTGAGTCTTCCTGTCTCAGAGCCTGGCCTCAGTTTCCAAGTCTGTGAAATGGTGTTAGCATTGGTAGTGACCTGCTTTGGGGGGCTATGAGCAGTGAAGAGGCAGTCGCGTAAAACCGAACACAGTGCACAGATGAGCCAGCAATGCGCTGTGCGTTTCGGCCATCAACTCAGAGCGTCCTTTGTTGCGGAGTCTCCGGGAAAAGATGCCCATGGGGTGTGGTTTGGGGAGCAGCTAGTGGCTAAATTCCCAGGACACCCGTGGAACCTCTCCCTCCATCCTTCCCAGGCCAGCTCAGAAAGTCACTTGGTGCACAAGCCAGTCCCCCATGTCTCGTGAGGCAGGTGAGCCTGGGCAGGGCCAGCGTGGTGTCCCACTTTCTCTGTCTTCTTCCGCTGGTAGACAGAGGGGATTTAAAATGGGTAAATTAGTAAAATTCTCCAAACACTGCCCACTGCTCTGAGAATTAAACTTGACAGCCAGGCTGGGGAGTGGCTCAAGTGGTAGAGCACCTGCCTACCAAGCGTGAGTTCAAACCCCAGTGCCACCAGAAGAAAAAACAAAACATAAACTTGACAGCCAGACCCAGCCTGCCAAGTGCTCGAGACCTGGTCCTTGTTACCCTCATCTCAGCTCTTCCCCTCCCCCCATACGCCCCCCCCAAACACCGCCTGCTGTGTCCTCTGGGCTCCCCAACCTGGAAGGCCCTTCCTCCAGCTCTGCCTCTTTCTTGAGCCTTGGCTCACAGATCTCGTCCTCCCAGAAGCCTTCCCTGACTGCCCCAGCAACAGCAGCCCTCCCGGTCCCAAGAACCCCTCATTGCTGGTGGTAACGCTAGGATTTGAGACCGGGTTGTACCATGTAGCCCAGGCTGTCCTTGAACTCACAATCTTCCTGCCTCAGTTTCCCTCCTGGGATAACAATAAACCCAGGGCCTTGTGCCCGATAGGCAAGCGCTCTGCCAATGAGCTACACTCTGAGCCCCTCTCTGTGGCTGTTTTCCAGGTTACGGAAGATGATCTGAACTCCCCTTAGAAACTGGAATATTCACTCACCTAGTGCCTGTCTCCCTCGCACCTGGAGAACTGAGAGGGGCCCTGCATTCAGTAGGTGCTCAATCAATACCTGAGGAATGAATGAAATGTCTGATGCACACCCAACTTTCCACTAACAGGTTTGTATTTCCACCGTGGCTGGGCATGGTGGTACATGTCTGTAATACCAGCCCTCAGGAGGCAGAAGGAGGAGCAAGAGTTCCAGGCCAGGCTGAGTGAGGTGGCTCATTTCTTTAATCCCAGCTATGTGGGAGGTAGAATGTGGGAGGATCACAGTTCAAGGCCAGCCAGGGCAAAAAGTGGGTGAGAACCCATCTCAACTAATAAGCTGGGTGTGGTGGTGTGTGCCTGTCATCCCAGCTATGTGGGCAGCCATGGATGGGAGGATTGTGGTCCAGGCAAAAATGCGAGACCTCACTTGAAAAATAACTAAAGCAGCTGGGCACCATGGCTCATGCCTGTAATCTTAGCGCTCAGGAGGCAGAGATCAGGAGGATGGAGGTTCAAAGCCAGTCCAGGCAAATAGTTTGTGAGACTCTATCTCGAAAAACCCTTCACAAAACAGGGCTGGTGGAGTGGCTCAAGGTGTAGGCCCTGAGTTCAAACCCCAGTACTGCAAAAAGAAAGAAAGAGAGAGAGATGAAAAAAATAAAAGAAAGGAAGAGAGAAAGAAAGAAAAAGAATTAAAACAAAAAGGGCTGGAGGCGTGGCTCAAGTGGCAGAGTGCCTGCCTAGCCAGTTCAAGGCCCTCAGTTCAAAGCCCAGCACTGCTAAAAAAGAAAAAAAAAGTTCCATACTGGCCTGGGCTACACAGCAAGAACTAGCTCTCAAAATCAAAATAATGATAATTTTTAGAACAACAAATAAATACCACGCCCCCTCTGCTTGCTCTCCTGCCTCCCTGGGGCCCCTGAAGGCCTCCATCAGCTCAAAAGCACCTGGACCCCCTGCAGGATCCCTCGGTTTGCCCTCACAGCCCTCCCTCCTGGATGTCCCTTGCAGTGCAGTCCCTGGCCTCGCCCTCCTCCAGGTATGAACTGACTTTTTCCCTAGCAATGTTTGCTCTAGGGATTAAAGTTAGTGCAGGAGCCTGTAATTTCCAGTATCAGCTGTTCCTTGTTATTTTCTTTTCCCAACCCCGAGCTTCCAGACATGTCGGTTTGACACTGAGGACACTGGAGCCCGGTTCTCACTGCCCAGGTCAACTGCCACGGGCTTTGTCGTTCTCTTGCGTTCTCCAGGACCTCCTGTGTGTAGCCCGAGCAATGGGTGAGTTTTCAGAATAACGCCCTCCAAGCACAACTTTAAGCGATGAAATACATTTTAAAGCAGCTCTCTGGGGTGTGACTGACGCGCACAGTGCGGGACACGGTAACGCTTTGGCTACGATGTACACACCCGTGAAACCAGCACCACGATCAAGATAAGGACCACATCCATCACTCCTGCCCCTTCCCCAGGCAACCCCTCACCTGCTTTCCAAACAGGTATTTAAGGCAGAGAGGACTCACCCACTCCCCACCTTCGCACTGTCACCGACATTCTGAAAGTGATGTCCTCACCTGCCTATCACTGGCCCCACTGTCACACTGCCATAGTAAGTGGCCTGGGAGCTTCTGTTTCATATTGTTTTGTGTTGTTTTTTGGCGGTACTGGGGTTTGAACTCAGGGCTTTGCACTTGCTAGGCAGGTGCTTTACCACTTGAGCCACTCCACCAGCCCCTGGCGAGGAGCTGCCTTGGTGCTCAGTTCCCAGCTCCCTCCAGCTCCGGCCATGGCAGCACCCCTCCCCCCACCGTGACATCCCGTCCTCGTGGTGGATTGGTGGCTCTCCACAGGAAGTGATTTTGTCACTGGGAATGCTGTGGCAATGTCTGGGGACCTTTTTCATTGTTATCAGAGGAAGGAGGGTGCTGTTGACGTCTAGCCTTTAGAGACCAGGGAGGTGCCAAACATCCTACAGGACAGTCCCTACAAGGAAGACCAGTCCCACTGAAGATGCCAACAGAGCCGAGGTTGAGAAACCAATTGGTAAAGTCAACAAGAATTTGTGGTGATCGGCTGTCTGACTTCTCTGAATCAACAGGACGAAGGAAGGGCAGCGAGCTTGTGGGAGCCGCCAGGTCAGGGAGGTCACAGATTCAGAGGATCTTGATGTGGCTCAGGTGATCTCTCCCAACTCTCCCCAAGGCAGCCTCTGCCGTCCTAGGGCCAAGCACTAGGGGATCCAGCTCTGAGACCTCAGTGCCCAGCATTTGCCAGACAAGATGGCACCCAAAGCATTCGTAGGTGCTTGGTCATTTATAGCACTGGCTGGGCACAGGCCAGGCAGAAGACACGAGCTGGCTGAAGGAAGCTATTAAAACAACAGGTGCCCGGAGCTCAGCAGAGCCAGGCAATCAAAGTGCAGACCCACCCCAATAAATGGAAAAACGAGAAGGGCTCAGTCCCAACGTGACCAGATATGTCACTACCAAGTCACAGCTAGCTCCAGCTCCTCCCCCCCACCCACAGACACACAGTTTGCCCTGTCATATAAAGGGGGTTTTCCTAAAGTGGTTCAGCCAGAACTGGAAGGGCCCTACCCTGGGAGAGGGCGCAGTGCGGTAAGGAGCCCGGGTGTTCTGCAACCACGTGGGGAAGTATGGGAGTGCTTTCTCCAACTTTGCATGACTTAAAGGTTTCATTACGGGATTATGAGAGCTGCTGCAAGCGCTCCTGAAATGCAGGTAAGCAAAAAGACTAAACCAAACACTCTCAGGTCTTACCCTTTCTGAGAAAGCACCAATTACGTTTTCTTTTGCCCGTCTTCGAGTGCATGGATGTTGTACACGTTGTGATTAAAACCAGGTGTTGTGTGCTGTTGCTGACGGCTTTGTCTCTGAGGTGCTGGGGTGGGGAACAGGTTTGAGGGAAGGGGAACTCCCAGAGCACCCCAGGGGGACAGTGGGACTGGGCAGATTCAGGTCTGAGGTTCTCTACGATTACTAAGGAGACCTCATGGACTTGGTCCAAATCCAAGAATATGGGGAGCTGGACACCGGTGGCTCACACCTGTAATCCTAGCTACAGGAGGCAGGGGTCAGGAGGATGGAGGTTGAAAGCCGGCCCAGCAACTAGTTTGCCAGGCCCTATCTCGAAAAAACCCATCACAAAAAAAGGGCTGGTGGAGTGGCTCAAGGTCTAGGCCCTGAGTTCAAACCCCAGTACAGAAAAAAAAAAAAAAAAAAGTAAAGGGAGGCTTGGCTGGCTGGACCCTTCCCCAGATATCCCTCCGAGTCCCTCCCTGCCCCTGGGCCTTACCTTACCCATCAGGCTCCTCCCATCTCCTGGCTTGTCCTACAAACTTGCTGTGTAAAACTGATAAATTTGTCACTACAGAGGACCTGGAGCTCCAAGGCTAAGTCAAGAGTCCTGGAGTCCTGGGCTCTGGTGGCAGTTCAGCTTCCTGGGCCCTTAGGCCTTACCAATCAATCTGTTGGGAGTGAGATTGATAAGAGAATACCTGCCCACAGGACTGGTTTCAGAGATAAACTGCGGTGACAAGGGGATTCTCTCAGAGTGGCTTTCCAATTCTTGCTAGCCGGAGAATTGTTGCAAAATACAATCTTACGTGAACCCCTTAAAATGTGAGGGACAAAAGTTGAGAGGCAATGGGAGAAACAGGGCAGGTGCTCACCTGCTCGCCTTGTCATCATTCCCCTCAGTGACGCACCTGTGAGCAAGTTTAATGAATGCCGCCTTTATGCCACAGGTGTGATGGGAGAGGGGCAAGCTGGCAGGAGAAAGGATCAGAGCCTCCTCCTCCAGAAACCCCGGGCCACCCCCAGGGCGGGTGGGGCACCTGAGGCTGCTCTCTTTCTGGGCTGACCTTTCTTCTAGGCCAGAGGACAACTGGGAGGGGCACGGGGGACTCTCAGGCTAGGTGGGGCCAGCCCTGTTCCTATTTCCCCTCAATGGGGGTTCTCTTGCTCATAGCGTGCGGAAACAACTGCGACTCACTTCCTGCCTGAGTCTCAGTGCTACAGCATTGTTCTCCCAAATATGTAGGGGATACCCCAGAGTGACCCCACAATTCCTTCCGGGGGGAGCTCCCCGATCAGAGGGCAGCTAACTGGATTTATGGACTTTAAGGACTCCACATTTTTTTTTTGTACTGGAACTTGAACTCAGGGCCTATGCCTTGAGCCACTCCACCAGTCCTCTTTGTGTTAGGTTTTTTCGAGAAGGTCTCATGAACTACTTGCCAGAGTTCCTCCTGATCTCTACCTCCTGAGTAGCTGGGATTACAGGCGTGAGCCACCGGCGCTCAGCTTGAGCCCAAATTTTCGGGTTTACATAATTTAGAAATATTATTTAACCTCTCCAGGCCTCAGTTTCCTTCTCTGTACAGTAAGGTCGATGATGCGTTTTATGGTGAGGTTAAATGAGTTAACACACAGAACAACTTAGAATTGGGCTGGCATTCCAAGGAAGCCCTACTGGGGAACCTGTGTTAAGGTCACACAGGAAGGACAGGATAGGACTGTGCTGCCAGGTTCATCTCACTGGAGACAGGAAGGGATGTGCAGAGGCGCTTGGCGACCTTGGAGTCACCCCACCTGGGAGGCTCTTGGCCATGTTTTCCCTCTTTTCTTTTGCAGCTTAAGCAATGTCAAGCTCAGCCAAATAGCACAGACGTTTTCTGGGGCAGGGACCCAGGGAGGGAAAGGCTCGGGTTGGTATGTTGCAAGGAGCTTGGACCCAGGCTCTGCCAAAACCCCAGGTCCCTTCCAAGCTGAGGCCTGCTAAATTGTGGGGACTTGGGGCAAATTATTTAAACCGTGGGCCTCAGTTTCCTTATCTGTAAAATGGGATTAATAATGTCAGCCTGAAGGGATTATGTGGATTAAGTAATGTACATAACAAGATAATGTAGTGATTGGCCCAGTGCCTGGCTCTCCATTGGGGTGGAAAAGTTAAAAAAAATTAAAAGGAAGCAGGCTACTGCTTATATATCCACCTGTCCACAGGGAAGCAGGTGAGACCCGGACTCCCCTCCCGACAGTAGGCCACGAGGTCTGCTCTGCAACCGGAGGTCGAGAGTGGCACTGGAGTGGAGAGCCCCAGGTCTGTCCACCCAGGACACTTGACCGACTATGCCCGACTGCAGGCTGAGGCCTGGGGACAATGGGGGAGCCCAGAGGGCCGGCCTGCCCCAATCCTGGGCTGGGCCCTGCCTTTCCTTCCCATGCTTTCCTGAGGGTTCCGAGTTCGGGTCTCCCCGGGAGCTCGGGGCCCAGCAGGGGACGCGTGGAGGTGGTGGCGATGGGGGTGGGGAGGGAGGGGACGCCGGGGCTGAGCGCTCGCCGGCCCCACTTCCTACCTGGCCCTACTTGGAGACAGGGGCGCCCCCAGGGCCGCGGCGGCCGGCGTGCAGGGCGCGCGGGACTGGGCGGCGATGGCATGCTCGGCGGCGGCGGCGGCGGCGGCGGCGGTCGGGACGCGGAGGTGGCGCCGCGAGGGGGAGGGGCGCGGCGGCGGAGGGGGAGGAGCCGGGCCGTCGCCGCCGCCGCCGCCGCCGTGACAGCGGCCCCGAGTAAACAAGCCGCGCCGCCGCGGCCGGGCCCGAGCCCAGGCCGAGCCCTAGCCGTGGTCGCCGGCCCGGGCCGAGGCCGCGCCGCCGCGCCTCCCCGCCTCCGCGCCGTGACGCCGCCACCGCCGCCGCCGCCACCGCCACCACCGGGCGCGGGGCCCGCCCGAGCCCAGGCCCCCGATCGGCCGAGGGGCGCCGAACCGCCGCGACGCCCGCCTGGAAAACTTTCCCCGCCTGGGCTCCCAGGGTAAGCGGCGAGGGCGCGCGGGCCCGGGCGCACGGCGGCGATGGCGGTGGCGGTGGCGGCGCGCGTCCGGGGCGCCTCTGCCGATCGCCCTGCCCCGGGGCCTCGCCGGCCGCGGGCTCGGGGACTCTGGCTCGGGGCCGGTGCCCAGGGCGGAGCTGCGGGTGCCGGAGGGGGCGCCGCCACCCACCTGAGCGCAAGGCCCCGCCGCGCCGGTACTTTTCCGCTGGGGCCGGGCCGAGCCCTCTGACCTCGGGAAGCGCCCGCGGGGCCCCGGCCTGGGGGTGGCCGGGCGGGGAGACCATTCCGGAGGCGTTGGGTGCTCCCGCTTCCCCGCCCGGCCACCCTCCTTCCCCCCGGCCCGGGCCTCCTGCGTCCCGCCGGGGGAGGGGAGCTGCGGGCCGCCCTGCGCCCAGCCCGCGCCCTCCCTCCGCCCGCCCTCCCGCACACCTGTGCGGCTGCAGCTCCGTCGTGTGCCCGCTGCCTGGCTAGGGTAGGTGCGGGGCTGCTTTCGGCCAGGCCTGGCCGAGTCCCCGCTGTCCCCGTGGGGGTGGTGGACCGAGGGGTGGCCTGCTGCCCTCCAGACAGGTCTGATGGCAGGGCAGGCTCTTGCCCCTTGCGTCTGGGGGAGCAGCCTTGTCTACCTGAGTGCTCGGGTTTTCGCTCTCTCTTGGAGGACTTGGGAAGTGCCGGGAGGACTCGGGCGATGGGCCTAGTGAGGACTGGTGGTGGTGGCCAGAGGTGGACACAGCAAGGGACAGTGTCAATCAGCAGCCCATAGTTTTACTAGTGCCTACAGCGGCTTCCACGTAGGATTTGGATTTTTTTTTTAAAGAGGATTTTGTGGCTTTAAAAAAAAAAAACAAACAAACTTTGAAAAGCGCTGGTCAGACAGTTTTTTTTTTTACCACCAAGGAAACTGAGGCCCAGAAAGAGGAAGTGACTTGTTTAAGATCACACAGCAAATAGTAGTTGAGAGAGTCAAGGAGTCAGAGTCACATTTAAGAGGACCTGGCTTGGGGTCCCTGCTGGAAAGAGACCTGATTGGGTTTCACAGTAGCCTTAGTGACTTGCGCTGTGGCTGTGTCCCAGCCAGATCCCCAGTGCCTGGGAGACAGCAGCCCAACCTGGGGCTAGCCAGTTGTGTCCTGGGGCTGGAGAAAGAGAACACAGCCGGGAAGAGTGCATAGCCCTCTCTGGCCAAACCCAGCACTCTGGAGAGACCCACCAAGGGAAGCTGGAAGTATACAGGCAGCCTCCCGGTTTGAGACAACTGGGAACTCAGAGGGTGAGTCAGAGTCTGGACTGGGGGTGGGGAGAAGCCCGTTCATTCATTGTTCTCAGCTCTTGCTCTTTGTGTATGTGTTGAGGGGGTCCTCTCTCTGTCCCTGATGCTAAGGGAGAGCTGGCTAGGGGACTTCTGGGCTCGGAAAGTCATAATCACTGGAGAAGCTGGGAGAGGGGTGCAGGCCCTCTTCCTTGGGGGGGTCTGTTCAGTTGTGCCTGAAGCTTGCCTTCTTTCTGGGTGCTACAAGGTAATTAACTAGTTGGTTAATCACCTTTAATGCCAAACAGCTGTGGCTCCACCTACAGGGTTGTTGGAACCTAAGCTACATCCAGACGCACCCAGCCTTGGTTTGGAGGTGCCAGTAGGGCTCACACAGTGTTGTCAGTGGGTCTTTTCCGGTAGCATCTGGACCCAAGAGGTAGCTATGTGGCAGCAAGGGGAGAATAGGTCCTATTTCCATATGGCTCTGCCCCTTTACTCCACATCTTAAGTGGAGCTTGGGGTCCCTTCGTCTCTTAGGGCTGGGACTGTTAGGGCCAGGGTATCAGGCTGCCCGTTCTTGCTCAGACTCGCTTTATCTGCCCAAGGCAACGTGGAGCTGTGGCTCCCAGTCCTGCTCTGGAGCCCTACGGGCAACCGTCAGGGGTGTGGAGGAGTTGCCTGGTGGATGTCTTCTGCCATCAGCTGTCAGGTTATTTTGGTATAAACTGAAAATACTCCAGGAATTGTGTGTGGAGTTCCCCCAGCCTGCATGGTGGGACTGTAACAGCCAGGGAGGCCCCCTGAGAGGCAAGGGGTTCCCAGCGGCTAGCCCGTTTGCCAGGCTCCGTGGTCCTACCTGTGCTGGGATGCCTTCATTTTGCCATCTGGCAGAGTGGCTTCCTTTGGGGCTGGGCCATGAAAATGGTAGGGCCTTGTGGCAGGGGAGAAAGCAGTTCAAGTAGCTTGGCATGGAGACAGGTACCCCCAGCAGCCTCACTGGGACCTCTCCCAGCTGCTGCCCACCCCAGGGCTTGATTTTTGGCTAGTCAGGGGCCCTACTGGGGACAGTTATGTGGCCCCAGGCAGAGAGGTCCTGCTGTCTGTTTGCTGAAGGAGGAAAAACAACACATGGACTATTGATTCAGCCTCACCTTGGCGCTCCTGGCTCAGCAGTGTTTGCCCTGGCTGCCCAGCTCAGATTACGCAAGGTGGTGGGCCTGGATCTTCCAAGAGGGCTGCTGGAGGCCCCCAGGCCCAGGCAGGATAAAGCTGGATGGCCTCAGCAAAAAAGAGCCTGGTGCCCTGACTTTAACGATAGCTGCCATCGCAGCCTTAGAGGGAAATGAAGCCTCTAGGACTTTCTGAGCTCTGAGCATGACCTCCTAACCCCCATCCAACTCAGGGTGCCCACCCTTTCCTCCCAGGGACTATGAGCCTTTAAAGAAAAAAAACAACAAAACAAAAACAAAAACAGGAAACCCTCGTGAACTTGGAAGACCCTGATCATTTTAAAAGCCTTTAAATAGCCAACATTTTATGCCTCTATAAAATATACCTAGGCATTGTGGAGAATACACAATGACACAAAGTAACAACTACTTGTAATTCTCACCATCTTAGAAGAACCTTTGTTAACATTTTAGCCAGTGTCCTTCCAGATTTTGTTTTGGGTTATGTATAAATATGCATGTATAAATAGTTTTTAAAAACAAAATGGGATCGTGTGTGCATACGGCTTGCTTTAAAGTGTATCTTTCTTTGATTATGGTGAGTTTTTATTTGTTTGATTTGGAGTGACTCAAGCTTTGATACTTTCCCTCCCACTTTTGGGTTATACTTTCTTGGTGGAGAAAGGCTTGGAGGAGGTAGGAGGGCTATGTGTCTGTCTATCCGTCTGACTATTCGGGGGGGGGGGGGATTTCTTTTGGAGAGAACTCAAGTGTTTTTACCCCTCTCCCCAGAGCCCCTTTTAGTCCCAGGTTGAGCCACGGGGATAGGAAGAGTGACTTTAGTGCAGAGCTGGGAGGGACTGACTCCCCTTTCTTCTCTCTTGTTCCTCTCAGAGCCACCAGGCCTCATCCTGCCCCTCAGCTCGGTCCATCCCGGCCCCATGCCCCCGCCAGTCAGCCCCGGGCCACAGGCAGTGAGCAAGTACGCGGGAGCCGAGGCCCTGTGACCAGGCCAAGGAGACGGGAGCTCTGGGGTCCCGGCCACCTGACCCCCCATGGAGCTGAGGCCCTGGTTGCTATGGGTGGTAGCAGCAGCAGGAATCTTAGTCCTGCTGGCGGCTGATGCCTGTGGCCAGAAGATCTTTACCAACACGTGGGCCGTGCACATCCCCGGAGGCCTGGCCGTGGCTGACAGCGTGGCACGAAAGCATGGGTTCCACAACCTGGGCCAGGTAGGTGTTCTTACCTGGCCAGCTGGCCTCGGCACAGGGTATTGCCCAGGGCTGGGGTGGGAAGGATGGGGACACTGGCAGCAGAGAGCAGGAACCTATAGGCTTGTCTTTCAGGGCATCTGGGGAGTAGGCAGGTTCTGGGTGGCCAGTGGGATGGGGCCAGTGGCTTGTCCTGCCCGCGGGCTCCTCACATAGGCTGCTGAGACCACCAGCACCTCCCAGTGAGTGTAAGTCCCCTCTGTCCCCTGTGTTCTTGCTGGGTCCTGTGCCACCATTGTGAGCCTCCCTGTAGCCATTGTCCACCCCCATCCCTGCCTCTCCGGGGCCTGACAGATGGAGAGCCCATCTCCGTCTCCCTGCTCCCTTGCAGATCTTTGGTGACTATTACCACTTCTGGCATCGAGCGGTAACAAAGCGGTCCCTGTCGCCTCACCGCCTGCGGCACAGCCGGCTGCAGAGAGAGCCTCACGTGAGTGTGGACGCAGAGCCTCCTGCTGCCCCCTCCTTCCTGCTCTCTGGAGCCCTGCATCAGCTCTTTCTTGCTCCCTCCCAGGTACTGTGGCTGGAGCAGCAGGTGGCAAAACGACGGAGCAAGCGGGACGTGTACCAGGAACCCAGCGACCCCAAGTTTCCCCAGCAGTGGTACCTGGTGCGCAGCTCCGTGAGCCCTGGCCCTCCCCAGCTTCACCCCCCACCATGAGGTCCTGTGGGTGGATGAGGTGACTTGGAGGCTTCTCTCCTGTTGGGCAGTCTCTCCTTCGCCCCTCCTCCAAGCTGGGGCTGCTCTCCTCTCCCAGAGTCCTTTACATTTCCTCAGAGGCCATCTGTGGGACATTTCAGGAGCTGGGATGGGTGGAGAAAGGTTTAGGGATTTTACAAGTTAGCCACAAATGCACATTACCACGGATGTCTCCTGAGTGATGGGGGCGGGTGTGTCCACAGTCTGGTGTCACGCAGCGGGACCTGAATGTGAAGGAGGCCTGGGCCCAGGGCTTCACAGGGCAAGGCATCGTGGTCTCCATCCTGGACGACGGTATCGAGAAGAACCACCCAGACTTGGCAGGCAATTATGTGAGGAGGTCGGGGAGGGAGGTTGGGGGGGGGGGCGGCAATCCCTGCTGAAGGGTGTCTAGGGGCACCCGGTTCACTGGCTCCTGGTGCTGGCTTCTTTCCAGGATCCTGAGGCCAGTTTTGATGTGAATGACCAGGACCCTGACCCCCAGCCTCGGTACACACAGATGAATGACAACAGGTGAGTAATGGCAGGTCTCTGGCCTCTGCCCCCACTTTTCCTCTCTTCCACCGAGGACTCAGGACTGGGCCTGGCTGCCACCTGCCCCACTCCAGAGGCTGAAGTCTTTTTCCATGGTCCATCTGGGACTCCTTGGGGGGATTTGGCCAGAGCAGAGATGGCTGTAGGCCTGGCGGAGTGTGGGGATGGTCGTGCACGCTTGTGGGATGGTGGATGTGTAGAGGGGCCAGCCCGATCCTTCCTGTCCTCAGGCTGCATCTGCTGTGCTCTGTCTACCCCCCCAACACTGTGTTCTCGACCCTGGCAGGCACGGTACACGCTGTGCGGGTGAAGTGGCCGCTGTGGCCAACAACGGCGTTTGTGGCGTAGGCGTGGCTTACAACGCCCGCATTGGAGGTAGGTGAGCTTTGGCCCTCTGCCCACTCTGGAGGTGGCAGGGCCCTTTGGTGGGATTTTTCTCTGCCTGCTGCTTCCCATCTGGCCAGTGCCCCCACCCTCCTCCTCTGGGTCGTCTTCTTGACAGCATGGATATTCCATCAGGTTCTCAGTGACTCAGAGAATGGATTCCCCGTGCTGGTGGGTGGGTCTCTTAGCAGGAGTCTCTCTGACTCCTCACAACACAAGCCTAGGTCACCTTCTCCTCTGAGACCCAACACTTTCTGGTGGCTGGGAACAGAAGGTGCTATCCTTTTCCCCTCCTTGGCTCTTGTTGTGGGAAGGCAGAGGGAGAGTGTAGTTGGGGCTCAGGGTCTTCCAACACCAGCCCTGCCCTTCCCCTGGAATGTAGGCTGGCCATGTTCCCCGGGGGTGCCTCTGGCAGCTGGACCCACGCAACACCCTTCTTCCCACCCCTCCTCTGTGGCCAGGGGTACGCATGCTGGACGGCGAGGTGACTGATGCCGTGGAGGCACGCTCGCTGGGCCTGAATCCCAATCACATCCACATCTATAGCGCCAGCTGGGGCCCTGAGGATGACGGCAAGACAGTGGATGGGCCAGCCCGCCTGGCAGAGGAGGCCTTCTTCCGGGGGGTTAGCCAGGTGAGGTGGGGGTCCCGCCTCTAGGGACTGGCTGGGTGCTGTCTTTTCCATAGTTCTTTCTTTTCCTTGTGTTTTGTTTGGTTTTATTTACTTTTGTGTTTAATGTTACACAAAGCACGTTTATTACAGCGTTAATGGGTGGGGGTGGGAGTGCAGTTTTATTTTTTGGTGGGACTGGGGTTTGAACTCAGGGCTTTGTGCTTGCAAATCAGGTGTTTTACCACTTCAGCCATGAACAAAATGTCTCCAGTCCATTTTGTTCTGGCTGTTTTGGAGATGGGGGTCTCAAAGAGTATTTGCCTGGGGTGGCCTCAAACTGTGATCCTCCCGATCTAGGATTACAGGCGTGAGCCACTCGTGCCTGACTTTTTTTTCTTGCAGTGTTGGCTGAACCCAGGGCCTCACATGTGATAAGCAAACGCTCTCTATCACTTGAGCCATATTCCCAGCCTGAGGCCCTGGGTTTGATCCCAACACTATCTAAATAATAATGACTAAAATTAAGGGACAGAAAAAGGGTAAAGTAGATAAAAATCACCCATAACCTCACTCCCTGGAGTTTGGTGGTGATTTATTCTGTGCAGTTATAAATTTTGTATACTGATCCACCAGGGTTCACGGGGGACCAGGGAGGAGGACATGATGTCCCCAAAGAATGAGAGTCCACCCTTCTCAATTTGAAGCAGCACCTCCTGCTGGTCTTTTCCCAAGTCCCTATCCTGAGTGACCCCAGCCCCCTTTTGTCCACAGGGCCGTGGGGGACTGGGCTCCATCTTTGTCTGGGCCTCGGGGAACGGGGGCCGGGAACATGACAGCTGCAACTGTGACGGCTACACCAACAGCATCTATACACTGTCCATCAGCAGCGCCACGCAGTTCGGCAATGTGCCGTGGTACAGCGAGGCCTGCTCGTCCACACTGGCCACCACCTACAGCAGTGGCAACCAGAATGAGAAGCAGATCGTGAGTCTCGCCCAGAGCTGGAGGCTGGGAGGTGGGAGGTGGGGCTGGTGGCTGGCTCTCCTCAGGGCCTCGTGGGACACCATGTGCTCTCAACGCGGTGTGGCTGGGTGAGAGTGACTCAGGTCTCATGGAAGGCGAGCTCAGGATTCTCAGCCTGGAAGGTTGAGACGTGTAGATGCTTCCTAAAGACCTGCATTGCTGTGTGGTTGGAGCCCCTTATTCCTTGAGAAACGAGGCCCAAAGGGACCACGTATTGGCCTGTCCACACGATGTTAGGAAGGCAGCAGCTGGGACTCAGGTGTCTTTTTTTTTTGTTTTGAACTGGGGCTTAAACTCAGGCCTTTACCTTGAGCCACTCCACCAGTGGCTTTTTTTTTTTTTGAAGGGTTTTTTGAAATAGGATCTAGTAAACTGTTTGCCCAGGCTGGCTTCGAACTGCAATCCTCCTGATCTCTGCCTCCTGAGTAGCTAGGATTACAGGCGTGAACCACTGGTGCTTGGCCCGGGTGTCTTGATCTTGGCTCAGCATGCCATCTGTGATACCCATGGCAGAAGGGAAGACAGGTGGCCCCTCTAGCCCACTTCACTCACTACAGGCCACAACACCATTGTCCCCTGGCAGGTGACCACTGACTTGCGGCAGAAGTGCACAGAGTCTCACACGGGCACCTCGGCCTCTGCCCCTTTAGCAGCTGGCATCATCGCTCTCACCCTGGAGGCCAAGTAAGTGAGCGAGCACCAGCCCTGTCCCCATTAGTGCTGTCTGTAAGGTGGCCTTTCATCTCCAGCTTCTCTGCAAGAAGACTGAGTCCTGGCTTCTCCCTTCCCCGCAGTAAGAACCTCACCTGGCGGGACATGCAGCACCTGGTGGTGCAGACCTCAAAGCCAGCCCACCTCAACGCTAATGACTGGGCCACCAATGGTGTGGGCCGCAAAGGTGAGGACAGGGCAGGATGGACCAGTGGGCTGAGCTCAGACAGGTGGGGGGCACTCTATTTCCTGCTGACCCCGTCTTCCCTGCCCCCTCAGTGAGCCACTCGTATGGCTATGGGCTATTGGATGCAGGTGCCATGGTGGCCCTGGCCCAGAACTGGACAACGGTGGCCCCCCAGCGGAAGTGCATCATTGACCTCCTCACTGAGCCCAAGTGAGGATGGGGCCCCAGTAGGAGGGAGGGAAGGGGGGAGGGAGTGGGGCCTGAGCCACAGGGTGCCCGCTGTTCACGGGGCCAGGCTGACACACCTTCACGGTGCTCCGTGCTCAGGGATATTGGCAAGCGGCTGGAGGTGCGTAAGACTGTGACGGCGTGCTTTGGTGAGTCTAGCCACATCACCCAGCTGGAGCACGTTCAGGCGCGGCTTACCCTGTCCTACAATCGCCGTGGTGACCTGGCCATCCACCTCGTCAGCCCCATGGGCACCCGCTCCACCCTGCTGGCTGCCAGGTACTTTCCCTGCTCCCTGTCCATCCTGTTCAGCCCCTCTGTCCCCCACAGCCCCACACTCATTCCATCATTTACCCCACACCCTAACGGTGTTCGGTGAGGGGACTGTCGTCGTCTCATGTGACAGGAGTCCCTGGTTCTGCTCTCCAACGCTAGCAGCGCATGTCCCTTAGGAATTGCCCTTGCTCCTGTAGAGCCCCTGGCTGGGAACACTTGACCCACTGGGAACAGCCGGGCCACAGGCATTGCCAGTCCAGGGGGTCGGTGCTGCATGAGGTTTAGGTGTGGGGAAGGTGTCCCCTGGCCTGCGGTCTCCCCAAGGCCTCAGATGGCTCTGTGAAATTCCTTCCCCAGGCCACACGACTACTCTGCAGACGGCTTTAATGACTGGGCGTTCATGACGACGCACTCTTGGGACGAAGACCCCTCTGGTGAATGGGCCCTGGAGATTGAAAACACCAGTGAAGCCAACAACTATGGTATTGGGGCGCGGGAGGAGTGGAGCGAGGGGAGAGCTGGCGGAATCTGGGGTGCCGGGCGTGGTACCAGCCTCCCCTAACTCTCACTCCCCCTCACCCCGGAACAGGGACGCTCACCAAGTTCACTCTTGTCCTGTATGGCACAGCCCCTGAGGGGCTCCCCCCAGCTCCCGAGAGCAGCGGCTGCAAGACCCTCACGTCCAGCCAGGCCTGTGTGGGTCAGTAGTGGGAGCTATGGGGCGTGGGGGGAGGGGAACAGTGAACTGTGTCCCAAAGCCCCCCTCTGGGATTAAAGGGACCTCCTAAGGCTGGGGTGACTATGCTTAGGTGGTAGATCCCTGGGGACCAGAGGCCACAGTCCACTGACACCCATCCTTCTCTCCTGCGTCCACAGTGTGTGAGGAAGGCTTCTCCCTGCACCAGAAAAGCTGTGTCCAGCACTGCCCACCAGGCTTCACGCCCCAAGTCCTCGATACACACTACAGCACAGAGAATGACGTGGAAACCATCCGGGCTAGTGTCTGTGCCCCTTGCCATGCCTCGTGTTCCACGTGCCAGGGTCCAGCCCCCACAGACTGCCTCAGCTGCCCCAGCCACGCCTCCCTGGACCCTGTGCAGCAGACATGCTCCCGGCAAAGCCAGAGCAGCCGAGAGTCCCGGCCGCAGCAGCCGCCACCCGGGCTGCCCCCGGAGGTGGAGGTGGAGCCACGGCTGCAGGCTGGACTGCTGCCCTCACACCTGCCAGAGGTGGTGGCCGGCCTCAGCTGCGCCTTCATCGTGCTGGTCTTTGTCACTGTCTTCCTGGTCCTGCAGCTACGCTCAGGCTTCAGCTTCCGGGGGGTGAAGGTGTACACCATGGACCGTGGCCTCATCTCCTACAAGGGGCTGCCCCCTGAGGCCTGGCAGGAGGAGTGCCCATCCGACTCAGAGGACGATGAGGGCCGGGGCGAGAGGACCGCCTTTATCAAAGACCAGAGCGCCCTTTGACGAGCCCGCTGCCCGCCCCTCAAGCTGACCCCCTCCTTGGGCACTTTTTAATTCACCAAAGTATTTTTTTATCTTGGGACTGGGTTTGGACCCCAGCGGGGAGGCAAGAGGGATTGAGGCTGCTTCCCACCTGGCTGCCTGAGGTGGGACCCCAGGACCAGCTAGGGGCTGGAGAGGGCCTCACCTCAGCCTAGTACCCTCCACATGGAGAAAAGAGTGAGATCCTTAGGGCAGCTTTCCAAGGCCAAGGTCTCAGCCAGAGTTCCTGCGGAGCAGAGGGGCAGCCCTTCTTGGGGCTCCTGACCCAGGCTGGCCCCTCCCTGTCCCTCGAAAGCAATAATGGTTCCCATCCAGGCAGCAGGGAGGCCGGCCTAGGTGGTGTTCAAATGAGGCAGCCACCTCCCTAAGGGCTTTTGCACCCCGATCCTGTCCTGCACCTCTGGTGAGCCTCTGGTGGCAGAAGCCAAGATCATAGGAAGGGACCAAGGCAAGACAGGTGTTTGCAGGTGTGCACGTGTGTGCCTGTATCCCTGCTTGTCTCTGCGCTCTGGGCCTCCACCACAGCTGGCTGCCAGGCTAAGCTGGCTGGCACTGCCAGTATTGGCAGAGCCCCATACTGGTGTCCTGACCACCCTCTCCTCTCTGGCACCCTCCCCTCCCGCCAGGGCCCAAGTCCCTGTTTTCTGAGCCCGGGGCTGCCTGGGCTGTTGGCACTCACAGTCCCGAGCCCCTGGGTGGGTGGTGGGGAGGGACGGTGGCCCGGCCGGCCTCTCTCGCCTCCCACCCGATGCTGCTTTCCCCTGTGGGGATCTCAGGAGCTGTTTGAGGATATATTTTCACTTTGTGATTATTTCACTTTAGATGATTTTTTTTTTTTTTTGTATTTTTTAACGGGGGTAGCAGCTGGACCACCCACTCCTCACACCCACTGTCCACCCTGCTCTCCCCCTGGCTGCCCAGCCCTGAGGTGTAGGGGCCAAAGTACATTGCTGAGTGAGGAGTGACTGGGCCCCAAGTCCCAAAAAGGCAAGCCAGCCAGGTGGGCTCCAGGAAAGGGACTCCAGGAAAGTGGGAGGGATAGACTGACATCTGTTTCAAATGGGGCTTGTGCCAAGGGCTTATGGGTCACTGGCTCTCGGGGTTGGGCAGGTGGGCACCAAGCCCCCTCTAACACTGTGCCCTGGTGGAGAAAGCACTGACCTATCAGGCCCCCAAATCCCCTCTTCTGACGTGCCTTTTGCACCCCTCCCATTAGGACAATCAGTCCCCTCCCATCTGGGAGCCCCCTTTTATTTCCCCTAGCCCTTCCTGGTACCCAGCCACCTGCCCAGGGGTGCCCCCTCCTCTTCTTTCCCATCCCCCCACCCTCGTGGCCAGCCCAGCTGGTTTTGTAAGATACTGGGTTGGTGCACAATGATTTTTTTTTTCCTTGTAATTTAAACAGGCCCAGCATTGTTGGTTCTATTTAATGGACACAGATAATGTTAGAGGTTTTAAAGTGATTAAACGTGCAGACTATGCAAACCAGGCCTGGTCTCCGGTGTGATGACATTGCTGACCTTTTGCTGGCTGGGGAGCAGGGTAGGAATTGGGGCCAGATAGGCCTTGTGGTGGCCAGCCGGCCTGCCCACCTGCCTGCCTGCTAGGGGTAGACCCGTGTCAGAAAGCCCAAGTCACGGTCCCAAAGGGGCTCCTGCAGGAAGCACATGTACCAGCCTGTGCAAGAACACAGCAGCTGGAGGCCCCCTGGGGTGGACAAGTGACCCCCTGGCCACCAGCTGTAGGACTGAGGCCTAAGTGGGCCCTAGCTTTAGGGAACCCAAGTCCCACTCAGGAAACTGCTTACTTCTCCCCTGCCCCGTCCCTTGCCAGCCCTAGATTTCCCTTGGGAAGGAAGTCTCTGCTGGGGGTTAGGGGGATGGGGTGGTGCTATCTGAGAAGCAGGCCTCTGGGATATTTACTTGGAAATTTTATTCAAACGGAGGCTGGCGCCTGGGCTTTCCTTAGGGAATCCAGTGGGGTGGGGAGGGCCTGCCTTGGCTTCCCCCTTCCTCTTCTGGGCCACCCTGGCTCCCTGGTGTGCTGTAGGCCTGTACCTAGCCTTTAAGATGCCCAGGGACTGATACCTGCTGGTCCTCGCATACACCCACCCTTACCTCCACCTTGGGCCCCTTCCCCACATTTCCAGGGCGGTGCTGGGCCCTGGGGAGGGCCTGGTGTGCAAGCCACTCTCTGCAAGGCCATGGCCATTCTTTCCCGGCCTCCTCCTCCCTTCCGTTTCCGTGGCCTAGAGGCCCAGAGCAAGGAACGAGGGGGGCCTGCGGGCGGGCGGTGCTCAAGCAGGGCCTGGGCCGCCCAGCCCGCCCCTTCCCCTCCACGGCCCGCCCTGGGGCCTGGGCCAACTGAAACCGCAGGAGGAGGAAGCCCAGAATCAGGAACTAGCCAACTAGCCAGGGGTCTACTCAGGGCCTGAGTCAGCCACTGCCACCCCAGGAGCAGCTGTCTGCGTGGTAACTCCAGCCTTGAAGTCCAGGAGGTGACGAGGGACACAGACACGGGGCAGGGAGCGGGGGGTGGCAGTGGGCAGGCGGGGAACAGAGGCCATGTGGGCGTTTTGAGAGCGGGACACTGGACTGGGTGGGGTTGGGAGGCCACCGGAGGGCAGAACCTCAGCAGTTGCCTGAGGTTCCAGCTGGGGTGAACTGGACTCTGTTGAAGACCCTGGCACACCACCCAGAAAGGGGCACTGGTGAAGGGACTCAGAGAGAAGCTCCAAGCTGGTTCCTCTTCCAGGACTAGAAAGGGGACCTTCTCGCGCTGGGCCTGGCCTGGGGCACAGAGGCACAGGAGCAGAACCAGTGCCAGGCCAGGCTGCTGTCCTGTAGCTGTTGCAGGACCCCACCCACCTCCTGCCTGTCTGCAGCCCTCAGCCTCTTTGTCCCACCCCTCGATCTCCAGCTGCCTCCTGTCCCCAGTGATGGCCTCTTCTCTGTCCCCAGGACGCCACTATGGGTTTCTCTTCGGAGCTGTGCAGTCCCCAGGGCCACGGGGCAGTGCAGCAGATGCAGGAAGCTGAGCTTCGCCTACTGGAAGGCATGAGGAAATGGATGGCCCAGAGGGTCAAGAGTGACCGGGAATACGCAGGCCTGCTTCACCACATGTCACTGCAGGACAGTGGAGGTCAGAGCCGGAGCAGCAGCCCTGACAGCCCAGTCAGCCAGGTGGGTTTCCGTGGGGCTCTGCCTGCCCCCGGTCCTGTCCCAAAGCCCTCTGGGATAGGGCTGGAGATCTGGCAGGCCCAGGCTTGGGAACCATTGTCCCCTCCTCCCTGCCTCTCCCTTCCCTCACTGTGCCATAGTCCTGGGCCGAGATCACCAGCCAGACGGAGAGCCTGAGCAGGGTGCTGCGGCAGCATGCAGAGGATCTGAACTCAGGGCCCCTGAGCAAGCTGAGCCTGCTGATCCGGGAGCGACAGCAGTTACGAAAGACCTACAGTGAGCGGTGGCAGCAGCTGCAGCAGGAGCTCACCAAGGTAGGGGCGCAGCCAGGTTTCCGCCATTTCTGGCACAATATGGAGCCTTAAAAAAAAAAAAAAAAAAAAAAAGTGGTTTTGCACAAGAGCCTCCTTGGATTCACTGGGGAAGTGGAAGTTCCTGACCGCAGGCCTGGCACCAGGACGGCCTGTCCGGCTCTGCTGCAGCTTCCTCCCTTCCTGCTCCCCACTTGTGCTGGCAGACTGCGGGGCCTGTCCGTCCATGCATTGTCCTTGCCTGGGCAGAGAGCTGGGCATGCAGGATGGGTGAGGCTGACATGGCCTTGGAGGAGCTCAGATCTGGGTGCTGCCTCGCTGCTTGGCTCTGGGGTCTGAGAGGCAGAGGAACGAGGGTCAGTCTGTTTGCCTTTTGATCTAGGGTGATTCCTCCCCAGTGCTGAGACAGGACAGCAGCAGGGGGCCCCTGACGGGGTGGGGGTGAAGTCTAGGTCGCAATTCCAGCAGTTCCTCAATTACAGGCTGAGCTTGGAGCTTCACGGCCCATTTGCTGTGCTGGTCGGCCGTCGCGCCACACCCCTTCCACTATGCAGAGCCCGCGGGCCCACAGTGACCCCTGGTGGCTGACTCAGCATCACTCTTTTTCCTCATTGAACCAAGGGCCTAGCTCAGCTGTCTCTATGCTAGGCAGGGAAGCACTCTATCACTGGAGCCACACACCCAGTCCTATAAATTTCAGGTGCTGAAGTGGGTTATTTTGTTTTGGTTTTGGCAGTCCTGGGGATTGAACTCAGGACCTTGCACTTGATAAGCAGGCATTCTGCCACTTGAGCCGTATCTCCAGCCCTTTTTGCTCTAATTATTTGGACTACTAGCATCTTATTTATACCTTCCACGTAGATTGCGTATAACTTTTTACCTACGCTGGTCTTGAACCACAATACTCCCGATCACCACCTCCCGAGTAGCTGGAATTGCAGGTGTGAGCCACCAGCGCCCGGTTAGTCTGCCCATTTTTATAGATGAGTTTTATTGGATCACAGGCAAGCCCATTTGCTTTCACATCATTTATGGCGACTAGACAGCTACAATAACACAGTGGGGGTAATTATGACAGAGACCCTGTGGCCTACAGGCCTAAAACATTCACTAACTGACCTTTTAAGAAGAACAGTCAAGTCTGTGCATTTAGCTCAGTTAAAGATTGGGACACTGAGACTCAAAGGAGCAGCATGGAGCTTT
Source organism: Castor canadensis (assembly GCF_047511655.1). NCBI lineage: Eukaryota > Metazoa > Chordata > Mammalia > Rodentia > Castoridae > Castor > Castor canadensis. The sequence goes on along the minus strand of NC_133404.1, from coordinate 42,074,918 downwards.
CCCAACGGATCCTAGCACCTAAACAGGACTGGGGTGAGAACTCTGGTTTTGGGTTCCCATCTCCCAGGAATGTAATTTGCAGGGCCCAGTGCAAAATGAAAATGTGGACCCCTTGTTAAGAAGTCATGAAGGATTTCAATATGGAGACAGTAGACCATAAAAGCAAGCCCAAGGCCTTTCTGCATGGGGAGCCCTGCGTGCCCGCACAGGCTGCACACACTGAAGCTGGCCCTAGCTGCCACCGGGATACGCTCTCTGGCCATGGAAGGACACTTTTGTGGCCTTCCCGTGCCTCCTTTCTATAACTCAGCCGCTGACCTAACCTTAGGAGCCAGCTTCCCCAGAAGTTTCCAGATTCCTCTAGAAGGGCAGGCCTGGATGTGCTGCCCACTTGGAGGGCAGAGGCTTTCACCTTGGGTGGGAATCTCCCCTCCGATGCTTGGGTTACTGCTCTGTCCCCAGACCCACAGCCAAGACATTGAGAAGTTGAAGAGCCAGTACCGAGCCCTGGCACGGGACAGCGCCCAGGCCAGGCGCAAGTACCAAGAGGCCAGCAAAGGTTTGTGGCTTGGCTTGCTGACGGGGGAGTCCCCAGCCAGTGCCCACCTGTCCGAACTATCCTCAGGAATCCAGGGAGTGGGGTTGCGGGCCCTTTGTGCTGGCCCATGTATACACCTGCACACCTCCCACCTGCAGACAAGGACCGGGACAAGGCCAGGGACAAATATGTGCGCAGCCTGTGGAAGCTGTTTGCCCATCACAACCGCTACGTGCTGGGGGTGCGGGCCGCGCAGCTGCACCACCAGCACCACCACCAGCTCATGCTGCCCGGCCTGCTGCAATCACTGCAGGAGTTGCACGAGGAGATGGTGCGCGTCCTGTAAGCCCGCCCTGCCCCGCCCCTCGCGGCCTGCCCCGCCCCCTGCACCCTGCCCCGCCCTCTGCACCCTGCCCCGCCCCTAGCGGCCTGCCCCGCCCACAGCAGCCTGCCCTGCACCCTGCCCCGCCCACAGCAGCCTGCCCCGCCCCCTGCAGCCTGCCCCGCCCCTAGCGGCCTGCCCCGCCCCCCAACATCCCCCAGCCCCACTGCTAGGCCTAGAGGTAGGGCCTTGACAATTCAGTCTGATACAGGTGTTGCCCTGTAATCCTGAGAAGGGGTCCTGGGCCAAGGTCCCGAGAACCAGCCGACCTCCATCCAAATCGCATTATTCCGGGGCTCCTATTGTAGGGTTTTCTAACATTCACTGGACACCATTTTAAGTTCTGGGATAGAGCAGATGGAGAAGAATGCAGACAAAAAAGTCTGTCCTTGGGAATCGTCCATGTGAGTGGAGGGAGGAAAGAAAGTTAAGTGCCAGGCACTGGTGGCCCTCGCCTGAAATCCTAGCTACTCAGGAGGCTAAGATTGGGAGGATCACAGTTTGAGGCAAAGAGTTCACAAGACCCCATCTCCAAAATAAGCAGAGCAAAATGGACTAAGAGGTGTGTCTCAAGGGTAGCCAGCTTTACGAGCTCGAAGTCCTGAGTTCAAACCCCAGCCCCACATTCACACACAAGTTACTAAGTGATCAGAAGGCTGAGTGCAAGGGCCAAGAATAAAGCAAGAAAAGGGGCTGAGGGGCAAAGTTAGCTTTAACAGCATGCCTGGGACAGCCCCTCTGAGAAGACAATGTCCAAACAGTCCCCAGAGAGGTGAGAGGCTATCTGGAGAAAGACCTGTTCCTGAAAGAAGAAACGAAAGTGCACAGGTGCTGCGGTGCCCAGGAGAGCATCGGGGAGTAGCTAGGAGTCCCTCAAGGGAAGGGGAGAGGCAAACATGGCTGGAGGAGTCAGGGACAGGGTGAGGAGTGCTCACTGACAGAGCTTCCAACAGGACAGTGTAAGGAAGAAGGGTGACATGACCTGACCTCTGTCTAAACGAGGCGGCTATGGCTGCTGTGTAGAGAGTTGACTTTAGGGACCAGGACAGAGTCAGGGAGGCCAGAGAGGAGGCTCTTGCAGCAATCCAGAGCACAGGTGTTGCCCACTTGGACCAGAGTAGCAATGCAGGCTGGAAATCGTCAGGTCCCAGGTATGTTTTGACCATGGAGCAGAAGTTGGGGTAAGATAGAGCAGGGTTTAGCCTGGAGCACCTAAATGGTAGACTTGGCTTTAGCTTGTTGACCGACCAGGAAGTGGATGTGATCGCCAAAGGCCCTGTCCTAACAGTTGAGACGAGGTGGGAGGTCAAAGCAGGACCAGCCTCCAGGCTGAGCTGCCTGCCTTACCCAGCCTGAGGCTCCCTGACTGGGGGTCTTATTGGGGCTGGGGAGCAGGAAGGAGATCCTGCAGGAATACTTGGAGATTAGCAGCCTGGTGCAGGACGAGATGGTAGCCATTCACCAGGAGATGGCTGCAGCTGCTACCCGCATCCAGCCTGAGACCGAGTACCAAGGCTTCCTGCGTCAGTACGGGTAAGCCAGTCCTTGCATCTGCTGTGCACCAGGGTGTCTGGGCTGTTCACTGACCGCCCTGTCTACCCACAGGTCTGCCCCTGACGTCCCACCCTGTGTCACCTTTGATGAGTCCCTGCTTGAGGAGGGTGAACAGCTGGAGCCTGGGGAGCTGCAGCTGAACGAGTTGACAGTGGAAAGTGTGCAACACACGTGCGTGGTGGCTTGGCCCTCAGGCCAGGGCAGACTCCTGGGGAAGTCAGTGTGGGCGGAAGTGAACTCTGCTTGCTTGGCTCTGCAGGGGTGCGTGAGGTTACACGGCCCTTCTCTTGCACGCAGGATGACCTTCGTGACAGATGAACTGACTGTGGCCACCGAGGCAGTGCTGAGCCGGCAGGAGGTGGTCAGTCAGCTGCAGCGTGAGCTCCGGAATGAGGAGCAGAACACCCACCCCCGGGAGCGGTGAGCGGGCACCACCTGCAGCAGCCTCCTGCCCCCTCCAACCTGCCTACCCCACCAGCTGCTGCCTGCTGGTTGCAGACTGAGCCCTTGTCTCTCTCCATCCACCCACTGCCCCCTGCCTGCAGGGTGCAGCTGCTGGGCAAGAGGCAGGCACTGCAGGAGGCACTGCAGGGGCTACAGGTAGCATTGTGCAGCCAGGCCAAGCTGCAGGCCCAGCAGGAGCTGCTGCAGACCAAGCTGGAGCAGCTGGGCCCCGGGGAGCCCCCGGCCGTGCTGCTCCTGCAAGATGACCGCCACTCCACCTCATCCTCGGTGAGTAACATTCCACAGCCCTTGCCTGCCTGCCAGCCATGCGTGCCCGCAGGGGCTGTGCTCCTCATTTTTGCCCTCCCCCTCCCCAAGCCTGGCCACCCGCTGACGTCTGTCCCTGGCCTCAGGAGCAGGAGCGAGAGGGGGGAAGGACGCCCACGCTGGAAGTCCTTAAGAGCCACTTCTCTGGAATCTTCCGCCCCAAGTTCTCGGTGAGTGGTGCCCAGGCTGAGCCTGAACTTCTGCCCATCCCTAAGACGTGGGCCATGCCAGGTGCCTCAAGCCTCCTCCCCGCTCTCCTACCTTGGTGTTCCGTGTTGCATCCTGGTGATGCCCTGAAGAGGCGGCCCTGCCCGGGCTACTTTTATTAGGGTATCCCCCTTCCTTAGGATTCTACCCTGTGCCCTCTTCCTGCCCCTCACCCTTCTGCCCTACAGGGACCAGCAGACTTTGTCCTGTCTCATCTTGTCTGGCAGTGGTTAGGCCCTGTGTCCTGGAGGACAAGGCACCAGCCTGGCTGGGATCGGCCAGCCCAAGCCTCCCATCCATGCTCTGCCCAGAGTGAGCCTGGGTCAGGCCACTGCCTTCTCCAGGCGCCTGAGGAAGGTTCTGTGTACCACCTGGGTGGTCATAGGACTGAGGGCTTATGGGAATGGAGGAGATCCCTGCTGGCCCAGTGGCCTCCCACGAGGTCAAGTGACCCTTACACTCTTCTCCCTCATCCCCGCCCAGCTCCCCCCACCGCTGCAGCTCGTTCCAGAGGTGCAGAAGCCTCTGCAGGAGCAGCTGTGGTACCATGGGGCCATCCCGAGGGCGGAGGTGGCTGAGCTGCTGACACACTCCGGAGACTTCCTGGTTCGGGAGAGCCAGGGCAAGCAAGAGTACGTGCTGTCCGTGCTGTGGGACGGCCTGCCCCGCCACTTCATCATCCAGTCCACAGATGTGAGTAGGGCCAAGACCCCAGCCTTTGGGGCCCCTGTTCCTCCTTTCCCTCCCCCTCCCCCAAGGGAATGACCTTGAGGGTAGGGATAGCTGATATGTCTTAGATAACTCCTCCCTAGCGCAGCTGGAGGGAGCCACAGAGACCACCCAAGTCCCTGTAACACAATAAATGCTATGGCGGGGGTCCTCCCTAACAAAGAGGGTAGCAGCCAGGCACCAGTGGCTCACGCTTGTAATCCTAGCTACTCAGGAGGCAGAGATCAGGAGGATCATGGTTCAAAGCCAGACTGGGCAAATAGTTCTAGAGACCCTAGCTTGAAAAAAACCCATCACAAAAATGGGCTGGTGGAGTGGCTCAAGGTATAGGCCCTGAGTTCAAACCCCAGCACCACAAAAAAAAAAAAAAAAAAAAGGAAAGAGGGTAGCAGAGTTGAGTGCGCCACTCACAGGAGCCTTTTCTGCAATGGTGGCTGCTGACTCCAGATTCTCCCCACCCCGCAGAACCTGTACCGGCTGGAAGGGGATGGTTTCCCCAGCATCCCCTTGCTCATTGACCATCTGCTGACCTCCCAGCAACCCCTCACCAAGAAGAGTGGTGTTATCCTGTACAGGGCCGTGCCCAAGGTGAGCCTGTGCCCAGCCTGGCCTGTGATGCCAGTGCTGGGCTTGGGGACCATGGGTCAGTACCTCCTCTCATCAGAGCAGGAAGGGGTTCCTATATGCCTGAGTCTCTCTCAACAACGTGGCCAGTATCCTAGATTTGGAATGTCAAGGCCACTCCCATCCATGGGCCATGCATACTAGGGTGGTAGTTTCTGAGTCGTCTGAATGTGATCTTGAATGGGCCAACCCTATTAGACAAATGAGACACTGAGGCTCCAAGAAAAGAAAGACCTTGTTGGTGGGAGAGCTGTTTAGCCCTGGGCAGGTCTCAAACCCTTCCTTTTGCTGACTTCTGACTACCTAATCCCTCTTCCCCAGGACAAGTGGGTGCTAAACCATGAGGACCTGGTATTGGGGGAGCAGATTGGGCGGGTGAGTGTCTTCCACGGGCCAGGCTCTGCCAGGCTCCTGACAGCCTGCCTCTGCCCTCCCCGCTCACTTCCTCCCATCCACAACCAGTTCAGCCTCCTTGCCTTGCCTCTGTCTGAGTCCCAACTTGTGCCCCTGGACTCCAAGAGTCCTCACCCCAAAACTCCCAGAAGACAGCTCTGAGGCTAGCACCCCACCTCACCCCATCCTAGCTTCTGCCTCCTCAGGGCTGCTGTGTGTGCATGGGTGACACACTCCATTAATGTGAGCTGCAGAATAAATACCTGCTTAGGAAGGGAGTCACCCTCCTAAAAGTCAGAATGCTTTTCAAAGACAAAGTGATTTCTGGATTTTTCTTGTCACTTCTCTCAGAGAATGTGGCCCAGCCAGGTCACTTACCGTGTCTACCCGCTCAGTTCTCTACGAGGGAGCACGGGTGTGGGGAGGAAGGTGGGCGGTCTCTCGGGAAGCCTTGATGGGAACCTGAGACCATTTCAGGGGAATTTTGGTGAAGTGTTCAGCGGACGTCTGAAAGCAGACAACACCCTTGTGGCTGTGAAGTCTTGTCGGGAGACACTGCCACTCGACCTCAAGGCCAGGTTTCTACAAGAAGCCAGGTGGGTGCGAAGTTCGTGGTGACCAAAGGCTCCACACATGAAAGGGTCCCTCTGAGCAAGGCCAGTGGTGTGGTTTAATTCTCCGTGCTCCCTCTCACCTGGGTGGTGACCAGGGCCCCACCCAAGGTCACATGTCCATCCAAGGCTCCTGGCTTCCACAGGCCAAGCTCTTCTCCCCTGGGGGTCCTGGAGGGAGGCGGGTGGCAGGCGGTGGGCCCAGGCCCCACAGAGCCTAAGCAGAACCCTACAGGATCCTAAAGCAATACAGCCATCCCAACATCGTGCGTCTCATCGGCGTCTGCACGCAGAAACAGCCCATCTACATCGTCATGGAACTTGTGCAAGGTGAGCGGAGGCGCTCGCTCCAGGGTGGGGAGCTCAGCGCGGTCCTCCACCAGGAGGCTCAGGACTGTCCTCACATACCTCACCTCCAGGGGGCGACTTCCTGACCTTCCTGCGGACAGAGGGAGCCCGCCTGCGGGTGAAGACACTGCTGCACATGGTTAGGGACGCAGCTGCAGGCATGGAGTACTTAGACAGCAAGTGTTGCATCCACCGGTGAGTGTGCCCCAGGCCCCATGGCCCCGCCACAGCCAGGAGGGGCTGTCCCCCCCAGTGTCACTCCCTCCCTCGCGGCCTCGCTCATCATCAGCCATCACTCCGCCTCTAGAAGTGGAGTTGGCCTCTCCTGATAGACCCAGGGCAAGGAGGGCAGCTTTTGTTCTTGACTTTGTCTAGAGTGCGTGGCCCAAGCTGGTCAGGTGACATTGACCAAAGGAGATTCCTTCCTTGCTTCTCTCAGGGACCTGGCTGCTCGGAACTGTCTAGTGACAGAGAAGAATGTCTTGAAGATAAGTGACTTTGGGATGTCCCGAGAGGAAGCTGATGGCATCTATGCAGCCTCCGGGGGCCTCAGACAAGTCCCCGTGAAGTGGACCGCACCCGAGGCCCTGAACTATGGTACGTGGTTCTGGTGCACACTGGGCTGCAGGGCCAGGGGCTGGTGTGGGTGGCCTGTGGGACTGTGGGTGTGGACAGCTGCCTCCTCCTCGACAGGTCGCTACTCCTCCGAGAGTGATGTGTGGAGCTTTGGTATCTTGCTCTGGGAAACCTTTAGCCTGGGTGCCTCACCCTACCCCAGCCTCACCAATCAGCAAACGCGGGAGTTCGTGGAAAAGGGTAAGGCAGGGCCACGTGTGGCATTGGCTTTGGGGCCACTCCTTTCTCCGTGCTCCGGCTGGACCTTGCCTCCTTCCTTAGCCCCCTCAACCTTTCCGGAGTGGAATTCCTGCTTGTTTTATTTACTAGTCGCCATATATAAGGCCAGGATTGTGCCCCTTTTGCAGATGGAAAAACTGAGGTTTGCAGAGGTCACACACAGAGCACACAGTGGAGTGGAGACTGGAACCCAAGCTTCTGGCTTGGGGTCCTTGGTGTTTAAGAGTTGGCTCCTCCTTGGAGTCAGTTCATCTTGCATCTTTTTTTCTTTTTCTTTTATGGCGGCAGTAGGGTTTGAACTCAGAGCCTCACGCTTGCTAGACAGGTGCTCTACCACTTGAGCCACTCCACCAGCCCTTTTTTTGTGATGGGTTTTTCGTGATAGGATCCCACAAACTATTTGCATGAGGCTGGCTTCGAACCGTGATCCTGCCTGATCTCTACGTCCTGAGTAGCTAGGATTACAGATGTGAGCCACCACGCTTGACTGAGACAGTGCATCTTAAGCTGCAATTGTTGCTTAGCCTCCCTCCTCATGCCTGGGGCACTGTGCTTGTCCTCACAGGTGGCCGCCTGCCCTGCCCAGACCTGTGCCCCGACGCGGTCTTTCGACTGATGGAGCAGTGCTGGGCTTACGATCCTGGACAGCGACCCACCTTCAGCGCCATCTTGCAGGAACTACAGAGCATCCGAAAGCGTCACCGGTGAGGCGGGGACCGCCTCCGCAGGCAAGAGTGGGCCTCCTCAGCCACTCATGCTTGCCCCAATTGCTGCAAGTCCTGTGCTGTCCAGGTCCAGCCTGTGGCCGTGCTGCTGGCAGGGTGCAGCCCTGTGGTGGCCCTGCGTTCCTGTTCCAGGCGGAAATAATAAAACCACGTGTGCCCATCGGTGTCCTTGGCATGTGCGCTTCTCCAGAGGGCAGGTCCTGGAAGGCAGGCAGGGCCCGTGTGATGGCCGGAGGAAGGGGTGGCAGGCAGTCCTCACTGGGCAGAGCTGACATCATCTGGCAGGGCCAGGTGTGAGATGCTGGGCCGCTGGGAGCTGGGGGTGCTATGCAGGCTGTGGCCAGAAGTGGCGTCGTTCCCTGGAACAGAATCACAGGACAGGAACAGAGCTGCCATGATGGGGAGTTTGGAGATGGTGCTTTTGAGGGGCCCGTGGGGATAAAAAGTGGGAAGAAGCCCAGATGAAGGACAGGCTGGAGCCAGAGGTGTGAAAACAATTGGCTTAGAGATGTCAGGAAGTAGCTGTCACATGTATGTGTACCACTGTTACTATCACATAAAAGTCAGGAGGATAGCCAGGTACTGTGGGGTCACGCCCATAATCCTAGCTACTCAGGAGGCAGAAATCAGGAGGATCGTGGTTCGAAGCCAACCTGGGGCAAATAGTTCACAAGACCCTATCTCAAAAAAACCCAACACAAAAAGGACTGGCAGAGTGGCTCAAGGTGTAGGCCCTGAGTTCAAACCCCAGTACTGCCAAAAAAAAAAAACAGTCTGATAGAGCGGCTCAAGTAGTAAAGCATCTGCCAAGCAAGCATGAGGCCCTGAGTTCAAGCTCCAGCGCTGCTAAAAAAGAACCGTGAAGTAGGGCTGGAGTGTGGTTCAGTGGTAGAGCATTGGCCTAGTGTGCGGGGGGAGGTCCTGGGTTCCCTCCTCCCCACCCCACCCTCGAAAAAAGAGGAAATCAAGTTATAGTGTTTGGAAATGAAAATACTGAGTGAAATGCTATCTCTGGGGAACAGTTTGAAAACAGAGCTTCTGTAGGTGAGTAGATTGTGGCAGGTCCCTGAAGGCACCTCATCCCTCACCCCCTATTGCAACAGCCAGGAAAAGACAAATAAGATAGATAGAGATCATCTTTTTTTCTTTTGATTTGTTAAAATTATGTGGCCCAGATTGGCCTTGAACTCACTAGGTAGCCAAGGCTGGGCCTGTGACTCAAGATCTTCCTGCCTCAGCCTTCCCAGTGCTGGGATTACAGACTTGTGTCACCACACAAGGCTAAGAAAATCTTATTTTTTCAAGAGAATAGAGAGTGGTGGAAAAGATCTGGAGTGAATGAACTAAAATCTGAAGGAGAAAAGCACCCTTCAAGATGAGCTGGCGAATGGCGGCTATTTTCTTCCCAGGGGCATTTGCTGGTTAGCGATATGACTGCTGATCAGACTTAGTGTCCCTCCCTCATTTGATTTTCGAGTTTGAATGTGGGTAGATATACAGGAGGCTGAAGAGCTAACCTGAGCCGGGTGCTGGTGGCTCACACCTGTAACCCTAGCTACTTAGGAGGCTGAGATCAGAAGATCGCAGTTTCAGGTCACTGAGACAAAAAAGTTTTTGAAGACCCCATCTCAATGGAAAATAGCTGGGCATCGTGGTGTGGGCCTGTCATCCCAGTGACAGCCAGAAATGTAAAATAGGAGGATTGCAGTCCAGACCTTGGCATAAAAGGAGACCATATCTCCAAAAGAGCCAGAGCAAAAAGGGCTGCAAGTGTAGCTCAAGCAGTAGGAGCGTCTGCCTCGGAAGTGTGAAGCCTTGAGTTCAAACCCATGACTGAGAAAAAGAAAGTGTATTGAGACCCATGCTTTTAAGGAGCAAGAAAAGAGGAACAAGAGAGGGATCTGGAGCTTGTTCTGTGGTTTCCGGTGAAACTACGGAAACAGTTTCCAACTGTCACATGAGTTCTGCTGACTGAGAAGGAACGGAAGTCACTCACTGACTGAACAGATGACCCTTTGCTCCAAAACATTTTGGCCACCACAACAGACACCACAGATATGGAGGAGAAAATGAAAGGGAAATGAGGAATCATTGCAGTGGGTCTTCACAGCTGGGATGAAACTGTTGGTACTGGGAACGCTGTCACCTTTAGTCCACTGTGACCTCAGCTGGGTTCATCGTGGAGATCGTGAGGGTCCAGGTGATAAAACCATTCTCCCATCGGTCTGCACATGGATGGAGGCAAAGGGGGGTCTCCTGTAGTTCTCAGGAAACTGTTCCGGTGTCTGGCAATAAGCTTCCCATTGTGGAAGTCTTGGGAAAGGGCAAGGCGAGGTACCACAGGCCACCGTAGGGGGAACTTATGCCAGGAGATCATCAAAGAGGAAAGAGATTCTGCCTAAGAGGAAGTCTCTCTATATATACCACTTAAGCCATATCCCCAATTCCTTTTTTGCATTCTTTATATTTCAGGTAAGGCTTGTAATTTTGCCTGGAGCTGGCCTCAGACTGGGATCCTTGTTCCTATGCCTCCCTCACGGCTAGGATGACAGACGGGTAGCACCACACCTGGTTTGTTGATTGAGATGGGGTCTTACTAACATTTTACCTGAGCTGGCCTCCATCCCCATCTCTATCTCTAGAGTAGCTAGAGGACTGCAGGTGTGAGTCACGACACCTGGCTGCACCTTGGGGTTTTGGAGTCCTCAATACACTGAAGCCCCTGAGAACCAGGACCTGGTTGAAGGACTGATCAGCTGAGCTGATGGCCAGTGGAGTAGGATGAACAGCTGCTATGCAGCCACAGAGGGAGCAGTTTAAACCACACACATATACTGAAGGCGTGGCTCAAGCGGTACGGTGCCCGTTTGCAAATGCAAAGCCCTGAGTTCAAACTCCAGTCCCATCAAAACAAACAAACAAACAAACAAATAAAATAACCTGTGCACAGAAAAGGGTACTCCCTCCATTGAGCGGAGGCAGGCTGTGCTGCTTGGACTGAAATGCACCTCTCACAACACACCTTGCTCATTTTCATTGGCTTATGAGCAGTGACCGGTGGGCTGGCATTCTGTGGCTGGTAGCAAGATAACTAAATGGCCGTGTCCCCACATTATGACACGTCCAGTGGGACTGCCTGTGGAAAAGAACCCTTTGACCATAAACTTCAGTGGAGCCAATGACCTGGTCAGAGCTATGCTGCTCCAGTAAAACCACAGTCACTGTCACACAGGACATGGTGGCTAGCCAGGGCTACAACAAAAACAAGCCTGGGTTCCAGTTCCACAACTGAATGGCAAAGAGCTCCAGGCACTAAGTGTGGGCATGAAAGCTGGCTGGTCTAGCTGAGCCTCCTCTCTCTCTCTCTCTCTCTCTCTCTCTCTCTCTCTGGCAGCACTGGGGTTTGAACTCAAGGCCTCATGCTTGCTAGGCAGCGCTCTACCACTCAAGCCACTCCACCAGTTCTCCTGCTTCCCTCTTGAGGGTGACGTTGGACACTGACCACATTCAATAGTTTTCTCCAGGAATGGCGCAGAAATTCTGATCTCCATAGTGGATGTGAGCTTGCCGTCAGAGTCCTAAGTGGATGACATGACACATGTGGAGTATCCAGACACAGCCAGTCCGACAAGGGGGACGCCTTTGTCGTAACCAAAAGTACTCACTCAGCAGTGGGGAACAACTTGGGAAATGAACTGGATAGTTCATGCTCTGTGTCACCAACAGGTGGCGGTGTTAACGTCAAAACACGGACTGAGCCCAGTGCCGGTGGCTCACGTCTGTAATCCCAGCTACTCAAGTGGCAGAGATCAGGAGGATCGAGGTTCGAAGTCAGCCTGAGCAAATAGTTCTGCAAGACCCTATCTTAAAAAAACCCATCACAAAAAAGGGGTGGTGGAGTGGCTTGACGTGTTGGCCTTGACTTCAAACCCTACTACTGCAAAAAAAAAAAACCCAAAAAACCAAAAACAAAAACAGGATCACAATCCAAAAAGTAAAAAGTGAAACCCTATTTCCAAAATAACCAGAGCAAAAAGAGCTGGAGGTGTGGCTCAAGCAGTAGAGCACCTGTCTCACAAGCATGAAGCCCTAAGTTCAAACCATGGTCTTGAGCCAGGCGCCAGTGGCTCATGCCTGTAATCCCAGCTACTCAGGAGGCAGAGATCAGGAGGATCAGGGTTTGAAGCCAGCCTGTGCAAATAGTTCACAGGACTCCATCTCAAAAATGCCAAATACAAAAAAGGCTGGCAGAGTGGCTCAAGTGAGTGGCAAATGTGAGGCCCTGAGTTCAAACCACAGTACTGCAAACAAACAAACAAAACCCCTAGTCCTGGAGAGGAAAAAAGACACACAGAATGAAGCTTTCTTCCTCCACCACTGTGGTTTGAACTCCAGCTTGCAGGGCAGTAGTTCTGCCACTTGAGCCACTTTGCCAGCCCACGGAGTGGTCTCTTAAAGAAGATAATAAAAGAAATAAGTGGTCAGCCTACACTCGGCTCCCAGCGGAGCACACTTAAGCCAGGCAGTGTAGACTCTAAATGTGATGGGTCCCATCGCTTAGAAAGCGTGTCTGTCTTTAAGGCTGGGGTGGGGAGAAGAGGTCCTGACTGGCTGTGAGAGACTCAAGCCTCATGTTTAATCCTTCTCACTCTTCCTTTCCTCTCATGCCCCTCCAGGAAGTTAGGCCACTGGAGCGTGTGTCGGCAAAGCGTGCGTGTGTGTGGTTTCTAACTGTGGTTCTCTTACTCCTCTGCAGAATAAACTATAGGACGAGAGGTGACAGACAGTCACAGTACTGGTCAGGGTGGCGTCTGTCGTCTGTGTGGTTGCCAACACCTCTTTTGGTGGTACTGGGGTTTGAACTCAAGTTTTGAGCCAAGCCCCAGCCCTTTCTGCTTTCGTTTTTACAGATAGGGTCTTATGCTTTGCCAGGGACCTTGATCCTCCTACCTATGCCTCCTGCGCAGTTGAGATTGTAGGCACGAACCACCATGTTTGGCTGTTTGCCAACACCTCTCACTGTTCTTGGCCCAGTGAGCCCGGAAAGGGAGGGCATTGTGTCTTCCTTGGGGGGACAGCGCGGGGTGGGGGTGTGCTAAGGCTGGTTCCCTGTGGAATCTGGGACGCGGCTGGCTTGGCTCTGAATGGGGAGCTGGCTTCCAAATGAGCCGGGTCATCTGATGTTGCTTCAGAGAAACGAACGGTGCCATGGCCGTGAGGTCTGATGGGGTGTCCTGCACTCCTGAAAACCGTCCTGAGATAGACACCTGAAAGACTGGGGGAACGGTGGGATGCACGTGTAGGAAACAGCCATGACAGCTCTCTGGCCACCTTGAATGGCTTCCTATGACTGCGTAGCTGAGGTTGGACCACAGCGTGACCAAGTGTCAGAACGCACTGCGATTCCTCCTCGAGCAAGGGGAGGCCAGCAGCTGGGGGAGGAGCCCCCTACCTGGAGGGAGACTGCGCCCAGCCACTTCACATCTTCCGAGTTCAGCCGTGCACGGGGCTCTCCTCCTAGTCCCTTCCTTTCCTTGTGTGCAGCTACGGATCAGGAAACTGCCTGATGGCTCTCAGTCACAGAGTGCCACCCATGCCTTCTGTTATTGGGTCCCTCAGGGCTAGTGCTGTCCTGTGGAGCTATAACAAAGGTTCTTACAACACTTCCAACAGAAGCTGGCACCATGCTAGTTTTGCTGTCTGGGTCCACTTGGGCTTGCTGTATCCTAAGTGGTCGAGTCTGTAAGTATGGCAGGCCACCTCACAGCTGCAAGAGCAGCCTCATGGCCCTTTTAGCCACCCCAACTTGACAGAGGAAAGCCTCTGGGGGAAACAGGAATGCTCTTGTTTTGACCTGGGTGATGGTTGTACTTGTGTATACATTTGTGTGTGTGTGTGTGTGTGTGTGTGTGTGTGTGTGTGTGTGGTACTGGGGATCGAACCCAAGGCCTTGCACATGCTAGACAAGCACTCTAGCACTGAGCTGTATCAACAGCCCATACATTTATTAAAATTCATCAAGCAGCAGCCAGGTGCTGGTGGCTCACATCTATAATCCCAGCTACTCAGGAGGCAGAGATCAGGAGAATCACGTTGGAAACCAGCCCGGGGAAAATAGTTTGAGAGACCTCTATCTTGAAAAACCCATCACAAAAAAGGGTTGATGGAGTGGCTCAAGGAGTAGGTCCTGAGTTCAAACCCTAGTCCCGCAAAAAAAAAAAAAATATATATATATATCATTATATATTGTATTATAATACTATATATAATATTCTATTGTATTTATATGTATTCTATTATTATATATTTATTAAATTATTTATATTATATAATACAATCATATATATGTATATATATTATAATCATAATTGTATTATGATACAATCACATATATGTATATATATATGAAAATATGTATAACAGAGATGCCCAGGAAAAGGAGCGACCCTATGTCCGGAGTGGCAGGAACCAGAGGGTCGCGGAAAGGGATCTCGGTTAACACGTGGCACCATCTGGAGGCATCACCCCCTTTTGCCCAGACATCTTCGCTCCGGAAATCCGAGGCCCCCGGGGCCGAGCGATGCGCGATCGCCACTAGTCTGGTCCACTCCAGGAAGATTCAGGGAAAAGTTGCGCGCCCCACCCGGGGATCGGCGGCTGCGCAGTGCGGCCCCGCAGCCGCCCGGGGTCTGCAGCGCGGACAGCAGGGCCCAGGTCTGACCGGGCCGGGCCGGGCCGGGCCGGGGCGGGCGGCGGCGCGGGGCGCGCGGGGCGCACGGGCGGGGCGGGCGCGAGGGGGCGCGGCGCGGCTGTCCCCGCCCCGCACGCTGCTCGGCCTGGCGGCCGCGGGAGGCAGGAAGACGGGCGCGGGCCGGGCGCAGGGGAGCGCGCTGGTGGCCCTGGCCCCGCGGGAGCGCGGCCGCGGTGCGCCAAGCCGGGGACGACGGCGGGGCGGACGTCCGTCTTTTGGCCTGCGGTCCCCGGGGATGTGAGGAGCGGTGGATCGGCCGGTGGGGGCCCCCGAGCGACGCGGAGAGGCCGGCCGTGGACGGTAACGGGCCATGCGGCCGCGGGGGAGGACGCCAGCTGCCCTGGCTGGGGACGGGATTGGGCGACAGGAGCGCGAGCGGCGCGCGCGGGGCGCGAGGCCCGGCCTGGTGTGCAGTCGTTGCGGGGCGCCAGCGCGGGTGGGGGTGGACGGCCGGGGAGGCCGGGAGGGGGGTTGGGCCCGTGGCAGACCCGGCGGCAGGTGCCTGTCCTGCTGCGATCCAACTCTCGCTCCCCAGCTCCGCCCACTTTGGCCGGGACCCAGCATCCCAGAGCTAAAAATACTGCCCAAGGCTCCCGAGCGCGATCAGATCGCGCTAAGTAGGACACAACGCAGAGGTGACAGAGCTCTTCGGCCGCAGGGCCCGCGAACCGCCGCGGTCCCGCCCATGCGCGGCTCAACAGCCCGCGTCCTCCCTCCGCCCTGCAGGCAAGTGGCAAGTGGGGGCCCAGCGGGCGGCGGCAGCGGGCACTGATCCTCTGAGGATGCCTGACAGCCGAGCAGCTGTGCTCGGCCTGACCCTGCGCAGGGGACTTTGAGTACCACTGCTGGCTTCCCAGGGGTCCCCTAAGTGCTCCCTAAGCCAGGGCTGAAAGTTTTGCACTGCAGGAATGAGTACTGACAGGGAGAACGTGCAGAACTGGCTTTGTGCTGCAAACATTAGCGTCTTTCTTTCTTTTTTTATTTTTTGGTGGGACTGGGGTTTGAACTCTGGGCTGCATACTCACAAAGCACTCTACTGCTTGAGCCACACCTCCAGTCCGCGTCTTTCTTTCTTAAAGAAATGCATGCTGCATTCTTACCAAGACAGAATCCGTGCCAGGCACTGTTCTGCTGAGTGCCTGTCTGGTCAAGAGGACAGGGCTAAGGCATGCCCTTCTTCTTGGCTTCTTGCTCTATCATTAAGTCAAGCAGAGACCAGTGTGAATTCATCTGAAAGGAGGAGTAAGACAGGCACTATCCGACACCCCACGGAAAGTGGTTGCAATCTGGAGTTTGTATAGCGAGCTGTGGGTCACAGCTGGGATTGTTACCGGTTTTTTACAGCGTCGGCTGAGGGGGTGCATTAGCTCCGTCTTAGGAGCAGAGCTTCCAGGCACAGGCAGGAGGAGCCCCAGGTGTGTACTTACTTGTGCTTTTGGGATCTTAGCCAAGATAATCAAATCAGGGTTGGGGGAGGGTCACAGCTAGTGTTGGGATGCTTGCCCTTTCTGGAGTCAAGCAAGTAAGTTCTCCTTGGGAACAGACATTGGGCACTTATTGGAGCATTGTGTGGGAAGACCACCAAAGGGACTGGGCATGCCAGAACAGACGGTTTCCCTCCTGCAGGTGTGTCTGGGGGTCACTATGAAGCTGAAGAAGCAGGTGACGGTGTGTGGAGCTGCCATCTTCTGTGTAGCAGTCTTCTCGCTCTACCTCATGCTGGACAGGGTGCAGCATGACCCCACCAGACACCAGAATGGTGGGAACTTTCCCCGGGTGAGTCTTGCCTGGTTGCTGAGCTGACTTTCTTTCTTTCTTTTTTTTTTTTTGGTGGGCCTGGGGGTTTGAACTCAGGGCTTCATACTTCCAATGAAGGTGCTGTATAGCTTGAGCCACACCTCCAGTCCATTTTGCTCTAGTTATTTTGGAGATAGGGGTCTCACAAACTATTTGCCCAGGCTGGCCTCGAACCTACATCCCCCCCAATCACTGCCTCCCAAATAGCTAGGATTACAGGTGTGAACAATCAGGGCTCAGCTTCGCTTCATAGGAAGTAGCCAGGACTTGGGTGGAGAGCCATGTCTGTCCACCCCAGACAGGAACATTCCTTTCTAAGAGGCAGGTTTTCTTTCCGTGGCTTTTTGTTAGTTTGTTTGCTTGGTTTTTTTGTGTGAGTAATACTGGGGTTTGAGCTCAGCCTTGCAATTGCTAGATTGATTGCCAGTCTCCACATCTTGAGTCATGGCCCCAGCCCTTTTTGTTTTGCTTGTTTTTGAGATAGAGTCTCACATTTATGTTCTGACCAGCCTGGAACACAATTCTGCCATTTACACTTCCCGAGAAGCTGGAATAACAGGAGTGCACCACCATGTCTAGTTTTTATTGCTTGAGATGGGGCCTCATTAACTCTTTTGCCCAAGTTGGCTTGGAATCAAGATCCTTTCAGTCTCCACCTTGTGAGTAGCTGGGATTACAGCATGGACCACCATGCCCAGCTCTTCCTTGTCTTTTTTTTTGGGGGGGGTGTTCTGGGGATCAAACTCAGGGCCTGTGGATGCTAAGTACACACTCTACCATTGAGCTATACCCCCAGCCCCAGTAGGAAGCAAAAAACAGTGATAGCAAAAAGAAAGAAATGGGGCACCGGTGGCTCATACGTGTAATCCTAACTACTTGGGGGACTAGGAGGATTGCAGTTTGAGGCCAGCCCAGTCAAGTAGTTCACAAGACCCCCAACTCCAAAATAACCAGAGCAAAATGGACTGGAGGCGTGGCTCAAGCAGTAGAGCGCCTGCTTTGTGAGCGCAAAGCCCTGAGTTCAAAATCCTGTCCTACCAAAAAAAAAAAGGAAGAAAAATGGCAATGTGTGTTGTCATTCTGTCCTGAGTGCTTGAGGGATATTGGTCCATTTCAGCGTTCTTTCTCGTTCAGTCCCAGCTTAGTCCTCTGCACCATGCTCTAGACACGGAACACAGGTAGTTGAGCGCATTGATGAATTCTGTCACGTCCGAGCTGGAGTGACGCTCTTCCAACCCAAGTGGATGGAGCTTTCTGTGCACAGAGCACTTGGTCCCTGTAGGCTTGCAGTCTGGCTTGGACTGGGAAGAGAGGGGTCACAGTCAGACCTCAGGTGGTAGGCCCTAAACAAAGAGTCTCCCCGTAGTGTGCGGAGCTGCGGGTGACAGCTTTCTGGTTTCTTTGCAGAGCCAGATTTCTGTGCTGCAGAATCGCATCGAGCAGCTGGAGCAGCTGTTGGAGGAGAACCATGAGATCATCAGCCACATCAAAGACTCCGTGCTGGAGCTGACGGCCAACGCAGAGGGCCCTCCCGCCCTGCTGCCCTACCACACGGCCAATGGCTCCTGGGCGGTGCTCCCGGAGCCCCGGCCCAGCTTCTTCTCCATCTCCCCCCAGGACTGCCAGTTTGCTTTGGGGAGCCGGGGCCAGAAGCCAGAGTTGCAGGTAAGGGGTCAGAGCTGGCAGGGACCTGCAGTGGCCAGGATGGGGCACTGAGCTGCCTTCCTGCCTGGCAGATGCTAACCGTGTCAGAGGAGTTGCCGTTTGACAACGTGGAGGGCGGTGTGTGGAGGCAGGGCTTCGACATCGCCTACAGCCCCAGCGACTGGGACGCCGAAGACCTGCAGGTGTTCGTGGTACCTCACTCTCACAACGACCCAGGTGAGGGCCCAGCAGGTGTGGGAGCCAGGGTGTGTGGGGCGGGCCCTCTGAGGGCAAAGGTGGGGGGGGGGAGTTGAAGAAGCTGGTGGCCTCCTTGATCCCCAGGCTGGATCAAGACCTTTGACAAGTATTACACGGAGCAGACTCAGCACATCCTCAACAGCATGGTGTCCAAGCTGCAGGAGGACCCCCGGCGACGCTTCCTGTGGGCAGAGGTCTCCTTCTTCGCCAAGTGGTGGGATAACATCAATGCCCAAAAGAGAGCAGCAGTCCGAAGGTCGGTGGCAGTGTGTGTGTGGGAGCGTGTGACGGCCATCGTGCGAGCCCTGGACTGGGTGGGCTGCTCTTGCCTCGTACTGTGGCTGGCGGGGTGCTAGGAAGAGGCACGGAGCAGCGGCAGAGACGATGAGTGGTGTTTGAGGGTCACCGTGTTTGTTAGGAGAGCTAGTGAAAGCGTGGGGCTTCCCCCCAAGAGCACAGAAGGGGCTCCAAGATAAGCAGCGCCAGGACAATGTCAGGGTGGGCTGGAGGGAAAAGGCGGGTGTTTGTGCTCTTGGTCCTGTGTTTGGGTGAACTGGTGAGGCCAAGGCACGCAGGCGTCGTTTGGTTGGCAGAACGGGTGAGGGTGCCTGCCTGACCTGAGTGCAAGTCCTTGTCCTCAGGCTGGTGGGGAATGGACAGCTGGAGATTGCAACGGGAGGCTGGGTGATGCCAGATGAGGCCAACTCCCACTACTTTGCATTGATTGACCAACTCATCGAGGGACACCAGTGGCTGGAGAGAAACCTTGGTAAGTCCAGACTCGTAGTTGGGCACACAGTAGTGTGGCAAGGTGTGACGAGGCACAGGGATTGGCAGGGGTTGTTTCCCTTCTAGTCTAATGAGGCCTGGTGTGATGACCTCCGTCCTCTCCCTGTCAAGAAAGGTACTGGGATCCTAGTGCCTGGGAGGCTGGAGGCTAGGCCCCAGTGTGCTCAGGCCCTCTGGCTTCCATGCCCTGCTCAGGTGCAGCCCCGCGCTCTGGCTGGGCAGTGGACCCCTTTGGACACAGCTCCACCATGCCTTACCTGCTGCGCCGCTCCAACCTGACCAGCATGCTGATTCAGAGGGTCCACTATGTCATCAAGAAGCACTTTGCTGCCACCCACAGCCTGGAGTTCATGTGGCGGCAGGCCTGGGGTAAGGCCAGGTCGGGAGGAGGGGTCGTGGCAGTAAGGCCTCCGCTGGGGAGGGGCGTGGATATCAGAAAGAAGGTCCTCTCCCAACCCCTGTCCTTCAAGGTAAACTGCCAGAGCCTCTCTCCTCCAGGTTAGGGGAGGGTCACGCTGACCTCCGGCCTCTGCAGGGCCTGCTGTCTGCCCCAAGGGCCTGGGGTCCCCTGTGTACCTCCCACAAAGGAGCTAGAGGCTCTGGGACCCCCATGTTCCGACCCCTGGCTTGCCCGTCCTCTCTGGCCTAAGTCCAGACACAGTCTTCTCAGGGCCACCGTTAGCCCTCAGAGATCTACGCCCTCCTGACGTCCCTGTGCCCAGCTCTCCAGCTGCCTGTGGTGGCTGACCCATGGGGTGTCTCCTGTAGATTCGGACGCCAGCACAGACATCTTCTGCCACATGATGCCCTTCTACAGCTATGATGTCCCCCACACGTGCGGCCCAGATCCCAAGATCTGTTGCCAGTTTGATTTCAAACGACTGCCCGGTGGACGCATCAACTGCCCTTGGAAGGTGCCACCCCGGGCCATTACAGAGGCCAATGTGGCAGACAGGTATGTGTTTTCAGTCCTGGCCTGGGCGTGCACTGCTGGTTTTGCTGCCCAGCGGAGTCAGGAGACCCGGCCTCTGGTCGGCTCTGTCACGTGGGCGCTGCATAATACAAGCTGCTTTGGAAGGTGGAGGGGGGCGTGGGTGGTGAGTTCAGGTCCTCAGCAGCCACAGTAGGGGCTCCTTACTGTCTCCCTGGAAGCTGGAATGGTGCTAAAGAACCACCTTGCCCAGCACGCCTTTGTTCTCCCCCAGTGAGTATGTTTCCCAGTGTTCAAACACGTTGCTAGAGTCAGTCAACTCCCTCAGAGGTGAACGAGTTCTTTTTTGCGGTACCGGGGCTTGAACTCAGGGCCTCATGCTTGCTAGGCAGGCGCCGTACCGCTTGAGCCACTCCACCAGCCCACGACTCTTAAAGTGGTTCAGTTTCTTACAAACTTCAAGTGAATGGGCCTTCATTTGGCTCAAAGTTGGCCTGACAAAGCCTGTGTTCTGTGGACCTAGGACCTGTTCAGATCCACTCAGTCGTGCCAGACAGCCTCCAGCCTCTGAGAAAACAGACCTTTGAGAGAATAGTTAGGGGACCCCCAAAGGTGTCACTGTGTTCTGGTTAAGTGAACTTTAAAGGATGACTTCGCTAGACCCTTGAGACCATAACCAGTTGAGCTGGGTGTGGTGGTGTACGCATGTAATCCCAGCAGTAGGAGGCAAGGCAAGTCTGGGCTACACAGTGAGACCCTGTCTCCAAAACACTAGGGTGAAAAAAAAAAAGAAAACAAGTTGAACTGGTTTTCATGAAGCCATACTCAGATTTCCACGCTGCTGTGCGAGGTAAAGCATGTGACCAGCTGGAAAAGTGGTCTTTTGTTTCCAGAAATCTCCATGCTGATTGCAGGCGTACACCCAGGGCGATTAAGTGAACACTTGGCTTTTCCTAAAGCCCCGGCTGTGGCCTGTGTTGCTGGCCGCAGATGGTGGAGAAGAGCCAGGGGAGAGACCGCACTTCCTGCTTTGAAAGGCTATGGGTGGACAAGTCGGGGGCGGTGGTCTTTGAGGAGTCCTCTCTTGAGAGCAAGATGGAGAGGTACAAGCTGGGCCAGCACAGTCCGGTAAGAGTAATGACTGAGCCACGAGGCCCAGAATGTGCCACTTAGCCAGCTGGCTTAGAAAAAGGAGGGAGCTGCTAAATTGTGCTAAGGAGCTCCATTTTAGGGCTGGCAGAGTGGCTCAAGTGGTAGAGTGCCTGCCTAGCAGGCATGAGGCCATGAGTTCTAAACCCCAGTACCACCAAAAAAAAAAAAAAAAAAAAAGGTCCATTTTTCTATCGACTTTTACTCATAATATAGATGAAAAAAAAATTTCTATCTAGTTCTTGCCATGTGCCAGGCACTATTCTAAGAGCAGAGATTTAGTTACCTGCCTTAGGCCACTCTGTGTCCACGTGGAGCTGTCCTGGAGAAATCTCAACGCAGAGAGTCTCAAGGTCACTGCCACGTGGCATGGCTCAAGGGCAGGCAGAATGGAGCTGCAGTTTTGGAACCTGGCTTCCCAAACCTGATGGGATATATGAGGTAGGAATGTAGGGTTCCACTCAGCTTCAGAAGGCAGACATGAGAGGTAGGGGTGTGGCTCAATGGTAGCATGTGCAAGACCCTGGAGTCAGTCTAACACCACACACACCCCGTGGTAACTTACCGTGTCAGTGGGTGACGCTGGGGGTTGCCACACAGGCCATCATAAATGCACACGGCTCCTGGGGCTGCCAGGCCAGCTGAGAAGGGTGGTTCTGTCTTTCCTTTGCCAGTCACCTCCCGCCCCAGCTCCTGTATGCCAGGTGGGGCCCCTGACTCGAGGCGCTGGCAGAGAACTGCCAGTGAGCAGTTTCTGAACTGTTCTGTAGGGCCAGGTAGGTAGAAGAAAAACTCAGAGGGCCGGGAGCACGGTTTGTTGGTTTGATGACTGAAGACTGTGTGCTGTCACCGAGCAGAAGTGGAGTCAGGGATGGAAGCCATCGATCACAGCTCCCCAGTCTTCAGAACACTGGGTCCTCCAGAACCTGACTCCTGTCCTAAGAGGTGTCCATCCTTGAGCCAAACAACTTCTGAGTAGTGAGTTTCAGAGAGGCTGAGTCTCAGAGTGGCTTTGCTCAGTGATTTTTTTTAGACTGGGGTTTGAACTCAGGGCCTTCACCTTGAGCCACTCCACCAGCCCTTTTTGGTGATGGATTTTTTTAAGATAGGGTTTTGCAAACTATTTGTCTAGGCTGGCTTTGAACCACGATCCTCCTGGGTAGCTGGGATTACAGGCGTGAGCCATGGCGCCTGGCTGCGGTGGTCTTTTATCTTTTTCATTTTATTTTATAGTTTTTACATTTGCTTACATGTGTATACATTATTGGGGCCACCCCACCCCCCTTCAGTGATCTTTTAACCCTGGGACTTCTTGCTGGTCCTGTGTCCTTTCCTGCTCCAGGGCGGCCCTGCTGCTGGACCAGTACCGGAAGAAATCCCGGCTGTTCCAAAGCAATGTCCTTCTGGTACCCCTGGGAGACGACTTCCGGTATGACAAGCCCCAGGAGTGGGACGCTCAATTCCTCAACTACCAGCGGCTCTTTGACTTCCTCAACGGCAAGCCGCAGCTCCACGTGCAGGTGCGCAGGGGCGCAGAGCTGGGGAGGGGTCCCCTGTGAGGGTCCCGGACGGTCCCAGGCAGGATTCTTCCCCACTCCCTAGCTTCTTAGCCCAGGAGGGCAGGGTGTGCGGTTCACTGCCCGCTGCTGGGGACGAGCCCTGTCCCCACCCTCACCCTATTACAGCACTGGTGGCCGGAGACCCCAGAGGCTCTGAAGCTGATGGGATTTGGGGTTTGGTCTCCGCAGGCCCAGTTTGGCACCCTCTCTGAGTATTTTGATGCTCTGTACAAGAGGACAGGGGTGGAGCCAGGGGCCCGGCCCCCGGGCTTCCCCGTGCTGAGCGGGGACTTCTTCTCCTATGCCGACCGCGAGGACCATTACTGGACAGGCTATTACACGTCCCGGCCTTTCTACAAGAGCTTGGACCGAGTCCTGGAAGCCCACCTGCGGTGAGACCTCCACCTCCCCGCCTTTGGGGTTCAGGGAGAGGCTGGACTGACAGGCGGCCGAGGTGATGGAGGGGTGGTGGGAAGGGAGATGTGGCCTGCACAGTGTGGGTGGCCCCCAGAGTGCAGTGGGCAGGCGGCTGACTTCTCTCTCTGGGCAGGGGGGCAGAGATCCTGTTCAGCCTGGCTGTGGCTCACGCCCGTCGCTCGGGACTGGCCGGGCAGTACCCACTGTCTGACTTCGCCCTCCTGACAGAAGCTCGGCGCACCCTAGGGCTCTTCCAGCACCATGACGCCATCACCGGCACTGCCAAGGAGGCAGTAGTGGTGGACTACGGGGTCAGGTAGCTACAAGCCCTCTCCAATCCCCCTGGCAGCTCCGCACTGTCCCAAGGAGAGGATGTGTGGTGCGGGCTGGTCGGTGGGGAGGCTGCTGAGCGCAGAGCGGATAGCCTCCCTCTGGCTGTCTCCTCCCTGTCTCCTCTCCTGTCCCCTCCACAGGCTTCTACGCTCACTCGTCAGCCTGAAGCAGGTCACAATCAATGCAGCTCACTACCTGGTGCTGGGAGACAAGGAGACCTACCACTTTGACCCTGAGGCACCCTTCCTTCAAATGGTGGGCCCCCCTCCTGGATCTGCTTGGTGTGTGTGATGCCATCCCAAGAGCGGTTGTCTGAGGGTGCTACTTTTCTTTTTCCTTCTCTGTCTGGGGGTGGGAGTTCTGTGCCCAGGGCAGCTGGTGGTCCATGTCTAGAACAGGCCAGGGTAGGAAGGAGGCAGAGCCTTACCATGGTTCTTCCCTTCCTGCTCGCCTGACTCCAGGATGACACCCGCTTAAGTCACGATGCCCTGCCTGAGCGCACAGTGATCCAGCTGGATTCCTCACCCAGGTGAGCCAGACCAGGCCAGGTGCAGAGAGGCAGAGCTGCTCTCTGGCTCCCAGGCACACTTCTACCCCACACTGACCACCCCTCCCCGGACGTTCGAGCCCTGATTGTCGCTCTTGCCCTGCCAAGGTGCGTGGCAGCAGCCTCCTAGGTCAGCCCACCTTCCACCCACAGGTTTGTGGTGCTCTTCAACCCACTGGAACAGGAGCGGCTCAGTGTGGTGTCCCTGTTGGTCAACTCACCACGGGTGCAAGTCCTTTCAGAAGAGGGTCAGCCCCTGGCCGTGCAGATCAGTGTGCACTGGCGCTCTGCCACTGACGTGGTGCCTGATGTCTACCAGGTGAGGTTGGGCTCAGCAGGTGGTCCAGCCTCAGCTGGCTCTGCCTGTCAGTGGCCTGTCCCTGGGGCCTCACTGCCCATGAACACCTGCTTCCCCTTGCTCTGCTGTTGCCTTGCATATTCTCCAGGGTGGGGACAGTGTCCTGGGGAGGGAAGCTGTCCAGGAGATAGTCACTCTTGGGGTTTAAGTCTGTCCTTGAAAGAAATGTGGAAGGTTAGTTTGACAATGACAGTAGAAATATCCCATCATCCATTCGTTCAACAAATATTTATCATTTCTTTATTTGAGATGGGGTCTTGTGTTTTGCCCAGGCTGGTCTGGAACTCCTGGAATCAAACCTTTCCACCTCAGTTTCCCAAGTAGCTGGGATTACAGGCATGCACTGCCAGGCCACAAATATTTATTGAATGTTTTTATTGTTTGTTTGGAGATCGGGTGTCAATTTGTAGTTCAGGCTGGCCTCAAAAACTTACGATCCTCCTGCCTCAGCCTCTCCGGTGCTGGGATTATAGGCATGCCTCACCACGCCCAGCTTTATTAAAAACTTACTGTGTGGTTAGCACTTCATAGTTTTTCAAGTATCATTTGAGACTGACAAAGACTGATGGGCAAGAAGGGCACTTTCAGAGTTGGGGACAAAGGCTCTCGTGGGTACAAGGACTTGTTCAGGCTCTTGTTGGTAAGCAAGTACCCCAGGACCAGCATCCCAGGCTCCACCTGTAACCAACGCCTGACAGAAGCCTGGACTCCTCACCCGCCTTGTGCTCACAGGTGTCTGTGCCCATCCGCCTGCCAGCCCTGGGCCTGAGCGTGCTGCAGCTGCAGCTGGGCCTGGACGGGCACCACACGCTGCCCTCCTCTGTGCGTGTCTACCTGCACGGCCTGAAGCTGTCTGTCAGCAGGCACGAGGCGTTCCCCCTCCGCATCATTGACTCGAGCTCCAGCGACTTTGCCATCAGCAACCGCTACGTGCAGGCCTGGTTCTCGGGCCTTACTGGGCAACTCAGGGTAAAGGACCAGGGGTGGTGGGGAAGGGCCAGGGCTCAGAGGAGGGCGTGTGCATGGGTAGGGCTGTCCAGCGCTGTCTCCTGCCACCTGGTTGACAGTGACCTGGGTGTGGGCCATCTTGGCTCCAAGCCAACAGCGTGGGGCGGCTGGGCATGGTAGTCAGCTCTGTTGCTGTAGCAGATACCTGAGGTCATCTGCTTATGAAGTGAAAAGACATTTTGGCTCACAGTTTTGGAGGTGTTAGTCCATGGTTTGGGGAGAGCCATTGCTTTTGGTGAGGCAGGACATTGTGGTGGGGAGCACATAGCAGATCATCACTAGGCTGCAAAAGAGAGAGAAAGAGAAAGGAGTGGTCTCGCTGTCTCTTCAGAGATCTCGCTCTCTCTCTCTCTCTTTTTTTTTTTTTCTTTCTCGCAGTACTGGGGTTTGAACCCAGGGCCTCATGTGCTTGCTGGGCAGGCACTCTACCATTTGAGCCACTCTGCCAGCCCAAAGATGTGCCTCTAAATGACCTAAAATTTCCCCTAGGGGGCTGGAGACACGGCTCAAGTGTTAGAGCGCCTGCCCGGCAATCACAAGACTCTGAATTCAAACCCAGTACCACCACAAAGCCCCTAAAAAAGTGTCTCACCACTAGTCCTCACGTCTTGAAGGCGCTACCTCCCAGTAGCGCCACTCTGGGTACAAGCCCTTAACACGTGGGCCTTTGGAGGTCACTCAAAGTCCAAACTGTGGCACCAGGCTTCAGGATGCTCTCCTTGGGAAGTTCGTCCGAGCCCTCCCGGGGGCAGGCCTGATGTGCTGGTGTGGGGCCAGGGGTCAGGGCTGTGTTTTTTGGCAGAGCATCCGAAGGGTGGATGAGGAGGAGGAGCAGCGGATGGACATGAAGTTCCTTGTCTATGGTACCCGTTCATCCAAAGACAAGAGTGGAGCCTACCTCTTCCTGCCTGATGGCGAGGCTAAGGTACCTGAAGGGTGGCGCGCAAAAGCCCTTGGGCCCTGGGAGGCCTCACCAACAGAAGGTGCCCAGGCCTTCCTTCCGGGTGACCCCTGCCTGCTGGGGGACCTTGTCTTTGCTGCCACTGTGGAGTCAGTGGTCTGGGCAACTCGTAACCGTGGGTTCAGGCCTGCTTAGCTCAGGCTATCAAACCCCAGCCTGCCGGGATGAGCAGTTCTCTTTCCCAACCCTGGGCTGGTACCTCCTGCCGTGCTCGGTGCTGGGGGTTCAGTGGCCACCTGCTCTTTCTCCAGCCCTACACCTCCAAGAAGCCCCCTGTGCTGCGGGTCACTGAAGGCCCTTTCTTCTCAGAGGTGATTACGTCCTATGAGCACATCTGTCAGGTGGTCCGACTGTACAACCTGCCAGGTGAGCCCTGCGGACGAGGAAGGGCCACGGAGGAGGTGTGACATGCCCCTCCTCCTGCTCTTCTGCTTACACATCTGTCCCACAGATGTGCCGTTTGAGACGGGGGTGCTCAGTGCTCTTGGAGAAAGGGCTTGGGGACGTGCCCCAGAGGTTGGCTGAGCCCAGCTCAGCTCTGGTGCGGTCTCACAGGCTGTGCTCACCTCATGCCTCTCCATGCCTCCCCTCTGTCCCTGTGCCCAGGGGTGGAGGGGCTGTCTCTGGACGTGTCGTTCCTGGTGGACATCCGGGACTATGTCAATAAGGAGCTGGCCCTGCGTATCCACACAGACATCGACAGCCAAGGCACTTTCTTCACAGACCTCAACGGCTTCCAGGTGCCTCCCGGGGCTGGGCGGTGGACCCCACAGAGCATGGCGTGGACTGGTTTTGGCCTGTATCCCAGAAGGGGGATGGAACGGGAGGTGGTGCTGGTGCCCTGACCAGCTGCCTTGCCCCACAGGTGCAGCCACGGCGATACCTCAGGAAGCTGCCACTGCAGGCCAATTTCTACCCGATGCCCGTGATGGCCTACATCCAGGACACACAGACGCGCCTCACGTTGCACTCTGCCCAGGCCCTGGGTGTCTCCAGCCTCGGTGATGGTGAGTGGGGTTACAGCTCTGCAGAGGGTCTGTGATGCTCACCGCGCCCCAGATCTCTCTGCTCTGCTGGCGTCCCCTGCTTGGAGAAGGCCTCAGCCATCCGCCGCTCCCATCAGTCACGCTCCGGCATTGGAGGAAGGGAGGCTGCTGTCACCTTGTCCCTTGGTGGAGGCAGCTGAATGGTCAGTGTCCTCTTGGACCCTCTCAAGCAGCATTGAGGTTTGAACAGTGACTCAGCTGAGGTGTAGGACGTGTGTCTTGACCAATGATGGCAGAGGACATTTTTTTTTTTTTTTTTTTGCGGTACTAGGGCTTGAACTTAGGGCCTAGACCTTGAGCCTCTCCACCAGCCCCTTTTATTGTGAAGGGTTTTTTGAGATAGGGTCTCGTGGAACTATTTGCCAGGGCTGAGCTTCGAACCACGATCTTCCTGATCTCTGCCTCTTGAGTAGCTAGGATTACAGGTGTGAGCCACCGGCTCCCAGGCATTAGGGACATTTTGAAAAACGTACTCAATGTTACAGTGAAGTATTTAGAAAAGGAGAAGAGTTCATATTGTTCTCCTAATGGTCAGTAAAAGAGAGGCTGACGTTCCTGAGGACCAAACAACGGTGTGAGGGGCGCTGGCCTGGAGTCAGAGCTGGCCAGCTCGTCACACTTCGTGATCCTCACGTGAGTGCCAGAGCCAGGGCAAAGTGAAGGGTGGTCTTGGTGGCCATTGGTCTTCGGGAATGGGACGGAGCCTTTGTGAGGCCTGAGCTGATTGCAGGATTGAGGCTGTGCGTGTGGAGTGGTGGCAAGTGCGGGCTGCCTGCCCTGAGGGAGGACTGTGGCTCTGCTGTCCTCTGCCGGAAGCAGCTGGGACCTCGTGACTCCTTGCCTGCTTGGTGTCCCTGCTTGGTTATCTCCCTCTGCCCCTTGGGGACGTGGTGTGTCAAGAAATGATTGTTTTCTACACAAGGGCCCCATTTTAGGGTTGGGGGATGGCTTGCTGTGACTGCTCAGGGTACAAAGATGGAGGAAGTACGGAAGTCAGAGTGAGGGCTGCGGAGATGACAGGGAGGACTGCTCTCTGCGTGGGAGAAGCTGCCCTGGGCTCCTCTCAAGAGAGCTGGGGGAGCCTGCATCCCAACATCCGCCAGCTTTGCTGGGAGCCCCTCCCCAGGATGTGCCAGAAAAGAAAACAGAAGTGGTCCTCTGCCATCTCTGTCCCCAGGGCAGCCCAGAGGCCTCACTGAGCCCCAGGCTGGCCTGCTCTTCACAGCCCGACTTCTGACAGACAAGGCCGTCAGAGCTCCCGTCTGGCCTGACAGGCCTTCTGGCCGTCCCTGTGAAGAGCGTGTTTTCGTCACAACCGCGTCTGCCCAGCCTGAGGAAGCAGCAGCACCACAGACGGTGCTGCTCTTGGTTTTGTCTGCTGACTTGTTCTGGTTTCCTCGTTCTGGTCCATCAAGTGTGCTTTGGGATTAGTTTGCTTTACATTTTCCTTAGTTCTTAAGGCTTAGGTCTTTGGTTTTTGAGGCACTGTACACCCCAAATCAAACTCTTCTTTTTGTTCTGTGTGTTTCAAACTGCATCCTCCTATGTAGCCAGGCTGGTGTTGAACTCACAATCTTCCTGCCTCAACCTCCCAACAGCTGGGATTACACGCGTGTGCCATCACGCCTGACCTGCTTCCTTATTCTGTTTTGTTATGGCCAGTTCTGACAGGGTTTTCTGCCAGGCCCCTGGGCCTGGGTCAACTCCTGAGTCACAGAGGTGAACTTCCGGGGTCAGCACCCCTTCCCCTATCTGGGCTTCCTGTTTCCTATTTGTAGAACAAGGGCACAGGTTGGCCCCACGCTTGGCTCCTCCCAGGGTTCGTGGCTTTCTCCCGAGTGATTCAGCTTGGCTGTGTCACTGGCCCTTTCCTGAGGATGTGAGGTTCGATTCTTCTCCCAAGTCCAGTGTGTGCTGGGCTGTGGGTGACAGGCCAGGCGCTCACTGCTAACCCCCCCAGGCCAGCTGGAAGTGATCTTGGACCGCCGGCTGATGCAGGATGACAACCGGGGCCTGGGCCAAGGACTCAAGGACAACAAGATGACCTGCAACCACTTCCGCCTCCTGCTGGAACGGCGAACCATGGGCAGTGAGGTAAATCTGGGCCTAGCACCCAGGAAGCCAGAGCAAGCTTGGCCTGGGGTGGCCCTCGGATTCCAGTCCAGGACTCAAGGAGTCTAGGTGGAGGAGGGCAAGGGAAGGACAGAGTGGGCCTTGATTCCTGGGTTGCAGCAGGAGGACGTCTGCCAGTTTTCTAAGCCATCTCACGCACCGACACCCTCGCCCAGCATGCTACCTGCCACCTGTGTCCCTGTCATGTTCATCCCCCTCCTTCCTCTGCGCTGCCTCATCTTCCCTCCCCACGCCAGCACTTCCTGACCCTCAACTCCAACCCCGCTATCTCATGGCTTTCTTTGCCCCCACTAGCCTGGCTTTTTCTCCAAACTGAGAGCCATGTTTAGGGGCTTCTTTCCCAGAAGCAGGAGCTGGAACGGAGAGGTAGGGGCAGCGCTGGGACCGGTCACTCGTGTGAGCAGGTGCGCTGTCCTGGCAGCCTGCTGCCCGGTGTCCCCCGGCTGAGCCCAGCCACTCACTCGCTCCTCACGTAGGAGCTGAGAGGGACACAGGTGTGTGCGCGGTGCTAGTGGAGGTGGGGTGTGGACAGGGACAGCGTGGAAGTGACCGTGTCCTACTCATCCCGGAGCGGAGGAGGTCAAGGGCAGCTTGCGGAGCAGGCGTCAGCCACGCTTGGCTTTGATGGATGAGATGAGACTTAAGTGGGAACCAGGGCGGGGAGGCAGGAAAGCATGAGCTCACTCTGCAGACTGCAGCAGCCTGGCTGCCTCACTGTGGCTATTTAAATTAATTAAAACGAACTACGGGTCTTTACTTTCATCTCCTGCACAAGGAGCAGGAACTTTTTCTTCCCTTTTTCTTCATTTCTCCCCACTTTTATCCTGTTATACTAAATTCTATTGAGGTTCTTTTTTTTTTTTTTTTTTTTTGGTAGTTCCGGGACTTGAACTCAGGGCCTGGAGCTTGCTAGGCAGGTGTTCTACCACTTGATCCACTCCGCCAGCCCAGGTTATATTAAATTCTTTTCCTAATAAACTTTACTACTGCTGAGCACTGGTGGCTCACACCTGTAATCCTAGTTACTCAGGAGGCAGAGATCAGGAAGATTGTGCGGCCTGGGAAATAGTTCACAAGACCCTATCTCAAAAAAAAACCAACACAAAAAGGGTTGGTGGAGTGGCTCAAGTGGTAGAGTGCCTGCCTAGCAAGTGTGAGGCCCTGAGTTCAAATCCCAGTACCACAAAAACCAAATAAAATAAAACACACAAATAACTACTTTTAGCCTGGTGCCAGTGGCTCTTGCCTATAATCCTGGCTACTCAAGAGGCAGAGATCAGGAGGATCCAGGTTTGAAGTCAGCCTGAGCAAACAGTTCTACAAGACCCTATCTCTAAAAAAACCTTCACAAAAAAGGCCTGGTGCAGTGGGTCAAGGTGTAGGCCCTGAGTTCAAACTACAGTATTGCAAAAAAAAAAAAAAAAAAAAAAACCCAAAACCTAGTATTGCCAAAATAATTAAATTCATTTTTACTAAAAAAAAAAAATAATAAAATAATTCATTTTTTTCATTCATACTGGCCACATTTCCAGTCCTTGGCAGCCCCAAGTGACTGGTGGCTACTGAGTTAAGGCAGTGTAGACACAGTGAATTCCTGTTACGACAGAAAGTTCTGCAGGCCCTGCTGGGCTACACGTGGTGGAAGCTCAGGGTACCCTGCAGAGGCCTCGGATGCCTGAGCACAGCCTGGAGTTTATCCTAGAGGCCAAGGAAGGACCCGAGCAGGGAGAGACCCTGTCAGGACTCTGCTCTTAACATGTCTCTCCAACTGCAGGGAGCAGGGAGGCTCTGTGGGAAGGGAGACGAGGCAGGGGTGATGATTTAAAGGCTGCTCAAGCAGGAAGCCTTGGTGGCTTGAACTTGAACCAAACCATGGGCAGGAGAAAGGAGCTGGAGAACCTGAGGTCACCGCAGAGGTGGGAGGGTGGAAGGGCACTCGGCCTGCCTGGGCCTGGACCTCAGGTAGGGGGAAGTGAGACTCTGGGCCGTGGGGAGGAGGGCTGACCAGGGACAGAAATGTGCACATAGAGAAGCAGTGGCTTTGGAGGGAAGGCCCCCACAGGCCTGTGAGCATGGCGTCCTGTCCCCAGTCAGCAGGGCCGCATGGACCATGGGCATCAGGTTGGTTCTGTGAATGTGGCGTCACACTGGGCACCACAGGGTGACTCAGAGCAGTTTGCACAGAAGCCTGTCCTCCAGAGGGAAGCATATGCCTGTTTGCCTTCCATTCCGCTCCCTGCTCTGCGGGTCTGTCTGTGATGAGGTGTTGCTCATGATCACATTAGGAAGCCAAAAAAAAAAAAAAAAATCTAAAAGTGGAGAAGAAATGGCAGAGCTGGGTGTGGTGGTACACACTTATAATCCCAGCACTCAGGAGGCTGAAGCAGGAGAATCAAGAGTTTGGGGCCAACCTGGGCTTCATAGTGAGAACTTGTCCTAGAGAGGGAGCGGGAGAGGGAGAGGGAGAGAGAGAGAGAGAGAGGGAGAGGGAGAGGGAAGAACGGCTAGTAAACAGCCCTCTGAGTTGGGTGTGAGGGTTAGAGATGAGGCCTGGTATCTGGGAAGCTCGCAGGAACTTGTTTTGTACACTTACCCTGCCTCGCCTTCAGAGACCCCTCATCCTGGCTCTGCAGCCTCACCCACGTCTCCCGCCCAACTTGCAGGCCCCAGGTGACCGCTCTACCAGCTACCCGTCGCTCCTCAGCCACCTGACCTCCATGTACCTGAACACGCCGCCACTGGCCCTGCCTGTAGCCAAGACGCGGCTCCCAGGCCCCGATCTGCGCTCCTTTCACCCTTTGGCTTCCGCTCTGCCCTGTGACTTCCACCTGCTCAACCTGCGGACGCTTCCGGCCGAGGTGAGCGTCACAGTCACAGACTCTGAGCCCCTCCACCCAGATGCTGACCCCACCACCGCCACCACCCCTGCCTGTCCCAGCCCTGTGTCCTGGGCAGGGCTGCTGTTGCCTCTGGGCTGTGTAGCACCCACCGCTCCTGTCCCCTGTCCCGTCCTAGGAGGACCTGTCACCCTCAGCAGACACGGCGCTCATCTTACACCGCAAGGGTTTTGACTGCGGCCTCCAGGCCAAGAACTTGGGCTTCAACTGCACCACGAGCCAAGGCAAGGTGAGCAGCGCCCAGGTGTGGGAGGCAGAGCCCCCCCCCGCTGAGCGGAGGGCCACGCTGAGCCCAGAGGGACAAGAGCCAGAGCTTGGAGGAGGGACTGGACTGGGCTTGGCGGCTGGATGGGAGGAGAAAGTGTCACCCCGAGGCTCTCTGGAGAGAAAGGGGCAGTGTTTTCAGTTACTGAGGCCTGGAGGGGCCATTTCCAGATAAGACAGAGCTGGAGAACACAGGTTCCCCGAGGCAAGACCTGTGTTGAGCAAAGTGGAAAACACCAGAAATAAAAAACTCAAAACCTGCCATGCTGCCCCTGACAGCACCACTCCTGGTATCAGCTGTCGCTAATAAAGGATCCTCTCTGTCACGCCAGGTCCTTTGCAGGGGGACCAGTGATTCAGAAGTGAGCCAAGACATGGTCCCTGTCCTCTACAGCCTCATAGGGTGGAGTGACAATTCCCACCCTGAGATGCCTGAGTGCATCTCGGTGGTGCTGGGGATCGA
This sequence comes from Castor canadensis, assembly GCF_047511655.1. Classification (NCBI taxonomy): domain Eukaryota; kingdom Metazoa; phylum Chordata; class Mammalia; order Rodentia; family Castoridae; genus Castor; species Castor canadensis. The sequence goes on along the minus strand of NC_133404.1, from coordinate 42,041,876 downwards.
ACCCAGGGCCTTGCCCCTGAGCCGCACCCCCTCCCTGCCTCCCTCCCACTCTCCTATCAGATTCTTGAAAGGAGGCTGCAAGTTCTATGGATGAAGCGCCACAGTCCCCAGCACAGCCCGCGTCTCTGTCTCCTCCACAGGTAGCCCTGGGAAGCCTTTTCCATGGCCTGGATATACTGTTTCTGCAGCCGACCTCTTTGACGCTCCTGTACCCCCTGGCCTCCCCCGCCAACAGCACTGACATCTATTTGGAGCCCATGGAGATTGCTACCTTCCGCCTCCGCCTGGGTTAGGGCCTCACGTGGCCTGAAAAGAAAGTTCATCCACGAGTCTGCCTTTCTCTCACCTCTAAGATTGGGTTGGACAAGCCACACTGGGTATCCCGTCCTGATCTGCCGTTCAGACTGTGACAGACTGGGCTCTGCCCTCATTTTCTGTTTATTGTTGCTTCTTTGTTTGGGGCAAGCCACTCGCCCAGTGGTGGGCTGGTAGGGCAGATGCTGGTAAGAAGAGAGAGAGGAGGTCCTGGGTCACAGTGGCCAGTGCCAAACCCTGCTCTGGGTTGTGAGCAGCCGCCCAGCTGGGCACGGCTCAGACACTTATCCTTTCCCCAGAATGGGATATAGGAGGAGTGGGGCAGACAGAAGAGGTCAGGAAGGCCAGGTGAGTAAGGCCCCAGTGCCAGGTAACTGAGGGTAAGAGCTGGCTCTAGGGGAGCCCTGTGGCGATGTGAAGTCCACGTGTCCTGGTGTGAGGAGCGGGATCCGTGATTCTGTGGGAGAAAGGTTGTGGGGTTGAACAGTAGAAGGAACCCCAGTTTCTCCTGTGCTGGCTCCATTCTTAGGTACCACTGGGCCTGCATGCCTGGCAGAAAGGAATTGCTAGACACCGTTGTGGCCAGAGGTCATAAGACGCTTCAGGCACCAAAACCCCCATTTCAAACCAGGCACTTGGTCTGCATATTGATTTGCAGGGTGGTGGCAAAGGTGTGAGGGGCTCCATCCTACCTGACCCCTCTTTGTCCCTTTATCCTATGCACCATTGTTCCCATGAGCTCCCTGCTGTCATGGGGGGATTGGTCCTGGCAGACTTCCTTTCCCTGGAAAGAAAGCATGGGGCACTTGAAAAGGCTTTGGCTGTGTCTCCAGTCAGGCCTCAGAGCCTTCTCATGACATCTACACGCTGACTCGGTTCCTGGCATGCTGCACGACGGAGGTGTAGACTAAACTAGGGGGCACTAGGGCAAACAAGAGCTTTCATTTCAGCTTTGATTCATAGAGAAAAAATTATAATACACTATAGATGCTGAAAAGGTAAAACTTGGTAACTTTTAAAACCCATCCGTTATTAAACACTCTTAGTAAGTTAAGAGTACACAGAAACCTCCTAATCCAGTGGTCTCCATCAGAAACAGACAGTTAAGGCTGGGTGGTAGAGCACCTATCTAACAAGCACGAGGCCCTGAGTTCAAATCACAGTACCACCAAAAAAAAAAAAAAAAAAGTCAAACACCACAAGCGTTCCCGAAAGGGTTAGAAGCTAGCCAAAAGCACACTTATTTAGCAGTGTCCTGGCCCTAGGATAAGGCAGATGAGGGGGGAATTATAACCGACATTATTTGTACACAGTAAAGCTGCCTCCCACGGGATACCGGAGGCTCACGCCGAGCTACTCAGGAGGCAGAGATCAGGAGGATCGAGTTCAAAGCCAGCCCAGGTAAATAGTTCTCGAGTCCCTATCGTGAAAAAAATCCATCACAACAAAAAAAAAGGACTGGCAGCCTGGCTCAGGTGGTAGAGCACCTGCTTAGCAAGCGTGAGGCCTCTGAATTCCAACCATAGTACAACCAAAAAAAAAAAAAAAAAAAAGCTGCTTCCTTGTGAAGTCTAAGAAATGAACTGAAAATCCAGAAGGCATCCTGTGAGCTGCCCCAGTTGCTATACGTGTGCCTGTAAGGATTTTGGTCCTCCCCACATAGCCCGTGCATTCAATTTCATTCCAGTGAGATTGGGTACTTTTTAGAATTCAGCAGGTTCTGAAGCTCGTTTGTAAGTAAAGGCGTGGGAGCACCAAGACAGTGCTGAGTGGTGATGCTGGTGAGCTGGGTGGCAGTGCCATCATGGCGAAAGGCACTCGTCCTACCAGATATCCCAGAGAGCCTTGGACTGTCCTATTAGCGTGAGCTCAGTCAGTGTGACAGACAGACCTGGTCGGACACACTAGTGGGACAACATGGAGGGTCCAGAAACACCCAGGTACATGCGACTTTAGTATATGGTAAGAAGCATCTGAGGTGGACAAAGGATGGATTATTTAATAAACAGCACCCTGAGACAGCTAGCTATTTATCAGACGTAGGACTCTACCTCAATGTCCACAGAAACTAGTTCTAGAGGGGAAAAGAAACAATCACTCAAAAATATTTTTATACTTCTGATGTGGGAAGGTCTTTTCTAAACATAGCATGAAACCCAAAAGACATAAGGGAAAAAAATAAGCAGGTTTTACCAAAAAAAAAACCAAAACAAAAAAACTGAAGGTTTCTTGGCTGTAGGTTACGTCACAGGTAAAACACAAATGTCAGGGTTGGAGATGTGGCTCAAGTGGTAGCTTGCCTAGCAGGTGCAAGGCCCTGAGTTCAAACCCCAGTGCCACCTAAAAAGAAAAGGCTATAAATGTCAGATGTAGGAGAAAATAATCTCTTTAAGAGAAGAGTTCATGTTGGGGTTCTCAGAGAAAGTCACTGAGGTCTTTGAAGCAGCCACCTGAAGACGCAATGTGACAGGGCTAAGTTCTTACAGGTCCTCCAGAGTCTAAGCCAGCATCAGGACACAGTTCATGGGACCCTGTTCACACCATGGTGGGAGAAATAAAGGTGACTGACACTGAGTGCTTTGCATAGTGCCTGGGGATGGGGGCTTCAGAGTGTGAGCTGTAATCCTTCGAGGAAAAGGTGCTAAGCAAATGCGCGCCAGCAGGTGTCATTAGAATATGATTTGTAACCAAGTGATAGAGCCTGTGAACACCTAGGGAACTAACAGAATAAAGGATATTATCTCTGGAGGTCTTACGTGTACTATAAAATTACTCATTTGACAAGAGCCCCAAATGGGAGGGGAGGCTCACACCTGTAATCCTAGCTACTCAGGAGGCAGAGATCAGGAGGAGCCAGGTTAAAAGCCAGTCTGGACAAATAGGTCATGAGACCCTATCTCGAAAAACCCATCACAAAAAAGTATTAGTGAGGTGGCTCAAAAAGAAAAGAACTCCAGCTGGCAGAGTGGCTCAAGTGGTAGAGCACCTGCCTGGCAAGCATGAGGCTGTGAGTTCAAACCCCGGTACTGCAAAAAAAAAAAAAAAAAATTAGGGTTCTGCCTTGCAGAGTGATCCAGGTCAAGACGGCACTAGGATATGGCTTTCCTGGGGACATGGACACCTGGGCAGAGAGCCACATCTCAAACCTGAATGTGGCCTACTTACCTTGTTCTCTGTCACTGTGCTTAATAAAAAGACCCTTCTGAAACCAGGCAGTTGGGCACTCCTGTAGTTCTAGCTTTTCAAGAGATTGAGGCATGAGGGTTGCTTAAGTCCAGGAATTCAGACCCATCTAGCAACAAAAACACACGCTGGGTGTTAAACCACCACCACCACCACCAAAAAAGACGGCTGGGGGTAGGGCTGAATTGGCAGGGCACCTGCCTAGCAAGCTTGAGGCAAATCCCCAGTATCATCAAAAACAAACACAGGGGAGAAAAATCAATCCGTCTAGGGTAGTAGGAAAGAAGCTTACTTGTGTCCAAAACAGAGATCTGTGAACAAAATCTTCATTCTTCCCTAACAAAAATGCGTTCAAGGGACAATTCTTATAGATGTTAGGAGAGACCAAACCCTTCCCAACAAACTTCAAGATTCAGATCAGCTCGTGGTGCACACCTGTAATCCTAGCTACTCAGGAGGCAGCGATCGGGAGGATCAATGTCCAAATCCCCCTGCAAACAATTCACTAGACCCTTTCTAAAAAAAAAAATCACACAAAAAAAGGGCTGGCAGTGGCTCAAGGTGTAGGCCCTGAGTTCAAACCCTAGCACCACAAAAAAAAAAAAAAATTCAGCTCATAAGCTCAGCACCAGTGGCTCACGCCTGTAATCCTAGCTATTCAGGAGGCAGAGATTAGGAGGATCCTGGTTTGAAGCCAGCCCAGGCAAATAGTTTTCAAGACCCTAACTTGAAAATATGCAATAAAAGAAGGGCTGGCAGAGTGGCTCCGGGGTAGAGCACCTGCTAGCAAGTGTGAAGCCCTTGAGTTCAAACCCCAGTGCCATAAGGAAAAAAAAATTCAGAGCATAGCAGTTGCCAGGACCAGCTGGGTCTGCAGAGAGCATCTATTTTGGCTCCTAACTCCAGACTTCCCTTGTTAACAATAAACCTAACCTGAAGGTGAATTCTATGTCATTAGGGTAGCTAGGCACAGGAAGCCTTCGTGAGGCTGGAGAGGGGGACTCCTGAGGATTTGGAGTGTGACAGGATTGAAGGTCAGAGATACATTGAAGGCATTGGATGAGAGGGTCCCTTGGTGGGGGAGGAAACACTGGGTTTCCTCACAAGGAAGGAAACCATACTGCTATGGTCCCTCCAGAATTCATGTGCAGTAACTGCCAGTGCAATAGTAAGAGGTGCCTGGAGAAGTGAGTAAAGTCATAGGGCTTCTCCCAGTGAGCGTGACTAAGGCCCTTCCCCTACAATGGAATATTTTGGCATCCGTAAAAAGGAAGGAAATTCTGACTCAAGCCACAGTATGGATGGATCACGAGGACGTATGCCAAGTTAAACCAACCAATCACAAGAGGACAACTACGATTTGCTTCCACTGTTTGCATACTGTAGTCAGATTCCTACACAGTGGAGGACTGACTGCTGGGAGGTGGGGCAGGGAGAAGGGGGACTAAGAGGTGGACGGGATGATGGTTGTAGCAGTGTGACTGTGCTTAACACCACTTACTGTACGTTACTGTACTGTAATGTCTAAGGTGGTATATTTTTTTGGGGGAAGGGTACTGGGGTTTGAACTCAGGGCTTGTAACTTGAGCCACTCCACCAGCCCTTTTTTGTGTGTTAGGTATTTTCAAGATAGATCTCATGAACTACTTCCCTGGGTTGGCTTTGAACCATGATCTTCCTGATCTCTGCCTCCTGAGTAGCTGGGATTACAGATGGGAGCCACTGGAGCCTGGTGGTGGGAGATTTCAAGTACATTTAACCATTACTTAAAATTTTTTATAGGGAGCTGGAAAATAGCTCAGTGGTAAGAGTACATGGGTTCAATCCTCAGCACACACGTGCACACACATACACAAACAGAAACAAGAAACAAAACCTTTTCCAGGGTGTCGTGGTACACAGCTGTAGTCTTGTTACTGCTTAGTTTTTTTTTTTTTTTTTTGCAGCACTGGGCACTGGGGTTTGAACTCAGGATCTCATGCTTGCTAGGCAGGTGCTCCACCACTTGGGCCACTCCAGCAGGAGAATCTCTTGAGGCCAAGAATTGGAGGTAAGCCTATCGGATTATGACAAACAACAGATGAGGTAACACATGAAAAGGTTTTATGAGACATCTTGAGATGATCTTCATCTCTGCCTGCTCAAGGTACAGAGAGAGCCTGGTGTGGTGCACAGGTCTGCAATCTCAGCCAGCACTCTGCAGGTTGAGGAAGGGGGATCAAGAGTTGCAGGGCAGCTTGGGTTCCACAGCAAGACCCTGTTTCAAAAACCAAAAAAGAAAAAAAATTAAAGGTAGTGAGGTGTTTGTTAAGTGTCCTATAACTTTGCATTTTAATGTTTAAACTTCATTCACTGAACCACTGCAGACGTAATTTAAAACTTTGGCTGATATATATATATATATATTTAGGGGTAGTGGAGTTAGTGTGTTAGGTAGGTGCTCTACCACGTGAGCCACACCTTCAGTCCATTTTACTCTGGTTATTTTGGAGATGGGGTCTCAAGAACTGTTTGCCCAGGCTGGCCTCAAACCGGGAACCTCCAGATTTCTGCTTCCCAAGTAGCTGGTATTGCAGGCAACAGCCACCGCCACCCAGCTAGGCTGATATTTTTTAAGTGTAAGGAAGTTTAAAAAAAAAAAAAAAAAATCTTGTAATCGCACTTCCACAAACTGATTTTTTTTTTTCCCCCAAAGGATGGGGTCTGGCTAGAGGTGTACCTCACGTGGTAGAGTGCCTGCTTTGCTAGCGTGAGGTCCTAAATTCAAACACCAGTGCCACCGAAAATAAATAATAAAAGGACAGAGTTTTGCTGTACAGCCCAGGCTGGCCTTGAACCTGCAATCCTCCTGCCTCTGCCTCCTGTGTACTGGGATTACGGCCATGCCACACCATGCCCGGCACAACACTGATGTTTAAAAAAATGAAAACCAGAACGGCCGGCGCATGCCATGCTCTGCAGTAAGGGGTTCACAATGACCGCAGCTCGTCCCTTTAATCTGAAACTCGAGTTCTTGCACAGTCAGCTTTTCGTTGCCCTTCACCCGCCCCCGCATAGGACGGGCCCTTCACTTGGGCAAACAGCCATCGTGGTCCACCATGAGGCGGCCTTCACCTTAACATGTCCTCTTCTCCCCAAGATGGCTTTCCAACGAGGTTGCAAAAGCCCCAACTCCGCCACCAACGCTCCCTGCCGTGGACTTCCACCGTCCCGGGCCCCGCCCACCAGCGCCCGCGGGCGGGGCCTCCGGAGCCACTTCCGGCGTGCCCGGAAGTTCCTGCTGCTTAGCAACCGCAAATCTCGCAGGGCTAAAGCGGGCTGCGGAATCACCGAGCTCCTGCTGCTGCTGTTTGGGGACTAGGAGACCCAAGGTCCCCCATCGGCCATGTCATCTTGTGGGGGCGGGGGGGTGTCCCTCCAGGGACCGGTCAGGAGCGGTGGCTCTGCTTTCCAATACATCTGTCATCTCTTCCAACTCTGTTAAGGGAACCGTTTCTTGAGCGCCCACGTGTCAGGCTCCCTCGCCGTGATAATCACACACCCATCTCACTGATCAGGAAGGGGTTGAGGCCCGCAATCTGAGGGCTGATGCGGGAGGCTCACAGTTGGAAGCAAGCATCCCGCATACCGGTCCCATACCCAGGAGGCCGGGGAAGGAGGGGCAGCAACAACTGGAACCTGTGCCCCAAATTCTTTATTTTCCATACGACTTAAAAGCCAGTGTTTATACAAGCCCAAGTCCCTGAGGGGCCAGACGGCACCCCCATGCACAATAGCAAACACATCCAAATCTTGAAAAAGGGCTTTGGCTGGAGGTACATCTGAACCCCACAACCAGGGCTCTCAGTTGAGTTGGTGAGACACCCAGAGTGAGAAAATGAAGGAGCTTTTTAGCCTGCTATCTGGGCCCAGTGAAGGAGGGAGGGCGATGGGGAGGCACTGAAAAGCGGGAGTAAGAACTGGATCTGGCTGGGCCAGGTGGACTCTGTGCCACCGGGTGGCTCCTGGCACTGCTCAGAGTGTCAGTCCCCGCTCCTTGAACAGCTGCTTCAGTGCCTCTTCCAGTCGCTGGTTTGTTCCCTGAAGCCCCTTTACCACCTGCACTGCCCACTCGAAGTATTCCTGGACTCGATGTTCGGACCATCCTGCAGAACAGTGGACAGAAACCTGCTCGTGTGATGTCACGGCCAGTGCCTGCTTCCTGGAGGGCTTGGTGCAGGGGCTTGGGATGAGCTCATGATGGAATTACCCCCCGTCCTGACTGCTTCCCCCTGGCCCCTTTATTGTCTGACAACCTGATGAAAGACCAACCTGGTACAGGTGGTTTGGGGGAATTAAGAACACCTAGGTTTGTTTTCTTTGACCAACCTGTGTTTTCAAAGGGGGACCATCCCTCCCCTTTCCCTCGGACCAGGTGTGGGGGTGGGGGTGCGTACCCTCGGGGGTGCAGCGGTTCAGATCCCGCAGATTGTACAGCTTGTCTGCCAGTTTCACCAGCTTGGCCCCTGGGCTGCTGTGGGGCGCCTGCTCCACCTGTTGCCGCTTTCTCTCCAACTTGGGCAGAGTCTTGTCATCTGTTACCTCCTCCACCAGGCGCCGCACCTGTGCCCCAAAGTGCAGCTCCACCTCATCCAGGGTGGCGTCTGTGTCTTCCACTGTGTCATGGAGCAGGGCAGCCTGGGGACAGGTTCCCATTCAGCACTGGGAATTCAGCCCAGGGATACCCACTGTTGAATGGGAGCCGGGATCTCCAGCCCAGCTCCTGGCAGAGAAGGGTAAAGTTACCTGTAACACTGCAATGTCAGTGACGCCCGCCTCGTGGGTCAGGATCCGAGCCACACCTGGCGGGCGGGGCGGGGGGGGGGTGCAAAGCAGAAGTCAGACCAGAGGGATCCCCAGTGCTGTGTGGGTTTGGAGAGCTAGATGTGGTCCTTACTGGGGTGGGTGACCTTGGGAAGTCCTTCACCCTTTTGGGGGTGTCATGGCTACTGCCTCAGGTGGTCGTGAGACTTAAACGCATACTGCACGGAACAGGAGTTGCCTGGGACAAAGTGAGTGCTCCATACTCTTGGGATTTCCTGCCCGGTCCCCCCACCCCCACCCCGCAGGAGCCGCGAGGATTGCTCCCTAGCCTGCGCGCCCACCGATGGGGTGGTTAATGTAGGGGGTCCCTTCGGGGTCCTTCCGTCGCTGCTGTCGGTGCTTGCGAGCCGCGAAGTCAGCGGCTTCCAGCAGCTGCGCTACCTCCGAGCCCATCGCGCGGGTGGCGCTGGGGACGTCGGCCGACGGGGCGGGACCAAGCGGCTACAGCGCCCCCTGGCGCTCTGGAGGCCTGGGAGATTGCGGCGACCCTAATTTTAGCAAGCTGCACTTAGACTTCCTGTAGGGGCTGAGAACAAGGTGTAAGAAAGCTGCATGCCTGGTTCAGTGGGTTCTGCTTGGGGGAGGAGGGATGGTTGTAGGAGAGACCCTGCCTGGCTGGCTCTTTGGGAGCCCAGAGTTTGCTGAGTGCAGGGCTGGAAGGCACAGGAGACCCGGGACCAAGGAGAAAGAATTCACCCAGCCTCAGAGTCAGAGACAGCTCCTCCCAGGTGGAAAGGCGATCTTGAAGCCTTTCAAAGTGCAGTGGAAAATTTCAAAGTGCTCCAAACATGGTTTTCCCTACAGGGATGGGCCCTGTTACTATGGGCACCAGAGCCTCACTTTCGGGAGGACCCAACCTTCTGGAAAATTGGATCCTAAACTGGGAGCCCTCGCCTAACTTCTTCAGATTTATATATTCCCAGGCAGCTGTGATTCTGCAGACTCTCCGTGCAGGGACATTTTCTTTTTTCTTCCATTTTTCAGTACTGGGGTTTGGAACTTGCTAGGCAAGCTGTCTACCGCTTGAGCCATGACCCAGGCCTTTTTTACTTATTTTTCAGACAGGGTTTCGTGGGGTTTCCCCCCAGGCTGGCCTCAGACCAAAATCCTCCCACTTATGCCTCCCATGTAGCTGGGATTGTAGACTCACACCCCCCACATCTGGTTTGATGTTGAGATGGAGGTTTCACTAACTTTTTCCCCCTGGGCTGCTCTCAAACCATAACCCTCTGGATCTCAATTTCCCAAGTAACTGGGATTACAGGCATGCACCCCCATGCCCAGCCTTGCTTTGGTTTCTTTAACCCTGAAGCAGAGCTCCTGCTTCAGTCCCAAGACACCTGCTGTGGGCCCCTGGGGTGATAAATCTTGTCCCTGCTGTTTTAGGAACATGATATTGTCTGGCCTGGGTAGGAGCTGGAATAACACTTAACTCTGCTGGCCCCGAGCCTTCTGGAGAAATCCTGTCTTAGGCACAACAACTATAAAGTATGAGTGATAAGAGAGAACTGAATCCCCCCCAAAGGCATCCCTGGGAGATGGAGTTAGCCAGTTACTCATTATACTCCAATCAGACAGGTGACTTTTGTGTTTCGGCTGGTAGCTGTGGAGATGAGGCTCAGGGGGAAAGCTAACGAAAGAGCTTTTCCTTGCTTTTCAGCGAGGCTCGGAGGTTGCCACGCTGCACTGGTTAGTGAAGGAAGCCCCACAGACAGAACTGAGGTCTCTGGGGCTTGATATTTTAGGGCCAGGATTCGCAGGGCTCTGTGGCAGTGTAGAAGTTGGAGAGTGAGTAGAGAGAAACGCATTAGGCTCTAAATGCTGTGTTCTTCAGGACAACGCCTCAGCTTCTTTTTCATTCTTCATTTCCTACTCCACTCCTCTGAGCCCTTCCCCGTCTGCTCAGAAACCTGAGGCATTCTGGGGCCACAGGCCCTGCATTTTCCAGTCGGAGGTAGGAACTCAGTCTCTTTCATCTGGAAGCCTGTGATAGATGAGTTTCTGGTTTGTGTTAATGGTGCCTGAGGCCTTGGGGGTTTGATGTTTCATTCCATTCTGTCTGTAGCATGGCTTAGAAAGACAGATGCTGGGATTCCTAGGACCAAGGCGGAGGCGGAAGTGATCTCTCATGGGTTTCCAGAAGAAGAGGCCCAGCCCCTTGCTGACAGGCCTGGTGCTGGGGTCACTGCTGCTCCACAGCTGGGTTTGCCTTGCCCAGCCGACCTCTCTCTCAGGTGCTCTGCTGGTCCAGAAAAGGGTTGGGAGAGTCTGTTCTTCTGGAAGGGGTGGAGTGGGGTGTAGACAGACCCCTCCCGCTTGTCTCCAGACCCCAGGCCTCTCTCTTCAGCATTGGCCCACCACCCCCACTTGTGCCAGACCACTCAGGATGCTGATGGCCGCTACTACCCTGGTTTCTTCTGTCCTCGACTCTCTGATACTCCAGAGGAAGCCTACTGCTGCCACTTGCAGGCCGCGGGGGGCTTCTGCTGCACCCAGGCTGAATTTGAGGCCCTGTACCAAGTCAACCTGTCCTCCCTTCTGCCCCCACCCATTCTCAGGTGAGAACTCCAGCCCTGCAGCCACAGGACACTAATACGTGTTCCAGGTATGAGGCCCTGTTCCTAAATTCCTGGGTGGGAGGCTTGTAGCTTACAGATTAGTAGAGGGACAGACAGCAAACTGAAAATCACGTAAAGAGGAATACAAACAACTCTGTGAAGGCCAAGTTCAGGGGGCGTGAAAACAGGTAACGGGAGCCACTGTGCGTGTTGGGGGGTTGATAGCGTGTGGATGGTGTCAACACATAGAGGATCTAGTAGTCCGTGGGTTACATACTTTGTAGTAGGGAAGTTTAATTCTGAATCGGCCCATGGATGCTTTCACGGCACCTGTGAGCTCCATTTTTTGGGGGGGGGGGTGGAGGTGGGCCTGGGGCTTGAACTCAGGACATTGCGCTTGCAAAGCAGGCGCTCTACCGCTTGAGCCACACCTTCAGTCCAGAGCTCCAAAATCTGCATGCAAAATGTGTGCATGCAAGTCCGCATTTACCCAGGGAAGGGGTCCTGCACTTTCTCAGGGGTTCTCTGATACTCTCCCTCTCTCACAGGGGCCCAGGTCCGCTCCTAGCGCTGGGCCTCTACAGCCTGCTGCTGGTGGCGCTGATGACCGCCGACCTCGTGCACTTCTGCTGTGGTCGGAGCCGGAGCGCCAGCACAAACCCAAGCTGCAGCCGACACCAGCCTCCCTCGCGGTCCTCGGCTGCGCGCCCCCTGCTGGTCCCTGCTGGAATGCACTAGGCGCGCTGGGTGCTGCTCTGCGCCTGCGTAGTCCGGACGAGCGCCCCGCCCCCACCCCCGCCCTGCGCTTTTTATCCTTGGCCCCCCCCCCCAGTCCCGGGACTCGCGCGCCCTGTTCTTGGCCCCGCCCCCGCGCCCTTGGCTTGGCTCCGCCCCTGTCCTGATGACTCCCTTCTTGACTCCGCCCCTTCTCTGGCGCCACCTCTGACGCAGAAGGGGCGGGGCATCTTACGGCCACTTCCCGAGCCCTGCGCGGCCCTCGCCCCAGAGACTGCGCCTGCGCGAGCCCAGGAGGTCGGCTCTGGAATGACTGTGAGTGGTCCTGGGACCCCCGAACCCCGGCTCGCGGTCCCCGGGGTGCGTACTCATCTTCCCATGCCATCTCTCCTTCGCACCTGCCCTGACCACTCCCTGGCCTCCTCCTCCTCCTCCATTCTTAGCGCTCCATGGGACTCGCGCCGGACCCCTGCCCCTCCTCCTCGCTCCCCTGCTGTGCCCTGAGTCCACCCCCTTTCTCTCCCAGGCCAGCTCGGTGGAGCAGCTGCGGAAGGAGGGCAACGAGCTGTTCAAATGCGGAGACTACGAGGGCGCCCTGGCGGCCTACACCCAGGCCTTGGGTCTGGGAGCGACACCCCAGGACCAGGCCATTCTGCACCGGAACCGGGCCGCCTGTCACCTCAAGCTGGTGAGGGGGACAGGCTGCTCTTTCCCGAGCCTGCCTACCCAGGCTCCGGTTTGGCCATCTCGGCTTGCTGCTTGGGCATTCCCAGGCCATCCATGGTTGCGAGATGTCTTTGAGACTCAGGGTGGTGGGGGATCGGGTGGCTCTAGAGGACAAGTGTCCTTGACTGCTCGTTAGGGGCTGGAGAGGCAGGTGAGCATCCTCTTAGGCTTCTGACCCCTTTCTTGTAGGAAGATTATGACAAAGCAGAAACGGAGGCATCGAAAGGTAGGGGAACCAGGGCTGCATGTGGCTCTGTGGGGCTTCTGTGGGCAAAGGTCACTGCACCATCACCTTCTCCTCTGGCCCCTGGAACACATCTGCCTTCTTTCTTTCCCACTTCCTCGGGCATTTCCTTCTCTGCAGCTACCCTCACCTTTTCTGAGGCTGAAGTACCGGGCCCCACATCCGTCCCCCCACCTTCCTCTGGCCCTCCAGAATTTTCCCTCCTGCTCTTGCCTGGAGATGGTGGCCTCACGGTGCTGACAGAGCTCCTGTTTCTGCTCAGCCATTGAAAAGGACGGTGGGGATGTCAAAGCACTTTATCGCCGAAGCCAGGCCCTAGAGAAGCTGGGCCGCCTGGACCAGGCCGTCCTTGACCTGCAGAGATGTGTGAGCTTAGAGCCCAAGAACAAAGTTTTCCAGGAGGCCCTGCGGAACATCGGGGGCCAAATTCAGGAGAAGGTATGTGAGAGATGGAGAGATTGGGTCATTGTCCTGTGGGAAAGGGATCTGGATTAGGGGTGTAGGCAGTTACCCAGAGAAGAGCTACAGGTGGCAAATGGGCACAGGGTGATACTCAGCCTCGCCTGTGGTCAGAGAAAAGCAAATTGAAAGAACAGCTGGTACAGTTTGTGTTTTCCTTTTTTGGTGGTCTGTTTGCAAATGTAGAAGTTCGTACCCTTTATAAGGAGAGAAGCAGACACACACTTCAGTGGCGATGGGGGGTGTGCACTCTGGCATGACTGCTGGCGGAGGTATAAATTGGTACAGCTCCTTTTGAGTACACGTTAGTTAGAATTTTACATGAATGCATCCTGTGATCCAATGTGTTTACTTCTTGCCGTTTCCCCTAGAGAAACCTTGCTCATGGGCACAGGAGGGCATGTGTGTGTTTATTTCAGCCTTGCTCCTAGTAAGGAAAGCTTGGAATTTGCCTAGCCGCCTAGCACTGGGGGAAGGGCTCAATAAACTGGTGATGTCCTTACCACAGACTCCCCATGTTGTAGTGACTGAGACTAGGCAGATCCACCTGTAATCATGTGGAAAGTTCTGGCATTTGTTGAATGAAACAAGAAAAATGTAGGATAACTCTAGAATAACACACATAGGCAAGGACTCTACCACTGAGCTATATCCCCAGCCTAATAACACACAGCGTCGTAACATTTGTGTGAAAATGACCACCTGCATACACATCCCAAACAGTGCTATGGTTTTCCTGTGAGTATACCTGGTAAATACATGTAAATACAAGGAAAAGTATTTTAAAAGACAAACATCAAAATGGTAACATTGTGACTCTTGGGGGAGGAATGAGATGGGGGTGCTTTCCAAAAGAGACTTTTGTTTATCTGTCAGTATTTTTGTTTAATAAAAAGACATTAATTTAGAGCACATGCGTTTTTTGATTGATTTAGGAAAAAGAGAGGAAAGACCATGAGAGGGAAGGCTTGAATTAACTATATATATAATTTGTTGTTAAAAAGTTGACACAATGGGCCAGTCCCTGGCGGCTCACACCTGTAATCCTAGTTACTCAGGAGGATCAGGGTTCAAAGCCAACCTGGCAAATAGTTCTTGAGACCTTATCTCAAACATACCCGTCACATAAAAGGGCTGTTGGAGTGGCTCCAGGTGGTAAGAGCACCTGCCTAGCAAGCATGAGGACCTGAGTTCAAAGCTGACACAGTGGAAGCAAGGAATGCGATAGCAAATATGTCACTGAAAGGCTGAGACCTGGGAGGCAGGTAGTCTTCCTCTCCGTGTCAGCCCTGTTTGAATGGCTGCCACTGCCTAGAGTCCTGTCCTGTGTTGAGAAGGATTAGGAAGCAGGTCACTGACCATGCCTGCCATGGGCCTAAGGGGCAAAAAAGGAAGTGCTACATAGGCTAGGCTTGAGCCCATCTGTACCCTGGGGAGGAGACCAGTAGGCTTTGGATGATCTTGTTCACTCTGATCTTTTTTTTAATCTTTATTATTTTATTGACTTATTTACTGGTGGTGCTGGGGTTTAAACTGAAGGCCTCATGCTTGCTAGGCAGGTGCTCTCCCACCTGAGCAACTCCACCAGCGCCATGATTCTTTTTGTAAAATTGTCAAAAAGAATTCTGGAGTCAGCTGGGTGCTGGTGGCTCATGACTGTAACCTTAGCTACTTGGGAAGCTGAGATCAGAGGATCGCAGTTTTAGGCCAGCTCAGGCAAATAGTTCACCAGACCCCATCTCCAAAATAACTAAAGCAAAAATGCACTGGAGGTGTGGGTGAAGTGGTAGGGTGCCTGCTTTGCAACTGCAAATCCCTGAGTTCAAACCCCAGTTCCACCAAGGGGAAAAAAAAAAAAGAATTCTAGAGTCAAACAGGAACCTTCCAGCTTCCTGACACTTATGCTGTCACAATATAGATGGGTATCACAAGGAGTGGGTTTCCTTGTGGTCAACAGGATGCCTCCCTTTGAGAAAGGCACTACCTTTAATATCACTACTGGCCCTGCTGCCCAAGCAGGAAGTAGCTCAGAGAGGAAAACAGCTCCGGGAAGTTTTGGAGCTGCCTGGCAAGTCTCTTCCTGCCCCAGGTAGCTTGATGCTAGTCCTAAGCTCAGACATCCTCACTCTGCCTCCTAGAGGCAGGCCTCAGAGGAATCAGCTAGAACAAATAGGACATGTGATTTCTTTTGTGTTTTGTTGGCTTGTCACAGGTGCGATATATGTCCTCGACAGATGCCAAAGTGGAGCAGATGTTCCAGATCCTGTTGGACCCAGAAGAGAAAGGCACTGAGAAGAAGCAGAAGGTATAGACCTGGAAGGAGCCAGTGGGGGCTGAACTCCCACTAGAGCTGCCCATCTGTAGCCCGCTCCCTGCTCACCAGCATTGGCCTCAGTCCTGCTGGCCAGGTTTGCTGCATGATACTCCCCAGGTCGTGCATCCCCGAAAGGACCTGTCAGGGCTCAGGGCTTTAATGTGAACTGAGAAAAGGGAACCCGTGTTCACAGAGTACCTTATTGGCCAGCCTGGTGCCAGGAGCTGGGTGTACAAGATGACTGAAGCACTGTCCCTGCCCTTCAGGCCATGCTGGGGACTCAAGGCCATTTGCTGTAACCATCAGCCCTGACAGCAGGGTCTTCCTTGTCCTTGCAGAGAAGGGAGCGGAAGTTCGGAGTGGTTAAACTTACGTCTAATGCCTCAGCTGCTTAGCAGAAGCAGTAAGGTGCGGAGCTCAGGCCCGCTTGCCCTGCCCTGTGTGGTGTGTGCAGTGTTAGAACATGCTTCCTTCCACACAGGCCTCGCAGAACCTGGTGGTGCTGGCCCGGGAGGACGCGGGAGCTGAGAAGATCTTCCGAAGCAACGGGGTGCAGCTCTTGCAGCGCCTGCTCGACACTGGAGAGACGGACCTCATGCTGGCTGCCCTTCGCACGCTGGTCGGCATTTGCTCTGAGCACCAGTCACGGGTAGGTGGGCTCCAGTCCTCTTGTCCCTCTGTCCTCCTATCTGTCCCTGCATCCATCTACCCATCCACCCTGCTATGCATCTTTCCACTCCTTATCTTACTCCAAAAAGCATTTAGAGCAGAACATAGGAGAGAAGGGAGCTACTGCTAGAGAGGAAAAATCAGCATTGGCAGGACCAACATGAGTTGGGAGCAGAATGGGCCAGAAAGGGCAGAAACAGTCCTCTAGCACCTTGAGCACACTTTCCTGCAGCCGCTTCACACAAAGAAACGTGGTCACCGACTTACTCAGTGGTAAAAGCAAGCTTGCTGCCCAGAAAGAGCACCTGACTGGGCACAGTGGTTCATGCTTACAGTCTCACCTACTAAGGAGGCAAAGATCCGGAGGAACAAAGTTTGACCAGCTTGGGCAAAAAGTTAACAAGACCTCACCTTAACCAATGAAAACCTGGGTGTGGTGGGGCACCCCGTCATCCTAGCTATGCAGGACATGTAAATAGAAGGATCGTGGTCTAGACTGGCCCAGGCAAATCTTTAGACCCTATTCCAAAAATAAGGAAAGCAGAAAGGACTGGCCTCAAGTGGTAGAGGGCCTGCTCAACAAGAGGCCGTGAGTTCAAAACACCAATACTGCCAAGAAAAGGGGGTGGGGTGGTGGCATCTGTCTTCTTGTCCAAAGTTCAAACTTGCTTTTCCCGTGGAAACAGGTCCTCCCAGTAGGTGAATGGTTAGTGATGTCACCTGCAGCCTCTTTACCTTGGAGACAGTGGCCTAATAATAGGACTTGACCCTGACTTGATTTGCAGTATGGACTGTGCTGCCCCAGTGTGAATAATATAGCAAGAACAGTCCTGCTGCTAGATGCAGGGGGCTTATGCCTATAATCCTAGCTACTTGGGAGGCTAAGATCAGAAGGATTGCAGTTTGAGGCTAGCCCAGGCAGATAGTATCCAAGACCCCATCTCCAAGATAACCAGAACAAAATGGACTGGAGGTGTGGCTCAAGCAGCAGAGTAGCAACCCCAGTATCACCAAAAAAAAAAAAGAACAGTTCTGCTCCTGGGCTGGGTGGTGAAGTCCATGCTCCCAGCTCTTGTCTGAGTTGGCTTGACCAACCAAGGGACTTGACCCTTGGTTGCATTTATTTATGGACAGGGTCTCACTGTATGTAGCTCAGGCTGTTCTCAAACTTGTGATCCTCCTGCCTTAGCTTCCTGAGTACTGGGATTTCGGGGACGCACCACTACATCAGGCTTCTTCATTGCTTTTAGAGGAAGTTACAATTCTTGGCTCTGGGGTAGAGCTGTGAAGTATTCAAGGAAATCCCTTCAGGTCAAACTTTGGCTGTATTTCTGGATTTTCCAGGGTTAAGAATGGTCAAACCATGTAAGTTCTGTTCCCTCCTTCAGCTCCTTCAGTCCAGTGTGAGCTGGACACACGTGGACCTTCTGGGTTTTCCAGGTTAGAAGTGGGGTGGAGAAGCCTAGCACATTCATTCCACGCGTGTCCACGTCCCTCAGGTGTGGACATTCCTTGGGGCCAGCACTGGGGAGGAATTCGGTGTCTGTGGGCCTGGTGGTCAGATGGCTTTGTCCAGGTTTGTTTCCTTCTAGGGAAGACATGAGTCAAAGCAGGTGCCAGAATGTTGTTTTTCTTCTCTGATTAGAGCCAAGGAGAGCAGAGGTGGAGGAGGACACCTCTGTTATGTGTTCTTTAGGGAGTCTTGCGGTAAAATGAGTGTAGCAGGACCCTAGATCATGCCGTCATTCAGGCCTGCCGTTTTTGGTGGGAGCTGGTCCTTCCACCCAAGTTTTCTCATCTCTGGCTGCACTCGCAGCTCATAGCTGCCCAACACCAACCACGGGCTTCTGTCCTCCTCTGTCCCACCCCAGACAGTGGCAACCCTGAGCGTGCTGGGCACTAAGCGAGTGGTCTCCATCCTGGGCGTGGAAAACCAGGCAGTGTCGCTGGCTGCCTGCCACCTGCTGCAGGTTATGTTTGATGCCCTCAAGGAGGGCGTCAAGAAAGGCTTCCGAGGCAAAGAAGGTGCCATCATTGTGGGTGAGTGAAAACAGGTCTGGTCCTTTGGATGCTGCTGCTGTGGAGGGGGAATGGAGCTGAACCAGCCAAGCCAGTTTTTGGGATCAGACTTGTAGCTGCAAGTTGTTCAGAAGTATGGCTTGGTGGCAGAACGTTACATATTTCTTTCTTTTGTTTGGTTTGGATTTTTTTTGTGTGTGTGTGACACTGAGGTTTGAACTCAGGGCCCTGTGCTTGTTTTACTACTTGAGTCACACCCTCAGCCCTGCTGTGTTCTTGTTGCCAGACCCTGCCCGGGAACTAAAGGTCCTCGTCAGTAATCTCTTGGAGCTCCTGACTGAGGCGGGGGTCTCTGGCCAAGGCCGAAACAATGCCCTGAGCCTCCTGATTAAAACGGTGCCCCGGAAATCTCCCAAGGACCCCAGCAACAGCCTCACCCTCTGGGTCATCGACCAAGGTAGGTGATACAGTTTGCAGAATTTTACTTGGATAGCAGTGATTTAAAAGAAAAAGTATTAATTGTATATAGCCACATTTGCAATGCTGTGCATCCTATGACCTGCGAGAGGCCCCTTAGGGAGCTCAAAGGTAGACGGATGACTGTGTGTGCCTGCACACGAGTACACGTGCTCTGATACATGCACACTGAGCAGGCCTGGAAGCAGGTTAACTGAAGGGCTGGGTTAGCTTTCTCTATTCGAACTTTTGCTTTCTTTTCTGATTTTTTTGTTTTTGTTTTTATTTATTTGTTTTTTGGTGGTACTGGGATTTGAGTTCAGGGGTTTACACTTGCTAGGCAGGCACTCTACCTCTTGAGGCCCTTTTTGCTTTTAGGTTATTTTTCTCAGATAGGGTCTTGCTTTTTTTTCTTTTTTTTTGTGGGATTGAGGTTGAACTCAGGGCATTGCACTTGCAAAACAGGCGCTCTACTGCTTGAGCCACACCTCCAGTCCATTTTGCTCTGGTTATTTTGGAGGTGGGGGTTCTCTTGAACTGTTTGCCTGGGCTGACCTCGAACCTCGATCTTCCTGATCTCTGCCTTCCAAGTAGCTGGGATTACAGGTGCAAGCCACCAGCACCTGGTAGATCTTGCTTTTTTTTTTTAATTTTATTTTACTCATATGTGCATACAATGTTTGGGTCATTTCTCCCTGGATCTTGCTTTTTACCAGGACCTTGATCCTCCTACCTATGGCCTCCCAAGTAGCGGAGACCACAGATGTGCCCCACCACACCTGGCTGACTAGTTGAGATGGGGTTTTGCTAACTTTTTGCTCAGGCTTGCCTTGAACAGTGACCCTCCTGATCTGTGCTTCCCAAATAGCTGGGATTATAGGTGTGAGCCACTACACCCAGCTAAAACATGTATGCTTTTTTTTCTTTTTGGAGGTACTGGGGCTTGAACTCAGGACTTCATGCTTGTGCTACAACCCCAGCCAAAGAAATTTTGTTAATGAGCATGTGTTACTTCTAACTCAATTAAACAATTTACTATTATTTTTGCAATACTGGGGATTGAACCCAGGACCTCCTGCTTACTAGGCAAGCACTAAAACAGTTCAAATGTATCACTTCACACTTCTCTTTTCCCCCAAACAGAGACGCCTTGGGAAGGTCTTGCCTGAGTATAATTGCTAGGCCCTTTTGCATACCTGTCTTTTGTTACCCGATGATTCTGTGGGGCCTGGTGGTATTTTCCCTTAGTTTTATAGAGCAGGGACCTCAAAGGACCCGAACATTCAGCCCTGCAGCAGGGCTGGTTCTCAGCCCTCCCTCCTGAAGCCCTTCCCTGACAGCAGGAGGGAGCAGGTCGGCAACCAGCTTCTCCCTGCTGCCTTGATTGACCCAACTGCCTGAGCTCTGGCCTGCTTGGCTAAGAGAGAGAATCCTGCTTTCTTGCCTGTCTCCAGGAAGCTCTTCTCTTTACCTCTAGGCATTGGCACTGGGGTTCTGCTCTCTAAATGGGGTGTCTCTCCAGGTCTGAAAAGGATTCTGGAGGTGGGGGGCTCCGTGCAGGCCCCCCCCGGGGAGCTGGCGGTGACAGCAAACAGCCGCATGAGCGCCTCCATTCTGCTCAGCAAGCTCTTTGACGACCTGAAGTGTGATGCTGAGAGGGAGAATTTCCACCGGCTCTGTGAGAACTACATTAGGTTAGTCGGTCTGCTGGGGCCAGCAGAACAGTTCTGACTCCTTGGAGAGGGACAGAAATGACAGGCTTTTGGCAAGGAGAGCAGCTTTCAGAAGGACTGGCCAGGCTAGACGAGATGGTTCCACAGCCATTCTTTTTTGTTTTAAGATGGGGGGTCTCACTGTGTTGCCCAGACTAACTCAAGCAATCCTCCTGTCTCGGCCTCCTGAGTAGCTGGGACTATAGGTGTGAACCACCCTGCTCTGCCCCAGGTCCACTTCTTTTTCCAAAGTAACTGCACCAGTGAGCTTCTTTCTCACATGGATTTTCCAATACTGCAATGGTATTGGAAACATACCACAGGATGTCCTGATCAAAGTGTGACAGTCCTTGCTCTGAAGGCACTTGCAGCTGTGGGGGAAGTAACTGATGATAAATAATGAAATGAACAGTGATCTCAGAGCTTAAGGACAGGAAAGAAACAGGAGCAAGCCATGTTAAGTGACACATCATCAGGGAAGGTGTGAGTGAGGTGTAGATGAACACCAGTGACTGGTGGAAGCGCCCTAGTCGCCCCTTGACAGCTTTTCTTGCTGTTCTGCCCAAGCAGTGCAAGCGCCTGATCAGTGGAGGGAGGGAAGAAGAGCTCTTTTATGTGTGCCTTGGCATGACAGATGTCACCCTATGCCCCTCAGGAGCTGGTTTGAGGGCCCAGGGCTGGCCGGGAAGCTACGGGCCATCCAGACGGTGTCCTGCCTCCTGCAGGGCCCATGTGATGCTGGTAACCGGGCCTTGGAGCTGAGCGGTGTCATGGAGAGCGTGATCGCTCTGTGTGCCTCTGAGCAGGAGGAAGAGCAGCTGGTGGCCGTGGAGGCACTGATCCACGCGGCCGGCAAGGCCAAGCGGGCTTCGTTCATCACTGCCAACGGTGTCTCACTGCTGAAGGACCTGTACAAGCGCAGCGAGAGGGACAGCATTCGCATCCGGGCGCTGGTGGTGAGACAGGCAGCCTAGGGTGGGCAGGCAGGGGTACCGTACTGGCTGCTGTCACATGGGGCAGCCTCAGCACTCTGAGTGAAAGGAAGGGATGTGCAGAGATTTACCAGGGCTGGAGGTGTGGGCCTGGCATCTCTCATCACAGGCCTATGGTCAAGTGGGGAGATGAGCCAGGTACAAACGACACCTGGGAATGCATGGTGGCTCCTGTCGCCCCTTGCTGATCAGAAAGACTGTGGAAAGGGTGGGCCTGTGGGGCGCAGGCAGTGTCTTGGGGACTGTCTAGCCCTCCCTGGGCCTAGCTTAGCTACGCACCTGTGGAAACTACTCTTCCTGGGGCATTAGTCCTGGAGTTCCCCACGCCATAGGATTTAGACCGTGGCTGAAGGCACTGTCTTTTCTCCACACGCGTCTTGGTTCCACTTGTGAAAGGCGTTTTGCATGACATGACAAGGAGCAGAGCAGTCACAGTAGACTGGGAAGTGTCAGGGCATAGGGGGCTTTGGCGGCCAGCGTGTCTGTCTCTACCAGCTGCTATGTCCTGTGGCCACCTCAGTAGGTGACTGTGTGGCCTAATGCTCCCCTTGGTAGCTGTGTGTGGGGAGGGTGCTGATGTGTTTGTGGCCTCCAGAGAGCTGTGGCAGAAGGCTCTGATGGGGTGGGGGAGCCAGGCAGCTGATTGTGCTCTCTACTGCAGGGACTCTGTAAGCTTGGCTCAGCCGGAGGGACCGACTTTAGCATGAAGCAGTTTGCTGAAGGCTCCACTCTCAAACTGGCCAAGCAGTGTCGGAAGTGAGTCGTGTGGTGTTACTATGGCTCCCCACCTGTCAGGCAGATTGTCAAGAGAGGGGAGCTTGGGGGGAGCCCTCACTGCCCTGCTCAGTAGCCCAGGCAGGGGCTGCTCTCCCCTGGCAGACCCTCCTTGTTCCTGGCACTTGAACTGCTTCTGTATGTCGAGGGAATGCCCAAGCCTCTGGCTTTCCCCCTTGTCCTGGTTACTCTTTCCTGCTTCCCATTCCTGATGGTCGTCCACTCTCCTGTGTGTCCCCAGATGGCTGTGCAATGACCAAATCGATGCCGGCACTCGGCGCTGGGCAGTGGAGGGCCTGGCTTACCTCACCTTTGATGCCGACGTGAAAGAAGAGTTTGTGGAGGACGAGGGTGCTCTAAAGGCTCTGTTCCAGCTCAGCAGGGTAGCTCTGCGGTTTCCCTGTTGACACTATCTATATGATTAGAGCCTGCCAGGCTGGGGCAGGGTTTGGCTTTTGTGACCCTGGGGCAGAAGGGTGTCTGCTCTGTGTGGCAAGTGCATGAGCAGTGTCAGGAAGGATGACCTCTTTGGAGGTTGAGGAGGTCAGGGCTGTGAGCTCCCTGAGGCTGGGGAGATTCCCAGATTTGCCCTGGTGCTCAAGTGGAGGGGACTGGGGCCCAGGCCTGGCAGCATTTGGGCCTGGGCTGGTCTGGGCTGGCCAGCTAACTGCTCCTCTGCTCCTGGCAGTCTGAGGAGAGGTCGGTGCTCTTTGCTGTGGCCTCTGCACTGGTCAACTGCACCAACAGTTACGACTATGAGGAGCCCGACCCCAAGATGGTGGAGCTGGCCAAGTACGCAAAGCAGCACGTGCCTGAGCAGCACCCTAAGGTAAGGGGTGCCAGACGGGCCGGGTCCTTCTCCACTGTTGGGACCCGGGGTATCCACAGCAGAAGACCCTTCCTTAGGTGGTTTTCTTCCCTGCACATCAGTCTCTGCTGTGAGAAGGGTGCCCCTTTCCCTGTCCAGTCAGCCGAGGCCCTCTCTAAGCTGCTTCCTTTCCCAGGACAAATCAAGCTTTGTGCGGGCTCGGGTGAAGAAGCTGCTGGCGGCTGGGGTGGTATCAGCCATGACCTGCATGGTGAAGACCGAGAACCCGGTGCTGACTAATTCCTGCAGGGAGCTGCTCTCCAGGTGAGCCAGCTGCGTCCCTTGGGTAGAGCCAGACCTCTTCCCAGCCTTGGGCTGCATGTTACTGCCCAGGGTCTCTTGGCACAAGGGGCTGCCTGGTGCCTGCCCTCGTTTGCTGAGCATAGGAGAGGAGTGTGTGCCTGCCAGAGCCTCAATGCCACCTGCCCACCACTGCCTTCTCCCCTCAGGGTCTTCCTGGCTTTGGTGGAAGAGGTGGAGGACCGAGGCACTGTGGTTGCTCAGGGAGGGGGAAAGGTAAGCTGGATTCTGAACTCCCTCACGCTGGCCATTGGCCTCTAAAATGTGACTCAGTGGCTGCTAGGCAGAGGTTGGGGTGGGCTGATACGGGAGGACATGACTAGCAGGAGTGGCCTCCTGTGGAGTGAGTGACGCTGGCGTGGCCAGTTCCCACTAAGGTCCTGAGCTCACTCCTTCTCCCTGGTCTCCTTTACCTTCACAGTCCCGAAGCCAGCACCACCCATGACTGGCCCTTAGCAGGCGTTTCACCAAGTGTTTGGGAAGCTTAATGGCAGGGACGCTCTCCCTGGAGAGAAGTGCTTGTGAGAGGGTGTGTCATCAAACCTGGGAGGGAAGTAGGGCGAGGACACAGTCAGGGCCTCAGGGCCTTGCACTCCCAAGGCTTGTCCTGGGCACTGATGGGCTTGTTCCGACAGGCTCTGCTTCCACTGGCCCTGGAAGGCACCGACATCGGGCAGACAAAGGCAGCCCAGGCTCTTGCCAAGCTCACCATTACCTCCAACCCAGAGATGACCTTTCCTGGGGAGCGGGTGCGTTATTTCTTGCCCCAACTGACTTCTCTATCCCCTCAGTGGGCCCTGATAGCCTCTGGCCTGGGTTCTTCATTGAGACCAACAAAGTGGTGGCTTTGCTAAGCCCTGGGGCAGGGACGGCAGCCTTAGAGAGTAGCGCCCAGTTGGGTGCATTCCTCCCTGCAGAGTCTGCAGGGTTGGAGGGGCTGTGCTGAGTAGCCCTGACAGGTGGGTGCATGTCACAGATCTACGAGGTGGTCCGGCCGCTCGTCTCCCTGTTGCACCTCAACTGCTCAGGACTGCAGAACTTCGAGGCACTCATGGCCCTAACGAATCTGGCGGGGATCAGTGAGAGGCTCCGGTAAGGTCCCTTGGGATGAGGGGCCTGGGCTGGGCAGCAGGATTTGGATTATCCCAGTAGATCACTTTACAGTTTGGAAAGTAGAGAGTTAGTGTGAGCCTCACAGTGACTCCTCTGAATCATACAGATGAAGAGCCAGGCCAAGAGAGGGACAAGGGCATTGGGCAAGAACGTTGCTGGCTTGGGTTCAAATCTTGGCTCATTGAACCAGGTGGATGTAGAAGCCCAGATCATCAGGCTCTGAGGTTCTAACTCTGTCCTCGCCCTTCTCCTTTTCTTCCCCTGCTCAGTGTCACCTTAAGCAAGTTACTTAACTGCTGTGCCTCAGTTTCCCCCTCTGGAATGGGATGCTTGTAGCATCTAGCTCACTAGTAGTAGTGTGGAGAATTAAACGAGAAACCGCGTGTAAAAGTCCTCAGGACTGGCCCTTAGCAGTGTGCCAGTTTGCATTAGCTGGTGTTACTAATTTGTGACCTTGAGCACCCTGCTCACCACTCAGCCCATTTTCCTTTCTGCAAAACAGTCACGGCAGTCACACCTGCACCTTCACTGTCAGTCGTGGTGAGGATTAAGTAAGATGAGCAAAGCACCTGGTCAGGTTAAGTGCTCAGCTGCTGGTGTTAGCATTGCCATCGCCACCCTCTGGTCTCCTACCTCCTAGTTCTGGGCATTTTTCGCTCTCCTGTGCTATTTCTTAGCCTGGTCATCAGGCTACAAACCATGCAGGTCACGCCTGTGCAGGAGGGTCCTTGGGCATTTTCAGGAGAAGTCCTCCGCTCAGGGCTCAAGTGTCTGGGGTGTGTGAGGTGGGGTGGGGGTGAGCATGGAAGTTCTGGCGATGCTGACCCTTCCTCCCCCGTCCTGCAGGCAGAAAATCCTGAAGGAGAAGGCCATGCCCATGATTGAGGGCTTCGTGTTTGAGGAGCATGAGATGATCCGGCGGGCAGCCACCGAGTGCCTGTGTAACTTGGCCATGAGCAAGGAGGTGAGGGGGTGGTTGAGATGCTCACGCCGGGTTGCATCTCATGCCGTAAAGGGCTTTGCGCCCAGCTGACGTGGCCCTTGTCCCACATCTGGCCACAGGTGCAGGACCTCTTTGAAGCCCAGGGCAATGACCGGCTGAAGCTGCTGGTGCTGTACAGTGGGGAGGATGACGAGCTGCTAAGGCGGGCAGCCGCCGGGGGCCTCGCCATGCTCACATCCATGCGGCCTTCGCTCTGCAGCCGCATCCCGCAAGTGGTCAGTGCCTGTTCTGGGGGGGGGTCCGGGGTCGGAAAATCCCAGGGTTGAGCCTGTTCTTTGACAGTCACAGCTACTGTTTCTTGCAGACCACGCACTGGCTGGAGATCCTGCAGGCCCTGCTGCTGAGTCCCAACCAGGAGTTGCAGCACCGGGGCGCTGTGGTGGTGTTGAACATGGTGGAGGCCTCAAGAGAGATCGCCAGCACCCTGATGGAGAGCGAGGCGCTGGAGATCCTGTCTGTGCTGGCTAAGGGCGAGGAGAGCCCCGTCACGAGAGCTGCTGCAGCCTGCTTGGGGAAGGCGGTGGAATATGGGCTTATCCAACCCAACCAGGGTGGAGAGTGAGGGGCTGCCTCCAGGCCCAAGCTCCTGCACTGGCTCCTTACTGCAGCACTGAGATGGGACAGCAGCAGCTTCGGCTGATGGAGCTGGGATGCTGGCCACTTGCCTGGCCTCCACAGCTGCATTTTGATGTCTTCTGTTGAGTTAGGGACCACGCAGTCACACAGCCCTGCTCTGCCAGCACTGCCTCCAGCCTTCCCCTGAGGGCCCGATTTCTCTGCCACTGTAGAGAGTTGGGAGGGGGACGGTGCACTCTCAACTCAGCCTTCGGATTCTGGGATCAGAAAGGGCACCGCAGCAGCCTGACCAGCTGTGAGCATCACTTGAGCCTCTAGCTGGCCTGCCCCTCTAATAAAGTGTGTGCAGCACAAATGTGTGTCCGGCCCTGAGCGGGAGGGCTGCTGAGGGTGGGAGGCTCTGGGACAGGAACTCATGGGTGAGTGCCCTGGAGATCCACAGCACATGCCCTCCTTTGTGGAGGGCTTTTTTTCAGGGTCTTGCTATCTAGTCCACGGTGGCCTCCAAGTCTCCATCCTCCTGTGTATTAGGATTGCCGATGTGAGCTACCAGGCCTGGCCTCAGTTGCTTCTTAATCCTGTTTGGGGAGTAAGCATGAAAAACTAGTTAGTACACTCACCCGGTTTCCTGGAAATGAGTGGTTTTAGGGTACAGACTCCTGTGTGTTGGGCTCTCAGTACTTTTGGCTTTATGACTTACTGGCGAGTTCTACTCAGGCACACCGGGATTTGGGGCTGGTTGGGGTGAGGCGATCATCATCCTCTCACGTCCCGCTCCCAGGTATAAAAAAAAAAATGCCTCCAGTAGTTGGGCCTGGTTGGAGGAAGCACGCGCTGTCAGAGCGCTTTCCACCTTGCGGAAGCCCTAAGCTTGAGTCTTATTGGTTCAGTAGGCGTAAGTGACAGGCATCCAACCAATCAGTGGGAGGTAAGGGCGGCCGCTTCCTGTTTGGGCATAAATTCTGCGCATGCTCACTAGTGAACCGTCGCGGTCCCAGGCTGGAAGAACGGCGGGGCCCGCCACTGTCCGGGGTTGCTATTCAGCAGGCGTTTTCCCCTAGTTTTCATGAGTGTTCGCTCAGTGGTTCTCATCCGAGCCCCGCCTCTCCCTGAAGGTTTCGGCCCACGGCACAGGCCGACTTGCTTCAGCTGGCCATATCGAGCTTGGGTCGGAGAGTCGGAAGCAGGGAGGTGAGCACATTTACGCTGCCGCGGCGCCCAGTCGGTGACGTCACCCTCTCGCCGCCGATTGGCCGCTGCTGCAGCCAATGGCCGCCCGGTCCGGCGCGCGGCTTTTCAAAGCTGTCCTTGATGTGAAGGGCTGGACAGCGGCCTGTTCTGGAGGCGGCCACTCTGAGTCCAGAGTTTCCTCCACGTTTGTCCATCGACAGGACTTGCCAGAGGGGTGGAGGGCACAGGGCCAAGGTCAAGGTCAGAAGCCCCCTTGCTTGGTAGTGGGCACGGAAGGGGTCGGGGGTCCGGGAGAGACCCAAGATGTGACTTTCAGAGGCTTGAAAATGGCTGTAAAGTTCTGACCAAGCCGAACCTGAACTACGGAGAAGGAGGCGTGGCTGTCGGCACCACCAGACTCTCTCCCCATTTAAGTGTGAGCTCCTTGGGACAGCCAGCCATCCTCGCTGACCCAGAGTAAGGGCCATTAAAGGCCTGTTGAGCGAATAAACGACTTAACGAGCTCACGTGGAAACTGCATCTGGACAGTGTCTCCCATCCAAGTACTAACCAGGCCCGACCCTGCTTAGCTTCCGAGATCAGACAGATCGGGCGCGTTCAGGGTGGTATGGCCATAGACTGGACAGTGTCTCAAAAACCGACAGCCGCTGGTCAGTTTTATCAACTCTTAAATCCTGGATTGAATAAAGCAGGACGGAGCCGGGTGTGGCGGGGCGCTCCTGTAATCTCAGCACCGGGGAGGCGGCGGAGGCTAAGATGGTCGGCCCCGCCGCTCAATGCTGCTCTCCCCGCTGATGGGCCCCGCCTGCCTGTGTGCAGCGCCTCCTCTCCCCGGGAGCCTCCTGTTCTGGTTCCCTGGAATAAAGGGCCTGAGGCCGGAAGTCAGAGCCGGGCTGGGGAGGGGTGGGTGGCCGAAGTTGAGCCAAGTGAGAGGACAGGGGAAGTGTCCAGCTCCAGTCAGTCTGGGGGGACTTCCGCTCCTGCTCCGCAGACGTTGGTTATTTTATTAGTATTAATTATTATTGTTGCGGTGCTGGGGCTTGAACTCAGGGCCTCACCTTGAGCCATGCCCCAGCCCTTTTGGCTTGGGTTGTTTTTCGGGTAGGGGTTTGTGCTTTGGCCTGGGGCAGACCTCGGACAGATGGCCCCGCACGCTGCTGCTTTAGATGGGGTCTCGCTAGCTTTTTGGCGAGGCTGGCCTCGAGCCGCGATCCTCCACCTCTCTTTCCCGCATTTTACAGGAAAGGCGTCTGCGGGATTCTGCTCTCCCGCCCTCGCCCGGTCCTGGGGCCTCGGGCATGGCGGAGGAGCGAGGCGGGGCGTGGTTCGGCTTCGGTTTCTGCGGCTTCGGGCAGGCGCTGGGCTCCGGGTGCGGATCCCAGTCGGTGGCCAGCCCCGAGCCGCTGCTGGCGGGCGTGGACGTGCGCCGCGTGAGCGCGGGCTGGAGCTACACCGCCTTGGTGACCCGTGAGCGCACGGCCCGACCGTCCCCACCGCGGGGCCCGATGGTCCCCGGGTCCCCGTTCCCGCCACCCCGACTGTCCCCAGGCCCTGCCCCAGGTGGCCCCGTCCCCACCGCAGGGCCCGATGGTCCCCGGGTCCCCAGGTCCCCAATCTCCGCCCGGGGTGGCCCCGTTCCCACCGCAGGGCCCGATGGCCCCCGACCCCCTGCCCCGGTGGCCCGATGGTCCCCAGGTCCCCGCTCCCGCCCACGAGCCCTCGCCTTCCGCCCGCAGGTGGGGGCCGCGTTCACCTGTCGGGCGCGGCGCGCGGCGAGGCGGGCGGCTGCAGGGACGCGTGGGCCTCGGAGCGGCTCCTCGTGCTGCTGCGCGCCGGGCCGGGCCGGGGACAGGGACAGGAACAGGGACGCGGGGCCGAGCTCCAGGCCTGGGCGCCCGGCTCGGCGCTGCGCGGGGA
Source organism: Castor canadensis (assembly GCF_047511655.1). Taxonomy (NCBI): domain Eukaryota; kingdom Metazoa; phylum Chordata; class Mammalia; order Rodentia; family Castoridae; genus Castor; species Castor canadensis. The sequence goes on along the minus strand of NC_133404.1, from coordinate 42,012,889 downwards.
GCCCCTGTGGACCCAGAGCCTGGAGCCCGAGGCCGGGGCCGGGGCCGGGGCGCTGCCGCTGCTGCCCGGAGCCCGCGCCTTCGCCAGCCCGCAGCCGCCCTGGCGCCGCCCTCTGTGCCCCGAGCTGCGCGCGCGCCGCCTGGAGCTGGGCGCCGAGCACGCGCTGCTGCTGGCCGCCTCCGGCCAGGTGTTCTCCTGGGGCGGGGGCAGGTGAGGACCCAGGCGGCCCCACCAGCTGGGGGGCTCCCGAAGGTCCCCGAGAGTCCCGGTCACCGACTCGGCTCTCTCTCCCCGCCAGGCACGGACAGCTGGGCCACGGGACGCTGGAGGCAGAGCTGGAGCCAAGGCCGCTGGAGGCGTTGCAAGGCCTGCCCATGGCCGAGGTGGCCGCCGGCGGCTGGCACTCCGTGTGTGTGAGCGGTGAGTGACATGGCTCCCGCAGACAACCCTAGCCGTCCCTTCCGCTTTGGGGGTGACTTTAGCCAGGCCTCCATCCAGACCTCCCAGCCCCATGGTTGACGCCTCTGTGCCACTCATGCCCAGTCCCTGCCTCCACCCACCTTCCCCACCTGGACTGTTGACTGTCCCCTCCCCTCCTCCTCTGGCAGCCAGGGGACACCAAGAGGAAAGGGCAGGCCAGGCAAGGAGAATGGGGAAGGACTTCCCCAGGTAGCCGCTGGTGTTTGGCGCTGAGGGTGAACCCATGTCGGTGACAGCTGGTGACCTAGGCCAGATGAGGAGGCTCACTGGGTGTGTTGAGTGCAGCCCAGCGGAGAGGGTGTCGGGAGCAGGTGGGCCTTGTGTGTTGAGCTCAGCCTGGGTGCTGCTGATCGCTGGGGCTTTACACCTTCCTCCCCGTGTTCTCAGCTGCTGCAGGGCAGAGAACAGAGCGCGGGGAAGTTTCACACTCATGTCCCCAAGGAGTGTGGGTGGAGGGATTGGGATGGAGGGTGAAGCATTCGACGTCTAACCAGATCTGCTAGCTCTGTAAGATCATCACTGCACCCTGTGATCTGGGGCCCTGTACCTAACTCTCTGTGCCTCAGTTGTCTTGTGAGTGAAGTGGGGACGTCGTGTAAATGGACTTGTTATAAGTGGGTGGTTCTGTTTGAAGAGCATGGTCCCAGCACTCAGGAGGCTGAGGCAAGAAGATGTGGACTCCCAGGCCCTGTCTCAGAAAAAGGCAGGCTAAGCCGGGTGCAGTGGCTCCCGTCTGTAATCCTAGCTACCTGGGAGGCTGAGGTCAGGCTGAGGCTCAAGAACAGCCCAGGCAAAATGACCAGCGGCAGAGCTCTGCAAGCGTGAAGCCCTGAGTTCAAACTGTAGTCCCACCAAATAGAAGGCGGGGTGGGGGGGTTGCTGAAAGAGTTGGGGGTGTAGCTGGCCGGTAGAGCACCTCGTGGGTGTTTGGGAGGCCCTGGGCTCAGCCTCCACACTGGAGGGAAAGAGTGTGAAACAGCAGGGATTGAGCACTTCATGAAGAGCTGAACTTTCAGCCTGGAGCAGCACTGCGGGGGAGGGAAGCAGGGGAGAGCTGCAAGGAGAGGCTTTAGCAGGACACAAGCAGGGTTGACAAGGCACGGGCTGCCTGGGGACATTCAGGTGGCGGTGTGTGGGCAATTTTACAACATGAGGAAAGCATGAAAATGGAGGGCTAGCTTCTTTTTTTTTTGGTGGTGGTCCTGGGTTTGAACTCAGGGTCTTCACCTTGAGCAACTCCACCAGCCCTTTATGTGATGGGTTTTTTCGAGATAAGTTCTCATGAGCTATTTGCCCGGGCAGGCTTCGAACTGGGATCCTCCTGATGTCTGCCTCCAGAGTAGTTGGGATTAGAGGCGTGAGCCACCAGTGCCCACCCAAAGACGGCTTTCTTAAAGGGTGACTAAGCTGGGCACCTGTAGTCCCAATGCAGGGGAGGCTGAAAAGGAGGACTGCTGGAGCCCAGCGTCCAAGGGTAACCTAGCAAGATGCCATCTCTTAAACAGAAGAGCTGACCAGAAGGCATTGTAGGGACAGGGAACTAAGACAAGACCCAGGAGCGCTGGGACCTGGTGGCGTACCTTTGCCTGGACTGGCAGTTGGGTAATTGTTCCCAGGAGTTGGTGAAGGGGCAGAGGAGTTTGGCTGGATGGAGGAGCTCAGAGTGTGTTCAACGGGTGCCTTGTTCTCCTTCAGACACGGGGGACATTTACGTCTGGGGCTGGAATGAATCAGGGCAGCTGGCCCTGCCCACCAGGAGCCTGGCAGAGGATGGGCACACAGTCACAGGGGAAGGTAGGGTCAACCTGACTTCCACGGCCACCTCCTGGGGAATCCCACTGGCCGGAGAGCCACAGTGCTCAGGGAACGTGAGACATCCTTCACCCCAGGGCACACCACGGGATCCTGAGGCCCTTAGAGGGCGAGCGGGGACAAGATGGATGTCAGTCTGGCACCGCACGGCCTGCGAGCGGGAGCTCCAGCGCTTGGTGTGGAATGGGTTGGGCTCTGCGGGGCGGCTGGAGTGCAGCCGTGCGTGTAAGGTTGAGCTCGGCGTGCGTTACCTGTTGCTCCGACCTCCTAAAGCCACAGGACGCAGTGAAGATGGCTCAGCCGGCGCCGAGGACGTCCCCGTCATAGCTGTCCAGCCCTTCCCAGCTTTACTGGACCTTCCCGGGGGTGCAGAGGCAGCCAAGGCCAGCTGTGGCTCTCGGCACACAGCTGTGGTGACACGTGAGTGGGGCTGGCTTAGGTTGGAGCAGGAAGGCACTCAGTCTCACCCTCAAACTGGGGCTACAGAAAACGGAGTGCAGACTACTCCTTATTTTGTTCCCCCACCCCCCTTTCTTTGGCGCTGAGGATCAAATCTAGGGTCCCCTGTGTATACTAGCAAGTGCTCCGCCACGGAGCACCTCCCCAACGTGAAGTACTGTCTGTCTGTCTTGCCACGCCACCCGACCCTGACAGACTCAGTGATACCCAGGCCAGCCTAGAACACACTGCAGCTAGGGAGCTTCAAGCCTGCCACCCTCCTGCCTCAGCCTCGTGACTGCTGGGGTGACAAATGTGTGCCGGTGCGCTGTCATGCCTGCTTCCGAAAACTATTTTCTTTTGAGGTCCTGGGGTTTGAACTCAGGGCTTGCTAGGCAGGTGCTCTACCACTTGAGCCACTCCTCCACCAGCCCTGAAAACTGTCTTATGGCGTCTTTGGTGTATACTGACTAGCTGCCTCACTCATTGAGAAAGGTGCTCATGCCAGGCATGGTTGTATCTGTCTGTAATCCCAGCACTTGTGAGGTGGAGCCAGGCAGATGGTGAGTGTGAGGCCAGCCTGGGCTATGCAGCAGGACCCAGTCTCAACCAAACAAACCAGAAAAGGAAAGGAAAAGCTGCTGGCACAGGTGCAGCAGGAGCTCCCCTGCCTGTCAGGCCCTGGGGGAGGCCTCCAGGCCTCTCCCGGAGGAGGCTCGTGCTCCTCCGCTCACAGCACAGACACAGTAACCACAGGGGGCCTGCCCAGTGCAGTGCTTGACCCCGATCACCGGAAGATAAACAGCTGTTTCTGCTGGACCCTTTGCCACTCAGACAGTTGTAACAGCCCAGTCTGTCTCCCGAGGACTGGAACATGCGGCTAGGCTCGTGCCAGGCCAGGCTACACAGATGTCCTGGCAAAGAGACAGTGGCAACAGCTGCTCTCTGTGTCTTTGGTTGCAGGAACTGGAGAGCTGTTCACCTGGGGCTGGGGTAAGTAACGGGATTGTTTTTGTGACTCTTGAGCCATGGGGAGGAAACCCTGGGAGAACAGCGCAGGTGGCCGAGGCACACGGACTAGTGGAAGCAGAGCCTCCGCCTGGACACTGGAGGAAGGGGACTGGAAAGCCGGGGACCTCCCTCATGCCAGGGTAGAAACAGCTGAAAGGACACAGCGTCAGTCCTCCGTTCTGAGGTGGCATTCAGCCACATTCATGCTGGGTAGAGCGGCTAAGGTGTAAGGTGGAGGGCTGTGCTCTGAACGCCTTGGCCTGGGTAGCAAGGAAGCCTGGTGGAGTGGCAGGCTGTCACTGGTCTCGTGGGGACCCCAGGCTTGCCTGGCCCGGAGGCTTCCTGGCCCTGGTCTCTGGGATTCACAGCTGCTCCCACAGGGTGGTGGGCATAACCCCCGACTCCAGGCCCTGGGCTGGCCTCCTTCCAAAGGGCAGTGAAGCCAGGCCCAGGGAGAGGCCTCCAGGGACTCATTTCACTTTAGGAAAATACGGACAGCTCGGCCACAGGGACACCACCAGCTGGGATCGACCCCGCCTCGTGGGCTACTTTGCAGATAAACGGCTCCATGTGAAGACTGTCACCTGTGGGCCTTGGAACACCTATGTGTATGCCATGGAGAGGGGGGAGAGCTGACGTACATGCAGGTGTGGTCTTTATAAAATGCAGAGAAGCGCATAAAACATGGATACAGCAAGCCTGCCTCGTGTGCGGATTTCTTAAATGTGGCTTTGACAAAGCAATCAAAAAATAGCCAGTGCCGGGCACGGTGGCCCACAGCTGTAATCCAAGCTACTTGGGAGGTGGAGATCCAGAGGGTCTTGGTCGAAGCCAAGAAAAGTCAGCAAACCCGACATCTCAACAGACAAGATAGGTAACCGTGGCACAGACTCATGGGTCCCAGCTACTGAGTGCAGGTCGGAGGATCGAGGTCTGAGCTGGCCCTGGGCAAAATCACGAGACCCCCCCCCCAAAAAAATAACAAAGAGAACAGGTGGGGCTGTGGCTCGAGTGGAAACGTGACCGCCTCAAGCTGGGTTCTCTTGGTGAGGGTTATTTTTGTTCTTCCGTGTTTGTTACACCATGCTGCACAAGTTCTGCACGACGTTCACTCGGGATTGGTAGGTCACGAGATCTTGTCAATTTGTTAAACTTTACTACTTTTTTGGTTCATTTTTGAGATCAGGTCTTGCTTTTGTTGCTTAGGCTGGCCTTCAACAACAAGCCTCCTGATCTCTGCCTCTGAAGTAGCTAGGATTACAGATTTGAGCCACCAGCACCTGGCTACACACTAGTTTTAATTTGCATTTCCTCTGGAGTGCTGGCATTCCAGAAGTGTGGCATTTTGCCAGCCTGGGAGTTTTCTGTCCTTTTAAAACTTTTTGTATTTTTTTAAAGTGGTTTGTGCTCTATGTGTTTTAGGTACAAATCCCTTGTGTTAGGGATTTTTTTTTTCAGTCTCTTGGGATTAAGAGTTTTGAAAGATGACAGGGTGCTCACTGTGTCTGGTAATGCTCAGAGTGCTTCACAAACACAAGCTTATTTTGGTGAGCAGTTATGAACAAACCCAGAACTAACCGTCGTAATGTTCCATGTGTGCATGGTATTGGCGTTTAAGGGTTTTTTTTTTTTTTGTGGTACTGTGGTTTGAACTCAGGGCCTACACCTTGAGCCACTCCGCCAGTCCTTTTTTTGCGATGGGTTTTTTCGAGATAGGGTTTTTTTCCCTATATTTTCCCAGACTGGCTTTGAACCACGATCCTCCTGATCTTTGCCTCCTGAGTTGCTACGATTACAGGCGCCCCAGCTCATATTGGGGTTTAAACTCAGGACTTTGGTTGCTACAGGCAGGTTCTCTCACGCTCGAGCCATGACTCCAGCCCATTTGAGCCGTGTAATTAGTGCACTAGGAGCGCTCACAGCTGGTAGAGCGGCTCATGGGGTACAGGCCTAGGAAACACAAGACCCTGAGTTCAACAACCAGTTCCAAAAAAATAAAAGTTGTGCAAGCATTACCACCTCCGGCTCCAGATCTTTTCATCAGTACACTGAAGCTCTGTGCCACACCTAAATGCTCCCAACCCCCGGCCCCGCCAGTGGCTACCACCACTTGGCTTTTTATGAACTTGAGCTTTTCTGGAGGCTCTACCAGGGGAATGCAGGGACTCTAACCCTGAGGGATGAGTGACCCTCTAGCCAAGGTCACTTCCTTCCACAGGGTTTCACAGCTTTATGATGGATACACTGGACTGGGTGAGCTGGGGCACCCATCTAGCCAACCACATCTGCCAAATTAACCCTGGTGGCCAGCAGGGTGACAGGCACCAGCCAGATTGTGCTCGCATCCTGCTTTAGGTCTTGACCACTCTGGACAACTCGTGAGTGGACTCGTGTCTCCCTCTCATGACTGGTGTGGTTCACTTGCTATAACGTCACGTTTCAGCCATATTGTAAATGTCAGCTTCCTTCCTTCTGAAGGCGTAAGCCACCGCCCATTTCCACGTTTTGTCCTTCCATGCATCCACTGCTGGGCATTGAAGCTTTTCCTTTTTGGCTAGCGTGAACAATGCTGCTGGGTGGACAGAAAAGCCCTCGTTCGATTCCCGGGTCTTCAGAATGTTCCACTGTGAACCCTGTGGTGTACACCTCTTCATTTAACTGCTCTCGAAGTCTGTAATTTTGTTCAGTTTGAAGTAATTCCTAATTTCCCTTGAGACTTCCTCTTTGACAAGTTAAGTGTGTTGTTTAAGTATTCAGGGATTTTTGCTATTTGATTCTGTACAGTCACGAACAGATTTTTTTTTTTTTTTTTGAGGCAGGGTCTTGCTGGCCTTGAATTTCCAATCCACCTGTCTCAGCCTCCCAAGCGCTGGGATCTTAGGCCTGCACCATCATGCCCAGCTGATCATTTCAATTTAAAAAGAAATGGGCTGGGCATAAAAAAAAAAATCATAACTTCTAACTGAAGACTTCTTTTCAGTTCACAGGCCAAAACAACCAAAAGCTGATTTTGGAAAAAATGAAAACACTGTAGTTTTTGAAAGGCAACTATACACATTTTAATTTAAATATACATAGATTTTTAAAATGGGACGTGTACGTGTATGACAAAGAGCATGCTGACATCTAAGAGAGCGTCCACACTGCTCAGCTTTGAAGAACCATTTAATGTGCTGACAGGAGCACTGCACAGGCGGACAGTGGAATAAATACTAGTGCTTTGGGAACAGCAGTAGTGATGGGCAGAGGCGACCGGGGCGCCTCACTGGATGCTGCTGCAGGAACAATCCCCGGTAGTGAATGTGCAAAGCTGCTGACCTCTGTGACAGGCCGGCCGGCCCAGCCAGACAGCTTCCCTGCTTGTTTAGCAAGCGCAGGGAGCACTTGGGCCTTGGGAGTACAGGAGCTGGACCCAAAGTAACTGAAGAAACAGTTTAGCCTGCATGTCCACAAAGGGATTGCACTAAGTAACACAGCTGTGTGCATTTTAACATGGGAGCTCTGTCCTCCCTGTCACTCTTTGGTGGCAGGTCAGGCCATCGGATAAGGACACACAAAGGCATCCTCCCCAGGAGGAAGGCTGTCCTGTGTGGTGAGAGCAAAGCATCACAGCCCCAGCATTAGTTGAACAGCCCTAGACAAAAAGGTGTCAAACGCTAGTCACAGGTACACCAGTTAGAGCTGCTTCATGCCCCAGCCCCCGATGTCGGGCACAGTTGACCATTTTCCTCTATGATGGAGAAATAAACCGATCCCTTGATCGAGCTTCAACAAGTGGAATTGGGGTGGAAGAGAGACATTAAAACTTGCTCCTAATGCCATAAACTAACTTTTAAGGTATTCCTAGAGTCAAAAGTAAAAAACGAGCCTGTGGACCTGCTCATTCGCGTCTTTACAACTCATCTGGGATTCTGTGACACCTACACTGAAGAGAGAGCTAAAGCCCTCCAGTGTAGGCGTCCATGCTGGGCATCAGTCAGGGCTGCTCAGGACTGGATGTTGGTTGAATTGAGGATTCGAGAAGAAGCGTCAGATTTGGAAGCTTTTGAGAGTTCCCGCTGTTGAGAAAGAAGTCATGTCAATGGCAGCCCTATCCTGTCATGCCACCCTCCATTCTGAGCATGGGTAAGTGCAGCACAAGTCCCCTGAGGACAGTGATCTGAGACAGAAGTCCCTAGTGCAGGCTGTTGGGAGCAGATCACAGGCCATGCACACAAGCTCCTGTCCCAGTTGAAATCTCACCCAACAGAAATTCCTCACAATTCACACAGCTGCCACTGGGGTTGTCAAGCTGGTTTTGTTTTTGCGGTGCTGGAAGCATTGGCCTCCTGAACCCTTTATCTACCAATCCCTGGGACTGAGGGCCTCTGTGACCTGCTGGTGATTTGATCTCGTGCTGGAGCACATGGTGCAGAAGACGAAGCATGAGTGATCACAGAGACAGTCAGCAGGAGAGGTTAAGGTTAGTGGCTTTGGCGCTGTCTGGGGGTCTCTAGCCATAACGACAGGAGGGACACTAAAGCCCCAAATGGCTGGAATGGGCTTTGGCTGAGCAAGCACAAAAGCCTCCAGCTAGTGACCTGCCAGCCAGACAGGTGTGTGCCTACTCACGTAAGTGGACAAAGTGCCCGGATATGAAGCTAGTTTCCACGCTTCAGACTAACCACTGCCTTCAGCAGCTCCCCAGTCTCCACCCCTGTGCCAACAAGGGAGGAGGCAGCCTCACCCTCACTGTTAGAGAGAGGGAAAAGAGCATCTTGTAAGCAAAAGGCAGTGCAGAGCAGTGTTAGCAGATCTGGTGAACACTCTGCAGAGATTTCTGTGACTCGGTGTGTAGACAAGCAGAGAAGAAAAGGCAGGTGAAGTAGACAGAGAGCTGGTGAGTCAGCCCCAAGGGGCGAGTGAAGTACCTATTCCAGAAAATAACCAGCACACAGGCCAAGAGCCTCATCAAAAGCAGCACACAGCTGGGGCTCCCCTCCCCACATTGGAGGCCTCCATTCTTTCCAGAACATTCTAGGTCTCTGATATCACAACTGGGGAAGGCGAAAGGTTTTTCTTTTATGAGATGTTTACAATTTTTTTTTTTTTTTTTTGCCTGAATTAAGGTGAGGCTGAGAATCCAATTCAAGTCTGAACAGGTTTTCTTACTAATTGGCAGGTTATTCTGTCTGCTGCTAACACAGCCAGATTTGTTTTTTGTGGGACTGGGATTTGAACTTAGGCAGGCACGCTACCATTTGAGCCATTCCACCAGCCCTTTTAGCTCTGGTTGTTTTGGAGATGGGGGTCCAAGCTGGCCTTGGACCGTGATCCTCCCAATCTCAGCCTCCAAAGTAGCTTACAGGTGTGAGCCACTGATGCCTGGCTAGATATTTATTGTTGAAGTCTGAGATAGACGGTTCTGTGATGACACGGAGGAGATTGTGGTGAGTGTGGCCCTGGCGCTGTGCCCAGCCAGGAATGAAGCCAGCAGATAGATCAGTTTGGAAAAGGGACATGGGACATGCAGGAGTTGCTGTACAGACCTGAAGCCCAACAGGAGAGCTGTCAGAGAGGGATGGCTCCTTCTAAGAACAAAGAATTTTGACAATTACCAAGAACTCCACCAGGAGAGCAGCAGGGCAGTGAGCAGTGATCACCTCCCACAGCCAGCAGGCGGTATAGCTTTGGCAGAAGGAGCCAGGCTAGGTGTCTACCTCAGCTTCCTCCCTAAACTGCCCCACACCCACCCACACCCTCACCATGATCAAGGCAGGAAAGGGATTCTCAGCCTCATGCCTGGGTGCCCCTGGGGACACCCACCCGGCCCCAGCTGTGTGCTCCCCAGAGATTGGTAGACATTAGAAAAGGTGATTACCGCAAACTCAGAATAGGTGCTGGCAACAGAGCTAATGCTGAAGTTGCGCTGGAGGGGGGCCGAGCTGGGGTACCCACCGCTCAGGAAGCTCCCGTTCAGCTCCAGGTTCTCCTTGTTGGGCCCGTGCCTGACTGCACCAGGCGTTTTCTTCCCAGAACAGGTAGAGGAGGCTGGCTGCAAAAAGCAGAGATAGATGCACACATCACCTAACAGTGAGCACACACACAAAGGCCCAACGGTCAGTGGCCAACTGCACACTTAGGTTAGTGTCTGTGACCCTCTATTTCTGGTTATAAAACGGCCTCACAAGTGCAAGCCATGTGCTGTGTTGCCAGACCCTCAATATGAAGTGTTTTGTTCGACTTGGGTTTGAGGAGTTCTAGGGTTTGAGTTCTAGGGTTTGTGCTTGCAAAGTAGGCTTTCTACCACCTGAGCAATTCTGCCAGCCCCAGAAGTACTCTTGAGAAATCCTATCTTGAGCATATCTGTAGAGAAGGTGAGAGGCTGAATTCCTGACTGTCTACTGAGCCAGTGTCCCTAGGCAGGAATCTGTGTGCAGGGAACCTAACTCAGCACCAGCTGGAAAGCGCTTGGGAACCCAGCGACCACAGCCCAGTGCTTCCTAAGGTACCAGTGGGGCTCGGTGGCCGTTCTTGTTACGGCGTTTTGACCGTCATCTAGTGATTGCCTGGCTTATATCTTAGCATCTCAGTGGCACCAAATCTGGGGATCTAGAATGAGGCCAAGTAGTTGGGACCTTACGGCGACCAGGTGGTGCTCGGGGAGGGCCTCACGCAGAGCATACTAACCTTGCTGCCAGAAGGAGGAAGGCGAGACAGGGGAGAGCGGTAGATCGTCCCCCCAAACACGGGCCGAATGCTACTGTTGACAGTGGCATTAGACATCGCAGTAGTGTTCAGCTGGGGACAAGAAAAGACCGTCACCGATGTGAGCCGCTCCCGAGAAGGGAGTACGGGAGCAGCCTTCTGGGAAGGATGGGCTTACATGGCAGGGAGTCCGATACTCTCAGTACCACACAACTCATATTCGGCAGCCACAGCCATCAATCATGTGACCCAGATACTCCCTGAGAGGGATAAATCCACGAGAAGGCTCGTGCTGAAACGTTTATAGCAGTTTTACCTGTAGAACCCAAAAGCTAGAAACAATTGCCCTCAACAGGTGAGCAAACAGGCAGACTGGGATACATTCATAGGCCAGAATACAGCTCAATAGTAAAATGGAGGGCTGGGGGCGTGGCCAAGTGGTAGAGGGCCTGCCCAGGAAGGGAGGCCCTGAGATTAAACCCCAGTACTGCCAAAAAAGAAAAAATTACATCATTTCCACAATAAAAAATGACCTACAAACTTGAGAACTTGCTTAATAAATGACAGGATTATCTAACAAGAGATTATATAGCTAATTAAGAATGAAGACAGGTGGGGACCAGTGGCTCACGCCTATAATCCCAGCTACTCAAGAGGCAGAGATCAGGAGGATCTCAGTTCCAAGCCAGACCTGGCAAATAGTTCAAGAGACCCTATCTCGAAAAAAACCATCTCTCTCACACACACACACACACACACACACACACACACACACACACACACACACACAAAAAGGGCTGGAGGAATGGTGCAAGGTGTAGGCCCTGAGTTCAAACCCCAGTACTGCCATAAAAAAAGCCATTAAGCTTTTTTTGTGGTGATGGGGTTTGAACTCAGGGCCACTCCCCTGGCCCCTAAAAAGATTGTGTGAAGACAATTTGAAGTTGAGGAAAATCAGAATCAGAATCAGAACCAGTATCAATTAGGGGAAACGGTAGAAACCAACAGGTGTCTTGGAGTTATTACGGGTGAATCTTTTTTTTTTTTTTTTTTTTTAACAGTATAGGGTTTTAATTCAGGGTATCCATACTTGCAGTCCTTTAGGGTCATGCTTTTGCCCTGGGTCAGTCTTAGACTGCAATCCTATCTCAGCCTCCTGCATATCTGGGATTACAAGCATGATCAACAGGCTCAGCTTAAAGCATTTTGTTTTATAAAATATGAGCTGAACAGGGAGAAGGAAAATAATGCTCTCCCTTATTAAAAAAAAAAGTGAAATGTACTGCTCTTTAGTTGCCTTTCACCTAGTACTGAAGTTACCTGTTGAAGTTATAGGCTGATAAGCTTCTGAAGCTGCGTCACCACACAACGCTGGCAACTGCTGCCCCCAAGAGTGATTACAAGCACTGAACTGGCTCACTTTAGGGCTGGCCACCCTACTTCACTCAGCAGCAAGCTAGTCTTCCATTCCCCCTCAGATGGACTTGATGTGGAAGGGCAGAACCCCTTCCCATCTGGTTTGGCAGGACAGAGCCCTGGCTCTCTATTTCCCTCGAGAAGGGTGTTCAGAGGGGCTCACCTTGCGCACTTTGCCAGGAGTGCTGGGAGTCAGCCCTCGCCGCTTGGGCGTCCGTGGAGCACTGCCATACAGCATCTCTGTTTCTGTCTGTTTCTTATTCTTCAGTTGCTGAAAGTCAGAAGCAACAGTGATGGAGCCCCAGTGAGAGAGCAAGTCACTCTGGGATGGGACAGAAGCAGGGCTACAAACCTAGTGCCAAGCCTGCAGCCGGAGCTGAAATGAGCTGCTGCAGGCCAGTGGGCCTCAGCCACCCCAGATCCCTGACAGATTTGGGGCTACTCAACCTCCCGTTGTCCTCTTTCCCCATCAGTGCACACTTACTCTTTCTTGCTTTGCTCTCTCTTTCTCCAACCGATGCATCTCCCATTGCTCTGCCACATAATCCAGGAATTTCTGCCCGTTTACCACAAATGTCTTTGACTGTGCTTGCTCCCACAGGTCAATCTGAGCCTTCAATTCTTCTTCCAGCTGAAACCAGAAGCAAGGACACGGAAGTCACTTCAAGGGAAATAACCGTCCTAACAAGGGATCTTCCAGCTGGGCACCAGTGGCTCACACCCGTAATCCCAACTACTCAGGAGGCAGAGATCAGGAGGATCATGGTTTGAAGCCAGCCTGGGCAGATAGTTCACAAGACCCTATCTCAAAAACACACATCACAAAAAAGGGCTGGTGGAGTGGCTCAAGGTGCAGGCCCTGAATTCAAACCCCAGTACTGTCAAAAAAACAAAACAAAACAAAAAAAAAAAACACGCAATAAAAATGGCTCTTTCCTTTTCTAGAGTATCATTTGCTTGATTTCAGCTAGCTGGGCCCCATGGATACAGGTTAAAATGCCAGAAGTCATCACACAAAGGTGGTAAAAGCTAAGAACCCAAAGTCTGAACACTGAGGTTTTGTTTTGAGACAGTCTTTCTTACTGTTATGTAGCCCAGGCCACTCACAGTCCTGCCACTTCCCCAGTACTGGAATTACAGGCATGCCCCACCACAGCTGGATTGAGTACTAAGGTTCTGATGCTTGAAGTTGAAGACAGCACTGAAAGGGTCAGTAACGCTAAGCAGGGCGGGCACATCATGAACGGGACTAAGAAACAGACCACCTGGATTGCAATATGAAATCTGCCCCTCAAGCTGCTTCTCAGCATCTGAGTCTTCTCACCTGTGGAAACGGAACCAGTATCTACCTATGCACAAATCTTGACCTTGTATGAATAAAGGAAAACACGATGGGCTAGAGGTATGGATCAAGTAGTAGAGTGCCCACCTAGCAAGTGCAAACCCCAGTCCCACAAAAACCAAAACAAAAAAACACTATGAAATAGAAACTGGCACGATAGCATTTTAAAAGCTAACTATTATCATTAGAAAACAGTAACGAAGCCCACAGCATTTTTCAAAGGTGTACCTTCTGTTCTGGGCTGAGTTGCTGCCCATCACTTCATGTTGAAGCCCCACCCGCAGAATCTATTTGGAGACAGGCGCTTTAAAAAGCTAACTAATGCGAAATGAGGACACTAGGGTAGATCATAACCCAGTATAACTGGTGTGACTAAGACACACACACTGTGAAGACGGGCACAAGACGGCCACCTACCAGCTGAGCAAAGAGGTCTCACAAGAAACCAACTCTGTCAGTGACTCTGATCTCAGATTTCCACCTTCCAGAATTGTGAAAAAATAAATTCCTGTTTTTCAGGCCATCTAGCCTGAGGCACTTTATTATGGCAACCATAGCAAATCAGTACACCTGATATTCAGGTGCTTATACTGAGGGCCCAATACACACTTATGGTCCCTGCTAACCTCTGGAAGAGAAGACAGTTTCAGGCAAAATAATACAATGCTAAGGACGTAGAAAAGATGAGGTATATGGGGCTGGAGTTGTAGCTCAGGGCTAGGATGCGTGCCTATCATGTGAGGTCCTGGGTTTGATTCTAGCATCACCAGAAATGAAACAAAAAAGTGAGGTATCTTGTAGACATGCATCAAAAACTTTAGCAACAGGCAGAAGCCAGTGGCTCACTACTGTAATCCTAGCTACTCAGGAAGCAGAGATCAAGAGGATCAGTTTGAGGCCAGCTGGGGCAGTTAGCGAGACCCTATCTCAAAATACCCATCACAATAAAGATCTGGTGGAGTGGCTCAAGTGGTAGAGCGCCTGTTTAGCAAGCGTGAGGCTCTGAGTGCAAACCCCAGTACCACAAAAAAAAACCCAACAAAAACCACCCCTCAAGTAGCAGTGTTACCTTAGGGAGTGTTTTCTGGAGCTTGGCTCGTTGTTTTTCTTCTTTTAAAAGATTTCCTCCCCGGTTTGTAAATCGACTTGGATCTGAAGCTTTTCTCTGTGAAAAATACATTTTATTTAATTAAAGTGAAATCTAGGATAGTCAGACCAATTACTTTTGCCAAGACTTCTTGCTCTTAGATGTGCATCACTACATGAACTTTCTGAGTTCTGCATTCCTGTCTCCTCTCAGCCACGTGCAGGGCCATCCATTGGGGTAGTCACCTTCTAATCTAAAATACAAGACAACAGTAGCAAAGTCACTGACTCCTTTCCTTGGCTGGGATGTCAGATGGCATCACTACAGACACAAGGTCTGTGAGGGGACAGGAGGCGGCCTGCACTTAGGGCTTAGTGTTGTTCCTCCACTTGCCCAGTCCTTTTGGCATGCTGACACGGAAAGAAACGTAAATGTACAAGCTCAGGAGACCTATGGGTCATCTTGGTTTCACTAAAACCTCACAAAACACGTGTAAAGTGGAAAATGAGGGCTGGGATGTAACCTAGATAGAGCCTGGCATGTGTGTGGTCCCGGCTCGAATCTTCAGCACCATAAAAAATATAAAATGAAGGAAATGACAATGTAAAGCTTCTTGTTCTTTTTAGCGTTCATTTTATGATACATGTAGAGTAACACAAATAAGTAAATTGTCACTACAATCAAGTATATTATTCAGAATTAGAGCAGGAAACAAGCAGCATGCATGAGTCTGAAAGCGCGCTTGAAAAAGCTGTCTCCCTCCCAGACTGCTTGACCGGCCCAGCCTCTCAACTAGAGGGCATCCTTTACTGTTCTCTTCAGTGCAGGATGTCACCAGGTCACCACTTCGCTTTGTTTCCTCACTGTGTCTACCACAAGGAAGGACACTGGAAACAGCTGAGCTCTTATCTGGTTCTCTGAACTGGGCAGTCCTAGCTTCCTACCATGAACTTGAGGAAGAAGCTGAGCCTAAGACCAACACTCCTTCCATTCTGAGCCCTTGTGCCTTGCTTTCCTCACCCAAATCCCAGCTCTGAGTTCTAAATGCTGTCTGCTGTGTCTGTCAGAAGAAACGCAATTCAGAGGGTACAAATGCACCCATACCCAGCTAATTTTCTAGGTAAATAGCAAAAGTTGGAATTGTAGGTGAGCTGCCTGCCCAACACCCACACTTCATTTCTTCCTTAGATCAGAGCCAGGATTTGTGTAGGGCGACCATTCTCTTGGTCCCACAGGCAGCTGGTGTGCCACGTAAGAACTGTGGAGAGAGGAAGAGGGCTCGGTGGTTCGCACGTGAATGCTATCTACCTGAAAGGCACAGATAAAAGGATTGAAGTCTGAGGCCAGCCTGACAAAAAAAGTTTGGAGGCCGACATCTCAAAGCTGGGCATAGTGGTGCATACCTGCAGGATCCCAGGTATGTGGGGGGTATAAGCAGGAGAACTGTGGGTCCCAAGTCAGACCCAGACAAGAAGTACAAGACCCCATCTGAAAATAATAAAGAGAAAGAGGGCTAGAGGCGTGGTTCCAGTGGTAGAGCTCAAGGGCGTTGGTTCAAACCCCAGAACGCCCCGAAAAAAATAAAAGCCAGAAGAACATCTCTTCAATTGCCTTTTGTAGTCTTCGTCCTACCACAGCCTGAAATGTGGTCGTTTGAGTGGGGCTCTAACGGCTGCCATGGCCCTGCCCTAAGGATAAGGTCCCTCTTAGTAGTGGAAAGCTTGGAGCTGGAGAACCCTGGGGCCATGTCGCTGCAAAAGTGTAGCACCTGGCTGGAGATGTAGCTCAGTTGTTGAATGTTTGCCTAGAATGTAACAGGCCCTGGATTTGATCTTCCTATGACAAAAGGAAAAAAGAAAAAAAGTGCTGGGCATCAATGGCTCACACATGTAACCCTAGCTACTAAGGAGGCAGAGATCAGGAAGACTGCAGTTTGAAGCCAGGCTGGGCAAATAGTTCTTAAGACCCTATCGAAAAAAGCCATCAAAAAAAAAGGGCTGGTGGAGTGGCTCAAGGTGTAGACCCTGAGTTCAAACCCCAGTACTGGGGAAAAAACAAAAAAGAAGGGTGGCGGAGTGGCTCAAGTGGTAGAGCCCCTGCCTAGCAAGCGTGAGGCCCTGAGCTCAAACCCCAGTGCCACCAAAATAAGTAAACAAACAAATAAAATGAAGCACCTGCCTTGCCCACTTCTCCATATCCTTAATGCAAGAAACTTACCAGCCCAGAGGGGTGGCACAGGTCTGTAATCCCAACACTTGTGAGCTGGGGTCACGAGGAGTGGGGATTTGAAGCAAGCTACACAGAAAAAGACCCTGACTCAAAAAACAAGGGCTAGGGACACAGCTCAGTGGCAGAGCACTTGCACAGTATGCACAAGGGCCTGGATGGGATCCCCACACCATGACCCAAATCAAACCCACTGGGCTCTTCTCTCACATGCTCCTAACTGGGCTTAGCCAGTGCAGAGTCAGTAATAACTTGGAGACTTAATGAGAAAGACAGGACATCTGGAAGAAAACTGGACCTGATCACACAGGGGACATGCTTGCTTTTTTTGTTTGTTTGTTTTGTTTCATTTTTTTGAGATGGTCTTGCTATGTGGGCCAGGCTGGCCTCAAACTCTCAATCCTCCTGCTTCAGCCTCCTAGGTACTGGGATTCAGTGGATGCTGCAGGAATGCTTCATTTTAGGGAAATACCTCAAAGTCTAAGAAAAGCCTCCAGCTCTCTTCCCACTTCTGGACACCTTCGAAGAGTTCCTTGTGAGCTTCGTAGTAGTTTTTTAACCGCACGACCTCAGCATCATGGAGATGGAGCAGGTTTTCTGTGTAGTCTTCTGCAACAGACAGACCCTATAGATTAAAAGCCAGAGCTTGGGGGGTAGAGGGAGGTCTCAGTAGTAGGGGTCCTCCTAGCATGCATCAGACCCTAGGTTCCAAACACCCTAGAGACCAGAGTGTGGACTGAATGGATTAATGATCCAAAATCTGTGTCATCTCTGTCTTGTCTTGTTTCTTTCATGTTTGTCTCCTCAGTCTTGCCCAGCCAATAGAAGGCTAGGTCACAGAAATTATCTTAGAAAGTCTGCTGAATTGCAGGACAGCTGCTTTTTATGGTCAGTTTAGGGCGACCTGGAATTGCAGTCTCAAACACAGGCTTTGGTATTCATCTGCTCTATGCCTATCTGCCTCTGCACTAAAGTCCTCAAAACGAGGGGCGTGGCTCAAGTGGTAGAGAACCTGTGTAGCAAGTGCATTGCCAAGTTCAAACCCTAGACCAACATCAAAAAGTTGCTCAAAATGTGCCCTCGTGTCCTCATCTCTTGATAGGAAGCTTAAGTGAGGGATCTTTTGAGTTAGCTGTATCTATCCAGAAGAGAAAATACAGAGCATTCTGGTGAGTGTGTGGGTTTAAAAGTGACCAGTGAGTAGGTGACCTAAGGACCAGTTTCACACTAACCAGCATAGTAGGGGGCAAAAGCGTGTCTCTGCTCCTGGCTGTAGAAACACCGGTCCCAGTACTGAGTCAACTCCATTCGGATCACCTCAATCACCTTCTTCATGTTTTGCCTTTTTAGTTCTTCCAAGCGATCCACTTCCAATTGCAGCTGAAAAAACAAGACACATTAAAGGGTTATCACACTTTAACATTCACTGAGTTTACAAAAGTTTCCCCTTTTCAATAAAACTACAACACAAAGCCACAGAGATCAATCAACACACTTTAGAACAATGAAATCCAAGGATCATACCTACAAGATAAAGTAAAGCCGGCTTCTCGCCACCCTCTGGTGATAAGGACATAGACTGGAACCAGAAAAGCTTACCGCTTTCCTGACCTTGGCCTTTGACCCGGTCATAGCCATGGCCACAGTGTCTCTCTCTCTCTCAGGTATTTGCAGTCTGTCCCAGAGCTCTTGGATTTGAGCACGCAGTCCCTCGCACACTGCTTCATTCTGGGATTTTCGCATTTCCAGCTGTAGCAAGGGAAGGCAATGGTTACACCAACGACCGGCTTTCCAGCCCCCCAGAGAGAAATGAAGAGGAAGCACTTTCACACACACACACACACACACACACAGCCCTATAACTATGTGTGTCTCAGTGTAGCCCAGGCTGGCCTCAGAACTTGAAATCCTCTTGCCTCAATCTCCCAAGTGCTGGGATCACAGGCATGTTCGTGATTTTATTAGCATGTAATAGTTGTACAGGGGTATACATTGCGATATTTACATATGTATTTAAAATTTATCTTAGTTGGATTTATCCCCTTTGTCGTTCTTCCTCGTCCCCCCTCCCTCCCCCAGTTCACTTTTATGTGAGTTCTAAGAGGCAGGTTTTTGTGTCTTCTGAACACAAGCTATAAGGCTGTCATGATGGTAAAATCTCAGATCTCAAGAATAGGATTCAAAATTTGAATTGAAAAAAATTTTTTCCAATTAAACACTAGGCTAAGTCAAATGTTATTTCATCTAAAACTTCAATTCATATTACTGTTAAAATATTAAATTTCATACTTTCCATATATAAATCGAGTTTTTTAATCAAAAAGAAGTCAGGGCAGGGAATGTAACTGAGAGGCAGCACGCGTGAGACCCCAAGCTAGAGATCCTGAGTTCAATACCCATCATCAAGAAATAAAAACGAGCCGGGCGCCGGTGACTCATGCCTGTAATTCTAGCTACTTGAGAGACTGAGATCAGGAGGACCTCAGCTGGAGGCCAGTCTGGACAAACAGTTCAAAAGACCCCATCTCCCAAATAACCAGAGCAAAGTGGACTGAAGGTATGGCTCGAGTAGTAGAGCACCTGCTTTGCAAGTGTGAAGCCACACTAAAGTCCTACCAAAAATAAATAAAAATCGATGCTAAAATAAATATTCCATTACTGTCTTTACCCTCCCTCACTCTCTGAACTCACACTGGCTCCTCATTTAAGACTAGAGAAAAAGCTGTTCATTTTTCAAGCTGCAGCTTCCTCTTGAGACCCTGGGCCCTAATCTAAGACCTTACCTGCCGTAGCAGTTTTTGTAGTGTTGCAATATTTTCCAAAGATAAACAGAAGGCATCCTCGTCTTCACACACAACGTCTCTTTCAAAGCTTGTGTCAGGAGTGTGCTCCAATTCTTCCATACACAGTATGATTTGTCTCTTTATGTCAACGAACTGCTCCCGTCTACACTCCTGTGAAACAAAGCTATTACAACACGCAGAGGAAGGCCAATGGGGCTTTTGGGGGTGTGACTGCAGACAGTGTACCTTTGTTTCCCTCAAAGTGGCCACATGTTTTCTGAACTGGTTCAGGTCTTCTATGCTAGGAACTGGAGTGCTGTCAATGTCATAGTGAGGCATGCAAAGAATCTCACAGAGTTCTTGATCCTGTTCTTGAAGTAGCTTCAGTTCCTGCTTCCTCTCCTTTTTCTGCTTCCTCATCAATTCCACCTGAGTGCGCAAATCTTTCTCTAGTTGCAGGATAGTTATCTCTCCTTCCTCCTGTGTGAGGTGACATACCAGTGTTACAAGGCTCCAAGTGAGTCCTTCAGGGGATAAGGACAGACGAGAACTAGGTTGACGTACTCAGTTAAGTAAGTTTACAACTAAGTCAACTCATGGCCAACAGAGTACAGCACAAGGATCTCCTAAGCAGTCTTCAGCAACAAAAGGTCAATAGGTACCAGGACACCGCTTTTCCTTTTTTTCCCCAACTGTAGTAAAACACACGCGTAACAAAATCTGCCCTCTTAGCCATTTGTAAGCGTACAGTTCAGTGGTATTAAGTACAGATGGCCCCAACATAACGACTTCTTGGCTTTACAATGGTTCAAAGGCAATCAGTGGAATGTGTATATTAAGTACGGACACACCCATCAACTTTCACTGTCAGTATTCATAGTACTCAATAAAGTACATGAACCACTAGGCTTTGTTTAAATTTTGGGTGGGATTAGGGTTTGAACTAAGGGCTCCAGGCTTGTAAAGCAGGCACTCTTTTGATTGAGCCACACCTCCAGTCCATTTTGTTCTCGTTATTTTGGGCCTCAAATTGTGATCTTCACAATCTCAGCCTCCCAAGTGGTTAGAAATACAGGCGTGAGCCACCTCACCTGCCTTTAAAAAAAAAAAAAACAAAAAAACAAAAACCAGAATCTCATTATGTAACCAGACTGGCCTCAAACTTGTGATCCTCCTACCTCAGCCTCCCAAGTGCTGGGATTACACATGTACATTACATGCCCTGCAACATTTTACTAAGAAGGCTCATGTTAGATGAGTTTCCCAACTCTAGGTTAATGCAAGTGTTCTGAGCACGTTTAAGGTAGGCTAGGTTTGGGCTGGAGGTATAGCTCAAGCGTTAGAGCACCTGCTTTGCAAGTACTAAGCCCTGAGTTCAGACCCCATTCTCACCAAAAAAAAAAAAAAAAAGGTAGACTACACTAAGCTATGATGTTCAGTAGGTTAGATGGATGACATACATTTTTCACTTACAACAGTTATATCCTTAGACACACCCATTGTAAGTCAAGGGGCATCTGTGTGTACTGTTGTGTAACCATTACCATCACCCTCCCAAACTCATCTGTATTCACTTCGTACAGGGGCCCTAGTTCTCCCTCAGCCCCTGGGAACAACAATTCCACTTTCTGCCTCTCTGAATTTGAGTACACTAGGCACCAGAGGACTTTTGTTTTGTTTTGGAGGTACTAGGGTTTGAACTCAGGGCTGTGTGCTTGCCAGACAGGTACTCTACCACTTGAGCCACACCCCCAGCCCACCAGGGCACTTTACAAGGAGGTAAAGGGGTTGGAAAGCCTGCTTTGGTCAGCCAGGGGGTGGTATATCTGACTCATGCCACAGTGCTCACTCAGTAATCCTCTGAACCTCTCCTCACCAAGAGAAGCCTGTACTATTGTATCAAGTGGGGGAAAAGAGGAGTGGTCTATAAATTTATACTCTATAAATTTATACAACTTCATTAAATCATTAAAATAAGAACTGTCATAACTTAAGGGAAATGTGGCACTGTACACCTAACTTCTCACCTAATGTCCAAAATCAACTCTGCATCCTTGATGTGGATTCCAGGAAGCCCAGTGAGGTACTAGCCAGCCTGACACATTATCCCAACCCTTTAAAGGGTCTCCTAGAGACCTGGCAGATAGTTACTCCTGTGACCTTATGGCATGCTGTCTGTCACCTTTCTGAGCTCCAAATTCATCCTAACATTTACAGTCCTCACGCAGTTTTCACTGACTAAGCTGACAGATGTTTCCTGTCCCACCTCCTGTGTCCTCGCTCAAGACCCTGACTCATGCTGGACCACAATACAGCAACCCCTCAACCGCCTACACACCTACCCATGGCCTGCGTGACCTGCACAGGTTCCTAGACTCAGCCCGAGACATCTTGTGAGTGGCCCCTTTGGCTGGCACAGTGCTATAGAGCTGTTGGGAATAACAGGACCACATGACTGGGGCTTGGGGTACCTTTCCCTCATATTCCCACTGCTTTCTAGGTACTTTTTCATTTTCTTTCAGAGAAATCCACCTCTGCGTCCAAGCTGATGCCTTACAAAGCACAAGTACAGCAAAAGGTGCTTCTGGTCTCTAACAGCAGCCTTACCTCCCAACACGAGAAACCTCTCTGCTGGAGCCCATTCACTGGGCGGCCTGGCTTCCCCACATCCTATGACCAACCCCCACAAGTCAGTGCTTCTTCCTCAAGCTCGGACCCAGGCAAGGTCCCAAGACCCCTGGGCCATGTACCCGAAATGGCTCCACGTGCAGCTCCGCACACAGGGTGCCCAGCTCCTTCTGGCAGATGGCTATGCTCCTGATAAGCCGCTCCTTCAGACTCTCCTCCTCAGCAATCATCCTGTCCAGGAGATCCTAAGAGAGAACGCCACAAAACACCAAAGCCTTTGGCATTTCACAATTTCAAGACAGGACTTAACCTGAACAGGAAGAGCTGTAGTATCACAGTGTGGACAACCCTCTGCCCCCCGTGGAGACCACGGCTGCTCACCTTGATGTGCTTGTGTACGACCTCTGTCCTCTGCAGCCGCTGGTCCTCCGGAATCCCGATCAGCTCCCATATCGCCCGAAGGTCAACCAGGGCTTTCTGGAGACACACTACAGACTCCTCTGCCAGGACCTCACTGAAAATGAAACAAGAACAACTATCTTAGTCAGGAGCTGGTGGCTCACGCCTGTAATCCCAGCTACTTGGGAGGCTGAGACTGGAACAACTGAGGTTGCAGGTTAGCCTTGGGCAAACAGTTGGCAAGACCCCATCATAAAACAACCAGAGAAAAATGGACTAGAATTGTGGCTCAAGCAGTAGAACCCCTGTTTTGCAAGCCTCTTTGTTTATACATTAACATATTAACAAACTCCAGACTCTCAAAAAAAAAAAAAAAGCTTCCATTCTGACTGGCCTGCCCCTCCCAGTCAGTGTCCACATGACAGGCAAATTCCCACAAAAACAAAATCCAGCAGGCCCACCCTCCTGAGGAAGCAGGTCAGACACCTTTACAGGAAAGGTCTTCTAACACCTGTCTCCAGCATTCTCTCTCAATTCACCCTGTCTCCCACCAGGACTGTAGCCAGCTGAACTTCTGGCACCCTGGACAGTGCCTCTTGCCCAACCACACACAGCTCCTGGTTTCTGATACCTGATACTCATGCTTTTACACACTCTGTTCCTTCCACCTGCCACAGCCTCCTCTGGGGAGCTGTGAACATGTCACTCACCATATCTTTACCATCTTCATTTGGCCAGACCAATGTATAGCTGTTCAATAAACATGAAAGGAATGGTCTCAAATTCCTGCAAAAGACACCCTGTGTTCCCAGCTTCTAGATTTCATCAGATCAGGACCCTTACCTCAAGAACATGCAGAAGGTAAAGTGATCATTTTTCTCAATTAAAAAATCTAGCACAACGGGTAAAGAATGCAAGTAGACATTTTCCCAAAGAAGATATACAAATGAGGAGTGAACACTGGAAAAGTAGCTCAACACCAGTCATCAGGTAAAAACACAAACCCAAATCACTTCACAGTCCGTGGACAGCTGTACTCAAGGACAGGTAAGAACAAATCCTGGCAAGAACCTGACACCCTCACAACTGCTGAGGACGCAAGATGATGCAGCCACTCTCAGCCTGCAGTTCCTCAACAGCTCATAGCTTAACAATGCTGCACTAGGTATTCCAGGAGAGATGAAGAAGCCATGCAAAAACTCATACAGGAACGTTTACTGACACTACAGCAGACCCAGCTGAGGAAAACCACGTGTGGAGGATGCACAGAGTTCAGTACAGTGAAACTGTAGCTCTCAAATTCAATCAAAACCAAGATAAGGAGCAGGGCATGGGCCAGGCGCTGGTGGTTCACACCTGCAATCCCAGCTACTCAGGAGGCAGAGATCAGGAGGATCAAAGTTCGATGCCAGCCTGGGCAAATAGTTCCACAAGAGCTTATCTCAAAAAACCCATCACAAAAATAGGACTGGTGGAGTGGCTCAAGGTGAAGGCCCTGAGTTCAAACCCCAGTACCGAGAAAAAAAAAAAAGAGTAGGGCAAGGTGTGGCACTTCTATAATCCCAGCATTGGGGAAGTTGAGGCAGGAGGATCTTGAGTTCCAGGCAGGTCAGGGTTATAAGAAACTTTGTCTCAAAATTTAAAAAAAAAGAAAAGAAGAAAATAAAACAGAAGATGCCTGAGCAACCCATAATGTAGCAAAGCAGAAGACCACGCTGTAAACACAGCTGTAAACGTGGCTGGTGTTCCGCTGCCCATAAGATAATGGGAAGAGCTGGGGAACGTGGCTCCAGGGTACAGTGCCTGCTTTGCAAGCTGTTAAGTCCTAAGTTCAAATCTCAGTTCTACCAGTTCAAACCCCAGTACCACTGGAAAAAAAAAGAACTTCCTCAAATTTACCTATTCCCTGCATACATGACTTGAGAGGGCATGGGAGTCGGCTACAGTATTGTCAGAATCACTGCTGTGCAAATTAATTCTGCTTACCCAAAACTAGATCTCATCTCATGTTCTTTACTGCAATGATGGATTCATTTTTCCCATAACGCCACCGACTTCCACTGAAGACATTCCCCGCTCTCAGTAAACCTCAAATTGTCACTGTCACTCCAATCCAGCACATAATGTACCTCTGTTGGGTTGGAAGTATTACCAAAACCTTCACCATGCTTTTTGGCCATCATTTGCCTTGTGGGAGGCAGATTTTCACAAAGTGAAGGGCAGGGAACATTCTGTGGATCACACAAGGATTTCAACACAACCAACTGAATAGCGGAATGTGGGGGGGATGGAATTTAATATTTTTGTTTTTGAAATTTCTTTCATTTTTTTTTAACCATGCTTGGTCAAAACTGCATGGACTAAATCTACAAATAAGGCAAGCTTACTACGTTTGTAAAACCAAAAAAGGAAACCCACACAAACGGCCATCAGTTAATTAGTAAGTAAATATAGTTGGCAATAAATGGAGTATTATATGGCAATAGCTTGTAAACATTACCCTAAGTCAAAAAAAGTCACAAAAGACCTCAACAGCCATGATTCTATTTATATGACATATCCAGAGTAATCAAAAGTAAATTAGTGGTCGTGGGGTGTGAACCCCATGGTGTAATGGGATGGACGCCCAATGGGACTGGAGGGATTGAAAGTTTCCTAGAACTCATTGCAGTAGTGACTACACGACTGAATATTCTAAAAATCATAAATTGTACATTGCTTGTATGGGAATTACATGCTATGTAGGATGTATCTCAGAGCTGTTACCAAAAGCATTTGGCACAAAATCTGATTTGCATTTCTTTTGGACTTAAATTGAAAAACAAAAACCTTCACTAATTTAGCCAAACAAATCACATTTTCAAGATAAAATGAGATTGGGACATAAATTGTAGCTTTCAAGTCCAATGGACAAGACAAAGAGAAGGGCATGGTGTGGCATGCCTTGTAATCCCAGGACTGGGGAAGATGAGGCAGGAGGGTCTGGGTTACAGAAACCCTGTCTCAAAAAATTAAAAAAAAAAAAAGAAAGAAAAAACCAGAAGATGTCTGAGCAACCCATAATGTACTTTGTTTTTTAGGGGACAGGGTCTCACTATGAAGACAGGCTGCCCTGGAACCCCTCAATCGTCCATTAGTTTCCCTGATGGCTGCCATAGATGTCACTAGTCCTTCGGACGTTTTTGCTACCGTCGCATTCAGAGGACTAGCGATGCACAGCGCACACCGACTTGGCTGCCCAAGCACTGCGTAAACATTTGGAAAAAGCTCATCAGGACCGCTGGGGGAGCGGCTCGGCATCCGGGAGTTCAAATCCCAGCCCCGCCACCCCCCCACCCCCGGGGAAAAACCCGGTGGAACCGCGGAACCTACAATCCTACAAAGCCTTGGGGGACTCTCACCGCTACCTGCGGCAGGTGCACCCGCGCAGCCTCGGCCCACGCACGATCCAGGCCTGGGCCAGAGCTGGCCGCCCGCCCGCCCGGTGCCGCGCCTGGGGCCCTCGCAGGGCCACCGAAGCCCGGCTCGCGAGGACAGCGGGCCTCGTCCCCAGTTCCCCACTCGGGTCCGACGCTACCCCGCGGGCCGGGCTCTCGGAGCCGCGGCGCCAAGCGGCCGCACCTGGCTCCGCTCCTCAGCTGCCAGTATCCCGCACTCCGCGGCCCGACCCCGCGCCGCGTCCCCAGCCCAAGTCGCCGGCTGACGTGAGACCCTGCCCCACCCCACCCGGCCCGAGGGGACCCCGCGTCAGCCCCGCACCCTCAGCAGGCGTCGCTCCTTCCCTCAACCCTCGCCGCCCTCGAGACCCGCACCTTCTTCTCATGGCGGACGCTCCAAGACGCCGAGAGGCGAGACCCTCGACCTCCTCCACGCGGGACGAGCGCAGGAAACACGGCCGACCTCGCGCGGGTCGTGCAGGCTCAACCCTTGGGAAAAGCCCCGCTGGCCGTTGGGCCCCGCGGAATTTCAAAAGCAGCCCAGAGGCGGGGAAGCCCGACGATTGGTGCCACGCCCGTCACTCCTAACGAAGGCCCGCCTTCGCCCCGCCCCCCGGCGGCTATGGAGACTGCGTGGTAGGGTCGCGGCCAGCCCGAGACAGCGGGTCTGCGCGTGCGCAGCGCAACCAAAACGCGCCTGGAGGGCGGCCCGAGTACATGACGTCATCCGAGTCCCGCCTGACCCGCGCCCTTCGGATTAGCAGTGCGCGCCAGCTCCAGAGGCAGTCGGGCAGGAGCAAATAGGGAGCGATCTGGGGCTGATCTTTGTGGGATGAGCCTCTTCCCCAGAAGTAGGAACCGCACCCCAAAGGGAGGGAAGCGACACCGAACCCTGCTGGACAAACTGTCCCATGTAATCATTAGGACACACCTGTTAGTATGCCGCCCTTGTACAGAGCAGAAAACGTTCAAAGACTTAAGTGACTTGCCCAGGTACTCGGTGAATAAACGGGGAGATCGCCGGGGCGTGGTTTTCTTTCAAATTACCTAAGAAATCCACATTGAAGTTTTTTTGTTTTGTGTTTTTGGCAGTACTGCGGTTTGAATTCAGGGCCTTACACCTGCTAGGCAAGCGCTCAACCACTTGAGCCACTCCTCCAGCCCTTTTTTGTGATTGGTATTTTTGAGATAAGGTCTCTGGAACCACGTGTCCAGGCTAGCCTCGAACCGCGATCCTCCTGATCTCCAGCTAGAACCCAGGCCTGAGCCCCGACCGCTGCTGGGCTTCCAAGTACTTTTGTATCCTCCTTTCGTCACTGAGCACTCTACATGCTACAACCCTAATGCTACATTTCACATTGATTCACGATTACATACTATCCTGTGGAGTAGCTATTTCAGTTCAACTACTTTGCTGGTGTTTAGATCGCAATTTTTACAGTAACACCAAGATGAGTGTCTTCACACATAAATCTTTGCATCTTGCATTATTTTCTTATGACTGATTCCTATAAGTGGAATTACCAAACACTCTCTTTCCGAAGAGGTGGTATTTGCTAATTTGCCCTCCCCACCAAGCCTCACCTGCAGTGCCTGTCTCATCACCCCAGTAGTGCTAAATCTAACTGTACTTTTAGGCATCTTTTCTCATCCAAAAAATGGCATTTCCTTCTGTGATCCGCAGTTGTTTGATCATAACTGAAACTGCACATTTTTCACATACTGGCCAATTATAAATTCGGTAAATTCTCATTTTTTTCCCCTGAAGGTAAAGGATGCTTTGGTTCACGTCTAGAATTGTGTTTTTTCTTACTTTCAGAAAAACTTCATGTCTTAATTTAGCTTGTCTGCAATGTGTCAGACATTCACACTATTAACATAGGCACCAAGTTTTGGGGTTTTTTTTTTTTTTTTTTCATTTTTCTAGGCACGAGTTTTTGAATTTACTTGTACTCTTATTTGATTAATTTTCTATCTTCAGATATGTTCCCAGGGCCAGCACTGTAAAGCAGCCAGGGATAGAGCAAGTTTGCTCTTATGCCCTTAACACTAGTTCTGAAGCTTATAAAGACACAAAGCCATGGCAAAGATAGCCATCCAGAACACATACTCAGCACTGTCAGATGTGTGCATGTGACCCTATTAGAAGCCAGGTTTTAGTTCCACTGGACGCCAAGTGCAATGCACTGGCACTGCTTATTTACTTTGCCACAGTCACTTCTGATGTCTGATTCCTTCTCAGCAGTGTCTTGGATCCTGCATGCATGGCGTAACACTGTCAAAATTCTAGCTAGAATTTTGGGGTGTGGTGACACCTGTAACCACAGCCCTCAGGAGGCTAACGCAGGAAGATCCAAAGTTCAAGGCCTGTCTGGTCTACATAAGGAGACTGCCTGTCGCAAAAAAGAAAAGCCTCGCTACGCCTGGGGCATGCATTCCCTTGGACCATGCTGTTGTACAGCACTGCCATTCTTCTATGGGAAGAATGCAGTAACTCAGCCTTCGCTTTCCTTCTTTTGAGAAGGGGCAACACCACGGGGTAGGGAACCCACGGGTGGCAGAGTAACGGGAGGGATGGTCTTATAAAAATCCAGAAAGAGACAAAGAGACAATAAAGACTTCAGCCATGGTGGTGAGGAGGATGCACTAGAAGCATCCAGAAACACGACTAGAAAGGTGGGACCACCTGAATGCAGGGGATAGAGGAAACAATCTGTTATAAAGCCTGGGTAGATGGCAGCGTCAGTCAAGGGAATTCAGGCAGAGAGGAGCGATCTAGGGGCTTAAAGTGGGGACAAAAGATTCAGTTTCGGAGTTTGTGTGAGTTTATATTGGATGACTGAGTTTATGAATGGCCAGGTAAGAAATATTAGTGTGGAGCTCAGGAGCGAGAACAGCTGGAGATCTGCAATTAGATGACAGCAACAAAGGATGGACAGAGGGACAGACAGAGGAGTGCTCAAAGGAGACAGGGCAGTCTGGGAGATTACAGGAGGACAAAAACAAGTATCATGGGAGATGAAAAAGAATTTCAAGAAGGAAGCTGGGTGCTGGTGGCTCGTGCCTGTAATCCTAGCTACTCAGGAGGCAGAGATTAGGAGGAATGCAGTTCAAAGCCAACCTGGGTAAAGAGTTCTCAACATCCTATCTCAAAAAAACACTTCACAAAAAAGGGCTGGTGTAGTGGCTCAAGGTGTAGGCCCTGATTTCAAATCCCAGTACCACAAAAAAAAAAAACTTGCTGGGCACCAGTGGTTCACTCCTGTAATCCTAGCTACTTGGGAGGCTGAGATTGGGAGGCTCCTGCTTTGAGGCCATCCAGGGCAAACAGTTCAAGAAATCCCACCTCCAAAATAACCAGAGCAAAATGGGCTGGAGGGTTGCTTCAAGTGGTAGAGTGCCTGCTTCACAAGTACGAAACCCTGAGGTCAAACACAAGTCCCATAAAAAAATAAAAAGAGGAAAATGAATCACAGAATTTTAGAAGTAAAATTTTAGAATCTGCTAACATCCAATCCCATCCAATCCCATCCTCCTCCTCTTAAGAGTTGAGGAAGCTGCTACAAAGCAAGCTAGTGACTTTTACAAGAAACATGGAGCAGGCCCAGAGCTACGGAGTCCAGGCCACAAAGCCGATGAAGCCCCAGGACGGCCCCACTGTGCTTTTCCCAGGGAAGATGGAGTGTGTGTGTGTCCAGAACTCCAAGATGCTACATTGAGAGCAGAGGCTTTATTTACAATGATACTCAAACTGGACTTCCCCAGCAGGTCTTAGCAGCATGGACTGTACTTCATAAACAAAAACAGGATTATCCCAGGGGAGAAACATGAACTCTCTCCTCAGATGTGTCCTCTAAGTCCCAAATAAATTCCTTGGTCCCCAGCTCTGAGGTGACTGGGGGACACTGTAGCAGCTAGGTGCATCCCATTGGGGAACATGTCCAGGGAAGACTTCAACACTGCCCAGGAAATCTTCAGGCCTTCACCTCACTCATGGCCTCCATAAGGCGAGCACTGTTTGTGACAGCTGTCGTCAGAAAAATGAACCTGTACCCTAGGAGTCAAGAGCAGCAGCAGAAACGACGAAGAGCAGATGTCAGGCCCCAGCAGAAACGACACTGAGCCCCTCCAGTTCCACAGTCCCCACTGGGTCACAGCACCAGCATACAGATACATGAGTCTCAGTCTCCTGAGCACAACTTTCCAAGCCCACTGAGACTGGGCTCCTTGTTCTAGCAGCCTGCAAGGCTCTGGCAGGTGGTACCAAGGCCAGGAGAAAAGCCTCCTCTGCAAGGCACTTTGGTCTCCAGAATCCATGCAGGTCTCCTCTCACCTTTCTGTTCTCTTACCTTTCTCTCTGCCCAGAAACCTCAGGGCCGAGATCTCAGAGAATGTGCAACCACCCAAGAACACCACCAAGACGAGGCGCAGGGACTCACTGGAAGCTGTATCTTCCTTGGTCATGTCTGGGGGAGCAGAGAAGACTGTGCTCTCTCTACTGACCGGCCAGTGCTGAGTGATGCAGCCTGCCCCTCTCCAGCAATGCCACGTACCTGTGAATGCAAACTCACTGCAGTTGAGCAGCCGTACCACCTCATCAAGGCCCTGCCAGCTCCGCCGCTCCAGCACCTGGGAAGGGGTAAGCACTGGTTTAGCAACTACAGACAGTAGCAGGCTTAGGAAATAAAGAGGGCAGCAGCCAGGCTGTCATGTTTCATGCTTGTTACTAAGGAGTAAGTTAGTGGGCCAGGGACCAAGAGAAAGGAGAAAGAATGAAATAAGAATGGAGTGAGAGCAGCTTCTTCCCACCTGCTCAATGATCCGGCAGCTCAGGGGCACATAGGCCCCACTGAAGACGTAAGCCATGTCTCGAGGCACTTTCAGGTCATACTCTCCGTCCACACGTGGGATCTAGGGGGCAAAGGTACTACATCAGGCAAGTGACAACTCAGCTCCCTAACCCTTCAAAGGGTCAGGTAAAAGTAGCATGTCCCAAACAACAGTTCCTATTTCAGCTACAGGGAGAGCCAGCAACAGTCCTGAAAAAGAAGAGACCTTCGACCAAGATGACCACATGCATCCAATGCGCTCCAGTTCTCTGCAGTGGGCTCCCACGTCCCTGTGAAGGGACTGTCTTTCCCTCCATCCCTTCATAGGATGGGAGGCCACACTTCCCAGCATCCTTTGCCATTGGCAGGTACTTACTACATGTTTACCTTTGTCTTTTGTCTTATTGAGCTACACTCACACTATAAAGCTAACAAATCTTCACAAAAACGCAGTGACATAAATCCTTATACAGATTCCAACTACTCCACAAAAGAAAGAACTCACAGCCTCCCCGTCCAGCTCTGCTCCACATACCAAATTCAGCTTTTTGCTGATGGCACGAAAATTGCTCCTCTTGGCCAGAGAACTGAAGGCATCCGTAATCTTTCCTGGGAAAGAAATCTGTGCTAGTTCCATCTAGGGTCTACAGGTTTGTGACACTGCCATAGCTGACACCATGTAGGACATGACAGGACCTACACGCCCAAAGACACCCCCCCTTGAAGCTGTTCACCTACAGTTCACAGAAGTAATCAAGACATCTGGCACACCTCCCCACACCCACCATCTCCTCCTACCGAATCAGCTGCCTACTAAATGCAGGCTACATTTCAAATCAAGTGACGGGGCTTTGGAGTCAAACTGACCTGACTTACTGAGGGACTTAGGACAAGTCACCTAATTTCTGTCAGCTTCAGTTTCTTATCTGTAAAATGGGGGAAACTTAGCTTGCAGTCTTTATGAGGATCAAATGAGAAACCACACATAAATGGTCAACACATACTATATCGAAACTGATTTTTTTTTTTTTTGGTGGCATTGGGGTTTGAACTCCGGGCCTCATGCTTGCTAGGCAGGCACTCTACCACGTAAGTCACTCCACCTGTTGTTTTCTGTTGGGTATTTTCGAGATAGGGTCTCTTGAACTATTTGTCCTGGCTGGCTTCGAACCTTGATCCTCCTGATCTCTGCCCTCCTGAGTAACAGGGATCACACACTGATCTTACTAGCAGAAGCAGCAATAGTAATGACAGTAATAGGAACCACAACTTCTTTCTCTCTCCTCCCCCCACCCCAGGGAAAAACTCATAGGAGTGGGGGTAAGGGATGGGGATCACCTGTGCTCCCCTCTCACCTGCAGCCTTGTCGGTCACCAGCTTGCTCACTTTGCTCTCCACTGCCGTGAGGGTTTCCCCTGGAACCTGCTCTGTTAGGAGCCCAGCTCGCCGCAGATTGGAGAAAGTTAGTAGGTGCTCAGGGCCATAGCTCTGAAGGAAATGCAAGTCAGGTATTTACTGAATGTCCACCAAGACTCTAGCACCACTGGTAATACAGAGGTGAGGGGAAGAAGGAATCCACAGTGGCACACTGTAGCCTCTGCCCTGAAGGAGCTCACACTTGCTGTGGATAGGATTTTCATATCAGAAATAACCCAATAGCAAACATGGGAAAAAGCGGCCAAAAACTATTAAAGAACAGAGAAGGCTATGGATGTAAGGATCTGGGAAAGGCTTCATGGCTGGAGAAAGACCAGGAGGGCAAGTTGAACCAATGCCTCACAAGGTGCTAAAATGAAGGGGATTCCCAGGAGAAAGAGCTCACTACTGGGTCCAACAGCGGAACTGATTAAATTTCTCTTGGCACTGGTGGCCCACCACGGGGGGAGAGAAGAAGTATGCTAAAATAGGACTCGCCCCAGTGAGTCCTAACCTCTAAGAGGGAGGTTAGAATAGAAACAGGTTGGGGACAGGAAAGGGGACGTATTTTTCTTATGCCTCTTTCAAAAATGCCTAACAACATCTCTCCATCAGCTTCTGACAGGAAGACATCCTCCAGGCCTTACCTGCATATACTGTGTTTTCAGAGATCGGTAATCCTTAGGAATCAAACCTAACAGTGAGGAAAATAAGGCAGGTGTGTGAGAAAGAGTAAATGTGCCTTAAAATGTCCAATGCCTTAAAACAACACTTTAATCAGGAAGAAAGATTAGGTAAATGTTGACCTTGCATAGGATGTAGTTGAGTGTAAACTGACTGCTAAATTTAAGCTTGGTTATTGAAAGATAACAGCCAGGTCTGACAGCTCCAAGAGAAACCTCTGAATCACAGGGTGCCGGGAAAGAGACACTGGAACTAATGCCAGTGATGATGTGCCAGGAGTGTGGGGACCCTGACTTCTTTCAGCTAAGGGACAGTTCTCCTTGGAACTGCTTTACAGCTACGGAGAAACAGAAATGTGAAAAATGACTTCCAAAGTATAGTTTCAGATGTTTTTCTCTAGAGGTAAGAAATGGGTCCCAACTACCCTCCAACCGGTTTAGAATAAAGCAAAATAGCTGGAGATGTAGCTCAGTGGTCCGGCACTTGCCAAGCATGGACCAGGCACTGGGTTGGAGCCCCAGGACCAGAAATAAAAAGCTAGAAAAAAAATGTACATCAAATAAGCAAAACACTTCTCTTGGTTGAAAGCAACCCTGAAGAATTTGGAACTGTAAGACTTTAACAGGAGGGACATGCCTGTAAGACCAGCACTTAGGAGGCTGAGGAAGATCACGAGTTCAAGGCCAGCCTGGGAAGTCTGGGGGTATAGCTCAGTGGTAGAGCACTTGCTAGCATGTGCAAGGCCCTAGCTTCGATTCACAGCACTAAGAAAAAAAAAAAAAATCCCAGTCTGAGCTACATAATGAAACCCTGTTTTAAAAAAAAAGTTGCCCTAGCTGCCAGTGGCTCACACCTGTAATCCTAACTACTCAGGAGGCAGAGCTCAGGAAGATCCTGATTCAAGCCAGCGGGGCAAATAGTTCATGAGACCCTATCTCGAATAAACGTATCACAAAAAAGGGCTGGTGGAGTGGCTCAAGGTGTAGGCCCTGAGTTCCAGTACCGGAAAAAAAAGAAATTGTATCCAGGTACCTGGGGCTTACGCCTGTAATCCTAGCTACTCAGGATAGGGAGAAGGGTCATGTTCAAGATCAGCCCAAACAGTTTAAGAGATGCTATCTTGAAAATACCCAACACAAAAAAGGCCTAGCAGAGTGGCTCAAGTGGTAGAATGCCTTGCCTAGCAAGTGTGAGGCCATGAATTCAAACTTGAGTACCACCAAAAAAAAAGTTACCATGAAAGGTGCAGAATCTGAGCTTAGGGAAATGCTTATGAAATTAGGGTGTCCCTTTGTCCTAAAATGTATTTTTATCAGGAAAACTTGTTGAGGACAGGCAGTCAAATGGAACAGTCAGAGGAATACTGCTTGGCTCTGCACCTCGCAGCCCCTACATGATGAGCGTTGCTCTGAAGTGATCCTGTAGGGCTGGGACAAGAAATTACCCCGTGACCTCCTAGTGATTCGCCCAACACACACTGCTTTATTTTAAAGGAAAAAGAACCCATGAAATCACAGGGAAACACTGTATGCTAAGATACTTTGTCTTTCAAAACCTTCTCCCCTGTCCCTGAGGATTTCTCAGTGTGGCATTCTCTTCTTAGTCTTTTGGGCTCACCATTCTCAGTGATGGACAAAAGGCACATGAGACGAAGGCTTTCTATAGGTGACACCTGCACAGGAAGAAAGAATCAAGGAGGACTGAAGTTTCATGACTCGTGTTCATTTCCTTCTACTTAGGTGACCCCACCTCCAAACACCATTCCCAGCCTTGGTAGCCCCCTGCTCACCTGCCGGTCAATGTGTTCTTCAATATAGTTGGTACTCTCTCGGATGTTGAACCCCTCTAGCAGAGCTGTGACAATCAGAGGAGAGCAATCAGAGGAGAGCCTATTACTGGGGGATCAGCCCAACTGTTGACTTCTATGCCAACAGGTATCTGTCTCCCAGGTCTTTCTCCATCTTTGGGGTTGGTTAAGGGGCCCCTAGGCTTTCTAGCAGGAATCAGCACTCCACACAGCCAGCGTCAGCTGAAAAGAGCCAGAGAATATCTTTTCAGGGGGTTGGGCCAGGTGCCGGGGGCATAGGCTCATAGTGAGTAGCTTAGCAAGGCTGTACAGTTACCATGCTCAGTCTTGATGAGCTCCTGGAAGTCCTGCTTGGTTTTCTTCTTCATAATGGATTCACAGGCCCCAATATCTGCAGATAGGACAGAAAGGGAGCTGACACATGCCTGGCTCTAGGACATCCCTTTATTGTCCAGAAGAATAAAAACCTCTTAAGGCAAAATCACAAATCTTCATCCCACTTAGAGCAAATGAGCCCATTATTCATTCACTGAGAAACAGGGAGCTTGTCTTGGGAGGCAGTAGCCCTGGGCAGCATTCCCCCAGGTCGGGAGGCGGGGTGGGGAGTGGGGGGGGGGTGCAGTCACGCCCCT
This sequence comes from Castor canadensis, assembly GCF_047511655.1. Lineage (NCBI taxonomy): Eukaryota > Metazoa > Chordata > Mammalia > Rodentia > Castoridae > Castor > Castor canadensis. The sequence continues at coordinate 41,977,775 of NC_133404.1, read as the reverse complement.
TGCCCCCAGGCTGGCACCTACGCAGACTCAGCAGACGATGCTCCTGTTTCAGTCCCTTGAGCTCCTGGGACACGAAATTCTTCATCTGCTTTATGTCCATGCCTCTCCGGCGCTGTGGGGATGTCCCCATAAGGTCAGCACCCGAGAAACCACCAGCCTCCCTCAGTTGCCACCCACCCATGAGAAGAGACAGGGACCAGCCACTGCGTGGCACCAGTTGCTCTGCCTATAGTCCTAGTACCTGGGGCTGAGATCAGGAAGATCGTGGTTCAAGGCCAGCCCAGGCACATAGTGAACCCCATCTCCAAAATAACGAGAGCCAAATGGACTGGTGGAGTGACTCAAGTGGTAGAGCACCTGCTTTGTAAGTGTGAAGCCCTGAGTTCAAACCCCAGTACCATCACAGAAAAAAGAAAGAAAGAAAGGAAGCCACTGAGGAAACAAAATGAAGCAGGGCTTGGTGCCTTACATCATACTGGGCCTGCAAGTTCCGGGCCTTCTGGCTCAAGAAGCCAAAGACATTGGAGAAATGCTCATTACGAATCTCATTAAACACCTGTAAGGAGAGCAAGACCACGTGGACCCTACCACATGATGAAGGCAGGGCCCTTCATCAGCAGAGTGACAGCCCAGAAGAGTGCGCAGCTGAGCTAGCGGAGGCACCAGGAATGCTGAGCTGCTGCCAGTCAGCGGGCACCAAGTTCCTCCACGATGCTCTGCATCTGCCCTTCACTGCTGGGAAGCCCCACTCCCCACATCCCCCTGGCCCCCGGCTGGGACTCGGGCTCCCCTCCCAGAGTGGGGCCTGCATTGTGCAAGCCCATTGCTCTGCCCGTTCTCGCACCTTGTCCTCAGCATTGAGGAGCACCTTCAGGCTCTTGTCAGAAGACGTGACTTCCGGGCCAAAGTCGACACTCCCTTTGAGGGCAGAGGGAACAGCTATTCGGATCTCCCCTGAGGCCTTCCACTTTTCCCTGGGCCACCAGTGCTCTCTCCTACAAGCCCTGCCCCTGAGTGGGAGGCACCAGAGGCTGTGACAGCTCCCCCCCCCCCACCAAGATGCAGAAGATGAGGGCACTTACCACACTTGACGCGGAAAGTGTCGTCTACCAGGCCCTCGTAAACGACCTGGGAGCAAAGTGCTGTCACAAAGTCCACATCTGAAACCAAGATCCCAATGCTGAAGGTCCCCAGTTTGCCCAATGTCAGCTCAAGCACTTTCTGCACAGCTCAAGTGCCCATGCTCCAGATCAGTGCAGGGACTCACGGCCCTAACTTTGCCACCACCCTTTCCACATGTGCGTGTCCTCTAGGGCCTAGAGATGAACAGAGCGCTGGGCATCACTCACCTCTGTCCAGGAGAAAAACATGTCCAACCTCTGCTCTACGGCCTTTGGTCTCACTGTCCTCGTCCTCCAGTTTCCTCCACAGTTCATACGACATCTGCCAGGGCCCAAGACATTCCCAAGTTCATGTCCAGGTGCTGACTGCAGCTTATACCTACAGACGCCAACCCTTCCATGCAACGCTTCATCCTGCCGCCAGGAGGGGCGTCCATTGTGAACACTGCGAACCTATGCCATTCCCATCTGCTCCCACCCTCCCTGTCCCTCCCCTTACCAACGAAGGCGTGTTACCCCACCCCAGATGATAAAAAATTTAGGAGTACAAAGGCCTGGCTCTGGCCTTTCTGTGAGCCACACAAATTCTCCTCTCTGGGAAACTATTCTGGAACATAAGAGCAAAGTAAAGAACATGCCTCATATGACAGACGCCCGTGGATAATCGTTGTGGGTAAGAATAGGGGAAGCAGGAGCTTTAGGGATGATAGTTCTGTGAGCAGTCTTACCTTGGCGCATCTGCCAATCCCGTAGCAATTCGGAAAGGATCCATAGAGAGTGCTGAGAAGGTGTAGGGCCTGAGCCACGGTGTTGATCCAACGCTGATCTCCTTCCTGCAGGGACCACACGGGCCACAAAGACATGGATAGCCCCGCAGGCCTGTCAGGAGAAAGGCTAGCCCTAGAAGCCCTGGGTCTAGGGAATGCTTGCAAGGGTTCATTTTACTAGCTCCCAAAGAAGTCCCACTCAAATTAACATGTAGCATTTAATCATCAAATCAGTATCACTCATGAGAAATTACATGAGGAGGACAGAGGTTACACCAGTATTTCTGGCCCACTGAACCCCTTGTTTGTTGCTATCCCTTGACACCAAGACTCAAAAGCCCTGCATGTACCACGAAGTAGTCCCTGAAAAATTCTGGCAGTTCCATGCTGAGCAGATCCACATCAAGAGGCAGCAGAGAGAAGGCCCATTCATCACAGCTCACATCTGTGGGGACAGAGTGTGTCAGCCCCTGGCAGAAGGTACTCAGCCCCACATTAAATGAAGGCCTGCCACAGCCATGCAATGAATACTTGAGGAGATGCCACCTGCCAGGTTCTGTGCGTAACACTGGAGACCCAGAAGAGTAAGAAGCAGTCTCTGCCCTTAAAGAGCTCACCGTCTGGTAACGAAAGGAGCCGTGTACACGGCAGCCTACAACGCGCTGTGGTAAGTGGTGGGGGTTTTATTACAGGACCAAGTCCAAGTGGTGAGAAAACATTCATCCACTCATTCACTAATCAGCAAATGTTTACTGAAATCCTCCTAGTATAGGACTGTGCTAAGCACTGGGAGACAGCAGAGAGCAAAATGGACCTGTTCTGTCTGCTAGGGCTTATCATCTAATGGGGGAGAGATACATCAAATTATGACACTAGTTACTTAATTACACTCAGGCTCCAAAGAAGTAAAAGAGCAAGCCCTGGACTGGAGATGTAGTTCAGTGGTAGAGTGCATGCTTAGCATGCTTGAGGCCCTGGCTTCAATGACCAGCACAAAACAAAACAAACAGCAAGCCATGAGCACACATATTACAGGGACCTAACTGCAACTAAGGGTAAAGAAAGACTTCCCTAAAAAAGTTAAAATTAAGCTTAGAGTTGGAATAAGATATGGGCAGAAAAAAGCTGTAAGACAGAGAACATTCCAGGCAGCAGGAAAGCATGTGCAAAGTCCCCACGGCTTGAGGATAGCATGCAGGAAAAAGGAGCAACATTGGACATAGCTAAAGGATCAGGATGGGGTCAGACTGGAAGAGACCCAGGAGGCATACGAGGCATCTGGGCCCATTTTTCCTGGTGGGAATCTTGGAAAATGACTATAGGTGAGAACAGAGCAGTTGGTCGTCCCAACTCTGAGCCCTGGCATCCCTAAATGATTTTTGTTTATACTTTTTTTTTGCAGTACTGGGGCTTGAACTCAGGACTATACCTTGAGCTTCTCCGCCAGCCCTTTTTTGTGATGGGGTTTTCCGAGACAGGGTCTTGCAGACCATTTGCCTGGGTTGGCTTTGAACCGTGAGCCTCCTGATCTCTGCCTTCTGAGTAGCTGGGATTACAGTTGTGTGCCACCAGCGCCCAGCTAATAGAAGGTTTCTGTTTCTTTGTTTTGTTTTTGGCAGTACTGAGGTTTGAACTCAGGGCCTTGTGCTTGATAGGCAGGCGCTCCACCATCTGAACCACACCCCTGTCCCCTAAAGTGATCCTTCTCAGCAGGGGTCCTGCTCCCACTTCCACTCTCAGGATCCCGTCCTCCCTCTAGACCAGCAGAAAAACAAGCAGCAGCAGCTGGGAGGCGGAAACAGTAGCTCTTCCTTCCTTATGTGCTGTCTCCCTTCCACGCACGCTCGTCTCCTCTCACCTCCATAGACTCCCTCTTCCTCAAGCACCATTTCACAGGAATAAAACTGAAAAAGAAGAGGAAGCCGGTTAGTGGCTGCTTGTTTTCTGTCTTTCTTTTGTCTTTCTGTGGCACTGGGGACAGCCTCATACATGCTAGGAAAGCACTCTACCGCTGAGCTCCCCCAGCCTGTGATTCCTTTTCTCCAGAGTTGCACTATGGTCTCTGCTGTGGTGTGAATCTGGGTTGACTGTGCCCCAGAAGAGTTCCTGTGTTGAAATTTAACTCCCTTTGGGAGGTATTAAGAAGGTGGAAACATAACAATGGTGTTTTGGAGTGACCTTTGGAAGTGATTAGGGTTGGGATTGGGTGAAGGCCCCATGACTGAATATTGGTAGCTTTGCAAGAAGAGGGAGAGAGGCCAGGCCATACTCAAGTGCAACTCATTTCTTGACATGTGATGGCCTTTCTGTCTTTTTTTTTTTTGTGGAACTGGGGCTTAAAACTCAGGGTTTGTACCACGAGCCACTCCACCAGCCCTTTTTTATGATGGGTTTTTTCGAGATAGGGTCTTGCAAACTACTTCCCAGACTGGCCTCAAACAGTGATCCTCCTGATCTCTGCCTCCTGAGTAGCTAGGATTACAGGCATGAGCCACCAGTGCCTGGCCCTTTCTGCCTTTTAATAGCAAATGACCACCACCAGACACGACCCTTTATCCTTGGACCTCCAGACCATGAACCAAAATAAGCCTCTTTGTTTTTATAAGTTATCCAGCCTCTGGTATGTCCTTATAGTAACAGAAAACAGACTGAGACAGTCACATATGAGGGTAATTTTTAACCCAGTGAAAAAAGACAAAGAACCCAGACCCTTAGATCTAGAACAGACCTCTAAATTATCTAGCCCAATATTTAATTTCTTTTTCAGCCATTTTGCTTATGTATTGCTTTCTTATCTCACTGAGAAACTGGAAAAGCTTTACACAGAAGTATATCAGCCTACTTTAAAGAGTGAGCTATGCAGGCAGAGCTGGACAGAATGGCATGAAAGTACTCAGAAATCACACAGGAGCAGAGAAGAGGTGAAGCCAGTGAGTTCAGTTTAGGACATGCCCCTGAGACCTCTAAACACACTCAGACACAAATCCTAGGAGTCAACGGCACAGAAGTTATACTTACAGTGCACAGTCTGTCCAAGAGAAAACGAAGAGACAGGAGAGCTAAGGACAGAAGTCCAGGGAAAATGAAAATGTAAAGGATGCAGAGTGACAGCTGGGCTGACAGAGACTGAGAACACTCAGAGAGACAGGAGCAGGAGAAATGGCACCACTGCTTAGCATTTCAAGGAACAATGACAGACAGCTTTAGTAGGATGAGATCAAAGACTTGCCACTGCATTTGGCCACTGAGGGTTTGTTATTTGGTGGGACTGGGGTTTGAACTCAAGACTTTGTGCTTGCAAAGCAGGTGCCCTATTGCTTGAGCCACACCTTCAGTTTGACCGCTAAGTTCTGTTTTCTTGGTTTTGGGGTTTGTCTTTGTTTTTTATTGGTACTGGCAATTGAACCCAGGAACTCACACATGCTAGGCAAGAAGTCTACCTCTGAAGTACATCCCCAGCCCTTCTTAACTTTATTTTGGGACAGGATCTCACTAAATTGTCCAGGCTGACTTCAAACTATGTCTCAGCCTCTCTAATAGCTGCAAGTATGGGCATGCACCACACTGCCTGGCTTTTTTTTGAGACAGGGTCTTGCTATGTAGCCCAGGCTTTGAACTCCAAATTTCATCTCCAAATTTCTGGGATTATAGGTGTGTGCCACTATGCCAAGCAAGATCACTAAGCTCTTAAGGAGAGAAGATGACAAGATGAAGGTGGAGGAAGCAGAAGCCATGGCAGCAGTCATTCTATAGAAGTCTGGCCATGAAATATGAGCAACGCCCTGCTAGGAAGAAGAGATGAAGGAGGGAACAGAATTGCTTAGAAGGGACCAACACAGTGAAAGAGGAGAGAATCTAGCTGGTGAAGCAAGACATTGAACACAGAGGACAGGATGGGGCCAATATATGGCTGAACTGGCTTGGATGAACTTAGAAAGGACATGGCCAGTTATTTCTTTGCCCCCTGACACACTTGAGTAAAGAATGTGGAGGTGACAAGGAAGTACACAGAGGGTGCTCACGTCTGACGCTAGTGTAAATGAACATAAGCAGTTAACATGTGCTAGGCACCTACCGTTACCCACATAATTGTAGGAGTAGATGCTCACGCTGTGTGTTCTTTCTTTTACTGTTACAGGGAAGAATTCTATTCATCTCTCACTTGTTTCTGCCAGAACTGAACTCTCTAGGTCTGATTTTAGCTTTTGGGGTTTTAGCTTTTTGCTTGTATTGTTTTGGTGGTGCTGAGAATTGAACCCACAAGTTCTATGTTAAGGGTTTTTTTTTGACATTACTGGGAGTTGAACTCAGGGCCTTGTGCTTATTAGGCTGGTGTTCTACCCTTTGAGCCATGCTCCCCAAGCTGGAGTCCATAACTTCTGCTGCTCAATAATGAGACTACGGAACCCAGTGTGAACACTACCAGTGCTCCTAATTAACACATGGAGTCTCAGAAAGACAGAGATGCCCTGACAGCTACCGAGGGAAAGACTGTCCTGGGATGTGAAACCAGCTCAAAGAATCTGAGAAGATAGAGTTAAATGGAGAAACAGTCACAGAAATACCAATTTTGTTTTTCTCTCTAGTATGAAGACTTAAAGGACTATTTCAAATTATTGCCAAATTGTTCTATGTCCTTAATACAAATCTGTGCAGAAATATAATTTAGAAAATAAAAAGAGGGGGTTGTAGGAGCCAAAAAAAAAAAAAAAAAAAAACCCTAACATAGGCTCCTTTGATATCATTCAAAAGTAACTTGTCCTTCTGAATGTCTTGTTCAGTAATTCCTTGTCCTGACAGCAGTATTACACGTCCTATGTCTGTCTATATTCCAGCAGGATGAGTATGTGTGTGTAAGATTGCACTATTAATCATCAATGAAGGCTCCCTGGCTCTTTCCTCTTGCTTCTTTTCCATGGTGAACAGACTGTACAAGCCTGTGATTCCGGCAGATTTCTTACTGACTGAAGACTAAGAGTCATCTCACTTAAACAGCAAGACATAAATGTCATCAACTGTATTTTGCAGATGAGGAAACATAAGCACCCAATGCAGGGTCACAAAGGCAATAAAGGTTAAAGGATGGCTCACATCCACACAGCCTGGCTTGAGAGCAAAGTCTTAGCTAATGCTTCTCTCTTCTCTAGAGCTGTCTGAGAAGAACTGAAACCAAGTAGATTCCTGTCCTTTCAACTTTGGTTCCACCTTCTCTTAAGTGGGGCTCACAGCACTTGGTATAGAGCTTCATGGGCCCACAGGAACACACTCCTGCCAGTCCCTAGGGTGGGGGATGTACCTGTCTAGTGTGAGGACAAAGGGACCACAAGGAAAAAAAAACTGGACAGGACGGGTGCAGTAGCTCATGCCTGTAATCCTAGCTACTCAGGAGCACAGATCAGGAGGATCACCATTTGAAGCCAGCCTGGGCAAATAGTTACTAAGACCCTGACGGAACAATAATGTCCCCATTTATAAATTGGTGGCCATTTTATCCTCAGATCTCACTTGAGAAACTTCCAAGGACAGCCCCACCCTTAACAGAAATTCCCACACTCTAAGACAGCCCCAACCCTACTACAGACTACCGTGCATGCACTAACTTCCTTAATCTCCCCCTTCTATAAAAGCCACGCCTGGCCCAGAATCGCTGCTGAGCCATCTTTTCCCCAGCCAGCCTGGCAGTTTGGGCCTGCCACTAAACTTTGCTCTATGGATGTGAGACTTTTCTCATGAGCTTTCTTTGTGAGCGGCATTTTTCCTAACATTTGGTGTGACTCAGATCGGGGTGCACTCCCAGCACTGACCTTGCTCTCCCGGCCTCCCCCACCCCATCCTGCTCTCTCTCTCTCTACTCCCATTCCCTTCCTCTGGGATCTGAGCTGCTTTACCAGGACTCCCGATCCAAGAAAGCACCACTCCCTCACTACCTCACAGGGAAATTCCTCTGCCCCAGAGCACCTCCAATTGCCATCCACCACCGGCCAATCCCTCAAGGTCCTCTCTCGGTGAGTCCTTCTCGCATGCAGAGCTGTGATCTCTCTCTCTCATTTCCTCGAAATCCTAGCACTAGGTCTTGGCTCGCTCCCATCCCTGGGAACCGGGTTCCCCAGTAGGGACTGTGGACCCCCCGCTGTGGCAAAGACATTCCCTCTGGGTACTCCACATCTACTCTCGCTCCTGAGGACCTGAGATTTGGGGACGCCCGCCATATCTCTCCTCAGGTGAGGCCTCACCATGGGAGTTGGACCGTCCAGAATTCCTTCAGACTCTCCACTGGGATGTCTCCTGGCCAACCTTGGGCCCCTCCACCTAACGCCTGATCTTAAGCCACGAAAGCTCATTTTTCTCTGTAATCAGACCTGGCCCCAATACCCATTGGACAATGCCTCCAAGTGGCCACTTAATGGCACTTTTGATCCCAATATTTTAAGGGATTCATACAATTTCTGTGAGCACACTGGTAAATGGAAGGAACTTCCCTATGCCCAATCCTTTTCCTATCTCCACACCAAACCCTCCCTCTGTACTTCCCGTTCCTCTGGGCAGGTTCTATTAGCCTCTAAACAAGCTTCTAAATGAACCAAATCCTCTCCCGAACCTCCTTCTTCTCCATGTAAGCAGACTTCTTGCGCTGCTCATGCTGCTTGTCTATTCCTATCTTCCTGAGGGACTTTCCCATCATGGTGTCAAGCCACTCCTTGCCAACTCTGGCCTCAAGGCAATTCCAGCTCTGGGAGAGTTTATGCTCCCTTCCTGTGGGCTGAGACCAAGCCTAGGGTTTATTCTATACTTTCGGCCTCAACATAAAATTTTCCCTCCAAATATTAACACTAGTTGTCCCATATGGCACTGTTATTGACCCAAGTTGCCCTCTAAATGCTCTTCTCTAACTTTACAGGCGACTTATTCCTTTGTTTAAAAAGTAGCCTTTAGGGGCTGGGATGTAGCTCGGTGGCACAGCGCTTGCCTAGCATGCATGAGGCACTGGGTTCGATCCCAGCACCAAAAAAAAAAAAAAAAAAAAAAAAGGCCAAAAAAAAAGTAGCCTTTATTAAAGAGGCTGCCTGCTGTTAGCTAAAAGACAGGATCCTAACATTTTGTTCTTTCTAGATGGGATCTGCACCTTCCAGTCTTCTGGCTTGTAGATGTTAGAAGCTTTGTACTAAGGCCTGGCCTCAGTATGCCTTGGGTGACCAAGAGAAGTGGCCTTCACAGGGTTCCTTAAATTACAATACCATACTTCAATTAGACCTTTCATATAAAAGGGAAAAAAGTAAACTGAGGTCCCCTATACAAATTTTCTTTCATCTCAGATTGGCTCCACAATTGCTATTTAGATACTCAAACACTGGCCATTCTTTGTAAGCCACAAAATAAACATGGAAAGGAGGACCAGAAAAGCCCCTCATCAATGACAAGGCCCACCCCTACTGCTCCACCCTCTGCCCTACCTTCTAAGCCACCCCAATATTCAGAACCTCCTAATGGGTGCTTCCCCCTTCAACAGATAATGGTAGGAAGAGGGCAAGTCTACGTCCCCTTCCAGTTATCAGATCTAAGGGAAATTTAAAAATATCTGGACAGCTGTACTGATGCCCAAATACATTCAAGCCTTTATCTCTCTGATCCAAACCTTTCAACTGACATGGAAGGATATTATGCTTCTACTAGACCAGACTCTTTCCTCATTAGAAATGCAATGGTTTCTGGCCCAGACTACTCAGGTTGGAAATGATTACCATTTACAATGAGCCCCACTGGGATGTAGCTCAGTGGTAGAGTCCTTGTCTAGCATGCATGAGGCCCTGGGTTCGATCCCAGCACAAAAAAGAAAAGACCAAAAAATAAATAAAGTACAATAAGCCCCAATACTAGTGGCACCTGGAAATGAGGGAATAAATGTGCCTACCTACAGGGGCACAGACAGTCCCCTTGACAGGTCCACACTAAAAGGGGCTGATGATATGGCTCAAGCAGTAGAGTGCCACTTTGCAGGCATAAAGCCCTGAGTTCAAATCCAGTACAAAGACAAAAAAGATATTTGGGGCTGAGAAAGTAGCTCAGTGGGAGAACATCTGTCCAGCATGTGCAAAGCCCTGGGTTCAATTCCCCAACATTGCTAAATCAAAAAAAAAAAAAATGGTAAGGAAGATAAGTGGCGTTAATGTCACTTCAGCCAACTCATAGTGGAAGACAGTAGTTTAACCTAGACCAGATCCCTCATTTTTCAAATGAGGAAACTGAGGCCCAGGGCGGTTCAGAGACCTGCTCTCCAGAGTGTCAGGTGCCAACGTAAAATAACAACTTTGCTTTACAGCAACACCCTGAAGAAAATCCCCCTACCTTTCTATGGCATCTTAAGGATGCTATCAGAAAGCATACCATGGTGGACCCAGAGTCACAGGTGGGAGAGGTTCTCCTCAAAGATAAATTTCTAACAGTCAGCCCCAGATATTTGTAGAAAACTCAAGTCTGTGGCTGAAGGAGAAAAGTCAATGGATCAACTAATACAACTAGCCATGTCTGTATATCATAACCGGGACATTACTAACAGAGATTTATTGACTGCCCCACCCGACTAGGGCCTACATCTCGAGTTTGCTACCATGGTGGACAGAAGGGGCACTTCTGCAGAGAATGCCCAGAAGGGGGACAGCCCGGGAGACAACCCCACCCCTAACTGGGACCCTGCCCTGTCTGCAAAGGTAACCACTGGAGGTCTAAGTGCCCCCGTCTCCAGATGGAAGACGAGGTGCCACCTCCTATGGATTGATGGGTCCTGGCCTCCTGTCCACACTCCACTTCTTGGCATCGATGTTGAGGAGCCTCATGGTAGCCATTATGGCAGAAAAACAAAAGATCATTTTCTGGCTAGACAGTGGAGCTCATTTCTCTGTCTTACCTTTCTCTCCTGGTCCCCAGTCCAATGACAAAGTTATCGTTCGGGGCAAATCTGGCCAGCCCCTAGAGCGCTAGTTTACCTGGCCTCTGGCCTGCTCTTGGGGAGCCCTCCTCTTCTGTCACTCTTTCCTCATAGTTTCTAAAACTCCAGTGACTCTGCTAGGACGGGATTTACTATCTCAACTAAAAGCTCAAATTCTCTTCCCCCCAGACAGCTATCTCTGCTGCCCCATCCTTTAGGAACAAAGAGATTCCACAATCTCTTTGTGGACTGATGGGATGACTGTAGGGCGAGCCTGGACGGCCCTCCCTATTCAAATAAAACTCAAAAATCCCTCACAGTTTCCACACCCAAAACAATATCCCCTCAAGCCTGAGGGACATGAGGCCTTATGCCTATCATAAATTCCTTAAAACAACAAGGGCTACTAGTTAGTTGCTCCAGCCCATATAATAAATTTAAAATTCTTATAAAAGTTAATTTTAAAATACAAGTTACAAAGTAAATACCTGGAAAGGATATAGATAGGTAGTGAATATTTTTGAGAAGTTAAAGGAAAAAGGAATGTTTTTGGATGAGAAAGGATTTTGTAAAGAAGGGTTTGTCCTAAAGATTGTTTGAAATAGGAGGGATTAGGACAAGCCATCATAGGGTTTAGTATGTTATATAAAGGTCTGAGTAAGTTTTAAAAGTGTATAATAAAAAGCTTCGGTGTGTGATAAAGTTGAATATAATCTAAGACTCGCCTAAAAGATTTTTAGGGTCATGTCAAACTAAAATCAAATTCTCTATATCTATAAAATAACACAGTTATCTTAATATTGTTCTGCTCTGAGTAACATCTACAAAAAAAAAAGCCATTACAGAGAAAGATTTTATCAAAGATATTATTTGTGTTTTCTACTGATCTTGTCAAGCTTTAAGTACTACTAAATCAGAGTTCATTTACATATTTGCTTATGTATCTTAAATGACCACCTTGTAACAGCATTGTGTCTATACTTTATCTAAATATGGTACAAACATTTACAAAGTTATATAAAAATGAGCTAGAGCTCATTCTCTTTTATCCAAGAGTGTTACATTTAAATCCTGACAGCCCCTGCCTCCCACAGGTCACCTACCTAGGTGTGGCCTTAAAGAGACAGACTCACTCCCTGAGTCATGAGTGCATCAATCCAATCTTCTGTTTCCCTCTCCCCATACCATAAGGCAGCTTAGAGCTTTCTTGGGAGTTACAGGATTTTGCAGAATTTAGATCCCTAGATATGCAGTCCTTTACCAGACACCTTTTATGCTCCTTCTAATAAACTTGCCTCCAACAGACCCTGCTCCTCTGGCTGACTACCTGCCTTACCTTAACCGTCTCAGGGAACTTCTCAGAGAGCATGCAGACCAGATCCTGCCCACCCTATAACAATTTCTGTTAAACCAGGGGATCTTGTTCTCCTAAAGGATCTTCTACCCTCTCCATTGGGACTTGGGTGGACCAGCTCTCATCTGGTCATTCTCACGGCACCCACTGCTGTCAGGCTCAATGGGTCACCCAGTGGCTACACCTCTCAAGAAACAATTAGAAAATGGAGAAGGGAGTTGGAGGACTCTTGAAATTGTCTAGGAACAACATTTCCCAGTGGTTCTCCTGGCCAATGCCCATCCTGATGCCTGTGTTCTCGCTGTCCTATTCTTAAGCTTCCTCCCTTGTATCACACTATATGTCTGCTATTGCTAATCAAAAGTTTAACCAGTTGTACCTCCAGGGATACCAACCTACCAAGATGCAGGAGTCTGAGGATCTTGCCCCATACAGAGCTCCCTGCCAGCAGGAATCAGCTAAGAGACTGACGCTTCACCCCAATTCCTGATCCTCATCATTATTAAAGAAAAAATGGGGGAATGATAGAACAATAATGTCGCCAATTATAAATCGGCGGCCATTTTATCCTCAGACCTCACTTGAGAAACTTTCAAGAACAGCCCCACCCTTAACAGAAATTCCCATGCTCTAAGACAGCCCCACCCCTACTAGAGACTACCGTGCATGCACTAACTTCCTTAATCTCCCCCTTCTACAAAAGCCATGCCTGGCCCAGAATCACTGCTGCCATCCGCCCCCTCCCCCCACCAGCCTGGCAGTTTGAGCCTGCCATTAAACTTAGCTCTATGGATGTGAGACTTTTCTCGTGAGCTTTCTTTGTGAGCGGCATTTTTCCTAACAGACCCTACGGCAAAAAAAATCCATCACAAAAAAGGGCTGGTGGAGTGGCTCAAGGTGAAGCCCTGAGTTCAAATCCCAGTACTATTAAAAAAAAAAAAACACAGGAAAAAAAAGAAACAGCCAGGCCTTCATTCCCCACAGTAAAGGAGACTGCCCGGCTAACACTAACTCACTGAGTGAATGGGGCCTTGGGCCTTCAGCTGCTCCAAGTCAGGTGGAGTAAATGTTCTTTAAGGTTCCTTCCCTATGCAAGAAAAAGCTTTTCCCTCCAGAAATATGTACAATTATTACATGTCAATTAAATTTTTTCAAAAGGAGGACTAGAGGTATGGCTCAAGCACAAGGCAGTAGAGTGCCTATCTAGCAAGTGTGAAGAAGCACTGAGTTCAAACCTCAGTACAGCCAAAAAAAAAAAAAGGCTTTTCCAACATATGGTAGTACGGTTCTAGTAACTCAGAAGCAGCCCGGCCACATCCCTTGGATGAGCATTTGGGAACTTCAGAGAGAGGGAGATGATTTATCATCTATTGTATCTATTTAAAGAGACACAGAGAGCAAGTCAGAGATGCCTACCATCATGCACCATCACTAACAGGAATTTGTGTTAGCAGGGACATAGCAGGTTCTTCAAAAGTGCAAAGCTTTTCATTTAAAGTAACCTGTGAGGGTTGGGACATGGCTCAAGTGGTAAGAGTGCCTGTCTTGCAGGAGTGGGGCCCTAAGTTCAAACCCCAGTCTTCCCCCACCCCACCCCAAACCAAAAAAAAAAAAAAAAAAAAACAGTATGGACAGTGGCAGGTATGTGGTTCTTGGCTTAGCATACATAATTTGCTTTGATGGAGAGACAGCCACAGGCCCCTTACTCCAGCCCTGTCCTCACCCTGCTGGACCTCACATCTCACTTCCACCAGGACAAAACTCACCTTCTGAGGGCTGAAGATCACTTTGTATTTTCGAGCTCGTCCAGCCAATTTGTCAGCATTGACAAGATCTACAGAGAGAAGGAATGCAGCCCAGCAAACCATGTGAGATCTGTGAGACTAGAAGCAAGGAAGGAGACACCCTCTACCCATGCCACTGGCTTCAAATGTGTAATCCTCCTGCCTCAGCCTCCCAAGTGCTGGGATTACAGCTGTACAATATCGTGTCTGGCAAGTCTTTTCCTATTGAAGGGTCTTTATGGCCAAGACCCTTCTCTCTTGCCCACCTTTTCCCAGGACTCATGCATAGCACCGTGGCACACTTACTGGCAATGTAGCGCATATTCTTGATTCGGGGTCTGACCAAGAAGCACAGTCTACGGGAGAGAAAGAAAGAAAGAAGGAAAAATCATGAAGTCTGTGACAGCAGCTTAGAAGAAACTCAAACAATATCAACTTGTTAGCCACTTGCCCTTTTTGACAAGACCTGCAATTTCACCCTAACCAAAGCAATGCATAACCACAAAAGACACTTCTCAGCACAACAGGTGTGGTATGATGAGGTGGCTTCATGGTGAACCCAGGAGTTCCTGTTAAATACTTTACACTCCAGTGGGCAAAAATCTGCATATATGTAGAGAGAGTGTATAAACAATCAAGAGCAAAAGTATAATACAAGAAAAGTAATAAGCTGGGTGCCAGAAGCTCACACCTGCAATCCCAGCTACTCAGGAGACAGCTGAGCAAATAGTTCTCAAGACCCTATCTTGGAAAAGAGAACCCATCACAAAAAAGGGCTGATGGAGTGGCTCAAGGTATGGGCCCTGAGTTCAAACCCCAGTACCACAAAAAAAAAAAAGGAAAGTAACAGAAGGTAATGTTTTCCAGGGCTGGTGGAGTGGCTCAAATGGTACAGTGCCTGCCCAGCAAGCTTAAGGCCCTGAGTTGGTGGGACTGGGATTTTAATTCAGGGCTTCACTCTTGCAAAGCGGGTGCTCTACCTCTTGAGCCATACTTCCAAGTTCATTTTGCTCTGGTTAGTTTTGGAGATAGGGTCTCACAAACTATTTGCCCAGGCTGGCCTCAAACCAGCTATCTCCAGATCTCAGCATCCCAAGTAGCGAGGATCACAGGCCTGAGACACCAGTGCATCCTTGGAGGTCCAGATGAAAACACGGTGACAGTAATTTTTGGAAGAGGAGTCAATCTGGTTGTAGGTGGTAGTATGGACTGAGGAGGGAGGACAGGGGTGGGAGAGAGGCCTCATTCAGAGGCTAACCGTCATCTAAGCGTGAAACTGTGAAAGCTCAGAGAGGGGAACCATACCACAGGCACCATGGGCCAGATCTTGGCCACGGTCAGGTCAGCAGCAAATGTGCCCCTAGGCATCTACTCCAGCATGGAGATAAGACACTCACTGTTCATTGGAGCTGAGGGCTGGCTTGCTCTCCACCTTGTACAGCTTGTCTACTTCATGTTGCTACAGGAAAGATTCAACAAGACAACAGACGTAAGAGTGCTTGAAAAGCATAAAGCATGACACAAAAACAGAATTTCTTAAGAACCTCCTATTTATACTAATCCAGGAATCAACCTGCTCCCATGACCAGTAGCCCTGAGCTTTCCTCAAACCACCAATGGGAAAACCAAAACTAAAATAATTGAAAAACAACACAGACAGCATCACCAATCCCCATGTCCCCTGCAATTGCACCACCCTGTCTTTACCCCGGAAGGGTAGTCACTCTTCAGAAATCTGTAATGCTCATCAATCTGTAATGCTTAAAGAGGAAAGGAGGGGCAAGAGCTCCCCTGGGAAGGGGCAGTACCTTCAGGATGGAGACGCTGGCAATTCTATCCAAAGGGCTCATGAGATCTGCCTCGATGAACAGATCCTTCTTCCCAGGAAGCTGAAGGAGACAGTCTGTTGAGTCACTTGTAGATCACACAGCTCCCTCAGATGAGAACCTGTCCATCCACCCATTTAACAGGAACAGTGCCTCTGAATTGGAAGGGCACTAGACTTCATCTAGCTTGAGTCTTGTTTATTATCTCTCTCCACATGTGACAGGTCTCTGTGGATTCACCTACTTTGGAAAGGTGTTCCACTCCTTTTTCAGGTTGATTCCTTGTCACTCAACCCTCCTGCTTACCTGAGACTTTGGTCTGCATCTTTCTCCACTGCCTCCTCCACTCTGCCTCCCAACAACCCCTATCTCTGGTTGGATTGGGATAAATACTACAGAACCTCACCTTGCACTCTGCAAGTCCAACTAACTGCTAAACATTTTTGCAAGTGGCATTTTTCTTCAAATTACCAAAATAACACACGTGCAACACAGAACTCAGAAAATCCAGGGCAGGACTGGCAAGGTAGCTCAGTGGTAGAGCATGTGCTTTGCATACGTGAGGCTCTGAGTTCAACCTCCAGCACTGCAAAAACGAAAAGGGAAAAAAAATCCAGGACAGTACTCACCCTATCACCTTCCCAACCACCAATGCCACAATCCCTGTAATCTGATTCCTGCACCATCACCCCTGATGCTGCTCTCTTATTTATTCATAGGAAGGAGTCACAGTAGGTGACATAGAGAGGAAAGTCATCAGAAGTTTCCCCTCAACTTGGCATTGACAAATGATGAGGGAGTTGCTAGTGATATCTTAAGAGGGCAAGCCAGCGAAGACCAGGGAGAAAGCATAGGCTGAGTGGTCAGGGCAGAACAAGGAATTCCGCTGGGCGGATAAATAAGGTACGTGAAGGGCAGTAGTTCTCAACTGGGGAAAGTTCTGCTCCTAAGGGATATGTGGCAATGTCCAGCCACATTTTTGGTTGTCTGACTGGGAGAAGGAGGTGTCGCTGGCATCTACTGGTTAGAGGCTAGGGGTGCTACTAAACATCCTACAAATGCACAGGATAGCCCCTCAACACAGAATTATCAACCCAAAAATGTCACTAGTACCAAGGCTGAAAAGCACTGATGTTCAAGTGGTAGGAAGTAAGACTTCACAGGTAACTGGAATTGAGTGTGAAGGGCTTCAATGCCAGGCTAGGGAGTTTGGACTTAATTATTTATGGAACAGGGAAACCAGGAAGCTTCTGTGAACAGCCACGTCCCAATCACAGAGAAATTTTATTTAGATGAACCTGGTAACTGTGGATAAAATGGCCTGGAGACAAGAGAAAGTGGAGGTAAGGAGTCTGTTTATGAAGTTAATCCAACAGACCAGCCAGCAGGTGGCCAAATGAGAGCCCAGTTTCAGGCTGAGCAAGAAGGACTGTGTAACAGATGGATAGATGGGTAACTACTTGAAAGAAAGTAAGTTAATATTGCTTTTACCTAATGGTAGAACTGTAAGTAGTCTTCTACACTTTCCATAATGTGCAAGTGTTATTTTATAATCATTATTTCAAAAGTCATGTATAAGGAAGAAGCCACATGGATAACTGTAAAGAAGGACCCAACAACCAGTCAAGTGTGAGGGGGAGGGGCAGCCAAAGGTGATTAAGATGTATCAAGCTTGCACAGCAGTGTCAATTAACGAGAAGTAAATCAGAAGTTAGCTGGGCAGGCCATTATTGCCCAGAGATCCAATTTGGCCATACTGGGTCACCTTGTGGGTTCCTCTTCCTCATCTACACTCCACTTTCATGTTTCATATTGCTCTCCTCTGAACTGAGGGCTTTATCTAGCGTGTCTTTTCAATTCTTCGACATTTGTTGGGTGTCTTTTAATTGCAAATCACTATTCTAGTACCACGGGGCACAGAGTCCCAGATCGCCCACGTCTCCATCTTCTTCTCAACCCGCCTGATGGAGCATTTCTATCTGCTGGATATTACACACAGTGGCTCCTGCTGGAGTGTAAGGTCCTTAATGACAAAGACCCTTAACTATCTTTCCATCCCCAGGGATGCCGGGCACTAGTAGTGTAGTGGCACCGCCCTCCTTTGCATGAAAAAAACACGGATGTCCGTGAATTCTCTGGCCAGGTCCCCAGCACCCCTTACTGCCCCTGGTTTTCCTTGCTGAGTGCTCGTTTTGGAGCGAGGACCCCCAACCATCCCCGCCCAGGGCCCGGCGCGCGTGCGTGAGCGCTGACCTGCTCCAGCAGGTAGATGAGCTGGTCTCGGGCCAGCCTCTTGAGCATGGAGAAGTCGGGCAGCTCCGGGGCGTCGGGTCGGTGGGGAGAGGCCATGGCGCGGTCACCTGGGCCTCCGTGTTGAAAAGCGGGAGCCCTCTGCCGGGGAAAGGCCGGCGGCAGCCCGGGGATCGGCGCAGGGCGCTATCCCGCACGCCGAGGCGCGGAGGCCCAGAGTATCCGGAGATGCGCCCGAGGAGTGAATGGCCCCTCCCCGGGCGGGACAGCCGCAGCCGCGGGGTCCTCGCCTCAGGCCTGCAGCCACAGTGTCCGACCTACCCCTCCCCGGCCCACTCGGCCTGTCAGCAGGACTCCAGACAGACTCCGCGGCAGGCGTGCGGAGAGTGCCCCGCCTCCGGACGGCTGGCGAGAAGTGCGGCCGACTTCCCAGACCTCCCGGAAGTCGCGTTCGTGAGACCCGCGCTTAGAGTTCCGGGTAGAGGACGGCATCCGGAAAGGGACATTTCAAAACCGGAAACGAGCCGGCAGCTTTCTAGTGTCATTGCTGGCGAGAGGGAAGCCTTCCCAAGATAAAGTGGCCATACTTTATGTCCAGTTTTAAGGATTCAGCCAATTCCGGCTTACTTAAGGACTGGTCACGTGCTCGCTTTTCAAGAGCTTCGTAAAATGGGCGAAACCAACTCAAGAGTGTGCAGGGCACTGATCGCTGGAGTCTCACCTGTCAATCAAATCTACTTCCCAAATAACTAGGCCAGGGGGAGGCGAGAGTGTACAGAGGGGACCCGGGAAGTGCAGGGGAGAGGAACGCATTACGGTCGGCTGAAAGCTAAGTCTTGCCAGCTCTGACCTTCGGATATCAGAGTTTTGAGTCTTTATCCCACTTTTTTTCTTTTGGAGTATTGAGGGTCGAACTTCAGGCCTCTGGCTTAATAGGCAGGCGCTCTTACCGCTTGAGCCACTTCGCCAGCCCTGAGTTGACTGTCATGACTTTTGTGGGGAAATGGATACGTAAACCGTGGCACATTCATACAATAAAAACAACTGAATACGTCTGTCCACATCAACCAATTCCACTACCAGTTCATAGAATATGTAGAATTAGTAAGAACAGGTTAAGATAGCATAGGTATCAAATCAACTATATCCAAAATGTAGGAATTTATATGGGATGAATGATCAAACTTCTAAAAACAAAGGGCAAGGGGTAAAATGTGGGAGGGGAAGCTAGTTTAGAATAAAAGAGACTTCAGGGAGCTGTCAATCCCCAGCACCACAAAAGAAAAAAAGGGGGGGAAATGGATACACAGGGGTTTGCTGCATTATAAAGTTCTCCTTTTGTGTGTTTTAAAGGGTCTGCAATACACAGGCATGGTAGTGCCTATCTGTAATCCCAGCACTTGGGAGTCTGAAGACAAGAGTTTGAGGCCAGCTTGGGCTACATAATGAGACTGTGAGACTCGTCTCAAAAAAATATTTTTAAGACAGGGTCTCACCGTAAAACTCAGAGCAAATTCTGTAACACAAGTTTGAGAAAAAAACAAGACTGTAATCCTAGCTATTCGGGAGGCAGAGAGCAGGAGGATCACAGCTTGAAGCCAGCCCAGACAAATGTTTTGTGAAACCCTATTTCGAAAAAACCCTTCCCAGAAAAGGGGTGGTGGAGTGGCTCAAGGTGTAGGCCCCGAGTTCAAACCTCAATACTGAAAAAAAAAAATTTTTACTCCTAGTAGGGTTCAGGAGTTCATCTAAGATATTGTAACCTTCCCCACTCCTCGCCATCTCCTTAATTCAATGGAATCTCAGCTTCCCTAGGAGGTAGAGGTGCTCTGGGGTGGTGGACTTCACTCCCATGGCATGTTAAAGCAGTTGAGGGAAGTGTCACCTTCTACAGTGCAGGATCATGATCCCTTCTGTTGTGGTTTGTCAGCCTCCTGAGCTTGGCCCCAAGTTACTGGGACGTACCCACTCCCTCTGCAGTCACTCTCTCCAGCCTGATGAAGCATTATTACCTGTGGCGTCCTCCACCAGACACCACACCTGTGCTCCAACACGCACATCCACTTCATCCACGTGGTGTATCGTGAAATGCCAGGGAGCAGGACCCTATGGAGTCCTGGAATTGTACCCCATTGGAAGCAGCATAGGAGCCTTGGCTGAAGCTGTATGGTAAACTGGCAAAGGTAAAGGCCTGGCTCCCCCACCACAGATTGGCTGATTGTTAAGAAGTCTATCATTTCTCCATTCAACCAGAGATGTGTGGAGCTGGGACTACAATAGTGGACACAGGTGTCTTCATGAGGTCTACATCGAAAGCGGTGAGTGATGACAATGTTAGTAACTTCAGGCACTGAGGGAATTAAGCAAGAGTATACTGTTAGGATAAAAAGGAGCTAGCTGCCTTTTTTTTTTTTCCAATGCTGCAGATTGAACCTGAGCCTGGCACTCCTCTTATCACCTAAACTATGCCCCCCAGCTTTTATTTTTTGGAGGGACTGATGTTTGAACTCAGGACTTCACACAAAGTAGGCACTCTTCCACTTGAGACACACATATAGTCCACTTTGCTCTGGTTATTCTGGAGATGGAGGTCTTGTGAACTATTTACTTGGGCTGGCCTCAAACCCTAATCCTCCAGATCTCAGCCTCCCAAGTAGCTAGGATTTACAAGTTATGAGCCACTGGCACCTGGCGGTACTGGGGTTTTGAACTCAGGGCCTCTCATTTGCTAGGTAGGTGCTCTTCCATTTGAGCCATGTCACTAGTCCTTTTTTGCTTTAATTTTTGGAATAGGGTCTCGCATTTTTCTTTTGGCAGTACTGGGGTTTGAACTCAAGGCTTTGTGATTGAAAGGCAAGAGCCCTACCACTTGAACCGCTGCACCAGCCTTAGGATCCCAGTCTTCCAATTTACACCTCCCAACAGCCATGATTTCAGGTATGAGCCACTGAGCAGAGCTTGATTCTAGAATTTTGACTGGCATTGAGATAGGACTGTTTTTTACATCAATGAACAAATGCTTGTTTACAGTCATCAATGACATCACAACTGCTATTGATACTTAAAATGGCAAGATTTCAACAAGTTACATTAACTGGGATGTCATTGTTTTTATATTTAAATTTGGGAGTATACAGTTCTGGTTGGCAGATTGCTAGTGAGACATGGTTGAAAACTGTCACTAGACTATTGCTTCTCATCCCACTTATAGCTAGAATTTCTGGTTCTAAAAGAACTGGTTAAGTTAACAGAAATCACGCCACACGGTGCAGTGTTCCTATAACTTCAGAAGCTCTGGGTTAAGGGAGCACTGGGCTCAAATCCCAGCAGTGCTACTTAGCAGCCATCCTCAGGGCCTGTTTCATTTGTAAAAGGGCCTTTTGTCTGTTATCACTTACCTCGCAACACCTTTGTAGAAGTCTTGTGTCAACTGTAAAACCGGGCGTAATTTAAGTTTTAGAATGTAGCTGGAGATTATGCTGGAGACCCTAAAATCTTTGCCCATTATTTGTCAAACCCCCACTCCTAATCTCTCTCAGAACCCTACCAAACCCATCAGTGAGCAGGGGGCTCTGTGCAGAGTCCTTTGCTGGGAATTCCTCGGTTCCACCTCCCCTGATGTTTAATGACAAGGGCTGTCCCCTTCTGCCTTTCTCATCCATCACTCTCCAAAGTTTACAGGTAAACCCTCCTGCCCAAAAGAACACCAAGCAACAGACTGCTACATTTACTTTATTTCTGCACTTAAAGAAAACAACCAATTGACTAAGCAGTTCCAGAACTCTTAGTGTTCAGTGATTAAAAAGGAAATGAGGTCAGAAGGCAAACTTTTCATTTCCTCCCAAACATATTAACGCAAATATCACAGAAATTCTTAACACATCTAACATTGGTTTTCAACATGCAGAAAGCCCAAGCAACAAGGTAAATGAGTACTGACGAGTCATAAAGACCAGACCAGGAGCAGAGCACCAGGAAGCTTGAATCATCAGCAGCTCTTTCTGCCCACGCAGGGCTCACCATTCCTTCCTATCACATGCAGGAAGCCTGGCAGCTCCAGATTCATTTGCCAGCTGTTTCACATAGCATCCTCACAGGCAGGCCTTGGCTCAAATTCTGTACAGGAAGTTCCCATTGCTGTCAAAGAATTCCCGTCCCCGCTGGACTACTTTGCTGCTGAAGTTCTGGTCACCTGGCTCCCCTGCCTTCAACTCTTCCAGCTTCTCATCACTTGGTAATCCATCCCTGTCAGTTCCTCTGGTGCTCTCACAATCACTGGTGGGGTATTTGTGCAGCTCTCTCTGATGACCCAAGGTTGCAGTAAGAGGCGCCAAGTTCTCCTCCAGGCCTTGGATTCTTTTATTCCTTCCATTCTGTCTCCTTGGTGTATTTGTACTGTGAGGGCTTGACCCTATCATTTTCAAAGCTGCGCTGTGACTCTGACTTTTGGATGAAGCTTCATTCCCTGACACCAGCAATGAACCTGACACAGAGTGGCCTGCAGTGAGTGGCTTTGGGCTATCTCCAGAACCCTGGAGCTGCCAGACCCGGTGGGCAAGCCCAGTTTTCTTAAGGACTTTTTGATCCTGCTTCAGTTTCTGCTCCAGAGTGGGTACAAATTTACTTTTCAAAACCCTTCGGATAACATCAGTGCTGACATCAAAACCTTCTGCCAACCTGGGAACTGACCAGGACTCTGCAAATTCCTTATGTAAATACCTATAGGAAAAAGGAGCAGTTATTAAGAAGTCTCCTCCTCAAGCAGTTAACTAATACCACACAAATAAAAAGGAGGGCTTGGAAAAACTGCAAATGCAGTCCTTATATGGTGTCTGTTTCATTCCGGTGTGCCAACACCAACACCTAACCACCCTCAGGTCACTTCACTACACATCAACCAAATGCCTCCCAGTGCTGTCTAATACCCACACTAGAGCAAATCCAGGACTGACCTTTGCTTCCAAGAGCACACAGCCTGGGGTGCACAAAAGTACCAGGCAGTAACACAGTGTTACAGCATAGGAGCACCAGAGAGGGAGACCCACGGACACAACACTTGAAGCTAACAAAGGAGACAGAGGAGATGGAAGATACTGACAGTACAGTGAGCAACATATAAAAGGCAAAGTTTTCCTCCGCTTTGCTGGACTACTTCAACTGACAGTGAGGGTAGGGAGCAAGGTCTTGTCATGCTTAGGAGTTAGCCTGAGGCAACAGCAAGCCAAGAATGATTTTAAGCACTGGAATGCAATGGGTACATTTTCGTTCTGAAGTTCAACCTTGTTATAGTGGCAAAAGAGTAGATAGAGAGGCTGAGGGTGTAGCAGAGGTACAGTGCTTCTCTGGTATGCATCAGAGCCCTGCACCAAGACAAAAACAAAAAAAACAAAGAAAAAACCCCACTCTAAGTGTAAAATCGGCACGAGGCCATTACAGGAATCCAGGCAGTCTGAACAGACAGTACCGGGCAGGTCCTCACACTCCCTAGGTAGGTGATCAGAACATGGGGAAGAGAGTATGGAAGACTGGGAGGAGTGAATCATGTGTACACCATGGTAGTTCATTTTGAGCCCATGTATTACATGGCCTATTAAAAACAAAAAACTTAGAAAAAACAAGTGGGTTGTGGTGGTACATGCCTGTAATCCCAGCAACAGGGAGGCTAGGGCAGGAGGACTTCGAATTCCAGGCCAGTCTGACCTACAAGTTGCAAATTGGGGTCCTATCTCAAAAAAAAAAAAAAGCAGAAAAAAGAAAAACTAAAATACTAAAATTGTTAATATGTAAAAAAAATCTCAAGATTTTCTAAGTTATGGATCCTTCAGGAAAATGCACGTAACAATAGAAACCCCATTTGTGAACATTAGGCGGGAAAGTCATGATCTACTATTTCAGAAGTCAAATTGTGACGTCCACAATTTGCTATTTAAAATTTTTAGCAAAAACGAGCCACCTTTTAGTATGGACGCTTCGCTGAAACAAGCAATCAAAAAGCCGAAGCAACTGCCGTAACATCACGGCTCTAAAACCCGGGAGGGGCGTAGCTCAAATCAGCGCAAGGCCCCGTTCGAACCCCAGCACCACCAAAGCAAAACACAACCGTTAAATCCAGGCTGGGTTGCTCCCCGGCAGCGCAGAACCGGAAACCTAACCCGCGACAGGTCGAGGAGGTTCGCTCCCAACACTCAGGGGACGCGAAGGCGGACCTTACCGGATCTGCTCCATGGCCTCCCGCGTCAGGGTTCTGGGCGGGGCACCGGGCGCCTCCATTTGCCTCCGAATTTTCTGGAACCGGATTGCTTTTCTCTGTCGTTTCAGGGTACTGGGGGGAGAGAACCAAGGGCAAAGCCATGCGTGGAAGCAAGACGTGCGTCTCAAGCGTCTCGGGCCCCGTGTGCCCGCTGTGGCCGCTCGGCACACCGCCCCGCAAACCTAACACCTAAACAACAACTGCCCGCAAGCACGCCGGCCTCTACACGGGTGATGAAGAACGTCACTACGGCGAGGGGCCTGCGGTGCCAGGGAACGCAACGCGTGCCCCTGCGTCCGGACAGCCGGCGCCAACAAACCAGGGCCGCTGCCGACCACGCCCGGCGCCAAAGGGGCGCGGCCTGGGGCGCCGGGGCTCGAGGCCACGCTTCAGGCTGAGGGCCCGGGAAGGAGCCGGTACCTCTCCACCTCCTGCAGCTCCCGCTCCTCCGGCTCCCAGTCGGAATCGGGGTCCGGCTCGCGGCCGACAGGACCTGGGCCCGCCACCCCCTGGGTCGCGAAGCCGCAGCGAGCGACAGCGGCGCGGACACAGCCGCCCAGCAGGAAGCTCAGAGCCACGGCCATGGCGACGCACACCCGCCTTCTGCAGCCCGCGACACCGCAGCACCGGAAGTAGGAGGGCGGTGTCGGAAGTAGGGTGCGGCCGGAAGGGAAGCGATGGGCCGGAAGCTGGGCGTGGGGGGGGGTCTCCCGCTTATCCGGTGGGCGGGGCGTCCCTTCCTCCAGCTGCGCAATGGCCCGCCCTCCCGTGTTGCGACGCTGCGGCGGGCTCGCCTCGAACGCCAGGGTCTAAATGACGTACAGGACGCGCCTGGAAAACGACATAAACTTTAATATAAAGACGGGTTAATTGCCAAGAACCGCCCCTCCGTCCCAGGCCGCCCTGGCCTGCCTGTCTCCGCTACCGTGGCAGGAAGGGCGAACCCTGGCAGTCTTCTGACGGCGACAACACCGTGCCTCGGGCACTGGGTTCCACTAGGAACGCGACTCCTTGTCGCCGGTGACCTCCAGCCCCGGGCCGCACCCAGGGTTCAGACCCATCCCCTATCGATAAATCCAGGCTAAGGCTCGAGGAGCGGAGATGAGTGCATGCCGGCCTTGGCGCTTCATCTTTCGATCTTCACCGGTCCCCAAAGAATCAGGGTGTTGAAGAATTCTCGGTGTCTTTGTGTTTTGCCTTTTGCAAACAGGGTTCCTGGCCAGAACTTTCAAGCTGGGTGGCAGTCTTTCATTTAGCGAAGAAGGCCACCGGCTCCTTTGGAAACCTGAGGGGGTTCTCCAGGAGTTTGAGCGCTGGGCTTCCCTCCTGCATTTACCTGTGCTGGCTGACATTGAGGAGTGTGCTGGGCCTGTGCAGTATGGGTGCAGAGGCGGGGCAGAGGGTGAGATCCCTGGACTTGACTGCTCTGTGTTCAGAGCTTACCACGGAAGGCAAGGCACCTTCAGTCCATGAGTCACTGTCCTCTTTTTCCCGCAGCAGAAAATGGCCTTAATATGGGGTTAAACTGGGTGGCACTGATCCTGCCAGGGCTCGGTTCATAGCTTCTAGCCTTCTGCTGGCTTGGCCTTCTGCAGTGGAAACATGGATCCCTCTAAATTGGTACTCACAGGAGACATAGGTTCACCTCCTTCAACCGTGGGCCTCCCATGCTCCCCCCAGCATCTCTGCCACCCTCTGTTATAATGGGACTGTTTATCTGTCCACTTCCCTGTTGCCTTGCTTGAAGGCTGAGACTGTATTTCTGCCATTGCTATCATCAGGGTCAGCACATAGACGGAGGTATTTAAGCCAGTCCACTACACCCCCCATTCCTACACTGCTACAAGTGCCACATTATACTTGGGGAGTAGCCCAACTGTAACATTTGCTACTGGGAATCTGCACAGTTCAAAGCTACCCAAGCTAGTTTGGTATACTTACGGCTAGTGAGCCTGACTCTAGCACTGGAAAAATAGTGCCTCCCAGATTTCTTCATTGACAGTGAACAGGAGCCAGTGGCTGGATCCTCTGTCCAGTTGAAGTTCTTGGGCTTCAGATGACGCTGGGAATGATGTGCAATTGCAGCATTCATGCTTGGCAGTGGCCCTAAGATCGTGGGGATCAATTCATGGGCCCGAAGTGGTTGCAGGAAATGAGGAGGGCCCTGCTCTGAGGCGGCCCCTCTCAGAAGCACCAATGGGACCAGATTCACAGCTTGTAGTTCTTGACTACCCAGCCCGTCTTGGTGAAATCTAGGCTAGAGGAGAAGAGCAGCCCCTTACCACATTTCTTGTGAGGCTGGATGGTGTGTTGGAAGAAAAATGCAACTGAAAAATCTCTTCTAGGCCGTAGCACTATTTAACCGGCTTCTCCTTTGGGGTTCAACAAAAACAAACCCAACAGGTTTGGCCCAAGACTGTTTACTTATCTCCCATTAGAGCCAGGGCACTGGCGGTGCTAGGGAGCCGATTACACAGAAGCCACTGAGCATGGTCAGCCTTGTTATTTGTCAGTCATGAGTTTTGGGTTACTGTGAGACAGGATTAGAGAGAGCAAGTCTCTTGTGATTGACAAAGTTGGGAGCTGCACCTTGCTGGATGTCAATACCAAAAACAACAGAGCTTGGGAACGAACGGATGCAAAAGGAACCAACAGACCCTCTCCCAAGGCCCAGCGTGCTCAGCATTCCGGGCTTCATGAACACATGCTATCACATAAACCTCCTCTGGTGTACCCACCACCACGTGCTGGCATCACAGCCCTTGTTCCCTTGCTTTGTGGGAGGCTTCGTAGGGACCCTCACCCGATACTCATGAAGTTTTCTCTGGCCCCGGTGGTTGGGGTGCAGCATACGGGTGAGCTGCTCTACAATACCGAGGCTTCGGATGAGATTCTCCCTTTGTATCAAGGCCTTCATCCGCTCAAGCTCCTCCTCTTCCACAATTTCTTGAGGCTGCATGGTGTCCAGGAGTACTGGTAGCTGCTGCTACAAGGTACATGAGAGATAAATGCAGGACCTCCAAAGATGAGTCCCAAACCATCAGCAAGGATGGCTGCAGGACCCCTGCCCACTCTACATCTTCCTTCCCCTACCCACTGTAAGGTTCCCTTTGCTGTCCATTCTCTCACCTCCTGATCCAAAAGGTCAGACTCAATTTACTGATTAGGAACTCATCTCTCTCAGGCAAGGGGAGGAGAGGACAGCAGAGATCCCCTTCTCTAGTAGTCCCAACCCATTTGCCTGCAGAAAGATAAGAGCCACAAAACCCCTGACACCTCTTTTTCCCGCCGGTTCCTGTAAGCCAAGTGGGTGGAAAGGCCCCGGGGCCCTGCCCTGGATCGGCTCTTCTCCCCAACTGATTCACCCTGGTTCTGGTCCTTGTTTTCCTTTTTCTTCTTGGTGCTTGAGTTCTCCTGCTGTTCGTGCTTTAGGCGAATCTCTTCCAGTTGCTGCCTGACAAGACAGGGCGGCTTCAGACACTGGAGATATTGTGTTGGGGAGAAGGTGTGGGGAAGGAAATGAGAGTGGGCAAAGAACAAAAAAATCAGCTGGGTGCCGATGGCCTGTTCCTGTAATCCTAGCTACTCAGGAGGCTGAGACTGGGAGGATCACTGTTCAAGGTCAGCCCTGGCAAACAGTTTTTGAGACCCCATCTCAAATAACCAGAGCAAAATGGACTGGAGATGTGGCTCAAGCAGTAGAGTACATTGTTTGCAAGCAGAAAGCTCTGAGTTCAAACCCCAGTCTCACATACACACACAAAAAAACCCCAGGAAATCTGGTCTTGGGACTGATGGGAGAAGACTGAAAGACTGGAAACATACTGGAAGGATAGAATTCTAGCTCCATTCCTCCTTCCTCAAGTGTCTGACTTCTTCTCCCCTGCTGGGGAGCAATGCAGTTTCATGATTGACCCCCACCCTCCAGCACAGAGGAAGATGCAGGACAAGGTACCTGGCACATTCCTCTCTGGCCTTGGAGGCAGCAGTCTCCTGGAAGAGGGAGCCATTGTACTTGAAGAAGGGTGCATACTTGTCTGAGTCAGGCCCAGGGTAGATCCGCCGGTATCCCCCCAAGTGGGAATCCTCATATCGTTCCTGGTCCAGCATGGCCGCCTGGGATGACTCAATCTGCTCTCGCCTGTGGAAACCAAGCTCCAGGGAGTCAGAGGGTGGCAGTGAGAATGTTTAGAAGAGAATGGAAGGCTGGATAGGCCTTCAGAACCTCCTACAGGGCCTTCATGGGGAAGCTTCCAAGCCCATGTTAGGCCAGCCACACCCTGTGTATAGCTATTCCTAAAGACTTGGCTTCCAGAAATCTGATTCTCATTCTAAGTGCAGAGGGGTCCACTTGTAAGCCAGCACTCCAAGTTATCACAATCTTTTAGGTTTCTAATTATAAAAGTAATGCATGTTCACTACAGAAAATTTAGAAGAGCAAAAAGAAGATTAAACTGGGTGTGGTAGTGTGTGCCTGTAATCCCAGCACTCAGGAAGCTGAGACAGGAGGATTTCCAGTTCAAGATCAGTCAGGACTACAATGCGAATTCCAGACCAGCCTGAGCTTCATAGTCAGTCTTACACAAAAAATCAAAGGTTTGGCTGGGGAACAGTGGCTAGCGCCTATAATCCCAGCTACTTGGGAGGGTAAGATCAGAAGGATCACGGTTCAAGGTCAGCCTAGCAAATAATTCATGAGACCACCCCCCCAATCTTCATGCTTTGCAAGCATGAAGCCCAAACCCCAGCCCCACCAAAACATCCCCCGACTCTCTAGTTAGAAAAAAAATCAAGGGTTGGGGATGTAACTCCGTGGTAGACCACTCAGCTAGCATGTCAAGGCCCTGAGTTGGATCCCTCTTATGGGAAAAAAAAATTAATTTGAAAACGAAGGAGAAAAACCCAAAACCTCCAATATACTTACTATGCAATTAACAGAGAAGACCTCTAGGACAGGACTTCCTGAGTTTGAATCCTGGCCTTGTCACTCACTAGCTTACCTACATCCTTTCTATTCTTTCTCCCTTCTTTCCCACCTTTGTTCCCTTCTTCCCTCTTTCCCTCCCCTCCCTCTTTCTTTTTTTGATAATGGGGTCATATAACAATATTTTTAAATGACTGCCTATATTCCTTTGTTTCTTTTTGAGGTAGGGTCTCCTGCCTAAACCTCCTGAGTGCTGGGATTATAGGCATGAACCATCATACCTAGCTACGCAAAGCTAGTGTGCTCAGATAAAAATAGCTCTAAACTAAATTGTTGTGCAGTAGGTGCAGGGAGTATGGAAAGTTATGCAACTCTCTGGTCAGACACAGGACACAATATTTTGTATAAATACATTTATATTTGTTCTTTAAATGCTTGTGCAAGTATAAACATTACACTAAGAATGTTGATTGATTCCAGGGGAAAAAAATGGGTAGCTGTAGGGGAAAGGTGGAGAAAGACTTTACCATATCATTTGAATTTTGAATGTATTGTCTATGATACGCAATGTATTAGCTATGCAAAAAATGTTTTTAATAGCTAGTCAGCCTTCCTCCTCTTTCCCCCATCCCTGGTCTTCCCCTTCTTGAGGGAATCCCAGGAAAGTAATAACAAACACAGGTTTGCAACTAAACATATCAGACACCTGGAGCACCTGGACTCTCGTGGCTGTTGGTGGCACTGGAACAGTCTCTCTTTGACTCGCCGCTTGTCCTCCTCCATCACCTTCCGTTTGTCACAGCCCCGGAGGTTAACAAGAGTCATGGCATCACAGAGAAGTGCATCCTTCACCTCTCGATCAAGGCTGGAATCCGTGGTGAAGCTTGGAGAGTGATTTACCTGCCAAAAGGAGTCACTATTTCCGTCCTTCCTAGACCACCTGAGCAGATGGTGGGCTCTTACAGGCCTAACTAGAAGGTTGGGGAGAAACACTCCCTCCTGTGGCCTCAGCCAAGGAGTCAGGATTCACTGGTTTCCAAGGCCACAGGACTTGGAAGTGATCTGTCCAATTCACAGGCTCCTGAGAGAAAGCCAGACAGCCTGGCTCTGCAGGTATGGCGTCCTCAAAAGCAAAGCTTACACTAGAAGCACTGGGGATCCCAGCCCTGGATTGCTAAAGTAGAGGTCCGAGACCACACGGTTTCCCTCGGCAGGTCACAAGGGCAGAGGTCTTATGCCTTCTCTGGTTCCCAGCCACACTGGGGCTTCCATATCCTGTTCTCTCTTCCCCCACCTGAGTGCACTCTTATCCCAGCTGTCTTGTTCAGGGAGGCCTCTGGAACTCCGTCCACGGGAAAATCTCACCTCCAGCAACCAGGGCTTCAGCTTGTGGTCCAGCAAGACGTCAAAACCAAGGATCTCAAAACAGGCACAGGTACCTCCACTCAGATATTGGGGAAAACAGGTTCGGTAGTTGTGGCGGAGGACAGGGTGGGCTGAGATGACAGTTTTGATGATGATGTCCGCAATGTTCCCCCACAGCTCTCGGGGGTCACAGCTGTGCTCTCGCAGCCAGGCGTTGAGTGTCGACAGCTTCCTGTGAGGCCCAGTGCTCAGAGGAAGACCAATTCCTATGCCAGCAGGGCCTGGCTGCAGGCAGGAGGCTCCCTGATGTTAACTCTAATTCTGTGCAAGGGCCCCTGTGGTTTGAAAGGCTGCTAGCAGCTGGGGGCAGGGATTCCTTAGTAGGGTTATCAGTTATTGGAGTCGGCACCCGACCAGGGTCTATAAAGGCAGGGATTCCTAGCTAATCAGCCTCCCAAGAGCCATCTGGGTCATGTGGGATCCTGAGGCTGTGGGGCTAAGGGGCAGAGGAAACAAGGGGAAACAGAGTAAGGAGTACCTCTTACTGCCCACAGCATCATCCCGGACAAAATTCTCATTGTGTTTGTTGATAGCATAGTTGGTCAGGTGCATGCAGACATCCTCCTGTGAAGGGAGCAGCCCTGTGGCCTCAGACTGCTCCTGGAAGCCCTCCTCCACCTCAGGGTGGCTTGTCTCCTGGCCCTCTTCACCAGGGGACCCTCCTTCTATAAGATTCTGGGGCAGAAGGTGTGCCTGGCACCTCTGGCGATGAGCTTTTCTCTGTCACCACCCGTCAAATACTCTCCCCACAGCCAGGTGGCTCTCACTGGCTTCCTTCCTTGGTCTTTTTTTCTTTGGGTAGCACTGAGGTTTGAACTGAGGGCCTCACGCTTGCTAGGCTGGAGCTCTACCACTTGAGCCACTTTGCCAGCTCTGTTCCTTGGTCTTGAGCAACAATGACAAACCACTTCACCTCCCTAGAATCTGAGCGTGCATGGCAGTGGAAGAGAAGAGGGTGTCCCCTCCCCTTCCCCCTCCCCCTCACCAGGTTGTTATGGCTGGGCTCCACGTAGGGCATGGTGGCGAAGCGGGCCAGGCCCTCCTCATACATGAAGATTCGGAGAGGGTCACAGGACGTGATGAGGACATAGATCCGCATGTCAAACTTGTAGCCATCGATGAGGAAGGGCTGAGAGCGTGCAAACCCGGAGGGGATAATCATCAGCTCGGCAGTGTTTACTCTGTGCCCCACACTGCTTCCTCACAGCAACCATACAAAGTAGTTACTGTCATTACTGCCCTTTAGCAAGGAAGAAATGGCGGCTAAGGAAGGGTACGAAACCTGCCCAAGGTCACCTATCTAGGAAGTGGAAGAGCCGAGGTTCAAACCCAGGCAGGCTCCTGAATCAGGACTCCATTCTCCCTCTAATACATTGGGGATAGCAGAAAGGGTAGGCGCCTAAAACTGGCTTCCTCTCTGGCTTTACCGGGAAGGGCCGGGCAGTCCCGCGGCATCCTTCACCTTGGAGATGTACTGCTGGCAGATCATATGCTCTCCTGGCTTGATCTCCCGGGGCGTTCGGGTGATGAAGATGCCTCGTCCCTGACAGCCAGTGTCTGGCTTGCAGATGTAAGTGCGGGTTTTTCGCTGACGACCATAGGCCTGGAAGTCCCCATAGCTATGTGCAGAGAGGGGCTGGTCAGAAGGTTTCTGTGCATCATGGCTGTCCTGGGGCCCCGTGGCGATCTTCCTGCTATCTAGTCCGTGCTCTTCCTGGAGCACTCAGCCTCAGACCCACTTTTCTTTGGCCAGCTGAAACTTTCTTGATCCACTTCCATCCCTCTGAGACATGCCTAGGTCACAAGACCAGAGTCTGGAGGGAACTCAGAGGGTGACTCCTTTCCCACCCCCGGGAGCTCAGCAGGGAAGCCAGGCTCACTCACTCTGCAGGGAGGCACCAGGTGCGGGGGAAGATGTTGTACTCAGTGGGATAGAGTTTCTGCATGCGGTTGAGGTTCCGAGCCAGCAGATCCTTACGGCAGATCTCTGTCATGCCGGGGAAGTGGTTGATTTTCTGAAACACAGCCAATTGTCACACTACCCTGGACAGTGGCAGTACCCTGGGCATCCCCAGAAGCAGAGGAAGAGGACAGGGAAGGTAAGGGAGCAGCCACAGTGGAGGTGTGCATGGTAACTAGTACCACCAGGGTAAAACCCCTCCTGGGCTTCCACCCAACACACATGCATGCTGAGGTTAGGAAGGACAGCTAGACAGTGGACACTAGCCAGGACTTTGGGTCTTCTGGCCACCTTCTCACATTCTATGAGAATAATAATGCATGACAACACAAAGAAATAATAAGAAACTGTTTCCCAGAAGACGCACAGGAGAAAAGAACACAAAGAACCAGCTACAGAATAATGCCATCTTGGCACCCGGGGACCTCTTGGCATTGTCCTGGTGCCTGCTGGGAGCCCCTGGCTTTTCTGTCCTGAGGGTTGGGAGGCACATTAGGTGATAGCTAAGTGCGTTCTCACTGGCTTTCTCAGTCACTAGCTATGTGAATATAGTATTTCTGAGCCTCAGTGTCCTCTTTTTAATCAAGTGACATCTGTGGCTCAGAAATGTTATAAAAGACTTAATGAAGTAACAACATAAAAGCATGTAACAGTGCCTAACGAACACACAGAAGCCTTCCGAAAGAGCTATTAATTACTGTCACCCCCATCTGACAACAGTCCCTTGTGTGCCCTCCCCCCCTTTTTTTCTTTTGGCAGTACTAGGGCCTGGCACTTGAATCAAGGGCCTGGAACTTTCTCTCTCTCTCTCTTGCAAAGCAGGTGCTCTACCACTTGACCCATACCTACAGTCCATTTTGCTCTGGTTATTTTGGAGCTGGGTCTTGCAAACTATTTGTCCTTGAACCTTGATCCTCCCAATCTCAACCTCCCAAGTAGCTAGAATTATAGCCATGAGTCACTAGCATCTGGCTCCCACACTGTCTCTTAACAGATGTGGGTTGCTAAATTAAGCTGTTTAGGTGGCTGGATTGTTCAACTGACCCTGCTGGATTTTTGTTTGTTTTTTCCTTTTTTCAAGATGCTAGGGATCAAACCCAGGGCCTAGAGCAAGAGTTCCTCTATCGAGTCATATCCCCAGCCCTCTGCCATTAGCTCTGAAGTTGCCTCCTGGTTCTGTCCGAGATGGGCTCAACCTGCCCTGGAAGAGGCAGATTAGTGAAGATCCCACCAGGCAAAGCACATAGTGTGATACGATGTGCCCACTGGACACTTCCTTCAGATAACGGAGCTCCAGAGGGCCCAGAGACAATATTTCCTCTGGAGCAGTAGGCCCTACACAGGGTATAGCCGCAAAAACTAGTGGTCTTGGGGGTCAGGCCAGAGGGAGTGAGAGTGGTCACTTTGGATTTTAGGTTAGGACATTGGTACCTGAAACCTCTTCATGTCCATGACTCGTTCCAGTGAGACAGAGCAGTCTGTCCAGTACACAGTCCACTCTTCATCCTCCCCTACCTCCTTCAGGCCACACATCTGGGCTGCCCGTCGCACTGCAGAGACATGAAGTCAGCACTGCCAGCCTGGGTACCGGCAAAGAGTCCTGGAACTCTAGCTGGGACGGGGAAGGAAGAGACCTGACCAGAGGGCAGGTTTTTTGTTTTTTTTTTTTCGGTGGTACTCAGGGCTTCAAGCTTGCTAGGCAGGTGCTCTACCATTCGAGCCACTCCATCACTAAGGGAGGTAGTTCTTAACCTCAGCTCTGCAACTGAGTTATTGCATTAACTTCAAGTTCATGAGGCTGTCAGGCCCTTCCAAAATATGTGGTAGAGAAAACAAAAGCCTGGCCTTCTGCTCCTTTCAGTCCTGTCTCCCAAGGAGGGCTGTTCTGGCCTGTAGAGCTGACCCTAGAGGCAGGGATTACTCTGGAACCTAACACTGGATGCCTCCCCTCTGCAGATGTCAATGAGGGAAAGAGAGAGGAGGACAAGCCTGACTTAGCTGGGGATTTTTTTTTTTTTAATTGCTGGAGCTCCTTCAAAGCATCCTTTGAAAGTGGGTAAGAAAGAAAGGTGGCTTCTTATTTTTTGTTTTTTGCAGTGCTGGGGAGCAAACCTGAGGTCTTTTGCATGCAAGGCAAGCGCTCTACCACGGAGCTACTGTCGTTTCTCAGATCCAATCCTGAAAAAAACCTCTTTTAACCTTGTGCCATCTTTGCTAAAATCTGGAAAGCTGGGGCAGTGACTCTGCCATTTCTTTTTTCTAGCTAGGTAACTGTGGAGATACCCTTCTACCATTGAAGCAGCCATATGTCAGCTGCCAGTAGCTGAGCCAGGAGACACCTAGGAACCTTAACATTGGTTCTAGGCCAGCTGGGCAAGACCCAGGGGTCGGGGGCCTGACTGTATACAATGGTGTGAGTGACCAACCCAGTGCTTACCACTCTCATATTTGCAGTTGGTCAGGTTGATGGCCAGGGGTCTGGAATGGAGGAATAGCAGAAATCAGACAGAGTGAGAGGGAAGGACAGACCGTGGTATGCCAAGCACCCAGAGGAAGAGATACCCAACAAATGCACAACACGAATTCATTTTCGCTAGAAGCAACTTAGTAAAAAACCAGGGTGCTACACATATGCTGAAATTCCAAACTGAGCCAGCCCAAATGGTTCTAAATTTTGTTCCTGTTGTGTCAAAAGGTTAGTGATGCTCTAGCCTTTCTTGTCCTCTCTCAAAGACTAAAGAAGAACTTAGATCCCAGCACCCCAAATGCTGATGGGCAGAGTGGGTGTGACTCTCTGGGGCCAAGCAGGCAAGGGGACCAGGGGAAAGTTACCTGCGTTTCCGCCTTCTCTTTCTCCTCCCAACTTCTAAATCATCTGTGTCTGTTGGGGCTATGATTTTCTTTGGAATTTTCTTGGCTATAATGGATAAGGGAACCCCACTTTCAAATGCCTTTGAGACTGCCTGCTGTGAAGGGTTAGAAGGGATGGTGGCTTCCTCTTTAACACACTCATCAGACTCCTCTTCCTCAACATCGTCTTCCTCGGACTCACTGGTCTTACTGGTACTGGGCTCCATCCTCTTAGATTCTACGGGGAGGGAGGCAGGAATGAATTATATATCAGACCTCCTTCCAGGCCCGGGAAGACCTGCAGGAATCCACTGTTAGGCTCTTCGTGGTGTTAAAAGGGAATGTTGCTGTCGCTTCAGGACTGGAGGTTTCCAAGTACTGGGTGTGTGCGTGCGAAGGGAGCATGGGATGCTGGTGAGACCCCAAGTCCCAATCACCCAGGATCACACTGGGTCATACAACACACTGCGGTGCTTGCAGGTGGAGGACAGAACTGGCAGGAGCCACGATGGTGGCATTTTTTTTGCTGTTGTTCTTGAGTGGGAAGGGAGAGAGCTAAGAGTTGGGGAGGATCTTTGCTTTAAAATATAGGGGAAGATTAAAAGTCCCCCGAGCCTGGCCTTTCTCTACCCCAGTGTTCAGTTTCTCCACGCGTATAACTGGGGCCAGGCACCTGATGGCAAAGACCTTGCTCTGAGGGCGGAAGGGGACCCCACGGCGGACACTGCCCACCCGAGGTTTTGAGGAGAGCGAAGGGGCTGCTGGGGCTGCCCCTAGCGGCCTGGGGCTGGACTCAGCTGGTCGCTCATGGTCGCCCGTCGCCCGCTCCGGCTCTTCCTGAGCGTTGCTGGACGTCGGGGACCGCCTCTTCGTTCCACAGGACTGTCGATCCCCGCCGTCGCGAGGGGAGCCCGCTCCCCCTTGGGGTTAACTCCCAGCTCCGAGATCCCGCCTCCGCCGTCGTCATGGACACAGGGCGGCCCTCATTGGCGTAGCGTTCTGGGGGCGGGGCTCCCTGGGAGCCACACCCACATGGGCGCAGGTGGAGCGTGCGGCCCTCCAGATGCATCATGGGACTTGTAGTTCTCCAGCTTTGGTGCGCGTTTGCATCACTCTCACCCCCGTCTATCCTTGAACCCGTCGTGGTGATAAATTGCTGTTAGCCTTTCTTCCGTTTTTAAGAAACCATGCTGTGACCACAGTCTCTGCACTTGATAAGGACAGCCATAATTAGGACACGTGCCTTCCAAGGCTTTCATCTTGATGACCGACTGCTCCATTAAATTCAGGAATAACAGAACCGCCTCATTCCATTGCTTTCTGTCACTCCTGTTTGACACCCTGCCACTTTGTGTGACTTCTGCTAGCCATCTCCACCAAATTTAGCCCAGTTCGTCACTCAGATTATTCTGTGTGGGTAAATCTAGAGGATGCTTTAAATTTTTTCCATTCTTTTTAAAAGACATGGAAATTTTTTAGTTCACAGACTTCTGGCTCTTTCTTCACCATGTGACATTTTTCTATGAAATGCTCCGGAGTCCCTTGGTTTCCAGGACACTCATTTTTTAGTGTTCCAGACCCTGAATTAATCTCATTTCTTGCCTGAACTGATAGCATTCAGCAACCTCTTCATTGAATTCCCAGATTCTGTTTTTCATTCATCCTCCCCACTGCAGCTAGGGTATTTGTCTCAAAATGCAAATCTGCTTCCCAATTTAGTACTCTCCAAGGTTTCCCATTAGATCAAATTACACCACTTAACATCTGAGGGCATGCATTAAGAGGCCAGCAAAGAGGTAGAAATGCTGTGGCTTTATCAGAACTTCCTACTATACTCAAAGCCAAGGCCTCTGTTCCCTGTTCAAGCTTCAGTCCAAATCCCCATTTATATTTATTTATTTGTGGCACTGGGGTTTGAACTCAGGGCCTCACACTTGCTAGGAAGGCACTCTTCAGCTGGAGCCACTCCACCAGCCCTATTTTGTAATGGGTTTTGGAGATAGGATCACCTGAAACATTTGCTTGGGGCTGGTTTGAAAACGTGATCCTCCTGATCTCTGCCTCCAGAGTAGCTACAATTATAGGTGTGAGCCACCAGCATCCAGTCCCATTTATTTTTTTTGTGGTACTGGTTTTTTTTTGTTTTTTGGTAGGACTGGGGTTTGAACTCAGGACTTTGTGTTTGCAAAGCAGGTGCTCTATCCCCTGAGCCACCCCTCCAGTCCTTTTTTGTGGTACTGGGACTTGAACTCAAGACTTGCCACTTTTGCTATGCAGGAATTCTACCACTTGAGCCTCTCTCCACCAGAACCCCCCCCCTTTTTTTTTTTCAGTGGTACTGGGGTTTGAACTCAGGGATTCATCCTTAAGAGTCAGGTGCCGGATCACTTGAGCAATGCCTCCTGCCCTTTTTTGTTGTTTGAGACAGGATGTTACAATGTAGCTGTATGGTTGGAACTCACCATGTAGCCCAGGCAGGCCTCCTGAGTGCTGGGACTCAAATCCCGGACTGGCCTGGAACTCCATTCTCCCCATCTCTGCTTCTTGAGTAGCTAGGATTACAGGCGCCAGCCACCAGCATCCAGCTCAAACCCTATTCTTAGAGTCAAAAGATGCCTGGTGCCATGGCTCACGCCTGTAATCCTGGCTTCTTGGGAGGCAGAGATCAGGAGGATCACAGTTTGAAGCCAGCCTGGGCAAATGGTTTTTCAAGACCCTATCTGGAAAATACCCAAAACAAAAGGGCAGGCGAAATGGCTCAAGTAGTAAAGCAGTACCTAGGGAGCATGAGGCTCTGAGTAAAGGGACCACTACTGAAAAAAAAAGTCTCAAGGCATATATAAATGTGATGGTTTTTTTTGAGATAGGGTCTCGAACTATTTGCCAGGTCTGTCTTGGAACTACGATCCTCCTAATCTCTGCCTCCTGAGTAGCTGGGATTACAGGCGTGAGCCACCGGCACCTGGCTAAACATTTATTTATTTTTTTGTTAGTACTGGAGTTTAAACTCAGGACCTCACCCTTGCTAAACAGGTGCCTTTACCACAGCCTAAGCAACGAGGTCTTTAAAACTTCCTGGGATTGCTCAGAAGCAGCTAGAAGAGCAAGTACTTAGCTCTGGATTTTTTTTTTGTGATACTGGGGTTTGAACTCAGGGCCTCACTCTTGCTAGGCAAGCGCTCTACCACCTGACCCATGCTCCCAGCTCTTTTTTAGCTTTAGTTATTTTTCTGATAGGGTCTCAGGTTTTTGCCTGGGGCTGGCCTCAGACCATGATCCTCCTACCTCCGGCCTCCAACATAGCTGGAACCACAAGTGTGTATCACCATGCCTGGCTTGTTTGTTGAGACAGTGTCTTGCTATTTTTGGAGATCCTTTTCATCTGCCTCCCAAGTAGCTGGAATTATAGAAGCAAGCTACCATGCCCAGATTTTACAAGAAGCCTACTTACAGAGTGCCCGGGAAAGATCCTATCAGAGGTGGTTGAAGGTCAGGGACTGCCATTTGCTAAGGCAGCACTACCTGTTACAGGAACCACTGACTGAAGAGATAGTCACCAGGAGCAGTGTCCCAGCTCAGATTCCGGCATGTGACTACCTGTGGTCCTTAGCTGCCTGACCTCTGACAAGTGACCTCTGACAATGTGACTACCTGTGCTCCTTAGCTGCCTGACCTCTGACAAGTGACTAAATCTATCAGCCACTTACTAAGTGGGGGTTGTTAGGACTGGCCCCTTTAAAGCTGGGAGGATACTGTTTTCACATGAAATGAGATGAAAGGACATTCCACTCCATATTGGGGGCCAGAGGAAAATTCTAGATGTTTTTTTTTTTTTTGCAGGGACTGGGGTCCACTTTTTTTCCTCTGGTTATTTTGCAAATGGGCTGCCTGACTCATCCATCTGCCTGGTCTA
The DNA here is from genome assembly GCF_047511655.1 of Castor canadensis. NCBI lineage: Eukaryota > Metazoa > Chordata > Mammalia > Rodentia > Castoridae > Castor > Castor canadensis. The sequence goes on along the minus strand of NC_133404.1, from coordinate 41,938,428 downwards.
GCCTTAAGCAGCGATCCTCTGGATCTCAGCCTCCACACAGCTAGGATTACAGGCATGAGCCACTGGCACCTGGCTTTTTAAGAGACGAATTTTCAAGGAGATGAAGTAGGACCAGACACAAGGGAGACAAAGAAACAAAAATTAGTGGTGGAGCCAGGTGTGGTGGCTCACACTTGTAATCCTGGCTATTTGGAAGGTTGAGATCAGGAATATTGCAGTTCGAGACCAGCCCAGGCAAATAGTTTGTGAGACCCCATCTACAAAATAATCAGAGTAAAATGTACCAAAGGAGGAGCTCAAGGGATAGAGCACCTGCTTTGCAAGCATGAAGGCTTGAGTTCAAACCCCAGTTCCACAAAAAAAAAAAAAAAAAGCCAAGTGTGTGATGGCACCTGCAGTTCCAGCTGCAAGAGAGGCTGAGGAAGGAGGATTGCTGGAGTCCAGGAGTTCAAAGTCAGTTTGGGCTACATAATGAGACTCCATCTCAAAAAAAAAAAAAACGAAAGGAAAAAATCAGAGGAGGCAAAGGGGGACAGAGAGAGACTAAGAAGAGAGGAGTCAGTAGCTCTGTCCTGGAGGCACATAAACCACCAAAGGCTGACACTTGATACTAAAGGAAAAGCCCATGCATGAAGTCAGGAGTGTGCAATTCTCACATGAGCTTTAACAATAGGTCTGACATCCCTGGGACTTGTCTAAGAAGGTGACAGGCAGTAAAAACACCTGCAAGAGAACATTCATTTATTTCACAAGTTCTCCCCTTCATAGAGATCAGCTATCACTTCATTTTCTTTTTCTTTTTTTTTTTTTTTGGTGGTACTGGGAATTGAACTCAGGGCCTCATGCATGCTAGGCAGGTGTTCTACCACTTAAGCCACTTGACAGCTTTTTTTGTGTTGCCTATATTTGAGACAGAGTCACGCTTTGTACCCAGACTGCCCTGAACTGCAATCCTGATGCTTCCTGGTGTAACTGGGATGACAGGCAAGTACCCAGTCATCGGTTGAGATTGGGGTCTCATGAACTTTTTGCCCAGGCTGGCCTCAAACTGTGATCCTCCAGATCTCTACTGCCCAAGTAGCTAGGATTGTAAGTGTGAGACACTGTGCCTGACCTCAGTTTTTAATTCATCCTTCTTCTTAAGCTTAGAGAGGTAGGAAGGCTGGCATGAAAACAGATGCCCCAGTGACCAGGGTCACCAGCCTCCAGGAAAGGAACTCAAGTCAGCCAGCAAATTAGAAGCTTCAGAAGGATCATGGCTCTTCCTGGGCCATCAGAGCTACCAGTGCAGCCTGCACCTCACTGGCCTGAGCCTGGGGCAGCAGACAGCTCTGAATGAGAACCACAGCCGCCGCCTCTGTCAGGCTGCAGAAATCCTGGGATGTTTTGACAGGGAGGTGCCCAGCCAGCTCACAGAGAGCAACATTGAAAGCCTCACCTTCCTTGATTCCAAAGCTGGATTTCCGGGTCCACAAAATGACTCGGACCCCTGTGAGGGCCAAGGGAGGCGATGCCTTTCCAGGTGGAGCTCCTCGGGTCACAAACAAGTTATGAGCAATCTCATGGTCACTGAGATAGTCAGTGGCCCTACACACCCTGCTAATCAAGGCTTCCAAGTCGGACCCTGGCTTGCTGGTGTAAAAGAGAAAGCCAGGCACTGGAAGGGTCTGGAGCAGATGCAAATGGCCCTTGGGGTCCAGGGGCACACTTGGAGCCCCCTCCACGGGCAGCCGGTGATCCAGGTAGTAGCCATGCAGGTGGAGGTGGTTCACAGAGGCCAAGCCCCCCAGACTATTGAAGCCCACCCGGAAGCCTGGGTGCAAACTCAGTAACACAGCCTCCACCCCAGCCCGCAATGCCCCTGGCACCAGGCGCTGGGACAGTCCCCGAGCAGGCTCGGGCACCAGCAAGACATGGCCCCACTCCAGGGGGCTGACATTGATCACCACCAGGATGTCCTCCTGCTGGACGATGGCAGGGCCATCGGGCTCCCGGCGCAGACGGAAGAGCACTTCTCCTGGCCGGATCTTAGTGAAATTAAACTGCTGAGGGTCAAATGCCTGCCTTACGCTCCCGATGGTCTGGGGGCGCCTCCTCTGTACCCCCCGCTCCACATTCAGCTGAGCCACGAAACCCACAGCACCAGGGAGAGTTCGGGTCTGCAGCTCCCCCAGGCAGTAGCGAAACAGGCCCAGTTCTACCCGCTGCTTCCATGCAGAGCGGAGAGCACGGTCAAAACGGGACAGTGACACTGTGTCCGGGGTGCTGGGGACAGTCTGTGGCCACTGAATCCCCTCCACCATAAGCTCCTTCTGCCCATAGACGAAGTCAGGGATGCCTCGCTCTTCCCAGGCCTCGGTGTTTGGAGGAAGCAGATAGGAATCATCCTCTGAATTCTGCAGAACAGCCATGCAGCTGACCTGAAACGATTGTCAGCAATGAGAAACTCGTGGTGCTGGACCGTTCCCGGAGGTTATTTTCACACAACTATTTTTTTTTCCCCCTGGTGGCACTGAGGTTTGAACTCAGGCCTTCATGCTTGCTAGGTAGGTGTTCTACCACTTGAGTCATGCCTCCAATCCATTCACAAAATCTTTATTTTGTGTTCTGACTATAAAGTAGTATAGAATATATGCCTTTGGTAAAATATTTAGAGAAGACAGAAACCACCCATAATTCCATCACCTGCAATGAATTATGCTTTTACAAAATTAAAAATACAGACTATTTGTGTGTGTGTGTGTGTGTGCACACGCGTGTGCTCCCAGGGTTTGAACTCAGAGCCTACACCTTGAGCCACTCACCAGCCCTTTTTTGTGAAGGGTTTTTTTGAGATAGGGTTTCACAAAAATATTTGCCCAGGCTGGCTTTGAACCTTGATCCTCATGATCTCTGCCTCCTGAGTAGCTGAGATTACAAGCGTGAGCCACTGACATCCAGTTTCATACTATTTTTGATATAAGTTACATATACATATGTGTATATTAAGGGAGGGGAGAGAAAGAATGTAATTATTTTTTTTTTGGTGGGACTGGGGTTTGAACTCAGGGCTTTAACTTGCAAAGCGGGCACTCTACCTCTTGAGTCACACCTCCAATCCATTTTGTTCTGGTTATTTTGGAGATGGTGTCTCAGAAACTATTTGTCCAAGCTAGTCTTGAATCTCAATCCTTCTGATCTCAGCCTCCCAAGTAGCTAGGATTACAGGTGTAAGCCACTGTGCCCGGCTTGGATCTCCAATTTTTTTAAACCAATCTTGAACTCTTCTATGTATAGATCATGGCTACTTTCATCTGTCATACACAACGCTGCTATGACATTCTATGCAGTCCCCTTTGCTGATTTTTTTTTAAAATAAAATCCCAGTAGAATGATGGGTAAGAGTGAACCTGTGCCTTGGGATCAAAGTGCCACCAGGAAACTGCTCCAGTGAGCCAGTGTACACATGTACTCAAAACTTCAAAACTGGCCACTCTGTAGTCACACCTGCCTACCAAGTGTGAGGACCTGAGTTCAAACCCAAGGACCACCACAAAAAAAAAAAAAAAAAAAGGAAGAAAGATAGAAAGCTGACCACTGTGTTTCTAGAAATAACTTTCCTGTTGTTCTGTAATGATTCCAACTGACCATGAGGTCAGCCATTTTGTATGAGGATGGCTCAGTGTGCACACAGGAAGTCAGTGTCGGCTGCATCTCCCACTGGCCTCCTGAAACCCTGGATCCAGATGTGTGAGGAGAATGGACTGCTGCTGGCCCACACAGGACTTCAAAAAGAGGCAGTACTAGCTTGGCATGGTGGTGCACACCTATAATCCCAGCATTTGAAGGCTGCAGAAGGAGGAGTGAGAGTTTGAGGCCAGCCTGGGCTATATAGTGAGACCCTGCATCAAAAAAAAAAAAAAAAAATTAAGGCAGAATTACCTCAGTAGAATGGCTTCAGTTTAAGTTTGGGTTACTTCGGCTCTACTTCCTATTAGTAAATCAGAAAAGAAATACAGAAAACAAAGTGACATAGCAAGCTCAAACTAAGTTTAATGGGTACAGAATTTCAGTTTTACAAAATGAGAAAGTTCTGGGGACTTGCTGCATAGCCATGTCAGTGTACTTAAATATTCCTGAAGACAAGCCGAGCAGCAGCAGCTCACGCCTGTAATCCCAGCTACTTGGGAGGCTGACAGTGGAGGATTGGGGTTCAAGGCTAGCCCAGGCAAATAGTTCCTGAGAAAAATGGATTGGAAGTGTGGCTAAGCAGTAGGGTGCCTGCTTTGCAAGTGTGAAGCCCTGAGTTCAAATCCCATCCCACAAAAAAAAAAAGAGCTAGGTGTCAGTGGCTCACACCTATAATCCTAGCTACTTGGGAGTCAGAGATCAGAAGGATCAAGGTTCAAAGCCAGCCTGGTCTCAAGACCCTATCTCTAGAAAACCCAACACAAAACAGGGCTGGTGGAGTGGCTTGGGCAGTGAAAGGCCTGCCTAGCAAGCGTGAGGCCCTGAGTTCAAACCAAAAAGGAAAAAAAAAAATGATGAAGACAGTTGGCCGTGGTGGTACATGCCTAAAATCCCAGCATTTAGGGGGCAGAGGCAAAAGGATCTCTAGTCCAAAAACAGCCTGACAACACAGTGAGACCCTGTCTCAAAAAAAAAAGACAATAAACTTTGTTACCTGTCATTTTAGGTCACAATAAAAATTTAAAAGTGAGTTTCACTGAGATCAAGAGAATTTATCAGGCAATGGTGTGAGATCCCCATGTCAATAAACAAGCTGGGTGTGCTGGTACACACTTGTAATCCCAGATACTTGGGATACAGAAGTAGGAGCATCTAAGGCTGAGACCAGCACAGGCAAGGAACTTGAAACCCTATCCTAAAAATAACTAAAGCAAAAAGGGATGGGGGTATGGTTCACGTGGTAGAGCTCCTGCTTAGCAAGCCAGAGGCTCTGTGTTAAACCCCCAGTACCACCAAAACAGTAATGCAAGCAACAAAGTAAAAATCTTGGGGAAAAAGAAGGTGGAATTCAGAAAGCCAAGATACATTTGAAAATCTAACCAAAAAATAAAACAATTTTACAAGTAGGGTTTTGGGTTGTTTTGTGTTTCTTTTGGTGGTACTGGGATTTGAGCTCAGGGCTTCACACTTGCTAGGTAGACATTCTACCAACTGAGCCACTCTGCCAGCTCTGCTTTGTGTTGGGTATTTCCAAGATAGGGTCTTGTACACTATTTGCCTGGGGCTGGCTTTGAACTGTGATCCTCCTGATCTCTGCCTCTGGAGTAGCTAGGATTACAAGCATGAACCACCGGCGCCAGCTTTTGTTTTTATTTTTTAATTTTTTTTGTGTCTCCCTCTCTGGCCCCAGTGCTGGGGATGGAACACAGAGTAGGCTAAGCAAGTTCTCTACCTATACACTCAGCCCTCAAGAATTTTTTTTTTTCTTATGTATTCCAGGCTGGCCTTGAACTCAAAATCCTCCTGCCTCCACCTCCTGAGGGCTGGGATTAGAGGCATGAACCACCACACCTGGCTCAAACAACTGTTTTTAAAAGTTTATCATCAACAACTCAGGTTTTTCATGCATTAAGAGTTGATTCTGGAGGCGTGGCTCAAGTGGTAAAGTGCCTGCCTAGCAAGTGTGCGGCCCTGAGTTCAAACCCCACTATTGCCAAAAAAAGAGTTGATCAGCCATAGGAAAGACAATATGGTAACTAAATTCACCAAGGTCTGCAAACTCAGAATGCCTACTTAATAATTTACAATGAGAAACGTATCAAATAGCACGCAATGTTCTTATTGGCTGGTCAGTAGCGTTCTTCCCATACAAAATTTACCAAAAAGCAAAGGAGGTGGTTGAGAGATCTAGGTGACAGCTGTCACCATGCCACAAGGCTGATTTTCCCACATTTTCACCATGAAATACTGATCCAGGTGTCCCCTGGGCTGGCCAGTGCTCCCTGTCCTCCGTCTAGTACAGGAGACACAGTGACAGCTTCTTACTCTTTGTTTACCTCTTTGTTACAGAAGACCAACCCTTTCTTGAACAGAAAGAATGTACTAGCAGAGAAAAATGACCAGACCGGGACAGGGCTACCCTCTGCTCACCGCCACTGTTTTTGGTGGTCCTATAGTTCTGTAGTCTGCAGTTCATGGAGTGGATAGTTCTCCATGGTGGGACTCACACGCTGACACAGTGAGGCTTAACAGAGTCACACTCAGATGTTCTTATTATGGAGTGCTGGGGAAATCACAGTCACTCAGTGAACACTTACAGAACTGTCACACAGCAGGTCTTGAGGACCATGGTTCCTGCAGACTACAGGGGGAAGAGACATTGACCCAATCATAACTGAAGTGAACCTAAATGCACCCACGACATGTGCTGTCTGAGGGGACCTCTGGATACTCGAGATTCCTAATGAATTCTAAGGAGTCAGGAGGGGCTTCCCCAAGGACTCCATCCACAGGATGGAAGAGGAACTGAGAGTCTGGTGGCTGAAACACAGGGAGCCAAAAGGCAAGCACAGAGAGAAAGGAGGAGGAAGTCCAGTTACAGAGGACCAGGATGTGGGTTGTTTACATTTTTTTTTTTTTTTTTTTGGTGGTAGTGGGGTTTGAACTCAAGGCCTCATGCTTGCTAGGCAGGGGCTCTGCCACTTGAGTCACTCCACCAGCCCTGGATGTGGGTTTTTAACCATCTGATGACTTTAAACTGAGACTTACATGCTCAGATGTACACAAACCTCACAAGCAGAATGAATGGGAAGGATCAAGAACCAAGCCCACCTTTTTTTCCTTCTCCTAGTAGCTTGGAATCCTCACCTTTTCAAGTGGCAAAGGCTCATTCATTCACGCATGCATCCGATAAATACTTGCTGAGCGCCTACCTTGTGCCAAGCATGGTTCTGGGGGTTGACAAGGGACAAGAGCAAACAGGTGGGTCAGCCCTAGACTCCATCTTCAGAATGAAGCACGCACTTGGGGGTGGGGTCAAAGGAGGCCTGTCCGCTGTAACCATCAGAACAGCAGTGAGGGGTCCTGACGGACCACTTCCTAAATGTCTGGGTCAGGACCCAACTCTGTAATCCTTTAGATCTAAGTATCCACGTTTGTAAAAAATGGACACTTACCTTGTCGGGCTGTTCCAAGCATGGAAAATAACCATGCACACTGCTTGACATCCAGTGGGTCGTCAGTAAACAGCCTCAAGAGGCAGCAAGGTTGTGGTTATTTCTGGAAAAGGTGGCATGGGGGAGGGGAGGAGACTGCAGCACGTGGCTGGTGATAAATCCAGAAAAGCCCTCTCTAGGCAAATGAGCACCCGACAGCCTCCAGCCACTGAGCGAGTCTTGAGGTTTCCTGGATCCTCTGGCTGCAGGGACTTTTCAGATGTCCTTCACGGGACCCCACCCACACTTGCAGCAGGTGAAGCGGATGCACCGCTCGACGTACCGGGAAGCCGCAGTTCCAAGCCTAGCAAGGGCGCAGCGCCCTTGACGCATGCGCAGCTCGCACCACACCCGCGAGCGGCGTGGTCCGCCCCGCCCACAGGAAGGCGGGGCCTCGACGCCTGACCCCGCCCCGGAGAGTCTGGCCCCCGCCCCGCCCCGCCCCGCCCCGCCCCCAGCTCGCCTGGGACAGCGGGCGAGCCGGGAGCTCCGTGGCTAAGCAGCGCTGGGAGCGTCTGGGCGGCACACGGAGGGGCGGGCCCCGGGGCGGTGGCGGTGAGGCGGCCCGAGGGCGGAAGTGAGAAAGTTGCCGGCGTCCGGAGGAGAGTTGGCGGAGCTGTGCGCGCGCCGCGGCCATGGGGGGCTCGGGCAGTCGCCTGTCCAAGGAGCTGCTGGCCGAGTACCAGGTGCGCGGGACATCGGCTCTCGGGGAGCTCGCGTGCGGGTCTGCGCCCCGCAGCGGGGTGCGGGTGGCCTTCGGGCGACCTGCTCAATCAACCCCCCACCACTTCCCTTCTTTCTGTGAATTTGCTTTCTAGGACTTGACCTTCTTGACCAAGCAGGAGATCCTTCTGTGAGTGGCGCCCCGGACCCCACCTCCGGATCCCCACCTTGGGATCCTCTAGAGGCGGTTCGGGTGGCGCTTTCCTGCAGACTGGCACACGGGGCATCCCCGCCTCGGAGGGAGGGGCAGGGCTTGGCGGAGGTCAACGGAGCTAGAACCGGAGGCCAGGAGTCCAAGGCCCGGCTGTGCGCCCTGGTCCCGGAATGTCCTCCCCGCCCAGCTTTGCACCGCGGAGCCGCCTATCTCCCCACGATGCAGGAAAAGTTGGGCGCTGTTCGCCTCTGCGCTCCTCTGGCTTCTGCGCTGCTCAGCTTCCTGCCCTCGTCTGGCAGGGGCTGCGGTAGTTCTGGGCCGACTTTGAGCCCTGGCAAAAACAGAGAGGCTTGGAGAGCCTGGCTCTTTCTTCTTCCAACTTTACCCGGATGGCATAGTAACCGTTAACGCATTTTGGCACTTAACCATGCGTCAGGACCTGTGCCAAGTGTTGCTTATCGTTACCGAGTCCTCAGGAGGGAGGTTCAGGACAGTGAAGCAGGTTCAGGGAAGTTTGGTAACTTGTCCAAGACTACACAGGGAGAAAGCGGATTTGGTGGCAGTTCCAGTGGGAACCATGTGGGGGCTTGGATGGTTCAGGGAAGCCTTGGGGAATGAAAGTGAGAATGAAATTGTGGTTTTGCTTTTTTCTCCCTGTCTTAAGGGCCAACTTCTGGCTCCTACCCCAACCTTTTGTAACTTACCTCCCTCTCTGGCTCACTGGTGTCACTGGCTCAGTTCTATGTACTTGTCTTAGCTTCTCACCTGGTTTATGACCATCCTTAAGGCAAGGAGTGGGCATGCAATCACACAGGGAGACTGAACCTTGGTGAGCACCAAGTTCCCCTCTCTCTGCCAGAGCCCACAAGCGGTTTTGTGAGCTGCTTCCCCTGGAGCATGCAACCACGGAGGAGTTCCTGCATGCACGAGTGCCCTTCGAGGTGATCTTCAACCTTCCAGAGCTCAAGGTGCGAACCCTCCCCTCGTCTCACCTGAACTCTTCCTGCCACTCCAAATTGATATCACGGTGTCACTGGTCCCTACTCCTATCTTTTTTTCTGCTTAGCCCTAATTTCCTGGTGACAAGGACTTCACCAAAAACACCCAGAATTATCTAGAATGATGCTTTTTTTTTTTTTTTTTTTTCCTCACTAGGATTTGAGCTCAGGGCTTTGCACTTGCTAGACAGACATTCTACCACTTGAGCTGCTCCGCCAGCCCTACAATGGTGCTTTTCCAACTGGGATTCTAGGATGCGTTATTGTAGGTTCAAAACCATTTTGTTGTTTTAGAGGAATTGAATTATTTATTTAAGTTTGAGAAACACTAACGAAGAGGAAGATTGCCATTCCACGGAGCTGCTGTGAAGTTTCCTGTGCAATGATCCTGGCTCAGTGCCTGTCACAAAATAGTTGTTCAGTTAAACGTTTATATTTTAAAATAACCAGCCCATCTTACTGCTTTTGCTTAGGATGACTTCCTCTTTCTGCTCTGACCTACTTATGTCATGTAGGCCTTTTTTTTTTTTTTTGCATTTCTGGGGATTGCCCTCAGGCCTTGCACTTGCTACTCAAGCAGCTCCACCACTTGAGCCACACCTAGCCCTTTTTGCTTTCAGGGTCTTGCATTTTTACCTGGGGCTGGCCTCGGACCAGGATCCTACCTCGGCCTCCTGTTTACTGGGATTACAGGCATGCATTGCCATTCCTGGCTTGTGTATGCCTTTTTATTTAGACTCCCAAGAAGCCATCACAGCTGGCTCAGTTGGCCCTCCTGTGTCCCCATGGCTTTCCATCCTAGCCCTAAAGCTTCCTCCTAATGAGCCTGGGCTCCATGTTGCAGGTACTAAGACTTGCTCTCTGAAGTTTCTAGTCAGGTCTTGCCCGGACTGCGTTCTGTGACATTCACAGAAGTCTTTCTCAACTAGGCCAACCCCTTCAAGGAGCGAATCTGCAGGGTCTTCTCCACGTCTCCCACCAGAGACAGCCTGGGCTTCGAGGACTTCCTGGACCTCCTTAGTGTGTTCAGTGACACAGCAACCCCAGACATCAAGTCCCACTATGCTTTCCGCATTTTCGGTAAGGACCAGGAGGGGCTTCCCTACGGGCCTGGTGATGATGCTGCTTGGAAAATGGGCGCCACTTGTGGAACTCCTCCTGACCACGTCCTTTTGGGCTTCCTGCGTCTGCCCCCCAGACTTTGATGACGATGGGACCCTGGACAGGGAAGACCTGAGCCGGCTCGTGAACTGCCTCACGGGAGAGGGGGAGGACATGCGGCTCAGCGATTCGGAGATGAAGCAGCTCATTGACAACGTGAGTCCTGGGCGGGACTGGCCGAGCGGGGCCCAGGAGACCGGGGGAAGGTTTGGGGCTGCAGCCTCATTTCTTCCCTTTCCTAGATCCTGGAAGAGTCGGACATTGACAGGGATGGGACCGTCAACCTCTCTGAGTTCCAGCATGTCATCTCCCGTTCTCCAGACTTTGCCAGGTATGACAGCGGGCCCTCTGCCATCTGGGTACCCAAGAGTTGTCCTCTGCTTCTAGGTCTGGGATTTTTATGATAGGTGGATGGGGTGAGAGAAAACTCCAGCTTCCTCTGAGTGTCTGTCCCAGAGGGGCAGGGGCTGCTGACACAGAGGAGAGAGGTGGGTATGTTTGGATTTAGTCCCTACCATCCTCTTCCATCAGAAAGTCCAGCTTGGGCTGGGGGTGTAGCTCAGTGGCAGAGCACGAGGGCCTGGGTTTGATTCCCCAGCACACACACACAAAAGACAACCCAATCAACTGTTCTCTTGTGCAGCTCCTTTAAGATTGTTCTGTGACAGCAGCGTGGGACCCGGCACCCTGTCCAAGACTACTCCATTGCCGAGCTGTGGCCAAGGCTATCCCTGCGGTGCCCGGGCTGGCCAAGCTGGGCCAGCCAGGAGCTGGCACTGTGCAGTCTGGCTCGGGGCAGGGAGGGAGGACCCTCCCTCTTCCCACCGCTGTGTCATCACTCTGTTTCTAATGATCAGTAATAAACCTTTGGAAGCTTTGGCCCTGCATGTGACATTAGACACACAGGGGAAGAAGACTGAACTTCTAGGAACCTTTGGTCCTACCTAGGAATAAAGTCACATGTGAAGAAGGGACCAGCAGGAAATGAAACCTTACCCTGCCCCCTACCCTAAATGAGGTGTGAGGAGCACATAGGTGGGACTTTCCCCAGTCCTGACTGTGGGTGTGGTTAGTTAAGGAGTTTCTGCCTGTATTGGAAACAATTTTGTTCGGGCTTCGGGAGAGGCTCAAGTGGTGGAGTGCCTGCCTCCCGCACAAGGCCCTGAGTTTTTTTTTTTTAAATGAGGTTTTGCTGTGTAGCCCAGACTTGCCTCAAACTCTCCATCCTCCTGCCTCAGCTCTCTCAAGTAGCTGGGATTACAGGCATGCACCGTCAGCCTGTGCTAGAGAGTTAATTTTATATGATCATTTGAAAAATTTACAAATCCACCCTTGCTGAACTGTACTGAATGTAGAGAGAAGGGGCTGAGGTGGACCAAGTGACCCCTACCCACAGTGGCTTAACCCCTCCTTGTAGCCATGCTCCCTGGGGCCAGGCTAGCCAGGCTAGGCTGGCTCTGGCTAATTAGGTATGGGAAGAGGAGGCTTGGAACCCCCAGAAAGACCAAACTCAAAAACACAAAAGTTCTTTATGAAGAAGGGCCATGATCGAAGAGTAATTCTTCAGATTTTATTTAAAAAAAAAAAAAAGGTAAAGTGCATCTTATTAAAAAAATAGAAAACACACAAATTCAGAGCCCCTGTGCTGGGCAGTATCAGTGTCCCTTGCAGTGGAGATAAGCAAGGTGTCTGTGAGGGGGAGGCAGGGAGAGAAGCTGGGGTACAGTTAAGTCCTTGTATTTGAGTTGGAAGGGGGCTGGGGGCTGGGATGGTGGCAAAAGACACAAGGGTTGTCTCAGACTGGGATGGAGGAAGTCAGGCAGCAGTCTTTTCCTTCACTTTTCCCAAGGGAAAGGTGAACCTTGTCACAAACTCCTCTGGGCTCCACTCCCTCTTACTCGTGGGGTCACAGCCTGATACAGGCCTGAGAGGTCCGGGAGCAGGATCTGAGCCCAGGGTCTAGTGAGGGCTGCAGAGCCAGCCTAGCCCTCTGTCCCTGAGGTGGTGGGTGACAGCGGCCATAGCTACATCCTTGGCTGGCTGGCGCCCGAGCTGCCCCAGCTCTGCAGTGAGGAAGGGCAGCCTGTGGCAGTGGAATAAGGCAGAAGAGGCCAGTTGGTGAGGGATTTCACTGTGTCACATACCACTCTGGATGTGTCCCCAAGGGCCCCAGAGGCCTGGAGGCTAGGAGTGTCAACTGGAGTGGCTATGTGTGTAGCATGCCATGCTGTCTCTTCCTCTCTGGCTTCACATTTTCAGCTGTTTCAAGGAAGGGCTCAGTTTAGTAAGGAGCAGTGTCCTGCCCACCTAGCCAGGCCCCACCAGGCCCTAGCCCGGGCGCTTTACAGCAGGCTGGCTGGGCTGGAGGGACCTTATGGCCTGGCTGAAAAGTAACGGATCAGCTGCCTCCCAGGTCCAGATGACAGGGCAGCATGGTGTGTCCCGTGGAGCAGAGGTCCAGCCAGGCCCTCTGCACATTCATGGCCCCCAAAACCAGGGTGGCCTCACTTAGAAGTCAGCTCTCACACCACCGAGTCACGGATCTCAGAGCCCAGGCGCACCCGGGGCCGGGGACACACTGGGGACACCTCCACAAAGCTGTCCTGGACGCTGAGTGGCCTCTTCTCTGACTCAGTGAAGACTCGGGGCCCTGGGGAGCTATCCGACAGGGCCTGGTAGCCTCGGTGGTCAAGTGGGGTGCTGGGGGGGCCAATCCCGTTGAGCGGTCGGGTCTCAGGTTGCTGCAGCCCGGCGCGGGTCTTGGGGTGCACACTAGCACCCTCCCCCTTCTTCAGGAAGACTTTCATGCCGTCCCGGTGCCGGTAGAGGAAAAACAAGACTAGAAGCACCACGGCTAGCCCAAAGAGCGTGCACATCACTAGGAACTCGTTCCAGTAGGACTTATCTACACTCCAGCTGCTGTGGCCTGTGGCTGGCGCACTCACACGTGACGTATTGATGACAGGATCTCTGCTACCCTGGCCTTCTTGGTCGGCCATCCCATCCTCCACCATCTCTGGGCAGTAGCTGGCCACCAGCTGTGAGAACCCCTCCTCTAGCGACCAGCACTGGAACACCCCCAGCCCCTGCTGGCTGCCCACCAACAGCAGGTCCCCCGTGGGCAACACACGACAGGAGGCTGAGGCATTGACAGGGGTCCCGTTGTGCAGCCAGAGGCGGGTGGCCAGGTTGGAGAGAAGTGGGCAGGCCAAGGTGTTCACAGAGTTGGGCTGGACCTGGACCTGCTCACACGGCTTGCCTGCGGGCAAAAGAGACACCGGGTGAAGGGGAGCTGGTGTCCACAGTCACTCTGGGCTCACCCCTCCTCCCCCTGGCTGTGCTCCAGGGCCATGACGGGCCTTCCTGGGGCCTCCTGGGACCGTCTTGAGTCTTCCTTTCTGGAGCCCTGCTTGTGGGACTGGGCACGTGGGGACGTGAGGGAAGATGTTTGCACCCAATGCCTAGCAGGAATCATCCAAGCAGATGCAGCCCTACCCCTCTTCCAGCCTTCCAGGGGTGCCTTACCTGCTGGGACAAAAGACCGGGGCCTGGCAGAAGAGGTGTTGCAGAGGTCCTTAGCATTGGCCCCCTCGATGTCCTGAATCCATGGCCTGAGGACCAGAGAGTCTGTGATAGACCAGGACATCCCACAAGTCCAACACCAGGACCAGAGCAGTGGATAGGGCACAGCCCTGAGCCCGTTCCCCACACCCACAGGGCTTGAGTGGGCTCTCTTGTACACAGCTCACTGCAGTATGAGCTCTGTACCATCTCTCTTCACGACAAATGCACAATGTGCCCTGAGAAAGTCTGGTAGGATAGCTGGGTCTGCATGTTGATAGCTTTTTCTTTCTTTATTTCGAACTGAGGTTTCGAACTCAGGGCCTCATGCTTACTGGGCAGGTGGTCTACCACTTGAGCCATGCCCCTCCCCGCTCAGGACTTCACACTTGCAAAGCAGGGGCTCTACCACTGGAGCCTTATTTCCAGTCCATTTTGCTCTGGTTATTTTGGGATGTGGTCTCACAAACTATTTGCTCAGCTGGCCTCTATTTGCTCTAAGCAGTCCTCTAGATCTCAGCCTCCCAAGCAGCTAGGATTACAGGCGTGAGCCACTGGTGCCTAGCTTTTTTTTTTTAAAAAAAATTGAGATAAGTTCTTGTTGTGTTGCCCTGGTTGGCCTCAAACTGGTAATCTTCCTGTCTCAGCCTCTCAACTGCTGGGATTACAGGCATGCAAGAGAGGTATTTCTTGATGCACTCAGGAAATAAAACTGAACCAAACATAAAGCATAAAATCACTTCAGAAATCCCACCCCATCTGCCACACAGCGATTGTGGCAGTTAGCTTTTCTGGTATGTCCTCCCAGGTGTATGTATGAAAATACATATACATTTGTACAAAACTGACAAATGTAGCCGGGGACCAGTGGCTCATGCCTGTAATCCCAGCTACTCAGGAAGCAGAGATCAGTAGGATCAAGGTTTTTTAGCATGGGCAAATAGTTCGTGAAAACTATTTGTGACATACCTCGAAAAATCCTTCACAAAAATAGGGCTGGAGGAGTGGCTCAAGGTGAAGTCCCTGAGTTCAAGCCCTAGTACCACAAAAACAAAACAAACAAAAAAACCCCAAAAAACAGGGAATCTAATCCTAGTCTAATACTAATTGCACCTTCGGCTCATAATAATTTTGTGTACTCTTTTTCCTACAGGTAAAAGAACACCATGAATGAAATATATCCCATGTTTATTTAAAACATTTGATGGGGCACTGGTGGATCACGCCTGTAATCCTAGTTCCTTGGGAGGCAAAGATCAGGAGAATCACAGTTCAAAGCCAGCCCAGGCATATAGTTCCAAGACCCTATCTCAAAAATAGCCAACAAAAGGGCTGGTGGAGGGGCTCAAGTGGTAGAGCCCCTGACTAGCAAGTGCGAGACCCTGAGTTTGAACCCCAGTACTGCCAAAAAAATTTGGAATTTTGTTTATTTTACTTCTAGGTAGAAATACCTGGGAGAGTAGCATAACAAGATTCACCATGATTCTTTCTCAGTGGTAGGATGAGGGTTGGTTTTTATTTTGTTGGTATTCATCCCTATTTTCTAAAAGAACATTTTATAATCCAAATGTTATTTGAAACCACTTTAAATTGTGTCTGTGGCTTCACGGACTGTTCTGTAACGCTCACTGTTACTGAACCATGTCCATGTACCAATCCACATTGTCCTGCATGGTTTTTCATGGCTGTCATCACTTTCTGGCAGGTGGGGCAAACAGTGACTATCTGACCTACAACACTTTTGAGAGGAAGTAGGGGAGCTCAGGACTAATTATGCAGGGACAGTGAGTGTCAATAGCACCATCCAGTAATCCTAGAGAGGCCTGGGGGAGCAGCCCTGAGGTCAAGTGCACCGTGCTGGACAGGTCGGAGTGGCCTTTGGGAACTCTCACCTGGAGGCCAGCTCAGGCCGGTAGAGGCTGACGTGCTTGCAGCTGGATCCACTCCAAGCACAATAGGGGTCACGGGCGAGGAGGCAGTCCCCACAGCTTGAGTACAGGCTGCAGTTGGCCATGGGCACCTGGACTACGCCCGAGTGGGAGGCGGCATACAGCAGCCCCTGCACAGCCAGACACAGGATGAGAGGTGAGCGTGGGCAGCTGGGGCCACCACCCATGGTCCACAAGAGTCACCCCAAGGGGCCTCCCTCATGTTCCGGGTCCCCCCTGCTTTCAGATCGCCTGTGCCACGAGCCTGGAGTCTATAACTTTCCACTTGCTGGGGCAGGGGAGGAAGGGCCCAGTGGGGACTGCCTGGCGATAAGGGAAGCACGCGCCCAGGGCTCCTTCCTGTCCGCTCACCCTGTGGCCGTCCAGGAGCAGGTTCTGCACAGGCTGTTCTGGAGAGAAGATCTGGAGCTCCTCAATGATGTGCACCCTGGAGCCCACGCTCACAGCCTTGTGCAGCCGGCCATCACCTGGAGCACGCACAGGACTCAGGCCCTGGGTGGAGCCCACCGCCCGTGACCCACCAGCCACGCCCCATGCCCTCGAGAGCCTGCCAGGCTGCAGGACTCACCAGTGCCCAGGAAGAGGACATCATAGGTGTTGTGCAATGCAGGGACTCGGTGCACGGCCACACGCTGGTAGCGCGCTTGGGGCTGCAGCAGCAGCAGCCGGCTGCGGACCTGCCCGTCCATCAGGAAGTGATCCTTGAGGAAATTCAACACTCGGTCCGGGAGCTGCAGGGACGAGTTGATCCTTCGCTCCCGGGCACTGTTGGTGATGCACTGGAGGAGAAGGCAGTGGCGTGAGCCTGCAGCACTACAGGGCATCAGGCAGGATGGGGCCCTGCCTCCCCAGTGGACAGCAGAGCATCTGACCCCTGCCTGTCTACAGAACGCCATCGTGTCGGCCTGAAGGCCCAGGGGTGTGGGGAAACCAAGGGCCTAGTGGGTTTCCTAGCTGGGCCTCCTCACCCCATTTGCACAGAGGTCTCAAGACCCCGCTAGCATCCTTCTACAGAGTCCCCAGGAAACCCAGGCTGCGCTCATTCGTGGTGTAGCCAGGAGAGCCAATTCTCATGCCTGCCTGGGCTGCCTGATCTCTGCCCAAGGGCTTCTGTGTGTGTGAGTTTACAAACCGAGTGTCCCTCAACCAACGAGCCACAGGAGCTGAGGATAATCAGTGCAGCTGGACCAGTGTGAGACAGGCTCCACACCACCCCATCCACCCCATGCTCAGCTCCCGTTGTCCACGGCAGCCAGGGGTTACCAAGGCACTCCTTCTCGGCTTTCCTCCCTGTCTCCCTTCCTCGTGCTGCTTCCTGGGGTGACGTCTTTTTGTTTCTTTCTTTCTTTTGATGGCACTGAGGTTTGAACTCAGGGCCTCTCACTTGCTAGGCAGGCATTCTTACCACTGGAGCCACCCTGCTAGCCCCTGGCGTTGCCTCTTATCTGTGTCTCAAGGTCTGCTTATTTTTTTTTTTTGGAAGTACTGGGGACTGAACTTGGGGCCTCGCACTTGCTAGGCAAGCACTCTAGCTCTTGAGCCACACCTCCAGTCCATCGAGGTCTGCTTTTGGGGACCCCATTATGCAAGCAAGGAAAGATGAAAGGACTGTTGCCTTTTGGCCTCGTCACCCAGTCACTTGATCATTATGTAAGGAGCTCGTGGCTCCTGGGGGAGGGACCAAGGGAAGGGACAATTACAATAGTGTACATTCAGTGCCCTGGGGACACACTTGCCTAGCCTGAGAAGGACAGGACTGAAGGCAGTTCCACATTCACATCACGTCTAACTCAGCAGGACAAGCAGGCCTCGGCTTAGTATGTCTCGTTTCAAGTGCTGTGTCCGAGGCTGGACAGCCCTGCCCCAGCGTGGCGTGGGACCCCGGGTGCAGGGAGCCCATACTCACAGCACCAGGCCGAGGCGTGGGCGCTGGGTGGGTCTCGGTGTACCACTGCTGCGTCTCCCGGTTCACTTTCTTGTAGAGGCCATCGAAGACCTTCTGCACATCTTTCATGGTGAAGACACAGACGGCAGAGCCCTCCGTGGTCCCCCTGTGCCTGCAAAGCAATGGCCAAATTAACCCGGGGGGTCTGGGGGGCTCAGCAGCTGGCTCTTGGTCCCAGTCACCCTCCACCCTCCCATCCCCAGCTAGTCCTAAGGCCCCTACCACTGGGACGTGAAGACCCCATAGAAACGGGTTTTGTCCCAGTCCTGGGGGCTGGGACTCAGCGTGAAGACATCCTGCAGCACGTTGAACGGGAAGCCGTCGTCGGGCCGGGAGCACAGCAGCTGGGCCTTCAGGAAGGACGTCCAGCGCTGCTGCAACACCCGCTCTCCGCCCTCATCGCCCTGGAGGACAGGAAGGGACAGGCTGGCTTAGACACAGGCTGGGGCTGCAGGCTGGAGGCAGTGTCTCCTTGCTGCGACTCCACAGAAGTAGCTGAGACAGACACCAAGAACGAGGAACAAGAGAAAGCCAGAGCCAGGCACCGGTGCTCACGCCTGTAATCCCAGCCACTCAGGAGGCAGAGATCAGGAGGATCACGGTTTGAAGCCAGCCCAGGCAAATAGTTAATAGTTCATGAGACCCTACCTCAAAAAACCACTTCACAAAAAAGGGCTGTTGGAGTGGCTCAAGGTATAGGACTGGAGTTCAAGCCCCAGTACCACCAAAAAAAAAAAAGAGAGAGAGAGAGAGAGAGAGAGAGAAAGAGAAAGCCAGGACAGGGTTTCACCTAAAATTGAAAATACATGGACTGGGAAGCCCGTCTGAACGGAGCAAGGGCTGGGATGCCACTCGGGCAGAGGGCTGACCCAGCCATGTGGGTGCACGCCTGTAGTCCCAGCCCTTGGGAGGCTGAAGCTGGAAGATCACTTGAGCCCGGGAGTTCTGGGCAGCCTGGGCAACAGAGCCAGAACCATCTCAAGAAATAAACAGATAAGGAACTAAAATAGGAAAAGGTGACCACGAGTGACTGCTTGGCAGAGCCCCCGGATGTGGCATAACTCCTGTTTGTAGAGAAGGTAATATGAACACACATGGAGTTTTAAAGGATCAGTAAGGAAGGGTCTACAGTGTCAATAGTGGCCCCTTCCTGTGGGGTGCACACCTCGTCCATACGAGTGGATTTAACCCACATAATAACCGACTTTCCACTTACAGTTTAGGAAGCTGGTTAACTCGGTGGCAGGGGAGGGACTTGCCAGGCCCCCATGACCAGCAGCGTTTGAACCTGGTCTCCTGGTCTATGCTTTTAAGCATGACACACCACTTTTGTGCCTTGTTGTTTTTGTCTGTACTTTCCTGTATTTTCACATTTTTCAAGTAAGACAAGACAAGTTTTTTTTTTTTTTAGTAGCACTGGGATTTGAACTCAGGGCCTCATACTTGCTAGGCAGGCTCTCTACCACTTGAGCCACTCTGCCAGCCCTTCATCTTGTTTTTTTTTTTTTTTTGGTACTAGGGTTTGAACTTTAGCTGGGATTACAGGCGTGAGCCACCGGCTCCTAACTGGTTTGGGTTTTTTTTGAGATAAGGTCTCATTAAATAGCCCAGGCTCATCTCAGACGCACTATGTAGCCTGGGCTGTTCTTGTGATCCTTCTGCCTCAGCCTCCCGAATGCAGGGATTACAGGGGTGCACCACCACATCTAGGCCCAGTTAAGAGATCTCTTGATTTAAAAGGAGAGACAGGCCACTGGCCAAGCTGTTGCTCCCTGGATATGAGAGAGACCACATGAACTTGCCCTCCAGGTCCCAGGATGGCCATCGTGATGGTTCAGCCTGCTCACCTTACAGATGCGGGCAACACGGGATACGATTGTGCTCTCAAAGAACTCAAACTCCTGGCCGGTCTCACTGAAGAAGAAGTAGACCTTATCGTCGTCACCCTGCAAGCTGCCCAGGCTCTCGGGAATGTAGGCTGAAGCCACAAAGGCCGGGTCTGTGGGGCCGGCAGGTGCACAGAGTCAGTCGAGGAACCGGGCCTGGCGACAGGCACTGCTGGGGAAGATGGCTCTCCCGAGGACCGGTGACCGCCCACGTGGGGAAGGGGGGCAGGAGAGCTTCACCTTGCAGCCAGTTGAGGGAGCTCTCGGTCTTGGTGGGCCGGAGGCTTTGGCTCCGGGAGATGACAGGGTCATTCCCCAGGAAGCTGCTGACTGTTCCAGTGTAGAGCTCGCCATCTGCCCAGAAAAGAGTCCCATGGGAACAGCTCCCTCACACGCCTCCCTCTCCCCACTCAGGACCCCGAGTGACCCCAGCACCGTCCGTCCTGCCTGCCGCACGCAGAGACAGAAACAAGAACTGGGAAAAGTGAAACCCGAGGGCACCCGGGGTCACTGGGCTCCCTGGGAATAGCAGTGTGGAAGCCACCAGCTCGGGCCTGGGATCCACCCTATCCAGAGCCGGCCCTTTAGCCTGTGCACTGCTGCCCCCAGCACTCACCAACCACCAGGGCCGTGGACTTGAAGTTGGGGTCAAAGGGACAACGACCCTTGCCATCCTCCAGAAGGACACTGCCCGTCTCGTCTCGAGCCAGAGTGAAGTTCGCCATGCTCTGCAGAGGAGCGACAGGTGGCTCAAGGGCTTGTCCGGGAAAGAGGAATGCACTCAGGGGAAAGGGGACAGCACATGCAGGCAGGTGAGGTGACAGGAGAGAAGGTGTCAAGAGCCATCCTCTTCACCTGGCACCTGGACTCTGTGCTGTCCGCTCACAGCAAGCAGCTACATCGAGTACTCAACCAGAAGCTAAGAGTTAGAAAGTTAATTGAGTGAGAAAAAGAGTGACACGGTGCAAACCCGGGTCCCTCCAACTTGCCCACCGGAGCTCCGGTGCACAGCCTAAATCTGCTGTGTTGTGAGACAGGAATGGAAGGGTGTGAGTGCCGAGGAGGTGGTCAGGTGGACACAGTGACCCGAGAGGACCAAGCAAGAGCAAGGGGGAGAAGCTGGAGAAAACCAGACAGCAGTGAGTCAGAGTCGGACAGGATCTCCGAGCAGGGCAATTGTGTGCCCCCCTTACCCGCCTCTGTGGGGGACCCCAACTCCTGGGGCTGGGCTGGGTTGGGCTGGGGGGTTGGGGCTCAGAGCCCACCACTACCCAGAAGCCTCCCGTGGGAGCCTCCCTTTCACCAGGGGGTCCTGGCTACAGAACAGCTCCATGGGCAGATGGGACAGTGCCCCAGGCACACCCCCGGGACGGAGGAAGAGCACTCACAATGTAGGTACACAGGGGGCTGAAGGCCGCTGTGCCACAGGAGAACAGGTGGCTGCTGTTGAGTGGCAGGAGGATCTTGATGTAGTTTTGACAGTCACGCTGGGGAAAGGAGGGAGAGGATGTCAAATCCAGACAATCCACCAGGGGACACCACTGAGCTCCCCTCCCCAGACCCCAGGCCAGGCTGGCGGGGTGATGGCCTCTGCCCCAGGGACTGGATGGTGACAGTCAAACATGGAACAAATGAGAATTCAGGAGCTTCCTAAGCCTGAGCCAGAGTGACACCTGTAGGGGACCCTGGGACTCTCTGCCAGCTTTGCCACAGGCAAGCATCTCCTGTCTGGCAGGGGAAAAGGACTTAGGCTATCTGGCCAGGCTGAGTTCCTCCAGAAGCCCCATGAAAGCCGAAACCCAGGGTCCCAGGTGCACCTGTCACCTGCACGTGGGATCTACTGATCTTCTCCAAAATTTGCTGCTCCTGATCTTCCTGTTCTCAGGAACAGCAATTCCATCGTTCAAGGGCTGAGGCCCCGGCCTTGGAGCCTCTTGAACCCAATTTCCCAGCAGGAAGTGTGGTGGCTCCAGGTTCAAAAGACAACCCGAATCTGACCACTTCCCACTCTCTTGTGGACACCACCCTGCAAAGGGCCACCTCTCCTCTCTCACACCTTGCTGGCCTCCCTCCTTTTTTCCACCTCCACAGAGGCTAATCTACCATGGTGAACATTGTTTATTTGTTTATTTATTTACTTTTTTTTTTTTTGAGAGTCTTGCTATGTAGCCTAGGCCTGGAACTCATGATTGTCCTGCCTCAGCCTCCTGAGTGCTAGGATCACAGGGGTGGCCACTGTGCCCAGCTCAGAGGAACCAGACACTGGTGGCTCACACCCCTGTAATCCGAGCTACTCAGGAAGCAGAAATCAGGAGGATCGTGGTTCTAAGCCAGCCCAGGGCAAATAATTTGCGAGACCCTATCTCAAAAATACCCAACACCAAACAGTGCTGGCAGAGTGGTTCAAGCTTCCCTAGCAAGTGTGAGGCCCTGAGTTCAAACCACAGTACGACCAAAAATAAATAAACAAACACAGGGGAAACCATGTTACCTCTACTGGGTCCCCAAATACTTCACTCAAGAGTGAAGTCCAAAGCCCTATTCCTCTAGACCCTACCCTCCACTTCCTTCTCAACCCAGCGTCTCTTTCGAGATTAAGTCGAACCTGACCACCTTTTAAACTGACCCATTTTTCACTGTTTTTTTTTTTTCTTTTCTTTTTCACAATTCTGTCTCCAGTGCTTACAGTTCCTGGGCACACACCGGTGCTTAACAGGGCTGGGGGTGTAGCTCACAGTAGGCCATTGCTGTGCAGGCGCCAGCCCCGGGTTTCATCCCCAGCGTTACAAACAAAAACAACTTGAGAAAGTGGTTAAAAAAGGCTGAGTCAGGAACAGCGGGACTTGAACCTGCACCTTGACCCCAGGGCTGGTGGCTCTTTTGCCTTCACTCGGCCCAGGAGGCCTCTGGGAATGGTGGTGGTGGGAGTTCTTCCAGGAGAGCCTGGGTGGGACCAGACCAGACCGTCAGACTTGTTACACTGGGGACATGTGTGGAGGGACATGCTGGTGGCTGATTTTGCTTGGTACTTCCCATTCGCCAGGTGCCTCACACCTACTAGCACACCGCCTCCTCAGTGGAGGCCCAGGAGACAAGCACCATTACCCTACTTTACAGGTGGGCACACTAAGGCTCGGGAAGTCAATCTACTTGTCCAAGGTTACAGAGATAGGAAGGATAGGGCTGGGTTCAGCTCAGGTGCAGCCTGGGACATCTATGCCCCTTCTACCACACCGGGCTGTCCCTGCTCCCACCTCAGCCCCTGTCCCCAGCCTCTAGCCTCCATCAGCCCCAGTCAGCTCACCTTGCGGTCCTTGCCCTTGAAGATGCACTGCTGCTTCCTGTCTGCGCCCGCACTCCACAGCAGCTGGGAAGGAGAGGGAGGCGGGTGTGCAGGGGACCAGGGGACCCCCCAGCAGAGCCCCTCAAGCCCTCTCCCACCTGCAGGTCCACCCTCCCCCTGCCCGATCCAGCCAGCCCTGCCCGGGGCTCACCTCCTGGTACTCCCCGCCGGGCAGGAAGCTCAGGCTGCTGCTGAGGGCGAACAGGGCCTCTCGGGCCCCCACGTACAGCGTCTCGCCATCCGCGCTCAGCAGAAGGGCTGTGTAGTTGGAGACGTTTTCAGCCTCAAATTTGAGGATGGGCCGCTCTTCGGAGCCTGGGGAGAGGAAGATGGACATGACCCAGGGCCGCCTCTCCCACCAGCCTCTAGAATGGACTGACTCCATCAAAGGCAGCTCGGCGAGGCAATGGGGGTGGGAGGGTGGGAGAGCAGCATTTCTGGACTCACAAACGTAAAAAAAAAGCACAGAGATATATGTAAAAAGGATGCTAATTACAGCCCCAGTCACATGAATGCAAACTTGAAAACAACCTGGGCCCAACCACAGGGAACTGGGTAAAAATAAATGACCACATTCCAGCCGATGAAATATTACGCAGCTGGCAAAAATGATGCGGCATTAGAAAGTCATGGTCAAAGTATGAAGGAAAGTGAAATAGACAGTCACAGGACATAAGAAAGGGAAACACATCTGATATTCCCCTTGGAGCGGCATTAGAGCCACAGAGAAGGAAAGGCAAGCGCAGCCCATCCCCCACCGTGGAGGGACCTCCTGGACCGTTCATGTGAACACAGCTCTGCTCAACTTTGAGTGCCGCACTCCCTGCCCCAGCATTCAAGGGAGACGGTATTCTCTTCTTTATCTGTTTTGGTGGCACTGGGGTTTGAACTCAGGGCCTCACTCTTGCTAGGCAGGCACTAACTCTGCCAGCTTGAGACAAACAGAACATTGATGTTACCATACTCAATCTCAGAAACTTGCATCGACAACAGACAGACACCAGCAGACAGAGGGCTGGCGTGGGGTGGCGTTAGGGAAGAGGGGAGACTTGGGTATCTGTCCCTGAGATGGACAGGTCACGAGATGGTATCAATGGCCAGTGGCATAAGATGCAGACGTGTAGGGTTGGGGGTGAGGGTTGGCGGTAGCAGACTTGCCTAGCCAGGTCAACCCCCTTGCCTGCATCTGGTCCCCAGCAGAACAAACGGGGAGCTCCTGTAATCCCAGCTACATGGGGGGTATCAGTGGGAGGACCCTGGTCCTAGGCCAGTTCATGCAAAAGCACGAGTCCCCATCCAAAAACTAAAGGAGGGAGGGTAGAGCACCTGCCTAGCAAGCATGAAGCCCAGTCCCCCCCAAAATAAAAAACAACTAAAGGAAAAAGGTCTGGGGAGTGCCTGCCTAGCAAGTGCAAGGCCCTGAGAGCGAACCCTGAATTTTGGGGGGGAGGGGGCAGCACTGGGGTTTGAACTCAGGGCCTCACTCTTGCTAGGCAGGTCTCTTCCATTTGAGCCACTCCATCAGCCCTTATTTTGTGGGGTTTTTTTAATTTTGAAATTGGTCTCCTGGTTTTATTGTGTTCATAACAAAACAAAAGATGGACTCAGAACCGGGTCACTTGCCCCCTCCCTTCTCCCCCACCCCCAGTCACAGCGCTGCGTCTCGTCCCCAGCGTTCTCTGACAGCAGCATCTGAGCTCAGCACACTCCAGCCCCAGCACAACTTCCTCTCCGGTTTTAGCTTCTTTTTTTAACTAGAAATCGGTTTGCTCTGCCCACCATAGCCACAGAGAATTCTTGCCCTTCTTGTCCTGGGTCACTTTGTGAGGCCGGGTCAGCAGGTTTTAGGAATGTTGACCACTTTGGTGACCCTGCCACTTCACTTCCTTGCCCCGAAACCCAGTTCCTCCAGGGTCCGCCCACCAATCCTGGGTTTCTTTGGTGATGGGGGGGGAACCAAAGAAACCCAGCTTAATCCATGATTAAGCTGGATGTCACCACAATCCAAGTCCTACCATGATTCATGTTGGCTTTTTTTTTTTTTTTTGCAGTACTGGGGCTTGAACTCAGGGCCTCCACCTTGAGCCACTCCACCAGCCCTTGTTTTGCGTTTTTTTTTCCAAGATATGGTCTCATGAACTATTTGCCCAGGTCTGGCTTTGAACCACGATCCTCCTGAGTAGCTAGGATTACAGGCGTGAGCCATGGTGCCCTTCTATCCCTTTTACAAACATTGTGTGCATTCGCGTACTATGGATACGAATTTTAACATTCACGTTGCAGAATATGTAACTATAAGGAAATACACTAATTATCTATCACTGAGGTTATTAAATGGGATGTACGGCCAGGTTCTTTTACGTTGTGGGAAAAAATATAAGCATAGGAAAAGGCTGTGCCACCAAACACTGAAAAGCGGAGTCCCTGGTGGGATTACAGGTGATTTTTTTCTCCTTTCACTATGTCTGGATTTGACAAAAAGGAGTTTACGCTGAAATGGGAGATGTAGGTTAGCAGGAAGAAGAAAAAAGAAGCAAACACCCCCGGATCCGCCAAGGTACCTTTTATGTGTTGAGTAACTAATGGGTTTGGAAGTAAATTATTTTAAAAATTCTAAGCAGCTCATGAGAACAGAAAAACAAAACGCAGCCCTCCAAGCAGCCCAGGCGTGACCTCACTGACCAGTGGGTCATGACCACAAAAAACAAGATCTTACGAAGCTGAGGCACAAAAGGGAACCACATGCCAACAAAGCACTGTATGGATGGATGGCCTCGCGGGCGTTTGTACGTACCCTCCACCTGGGTGAGGACACACAAAGGAGTGAACTAGAAACATAAAAATCAGAGTCAGAGAGCAAGGAAAAAATACATGAAGACATTTAATCTAGAAAGAAAGGAAGGACTGACATAAGCTGGTCCTAAAGTCTACATAACCACTAGAGAGAGGCTGCACATTTAATACTGAGCCTCCTGGCGGACAAAGAGAAAAGGGAAATGCAGTTCCTTTGTTCTCAACTGTTTAAGTAGGAAAACTTTTTTTTTCTAAACCATGTGGCAGCTGACACTGAAGCCCACTGAGACATGGGATGGATGGACAGTCACTAGGATGACAGCGGTCCCAGGCTGCACATCAGATGTCTCCTGTAAGGGAAGGTGGCACAGGGGACCACTGCAGAATTTACGAAGGATGTGCGTGGCTCTGCAGCTGGGAGTCTTGTCAGTCTGGAGCCAGAGTTAGACATGGGGCTGCACAGGCACTTCGTGGAGAAAGAAAGTCCACTGAGGTCAGAGGCCAACTGGAGGGTGGCGGTGGTCTGAGGAAGGCTTTTTGATCACACCAGACTCTAGGCCTTCTGCCTTGGAGTCACGGCCACAGCAGGCCCAGGTAGAGTCCCAGCATGGAACCCCACCCGTCCCCACAGCAGAAACTGCCCAGCACACCTTCCCTGCGCTTCACGTCGGGAGCACAGGTGCATGCTGGGTAAGCAGCCAACCTTCCTGTGCTCTGCTCCTGGGAGGATCCAGACCCCTAAGGCAGCCCTTCTGCTGGGCCACCCCGGGTCCCCTGCTGGGAAGGTGCCAGACTCCTCTGTTACCCCAGCTTACAAACAAGGAAATGAAAGTTCAGCGAGTTTAAACTCATGCAGAGCCTCACAGCAAAAGAGGAGCTTGGGAGGGGCGGGGCCCGATGGTTCCTGCCTGTAATCCTAGCTACTCAGGAGGCAGAGATCAGGAGGATCACGGGTCAAAACCAGCCTGGGCAAATAATTCACGAGACCCTATCTTGAAAAAACCCTTCACAAAACAGGGCTGGTGGAGTTTGGGCTCAGGAGTCTCCCTGCCCAAACTCTTGGTCCACCAAATGTGACTGGGCTGCAGCTACATCACCCAGGGCCTGGCCAGGGAGACTGGAGTGGGCAGCACAAGGCCCACACCTGGAGAAGCCCCAAGCCGGCCTTCTGCAGGGCAGCGAGGCCCTCAGCTGGCTGGGTGGATGCTTCCTCTAGGACCAGAGCGAATGAGCAAAGTGAAACTCGCAGGCACCTGGGAGGAATCAGCAAGATCAAGGCGTTCCCTTATCTTTTCTCCCGAGAGCCCGATCTGCCACCCATGGTTATCTGTGCCCACTGGAGGGGCGCTTCCACCTGGCGGGTGTGGCCTGGAACGCCAGCGAGAGGCCGCCCTTGGAATCTGTCCAGATATGAAAATGTCCAGAGGTGGAGATAAGCCTAAGCCCAAGTCCCACTTAGGCCTGGGAGGGGGTGGCAAGTTGCCCAGGGTTGCCCAGTCAAAGCAGGAGGGGAGGCCTGGGCATCTGCAGGCCCCAGGTCAGCAGCTGGACAACCCCTGCACCAGTTCCACTCGTGCTGGGAGGACACTGAGCCAAATGACACAGGGACAGAAAGGGGACGCGCCTCAGGGAAGTGGGCGACAGTTCTTGAGACAGGCGTCCCCACCCCCCCATTCTGGAGATTGCCTTCCACACTTGCCCTCATCCCTGTGGCCTGAGCCTCAGACTCAAAGCCACGGTGTGCTGATGACCTCAGCCGTCATAGTCTCCCCTGCCTTTGTGAACGTCACCAGGGCTGGGTACTCGGACTGGCTTTCTGGAGTCAGAGACCCTGGGTTCAAGTCCAGGTTCTTCCACTAACTAAGCTGTGTACCACTGGGACAAGCCACTTAACATCTGCAAGCCTCACTCTCCTTATCTGTAAAATGGAACAATAATAGCAGTCTGCCTCATCGGGTTGTCATCAGAAACAAGATCACATATGCAAATGACAATGTACGTAATAACCCACACTTACCGGGTGCTTTTCTCAAACAGTTCTGCACACGTTACCCATGCAGGCTTGTGCCAGGCACACGATCAACACTCAACAACAAACTCCAAAAGCCCTGCAGGGAAAGCCAGCCTGATCTGAGCAGCCAGAGAGGCTGGACGGCTGGGGGCTGGGGCCTCCTTGCCCGCACGGCTAAAGCACCTGCCCGGCGAGTGTCACTGGGCCTGACTGTGGTCACACGAGGGTCTCATGAACAAACAGTCCAGAAACAGAGATGGATGTATTGCAGGCAACTGCTTTGGTGCCTGAGCCATTCTGTGAGCAGCTGTGCTGTGAGTGGGGTTACTGCCTAAATTCCCCGCAGCCCGGGGTCACCTCAGAGTGACCGAGTGACTGTGTAGACGTCTGTGCAGGCACTGCCTGAGCCTGCCCGTGTGCTGTGTGTGTGTGTGTGTACACAGAACCAAAGGGCTTGTCTGTGCGTGTGTGCTCGCCCTGGGTGCTCTTTGTGCA
Source organism: Castor canadensis (assembly GCF_047511655.1). NCBI lineage: Eukaryota > Metazoa > Chordata > Mammalia > Rodentia > Castoridae > Castor > Castor canadensis. The sequence continues at coordinate 41,910,246 of NC_133404.1, read as the reverse complement.
GAGGTGACGGGACGGGGGTGTTTCCATGCCTCGCTCCCTGTGAGGCCTGGCAAACTTTGGTCAGGCTTTCATGTTCTCTGTTGTGGCTTGAGTGCCAAAGAGCGTGTCTTGCCTGGCCTCCTGGGCTGTGGGTGCACCTCCAACACCCTCCGACTCCAGTCCCCAGTGGCTGTCCCCTACAAAGAAAGCTGGACCTGCCTGAGGCTGGACAAAACCTCCGCACCTCCCCCGTCTGCCCCGCCTGCCCTGGGCAGCCTAAGCCAATGGTTTCTCCCTGCTGGGTGACATCCTTGGCGAAGGCTGCATGGAGCTGGCCTAGGGCTGCCCCAGCCTCCTCGGACAGGGTGCAACAACATCAGGGCCACCTGTAAGGGCCCTACTCCCCACCCCAGGGTGTGAACTCTCAGCAGGAAGTGACTTGGGAACAACTCAGCCCCCAGCCCCATCTCCACACTCTCCCCTTCCCTGTGACTCAGCCGGAAGCTTGGTGCTTTCTGGGTTAAGACGGGAATAGGGCTCAGCACTGTCCTCACCCTGGGCAGTCCCCACCTCAGCCCAGCCATCTGGCTGAAGCAGAGCCATGACTCACAGCCCCACCCCACCTTTCTCTGCTCCAAGGATCCTGGTACCCATAGCGAGACGCTGACCTGGCCCTTCACAGGTCTCAGCAGGAAGAGGCCAGAAAACACCAGTTTCCCTGCAGAGTCAGAGCCGGGGGGTGTCCAGGACGGTGCCAGGCAGGTACCTCTCCTGCCCCACGGAGAGAGATCCCAAGAGACTCCTGGGAAGTCATGCCAAGTCACTGGAACCCGGGCCCCACTGTGCCAGGAGAAGCAGCAACCCACGCAGGTGTGCTGACTGGGCCACTTTGAGCAGCAAACTAGGCCCTGGCCACCTAACCTGAGTGCACTTCCTCTCCATACCACCCAGTGTTGGGCAGGAAGCAGTGACAGCCACCTCTTCCCCAGGCTTGAGTACAGAGCAGCAGGTCAACCTTTGCTGTGTCACCAGACCATTGCCAGGGCAGAGTCACTCACAGTGTACAGTGTGCGGTGAACTGTGTGTCAAAGGTCCTCCTAGGGACTGAGGTAGTCAAGAAAACACTCATAGGCCAGGCACTGGTGGTTCACATCTATAATCCTAGTTACTCAGGAGGCACAGATCAGGAGGATCATGGTTCAAGGCCAGCCTGGGCAAACAGTTCACGAGACCCTATCTCAAAAATACCCAACACAAAAAAATGGACTGGTGGAGTGGCTCAAGTGGTAGAGCGCCTGCCTAGCAAGTGTGACATCCTGTGTTCAAACCCCAGTACCACCAAAAAAAGAAAGAAAAAAAAGAAGAGTGCATGTTCTTGAGGAGGGCATAGTCTGGAACCCTGCCACCTGATTGCCATTGCTGTGACCCTGTGTGAGCTGGCCAAGCACCCCTGTTAGAACTCCTGGGCAGCCCCAGGCAGTGGGACAGTGCCAGAGCTCCAAAGGTTGCTGACCTCCACCCCCCTGCTCCAGGGCCCACCCAGGACCACGGTCAGCTCCTCTGTCCCTCCGTGGGGGAGAGAAGCTGGTCATTCTAACACCCCTCTCCTGTGGCCTCTGCCCTCGGGCACACCTTCTTCATCGATGTGTCCATTTCTTCTGAGAAAAACTGGGCTGTTAGGTGCAAACAACCTCAACATAGGAATGTCCTCTCTGCCTCTCAAAAGCACTTTTTTCCTTCAGTGTGCATTCTGGAAATTTCCACAACTCCCCTGTCCTCTCTTCAGGACCAACTCCTGAAGACATCACCAGCCCAAACCACAGGTCTCTGCTCCTCACCCCCCTTTCTCACCTTCCCCTCACTCCTCCAGGGTCAGGCCTCAGCTAACCTCTCTCATGGGTCAGTCCTCCATGGGCCCAGAGACCCCCTCACCCCAAACCCCAGATGCCCACTGCTGCCTGTCCTCCAGGCATCCATGCCCCAACAGTCTTAAGGACCGGGCGCTGGTGGCTCACACCTGTAACCTTAGCTACTCAGGGGGCAGAGATCAGGAGGATCGTGGTTCAAAGCCAGCCCTGACCAATAGTTCGAGAGACCCAACACAAAACAGGGCTGGTGGAGTGAGTGGAGTAGGGCTCTCCTCTCTGTTTTTCAGGTGAGAGTCACCCAGCTAGGAAGAGTGGTGGAGCTGGGATTTGAACCGGTGCTGCCTGGCTCCAGAGTCTGTGTTACTAACCCTACTTTGGCCTCTCAAGTCTTTGCTCCTGAATGTTCTAGCTGCCTGAAGTCTGCTCCTGGCCTTCTCTTCTACGTAGGCCCCAGGGTCACACAACCATCACTTCACTGATAGGGAACCCAACATCTGACATGGTGACCCCAACACACCTTCACCCAACGAGACCAAGACTCCCCGTGGGTACCTCTCACTACCCTACCCCAGCCCCACTGGGTTAGGATCTGGTGTCTCAGCGTGGCCCCACTCACCAGGGTGTCACTCCCTCCTCCCTCGCCCATGCACACCCAGCCTAGCCAATTCTGCCAATTCTCCCTCCTCGCTGTTTTCCAAATCCACTCCCTTCTTTATCCCATCACCCCAGTCCTGAACCAGGCCACCATTGCCCTCACCTAGGCCACTGCCTCCTCCTGGGGGGGCCCCTATGCTGCAGCTGGGGGGGCTCCCTGGAACTGTCACTGTCTGCATAAAACCTCCAGTGGTGCCCCATGGACCAAGCTCCTAACTGACCTCCGAGTTCTCATTTCAACTGAGTGACACAGAACTGCAGCTAGATGGCTTCTGTCCTGGCAGTCCCCTCTGCCTGGAAGGTCCTTTTGGTTGACTAACCCATTCTTATCTTTGGAGACTCGACTCAGTTTCACCTCCTCCCTGAACCTCCAGCTGGGCATCATTTTCTGTTTACAACTCTCACAGTGTTTGATGACAATGAACTTCCTGTACTCTCTTCCACCAACCTGAGCCACCTTGACGATCAAGACCTCATACTCACGTCCCCTACTTGTATCACCTGGTCAGGTGAGTTCCCAAGAGTTTGATCATGATTGTTTGTTAACTGAGTAACAATTTGGGATGCTCTAGTTTTGGGAGGGGGTAGCATTGAGGTCCTGAAGCTTCCTGTTCACGCAGTGTCTGAGAAGTCCTGACCCCACACTGATCCCCTTCCCCCCCAGCACTGGACACTCAGTCCTGGCATGTCAAAGTCCACAGAGAGAAGTGTGACAGCTCAAAGTGCTTCAGGGAGACAGGAAGTGGGCCAGGTAGAGGTGTGGCTCAAATGGTAGAGCACCTGCCTAGCCATCAAGAAGCTCTGAGTTCTAACCCAACACCGCCTCCCTTCCAAAAAAAATTGGACAGGAAGTCACAAGATCTACTTGTGAATCCTAATTTTATCACTGATCACTTCTGGAACTATGGCCAAGTCACCTGCTTTCAAAGAGAGGGGACTGCAAGATTGCTGGGAAGACCAAGAAAACAGCACGCTCTGCACAGACTAGGGACACCACTGATCAGGGCTATCTGCCTCGTCCTCCTGCCTGCCTTCCTTCCCACCCTCCCCATAACTTGCTTTCCCTGGGTAAACGTCCAGCAGGGAAGGTGGGACAAGGGCAGGTGAGGGTGCAGCCACCTGGAGGCAGGAGGCCCTCTGAGGAGCTACGGCTACACAGAAAGGGGACCCAGCCTTGGCAGATCTGAAAAAAATTTAAAAACCTGGAAATTGCATTTTAATGTAAAATTTCCTAAATTTTAAATACACTCCCCCCAGCTCATAAACCTCGGTCTGAGACATCTTACCTCCTACTCCTTCCCAGCCAGGCCTGGGGCTCTGCCATATTTCCAGCATGGCTATGCCCTGGGGAGAGGAGGGGCTCAGCTGCCTCCCCTGCCCTGTCTAGCAGTGACCTCAACAGACTTCTCCACCAAATGTGATCGTGTAAGTGGTCAGTTACTCAAGGGCTGAGCTGGTCATTTAGCTGCTTTTGGACAATTCGAAGGTGAAGCAAGAGGCAGCTGTTCTGGTGGAAAGAATGCAGTTCTCAGAGAACTTTCTCTGCGTGAGCCTGACAGTGTGAGCTAGCTTCCCTGATCTGCAGCATCCTCTCCTGTGAGATAAAATGACACACACGCCACATCAAGTGCATCTGGCATGGCGGACTTCCCCTCCTTTTCCAATTACCATCTCTCCAGGATGACAGGCAGGAGACCAATTAGGAGGAAGCAAGGCTGCCACTGCTGCCTCTCTCTGGAGGAAGTGGAATGAGGGCTTCTGTCTGTCTCCTACCATCCCCAAAGGCTAGAGGATGGACTTCCACATGGGCCCCCGGGTATAGAGCAGAGAGGTCCCATGGGAACAGGTCAGATCATAGGCTTAGGAGGAGAACTTGGTGACCAGGACAAAATTCTTCCCCTTTGTGACTCTCATTAGCTTATACGTAAGGCAAGACAAAGACAGCCTGGTCCTCACCTTTTTCCTTCTAGGCTTCAAAATGCTGGAACACCAGCTGTGCCAGCAAAGGGCTGACGGGCTGACCCCAGCCCTGTGGCAGAGATGGTCACACAAAAGTGGTGGCCAAAAAGTGACCAGAGAGACCAGTGAAGGGCAGGGAGGAGGGGGGAAGTCCAGCCCTGAGTAGAGGAGGTTCTGGGGGCAAAGGAGGACTTTGAAAGGATGTTACTGCCAGGCACCGGTGGCTCACACCTGTAATCCCAGCTACTCAGGAAGTAGAGATCAGGAGGATCACAGTTTGAAGCCAGCCCTAGGCAAACAGTTAAGAAACCCTATTTAAAAAAAAAAAAAAATCACAAAAAAGGACTGGTGGAGTGGCACAAGTAGTAAAAGCACCTGCCTAGCTAAGCTTAAGGCCCTGAGTTCAAACCTCAGTGCTGACAAAAAGTAAATAATTATAAAAAGGGACAGATCCAGAAGCACTTTGAAAATGGGGTAATCCAAGCAGGACCTCCCCAGGAATGACCTCCAATTGGCCCTCAGGGGCCTAGTTTTGTCCCTTCCCCAGGGAAGAGGGGCTGTACCACTCCACTCCACTGTGGCACCCAGCAAAGCCTGCAGACACCTGGCACTCAGCTGTGTACATCAAGTCAGTGCAGAAGAACCTCCGGACCATGGCTGGGGGAGGTCCAAGTATGGCCAGGCCAGGCTGCTATCTCTCACTGCAGACGCAGCACGTGCCAGGCGGTCTATCAGTCACTCTGCATCCCTTCTTTCATGTAATCCTGGGAAGCCAGGGAGATGGGTCCTGCTACTACTGTGTCCTGCCAACAGACAAATGGCCTGCAGGAGGCCAGGACGCGCAGCTGCTGAGGATGGAAGCTTGCTTTTCCCAGCCAGCCTCTTAGTGCCCACCATTCTTGCTCTGAATTGTCCACTTGGCCCTGAAGAGCCACAAACAGGCAACCTATGGGACAGAGCTGAGGCCAGGAACCAGGCGGGAGAGGACTAAACAAGCGGCCAGCACCGGGGGCCGCTCAGGGTGGCCTTAATCCTGAGTGCCTGTCCCAGAGTGCAGGAACAAGCAACTGATCTGAGCCAAGCGCTCTGCTCTCTCTGCTCAATGGGGTTTTGTTGACTGCACGCTGACAGGTTCATTTCCAGTAAGGTTCAGATACTCGATGTCCAGAGCTTTCTAGCCAGGCACTTGTTGGGGCAGTGGTGGTGGCGGAAGCATAAAAACTCCCCTTAATTGCCCAAGTAGGGGGACTCTGTAGGACTTTGATGAGCCCCTGGGAGCAAGTCTGTCTCCTTTCTTCCCACATGACCAGGTAGGAGGCACTGGGCCTGGCAGTCACCTGACCACTCTTCAGTCTCGAAACTCACCCAGCACTTTTCAGTGCAAAAGAACCCACATTCCATGCTGTTCTCTGGAGCTTTCCTTCCACAGAGACATCTGGTCCTCATGACTATCAGAGTCTTCCTCTTGCCACCAACCACTGAGCAAAACCAGTGTTCCCCACCCTCGTCCCAGTGCCCCAAGAATGTGCAGCTCACCAGCAAGAGTGAACATCCTTTATGAGGGACTCCTCTACTTTGAGGGGTTTTTTTTGGGGGGGCTGGAGGTGGAACTGAGGTTTGAACTCAGGACTTCACCCTTGCAAAGCAGATGATCAACCACTTGAGCCACACCTCCGGTCCATTTTGCTCTGGTTATTTTGGAGATGGGATCTATTTGCCTGGGCTAGCCTTGAATCTCAATCCTCCTAATCTCAGCCTCCCAAATAGCTAAGATTACAGACATGAACCAACACAACTGGAGGGATTTGGTTTTAAACTATGGCTGGAGCTTATTGTCTCTATGCGTCTAGGTCCTGGGGGACTTGGGTGTGAATTCAGTAGGGGAGGACAGGTGGCAGGACAGGAAGTGTGGTCTCCAGTTCCATGCCTCTCTCCTTGAGAGGCACGTGTGGAAGGGCCCCAGGGCCCTGGGCCAGCATCCCAGTGGTCACCATGGGCCTGACCAGGATGGGCACATTGCCAGGAACACCTAATGAGCCCCCGGGGATGAGACAGGAAACCGCCTCAGGCCACACTCGGAGGGCGAGACTGTTCAGTCACTAGCACATTGTCCCTTTGGGACTCCCAGCAGCCCAAGGACAGGCCTTTAGTTGGGAGCGGGAGGCAGGTATCAAGGTTAGGCGGAAAGCAGGGGAGTGGCGATAGTCCAGCCAAGTGTGGCTATGTACTCCCAAGTCTGGTGGCTGGAGCATTCCAGGGCTTTGGAAGAAGTAGAAAAGGGGCCCCCTAGGTCACCTGGACCCCCAAAACACAGTGAAGGTGTCAGTTTCTCCGGGATCTGCAGACTGGAGACCAGTGTGACCTGCACTTCAAGCTCTCAACTACCTGAGGGGGACCCTTGCACAGGGCACGAGCTGCAGTGAAACAGGGAGCCCTGTGCACCTATCCAGGGGTGGTGGCGTGATTGAAGTCCTCACCACAGCCTGGGGATGATCACAAAATTGGGGAAGTGGTCAGGTCCTGGAGCTGTGTGGCTAATAAGCAAGTACACTGAGTGCTCTCAGAAGCAGGTCCTCTTGCTTCCCTCGCCCCCACCCCAACTCCCCAATTCTGCCTTTTCATCCCTAGGGAAAGCCCTATCCAGTTCCAGAGCTGGACACGAGGGGTACCACATTAGGCAAGGCCCTGAGTGCTAGCCCAGTTTTTCCAGGGCATAAGTGGTGTCCTCTGGAGCCTGTGTCTCCTCCCCCCTACCTCACCTCCTTCACCTTCTCCCAAAACTGAGAAGATCTAAGGGTCAAGAGAGTCATGACTACAACAGAAGTGGCAGCTCAGTGGTACAGAGCCTGGGTAGCAGGCACAAGGCCCTGGGTTCCATCCCAGCACCAGAAAAAAAAAGCAGCAAGCAGCAAGACAGCCACGGGCCTGGGTCCAGACACCTGTTCTTCCTCACTGAGATACAGCAGCCATAGGACTGCAGTCAAATTCACACCAGGCAGACCCACCCAGCTCTATACAGGAGTGATCCAAGTCTAACTCATAACAAGAATTCTAGTAAACACCTACTGAGCGGTTTCTGTACCAAGTCCTATGGAAGGACTTTTCAAACATGCAGTGACCCAGGCCTCACAACCTTGAACTAGCAGTGGGTGCTATTATCACCCCTATTTTACAAATGAGGAAATCAAGGCCTACAGAAGCCGCTGGCTCAAGGTCACATGGGCACTAAGTGGCAGAGGCAGGACTTGAACTCAGGTCATCAGCAATGTTTCAGATAGAGATTCAGATAAGGTTACTTGGGGCCACTGGGGCCCTGCCTTAATTTAAGTGCTGATTCTACTCGTTCCTTTTGTAAATAGGATGCTTTTAGGGGTGGGGATGGTGTAAAGAGAAGGAAGCCTGGTAGTTTCAGTCTGTAACCTCTAATTTATCCGTGCAAGCGACAACGAACAAGTTAAAGGGTTTGGAGAAATAACCAAATTAGGTGCTAATAGGTCCCATGTCCACCTCACCCACCTGGCTTCATTAAATCCCCAAGGCAGCTCCTCCAGGTACCTGTGATGGCACTGACTTTGCAGCTGAAGAAACTGGGGTGCAGGGAGGAGGTACTGAACTGAGCTTGAGATCCAGGTCCCTCTGACTCCAAAGCTGGAGGACCCCAAGAGGGGTTGGGGATGAAAGAGAATAAAGAGAGGAAGCGCGGAGAGCCACAGGGACGGACAGGGACCCGGACAACAGAAGGGTAGCGCAGTCACTGGAAGGAGCGACGGCTCCTAGACTTTGGGAATGCTGGCACCCAGGCTCCTAAGAGCCTGGGGTCCCTCGGGTCGGCCAGTCAGGGATGGAGGGGCGGGGAAGAGGATCGGGTGTCCTCCCGCCTGCCCGCCGCTGCCCGGAATGGCAGCACCCCAGTGTTTATGGCCCCCCTCCGCCCCGCGCCACGCTCTGCTCAGCATCAAAGACAGACAGACAGACAGGCAGGCAGACAGGCAGACAGACAGACAGGCAGGCGGACTTCCGCTGGCCAGCACTGAGCCTCCCCCCCGCCCCCCGCTACTCTCTGAGGGACCCAGCAGGGCGACAGAGCGGGCGACAGACCATCCTCCCCGCCCAGAGACGAAAGAAAGGGGCGCCGCGGCCCCTGTCCTCTCCCGCCCTCCCCGCGACGCTTCGAAAAGAGGAGGGGTCCTAATGGACCCCAAGCCCCCCTCAGGCTCCCGTGTCCTTTGTCCCACCGCCCTCCCTCGCCCCCCTTCCCCCGGCCCGCGGCACTCACCGAGCGGCAGGCTGACCCGGGGGCTGAGCGCCCGCGCCGGGGACGGCGACAGTGGCGACATCGGCGCCAGCAGCGCCAGCAGCGGCAGCAGCGCGCACAGCGGCCGGCTCGCCCGGCCCATCGCGGCGCGTGGATCCGGGACCGCGGCGGGCGGCGGCGTCCTCGGGCTCGGGCTCAGGTTGCTCCACTCGAGTCTCCGGCTGCAGCCCCGCCCCGCACCTCGGGGACAGGGGGGCCGGCTAAAGGGAGGGAGGGGAAACCGAGTCACGTGGGCAGCCGCCGCCCCCGCGCGCTCCCAGCTTCCCCCACCGGGCCAGCGCCGCACGCAGGCACCCAGCGGGCGATGCAGGCCGAGGCCGAAGGAGGAAGTGGGGCGCCCGGCCCTGCCTCCCCAGCCTGCCGCTGGCCCGGCCCCTTCCCTTTCCCCTTCTTCCTTCCTGGGCGCTGGGATACGGGGGGCGCCGCTGGGTGCGCGCCTGCCGGAGGTCCCCGCCTGGGGCATCGGTAGTCGCCAGGCGGCTGCAGCGCGGGGACGCGGACGCAAGCTGTCCCCCAGGTCCGCGCCCCACCTCCCCGATCCTCCCCCATCCGCTCCTCGCGAGGGGACCCTGCCCGCAGATCGGGACCCTCCATCAACTAGTCCGTTTAGGAGCTGCGTCCTTGTCCCCTGCTCCTGGCACCCACTTGTCTGTGACCAAAAGGACTCGGCCGAGCCCGGGCAGAGCCTGGGATCAGAGCGTCTGATTAAAAGCCCGGGTCGGTGCACCGCAGGTCTGGGGTGGCATCGCGCTTGGGATTCTGTCCACGCGAAGGCCAACACGCGGAGCCCGGGGGGCGGGGCCAAATTAGCTCAAGTGGGATAATAGGATTTAATGGACTGCACCGCCGAGGAGGGGAGACCTTCCCCACCCCCTGCACGTGGCCGGCCAGGCGGGCTGCAGTGCAGCCCCAGAGGCACCCACCCGCAATCCTCTAGCTCCTCACATCCCCTGAGACCAGGGCTTTCCAGCCGTTCACTGGACCCCTTAGTGGGCTCTGAAATCAATTTAGTGGATTAGTCAACATTTAAAAAAATACTAATGGCTGGAAGGGAATGTGGTTCAAGAGGTAGAGTGCTTTCCTAGCATAAGCAAGGCCCTGGGTTCAATCCCCAGTACTGCCCTGCCCCCCCGCAAAAAAATCCTAAAAAATAATGGAAGTGGCCAGGATTACAGCAAAATGTCAAAAGGAGTTTGAAAACCTCTGCTAGCCTGGCGCCGGTGCAGTAGCTGAGATCAGGAGGATAGGGAGGTTGCAGTTGGAGGCCAGCAGGAGCAAATACTTCTAAATACACCAAGTCTCCAAAAATAACCAGAGCAAAACGGACTGGAGGTGGGGTTCAAGCGATAGAGTGCCTGCTTTGCAAGCGCGAAGCTCTGAGTTCAAGCTCCAGTCTCAAAGAAAAAAAATCTGCTATTTTCCCTTGCATTTGCGAGACAGCTCCTCTTCACCTGCCCAAAATGAGCGTCCTCAAAGCCACATCGTTTTGTTCTCCTCCACCTCCCAGGGTCTGCCACAGCCTCTATCGCAGAGGGGTGGCAGTCAGAGGGAGGACAGCACTCACAGGGTCCCAGGTCTTTCCTGGGGGGTTGGTGATGGGGGTCAGGGGAGACTTTGTTTCTTGGTTGGTTTTTTTGGTGGGACTAGGATTTCATTCAACTCAGGGCTTTGTGCTTGCAGTCGCTCTACCACTTGAACTGCACCTTCACTGCATTTTAACTCTGGTTATTTTGGAACTGGGATCTTGAGAACTATTTGCCTGAGCTGGTGTTGAACCTTGATCCTCCTGATCTCAGCCTCTCAAGTAAGCTAGGATTACAGATGGGAGCCACAGCACCAGGCTGGGTCTCCTTCTTGCAGCTCATTCTCCATGTTTTCTGTACCTCCACCACCCTGATATCTTCTGTGGACGGATGAGGTGCAGGTAACAGCAGTGGACATACGTCCACAGGGGATGTGGATGACACCAGGCATTTTTACCACTGTTCGGGTCTTGGATGTTTTCCTTTACTAATGGGGTCACTCCACCTACAGCCAATGGTGCCTTCGATTCTGTTTCCAGCCTGGATCTCTGGTCTATCCTGAACTCCAAAAGGCCTCAACATTTCTATTTGGGGGTCTGACAGGCATGTCACATTAAGCTTATCTCTCCCCTTTTCTCCCCCAAAACGTGCTCCAAACTACAGCTAATTCCCGTCACATATAAAGGCAATTCATCTTTAAGTTGCCCGCCCAGGCTAAAAACCACAATGCCTGTCTCTCTCTCACTCTTCACATCAATCCACTAGCAAATCCATCACCTGACCACTCACCACTTCTCTAGGTGCCAGGCCCCACCCTTTTATGGCAAGGGCCTCCTAACTGCTCTCCCTGCTTCCTCCCTGCTCTGCTGCCATGAGTTCCCGGAACAGCAGCCAGACTGAGTCTTTAAAAACCAAAGTCAGAGCTGGCTCCAATGGCTCACGCCTGTAATCCTAGCTACTCAGGAGGAAGAGATCAGGAGGCTCTCAGTTGGAAGCCAGCCTGGGCAAACAGTTTGAGAGACTCCATCTCAAAAAAACCCACCACAAAAAAGGGCTGGTGGAGTAGCTCGAGTGGGAAGAGCGCCTGCCTAGCAAATGTGAGGCCAAGTTCAAACCCTGTGCTACCAAAAAAAAAAAAAAAAAAGTTATTCTATAGCAGAATAAAAACCAAAGGAGAAGAGAATTTTTCCCGTTTGATTTGTTGACATATCTGAAGCATCTAAAACAGTGTCTGGACAGGTGATAGGCAGACCTCAAATAGGCTGAACAAGTGAATGAAAGTAACCTAAGAGCCCCAGAATATGGCTGGCTCACATTAACTGACAACCAGAACTATTTTTTGATACTGACTTCGATCCAGTGAAGAGTTCCTGCAAAGCTGAGATTATGCAATGAACCTTTTCAACCTACCACAGGACTTCCTCATTATCTCTCTTCAATCTATTGATTCTGCCCAGATTTCATCCCACTGAGGTCATGTGGAATATCAATTCTTCTCCAGTACTTCTGGCATCCCCTCCTGGCTTGGCATCATCCTCAGTTTGGCTAAGTATGCCTTTATTCAAGTCATTGATAAAAATCTCAAGTGTGAAGCCCTGCGTTCAATCCCAGTCCCACCAAGACAGTCATAGTAACCATGAAGAGCAGACACAGCCCCAGGTCTTGCTTTCTACCGCTCTCCAAGAAAAGGAAGTGGGAAGCTCTGAGAGCGAAATGGGAAGCACAATGTCCCTGTGCCAGAAAGCAAAGCAGTGGTAAAAGACTAATGGGGTCGTGTCAAAAGGACATGGCAGCCAGCCTGGAAGACCACTTTGAACATCAAATGGAGCAGTGAAGTAATGGATTCTAATGCATCAAAATGAAAATACAGTCCATTAGTCACTCAAAACTCAGAGAGGGAAAGAGAAAGGACAGAAAGGAAGCTTTGCTTTGCAGAAAAATGCTGGTGAAGAAATGAAAGGGTCAGAAACCCTAGATTCAAGCAAGGATCATCCAGGATGTGAAACCATTGCAAGGCAGATGGTCAGGAGACTATGGGTGAACAAGGTCTCAAAGTCTGTCCCATCAGTGACTTACTGGGGAAAATGTATCTGTAAGGGAGACATCAGGTAAACCGAGTCACAAAAGTAGCATCACTAGCAGGTGACACAATGTACGTCGTTATATGAGGCACATGTGTTCTTGCAGAATTCTTTATTTTGGGGGGCAGGTACTGGGGCTTGAACTCAGGGCTTCACGATTGCTGGGCTGGCTCTCTTACTGCTTGAGCCATTCCACCAGCCCCTTTTTTTTTGTGTGAAGGGTTTTTTTCGATAGGGTCTCGAGGAACAATTTGCCCGGCTGGCTTGGAACCTCGATCCTCCTGGTCTCTGCCTCCTGAGTAGCTGGGATTATAGTCATGAGTCTCGGTGCCTAGCCCTTTAGCATTTCTGCCAAAAGTGTCTAACCCAGATATAATAATGAGGACATAGCAGACACATCAAGTATGAAGAGCATCCCACCTGACAACTGGACTGGACTCTCCAAACTGGACAATCTGGCCAGGCACCAGCTTAAGTTAAGAGAAAATAATCAAAATGCAAATGTGACTCTTGACTGAATCTTAGGGAAGGAAGCAATGAAGCAATTGGGGAAATTTGAATATGTACTGTGTATTAGATGATATTTAATGGCTTTATAGTTCATTTTCTTAGGTATAATTGTGGTATTTCCAAGGCTCAATAAAGTCCTGGTGATTTTGAAATGCCTGCTGATGTATTCAGAGGTGAAGTATAGTGATGTCTAAAACTTAACTGTCAAATGATCCAGCAAAAATAAGCATGTGTGCTGTAATCCCAGCTACTCAGGAGGCAGAGCTCAGGAGGGTCTTGGTTTAAAGCCAGTCCAGGCAATTAGTTCCTCGAGAACCTATCTTGAAAAATACCTAACACAAAAAGGGCTGGTGGAATGGCTCAAGGTGTAGGCCCTGAGTTCAAGCCCCAGGACCGCAAGGAAAATAAATAAAAGAGAGCAAAGACAACTGTGGTAAAATTTAACCAGGTAAAAAGTTATGGACGCTTTTGTGCTAATCTTTTGGTTTTTTGGGGGGGGGAAATTAAGGGCTGAAGGTGTTGCTCAAGTGGTAGCCTGACTAGCAAGCTCAAAGCCCTGAGTTCAAAGCCCAAAAATAAATAAATAAAACAGCCCAGGGGCATGCTGTAGAGGCCTCCATCAGAGCTAAAACTGATCAATATCCTTTGTATGTTGAGTCCTCCTAACTGCACCATTCAGCCCACATTTCTCCATATTGACTAAGAATATTATGGATCGAGGTTTGAGGCCAGCCTGAGAAAAAAGTTAATGAGACCCCATCTTGACCAATAAGCTGGGCATGGTTGTGTACACCTGTCATCCCAGCTACATGGGAAATGTAAATGGGAGGACCATGGTCCAGGCCAGCCTGGGCATAAAGCGAGACCCTATCTCCAAAATAAACAGAGCAGAAAGGAATGGACTGTGGCTCAAGCAGTAGTGTGCCTGCCTGGGAAGTCGAAGGTCCTGAGTTCAAACCTCAGTACCGGAGGGAAAAAAAGTACAGAAGCAATGTTGTCAAATCAAGATGCTGCCTACAGGTCTCCTTCTTCTGACTTCCACCTTCTCACGGGTCATGGCGCCGTCTGCCAAGAACTTGCATCTCAGCAGCAGTAGCTCCTGAATTGGCAGGAGGTGGATCTGACCCAGTGTCTTGGCAACCCAGGGCTTGTCTGAGGCTAAACTCATCCCTGAGGAGAGGAGGCTGATGCGGCCTCGCTTGCTGGTTAATTATATCCTGCTCGCGGCTGCTGAAATGCTGCACAAGGATGTCCTGTGCCAACTGGGCAGGAAGCCTCTGGAGGGCAGTGACAAGTCTTCCGTCTCCGGAACCCCCACTACCTAGCATGGAGTTCGCTCTGGTACGAACTCCACAGGGTGGACGACAAGAGGGTCCCAACTGCTGGCCCACAGAAGAGCCCTCTGACCCACGCCAGCTCGGCAGCCCCAGTCCTGCTAATGCATTCTCCCCAGACTGTAAAATCAGGGGAGCAACAGACGGAGAAAGAGCTCCTTCGAGCCGACTTCCTGGGGCTAAAGAGTGGTTCCCACGTCAGCGACGTGTCTCCTGTCCCCCTGCCACTCTTGAGTGTAAGCAAGTCTTTCTTGGCCAGAACATAGGTGTTTATAAAAGAGCTCAGGGGGCAGCTTGGAAAGGGAGTATATGAGAGAGAGAGAGAGAGAGAGAGAGAGAGAGAGAGAGAAGCAATGCTACCCCCATGCCCCCAACCTGCAAGATGAAGTCATCCACAAGACTGGCCCTCTGTCTCCATCTTGCTCCTCTTCCATCCTGACCCTCCTCCCTTCTTTCCCTGAGGTTTTCTCTCGTGACACATAAGGACAAAGGTCCCAAGAATGACAGGTGAAATGCGTATCCGAATATGTTATAAAGAGGCCCAAACAAAAGTGCTCTGAGGAGAGAGATGTCAGGCCAGTGGGCACATGCCTCCGAGGCAGGTGAGGACACTGGAAGGACGACAGAAATATTCTGTGTTGGTTTCCCAAGTGTGTGCATAGGTGTTAACATGGATCGAGCTGGACACTTAAGACATGCATGCATTTTACTGTAACTAAACATACTTTATAGCTGTTATCATAGCAGCAAAAAGAGACCTCAAGGGGACAATAACCCCGTACCTGTAGGATCAGGTGCAAGAGGACAAAATGAGAGGGACCACAGGAGGGAGAGAATAAAGAGAAATAAGAAAGGCTAGAGTCTGGGTGCTGGTGGCTCATGCCTGTAATCCCAGTTATTCAGGAGGCTGAGATCAGGAGGATCCCAGTTTAAAGCCAGCCCAGGCAAATAGTTCCTTTCAGTCCTGGTGGAGTGGCTCAAGGTGAAAGTCCTAAGTTCAAACCCCAATACAGAAACAAACAAACAAACAAACAAACGCTATGCAGCAAATGAACATGGCTGCCTCTCTTCCCTGCTCAGCACAACGGGAAAAAGCTGGGAATAGACACAGGGCAAGTTAGTGGCATGGACACCTCAATCTAGGTCACAACCAGCCTCAGAAGCCACCAATGCACACCAATCATCCCTGGCACAGCCTCTGCCCCGGTGCCATCCTTGGGCATGGATGGCCCCTGCCAGGTGGCCCCTAACCAGACTTGCCTGCTCTGACTCCCACCTGGGGAGCCTGGCTTCCACAGTTCTGCCCTGGGAGTCATTGCTTTGTTTGCTGCCGTGGGGGAGGGGCCTCTGCCAAGCTCAGTGATGCGTGAACCCAAAGGTCCCACCACCCCTCCCAGGGCAGCACTCCTCCCTGTTCCCGTTCCCCTTCCCGTTCCCGGGTGCTGACTGGCAGGCTGCCCAGCAGGGCCTCGCAGACACGACCTGGCTGCGGCCCAGTTCCTGAGGCCCTGGCCCCCTGCCACCATCCCCTCATAGCCCCGAGCCCTCCTCTATGACAACCCGCAGCTGCAGATCCCCACTCTGCCCTGGCTGGGCACGCTACTGTCTCCTCCCCAGAAGCTGGGCTGCAGCCAGCATTGATCCACTTTGACAAGGAAGTGACTGGAGCTGGCACACCCTGTGTGCTTTTAAATCATCCAATGGCCGCCAGGTCCCGGGGGCTGGGTGTTCCCTTGGGGCAGCACCCTCTGCAACAGAAGGCCTTCACCCAGGTCAGCACTGATGCTGCCTTGGGACCTCTCACCAGGTTCTGGCTGGCCACCTAAATACCTGGCCTCATCTCTGTCCCCAGATTCCCTCTACTGGCCCTTTTTCTTCTCGATCCTGCAAGCAGTGGCTTCCAGCCGTTCAGGACAGGGTCTGTCCTTAACATGTGGAAGAATTCTGCACTTCTCATGTTCATGTGGGCCTCACTGTCCCCATGAACCTCAGCTTCCTCACCTGTGACGGGGAAACTGACAGTACTTTGGGTGGGACAGTACTTGAGCTCAGGGTTGTAAATCAGCCGGCAGTGCCAGCTACATGCAGCAAACGCTCAGCGGTCCAGGCTATGTGACCGGTTCGCCTCACAGCTGAAGGTCGCCCCATGGCCTCAACCTTTTAACGATCGTGGGTACCCATCCCTAGGTCCCCTTCTAGGCCTTTCCCTTGGGTTCAGTTGCCTCCTGCAAACCAGGTGCTGAGGCTGCAACTCTCAATGGGAGAAGGAACCAGCCTGCCCAGCCCAAGTCCTGGGTGTGCCCGCTGTGGCGAGGAGCCTGCCCCCTGCACCGCCCCCATTGGGCCTGTTGAGGCCTGAGATGGTCACTCCCTGGGAGGGGATCCCCCACCCGACAGGCTGTGGTGTAACCAGCAGGGCTCAACCTGTCTCTGCCCAGGCAGGGCGAAACATGAAGCAGCTGCTGTCTCTGCCCTGAGTTCACGAGGCGCTGTCTGTCTGTCTGTGTCCACAGACTGGCTCACCATGGGACTGGAGGGCCTGGGTAGCTTAGCCTGGCTGGTGCTTGGGGTACAATGGCCACTTGGTGACTCTTTCCTGCTACTCGCAGGTGGGAGGCAGAGGTTCTAGGCCAGGTGAGGATGGGGCAGGAAGTCCAAGAACCTAAGAGAGAGAGTGTCTCAGATTCTAGTTCGGCTTGTGAGCCCCTGTTCTCAAGATCTCAAGGAGTCAGTGGTCCATCTCCCCCCTTGCCCCTGAACTCTTTCCCCCTTAAGTCCACTCTGAACCCAGACCCCTAGCCATTGCCTTGTGAAGGCCAGGGTCCTCCCCCTCCCTAGGGACCCAACCATCCTTCCCAGAGGCCCAACGCTCTGTCTGCAGCCTCTTTCTTCCCAGGGAGAAGCAGCTCTGGGACCCCAAAGTTTCTCAGTTCACTTCCAGTCACCTGGTGTTTGTCACCCTCGCTCCTGGCTCACTGCGCCCAGACAGTGAGCAAGGATGGTTGTGTCAATGAGAGTGGTGGGATGAACAGATGAACGCCATTGATTCCTGTGGCTCCAAGGATGGCAGAGCGGAGGATCCAAGAACGTCCCACCTCTGGAGAGTGTCACCTGCCACCCTAAAGCAATGGTATTTGGAGACTATCTGTGAGAAGGTGTTGTACAGTAGCCCCAGAGACCTTTGCCTGGACAGGGACCCACATGCCAGCTACCCAAGCCCACGCTCCCCAGGACTTCCGGCAGCTCCAAGAGTGCTCTGAGTGACCACTGGGCTGGGAAATCTGGAGCCCAGGAAGGTCCGAGTCCCAGCCAGCCATGTGGGCTGATCTCAGCGCGTCCTCCTGTGGTCTCCACATCCTCTTGAAAGAGCAGACCACGCTTCCACTAAGGCCCATCATGCACCTCTTCTGTGAAGGCTGTGGAGGCCCCCCATGGGCAGGGCAACAGAGCAGAGGCCCCCTCATCCAGGGGAACTGTGAGCTCCAAGAGTGACATGCTGTTTTCCAAGGAAGGGAATCAGCACTTTCATCTGATTTCAAAAAGATCCTGTTCCCTCCCCTTCTCTGGAAAAAAGGTGAAGAACCATTTCTTTACGGTGTGTTAAGTCGGCAGACCTGGGGGGCTTTCAAAATTAACCTTTATTGGGTAAAAAGAAATGGCACCTCATTTTGGAAGAGTTATGTAAACTTGACATGAAATACTTGGCAAACTCCTTCCACCAAAATCCAAGTGGACACTCAAGGGTAATTCTCTTAGTGCCAGGTGACACACTGCCGACCTTTCACAGTCTCTATCATGTCCTCCCAACACAGAATTACACCCCCACGCCACAGGCAAGACACTGGGACTTGCTGAGGCCACACAATGCTGAGTCACGACGAGAACCAGAATAGAACCCAGATCTGCAGACTCCAGAACTCAAGGGACACCTGACCCACACTCCGGATTTCAACCAGGTGTGGGTTCACGCTACAGTCACTTCCTTTTCCGATAGTACAAGCTGCTTATGCCTGCCTGCCTTCCTTCCTTCCTTCCTTCCTTCCTCCCATCTTTTTCCCTCTCTCCTTCCTTCCTTAGGTCCCTCCTTCATTTCTCTCATCCCTCCTGCCTTTCCTCCCTTCATTTCCCTCCTCTCTCTCTTCTTTCCTTCCCTCTCTTCCTTTCTGTTTTTTTAGTGGGACTAGGATTTGAACTCAGGGCTTTGTGCTTACAATCTTCCTTCTTTTCTCCCTCCCTCCCTCCTTCTTCCCTCTTTCCTTCCCTCCTCTCCTTTTTCCCTCCCTTGCTTCCTTCCTTTCTCTTCTCCCTTCCTTCCTTTCATGCCTCCCTCCCTTCATTTGGTCTGTTTCCTGGGCACCTGCTACCTCCTGAGTGCTGCTGAAGCAGAAGTGCACTGACTGATGGGGCTGCTGCCTCAGAACTCACAATTCATCGGGATCCCTTACACTCTTCTTTCCTGAGAATTCCCATCCTGTCTCACATTTCTTTAGACACAATCACTCACTCATTCCTTTGTTTCCAACAAAGGTAGTGGGCAGGGCTAACCTGGCACAGCTGCAGAAGTGCCCCAGGCACACAGGCCTGCTGTTCCCCTCTGATTTCCGGAGTGGCTCCTCCGCACTGGGCTCAGAGCTCCACTGCAGCCCTCATTACGCTGTAGCAAAACACTCATTTACACATCACATGCCTTCCCGTGTCTTCCACCAGCTCCTGAGTGCAGGGACCAGACCTGCCCAGCTCAGGTTTTGAAATCTCCAGCCCCAGGGCAGAGCAAGCCTGGAAACACAGGCACCCAAAGAAGAGAGCTTTTGGCTCCAGCTGACTGTCTCAAACCGTTTCCAAAGGACTCATTCAAGTGCTCCTTCCTAGGCTCTTCCTCACCTTCCTCTTACACTTTGCAGAGAAAAGGCACCACACCAAAGGGTGCAGCCTAGCGCGCCACTCTGCCTTATGCAGTCAAAGGGCATCTGGCTCACTGGACTCCAGTCTTAGTGGCTTTGCTGGCTGCATACGAGGTGGTGCTTTGGCGATGGTTGAGCGCTTGGCTCCTGTTAAGATTCTACATCGAACTGAGTCCAAGCTCAGGCCTGTGCACCAGGACCCCTCCGAAGACAAGCCTCTCCATTTCCCGTATGGCCCAGGAACTTTATATTATTATTATATTTCAGTGCTGGAGTTTGACGATGGGTCTCTAGCATGCTGAACACGTGCTCTAACCACAGAGCTACACTGTCAGCTCCAACTCCATTTTAGATCGTCCATCACAAAGAATTTGAGCCCTGGGGCCAAATTCTAGCAACTTGGGAGGCTGAGATCAGGAGGATTGAGGTTCCAGGCCAGGTTGGCAAATAGTTTGAGAGACTCCATTGCCAAAATAACCAGAGCAAAACGGTAAAAGTGGTAGACTGCCTATAGGTGAAAAGCCTGAATTCAAACCGCAGTACTACCAAACACTGACCTTCCCACCAACTCACAGAGTCATCTGGGGAAGTGACAATCTCTTTGGATCCACTGTTCCCTGTGACAAAGAGGGGACCGGACAGGTGGCGTCCAAATCTCTCCCAGTTCTAAAGCATCTATGGGAAAATATTTCAGAAATCGTATGCTACCTAGTCTCGATGACATTCGTCACTTACAAGACTCCTGTGGTTCCCAACTCAGGTAACTAACATTACAGATGCCATAATTTGAGCAGTGGTTGAATGACCTTCCCGAAGTGACCCTGGGCTCCAGAGTCTTTGCACTAGACCAGATGGCCCTGCAAAGGTCACAAGAGCGACCTCTCTCTCAGGACCCCAAATTCCTCCCGCCAACCCTAAATCCTTGTTGCTCGGAGAGAAGAAAGAAGCCAGGACAATGGTCCTAACTCGGAGGGTCACGTTCACGACCATGGTGGGGGGGCTTTTCCCAAAATTCCAAGTGACTCCTCGGGGGCCACCGAGGAGTAGGGGCGGTGCTGTAGGACGCAGTTAAAAGCCTCGGCGCCGAGGCCCCCGGTAGCCATGGGAACGCGGACCCAGCCGCGCGCGCTGCCATGGCAACAGGCTCCCCCAGCGGCGGGCGCGGGGCCCATCCGAGCGTGCAGGTGGCGCCCTCTGGGGAGAGGGGCGGGCGGGAGGTGGGGGTGGGGACGGCGGCTGCCCAGGGCCTGGGACTCGGCTGTCACCCCGCTTGCCCCCTCCCGCGCACCTACCTGGATTGTGTCGCCACCCGCGCCGGGGGCCACCTGTGCGCGCGGCCCGGCCACCAAGTTCCACCAGCTCCTTCCTGCTGCGGAGGCGGTCGGTCCCTGGGGACCCGGAGTGTCCAGCACGTTGTCCCCGGAAATGCTGGGCGGTCGCCAAGCCCCGCCTCGCCCCGCCCCGCCCGTGTTTACGGGAATTGTCCCGAGGCGTCCTCCTGGGCTCCCCTCCCCCACCCTGCAGTCGCCCCCGGGGACTTGGCAGCCAAGCTGGACTCAGATCCACCCCCACCCCGTCCCCTCGGGCCCTTCTCCC
The DNA here is from genome assembly GCF_047511655.1 of Castor canadensis. Lineage (NCBI taxonomy): Eukaryota > Metazoa > Chordata > Mammalia > Rodentia > Castoridae > Castor > Castor canadensis. The sequence goes on along the minus strand of NC_133404.1, from coordinate 41,889,526 downwards.
CATCGATGGCTGTGCTGCCCACGTGGGGTCCTCATGAGGCTGCGCCCTCCTTGACCTTGGGAGCTCGGCCTTCGCTGGACCTGGGCCGCAGGGGGCGGGTCCACTGAGCTGGAGTCTGGACTTGGCCCTCACGGGAATTCGAGAGTCACTACTGCATCTAAACCAGCTGCGTCAGTTAGAGCGAGTTGCTTAACCTCTCTGAGCCTGAGCGCTGCACCTGCCAAATGGACCTCACAGGGTTGCGGTGAGAATGCAGGTGGTGAAAGCGCACACCTGGCACGTGGTCAACTCTTAATAATGGTAACATTGTTTACAGTAGGAGGCCAAGGATGGAGGCGCAGGGAGCCGCCCTCTGAAACCACCCACGCCTGCTCCGCCCACGGTCAAGGCTGCTCACGGCGTCCCTCCGCCACCCGCCATGGGCGTGCGCTGGGAGGGGAGGAAGAGACCAGCAGGAGGGCTGAAGAGATACGGGGTATAAATATGTGCCATTTATCAAGTGACCTTGGCCCGTCCCTCTCCAGCCCTGGCCTCAGGCTTCTCCTATCTTCCAGGAAAGCCATGGCCGCTTTCTGGGCGGTTCCCGAAATAACCAGTTCTGGGCGTGCAAATGACTGAGCTGGCCAGAGCTGGCTGGTCCAGGGGCTGGAGAAGCGAGGGATCAAGGTCCACCTCTTCCAGGGCCAGAGTAGTCCTAAGGGCACCTGTCCCTGTGCCATCTTTGCAGGCAGAGGCTCTGCTGTGCTCCAACAGAAAAAAGAAGAAAATGGTCATTTTGTAGCTTGTCCACAAGTTCACACGTAGTACAGGAAAGATGAAAGGCACCGTGAGGCCTGGTGAAACCGTTCCAGGAATGGGGCAGGGGAGATTCAACTCTGATACTTTGCAAGCACTTTTGTAAATGTCACGATGTACCCCAGCACAACAATGATAACAAAAAAGAAAATCACCCCTAATTTTACCTTATCCAGAGGCCACCATGTTAACATATACAAAAACTTTTTTGGCTGGGGTGTAGTTCAGTGGTGCAACAGATGCCAGAGGCCCTGGATTCGTTCAATACCTGGGAGAGAAGGAGAGAGGGTGGGAGAGATCTGGGCTGGAGGAGTGGCTCAAGTGCTACACCACCTGGCTAGCAAGGAGGACCAGAAGAGAAACAGGCCTGTGTCCTGATAAAGCAGCAGGGGAAAGGGATGGCATAGCAGAGACAAAACCTAAAGAATCCAGGCGTGAGGAAGGTCATGTAGCACCAGGGTAAAGTAACTATAGCTTTTTTCCTCCTGACTGCCTGAGGATCACCCGCCATCATGAATGACACAGTCACTATCCGCACCAGGAAGTTCATGACCAATCGCCTACTTCAGAGAAAGCACATGGTCATCGATGTCCTTCATCCTGGGAAGGCAACAGTACCTAAGACAGAAATTCGTGAAAAACTAGCAAAAATATACAAGACTACACCAGATGTCATTTTTGTATTTGGATTCAGAACCCATTTTGGTGGTGGAAAGACAACTGGCTTTGGCATGATTTATGATTCCTTGGATTATGCAAAGAAAAATGAACCCAAACACAGACTTGCTAGGCATGGCCTGTATGAGAAGAAAAAGACCTCAAGGAAACAGCGAAAGGAATGTAAAAATAGGATGAAGAAAGTCAAGGGGACAGCGAAGGCCAATGTTGGTGCTGGCAAAAAGCCGAAGGAATAAGGATTCTACAATGACTTTAACTGCGATGATTGTGCGGGTTTTCCATGAGGATTAATAAACTGTAAACATCTGTGATGGTTTTGGGCTTTTCATGAGGATTAATAAACTCAACGCTTTCATGAAAAAAAAAAAAAAAGAATTGCATATAACCATATATGGGTTAAACCTTGTTTTTAAAATTTTATTCCTTCTGTAACCTGCTTGCAAGGGTACATAAGGTGAGACCCCTTTGTTCTTTGGGGCTCAGCCTTTGCACATGAGTCCTCTGAGTCTGTGCCACACAATAAAGCATTGCTTCCTTGCCTCAGAGTCCAGTGGGAGTTTCCCATAGAGAGGAGTGCAGTTTTTGCCTAGGCAAAATTGAGTTGAGATGGGATCTCGATAACTCCTCCCCCCAATCTCCATCCTCATCATTTCTGCTTCCAGAGTAGTAGCTGGGATTACAGATGTTATCTACATCTTTTTAAAAAGGATTAGTCAAAATTCAGTCAGGGTGCTTAGCAAGGGTGGGGCCCTGAGTTCAAATTCTAGTACCACCCAAAAAAAAAACCAAAATGTTTAAAAGTCAGTCAGGTTCCTTGTATCCATTTCCGTGATTCCTGTGGTCAGATCCCTAGCAGTCCAAACTGTGGAACAGTCAAGAGCAAGGATGCTGTTTTTGGACCATGCAGGAGATAAACTTGTACCAGCTGATTTCTCAGTCATGTGGCACGGGCCTTGCAAACGACCAAGCCTTTCTTTCATTCCCTCTTGCAAAAGATTTCCAATGTGTTGTTCCTTGCTGGCAGAGTGGCTGAAATGGTAGAATGCCTGCCTAGCAGCATGAGGCCCTGAGTTCAAACCCCAGAACCACAAAAGGAAAAAAGAAAGAAACCGATGTGTGTTCCTTGACGTAGACGTGGGTGACTGCCAGCATGTGACTGCAGTGTGAATTCAGATGCATGCTGACTTTCCTAAAGACTAGAGAAGTTTCTGGAGCTAAAAGAAAAGCTCCAAGCCACCATTAATAAATTAGACTACTTGTGTTTTCTGTAAAACAACCGTCAGCTGCTTAACACTTGTAACTTTTTAATTTATGAAAAGTATAAAGCATGGAGACTAGCTGAGCATGGTGGCACACACTTGTAATCCCACTCAGCAGGCTGAGTCAGAAGGAGCACAAGTTTGAGGCCAGCCTAGGCTGCATAATGAGTTCCTGGGCTACACAGAAAGACACAGTCAAAAAAACCCAAACGAGTCATTAAAGAACGCAGACTACGTACCTAACTGCTGCTTGATTACAAATGACAATAAAACATTAATACTTCCCTTAATAAAAAAAAAACATATCAGGGCACGGTGACTACCGCCTGTAATCCCAGCTACTCCGGAGGAAGAGATCAGGGGGATCGCAGTTTGAAGCCAGCGCGGGCAAATAGTTTGAGAGACCCTTTCTCAAAAGAGCCCGAGGGCGTGGTGGCACACACCTATAACTCTAGCACTCCAGAAGAGAAGGCAGTGCGCTCTCTACTTCCAGGCCAGCCTGAACTAGGCAACAAGACCCTGTTTTAAAAAAATAAGTCTAGGAATGGGGTGTGGCTCAAGTGGTGTGGTGCCTGCTTTGCAAGAAAAAGGACCTGAGTTCAAAGCCCAGTGCAGAGAGAGAGAGTGAAAGAGAGAGAGAGAGAGAACCTAAACTTTTCTTTAAAACAGCAATATATCATATTTTTCCAGAACATCAAAATGTCTTGCATACCCTCTTTTTTTTTTTAAGTTTTAGCAAGGATTTATTTTAGTATAACAGGAGAAAGTACAGACAAGGCGGGAAGAGAAAAAGAAACATTTTCTTCCCTCGTGCAGGAAACAGTAGCAAAGACTCCCATACCCTCTTTTAAATGAATTCTGCCACAAGCGCAACCCACATTTTAAAGCAAGTCTGTACTGTGAGCATTAATTCCTTTCTGACTGCTTATCTTGTTTGGGGGGGGGGGTGGTGTTTTGTGTCTTGGCGGCACTGGGATTTGAACTCAGGGCCTCATGCTTGTTAGGCAGGAGCTCTTACCGCTTGAGCCACTCCACCAGCCCCTGGTTGCTCATCTTAAGTAATGGTGGGCTGAGCATCCTTGTCAGTAAATCTTTACAAACTGCCTCAGTTGCTTCCTTTGCTCCTGTGTTCTTCCTTCCCCTAAAAGTCATCCATTAATCCATTAATTGTGAAACACGCTGCATTTATAGCTAAGCAGCTGGTGTTCTCAGGGTGACCCCCAGACCCCTGATTTAGTTAGCTGCACCCCCTCAGTCCTTGGCAAAGTGCCCCCACCCCCACCCCAGCATTGCAGGGCGAGCAGAGCTAATGAAAGCCTGGGAGGATGTGCAAAGCCTGCGAGCCGCAGCTGCTCAGAAGACACCTGGAATCCTGGCCTGCTCCTTGGGGCTTTGGGGACTGAGATCCATTTGGTTCCTAGGGCAGCCCAGAGCCCCGGGGTCAGGAATGAGCTTCATAAACCCCTCACCAGCCTCCTTCCCCTCCTCCCTTTGCAGGCTCCTCCTCTTCCTCCCACCTCCTTCCTATGGAGTAAAGAGAAAAGCTTTAAGGTCTTTGGGAAGGGATCTTCGCTGTCCCCCTAACCCCAGCCCATCCCCCCTCCCCTCCCCTCCTCTCCTCTCTGCAGGACCTCAGGTGCAAAGAGGCCAGGTTAATATCTTTTCAGTTCACAGCTCCTAATTGTGGTTGGTGGGCACAGGGACCCTTTGATGAATGTAGCTGATTTACCCTTTGTCCTCCTTCCTCCTCCTGCCCTCCCCCCATAGACTACCCTCCCAAGGCATTGAATATACATGCTTTTGTTCCTATGTATTCTTGTGAAATGTGTATTGTACAATTATACACATGATTGGAGTTTGTTTTTTGCTTGTTGTGGTACTGAGATTTGAACTCATGGCTTTGCACTTGCAAGGCAGGTGCTCTATCCCTCTGTGGTCGTTGGTTTTTTTATTCTTTTATTTTGAAATAGTTATATACTCCCAGAAGCCGCAAAAATAGCACATAGTGTCCCCAGAACCCTTCCTCAACTTTCCCCAGTGGTGACATTATATAAAATATGACAAATCAAGAAGTTGATACTGGGACAATACTGTTGAATACATGATAGACCTTATTCAGTCTTCTCCCCTTTTTGCGCACACTTATTTGTGTGTGTGTGTGTGTGTGTGTGTGTGTGTGTGTGTTACTGGGGATGTGAACTCCCAGGACTTCACACGCGGTATGTAAACCCTCTCCTACTAAGTAGAACCCCAGCTCCTTCCCTACCTGTCTCCCTCTTTCCTCCCTCCCTCCCTCCCTCCTTTCCTTCCTTCCTTTCTTGGTTTCACCATGTAGCCCAGGCTGGCCTTGAACTCAGGATTCTCCTGCCTCACCCTCCTGAATGTTGGGATTACAGGCATGCACTGCCACACCTGGCAGTTCTTTTTTTTATTACTGAGTTGTTTTCAGTTTGGGGCTAGTCCAAAAAAAGTTGCTATGCACATTCGTGCAAAAGTTTTTATATGCAAGTGAATTTTCATTGCTCTGGAACATATGCCCCAGGCATGTAATTGCCTAGTCTTATGGTAAGTGTGTGTTTAGTGTTATAAGAAATCGCAGCACTGTTTTCCAGAGTGGCTGATCCATTTCACATTCCCACCAGGAGTGTACCAGATATCCAATTTTCCCACCTCCTCACCAGCATTCCCTGTTATCACTATTTTAATTGTTTTGTTTTGTTTTGCGGTACTGCAGCTTGAACTCAGGGCCTACACCTGAGCCACTCCACCAGCCCTTTTTGTGTTAGGTATTTTCAAAATAGGGGCTCAAGGACTTACTTGCCCAGGCTGACTTTGAACTGCAGTCCTCCCAATCTTGCCTCCTCAGTAGCTGGGATTACAGGCATGAGCCACCTGTGCCCAGCTATCACTGGTTTTTTTTTGTTTGGTTGGTTGGTTTTGGCTTGGGTACTGGGGTTTGAGCTCAAGGACTTGTGCTTGCTAGGTAGGCGCTCTAGCACTGGAGCCCCTCCCCAGGACTCAGTTTTCCTTGTTTCCCGTGACGTCAACTGCTTTTCCCACATAGCCTAGTGACTATCAAACTTGAGCATTTATCAGAATCACCAGAAAGCAAACAGCTCGCTGGGCCCCACCAGCTGAGTCAGGAGGTCAGGAGTGGGATGCAGAATTTGCACAGCTAACAGGTTCCCAGGTGATGAGGCGGGGCCGCTGCAGAAGAGACTGCCATGCAGGAGGACCTGAACTTACAACTTCCTGCTCCACCACCCAGCATCCCACAGGACTTCTTTCTCCATTCATCCTGTGCCCTCCCCTGCCTTCCCCTGGTCTCGCTGGACCTGTGGTTCCATCCACACTTTATGGTCACGTTCACATGTCCCTCCAGAACCATTTGCTCGTCCACTGTGGTCACTGGAGCCTTAGCACATGGCTCTAGTCCTCCCATCTGCAGCTCCTGCCACGGTCATAGGTGGCTTCCATGTCCACGTCCCACATCCGGCTTCTCACAGCTCCAACTCAGCTCACCCACCACTCCTGTTTTACCACCATAAGGGCTTCCACCACCAAGCTGCCAGATTCGGGCGTCCCTCTCCCCCCACCTCTCTTCCTTCCATCTTGCTGGTTAAGGATCTCCTGGCATCTCCAGCTGGCCCCTCCACCTTCTCCCCATCCTTTCGCCCTGCCGCCCCTCTCCCCCACTCCCCAAGTTAGAGTCCTCATTCCTACAACCCACTTGTCTCTTTCCCTGACCTCCCTTGCTGCCATTTTTTTTTTTCCTGTCAAGAAAAGTTGTCTTATGTTCATCTTTCTTGCATTGCAGAAACCCAAGTTACTTTCATGAAAAGGCTGATGGTTTGGGGATGAACAGATAGGAGGTTGCAAAACAATGTAGTTATCGGAAACTACCTGGACACAATTGTTAGTGGGTTTGGTGGGGGGGTGAGGGGTACTGAGGATTGAACCCGGGTCTTTGCACGTGCTAAGTACTTGCTCTACCCCAACCCTAAATTAGTGTTTTTTTTGTTTTTCAACAAATACAGTATTTGTGTGTACACATTCATTTCACACTGGCACCTGCTGAGATGCAGAAAATACCCCAAAGCATGGTGCTTTGGTTTTGAGCTTGGGCAGAACCTGACCTTTCCCTGCTCACTTGTTTCTTGTCCATCTTTCTCCCCACAAAGGGCAGGGAGAAGCTTTCTCTGAATTGCCCTTGTCTGCCATGAGGTGTGACCTCCAGAAAGAACCCAGTTGTCCTGTGTCCCCAGGAATCTCAATGGCATGGTTTGGACATAGGGAGGGACCCCATTGGTGCCTATGTGGAAGGGTGGTCTCAACCATTGAGACCTGTGTGGACCAGGAGGGCTCTGACCTCATCAGTGGATTAATTCATAGAAGGATTCATAATTGGGAGGTGGTGGAAATTTCTACAGGTGAGGCCCAACTGGAGGAAGGAGGGCACTGGATGGCAGGGGCGGGGGAGGGGGGTGTTCTTGGGGCCCTGTCTTGTCCCCAGACCGGTCCTCTGCCTCTCTCTGCTAACTGGCTCCATGACATCAGCAGCTATTTCTCCTACCCAACCTTTCCACCATGGTGGTTCTGTCTCACCACAGGCCAAAAAGCAAGGAGCCAGCTGACCATGGAGGAAACCTCTGAGCCATGAGTCAAGTAAATGGTTCTTCCTTTCAAATTGTGCTATTTGTGACAAAGGCGACTAACACATTCATCATCAGGGAAATGGAAAGAAGATCAAAGGTTGACACTACGTCCAGGCAGACTTTGTCACAGGCTGTCACCTACTCTTCAGGCCCATTCATTCTCCCCAGATCGTTTACCCTCCATGAGTTGCTTCCCTCCTTGCCCTCTCCCCTGACGGAAGCATCTAAATTTCCTTGTGTTGTTGAACTTGCAAATCTTTTCTTCTCTCTAAGGTCAAGTTTCTTTATTACTCCCCCCCCCCCACCCCCCCCCGACTCCCTTTCCAGTGCTGGGGTTTGAACTCAGGGCCTATACCTTGAGACACTCCACCAGCCCTTTTTTGATGGGATTTTTCAAGATAGGGTCTCACCAACTTTTTGCTGGGGCTGGCATCTAAGCTCATCCTCCTGATCTTTGGCTCCTGAGTAGCTAGGATTACAGGTGTGAGCCACCGGTGCCTGACCTCTCTCCCTTTTTTTCAGACAGGGTCTCACTGTCTTCAAACTCAGATCCTACTGCCTCTGCTTTTTGAACCCTGGGATTACAGGTGTGCACCCCCACACCCAGCTTTTTTTTTTTTTTTGGTGCTGGGGACTGATCCCCAGGCTTTGTGCACACTAAGCATGGGCTCTGTTGCTGAGCTCCACCCCAACTCCTCTGATGTCAGTTTCTATCATAGATTCAAGTCATCAAACCTTCAAGTCAGCACCAGAGAGGAGCTGGTGGAGTGGCTCAAGGGGTAGAGCGCCTGCCTAGTTCAAACCCCAGTACCACCAAAAAATAACCCAACAAACAAACAGAAACCCCATATTGTAAGCGTGGAGAGGCTGAAGATTCTGCACTGGAGCTGACCTGAACAACATCCAGACACTGCCCAGCCTTCAAGCAGCAAAGCCTCAAACTCCTGCTCAAACAGCACTCAGGACAGCCACCTGGACCGTCCTGAATGAAAGTCTCCCTGCAGTCCTTCCCCCGGGAGGGGGTCAGGAAATGTCCCTAAGTACTACAACACTCTGGTAGGCTAACTGCTTCAAACTGAGGGCGCTCGGGGACCCTCTTACCTGCCCAAAATTCCTCCAAAAGGAATTGTCCTGAATCCCCTCCCCAGGAATCTTGCTATGTTTTGTGGGATTCTTGTGCATATACGGTTTTTCTTCTCTCTCTTCCTTCCTTCCTTCCTCCCTCCCTCCTTTCTTTCTTCCTCTCTCTCTCTCTCTCTCTGTGCTGGGGATTGAACCTATGACCCAGAGTATGCTAGGCAAGCACTCACTTGCTCTCTATCACTGAGCTACTGAGCCGCCCAGCCTCCTACTTTTCCTGTTAATCTGCCTAAGTCAATTTAATTCAAAGTCCAGCTAGGAAAGCTGGAAAGCTGCAGGAGAGCCATTTGCTCCCTGCAAATGTGACATGACATTTGTGCTGGTGATTTTGTGCATGGGGTTTTGAACTCAGGGTCTCATGCTTTGCTAGGCAGGTGCTCTACCACTTGAACCACTCTACCAGCCCTTTTTTTTTTTTTTTTTGGTACTGGGGCTTGAACTTGAACTCAGGGCCTACATCTTGAGCCACTCCATCAACCCTTTTTTGTGATGGGCTTTTTAGAGATAGGGTCTTGTGAACTATTTACCAAGGGTTCGCTTTGAACCTTGAGCCTCCTGATCTCTGCCTCCTGAGTAGCTGGGATTACAGGCGTGAGCCTTTGGTGCCTGGCAGGATGAGGATTTTGCAGCCAGACTGGGCAACATAGCAAGAATTCCATCTCAAAACAAAACAAAAAAAGCAAACAAACCCCAAACATTTGTTGGATGCATGAAGGAATAGTGGATTTTGCTCATTCAGTCAGAGAAGCCCCCACTTCCCCTCTCCCAGTCCTCAGTGGAGCCTCTGGCCTCTACTTTTTGCCTCTTCCCTCCCTCTGGGCCCTCCATTCCACCTTTCCAGAGCCTTCTGTCCCAAAGAGAGGGATCTGAGAAAACTACACAGGTCTTTGGGTTAAATGTCTCTTCCCTGCCCCCAGGAACATCTTTGTAGTCCCTCTAAAACTGATTCTCTCTCTCTCTCTCCCTGCCTCCTGTTGAGGTTCGGGTGGAAAGGGTTAAACCCTTCACAGAAAGCAGGAACCTCCCTCTACCCTCAAGGGCTCCAGAGGCATTCTGCAAAAGGTCAGATGTTTCCAGAACCTCCACAGACAGCCTGTGTCTGTTTCAGTGGAAAGACAACGAGTTCCTGGCACGTGGGCAGCCTTTGCCTGGTTCTGCGGGCATCCGGCCAGATGCCCAGCTAAAGAGCACCGCCCCCCATACCCAGGGGCAGCCTGGGCTCTCCAGCCTGGAGCCCTGCAGCCCAGGAAGGCTGGCACCCAGCAAACAGGGCACATACCCGAACTGCCCAGGCCTGCGGATGCTCCAGGAATGACTGGGGGAGGAAGATGGAGACTGCTTGCAGACCCTGAGTATTTTCAGCTGGAAGGGACTGTGTTCCGACTGTCAGCCATTTTACAGCTGGCACCAGAAACTGAGGCATTCTGAGTATGGCATGGGTCCTTTCTGTGCATCTGTGCCGACCTATTAAAAGTGGGTACAGCTGGGCGCCAGTGGCTCATGCCTGTAATCCCAGCTACTCAGGAGGTAGAAATCAGAGGCCCAGGCAAAAAATTGAGACCCCCATCTCAACCATCAAGTCAGGCATGAAGTTATACGCCTGTCATCCCAGCTATGAGGAAGGCCAAAGGTAAGAGGATTGATCCAAGGCCAGCCCCCAGGCAAAACCCAGAGACATTATCTGAAAAATAACTAAAGCAAAAAGAAGGACGAGCAGAAAGAAGGAATGAAGGAAGAAGGGCAGGAGGGAGGGAAGGAGGAAGGAAAATAAAATAAAATTGTATAAGCACACAAATATATACTCCCATCCCTCTGAGTTGAGAACTGTGTCTGTCTTCCTTTCAGATTTTTGTTTTGAGGTACTGGGGTTTGAACTCAGGGCCTTCATCTTGAGCCACTCCACCAGTCCTGTTTTTGTGAAGGGTTTTTTGAGATAGGGTCTCCTGAACTATGTGCACAGGCTGGCTTCAAACCTTGATCCTCCTGATCTCTGCCTCCTGAGTAGCTGGGATTTCAGGCCTGAGCCACCAGCACCCAATTTCCTTTCAGATTTTTGTGTGTGTGTGTGTGGGGGGGTGGGTGCTGGAGTTTGAACTCAGGGCCTACACCTTGAGCCAGCCCATGAGCCCTTTTTTATGTTAGAGAATTAATTGCCTAGGGGCTGGCTTCGAACCTTGATCCTCCTTATCTCAGCCTCCTGAGTAGCTGGGATTATAGGCGTGAGCCACCGGCACCCGGCTTCTTTTCTTTTTTTTGAGACAGGGTTTAGCTACGTAACCCAGGCTGGCCTGGAACGTGAGATTTTCCTGTCTCAGCCTCCTGAGTGCTGGGATTAAAGATGTGAACTTCCATGCCCAGCTCAGTACTTTCCTTCTTTGTGCTAGGCATGGAGTCCAGGACTTTGAACCTGCCAGGCAAGTGCCACCACTGAGCTATATCCGCCAGTCCCTAAAATATGTCACTATTATGAGCAACAGAAACCTATCTTAATTTGTTTTCATTTTTGTTATTTTCTTAGAATAAATTTCTCTCTGTAGACTGTTGACTCAAAGTCTGTCTGTCTGTCTGTCTGTCTCTCTCTCTGTATGTACATATGCACATATAAACAAACGTCACAGTCCTGTGGGTGTGCCTTTGGTCTGGGTGAGGCAGTGGCACTTCTCCTATCTGTCCTGGTCACCCATGGAGCTGCAGCTATCTGGGGTAAGGGGCCAGCTCTGCCTGGCAGCTGGTGTCTCCTGACAGCCCTGGTGGCTTTCTCTCAAGGAACTTAGGACCCTTTCTCCCTCTTCTCCTGCTCCCTGCCTCCAGCACTGCTTCTGACTTGTAGTCACACTGTAATTTATGACAGGGATAAGTTCCAAATCTAGTTCCTTTCAAGGAAACGGCTTCCAGAGCTTCAGATTTCCTCCTTTTGGACACTCTTATAAGATGGAAGACTCAGGGCTGGAGGTGTGGCTCAAGTGGTAGAGCACTTGCCTAGCAAGTGCAAGACCCTGAGTTCAAATCCCAGCACTGCCGACAAAACAAACAAAACAAAACCCTAAAATATTGGGAGGCCTGGGGGAGAGGGGATAAAGGAGGATGATGGAGGGGGGATTCAACTGTGACATATTGTAAGAACTTTGTAAATGTCACAGTGAACCCTAGCACAGCACTAATATGATAATAAAAACATGAAAATAGCCAGTGGAGTGGCTCCGGAGGTAGAGCATGCCTCAGGGCAAGCATGAGGCCCTGAGTTCAAATCCCAGTGCTGCCAAAACAAATAAAATAAAATAACAATGAAAACAAAATAAAATGGAATGATCCAGAAATAGACATAATAAAAAATCCAATGTGCTGGGTGTGGGTGACTCAGGCCTGAAATCCCAGCTACTCAGGAGGCAGAGATCAGAAGTGTCCTGGTTTGAAGTCAGCCTGGGCAAGTGTGTGAGACCCTATCTTGAAAAACCCTTCACAAAAAAGGGCTGGTGGAGTGGCTTAAGGTTTAGGCCCTGAGTTCAAATCCCAGTACAGAAAAAAAAAAAGTCCTACATATGATCGAAGAGAACGTCTCTGGTTGCTGTTTCTTTGTACTTCTGATGAGAGCTGTCTAAACCATCACCCTGAAGCCGTCTATTTACTATCCTGACCTTGAGAAGTATCTGCTTTTCATTAAAACCTCCTCCACAGCATCGCGATGCATCCCCAAGACTCCCAGTGTGTACCTGGAAACACCACGGTTGGCCGGGCGCCTGTGGCTCACACCTGTAAATCCTTGCCACTCAGGAGGCAGAGATCAGGAGGATCGAGTTCCAAACCAGCCCAGGCAAATAGTTCAAGACCCTATCTTGAAAAAAAAACCCTTTACAAAAAAAAAAAAAAAAAAAAGAGGCTGGTGTAGTAGGCCCTGAGTACAAGCCCCAGTACTGCAAATAAACAAACAAACAAAAAAAACCCCTAAGCTTTATTTATTTCTGAAAATCTCCTCTTAAAAGTTTCAGAGTACTGTTGACCATGGTTAATGGAAACGGAAATGCAGAAGTATAGATAAGCTAGACGAATGGGGAAACTGAGTCTCAGAAAGATGAAGGAAATTGTCCGGTAAGTACTCCACTGGTGGAGGTCCTGGGTTTTAAATTTGTGGGTGTGTGTGTGATTTTTTTTTTTTTTTTTTGAGATAGGGTCTCATGAACTATTTGCCCGGGCTGACCTTGAACCGTGATCGTCCTGATCTCTGCTTCCTGAGTAGCTAGGATTACAGCTGTGAGCCACTAGAGGTTTTTTGTTGTTTATTTTGTGTGGTGCTGAGGTTTGAACTGAGTCAGGCAGGCACTCTACCACGTGGCGTCTACACGTGCACAGGAGCGAGTCACACAGTCACACTCCTTCCTGCAGGAGGTTAGCAGCGAGCCCGGGATTGCTCCCAGCTCAATGGGCTTGCCGCACGACCATAGCGCGAGACAAAGTCCCTGCACCGCTCTGGCTTCCTTCTTGCGAATGCTGGAGGCCTGGCCTTCGGGTCCTCAGGGTGATTCTGGAGAAAGTCCCTCCCTGCCTGTTCTCAGGAGCGGGGAGGGGAGACTCAGAGAGAGCCTGCTTCTGAGGCTGCTGCTTTGGGTCAAAGCCCTCACACCTTGGGACTTTGGTGTCATTTTCTGAGCCCCAACACTCCCTTGAAATTAGGTGTGACACTGTGACTTTCATTGGCCATAAAATGTGAGGAAAGTGACAATTGTACCTCCTAAAGTCAGGTGCTTTTCAGGCTTTCCTCCCCTGCAATGGTGAAGACTCCTGTGTGACTAGGGGGTCATGATGGAGTCACTAATATGAGTACAGTGCTGACTACAGTGAGCTGAGTCCCCTCCCCGGGAGCCATATAGGAAGGAAGTGTGGGCGACAAATAAACCTGTGTGCTTCCAAGCCGCTGAGCTATTTAGAGATGTTTGTTATGGAAGCACGACCTAGCCTGTCCTGACGGTACAAGTGTGCTGGGGAACTGTCAGGTTTTAACAGAACTAAACTCTTCTGTGTTTCTCATCTTTTTACAAGGAGAAGATGTCCACTGATGATTTTTTTTTTTTTGGTGGTATGGGGTTTGAACTCAGGGCCTCACACTTGGTAGGCAGGCATTTTACCACTTGAGCCACTCCTCCAGCCTTGTTTTGTGTTGGGTTTTTTCGAGATATGGTTTCTCAAACTATTTGCCTGGGGCCGACTTTGAACCACGATCCTCCTGATCTCTGCCTCCTGAGTAGCCAGGATTACAGGTGTGCCATCGGTGCCCGGCTTCCACAGATACATTTAAAAATAAAAATAGTAATAGGTATTCATACAAATGGGAACAGAATGCATTTCCCTCTTACTTTTTTTTGTTGGGACTGGGGTTTTAACTCAGGGCTTCACACTTGCAAAGCAGGCATTCTACAGCTAGAGCCACAACTCCAGCCTTCTGGTGCACGCTAGATGGGCACTGTACCACCGAGCTACATCCCCAGCCCTCCTTCATTCTTTTTAACGACTGCATAGCATTCTATTCTCTGGATGTCCTATAATGTGTTTTAATGGATCACCGTGGAGAGACGTTAGGTGGCTTCTAGTTTATTCCCAAAACACACGCTCTGAGCTCCGCGTGGACTATTGCAACATTTACAGGAAAGGAGGTAATGCATTTATTTTCCCTTTTTTGCTCATACCTGGCAGCTTAGGGCCTGTGTCCCCTGTGGATAGATGAATAAGACAAGGGTGCCCACACCCTGCTCAGGATGAACAGACGAGGAGGCCTGTGAGCACCTCTGACGTCCTAGGGGCAGGCAGTACCAGCTGGAAGAGCAGGACAGGAAAGCACGTCCACACCACCCAGGGCTGACCAACCCTGACTCACAGGTTAGGCAGATAAGTTAACGGCCTGGAAAGGCCACAGCTCTTCTGACTCATGACAATTATCCATAAACAAGTCATTTCACTTCTTAGCCACCATACACTCTTTGGGAAGGGATGTGACATTAACCATTCAGATCCTAAGAAAGGCAGGAACTGTTCAAAGACACCAGGAGACTGGGGGTTTTGCCTCACTCACCGGAAATATCTAATTAACCCTCATTACCTTAAGACTTTGTCCTTAAGACTTTGTCCCAAGGAGAGGTCCATTAGTGGGTGATGCAGAATTCACCTGAATAAATGCTGCTGTCTGACTGATGTTAAATCACTAGTGTATAAGGCTCTCTTCCCACTCTTTTTTTTCTAGTCAGTCTCTTTTTTTTTTTTCAGCACTGGGATTTGAACTCAGGGCCTCACACTTGCTAGGCAGGCACTTTACCACTTGAGCCACGCCTCCAGCACTTTTTTGTGTTAGGTGTTTTTGAGATAGGGTCTCACAAACTACTTGCCCCGGTTCTATTCAGTGTCTTTTCTCAATTCGTTTTAAAAATGAAACGACTTCATTTTTTTTCCTGTTGTAAAGGAAAAGCTTTCTCATTGTAAACAGGGGCTGTGGCTCAGTGGTAGAGCACTTGCTCTAGGTTCAACACCCCAGCACCGAGAAAATAAATAAATAATTAAAATAAAATAAATTCCAGCCACGTGCTGGTGGCTCACACCTATAATCCTAGTTACTCAGGAGGCAGAGATCAGGAGGATCAAGGTTCAAAGTCAGACCGAGTAAATACTTTTTGAGATCATATCCTGAAAATAACCCCACACAAAAAAGTGCTGGCAGAGTAGATCAAGTGATAGAGCACCTGCTTAGCAAGTGTGAGGCCCTGAGTTCAAACCCCAGTATGCCAAAAAATAAATAAATAAATTTCAAACAATACCAAAAAGAATAAAGAAGAGGGTGCTGCCTATGGTGGTGCACACATCTGTAATGCCAGCACTTGGGAGGCTGAGGGAGGAGGATTGTGAGTTCAAGGCCAGCCTGGGTTGCATAGAAAGTTTGAGGCTAGCCTGGGCTGCAAAGCAAGACTGTCTCAAAAATACAGAAGAGAGGGCTGGTGCAGTGGCTCAAGTGATAAGAGCGACTGCCTAGCAAGCATGAGGCCCTGAGTTCAAACCTCTACCAACAAAAAAATTATTTTAAAAATTAAAAAAAGAAAGAAAGAAAGAAAGAAGAGAGTGAAAAGCCGTCTACAAGGGTAACCCTTGCCATTGTGGAATACGTCCTTCCAGACTCTCTGGGCACGAAGCAGAGACACACAGTCGCAAGGACTTCTGCCCAACTTTGGGACTATTGCAGGAATGTCCAGCTGAACTATGGGGCACTGAGGCAATTAGCAGGAAGCAAAGTTTTATTGTGCCGGCACAGACTCAGCAGACTCATGTCGAAAGGCTGAGCCCCAAGAACAAAGGGGTCTCCCCTTATAGACCCTTGCAAGCAGATTAAGAGAAAAAGCAGGGCCTAAGCCATATATGGTTATATTAATTCTGTAGGGTACTTTACCCTAGTGCTATGTGACTTTCCCCCCCGCAGTGCTAGTGACCTTCCTCATGTTCAGATTTCTTAGGTTTTTCCTCTTTGCTCTGCCACCCCTGCCTCCCTGCGACGTTCTCAGGACGCAGGCGTCCTCTGCGTTCTTCTGATCGTCCTCCCTGCGGCGGGACAGCGCCCTGAGTTCTATCGCTGGGTGGGACAGGAGCCTCTGACTCCTCCCCGCCACGCTGCCCAGTCCAGCGGAAGGTCTTGGCAAGGACTTAATAAGCCTTTAATTAGCTTAATAAGGGCATGTAAAGATGGCATTAGAATTTTAACAACTTAGCTGTGAAGAACTCCGTCTTCTGCAGCTGGGAGAATCTTGGCGAACAGACGCCCTGCTGCAGTCGGGCTGGCTGAGCCCTCATCCCGCCTGCCTTCATCTGTACTGAACACGTGCAGACCTTTTCTCACTATTATGCCCTAAATAACACGGTTTAACAACTACTCACATAGCACTTACATCTTTTCCTGAGGCAGTTTTACTCTGCGGCCCAAGTTGGCATCGAAGTTGGGATCTTTCTTCCTCAGCCTCCCAAGTACTGGGATTACAGCTGTGAGCCACCACACCTGGCCACAACCTTTCCACTGCATCATCTAGAGATGACTGGAAGTATGTGGGAGGGTGTGTGTAGGTTATATGCAAATATTATGCTAATATGCAAATATTATGCTGATTTATAGAAGAGATTTGAGTGTCTGTAGATTTTGGTATCCAACAGGGGTCCTGGAACCAATCCCAGAGGGTACCAAGGAATCCCTGAATCCTAGAGCCCTGAAAAAATTGAGAGTGAGCTGGGTGCTCATGGCTCACGCCTGTAATCTCAGCTACTCAGTAGGATCACAGTTTGAAGTCAGCCTGGGCAAATAGTTCGTAGGACCCTATCTCAAAAATACTCAGTACACAAAAGGGCTGGTGGAGTGGCTCAAGTGGTAGAGCGTCTGCCTAGCAAGCATGAGGCCCTGAGTTCAAACCCCAGTGCCGACCCCCATGCATGATTTATTTAGGTCTATACCATGATATGATCTACAGTGGAAAAATGGGTCTGATATGTGGGTTTTTTTCTTTCTCTCTCTCTCTCTTCCTCCAGTACTGGGGTTTTGCCTGGCCTGGGGTTCTAGACCTGCCTTCCTAAGACCGGAGTTCTGCTCCTGTCTGGCACCTAAGAGGCAGATGGCCTTAGGCTGGTTCCCTGGCTCTGGGTGCCTCAGTTTTCTCCTGCATACAAAGCGGTTTATGAGCCTGCCCTACCCGTCCCACGGAGCTGTTGGGAGGCACCAGTGAGGCACCTGGATGAAAGGGGTTTGGAAATCCAGCAGGCTTCACGCCCGCAGAACTGCCTCATCGCAGTGTAGGCCCTGCAGGGGTAAGGGGACACACAGTGAGCCCGAGTTCTGAGGGGGATCTACAGAGGGTCCCTAGTGTCTAGGATGCCAGGCACAGCTGGGACACCTGAGAGAGCAGAAGAAAGAGGAACTCCCTGTCCTCAGGGTCTGGAAGGTGATAGGGGACGGGTGTAGCTCAGTGGTGGAGCGCCTGTCAGGCATGTGCAGAGCCCTGGGTGAGATCCTAGAACCAAAAAGAAAAAGAAAAAAAGAGAGAGAAAACCGAACCTTAGAGAGAGGTACGCTCTGGATTCTGAATGATGTCAGCAGAGAAGGACAACAGGGGCTAGTTTAGGGGCCACCTCAAAGGGTTTTCTCAATAGGTGACATCTGAGAACAAGACCTGAGTGACAAGGACAGCCTCAGGAGACCTGGGGAACAAGTGTTCCAGGACAAAGGGACAGTAAATGCAAATGCCCTGAGGCAGGCACAGACTCCTGTTCAGGAAACATGAAGCAGGCTGGTGGCTGGGAGCCTGGGGGAGGGGGATGGGGAGTGGGCAAGGACTTGTGTCACGTTTGAAGGACCAGGACAGACTGTCATTTTCTTTGCGATTCACAAAGATCACTGTCCACTGGTGGAATGGTTCAAGTGACAGAGCGCCTGCCTAGCAAACGTGAGCCCTGAGTTCAAACCCCAGTGTCACCAAAACCAAACCAAAACAAAGGTCACTTTCCCCTGAGGATTCAAGCTCCATCTCCAGCAGGTCATGGGGTGGGGGGGGCACTACGGAATTTAACATCAATTGCACAACTTAACATTGAGAGAGAGAGAGAGAGAGAGAGAGAGAGGGAGAGGAGTCGGTTTGCCTAAGGACACCCAGCTACTCCGTTCTTCTACTAACATGGGGCGTCCAGGTCTTTGATGCCATCATCAGTGCCCCAGCCTCTACCCTCAAGGCCAGTCCTCTTGGGGAGGTTGGGACGGGGTTCACAGGCCACTGAGCAGGAAGAAGGGCCCAAAATGTTCCTCCCAGTGCCCTAGGACTTCCTGCCTCACCCCATAAGACCTGAGCACCGGCTTCCAGAAAGGAAGTGCATCACCAGGCCGGCCCTCGGCCCTCACCTGCAGGGACAGGGGTCAGCTTCATGAGCCCAGGACGCCTGAGGAGCAGGAAACTGGGCCTCCCGCCAGCCAGAGCGCACCTGGGGCCTTTGTTCCCTTGTCCTGCTGCAAACTTTCCCAGGCCTGGGCTCTGAGCCTCAGAGCACCTGGGCCAGCACCAGGCTCCCACGGGATCTGGTTCTCCTGCTACTGGGAGTGGCCAGCTCGGGACTCAGAGGGAGGCCTCCTGATAGAATTGCAATAAGAATAGCTGTCCACCTAAGGAGCCCCGATTACAGGCCAGCAGGGTCATTTCACTCAACCCTCAAACCAAAACCCACAGGCATGCTCTGTTACCAGCCTCCCACCTACAGATCAGGACACTGAGGCATAGGAGGTCAGGTGTCCTGTCCAAGGTCACACAGTATAATGTAGTGAAAAAACAATACAGTTTTTATTTATTTATTTGATAGTATGGGGATTTGAACTCAGGGCACTTGAGCCACTCCACCAGCCCTTTTTTTGTGAAGGGTTTTTTCAAGATAGGGTCTCGAAGAAATATTTGCCCAGGCTGATTTTGAACTTCAGTCCTCCTGATCTGCGTCCTGAGTAGCAAGGATTACAGGTGTGAACCACCATGCCCAGCAAGCTATAGACTCTGAAATTAACCAATCCCAGCCCCCGTTGCCTCTTGACCTTGTGCAAGGCTTTTGAATTTCATCTGGTTCTGACCTCAGACCACTGAGATGCAATGATTTGGGCCGGGGGTGTCGCTCAAAGTGGAGCCGTTGCTTAGCATGGGCGAGGCCTGGGTTCCACCTCCCCACCAGAATCACATTAATTAAGTGATTTGATTGTCTTGCTGTCCTCCTCCCCACTCCCCCATTTCTGTGACCTTGGGCACATTACCAACACTGAGCCTTGGTTTCCTCATCAAACAGAAAGGCCTAATCATATTTACCTGAAACTCTTCAGGGCCATTTCTTTTTTTATTGGTGATGGTGGTACAGGTTTTGAACCTTGCACTTGCTGGGCTGGTACTTCACTACTTGAGTCACATCTCCAGCCCTTTTTAAAAAACTTTTAGTTGTTTTATGAAATGTCTCTGGTATTTGCCCAGGAGGGCAGAGGGGGTGGGAGGGCTTGGACCTCAGTCCTACCTACCCTTCCCAGTAGCTGGGATTACAGACGTGTGCCACCATGCGCCAGCCCCAGTGCTCCTTATTTGCAAGTGGTTACACTCCAGAGACCAGCTAAGAAGATGCTATTTTACAAAATTGCCTTACTTGCGAGGTGCCAGTAGCTCATGCCTGTAATCCCAGCTATTCAGAAGGCAGAGATGAGGAGGACCGTGGTTCGAAGCCAACCCTGGCAAACAGTTTGTGAGACCCTATCTTGAAAAATCCCAGCACACACACACACAAAAAAAAGTGGAGTGGCTGAAGGTGAAGGCCCTGAGTTCAAGTCCTGATATGAAAAAAAAAAGCCCTGCTTGCTTTCTACCAAAATAAATAAGCACAGATAGACAGTCTTAGCAATTTCCCACTCTGCTGGGCTCAGAGGATTTTCTCAGAAGGAAAACAAAAAGTGACGGCTCAAGTTGTCACCTGGCTACTAAGACTTCTGTAGTTGCACACTCTGAGATGAGACAAATGACCCCACTCACTTGCAGCAGTGACAGGTGACCCTGGTGGCTCATAGCCTGGGAAAGACCCAGCAGGGACATCAGCCAAAAACCAACACAAACAAACCCTTATCCCATCAATTAGCCAGTAGTCATTGAGTTCTTATTACCATCAAAGGGAATATGGTAAGTCCCTTCCCTGAGCCCAACAGAAGGGAACCACCATCACTGAGGCACAGGGGGTCCTTCCCTGCGGCCTTGGTGGCACCTTCTGCAGATCAGCTGCTCCTTATGTAGCCTGAGGGGGACATTGCAGTAGGGGCCAACACTACTCTGCATTCCTGCCCCCGGCCACAGTCATTGAGCCAGGAAAAGGGTGAATGATCTGAAAAAGTCAGGGCTGCCTGAACTTTCACTGGGAAGTTTCTATTCTTCTTTGCTGAGCTGGAAGGATGTGAATCCAAAGCAGCTGAGGACAGTCATTGTCTGGGAAGAGAAAGCCTGTTTGCAGAAGCAAGGGGATGACGAAGACATCAAAGACAGAAGCCAGTATGCCAGGCAGAGTGTCCTGACATTATACTCCCAGGTCCCCATCTTTCCTCCTGCCAGCCTGTGTTGTGGGTCAGTGAAGCAATAAATTCCTTTCTGTCCTGGCAACTCAAGAGCCCTGCCTAACCCAACCACCCAGCCTCAGTGGTGATAAACACAGCAGCCCAGTAGGCGAGATGTCACCAGCAGGACTGGATGGTTTGCCAAGTGAAAGTTTTGGGCAGTCTAGGCAGTGAGGTCAGAGGCAGACAACACCACCACCTCATTCATTCAAAAGCCCCTGCTTTTGTTCCAGGTGTGGTATTAGTCATTCAGGCTGTAACCACTGTGGATGACAAGGACAAGGTCCCTTTTTTTTCCACTTTGGAGTAACCAGAAAGCGCTGGTGGGACTTGAGGAGGTCGCTGAAGGATGACAAATCTGGCCAGGAAGAGAGGGGAGAAAAAGAGGGAGAGAGGGGAGGAAGGTAGAGCAGGAAGGAGGGAGGGAGGGAAGGAAGGAGGGAGGGACAGAGAGAGGAAGAAGGAGGGAGGGAGGGAGAGAGAGGAGGAAGAAAGGAAGGAAGAAAGGAAGGAAGAAGGGAGGGAGAGAGAGAGGAGGAAGAAAGGAAGGAGGGAGGGAAGGAGGGGAGAAAAGGAGGGAGGGAGGGAGGAGGAAGAAAGGAAGAAAGAAGGGAGGGAGGGAGGGAGAGAGAGGAGGAAGAAAGGAGGGAGGGAGAGAGGGGAGAGAAGGAGGGAGGGAGGTGGGCAGGAAGGAGGGAGGGAGACAATATGAAGTCACAGGGTCATTCAGCTGGGTTGGAGAGGAGTTCTTTTAGAGAAAGTGTGGCCCAGGGAGGAAGATGGAAGCCAGAGCACAGAGGACCTCACTAAAGAGCGTGGCTTTTGCCTTGACCACACTGAATAATCCCAACTCCAGCAGGCCTAAAGCAGCAGCTGGCCAGGCCCTGTGTGGCCCCATCTCTCTTGTGGTCGTCACACCCACTCTCTGCCAGTCTCAGCACCCAGGTTCCACGCAGCACCCTCCTGGGTCATGCCCCAGACACAGCCGCCCTGCTGGCTCCTGGGCGCAGCTGCCAGCACAGCACTCCTGCCCACTCTGTAATTTAAACTCGACCTCCGCCCCAGCCTGGCTGCCTGTGGCCTCTGCAGCCCCAGGCAGATGCTCGCTCTGCTGCCAAAGTTGCTGGACTAGGGAAAGAGGAATGGGGTCCATGGAGCCCCTGGACCTTGGCTTCAGGGGTGTCCCTCCTAGCTGTGCTGGGCCAAGGCTGGGCACAGTCACTAGAGTTGGTTCCTTAGCTCAAGACCAGGGAGACCACGCCCCCTGGTGGCCAGAATCTGCCCAGCACGTAGGCCTTCCCAGACACAGAATTTGACCTTTGGTTTTGCTTTGTATGTTAAAGAAAATACATTTATAAGATTCTGAGACAGAATACAAATAAATCAATTAAGCCATACCAATCTGCAGCTGTGGGTGTAGCAATACTGCAGTGCACGAGGCTCTGGGTTTGATCCCCTACCCCTCATTAAAAAAAGGAAAAAAGCCAGGTGCCTGGTGGCTCACGCCTGTAATCCTAGCTACTCAGGAGGCAGAGATCAGGAGGACTGAGGTTCGAAGCCCATCCAAGGAAATAGTTCAAGAGACCCTATCTCTAAAAAACCCATTGCAAAAAAGTTTTGGTGGAGTAGCTCAAACAGTCGGGCCCCTGCCTAGCAAGCGTGAGGCCCTGGGTTCCATCCCCACCGCTGCAAAAATTAAACAAGACAAGTTGGTTCCTCAAGGGATCTCATAGTAGAGACTTGGGAAAGGGTGTTTTAGGTTTGCCAGATTTTCTGATTCATTTATTTTTAATACTAATCTGCTGAAGTTGGAGTTCTGTGCCAGCCCT
Organism: Castor canadensis; assembly: GCF_047511655.1. Classification (NCBI taxonomy): domain Eukaryota; kingdom Metazoa; phylum Chordata; class Mammalia; order Rodentia; family Castoridae; genus Castor; species Castor canadensis. The sequence goes on along the minus strand of NC_133404.1, from coordinate 41,867,055 downwards.
AGGTAAATACGTCCTGTAGATCACCGACCAAGTCTCTGCTCTATTGGGGCAAGCAGATTCCTCCCTGTCTGCCAAACCAACTGTGAGAACGTCTCCCTACACACACCTCAGCTTTGAAGCCTTGGCCTTGGAGGGTTTGTTTGCAGTGGGGGCAGACCTCTGAGTGTCTGTGACGTTGACTTATTTACGGGCATTTTTGCGCACGTTAGGTAATGCTGGCACTAGTGCTGCTGTTGGGGGTGGGGCTGGCAGCAGAGGAGGAGGAGAAGGAGGGGTGGGGAGGACACTCCAAAACTCAGAGGCTAGATCCTGATCTCAGGGACCTCTCCCTACCTTAGACACAGCAAACTTATGACACAATCTACACCCAACAGCAGAGTGTAAGTAAACCCGCTTGTGTGGACAGCAGACTCAGAGTGGGAGCAGGGCTGACGGCAGGAAAGGAGTCTGGAAGGTTGCCAGGCCCACAGACTCGGGCCTTCTGGGGGCTGGATAGAGAGGCCACCATCTACATGTCTTTGGAGAGCCAACCATTATGCCTCCCCAAGGCCCACCTGTCACCTACTCTCACCGTTCTTTCCATGCAAAGACCCCATGCCCTCTCCTACTTCCAGCCCCCACCACGTATCTGCCACCCAGGACCAAATATGTACCTATCTGACCCACTTGTACACATCTTCCTGTCCCAGGGACCCAAGCCTGTTCCAGGGCCATGGAGAGAACCTCTCCCAGAATGGCTACACTCAGGTCCTACTGATTATGCCCTTGTTTGACCCTGCCTCCATCTTTGAGGGGGAGCAGACCCAGTCCTTTGGGTCCCCAAAGATATGAGGGTGGAACCCTGGAAGCAGGGTATGGTCCCTGTCTGCAGAGACCACCTGGACATTAGTCTGGGCCCCACACATGCTGCCGCATGTACCGTGACTGTACTCCATGTTTGTCCCCAGGTTCAGTAGACGGGATGGATTCTGAAATTTGCTACCTCTACCTGAACTGTGTAACCTGAGGGCAGGAGCCAAATACTTTAAAATCATGAGTGAGAGATACTGAGGAATTCCACTGCTTCAGAACAGTGTTTTTTTAATAAGTTTTCAAAAGACAAAACAGAATGGCAATTTGTTCATTTACAATAGGGGTGTGCAATTCCCACATAATTTGGAAATACTCAGGAACTAGAAAGTTGTTCAGTGCCAGGTACTAGAAGCTTACTCCTATAATCCTGGCTGCTCTGGAGGCAGAGATCAGGAGGATCGCAGTTGGAGGCCAGCCCTGGGAAATAGTTTGTGAGACCCTATCTCAAAAAAGAAAAAAAAAAAACCCCACAAAACAGGTGCTCAAGTGGTAGAGCACCTGCCTAGCACAAGTGTAGGCCCTGAGTTCAAACCCCAGTACTGCCAGGAAACAAAAAAAAAAAAAAAGAGAGAGAGAGAGACGAAAAGAAATTCAACTCAAGGGAGGGCGTGTGGCTTGCTGATCGAGCACAACACTTAACCTGGGTGAGAACGTGAGTTAAATCCCCAGCACCAAAAAACACCACGACCAAAGCAAAACAAAACAAAACTCAGGAAACTCAGCTAAAAGACCTTGAGCTGCACCAAACAGCTAAAGACACCAGGTAGAGTGGCAGCCAGTTTACCCTCCAGGTTCCGACTTCTGGGACCTGTCTCTCCGTCTGGATGCTGTAATCACTCAGGTTGATCCCCCCTCCGGTGACCTTACCTTGTGGGTTGGATTTCACCCACTGCTTCTGGAATGGCTCCAGGCCCATTCTCTGGGAGGAATTCTGCTGTCAGCCATGATCTCAGCCTTTGGACTTGACGTGGACTTGGACCTGGACCTGTTTGAATTTGGCTAGTCACTGGCTGACCCATTTAGACTCCTTATTCTGGCTTCTGGACAAAATAACTTTGCTACTGAGCTCAGAGTGGCGGCAGGGGGTCATTTGGCTATTTTTGGTTCTAGGTGACAAACACTACTCAAAGTGGCTTAACCAATGAGGACATTTACTGTGTCATTTAACAGGAAGTCCAGAGAGACTGGGCTTCAGGGTCAGCTCATATCTCAATGACCACCCACAGGTCTCAAGTTCACAGGTTTCTCTTTCCGCTCCGTGGGGGCTGTGCCATTTTGCCCATCATGCCGGAGGGGGCCTGTTGTCCCCACAGTCAACAATCAGATGCCAGCCATTTGGAATTTTGCCAGTCTGATGTGTGAGAAGTGAGGTCACAGTGTTATCTCAATTTTCATTTCTCTTACTGTAAGTGAGGTTTTGCTGCTTAAGGGCCAGGTGATTTCCTTCTCTGTGGGTTTGCTTTCACTTTCTTTATGTGTGTGTGTGGTACTGGGGCTTGAACTTGGCCTAACCTTTGAGCCACTCCACCAGCCCTTTTTGTGATGTGTTTTTCGAGACTGGGTCTCACAAACTATTTGCCCGGGCTGGCTTCGAACCGTGATCCTCCTGTTCTTCTTCTACCCTAAAAGTGCCATGGATTTTCCTCCTAGTCTCCACCCAGGGGTGGGAGGGAATGGGTGGGCCCCAGGGCCACAAGCCCAGCCCTCAAGTCTTTCTTGTAGCCATTTGCTCCAGGGGAAGTTGGCCTGCAAGGTACCAGGAGTGGCTGTAATTGTCCCTGAAGAGTGATTGGTTCAGGAAAGGACATTGATCCAGTCTGTCCAGAAGACAAGCCCAGGGAGCAGGCAAAGTGTCCCCCTTCCTAAACTAAGTTAGAAATGACTTTATCAGCAGATAACAGAACACACACACACACACACACACACACACACACTCAGCTGAAGAGTTGCTGGGCGCCAATGGCTTGCACCTGCTTGGGAGGCCGAGCTCTGGAGGATCCCAGTTCAAGGCCAGCCCAGGCAAATAGTTCATGACACCCCATCTCCAAAAGAACCAGAGCAAAATGGACTAGAGGCATGGCAAACGTGGTAGAGCACCTGCTTTGCAAGCACAAAGCCCCAAATTCAAACCCTAGTCCCACCAAACACAAAGAGTTCAGTATTTCCTGATGTTAGTATCAGTCGGGATGCAGGTAGTTCGTGTCATTGGTGATGGCTGAAATAAAACAAGTCACCATTTCTGACTCACAGTTATTTTCTATGGTGTCAAGAAGACGGTCACTCCAGCAACTCTGTTTAAGAGAGGGACGATATGCCTGCAACCTCCCTTTTCTGGAACAAAAGACAAAAGTTTTCCCAGAAATTCTATAACCCTCTTCTATCTCATCTCATGGGACAGGACTGTGTCACTTGGACACTCCAAGCTGCAAGGCAGGCTGGGAAATGTTTTTTGAGTTCTTCTCGACAGGAGAGGAAGAATGGAACAGGGAGCAGGAATCAGGTTAGCCCCAAACAGGAAGAGAGAGACAAGGGGCGTCCTTGTTTCTGGATCTCAGTAGCTGGAACTGCTGCGACATCTTGGTTCTAGCACTGAAGTGACCAGGGAAGAGAGGCGGAAAGACCTGTATCCAAGACCCCCACTCATGGAAAATGGGCAAAGAGAGTGAAAACAGTAATCCCAGCTACTCAGGAGGCAGAGATCAGGAGGATGGTGGTTCAAAGCCAGCCCAGGAAACCCTATTTTAGGGTAAGGAGTGGCCTCTGGGGTGACAGCCAGCAGTGTCTCCTGCAGTGAGTGAGTGGCCTCAGCACAAGGAGGGGCCTGGGGGAGCCCCTTGAGCCTCTCCTGCTTGTCTGGTTACACAGTCACTCTGCTGTGAGGTGCTGCTGGGCTCCACCTTGTGGAGGTTTGCAACACGTCCCACCTGGGAGGCAGAAGGTCATTGAGACAGTTAATTGACTGCTTGTTACCTTAGCGATACCTCTTTCAGTGACGCAAAAGGAACGGTTGTATTTCCTTACCTAAAAGCAACTTTTGGGTTGTAAACAACAGATTACAGCAGTTTCTAAATTCCCCCAGGCAGGGGCATACCACCCTGGTTTTCTGCTGTGTCCCTAATCCCAAGCAAGTGATTTACAATTACCAGCCAGGCATGGTGACATCAGCCTGGAGTTCCAGATACTCAGAAGGCTGAGGCAGGAGTTCGAGGTCAGCCTGGGCAACACAGGGAGACCCTATCTCAA